>NC_141693.1:1345900100-1347246350 GCF_964263255.1 Lissotriton vulgaris | reverse complement strand
TGGGAGGAAGATCCTTCTCCTACCTGGCAGCCAAGACTTGGAACTCCCTCCCCATCCACCTCCGTCATACCCAAGACCACCTCTCCTTCAGGAAGCAACTCAAGACCTGGCTGTTCGAGCAGTAGCGGATCCCCCTCCCCCAAGCGCATTGAGACCCTCCGGGTGAGTAGCGCGCTATACAAATTTCTTGATTGATTGATTGACTGAGGCTAGGCACACTAGTACTTCAGATTCCACTGCCGAGCCTCCATCTGCCACAGGGCATAGTCGACAAGCAGGATGCCAAAAAGCCAAGTTGCCTCTGAGCCACTCTCATGGAGGTCTAGGACTGAAGCTGAAACATCTGGATCATAGGCCAAATGTCTTGGACTCAGTGCAACAGAGGGAAGGCCTTGAACCGCATTGTGTCCAATGGATCTCCTATAAAAGGAAGCCTCTGCAAAAGAGTCAGGTGAAACTTTGGGTTGTAAATCAAGAACCCCAATGATGTTAGATTAACCATTGCCTGGAGGTGGTCTTCAATTGACCGTAGTGAGTCCACCTTCAACAGCCAGATGTAGAGGTATGAGACAACTGTTTTCCCCAACCACTGAAAATGGGCAGCAGCAACCACCGCAAGCTCTTTCGTGAATACCAAAGAGGCTGAACGGGACCACACCAAACTGAAAATGCCCTTGTTCGACTTTGAACTCTAGACAATGTTTATGGGATTGCTGGACAGGTATATGAAAATAAGAGTCCTGCAGCTCTATGGCTACCATTCAGTCAGACACAAACTGGGCCAACATGAGGATACTGAATGGCCCTTCCATAGGAAGTTATTCAGAGGACAAATATTTCAGATAGGTCTGAGCCCTCCATCCTTTTTCGGCACAAGGAAATAGTGAGACTAGCAAATCGATTCCATTTCCAAGTTTTAAGCTCTTTCAATGGCTCCTTTGGAAATAAAGCTCACACATCTTGCATTAGAATGGAGAGCTGGACATATTTGGCCGTATCTTCAATGGTCTGATCCAAGGAGGTCCCAACTTTTTCTGGGAACATTGGCATGGTCTAACTGGCCATTTTCCAGAGGTTGCGTTTATACCGGTCCAATAAAGAAACAGCATTGACTGACCTCAGTGCTAGTGTAGCTGAAATGAACATTACTTTTCTGAATGCCTCAATCCGGTCTGGTGCAGGGGGTGTCGCAGGGAATCAATTGGGGTTCACCTTACTTGTGGAAGCCTAAACCACCATAACCTCAAGTAGGATGCTGTTTAAGGAAATAAGAGTCGCCAGGAGCCAGCCTATGCATTTGACCACCAGATGTCAGTGATTGCTTTATTGAAGGGAAGTAAAGGTTCAGATGAGGCTGGCTCAGGTTGCAGAACTTCTGTAAGGACATTTGTCTTGACTTCCTCGGAAGGCATCAATAGGTCTGGGGCCTAAGGCGCTCATCGAATTACCACCGAAAAGGAAGCACTCTTTTCTGAAGGGAGCCCAAATGGCAAATTCAACCCTGCACCGAGGAAGTATCAAGCCTACTGGTCTTCTATAGGTTCATGTGAAGGCTGTCACCATCCTAATGGGGGAGCTAAATCATCCTCATCCTCATCCCCACCATGGTTACTACCGGGTTATGGCAATCTCTGGTCAGAGCAGCAGCCAAAAAGACACAATGGAGCCTCTGGGGATCTTCTGCGGTAGTGTAAGCATAGGATCAGACTCAGCTTGAAAGGGTGTGCTACAGAAGCTACAGAGTGTGACCTTGACTGTGTCGAGTCAACACTGGTTTGGGTCAGACAGAGTCAGGACCAGATTCTCCTCTGGCGTTGGTAATGGCATCAATGAAGGAGGGACCAGTGCAGGTGTCAATGTTGGGATGGAAATCTGCACTGGAGTGGATGCTGATATTGTGATGGATCCAAGAGGTTCAGACAGTGTTAAAGATGGCTTCCTTTATGGCCTTCAATTACTGCGGCATCGCTGATGATTCAGGGAACTCAGGGCACCTCAGGATAAACTGCAAAATCAGCTTCTTAATTGGAGATTGAGAGCAAGATCGATTGGTCTGTTGATAAAGACTGGTGGGATGGGGTAGAATCCCATTTCGCTTCCTTATGTTTCTGCTGGGACTTAGACTTACTGGAGGACTTTGACTGCAAAGATGACTTCTTGAGTGTGCAGTCTAAGCTTAGAACAAAAGTTGGACCTATGCAAGACCTGTGACTTTAGTGTTCTGTGACATGCAGCTTTGCGGTCATGGATCGCCTTCAGGTGCATGAGTGTGCACTCGCCACATGACTTTAACCCAAACATTAAAGACACATCTTGTGTGAGTCAATGATGTTTTGTTTTCTGCAGTCACAGCATAGTTTAATGCATGTCGTTTTAGAAAGGGGCATCTTTTTGGGAGTTGACACAAGACTGAAGATAATGGGACTGGTGCTCTGGATCCACATTCAAAAGTGCGGGACAAAAGTAACTGGTGTCAGCAAGTAGCTCATCTGCGGCTCTGCTCAGTCACTTCTGGGGCAGTATTAAGCCTACGAAGTGTTGCACAGTGTCAACTAGTGGCACATGGGAGCATTGCTCTGAAAGTTTCCAGATCCAGTCTGTTACCTGGGAAATATTCTAAATGGGATGAACCTATGATTGAAAGTATCCGACAGAAGATTTTCTTAAAGCTCATGCTGCAATTGCAGCTTTTGTAGGTTGGTCCTGAACTGTGCCCTGGTATCTGAAAATCCTGTTTTGGTGGCAGGGTGGGTTCTTCTCTTTTAATCCAAAAGAGTTGTTCCTGTAGTATATTGCAGACACTGGCCTTTTTGCTTTCAGAACCTTGGAAAATATAGGACCACCCTTCCTTTACTGTAGAGAAGATCCACTTGGTATCTTCTGGAGGCTAAACTGAAGGGATTTGAACAGATTAAATCAGCATATATGCTAGTACAAGCATGTATCATGAGGTTGCAGAAGTGCCATGGGTTTCCCTAAAGGGGCACTGTTTAAGTGTTGTTTTTAATTTTGTCACTGCTGCGATAATTTACTTTACTGACGTCTGGGGGGTGGAGGGGAGGGGGGCGGCAGGGTGACTTTAATTCTGTGGCAGGGGGATGGCTTAGAGGCCTTGCTCTGGTGGCATAGGTTGTTGTTCATTTTGGTTTTCTTTGTTGGGCAGCAGAATGTGCACCCTTGAAGTCGATCCCTGGTGCGTGCCCTGCCCTCAGAGACTGAAAATGCACCCCTGGCTCTAGGCGGCCATATAGGATGAAACCCTAGCTCCGGGCTGTTCAAAAAACATGCGCAGTCAATTACCTATGACTCCTGGCGCCCTCAGAGTCTGAAAGATGCACCCCTTATTCCTGCTGCCCTAAGAAACAGGCATCTTAAGCTCCTGGTGCCCTCAGAGGCGGAATATAATGGACCCATGACTGCTGGTGCCCTATGAAGCGGTAAATGCGCACCCACACTCTACTCTAGGTGCCCTCAGGGGTTAAAACATGCACCCGTTGCTCCAGGCACACTCAGTCTGAATCTTGCACCCAGTGCCGGCTGCCTTGCCGTGGCAGTAGTTACTGGAAGTGGCAAGTGCTTCTTTGGGAGATCATGAAATGGCCCCCTGTAATGTTTTTTCTATTAAATAAGACCCCCTTCGTGAATTGTTAGTGTTAACATACTTGACGACCGTTGGTGGCTGCTTTACAGCACTGTAGGCTACACCAGCGAAGGCTTGCCTGAGCCTCTCCCTCTGGTACATCTGCACTGTCGTGAGACAGAGCCAGAGCCAGATATAGCGAAGGCCTTGGGGGCGGTTTAGTTCACTGCACACAGGCCTGTGGCTGTCCAGGCTCGCAACAGTTGTAAGCTAAGAACTATGCCCTCATACCAAGGCAGTAGCTTTTCACGAGTCTGGTTTATTAGGCCACTAACACGCTCGAGGAGGTTATGGATATTAGCTTAACAGGGAAAATAAAAGAAGTCCCAGTGTGTTTACTTAGTGATGGTAGTAGAAAGGAACACCTCATGGCTTGGGGAGAGATGACAAGTGAGTGTGATATTCGAGATAAGAATTAATGTTTTCCATTATGCATTCATGTTCTGTGTTGCTCTATAACTCAGAGTACAATGTGTGCTGCAAAGATTTACGTTGAACCTGCAGGTAGAGTAGTTGTACCTCTAGAAAGAACCTGGAACTGTGGAAGTTTTGTGTCATTTGAGCAATGGTGGGCATGGGCAGAAGGAAGATATTCGGAGTCGACCAGAAATCAGGCTCTGCACTGCTTGTGAAGGTCTGTTGATGAGTGGCATGATTATTGGCAGAGACAGATCACAGCAGCCTGCTTCTTAGCACGGGGTGCTTCTGTGGTCATCCATGCTAATGAGCTGCTGAAATGTTCTCTACACCGTCAAACAGGGAGCAGGCTGATGAGAAGTGCTGGCACTGTCCTAGTGAAAGTGTAGCGGTGCTGGCGTCAAATACTGGCATAGTATAGTCCTATTCAAAGTATATCAGCCCTGATGAGAAGTGATGATACTGTGCCCTTACAATATAGCAGGCTGGTGAGAAGTGAGGCTACTGTCCTAATAAAAGAATAGCTGTGCTGATGGGACGTGAAGATACAGTTGCATTCAACTTATATGAGCCCTGACTAAAAAAAAAAAACTGTTGGTATTGTACTGTTAAAATTAACACATGAGAATCCTGGCACCGCCTAATTAAACTATAGTCATCTGATGAAAAGTGCTGGACTGGTACTGTCCCATTACAATATAGCAGCCTGGTGAAAAGTGATTTACTGCCACGTTAAAAGTATAGCAGTGCTGATGAAAAGTGCTGGCACTGGCACATTAAAATATAGCAGCCTGCGAAAAACTGCTGGCAGTGCCCCCTTCTAAATATAACAACGCTGGTGAGAAGGGCTGACATTGATCCATTACAAGTACTGTACAGCAGTTCTCATTTGAAGTGCGACTTCCATTCATTTAAAACTACAACATCACTGCTCAGAAGTGCTACCGCCTTTTCATTAAAAGCATAGCCGCTGTACTTTGAAGTGCTTATACAGTCCCATTCAAAGTGCATCAGCCCTATTGAAGTGCTGGTGCTGTCATTTAAAAGTACAGCGGCTCGGATGAGATGGGCTGATCCCATACAAGTATAGTATCTCTTCCCTGAAGTGCTAATAACATTCCATTAGAAGAATAGTATTCAGGCTGAGAAGTGCTTATTCCATCTATTAAAACTATAGCAGACCCGATGAAAAGTGCCAGTGCTAGCTGAGGAAGTATACCAACGCTAGCACCGAGAAGTGCAAAAACGGCGCCCATAAAAGATCAACAACCCTACTTCCGAAGGGCAGTCACTGTCCAATTAAAAGGACAGCATCCCCTCTAAAAGTGTTGGTAATGTTCCCAAAAAACTATCTACTGAGAACCAGTAAAGATACTGAAAGATACTGTGTCATTAAAAATCCAGCAGCCCGGTATTGGAATTCTAGTGCTGACTCATAACAGTGCTGAGAAGCATGAACACTGTACAATTAAATATGCATCAACATTGCTGAGAAGTAGCGACCGGTACAGAACCATTACAAGTCCATCAGCCCTACTGAAGTTCCTGTACTGTCGTAATAAAGGTACAGCAGCCCTGCTGACACTACTGCTTCCTGTAAAGGGAAAGGGTTTCTAATGTTTTCTTCTCGCTTGTGCTTTAAAATGCTATTTTTGGACTCTGTGTTTGCAACAATTTGCAGTAAATATGTGGTGTAAAAGCCACCATTTGAATCCATTTTTTGAAAGAATTTCTTGCAGGGGGTGAAAACCCCAGCACCCTCCTTTTGCAGTTGTGGCTCGCTCGTTATACTACGATACAATTTTTCGCCCCACCACTTTCAAAATTCACCAGCCACCGTGATCTTTCTTACCAAGATTCAAATCTACGTCCAGTAATTTACTTGGACATCTCTGATGCAGAAACATTAAGCCACAAAAAAAAAAAATATTACCTGAATTCAAATCTGCTACCAGCAGGGTACACACTAGTCTCTGCAGGAGGTACTACAAACCACTATGCTACACGACAAAATACCGAACCTGTGGTCAGCAAGGTAGCGACTGATTTCTTTACTGTTCTGCTTTTTCTTAGGCTTATTCTCATTTTACTCACATATTTTACTAGTGCACTTTTCCTCCACGCATCTATCTCTTCCACTTGACAGTACTTTTGTTACACTTCTTGGTTCATATTCTCCTGTACTCTCCCTTCTCTTTGTTAATACTGTGTTATTTTGTCCCTTTTTAGGGCTCGCGAAGCGAAAAGAGCCCTGTTGTACGGGGTTTCAAAATGGACCTTGAAATTCCACACAGCTCGTGCATGTGCATTTCCAAGGTCAATTTTGATTGGGCTTTGCGAGAGTGCTGTTTTTTGACAGAACACGCAATAGGCCATAGGCGGTCGCGTAGCTCCGCCTTTTTTTTTGATCCATTTCACGGCGAAGCAACTAAATAAAAAAACCTCTGACGTCTTGTTTACTGCAGGGGAGAGGCACTGTCCATATTTTCAAGGGCGGAAGGTTCTCTTCAAACCGGTAACACCCGTGGTCTGGATACTTACATGCACCGAATCGATAATGGGAGCGTGCGTGTTTTTATAATAATCATTTTTATAGTTGAGGCAGCCTCTTAAATCCATACCTTTGCAGGTTTCTAGAAAAGAATGTCTTCTGTACAGGCGCTAACTGTACTGCACCAATATTCTGTGGCGCACAGCACTTTGAAGGGTTTCTAGGCACTATATTATTTTAATGCGATCGGAAGGATGAAGTGTTGACCTGGCCCAACAGGGTTACTATCTAGACATGAACGTTACATGTAGATTTCTGTGGCAGGGACATTAACCCGCTGTGTTATATTATTCGAGCCTACCTCATGAATCGCTGTGTGCTAGCCAGGACTAGCCCTGCGGTAGCTACTAATTTAAGACGTTAATGTGAGGTTATTTTTAGTGCAAACCTAATAATGTGAAATCATGGAAATGTCCGCCCCCGCATTCAGTCCAAGCTCTGCTGAAACTTTGCAACTTTAATAAAGCGCTGGGAAGTCCCTTGGTCAGTAGTTAGCACGCTGCCTTCTGTTCACCTGCATCATAAGGTACATGAACTCACTGAGGTCCCTCCAAAGCGCATCACCGCTCGGAGCTTTGCCCAAGAACACACAAAGAATCTGTCGAATAAACTGTGCACTTGTGTGGGCAGGAGAGACCTTTAGCTTCAGAATCAGGGAGGGGCTTTTAAAGGTTTAGGCAACGTTATGCATTAGGTAGAATTGGGAAGAACCCTTGGTCAGAGGATAGCTCAGCAGTTTAAGGCTCTTGCCTTAGATGTGTGTGCGACAGGGAGGTCCCGCTGGATAGCATGAGTACCATTAAGTTTAGTGAAAACATATTTTTAAATATTCAGTCTGTTGTGTGAGCTCTATAAATGATCAGTGTTGTTTTTATAATCCTATAAATCTAGCTCTGCTATTTACTAGTTTCATATACATTTATGTGGTCCTTCAGCACGGGGCTGACATGAGACTTGTTTTTTCCCGGTAAATCATTGTCAATTTTCGTGTTTGACACCACATGATTTAGGGAAAACTGCAGGTCGGAGACTTCACCTTACAGGGAGACACGGGAAATCCCCAGTGACATGAAAACCCCTAAAATTGCCCTGTCACCAATAGGGGAGGCACACCCTACAGGTAGAGCACCTGTCGGGAAACTTCCAGAAGGGGCCTTGTTAAGGTTATATTCCTAAAGGTAACTTGTTATGCTTCTCTTCCTAAAGGGACCTTGTTATGGTTATCTTCCCGAAGGGACCTTGTTAAGCCGATCTTTCTGAAGGGACCTTGATAATGTTATTTTCCTGAAGGGACCTTGTTAAGGCGATCTTCCTAAAGGAACCTTGTTAATGTTATCTTCTTGTGGGTGCCACACTTGTACTGCACATACAGCTCTGCAGCCGGTGCACGAACCCACCGAGCTGTAAGTGGCTGGAGACTTTGGCCTGCAGGCTTCTTGTCGATGTATGCACCAGCGTGTTGACGTTTCGTGAATTGGTATAGAATTTAATTGAAACATACGTTTTGGTACAGCATCCTCTGTGGTCTGCCTTGCAGGGGTAGAGGTGCCTGTCATTAGGACATTCCGGCACGTGCCCGGACAGTGCCAGATGGGCAGCAGCTCTTCAGGGGTGGGGGGCTCCTGAGGCTTCCCTATCCACTGGCCCCGCCCATCCGGTGGCGGGGCCTATGTCAGCCTGTCATTCGATGGGATGGGGGTAGAGGGGCTGAGAGGATCAGGTTCTCCCCCTCCCTCTATTGATCGCTGCCCTGCTGGATAGAGAGATCCCTCTGAGAGGAGGGGGACGCGGAAGCTTCGGCGAGACCAACTGGCAGACGACTCTGAGCTGACATAGCGCCTCGAGGCCCTCCCTCGCACAGGTCGTAGCTGCCGCATTTTGGTCATCGAGTGGAAGTCACACCTTGTGGCTTGGGCATTCAAGGGAGCTTGGCGTTCACCTTTGGGCATCAACCTGGCACACAGCTCGCGCTCCGGGCCTTAAATGCAGCTTACAGACTGCGTCTTGTGCTTCCAATGGAAATGGTACCCAAAGAGCGGCATGTGCGACTGAAGGGACGTCACGTGCGCTGGAACTCCTAGCCCGAGACCTGGGTATTCGCCCCAGCGTTTAGCCCTGGTCCACTCCAGAGTACCCACGGTGACTCCTAGTCCAGGCCCCGGGCTTGCACGTGGACAGATGGCACGTGCTTTGGCGTACTTTGGAAGGCCCAGCTGAGACCTGGGCATTCACTCCAGCTTTTAACCCCAGACTGGACAGCCCGCGCACCTGTCTGGGGCACCTGGACACTGACATCAGGGGCCTGCACAGCCCGCGCACCTGTCTGGCTTTCAATATCGGCCCTTCTAAGCAGGACTGCTGTACCAGTACTGTATATGCTAACTCTTCTAACTTCTG
Organism: Lissotriton vulgaris; assembly: GCF_964263255.1. NCBI lineage: Eukaryota > Metazoa > Chordata > Amphibia > Caudata > Salamandridae > Lissotriton > Lissotriton vulgaris. The sequence goes on along the minus strand of NC_141693.1, from coordinate 1,347,237,345 downwards.
CTGCTGTGCTCATTTTATTTGGGTGCAGGGGGGTGGGGCGCAGCTGCGGGTTGGGCAGTTGTGTGTTTTCTCCGTTTCTAGATACGGACTTGGCTTAACTTGGTATATTGTTGATCTAAATTCTCAAACCAAATTTTGGTTATGGTTATGAATTCACTCTCAAAGTAGCCTGCAAATGCATCCAGCGGAACCAGGATATAAGTAAAACTGTAGTTTAAATGTGACCAAAAAGTGTGAGCATTATCCATGGCTGACCACTTAACGATTGTATATGTACCTAAAAAAAAGCGCAAACAACGAGCGCTCCGATGAATGGATTTTTTTAAAATGATGAAGCATTAATCAGTGTGACAGTGTGGAAAAAGGGTAGGGCTGACGGCCTGTTTCAAGATTGCCCGGCGTTAACCGCCTCTATACCATTCTGGTTATCAAACAAAGAGACAGGCGCTGGAGACTGGAAGGCAGGAAACAGAAGTTTTTATTCCGACGGAGCAGAACACATCAGATCAGACAACAAGGTATCGTCTCGAGGTGCTCTAACAGCCTCTCTGAGGCCTGGCCTCTTATACCCTGGTTTATGGCATGTGACCACTCTTTATTACAATCAAGACATTGTGAAGTAAGGAAAAAGACATCCCCGTAATCCTCGTGTCAATCCCACCCCCACATGCATCCACAATAGAGGTCCTCAACCTGCTGATAAGGGGAAGGGGCTATCACGCAGCTGAGTGTTCCGCCGATTCTTAGGATGTGTGCGCCTGATCGTATCCCAGGGGGTGGGGAGGCCATGATCAATAGTGGGTCCTTTGAAGAGGAGTGACTCCACACAATGGAGTGCAATAAACTGGATCTTCCGGCTAGGTGAAGGTCTGGGACCTCGTGCGGCCAGTCGGATCCAGAGAAAAAGGGTCATCAAAGGAGAAGTATTCATAAGGGGGATGGTCTAAGTGGACAAACAAGCACGGAGGGAGAGCTTATCCACAGAGGGGTATTCATGAAAGGAGAGGAGGTGTTGGTCAGGCGCGGGCGCGACTCCCAAGGACAGGGTCATGCAGACTTGTGTATGTGAGGGAGGGGGCAGCTAGGGTACGCGGAGGACGCTCGCAGGGTCAGGGGAGCGCGCTGGTGATCGATCGTGAACAGGGAGGCCATGGTACCCAAAATGGCTGCCGTGCAGGTTATGCGTGGGTGACAAGCTGGCGCAGATGATGTTCAGTTCGTAAACTCAAAATTCCACAGTCCTCCCTTTTAACATGTCTCGCCAACTTGTCAGTTCGGATTTATCCCCATAAGGCCACGTATTTCTACCTCATAGAGGGGGCTCATGCGCTCATTTCTGAAGTCCAAAGTCTTTGGGCACATACAGTTAGAAACAAGTGCGCACAGGGATGGCAGGCATTGAATACCTAAACAACACCCACAAAGTATCACAACGGGTATCAATACAAAGGAAAACAACCTCCAACCCCAGTCCTTCAAAGTGTCCCAGAACCAGCTCGCAAGCGACCATCCTTCTTGTTCTTGGTGAACCTCCGAGGAAAGTCTGTGGAGGTGTTCAATTGCTTTGTAGACTGAGGGCGAGTTATCTGGCACGTAGGTGCAACAGCTAGATCCGATGATGCGGCATGCTCCTCCTCGGTCGGCTAGAACCACATCTAGAACAAGGCGGTTTTGAAGGGCCACAAGGCGTACCGCCTGAAGCTCAGCCGTGTTGTTAGCGAGGATGCCAGCCGTGATGTTGATCGTTGTTTCTACTGCCTGGGTCAGGTGTCGGATAGCGCGACTGTTCGCCATTGGGCCCCACAGAGGAACAAGTCCCTTTGCTGCATCCAGGAACTGTGCTCCAGTGGAGTCGGCTTGTCCAATGTCATTTGCGCGCCTCTGCCGGTGATGGTTAGCAGGGGCTACATACGTGGGAGGGAGAACGAAGGCGATGTAGCAAGTACCCTTCCAACCTTTCGGGAGCCAGGTGTAAGCTTTGGTGCCACAAACAAAGTACATATTTGGAGAAGCAACAAAGGAAGGGGGATCAACTGAGTCCAATGTTCTGGTGATGCGGCAGGAACTGTAACCCACCAGCCGTGTTCCCTGGCCTTCGAGACACACAAGACCTGTGACATTGATAACAGACAGAGCCACAGTCAGGGTGGCGGCAGTTTGTTTTTGTAGGTGAGAGAAGGTGGGTCTAGCCGGATTGTGGAGCACTTGCACTTCAACACGTTCTTTGGCTGGGATGTTCTTAAGGAAGGTGCCACCCGAGGGCACAGGACACAGGGGAGCAGAGGTCCTTCCGGTTCTGTTCAGCCAAAATCCAGAGTAGAAGTGCGACACTGTCTGACTGGAAGTGGCGTTATCCTTGTGGCTCTCTTGCATGAGGATCAACCAGGCGAGGCAGGAGCCGTGAACTGAGAAAGGAGAAGGGATGAAAGGGATTGAGTGTCCAGTGGCGTGCGGGAGCAACCCGCAGATCCAGCAGTTCGTGGCATTTGCAGCAAGGTTGTGTTGGTGCAACAGTTGCACGAAGGAATTGTTCCAGAACTCCCTGCGCCTTTCTCGGAGCTGAGGTGACAGGGAGATTAGGTGATGCTCTCTCGTAGGGGTTGGCCGAGCAGTGGACAGCAATACCTGGCGGGCGGGTGTGCTTTCCTCCAGGATCCAGAAGGAGGTCATGAGGAGGAGGCAAAAGAGGAAGACAACGAAGAAGGCGATTGTCTTTGATTTGTGCAGATTGTCAGTCTTTGGGTTCCTGTAGCGGGTATTTCCGGTTGCTTCCATCATCTTCTTATCTGGCGCTTCCATCATTTTCTTATCTGGCGCTTCCATCATCTTCAAGGTGCTCGGTAGTGGGCAGAACCACAGACTTCGTTCAGCTTCTCTCCCGGTAACCCTTGGTTGTGTTTAGGTCACCGTTCTGAGATTTAACTTAGTCCGTGGCCTACTTAGCCGAAGCTCCCTCCTTTCGACGCAGGAAATACCCTTCTCTGGATGGCACAGTGGGATCAGAGAATTTTGCAAGTTCAAGTGCCTCAGTACCAGGATAACAGTTCAGTGCTGGCCGGTCTTTGTTCAGGAGCTCTTCTTGGGTGTGGACGTTATCTGTCGTGGCCAGGGTCGAGGAGACCTTCCTGCAGTGGTGTGCGTGCAGCCAGTGCCGCTTCCCCTCCACTCGAAGCGCCGTCCGGGTGGTGATCAGCACTTGCCAGGGGCCCGTCCACCGGGGTTCCAGACTCTTGGCCCGCTGAAAGTTTCGGACTAGTACATAGTCCCCCGGTTGGATGTCGTGGCCTGGGCCCCTGGAAGCATCGGGGATGGCCTGCTGCACCTGTTGATGAATTACAGACAACGTTTTAGTCAACTTGCACAAATAATCAGACAGTAGGACGTCCGGGACGTCATGAATGGAGGTTGGTTTGGGGGCAGTCCAGAGGTTCATCGGTCGCCCGAATACAACCTCGTAGGGGGTCAAATGGTGTTTGGTGGGAGTGGAGCGCATCGACAGCAAAGCCAGTGGGAGGGCATCTGGCCACTTAAGTCCGGTGGTGGCCACTATTTTTGACAATTTCAACTTCAATGTGGCATTATGTCGCTCCACCAGACCGGCGGATTGGGGGTGGAAGACCGCATGAAACCTTTGCTTCACCCCCAACCCTTTTAAGATTAGTTGGATAACCTCAGCTATGAAGTGGGGGCCATTGTCGCTCCATAAAATTCGACAAAGGCCATAGCGAGGGAAAAATTCTTTCAGTAGTACTTTGGCAGTAGTCATGGCGGTGTTGTCACGGGTTGGATAGGCCTCTACCCATTTGCTGAAGGCACATACGACTAGTACATACTTCAAGCCTTGACATCTCTCCAGCTGGATGTAATCCATCTGGAGGACCTCAAAGGGGTGATCGGGGATCCCAAACCCACCCCGGGGTACCACAGTTCCTTTCCCGGGGTTGTGTTGCAGACAGATAAGGCACTGCTGGACTAGGCGTCGGGGATTTTGTCGTTGTGCCAGACTTTGGAAAGGAGTTCGATCATGGGTGCAGATCCTATGTGTGCGGGGGAATGAGCCATAGTCAGTATGGGGATCAGGTATGAGTCAGGCAGCAACCATTTGTTTGCATCTTTTGTCCGCCAGCAGCCCTCATCGTCCTTCATACCCACCCTTGCCCACTCGATCAGTTCGTGAGGGGTGCTGGCCGACTGGATGTCTCTAATCATTTCCCTTGCGTCAGTCCATTTCTCTGCTTGTGACCTGGTCACATACATGCGTGTCACCGTCCTATTCTCAGCTGTGGTTCGTGCAGTGATGTCGGCCAGTGCGTTCCCTCGTCCGACTAAGTCGGTCACCTTCTTGTGTGCCTGGCATTTGATCACTGCTAGTCGTTTGGGGAGGAGAACTGCTTCAATCAGGGCAGAAACCAGATCTCCGTGAAGGATGGGGGTGCCGTGGGACGTCAGGAATCCCCTTTCCCTCCACAGGAGCCCAAAATGGTGAACCACCCCGAAGGCATACTGACTGTCTGTGTATATGTTCGCGGTGGTTCCTGCTGCTAGGATGCATGCTCGTGTCAGGGCAATCAGTTCCGCTGCCTGTGCAGATTGTTGTGTAATGCAGGCCGTTTCTACTACAGTTCGGGCCGTAGTGACTGCATAGGCAGCTGAAGTGGTGCCATCTGGGAGTTTGATGCATGAGCCGTCTACCCATAGCTCTCCATCAGGGTCTGTAAAAGCAGTGTCTCGGAGGTCAACTCTACTCCTAGTTTGTTCGTCCGTGAGGGTCACACAGTCGTGTATGGGACGCACGTCGGGGTCATTTTCGGGCAGGGGCAACAGTGTGGCAGGATTCAAAGTCGTGCATCTCTTTAGTGTGATGTGGGGTGCAAGTAGCGTCAATTCGTACCCTGTCAGTCGTGCGCTAGTCAGGTGTTGAGTCTTGGTTTGGTTCAAAAGGGTGTCGACCGCATGGGGTACTAATACGGTGAGGGAGTTTGAAAGTACGATTCCCTCGCTCTGACGGATAGAGACAGCAGCGGCAGCTACTGCTCGAAGGCAAGCAGGCAAAGCTCTGGCTACAGGATCAAGAGTGGCAGAGAAGTAGGCACAAGGGCGCTGCTTAGGACCAATAGGTTGAGTTAGGACAGACAATGCACACCCCTCCCTTTCATGGGTGAAGAGGGAGAAGGGTTTGGAGTAATCCGGGGTTCCCAGAACGGGTGCCGAACAGAGGGCATCCCGTAACTCCTTAAAGGATGCTTGACACTCAGGGGTCCAAGGGAGCGGGAAGGGGGCATCTTTGGTCAACAAGGCAAGTAGGGGTTTTACAATGAGGCTGAAATTTGGTAACCATTGTCTGCAAAAAGAGGTAAGGCCAACCAAAGAGCGGACTTGCTTTTGTGTTTTTGGGACGGGGGTGTCTAGGATGGTTTGGATTCGATCGGGCGTAAGTTTCCTCCCTTCTTTGGACAGGAGATGGCCTAGGTATGTCACTTGTGGCTGGCAGAACTGTAATTTCTTTTTGGAGACTTTGTGGCCATTTTCTGCGAGAAAGTGTAGGAGTTGGACAGTGGCTGTGATTGCAAGTGGGGTGGTGTCGGCCGCCAAAAGGATATCATCGACATATTGGATCAACACCACTCCATCTGGTAGCTGGACAGCGTCTAACTGTCTTTTGAGGGCCTGGCTGTAAATACTGGGACTTTCAGTGTACCCCTGGGGAGCTCTACAAAATCGGTACGAGCGGGATTTTAGGGTGAAGCCGAAGAGATAACGGCTGTCTGGATGGATGGGTATAGAGAAAAACGCATTTTTGAGATCAATAACAGTGAAGGTGGTGGCAGTGGACGGGATGAGGGTCAGAATGGTGGTGATGTCTGAGACTACGGGGTATTGGGGTACAACCACTTTGTTAATCTCTCGCAGGTCGATGATGAAGCGGTACGCTTTCTCATCTCCCTCGCCTTGCTTCTTAACAATGGGTAGGATAGGGCTGTTGCAGACATTGCTAACCACTTCTTCGACCACTCCTGCATCTACCAGAGACTGAATGATCGCTACCAGTGCCTTCTCGCCCTCGGGCGATATCCGATACTGTGGGAGTTTCTGGAGCATGGCGTCCTGTCTTACAGTTATGTGTATGGGGTCAATCATCATTCGTCCCACATCGGAGTCATTTTTGGCCCATAGGTACGGAGGCAGGGTGTCGAGCAAGGACAGGTCAGCGTCAGTTATGGAGCACATGTGTCGTGCAGGGCAGGATTTGGGCATGCCTGGGTTGTCGTACAGGATGACTCGGACTCCATTTGGGGAACACCTGATAGTAGCTCGAAAATGCTTCAGTAAATCAATGCCCATAATGGCGTCAGGGGAGTTGGAGGAGAGCAAAAATGTTGTGTCAGTGGTGTTGCTTTCTAGGTCAAAGGTGACAGGCACGGACAGGGGGTTAGTGGAGGGCGTTCCATCGAAACCTATCGATGTAATGTGTGAGCCAGACAAGGGTGCCCTTGGAATCAGTCGTTTTGATAACACACTACGTGTCGCCCCAGTGTCTACCAAAAATGGAGACTCTGTACCCAGGACCTTAGCAGTGACATAAGGACCTTGCTGGTCAACACAGAGCTCGACTGGATCCCTCCCTTGCCCCTGGCAGTCCTATGCAAAATCGGGGGCATTCTCACCGTCGGATAGTTGATACTGGTTCTGTCGGGGACGGTCAAATGTGTTCGATCTCCCTGGTCGGTCATTGTTGGTGTCGTTCGTGTACCCTCGTCCTTGTCCCCTATTTCTCGGCCCACCTGCTACGTCCTTGGGGTCCCTATTACTGTTCATCTCTAACAGAACCGGACACTGGGATTTCCAATGGCCGAATCCTTTGCAGAAGGCACATTGGTCCTTGCTAATGTCTCTACGTCCAATGTGGGGTGTTGGGGTGTGGTCTTTGGGAGGTGGATTTCTAGGGGTGGTCGATTGGTAGTTCCCCCTGTGGGGTTCCCGTCCGACCGCTATACCTTGTATCTGGGCTATCATCACCCTTTCTTTCAAATCTTTCTTCTTTTTCTCGGATGCTCTATCACTCTCATTCTTCTGGTGCTCGTAATACTGAGCCATCTGAAGGATAGCTGCGGGTTTGGAGGCCCCCCCAACTACTCTCACGTGTCTGCAGCTTTTGGGAGACCTCTTGTGACAGGCCCTTTACATAATTTTGTACAAACAGGTGTTGTCCGGTTGCGGTGGTCATGTCTTGGCCACTGTAGTCGGAGAACACTGTCTCGAATCGGGAGAAGTATTCTGATACATCTTCCTGTGGTTTCTGACGACAGGCTGTGACTATCGACCAATCTACCTTTTTCTCTGGGATCAGTGTCTTTAACTTCTGAACTAATTTGTCAGGGAGTTCTAATATATCCTTTACTGGTTTCCTTCCGGGCTCTCGCTGTCTATCTAGGTCACTGAGTTGCTTCCAGCTATGTCCGAACAGATCCGTGTGGTCAGCCTTCCGGATTTGCTTCCACACGTCAGCTGGCAGGCATAACCCGAAAAACAAGTCAATGTCCGCTAAAGTCATTATCGTCGAACCCAAGGCTGTGCCTAATTCGGTATAGAATGCTGTCGGGTTCTTTCTTAAATCGGGCAGAGTTTGTCTAAAAGTTAAGATATCTTGTCGGTCCCATGGTTGGTAAACCCAATTGTACACAACCCTCCCCTTTGCATCTGCGTGGTTAATATCATCGTTTGTTCCCTGACCACGTGGCGGAATCCAGTAAGGGGCCGCCTCTCTGATGGGCATCATAGTGTTGGCTACTTCTACTGAGGTCGTTTCAGGGACTGTAACCTTGGCTTCTGGTTTCTGTTCCGTGAGGTGGCGGAAGACCTCAAGCATTTGCATGAAGAGCTCCGTCGCATCACGTTCAGTCCCATCTCCAACATCAATCTTCCTATACAGCGTTGTCAGTTTAGCGGGGCCCTTACTCTGATACCTATCCTCATATGCGTTCAGGGTGTGGTAGCTGAATCGTAAAATGAAATACCGTCTGTGGCTGTCGGCATGTGAATTATACATGTTCATTGTATATTCTTCATTTTCCTTTCGTTCTACTAGTGTCTTCACTACCTTATCAATCCCATCCCGTTCATCTTTACTCAGCCTGTTTGATCTGACCGGTGGTTGCTCGCTAGCCTTGGGGTCACCTGGTGTTGTTGCTAATGTGCCTGGTGCGGAGGCCGCGAGGGCTGGTGCACTAGCACTAAGGTCACTCTCGTTCGCACTCAGGGCTTGCAGGTGTTGTTGGCAGGGGGCATATGGAGGGGGCATGTAGATGATTGGAGGACCTAGCAGTAACTCATCGTTCGCCCGTTGTTTGGAGGGCAATTCAGGGTAGAGTGCAGAGGGGGTCCTAACGGGACATTGACCTGTCGACCCAGATTCTTGGTTTCGTGTAGCTTCCTTTCTTTCTCTTATTTCTTCTTCTAGTTGCTTAGCGGCTAGGTGGGCTGCCTTTCGTAATTCTTTCCCTATTTTCGCTTCTTCTCTTTTTCTTCGTTGTTCTGTTTCTTTGCGCCACATGCCGATACTATCGAGCATAGTGGGCGTAGTCTTATTTCTCTGGAGCGCTATTTCTAATGTTTTTATTTTATGATCATCAAAGGAACCTATCAGTGGCCACTGACTTTTGAGGTCCTTCTTTGTATATTTATGCCATAACTTAGTGTAGGCTATAGCGACTAGTCCATGCTTAGTGAACATGTCCTTATTAGGGGTGCCTTCCAGTGGAGCTGGATGGTTCATCTCTAATAAGCGGTCCGGGCTGAACAGGCTACCAATCAGTGGGGAGAAGATAGGCATGACGGGTTACAACGGGGACAAAGGTCTGCACTACCTATCTTATCACGGCGGGCAAAGACTAGACAGAATATTTCTATTCTTCGTTGTTTGCAGGCGGTGAATACCTCAAAAAAGAACCAATATCGAACAATCAATGTTCGGTCAATCAAACAATCAGTGGGGAGAATAAGTGGGTACGACGTGTTAAAGGTTTGCGTTACCTACTTTTTCTCTACCTGCAAAGAGAGACCTTGTTCTTCCCTGTTTGCAGACAGAGAATCTCCAGACAACAATCCACGAACAATAGTTCGGGAAAACAGTGGGGGAGGAAGATAGGCACGACGGATTACAACGGGGACAAAAGTCTGCGTTACCTATCCTTCACTGCTTGCAAAGAGAGAGAGCCTGTTGTTTCTCCGTTTGCAGACGGTGAATCTCCAGAAGAATCAACAAAGCGTAATACTAGTATTATCCAAATCAAACAATCATTCCGTAATTTTGTCGCGTTTACACGACCTTACCCGGACCGCATGGACAGTTTCCTGTCTTCCGAATCCAGCGCCCGATCGTCCTCTATTCTTCGTGATGTTCGCAGCACTCCTGATGGTTCCCAGTCAGGACCGTAGATCACTCGAGAGAGGTCTGTTCAGAACTAGTGAAGTTCGGATGATCGGCTGTCAGACGAGGGTCTATCGGACAGGAGCTCTCCCGATCGTTGCAGTCGTTCACTCTGTCGTCGGGACCTCTCCCACTGGATCCACGTGTCGCTGATGGGCCCCACGCTTTGGGACGCCAATTGTGGAAAAAGGGTAGGGCTGACGGCCTGTTTCAAGATTGCCCGGCGTTAACCGCCTCTATACCATTCTGGTTATCAAACAAAGAGACAGGCGCTGGAGACTGGAAGGCAGGAAACAGAAGTTTTTATTCCGACGGAGCAGAACACATCAGATCAGACAACAAGGTATCGTCTCGAGGTGCTCTAACAGCCTCTCTGAGGCCTGGCCTCTTATACCCTGGTTTATGGCATGTGACCACTCTTTATTACAATCAAGACATTGTGAAGTAAGGAAAAAGACATCCCCGTAATCCTCGTGTCAATCCCACCCCCACATGCATCCACAATAGAGGTCCTCAACCTGCTGATAAGGGGAAGGGGCTATCACGCAGCTGAGTGTTCCGCCGATTCTTAGGATGTGTGCGCCTGATCGTATCCCAGGGGGTGGGGAGGCCATGATCAATAGTGGGTCCTTTGAAGAGGAGTGACTCCACACAATGGAGTGCAATAAACTGTATCTTCCGGCTAGGTGAAGGTCTGGGACCTCGTGCGGCCAGTCGGATCCAGAGAAAAAGGGTCATCAAAGGAGAAGTATTCATAAGGGGGATGGTCTAAGTGGACAAACAAGCACGGAGGGAGAGCTTATCCACAGAGGGGTATTCATGAAAGGAGAGGAGGTGTTGGTCAGGCGCGGGCGCGACTCCCAAGGACAGGGTCATGCGGACTTGTGTATGTGAGGGAGGGGGCAGCTAGGGTACGCGGAGGACGCTCGCAGGGTCAGGGGAGCGCGCTGGTGATCGATCGTGAACAGGGAGGCCATGGTACCCAAAATGGCTGCCGTGCAGGTTATGCGTGGGTGACAAGCTGGCGCAGATGATGTTCAGTTCGTAAACTCAAAATTCCACAACAGTAGTCCGTTTCCATTTACTCACTCCCATTTAAAAGCAAGGGTTAATTGAATGCAGTGCTTGCCTGTGGGAGCAGTTGCGTCAGAGATAACACGTATAGTGATGATATCCCTGTGAAAGGGCAACGTAAAGTCAGGCAGGAGCTGGAACTACACGGTGGGTAGATGGTAGTAAACAGGATATTGAGAGGGTAACGTTTGAGGTGTGCTGATTTGGGGACTCTGGGTCGCTGGCATAAGTGCTCCACGGTGGCTTTTTGTCAGTGGTGAGTACTGGTGATGGGGTACTGGGTGAGTGGCCCATGGTTGCTACAGCTATACGTGACATGTGCGCCAACAACACTTTTCACGCTGGTGTTTGTGAGTCCGTACTTTCAGTGGTAAAGGCGAAACTACAGGTCCCAGAATGCAACTTTTTTTTACTACAAATCCTGACTCTATCCCCCCCATTTCCTTGACAAAGTGAATCTTAATATAGGATGAATCCATGCAGCAGTGGAAGAACAGATACAAGGCATTTCCCAGTGGGTGACTGTGTGCGATGAGTAACTACCACAGCTCGTGTGCCACCAGTTTCCGGCACATGAAGGTGACTTTCAAACAGTTCTGGATCTCCCTAGCAGGTTTGTATTTATTTATAGCACCTAAACTGAAAGTAAAGGTATAAAATACTTCTCCAGGCTTAAAAACAACACCGACTGAAAGCCAGGCGCATGCCATAGGACATTTGAGATATGCTATGAGGTGAATTTTGTGCAGAGTGGTACAGTTGCCAGGGTACTTGGTAACCACCCTCATGTTAGTGTGGGTTTGCTGTGCAAACACTGAACAGCCCAGGGGGGCACTGCATTCGGGTATCTGTGCTTGACTGTGTTTAATAACAGGGCATACTTGTGTCTATAACGCCATGTCAAGCTGCTGGTAACGCTGTAGTTCTCTGACCGTGCAATGCTGGTTTGACAGTAAAATATATAAGTTCAGGTGCTCACCATACCACAGTACCTATGCGCCCCTTTAAATGAACGAAGTGCAGATTCTAGCACCTGCCCATTGAACTACCTGTAATGCAGGCTGTGCTGACGTAATCTGTTCCGTGACTGTCATTTATAGGTTGATATATCTGTGGTTCTCTTGATCCCTGTAACTGCAGCACCAACTTCTGCTGTGCATCTGACTGAACGACACGCTCATATACATTGAGGGGCTAAATGTTGGCCCCAGAAAATGGGTGGAGCAGGGTCAGACTGGCATATTGGGCAATCAATCAGGCAGTGCCCCAGATTCAGATCTCACACGTCATTGAGTGGGCTGGTGGGGCTGGTCTGACAAGTCAGTGAGGGGGCTGGTGCTCTGGCTGTTACTGGGCCTGTTTTGGGGTCGGGTGGGCCTGTTTGTACTGTTGATTTTCCAGAGATTATTACCACAAACATTGCCCGCAGCAAGCTTAAATCCGCCCTGCTTTCCATATATTGAAAAGCACCTGTAAGCGTGTCTTCACAAACAAACAATGTAATAGGTCTCGCATTTATGCGAGTTTGACCTATTGGCATTGTAAATGACAATGTCTTTTATTTATGTTTTAGTTTTTAAAACATAAATAAAAGGCAGTGTCATTTATAATGTCAATAGCTTAAACTCGTTTTACAATGTGTTTACACACATCTTTTTAGCTTTTTCAGATAATAGTTTTCATTAAAACTAACAAATACTGTTTCACACGCAATACAATTCACTTTTGCATATCCCTTTCATGTTTACCTAAAACATTTACGCATCCTTTGGAAACAGCCACACATTTCACACTATCTCTAGACATTCCTTTTTATACTCCTACAAGATAACTATCTTTTATTGCCTTGTACTGTATTTAACCCCTTAGATGCGTGAAAACATCCCTTCCCAGTGCTGCGCTGTCCATTGGAATTAGTGCTGAATGGACGTCCAATGGTCGTGCGCAGCACTGGGGGGGTAGTGCTCGTGACGACCGTTGGCCGTCAGCAGCACTTAAGGGGTTAAACACAGAGGGGCAACATATCGGCACTTGTGGGAGCAAGGTCAGTAAGGGGTGGGGATACATTTAAAAACAACTGTAAACGTAAGGTTAAGCACAAGCCCCTGTAGCGGATGCCTTAGCTCATTTAGCTACCAAACTATCGGTCTGTGTGTATCTGTGTTTCTGTGTATCTCTGTGTGTCTCAGTCTGTGTGTGTGTGTGTGTCTCAGTCTCTATATGTGCGTGTCTGTCTCTGTGTGTGCGTCTCTCTTTATGTATACGCCACTGTCTCTGTGTGTGCGCGTTTCTGTGTCTATGTCTCTGTCTTGTGTGCATATCTCTGTCTGCGTGTGTTTTTTTTGCTGTGTGCGCGTTTCTGTAGCTGTGTCTGTGTGTGCATTTCTATGTGCGTGTTTGTGTCTCTCGGTGCTCATCTCTGTCTCGGTGTGCGTTTCTCTATCTGCGTGTATTTTTCTGTGTGTGCGTCTCCATCTCTGTGTGTGCGTCTCTATATGTGCATTTGTCTCTGTCAGTACGTCTCTTCTCTGTGTGTGCATCTTTGTTTCTATGTGTGCCTCTGTCTGTGTGTGCGTCTCTAAACATGTGTCAGTCTCTATGTGTGCGTGACTGTCTGTGGCTCTCTTTGTGTATGTTTCTATGTGCGTGTCTGTCTCTCTGTGTGCGTTTGTGTGTGTTTGTCTCTATGTGTGTATCGATGCATGTGTCTCTCTGTATGTTTGTCTCTGTATCTATGCAGGTGTCTCTCTGTATGTTTGTCTCTGTGTATATTTCTACTGCTAGCCTCACTTGCAATGTAAACATGGCCTCGTAACACTATAATACACATACTTACTCCACAGATGCATACAAACCTGCCATTCCCTAACAAACCCAGTGCACAAACCAGCAAACATATCCAGCTAAATATAAACAATGCCACATTCTCTAACTCCAACTAATGTGAGACCTGTTGCATTGCAAATGCTTGTTTCTCTTTACCTTTATTCGGTATATGCTGGTTAAAGCATAAAGTGAAAGTGCGTTAATCACCTCAGGATCACACTAAACAAGTGGGCATGCATGCGGAGTGTAGGAAGGTAAATCCTGACTATGGTTGCCCCCAACTTTTTGCCCTGTGTTTTAGCTGGTTTTTGACATAGTCGACCTGGGACCCTGCCAATCAGGACCCCAGGCCTACTGCTCTCTCTGTAAAATGGATTCCATGTACCTTAGGTACATTTCCAATTGGTACTGGGCCACCTTATCAGACCCTGTAACTCAGGGCATAGGTGTACCCAGGGCTGCCAGGGGCTGCAGCATGTATTATGCCACCCATGGCTAGCCATCTAAATCTGACACAACTGGCTGCACGACAGCTGGGGCAAGGTGGTGTAATCACCCCTTGATGTAGATATAGTATACCTATATCTAACCCTAAAAATGGACACATGTATTCCTGTAAGTCACTCCTATGGCAGGCCTTAACAATCCTGAAGGCAGAGTGCTTGGAATTATGTGAGATGGTGCTCTGGCATGAGCTGAGCCCGTTTGCAGCTTGCGGAACCAAGTCCTAATAGCTGTTCCATGATAACGCATACCATATACTCTTAAGTGCATTATAATCCTCGCGGTTAAATGCTATCTTTGGTATTGCTTTATCAAAACATGTCGAGTAAGGTGTCATACGAATTGGAATACTAACCCCTCGCCAATTCTGGCGACGGGGTTAGCATTCCACCCTTCTAGAGGGACACGACATGTATGTAACCCTGAACCCCGGTTAAAGTTAACTCGAGCCTCAGCATCACAAAATGGATGCTGCTACCACAGACACAAGTCTGACCCCCTACAGCTGGGAGTCCTTCCAGCGAGGGGAGCTTGGACAAAGGGTTTCCTGTCAGGGGCGGTGCTAGCACCATCCCAGACAGGGTTTTGTGTATCCTGGGTAGGCAGGGCTTTACAGGAAGGTGACTGCAGAGTGGCACCCCGGTGCTCACTACGCATAGGCCGGCCAGAACCAGTTCCAGGGGCTCACCAGCCCCTGGCCTGGGGAAAGTCCGGCATGGGAGAGGGGTGTAACCACCCCCCTTCCTAGTCCCACCCATAGGCAGGACCTAGTCACCGGGTCAGCCCCTTTTCCTAGTATAAAGTTAGGAGCGGGCCCCCTTCCAAATTAGATCATCTTTGGAATCAAGACACGACTTTCTGCGAAAGGACTTCAAGATTTCTTCTTCAAGATTCTCCCTTGTGACTAAGGAGTAGTCACCCTGCATCCGCAGGCACCATCTTAAGAACACTGCGGTCTGCTGCAAGTCCTTCCTCCGGAATCCGACTGCCCAGCTCGACGAGAACCGGCTTCCCTGGCACCTCTGACCTCTACCCACCTCTACAGCTAAGCTGAGAACCGTGGGTGCGACGAGACCTCGAGGGGCCGGCCATCTTCAAGACTGCACAACTTCTTTACAGCACGACCGCCGAGGGATCCTCTGGTGAGTGCTTTGGGGTCCGAGAAGCCCCGACCCTGAGCAGCTCCAGCACCGAAGTCCAGCCTCCCAGCATCTCCACGATCTGCGTGGGGCCCTTCTGCTTTTTGCTGCTCACCGCGTTGTTTGGCTACTAGCCCGCTGGCTTGTGGCCTTCCTAACGACGCCCGACGACATCACTGCTGCTGGTCTGGTTGCTCCAGACTGGCCCTTGCTCCCTTCCAAGAGAGGAGCACCCCGGACCCTCCTGGTCCACTCCAGACGCCATTTTGGGTTCACCGCGTGGGCCTGAATTTGCCAAGGCTTTGTTGCCCAATCCTGGGTCCAGCGACGCCGACAGCTTCATCCATCGTGGGACAGCTCGCTCCTCCATCCTGGTCGCCGACAACGCTTCCTGGTCCGTGAGATCTGCAGAGCACAGCGTCGCCCACTCACCTAGTCGAGGTGACTACCATCCGGTGCCCTCCTGGTGCCCCCTGACTACTGGCTAGTAGTCACGAACTTGGTCCCCTCTGCTTTCAGGTGTCATCCATCTTCGAGATCCAGGCTTGGATCACTGCGAACTTTCTTCACTGGTCGCCTGCCAGCATCTTTTCTTCAGGCTCCTGGTTCGTCTACGAGGATTCCCGACGTCTTTTGAGACATATGCAGCCGCAGCCCCTGGGCTAGGTAACTTCGGTGCCCCAGCATAGCCTCAGTATCCAAGGGTCAGGATCCACTGTCGTTTTCTTCCTACCAGGTCGGGTTCGCCCGTGAACACTAACTTTCCGTTTACTAGCCTCCATAGACTTTGTCCCGCATCCCGCGTGAGAGTGCACACTCTGCACCCGAGTCCCCTAGGCCTCCTATTCGTAATCTAACGATTCTATAGTCAAGTCCTAGCGATTCCAAAGCCTATTAGTCCAGTACTTACCTGCTAGTAATTTCGCATTCCACTTCCATAGTATATGGTTTTCCGTGCCCCTCGGGCATTTGTGTATATTGTGCTAACTTAAGTATTTTCGTAAGAGTTTTGTTTTGTGCTTAGTACCCTGTCCTCATAAAGAGTACAGGGCTGTTGTGATTCTAATAAATACACTGTTTATTTTCATAACACTTGTGTGGTGTCCTTTCACTTGGTGTTCAAGGGGTATATGTGATGGTATAACAGCTGGCTTAACACGCCCTCTCGAGTCTTTAGCCTTAGACTGCTCGTATCCACGCTACTAGGATAGCTGGTCTATAAGGTTGACTTACAACCAATCATCAATAGGGTTGTTGGACTGATACATAGTGATCACTAGAATAGTGAGCACTGCATATCAGGCCACCTTCTCACACGGAGGTACTCCAATAAAACAAGTTGACAAAGCCAGTAGGCCTGGCTATAATTACCACCGTATTCACACAGGCTTGATCGAATATGCACAGACAGTGTGCTATTTTTCAATGCAACCCGACTCATTCTTTGCCTCTTATTTTCTGTACCTTATTTCACGTGCCTCTGTTTTGCGTGCATAAGAACACTAAAGCCAGGCTTTGCCAAATCTTGCTTTAATTGACTGTTCTAAAATGGCCTTCAGCCAGGCTGGTAATTTGCATGTAAAAATATGACAAAATGAATGTCGTTGCTTTACGATGCATGCAAAGTACCAACAGCTTTCTTACAATGGCGTTTCTTTATAATTACAGATTCCAAAATGGCTGGCCTTTAATCTGCATACATCGTCACGCAGCGATTGCCATTTTGGAATGTGCACGGTCAAGGCAAAAACACTTGCAAAGACAAATTGCTCGTCCGTTAAAAGGAGCAACATATTAGCTGTACCAATGCTCATTTTACATAGCTTTGTAAACTCAAGGGAAAATTCTTCGCAGCTTCAGAAAATGGTCTCTTATTTCGTTTTTTTTTTTTTTTTTTAAAGGTGAAGGCAATCCTGCTACTCTTACTTATTTACTTTAACTTGGTAGATGATCTACTCGGTTCAGTGGTTTTCAAAATATACATGTGTGTGTGTGTGTCTGTGCCAACAGCAATCTATAGACCACCATTTCCGCCTCTTCTCAAGTTAAAAACAACGTACATAAGTCAGCACAAAGCTGTTCTGCAAATAAACTGAAGGGATCACATTCTCACCTTTAGATAAAACATCGCCATGCTCTACTCGGGCAGTAAGCGCCATTCACAGGTTATTTCCAAACTATTTTGGGAAAGTCAGTACAAATGAAAGGGAATTTCCAGATGCCCTTTCTTCTTTTAGCTGGAGCAGTGAGCCATTTAAAGACAGGCTCTAGCGTAATCATACATATATACATTGGCATATCCCTTTTCTCTCTACTATGACGCATACTCATTTCAATTAGGAGAGTGGACAACTTTTAGATACTACATCCACATGCGGGGCTAGTTGCTGACAGTAAAGAGACATCTGAATAAAGCCTCAAGATTTCGAAAATATACTCACCTCTTCCTCTTTTTAGTTCAGTTACACTCTGTGAACCAAAATGGCCTAAAATTTACTTTTTTGTGAACAACATTTTGCTGATAATTATGGTTTTCTTACCAGTACAAAAGCAAGAAATGCAACCGCTGGAAGTGTAGCCCAAATATCAATGTAGCATACACTATACTGGTAATACGGACTCTTTTCACATCCAACCCCTCTCTAATAAGCACTGCGTAAGGGGTGACAATCCAAAGAAAACTGCTAACAGGCGAATAAATATGGTGAGATAAATATATTAAACATTACAGAACATAAAAATGTATGATATTCTAATTGGAGGGCATTTTTTTTTTTTTTTTTTAATTCGGCGGCAGGATGTGCTGTTGCGTCTCCCCAGTATCCGCATCTGTCATTTCCTCTTTCTTTGTTCTGATGGATTCTTTACTGACAGATATGATTTCACGGAGTTCTTTATTTTCAAGCTGAAGAAGAAACAATTTTGACAACATTACCAACAATAAACGATTTTGAATAATCTCTTTCCTTATGTTGTTTTTGGAAGTAAATCTATACGGCCTAGGAACAAATCGACAATAAACATGACAGCAGCAATTGAGTATTTGCACAGAGCCAACATTCTTCATTTCTAAATGGGGTGGTTTTCGTATTTACCGCCCTATGCCCCTTGCCTCCACCTCCCAATGGTAGACAAATTGTGACCCCTCCGCACTCGCCTAAACTCTGTACTTCTGAGAAGTACATGTTATTCGTCAATAGGCCATCTCTTGTATTGGCCACACTGAATCGAGACCCATTTGCCACCCACCAGCAAACAATCAGGAAACGGAATAGAGACCTTACATAAGATGTGAAGACATAACTGGGCGGAACTTCCACCTCCAGTGATGGAGCACACAGCATACCAGCGCATTCACAGTGAACCAAGATTGACTGTATCTGTGCGATCATCATGAAATCAAACAGCTGACTCTCCCTCAGGGGGCCATGGGAGCATGGGGGGTCTCACCACAGGTGCTGACGAGGATCGGCAGGAGAAAAAAAACGCATTTGCAATGCAATAGGTCTCGCATTTGCAAGAGTTAGAGCTATTTGCGTTGTAAATGACAATGTATTTTACTTATGCTTTTTGGTTTGGAGTGGAGTGGAATTATGTGTGTGGGTTTGTAACTATTCTGGAATTATATGTAGTGGATTTGTGTAGTGGAATTTTGTGCCAAGGGGTGCAATGGAATTATGTGGATAGTAATTATGTGGTATTGAGTATACTGGAATTATGTGGAGTGTGATTATATGGATTGGCATTTTGTGTTGTGGAGTGGTATGCAGCTGAGTTTAATTACGTGGTGTGCTGTTGAATTCTGTGGCATGATGTCGAATTATGTGGTTTAGATTAGATGCATGTGGTGTTTTGTGTAATTGTGTTGATTTTAATTATGTGGGCTGTTTTCGAGTTATGAGGCGTGGGACGTAAATGTGTAGAGTTGAATTGTGTGGCGTGGAAGTGTGCGGCGTTGAGTCCAATTATGTTGATTGGAATTATGTGGCATGGTGTGGAGTGTATTTGGGTAGACTGTTACAGAGTTTAAAAAAAGGAGAAAGTAGCTGTTGCACTAAACTGAGCCTGCAAGTTTTTTCCTTGCACGGAAGTGAAGTCATCGATTTTGTTTCTATTCTCCATAGCTATATTTAAATCCAAAGACAGATCTGTAAAGCATTGTACTATTGTATAATTGGAGCCTGCAAGCTTTCTCAATATTTCACATGTGTATACCTATCTCAAAAAAAAGTAATGCGAAATACTGTCTGGACACTGGTTCAATTAGAAAATGTCTTATCCAAGGAGAAAATGTCTTTCAGTGAAATTTGGAGACTGTGAGCGATTAAGCTGGCAAAACAAGAATATCATACAGGCCGAAGGAAAACGGGTGGACGCCGTAATATTTTCAAAAAAATACCCTAATTTAGGAAATCATTTTGGGATGATGAAACGTAAAGCTAGCTCCTGGTGCTTTATAAGAGTACTACTGAATTACATTAGATATAGATATTATGATTTTAAGTGTTTCAAATCACGTCCACCTGACTCTTGCACATAGTATTCATTAACAGAGAAGTTAAGCATTGTTCCTGCCACACGACCACTTGGACACCAACCTACTCAGACTCCCATCTGCAATGGAAACCACAGAACTGCTTTGCAAGTCACCCCTGAACTACCGAATGTAAAAAACCAAGAACACGTGTGACAAACACAAGTTTCAAAGAGCAATATGCTTTCCATGGTACACTCACTGAAGAAACGGGATTTGTGCAGTCGGCCTGAGCAAAAAGATATTTCCCAGGTCGATTGCTGTCTAGCTGTTTCAGTCTAGGTTTTTTTCTGTGCATTCTGGACCGTTTAGTCTTGGTTTTATAATGTTGTAAACACAACTGAAAGTCCAAGAATGCAAAGAAAAAACCTGGACTGCAGCAACTAGACACACCTGGACCTGTGAAACTGGACAGGCCTGAAAGATGCTCAAAGTTTATGCCAGCAATGTTTTCAAGAGGTTGTAGTAGAACATACCATAAAACAACGGTACTAAATCGAACATGAAACCGCTGAGAAAAATAGATATTTCAAAGTCAATCAATCAAAATACTCTATTTAGATTTTTAGAATACCAAAGAAGAGATGCCCCATTTAAATAAAATAACAAACATTTACAGTTAATCAAATATAAAAACCATTCTTTAAAACTGTCAGTTTAATAGCATATCATAAAACTTTATAAAATTACATGGTTTACAAGTGAAAATGTAAAACTCCACATACCCTAAAAAGTTGGCACTATATGCCTGGCCTCCACCTTGGGGGTGCCCAGGAGTGGACGCCTTACAGGGAAAAGCCAGGATGGGTTCCACATATAAACAACAACACAAATGCCAATACTGGACTACAATGACCACTTTTTATATCAGGTAGTGGTACGAATAAAGCATACCAAACCGCTTATTACTTACGTCAGTAATTTATTTTAGTCAATTCGAGTCACTAGTTGAATTATTTTCATTCTGTTTCACAAGACAGTTTTTTTGTGCATATATACAAAAACACGATATTTTAACAATTGCATAGAATTTTTACAAATTTACAATATACCAACACATATACATATCACTTTCGCTCTTCAAACATACATCTTTCATACCCAAACAAGAAACTTTAAGTCTTTTGGAATAGAGCCCTTTGTCACTGCCTTATTAAATCATATACAGTCATGAATGATGTTTGTCTAGTCGTTTGAATTTGACATTATGAAAAATAAATCAGTCAAGGTTTAAATCCTATCTTGTCTAGACAACTTTTTTTAAACAAGACCATTTATCAGTGACAGAGAGATTGAAGTGGTCGACGCGTTTCGAATCCCTTATTATGGGATTCTCCTCAGGACCAAAAGATTCTAAAAAGACAAAAAAATATATATACAAGTCACCTTTTTTGAATCACCACGCTTATAGTGTTTCTAAGACCAGACTAGACACCAGTATGCACATGCCTACCTTGTAAATCCTGCAGTGTTAGTGTCTCAAAAGGAAGGTGTGGACAAAGTCTGCAATTACAAACATAAATGACAGTACACGTGTTACACACACAGAATTGTTTGGTTTAACATAGGCTAAATCATTTAGCACATTGTGGTGGAATTGCACTGACCTGGGCGCCGTGTTATCCGTAATTAAAGTTTCTAAAGAGTAAAATGTGATACACTTGTAAGTAACTTTACTACAAAGCATAAAACCAACACTGTATTCTTGAAGTGCTGTAGCGTCTTACCCGATTTAGAAAAGTGTTCGCCCCGGGCTGGGGGTCAATGCGAGTCACGCTACTTGTGTACACGGAGGGATTAATTTAATGGATTCTCTTAAAGAGTCCTGTGAAGAGAAGGTATAGTAACTATCAAATTTAGAGTTCTCCCTTTTGCTGCGTGCTGCCGCTTGTAAACAAAGAGCTTGTGAGGACGCTTACGTGAAAAACGGCATCTCCGCTCATTCTTCTCCGTGTTCCCTTGTTTGAAAAAAAGCCGTCATTGCTTTCTTATTCTTAGTGCGATCACAATGTTGACTGGAAAAATTAAAGGGGCCCAAACCCAAGTGAACACTGCTGGTGCAACAAAGCTTTATCAAACTGACACGAAGAGTTTTTGACAATGATGTATGGACGTCTGTATCTCTGTATGTTGTTCTCTCATATGCGAGACTGGATTGTCAAAAACATATGTCCTGACCATTGTTTGAAGTGCGTGAACAATTTGCCTATAGCATAAGCAAAACATTGGACTTATTTTACAGATATTCCCGGTTTTGATGATTATTGACATTTAGCTAGGGGTCCCCCTGAAGATTTCCGAAATCTCATTAAGGCCAGTCATGGCCGTATTGAATTTCATTATTAGCAACGCCTCACGTTGCGCCAATCTTGCTTCCAGGTTGCCCCCACGTGGGTCCTGTTCGATTTTAGAAATTACGGTCCAGTGTAGTTCACTTTCTTTATGTTGATGCGTCTGCCAATGTAGAACTAATGGTGCATTCAGTACTTGCCTTTTCAACCTTGATTTATGTTGCGTGATTCTTTGTCTGGCTTCCTGTGTAGTTTTGCCAACATATAGTTTTGGACAGGGGCACCAGATTCCATAGATGACATTTTTTGATTGACAGTTCGTAAAGGTTTCATGTTTCCAATGAATTCTATTAAAGGAAAAGACAGAACCTTCCTCTGTTGTCTCGCAACAAGCACAATTTCGACATTTGTGGTGTCCCACCACAGGTGGTAAGCTCATCATTCCTCTTAGTGTTTTTTTTGGGTCAAGGGGTATTGCAGCTCTGACCAGATAGTTTGCCACGCTTTTCTCTTTTTTGTATGCAAAAAGGGGTGGTTCACGTAGATCTTCATGTAGATCTTTGACTAAATGCCAGTTTTGCATGACTAACTTCCGTAGTTGGTGTGTGTTTGGGCCAAAGGTAGTGACACAAACAATCCTTTTTTGGTCTTGTCTTTTACGTTTTTGTAGTAATGTTTCTCTAGGGACCCACCATGCCCTCTTGAGGGAGTGTTTTAAGAGCTTCTTTGGGTAACCTCTCTCCAGAAGTCTTTCCATTAGCCCGTTCGCATGAATGAAGTATTCCTCTTTGTTGGAACAGTTTCTTCGGATCCTTAAAAACTGACCGAAAGGTAAGTTTTGTTTGAGGCTCCTCGGATGATGACTTGTGTAGTGCAGGGCTTTGTTTCTGTCCGTTGGTTTGCGGAAAAGCGTTGTTCCCAGTGCTCCTTCTGTCGCGTAAACCAAAACATCCAAGAAGGTGATGTTTTTATTTGATACCGTGTGGCTGAATTTTATGTCCACTGACCTTACATTAAGCCAGGAAACGAATTCATCTAACGTCTCCTGTGATCCAGACCAAATAAAAAACACGTCGTCAATATACCTCATATAATTTGTGATGTGTTCCGAAAAAGGATTGTTATTATATATGAATCTGTTCTCGTATAGACCCATAAACAATACAGCCAGCTCCGGTGCAAAGGGGCAGCCCATGGCCACCCCTTTGATCTGATAGTAGAATTCAGTGTCAAATTGGAAGTAGTTCTTCTGCAGGGCAAATTTGGCAAGTTTCATGATAAAGTCCGTTGGGACTCTCGTTGGTTGATCCCTCTGGTCTAGAAAATATGAAAATGTTTCCAGTGCCTGGTCTTGAGGTATCTGTGTATACAGAGATACGACATCCATCGTTACCATTAATTGGTTGGTGTCATTGAATTCAATAGATGATATTTTATTGATGAAAGATGTCGTATCCTGGAGATGTGCTGGAATTTTCTCAATGAATGGCTTCAGGAAGTAATCAATATACTTAGCAACAGGTTCCGTTAAAGAGTCACACCCAGATATAATAGGGCGGCCTGGAGGTTGAATAGGGTCCTTAGGCATCTTTGGTAGGACATAAAAAACCGGGATCCTGGGGTTCTTATTCTGAAGAAAATCAAATTCCTTTGGTCCAAGGATCCCTGACTCATGGCCAGCTTGAAGAATACTAAAAAGTTCATTTTGCAAGTCTCGTGTTGGATTATGACCGATCCTTTTGTAACATGTAGGGTCATCAAGCTGTCGTCTGACTTCATTTTTATACTTGTCGATATCCCAGAGGACAACTGCGCCTCCTTTGTCCGCTGGGACAAAGGAGGCGCAGTTGTCCTCTGGGACATCGACCAGTATAAAAATGAAGTCAGACGACAGCTTGATGACCCTACATGTTACAAAAGGATCGGTCATAATCCAACACGAGACTTGCAAAATGAACTTTTTAGTATTCTTCAAGCTGGCCATGAGTCAGGGATCCTTGGACCAAAGGAATTTGATTTTCTTCAGAATAAGAACCCCAGGATCCCTTTTTTTTATGTCCTACCAAAGATGCATAAGGACCATATTCAACCTCCAGGCCGCCCTATTATATCTGGGTGTGACTCTTTAACGGAACCTGTTGCTAAGTATATTGATTACTTCCTGAAGCCATTCATTGGGAAAATTCCAGCACATCTCCAGGATACGACATCTTTCATCAATAAAATATCATCTATTGAATTCAATGACACCAACCAATTAATGGTAACAATGGATGTCATATCTCTGTATACACAGATACCTCAAGACCAGGCACTGGAAACATTATCATATTTTCTAGACCAGAGAAATCAACCAACGAGAGTCCCAACGGACTTTATCATGAAACTTGCCAAATTTGCCCTGCAGAAGAACTACTTCCAATTTGACACTGAATTCTACTATCAGATCAAAGGGGTGGCCATGGGCTGCCCCTTTGCACCGGAGCTGGCTGTATTATTTATGGGTCTATACGAGAACAGATTCATATATAATAACAATCCTTTTTCGGAACACATCACAAATTATATGAGGTATATTGACGACGTGTTTTTTATTTGGTCTGGATCACAGGAGACGTTCGATGAATTCGTTTCCTGGCTTAATGTAAGGTCAGTGGACATAAAATTCAGCCACACGGTATCAAATAAAAACATCACCTTCTTGGATGTTTTGGTTTACGCGACAGAAGGAGCACTGGGAACAACGCTTTTCCGCAAACCAACGGACAGAAACAAAGCCCTGCACTACACAAGTCATCATCCGAGGAGCCTCAAACAAAACTTACCTTTCGGTCAGTTTTTAAGGATCCGAAGAAACTGTTCCAACAAAGAGGAATACTTCATTCATGCGAACGGGCTAATGGAAAGACTTCTGGAGAGAGGTTACCCAAAGAAGCGCTTAAAACACTCCCTCAAGAGGGCATGGTGGGTCCCTAGAGAAACATTACTACTATAACGTAAAAGACAAGACCAAAAAAGGATTGTTTGTGTCACTACCTTTGGCCCAAACACACCAACTACGGAAGTTAGTCATGCAAAACTGGCATTTAGTCAAAGATCTACATGAAGATCTACGTGAACCACCCCTTTTTGCATACAAAAAAGAGAAAAGCATGGCAAACTATCTGGTCAGAGCTGCAATACCCCTTGACCCAAAAAAAAACACTAAGAGGAATGATCAACTTACCACCTGTGGTGGGACACCACAAATGTGGAAATTGCGCTTTTTGCGAGACAACAGAGGAAGGTTCTGTCTTTTCCTTTAATAGAATGCATTGGAAACATGAAACCTTTACGAACTGTCAATCAAAAAATGTCATCTATGGAATCTGGTGCCCCTGTCCAAAACTATATGTCGGCAAAACTACACAGGAAGTCAGACAAAGAATCACGCAACATAAATCAAGGTTGAAAAGGCAAGTACCGAATGCACCATTAGTTCTACATTGGCAGACTCATCAACATAAAGAAAGTGAACTACGCTGGACCGTAATTTCTAAAATCGAACAGGACCCAAGTGGGGGCAACCTGGAAGCAAGATTGGCGCAACGTGAGGCGTTGCTAATAATGAAATTCAATAGGGCCATGACTGGCCTTAATGAGATTTCGGAAATCTTCAGGGGGACCCCTAGCTAAATGTCAATAATCATCAAAACCGGGAATATCTGTGAAATAAGTCCAATGTTTTGCTTATGCTATAGGCAAATTGTTCACGCACTTCAAACAATGGTCAGGACATATGTTTTTGACAATCCAGTCTCGCATATGAGAGAACAACATACAGAGATACAGACGTCCATACATCATTGTCAAAAAGTCTTCGTGTCAGTTTGATAAAGCTTTGTTGCACCAGCAGTGTTCACTTGGGTTTGGGCCCCTTTAATTTTTCCAGTCAACATTGCGATCACGTGATCGCACTAAGAATAAGAAAGCAATGACGGCTTTTTTTCAAACAAGGGAACACGGAGAAGAATGAGCGGAGATGCCGTTTTTCACGTAAGCGTCCTCACAAGCTCTTTGTTTACAAGCGGCAGCACGGAACAAAAGGGAGAACTCTAAATTTGATCGTTACTATACCTTCTCTTCACAGGACTCTTTAAGAGAATCCATTAAATTAATCCCTACGTGTACACAAGTAGCGTGACTCGCATTGACCCCCAGCCCGGGGCGAACACTTTTCTAAATCGGGTAAGACGCTACAGCACTTCAAGAATACAGTGTTGGTTTTATGCTTTGTAGTAAAGTTACTTACAAGTGTATCACATTTTACTCTTTAGAAACTTTAATTACGGATAACACGGCGCCCAGGTCAGTGCAATTCCACCACAATGTGCTAAATGATTTAGCCTATGTTAAACCAAACAATTCTGTGTGTGCAACACGTGTACCGTCATTTATGTTTGTAATTGCAGACTTTGTCCACACCTTCCTTTTGAGACACTAACACTGCAGGATTTACAAGGTAGGCATGTGCATACTGGTGTCTAGTCTGGTCTTAGAAACACTATAAGCGTGGTGATTCAAAAAAGGTGACTTGTATATATATTTTTTTGTCTTTTTAGAATCTTTTGGTCCTGAGGAGAATCCCATAATAAGGGATTCGAAACGCGTCGACCACTTCAATCTCTCTGTCACTGATAAATGGTCTTGTTTAAAAAAAGTTGTCTAGAC
Source organism: Lissotriton vulgaris (assembly GCF_964263255.1). Lineage (NCBI taxonomy): Eukaryota > Metazoa > Chordata > Amphibia > Caudata > Salamandridae > Lissotriton > Lissotriton vulgaris. Next base: position 1,347,210,840 of record NC_141693.1, on the reverse strand, counting down.
AAGATAGGATTTAAACCTTGACTGATTTATTTTTCATAATGTCAAATTCAAACGACTAGACAAACATCATTCATGACTGTATATGATTTAATAAGGCAGTGACAAAGGGCTCTATTCCAAAAGACTTAAAGTTTCTTGTTTGGGTATGAAAGATGTATGTTTGAAGAGCGAAAGTGATATGTATATGTGTTGGTATATTGTAAATTTGTAAAAATTCTATGCAATTGTTAAAATATCGTGTTTTTGTATTTTTTGTATATAATGTATATATGCACAAAAAAACTGTCTTGTGAAACAGAATGAAAATAATTCAACTAGTGACTCGAATTGACTAAAATAAATTACTGACGTAAGTAATAAGCGGTTTGGTATGCTTTATTCGTACCACTACCTGATATAAAAAGTGGTCATTGTAGTCCAGTATTGGCATTTGTGTTGTTGTTTATATTGAATTGACTCAGCCTTGCTGGGAAAGAGTCAGGACCCTGTGTTGTTGCTCAGGATGGGTTCCACAGCGGTATTCGTACAAGCGCCTTGAGACCCTTGCGGGTGAGTAGTGCGCTATACAAGTATCAATTTACATTTTTTTTACATTTAAGAATGGCTCCATATGTAGGCAGATCAGACAGATGAATAACGATGTGCGAAGTGACGAAAGGGGCCTATTTCAGTAAAACATCCGTGGCTTTTAGGGTTACTGGATGAATCTGTGCTACTTGGGCATTGCTTTTTGAGTCCTGCGCCTTCCCTGTGCAAATCAGTGCGTTCGCTGTATTAATCAACCGTTTAATTGGGTAGAAACAAAACAACAGCTCCCATAATGCACCGATCTGCTAAATTGGTGGCCCGAGAGGAAACAAGTTGTCTCAGTGACATGGAATTCTCCAGTAACACCAGTGATACACATTAGGCGCACCATCCATTTCCCTTCACCGGTAGGGCATAGAGCAGCGTCACCCCCCACCCCCAATTGCCCTCTTCCCTCCCACCCACGAGAACTCAACAGCTTGTTGGGGATGCAGGTTAAAATGTTATAAAAATGCATGGAACATTATCTTTGTCCAAGGAAAAAATATATTGAATGTATTCACCTCCTACAGCCGGAGGCAGCCTAAAACCCCTTAGCAAGATGTCTTCTCTGACTGCCCACTTAATATGGGGGAAGGGGGGGAGAGTTTGCTTTTCAGAGCTGTGCCCCTCCCACCGCGTGTACTTTCAACGAATGGGACATAGAAGGCTTCACGGAGGGCAGGACCCTTCCTCACGCTTTGTCTGATTTGTGAGCTGTGTACTCAAGCACACGAGGCAGGCCAGCAAGGGCCAGTGACCAGTGGATGTGGGCTAAAACACCGAACACCATTATTAAACACGTGATGCGGTGCCTGGCCCAATTATCGCATTCGCCATCACCTATCTGAGGTGTTTACTAAAAGGAATTCAGCCACCCATTCATAACCCAATTAAAGAAAAATGTAATGTGCGTCAACATTTGTCATTTTTATATAATGCGGATATTACCCAAAGTCGTTCGAGCGCTCTAAAATAAATAAAATAAATTGATTGAATTTGGTGATAGTAACACTGGATATTTACTGCACTTAAAAACAAAGCAGTGACTTCACCAGGGAATCACACTTCAATCTGTCACATCACTTCAGATACTAGATACCAGACTGTGACTCACTCCCTAAACCACAAATCGAGCTGTATCATTGCTCCAGGAGCCTGGCTTGAGCTGGCTCAGGGAATCGAGCTCTTTGAATAAGCATATGGAGACAATAAAACGGTGTAATATTAAAAACAAAACTTGTTCATGGTTTGTTTGGGATTTTATGAGGGGTCTTGGCTTTGGTATGTTTGGGATGCTAAAGTGGGTGGGGGGTGGAGGGGTGAGGGTTGGTACTTTTTCTGCAGACCAAAGTGTTTGAGATGCAACGCCGCACTCTATGCTATATGTGCTATACAATACATGACAGATGCTACTCACAACATACTATTTCTCCATGGGATAGTGCAGTTATTGGCTGTCATGTGGTGTTGGGATATGTTACTTATGAAGTGCCATGGTTCACGATAAATTGAGACCCGCAACTCTAAATCTGATTACATGAAATATTTGGGGCCTTAATAATCCTAAAAAAATACAGCATATGTTTGCTTATTTTGACCGTTTTCATGTCGACATTGCATTGCTTCAGGAAACGCACATTGCCCCTCATTCTGGTCACAAATTGGGTCACAAATGGGTTGAAACAGTTCAACGTATTCCTCATATTCCAGGGGGGTTACTATTTTGATCAAAAGGGGTACGAAGTTCTCTGTTGACACTACCATGATAGACCCGCTGGGGAGGTATGTCATTGTTGTAGGCAGCCTTCGTGGGCAGAGGCTGGTATTTATAAACACTTACGGTCCGAATGTGCATGCCCCCGATTTTTATCATGAGGTATGGCAGCTACTACATAATGTGGCAGATAGAACATTGTTATGGGGAGGGGACCTTAATTTAGTATTAAATTACAGTCTCGACAGATCGGGCGCTACTTTGGAACCGCACCGGAAAGCTATGTCCAAAATGATCGACCTTGTGTCGGAATTGCAGTTGCATGACATTTGGCGGACTCAACATCCAACATGTAGGGAAGCAACACACATGTCTGTGGCGCATAATAGCTGGTCCCGACTTGATTATTGGTTAGGTACAAAAGATGCTTTGCTTTGGACTAACGCTATCAAACACCTTTCGCGGACAATGTTTGATCATAACCCTGTACTTCTGACTGTAACAATACTGCATTATATACCGGCCCCTTATAGCTGGCGCTTTAATGCAAAGGCTTTGTCTGATTCGGTGTACACAGACGCTATTGTCACGGCCATTTTGGACTTTTTCCTTTTTAATGAACCTACCACTGACTATCCATGCCTGCTGTGGGAGGCTTTTAAAGCCACGCTGCGTGGTGTGTGTGTGTATCAGTACCACTGCAGGTATCTTGAAAGATATTCACAGGCAATTATCTCAATGTGAAAATAGGCTAACATCCCTAGAGCGTGACTATGAACAAACACAGAATCCGAAGAGGTTGGGAGACATTAGTACAGCTCTGTCTGAATATCAAACATTAGCTGAAGATGAACCACAATATAGAACAAAACGGGGTAGGGCCAGGGCCTTTGGTGAGGGAGGCAGACCTGGGAGTATGTTGGCATCTAAAATCTGTGCAGGCGGTGCCCCACAAACTGTCTTACAGATTTGCGACGAAACTGGGAAAGTGCAGACCACCGCGCATGGCATATTACAAGGGTTTAGGCAAACATATGGTGCATTATATGAATCACGTAACACTGCGCCCCCAGTTGAGATTCTGCAGTATCTTGAGGACGTGGCCATTGCCTGGCTCTCAGATACACAACTGGAGTATCTCTCCCTACCAATCACGGTAGAAGAAGTCACAGAAATTATTAAATCCCTTCCTAACGGGAAAGCTCCAGGCCCAGACGGGTTTACTGGTGAGTTTTATAAGACCTTTGTCGATTTACTAGCACCTCACCTGGTTGCCATGTATGGTGACGCCTTCGACATAGCGATCCTTCCTCCATCTTTACGTGAAGCTGTCCTGATCGCCCTCCTAAAGCCTGCAAAGGACCCCGACCACTGTGAATCATATAGACCGCTGTCACTAATAAATGTGGACTCAAAAATACTGGCCAAACTACTGGCATTAAGACTGCAGCCCCTTATGACTAACCTGGTCCTACCGGACCAATCACAATACATACCGACGAGGTCCACAGCACACAACACCCGAACCTTGTTTGCACTCTCTCACTACCTGGTACCTACTACAAGAGCAGCAGCAGTTATGTTGGATGCGGACAAAGCATTCGATTCAATAGAATGGCCCTATCTCATGACCGTACTTCAGAGGATGGGATCTCCCCCTGTATTCTTACAATGGGTTCAGTTGTTATATACAAAGCCCGTTGCCCGTATTCGTATTAATAATTATATCTCGGACAGTATAACCATAGCGCGTGGGACTGGGCAGGGATCTCCCTTATCCCCATCGCTATTTGCGCTGGTGCTAGAACCTTTAGCTTGTAAGATACGACAGGGTCATCACTATTCCCCTTTGCAATTCCCACAGCGACCGTTACATATCTCCATGTACGCGGATGATATGTTATTATATGTACGTGACCCTGAAATTCATTTAGCCCCCTGTTAAGGGAATATATCAAATTCGGGAGACATTCAGGCCTCCAAATTAATTGGGACAAATCTATCGTTATCCCCCTTACAGATTCCACACACCCACACACCACAGAATTTCCCCTGGAGTGGCAATCCGACCCAGTACGGTATTTAGGAGTATGGTACCATCGGGACCCAGAAATTGTCATCCATACAAACTATGGTCGAGCAATAAGTACTATGACTGATCAGATTAATCGCTGGATCCAATTGCCTCTCTCCTTGGCTGACAGATTAGCTATAGTAAAAATGGTGGTACTACCAAAATTCCTGTATCTCTTTAACAACATCCCCATTACACCCCCCACGGCAGTTTTCCGCCAGTTATCCTCATTAGTAACCAAACTTATTTGGGCTGGCAAACAAGCCAGAATTGAATTAAGAGCTCTCATCCTCCCATATTCACAAGGTGGCTTCAAAGTCCCGGATTTCTTTCTCTATTATCTCTGTGCCCAAAAGCAGTATGCGCACCATTAGTATCATCCAACCCCCTACCTTACGCATGTAGCCATCGAAGACGGTGACGCGTTATCTGTCCCGCTGACTGCCATAATAACCCACCAAAGGCACCCATTGCATGCCAAAGATATTAACACGTTGGACACTACTAACACGGCATGGTGTCACATAGGTAGATTAACAAATAAATTACCATTGTATGCCCCTGCCCTTCCATCACCACCCAAATCTAGCTGCCACGCAAGAAGAGGTGGGGATTGGACTGTTTGAGCAAGTGGGGATGGCCACTATGGGTGATCTTTATGCCAATGGAATGATTCAGCAACTAAGGGATTTGGATTATATTAGCAACCAAACACTGCTCTTCTGTTTTACATACTACAGACTCCAAAGGGCAATCAAACAGCACTACCTTACATACCCGGCGGAACCCCCACAGTTGCGAGCCCTTCAACTGATTATATCCTCCTCTAGTAATAAACGTCTAATATCACAACTCTACACTACCATTCAATAGGAATTTTCTGACACAACACACAAGGCATGGACGAGGTGGGATTGAATGCTTGACACTCCCCTCACGGAGGAGGAGTGGAGAATAACTTGCTCTCTAAGAGAAATGCTAACACCTAACGGCAATCTAAGAATATTACATTATAAATATTTGCATCAAACTTACTATACACCCGCCAGGCTCCACAAATATGGGCTTCGTCTGGATGCAGGATGTAAACGATGTGGAATTGACTCCGCAGATTTTCTGCATCTTGCATGGAGCCGTCTGTTGGTACAGGACTATTGTGTAAAAGTTACACAAATATTGAGTGATATGGTAGGAGTATCAATTCCTTGCTCCAGCCTCACATGCCTTCTGGGGCTGTTATGCAATGTTCGAGCTTTAAAACGCAAGTATTGTAGGATTGCTTTGCTTCTCGCTAAACGTAGAGTCTCCCTATGTTGGGATAGTAAAAACATACCTACCACTCGCCAATGGCTTCGAGACATGGCCTACTGTCATGATACACTCACCACTTACAAAGAGGAACTACCAGCAGGATCGCGCTCACGAGACTACTGGACATATTTGGTTGAATACTTACGCAGTAACCCAATGGATTCATGATGTATTGCACTGTTTTCTATTTACTGTCTTTATCTGCTTATCAGTAATGGATGGTATCTTGTCTGTACTATGAATACAAAGAATTGCTGTTGTGGAGGCGGGATGCGGTAGCATGATGGTCTGTATGTTTGTTTATTTCGGACATGTTATTTCTTTGAAAATGCCAATAAAAAGATTTAAAAAAATATATATATATTAAAAACAAAACTTTACAGAAACAAAGACGAACAAGTAAAACCAGACTCACTCCACCATGCAAAGGGGACACCAAACCTGACTGCGCGGGTCTTCCAGGGCAGGCCCGCTCAGCCCGACACTCACCCCGATCCATTTCTGCGCCTTGCTGAAGGCTGCCTCTGGAGCCGGCTCCTACGGGTTGCTTCACAGTGAAATGGATTCAAAGAAAAACAGAAGCTCGCGAGTGGTGCGCGTGCAACAGCATACCATGCGATCTCACTTATCGCGCCCGTGTCTGGGCACGATAATTGAAACCACATGACCTATTGGTGTCTATTACGCGCACCAAGCACGTAATAGACACCAATAGGCCATGGGCGAGCAATGCGCCCGCCTTTGGCCAATTGCGTGCAGTCTTTTATAAAAAGACGCACTCAAAGGCCAATAGTGGATCACAAAAGGAAAAGCCCACGCACAAGCGTGTGCGATTCCTAGGGCAGCTTCCAAACCCCGTTTTTCACCGACTAAAGGACTCCCGCTGCACGAGCCCTGCTGCGCATTGCAACTCTAGGCGCGAGACCTGAAAAAGTGCACCCTTTCAGGTGAAATATCGTCCAATTTAGGATTTGGAAGCGTGGACCAAGTGGGATTGAACACCATATATATTTTGTTTTGTTGATATTTATTTCCAGCTCTGAGTGAGCAAAACCTACTAAACTCATCCTGTTTTTTTTAATCCCCATTGGCGATTTAACTAGGAGCAGAGTATCGTCAGCAAACATGATGGCTGGAACCCTCATGCATGCCAACTTGGGCGCGTCGTAGTCTACTACCTTAAGGTGCTCGACAAGGTCATTCAGATACAGAATGAATAGGGTGTAAGCCAACATGAAACCCTGTCTTACACCCAGGGCTTTAAGTGGGGGAAAAAAACTGGGGGTGCGCTAAAAGGGGCATGGCAAATTTGCTAAATGGGTGTGGCCCATCAGAGTAGGGGCGTGGTCTAAATCAAGATAACTAGCATTATGTACTTAAGAAAATCATGAAGTCGCATCCATCATGAAGTCGCATCCAGCAAAGAATAATAAAATAGGCAAAAAAGGGTTCAGGCAGCTCCTTTCCTCGATGACTAGCGTGAGGGAACCCCGGTTGCTAGGAGACGCCTTGTGGTACTGAGAATTCTGGTCCCCGCTATTGTGCGGTACCGAAGCTCTACACTCGTGTCAAAAATATCATCGTATCATGACGATTTTGGTATTGGCAGACCGGTAATGATTGGGATACTATGCATCGGCATTTGCGTCATGATCAAGTGACGAAATCACCCTGAAATCGTAGTTTTCGTCTTGAACCCTTGGGTTCCATTTTGTGAGAGGCATCCATTTTGTGATTGCCCTTACATAGTCAAATGACCAAGGCCGAATTCGTTCTGAAAGGACACGTACACCTCTGCTGACTCCTCTGTGACCTGGGCGAGCTGACTCCATTGCCTCAAGCCAAACCTGTTCGGGCAGTTCCCATCTCAGTGGCCGAACGAGATTAGTATCAAGGCATAACATGTCATAAACCGTTCATCGCATACAAGCTATGGCTAATCTCACACACACCTGTCCCTGTTTCTTCTTTATGACTTATTTTACAAGGAGGAGGTGCCCGATTTTATTGGGGGTCCGTCGATATCTGATGAAAGTTCTGGGTCTTGCCGGGTAATCTATCACGAACTGGACAGACTGAAATGTGGGCTTGTCATTGTGACTCTGCTTTTTCTTTGTAGTGAAAATATGTATATGGTCAAACTGTAAAACAAGGAATTCTTGCCTGAAGCTCAATATTTTTTTTTAAAAAGAGAAGGATGGTTCTGTAAAAACGAACAGTCTCCTGAGAATATACACGTGCTTCGTGCTATTGTACTTCTAGGATACCTGTTACTGGTTGCAGCCAATAAACTCGATCCTTGACTTCACCTAGAAGACTCTGTGTTTCTGTGGTCCGAAACAGGAAGGAGTCGAGGTCTTTGGGTGTTCTCCCTGGCACCGCCGGGTCCATAAAAACCCGGTACCTCAGTTGGCGCCCAACTCGGGGCGGTATCAAGCGGTATCGGTCCAAGCCAGATGTTCGTGAGGAGCTTCGTGTGAAAATTCCAGAGGACGGCCAGCCACTTCAGCGACCCCTGTATGTCGACGTGGTTCCGAAGGTCTTTGCTGTGAGGTTCCCCGCGTCCCGACGGCTACGAAGGACTGCTGCCCTGACTATCGCCCTGTTTTGGACCCTTGACGATTGGTAGAGCGAAACGATAGACGAGTCTTCTAGTGACGTCATCGATCACCTATACTTCAGTTAAGTATAAGTGGAGCGTCTCCCAGTCCTTAGTTTGGTTCTTAGTTTGATATCCCTTGGGATAGCTTTGATTTGGAACTTGCAAGTGCCAAAGCCGAAGGACTCGTGTATTCACGAGACTATCGCATTCGATAATCCTTTGAAGTTTGAAGCTAGACTAGAGAGCGAAGATGCCTGGTTTTAGCAGACTTGGAAATTTGTTTTGTCTTGGTTGTAATAGGGACTCCCGATTGGAGGACTCGTGTCCGGTTCCTCCGATTGGAACTCCAACGTACGAGCTCTATGTGAAGCATGGCGTGGGCCCTATCACATATAATGAAGTGTGGATCCGATACACCAGAAACAATGGTGTTTTAAAATGGCCCCAATATGGTAGTTTCGACACAGAAATCTTAGATAATTTAGAGGTTAAACTTTTCAAGAAGAAAGCACGGCCGGCGATGTTGGACTCTTTCCGCCTATGGCGAAAAGAAGCCAAACAGAAAGAAATGAAATTAGCAAAGAAGAATAAACGAGGTATGTCAATGGTACAAGCTGCCGTTGCGTTTAGGGATAACGAGGAAGAGCAAGAGAGTGAACAAACGCTTAGAAGTAGGAAGTTAGCGGTAGATAAGTGCTACCCGGTTTTGCCACGTAAAGGACAAGGATCAACGGAGAAACTTGATAGCGATCCTTTAATGTCCCACTTACTGAGTTCACCACCCCCCTATGCACAAAATGCTACTGCACCCCCGCAACGCTTTGTTATACCACGCCCCGCCGCACAAACCCCAGTTCTTCCACAATCACCAGCTCCTCTTCAGCTGGTTCCTACTCCTCCGGCGCAGCCCTCTCAAGGGCCGCCGCCTTTGCTACCTACTCCTTCTGTTTTTTCTACGACTTTGCCTACTGCTCCGACTGCTTACCCTGATACACCTTCTGTGTCTGTCTCCACTTCTGCATCACCTCACCCTGTCTTTTCTTCTGTCCTTCCGTCAGCCTCTCCTTCTGTTCGACAGAGTGACCAACACTGTTGCTGGTCTTTTCTCACCTTTCTTTGGGTCGCCTAATACGACCCCTAGTACAGAATGAAGACAGTTGCGAAGTCAACTGCCCGACCGTCGAGAGAGAGAATTACTGGATCGGTTAGCGCGTAAATGGGTTCTCGACACTGTAAAGTATGATGTACAGTCTATCGTGGAAGTCTTCCGTCAGTGGGAAGCACCGAAGCAGAGATATGTGTTTGAGCAAATGTGTATTTTTCTCTGGGATGATTTGGAAGGAAACGATCTGGAACGCAGCCCGCCTGAGTTGTGCCGTGTACGGTTCGATTTCGCAGAAGGCATGATCGTAGGTCCCGATGTTGAAAGGGCGATCGAGATCTTGTTGTCGTATCGGAGTAAAGGGGTCACTTCCCGATCACTATCCGAATGTGACGCACCAGGTAGGAAAAAGGCGCGACAGTACCCCATGAGAGAGGTTCCTCCAGTTTGGAGGGAAGGTGACGCAAATGCTAATCCAGCCATTCCGCCACATTTTCAACGTGTGTGGGTACATGTTCCTTGGAAGAGACCTGAAGTTTTGGCTCTCAAACAGACATTGCCTGATCCTCGTAAAAATCCTGCAGGGTATTATAAGGAATTGTCACAGACTGCAAGTTCGTGCATTATGAACTTAGCCGACATAGACATGTTGTTTGGGAACGTGGTTCCATAGCCTTTATGGGGAAAGATTCGCCACACCGATCACGATCAGGAGTTAGGTGATACATGGGCTAATATTGCTGCTGTAGATAACAGACAAGTCGGTGGTGCTAAACCCGAACCTTTAATTGCAGAACTCCCTGGTAGAATAATAACTTATATGAAGACTCTAATGCCTGAATTGCGTGTCAATTGGGATAAATTGTCTGCATGTAAACAGAAGAAAGACGAAGCGGTGTCCGATTTCTTCACGCGGTTTGAAGAAACTTTTGTAGATCATAGCGGTCAGGATATGGCTACTGAAGGTGGCCAGAGATTGTTCGTCGACAAATTTGTACATAATTTGCTTCCTGAATTATGTAATAAGTTGAAGGATTCTGAGAGTGCTTGGGCTGTTTCAACGTCAGCACAGATTTTAGCTACAGCCCAGTACTATGAAAATAGGCGCAAAGATGAGCTAGAGAAAGCGGATAAAAAGACTAAAGAATTGAAAACTAAAGTCCTTCTGCAGCAAGCTTATCCACCTCGTAATAATAATGATCAGCGCGATTATCAGCAGCCTCAGCAATATTCAAGGAACTCGCAAAGAAGCGAGTTTTCTCAGCAGCGTTTACCGTATGGCCCGAATCAGTGTGCGTACTGCAAGGAAGAGGGTCACTTCAAGAGTAGTTGTCCGGTTTTGTTACAGCGTATGAATGGTGCTTCTGGTGCAAGAGGTTGAGGCGTTCAACAAGCTCCTAGAGGTAGGGGCCGTGGAAATTTCTCCCAGAACGCTCGTTCTTTCCCGCCTCAGAATTCCATGAATAGTTTTGACCAGCAGAATAACGCGTTCGCTAAGACAGCTCAGTACTATGCCGATGACTACTATGCAGAAAATGAGAATATGGAGGGTAATGATTGCTAGGACAGCCATGGACAAAGAGAGGGAGTTATTTCAGTTCCAGTAGATCAGAATGGACCTTACGTTGAGGTGATTACATCAGGTGTGTGTCAGAGCCTTTTCTGTTGGATACTGGTGCTACAAAGAGTTCTATTATGCACTCAAAACTCCCCGGCGCACCTTTGTCTGGCGAAATGAACGTTTCAGTAGGTTTTTCTGGCGCCCCAGTTAGGAACCCGATTTCTAGCCCTATGTCTCTTTCTGTTGGGCCTTGTGAATTGGAAGCACCCCTCATTCTTACAACAGGTTGTGGTGAAAACTTGTTGGGATTGGATCTGTTGAAAAGATTATATGCGACTTTGTACTGTTCTCCTTCGGGAGTACAACTTACACTGGGTAAGAAAGTGGTTTCTCCAATGTACCTGTCGAGGGAAAAGCTTCCAACAGAATTGTCTTCTCTTCCAGATGTACTTTGGGCTACTGGCTCTAATGATGTGGGTCTCTTGGAAATAGCGCCATATGTTATAACATTGAAAATGAATGTTAAAATGCCAAGCATTCCCCAGTACAAAATCTCTAGCGAAGGTGAAAAGGCGTTATTAGCAATCATTTATGATCTGATTGAGAAAGATGTCATTGAAGAGACAACTGGCAACATCTGTAATAGTCCTGTTCTGCCGGTTCTGAAGCGTACTGATCCTTCCCAGCCACCTGTGTACAGATTTGTGATTGATCTTAGAGAGGTCAATAAGATTGTTGTGCCGCAGTTTCCGGTTGTACCTGATATCACTGCCCTATTGACTAGGATTCCAGCTTCAGCTACTTGGTTCTCGGTGATTGACTTGAAGAATGCTTTCTTCAGCATCCCGATTGCTGAGGAGAGCAGGGATATTTTTGGCTTTAATTTAGGAGGCCGAAGTTTCCGCTTCAAACGCGCTCCTCAGGGCTACTGTGAAAGTCCATCTATATTCAGTCAGGCTTTGAAATCACAGCTTGACACGATTGTTTTACCTGACGGCGCTACCCTTATTCAGTACGTCGATGATTTGCTAATAGCGGCAGATACTGAGGATATTTGTAAAGAAGCCACATTGTCGTTGTTGCGTCATCTGTGTGAGTTGCGCAACAAAGTCTCTCTTTCAAAGTTGCAATATTGTCGACAAGAAGTGACCTACTTAGGTCACCTCTTATCGAAGGAGGGAAGGAAACTGACCTCAGAAAGAATTCAGGCAATTGCAAAATTGAGTGTCCCAAGGACACAGAGAGAAGTGCGTGCTTTCTTGGGCATTACATCATATTGCAGACAATGGATACCGAATTTTTCCTTGTTGGCCAAACCTTTGGTGGCATTAACTCGTAAAGATACACCGAAACCCATTCCGTGGTCTGAAGAGTGTCAGAAAAGTTTTTCCGAATTGCGTGATGCATTATGTTCGGCTCCTGTGTTGGGTACCCCCGACTACAGTAAGCCTTTTACATTGTATGTCCATGAGAAAGAAGGTTGTGCATTATCAGTTCTGACACAGACTTTTGGGGACAAACAGCGTCCATGCGCATACTTTTCGGCAACTTTAGATCCGGTAGCTAAGGCGTTGCCAAGTTGCTTGAGAGCCACTGCGGCAGCAGCTGTCTGTATTCGACAGTCTGCTGGGTTAGTAATGAATAACATGTTAATTGTCATGGTCCCACATGCAGTAGACATTTTGTTAAACAGAACAAGGACCCAGCACTTAACTAGTGCTCGATTGTCAAGTTATGAGCGGACACTATTAGCGAGTCATGTACACATAAAGAGATGCGATACACTGAACCCAGCCACGTTATTGCCCATTCCAGTAGAGACAGATGAGGTCGAAGAACATGACTGCTGTTTTAGGACAGAAGAGGAAACAAGAGGGAGAACAGATTTACAGGACACTCCTCTTCCTGAATGTGATGATACCTTATGGGTTGATGGTTCATGTTTCAAGTTGCCGAATGGCGATACGACTGCAGCATATGCTGTGACGACGTTGCATACGATTGTTGAAGCTGCACGTATCCCCCACAATTCCGCGCAGGCTGCAGAGTTGATTGCACTTACAAGAGCATGTGTTTTGGCGAAAGGGAAACAAGTGAATGTGTACACGGACAGCCAATACGCCTTTGGCGTGGCTCACAGTTTTGGACGATTCAGGCGTGAACGTGGGTTCCTGACGTCGCATGGCACCAAGATCCAGCATGGTCAGTTAGGGAATGAGCTTCTCGAGTCACTGACCTTGCCGTTACAAGTTGCGATTGTGAAATGCAGTGCACACAAAAAGGTGACAGATGATGTTGGTCGTGGAAATGCGTTTGCGGATGAAGTCGCGAAAGAAACTGCAAGGAATGTGATGAGTCGAATGTATGTTGCGGGTCCGGCAAGATGGGTTCCGGATAGAGGGATGTGTGAAGACACAATTGAAAGTGTGAAATCCATTCAATCTGAAGCGACAGAGAAAGAACTAAAGGTGTGGAAAGAAAGAACGGGTAAACTGGATGCGAATGATTGTTGGATTGACTTGTCAGAGCATCAGAGATGGCTGTTACCCGATGCCTATGTGCCTGCAGTGGTAACAATGGCTCATGGAATGGCTCACATCAGTGTGAAAGGGATCTGTAAGTTGTTGGCCCCAGTATGGCAAAATGATGGAATCCCTAAGTGTGCAGAGAATGTGGTCAAGAATTGTATGGTGTGTCTGAAATACAATCCTGGTAGGAGAACCCCAACTCCAGCTGGTCATTTTGCTCCTCCTACGTACCCGTTTGAGGTTTTGCAGCTAGATTTCATCCACATGGAAAGGTGCAACAATCTGAAATACGTACTCGTTGTTGTTTGTGCCTTTTCAAGATGGATAGAAGCATACCCATTGAAAGATAACGGTGCCTTATCGACAGCTAAAGCCCTTGTCAAAGAATTCTTCCCTAGGTTTGGAATGCCCAGAATGGTTTGGAGTGATAATGGGAGTGAATTCGTGGGTCGAGTGATGAAGAAAGTGTGTGAGGGGCTTGGCATACAACAGAAGTTCCACGCTGCAAATCACCCCCAATCAGCTGGACTAGTAGGGATGTGTGAAGACACAATTGAAAGTGTGAAATCCATTCAATCTGAAGCGACAGAGAAATAACTAAAGGTGTGGAGAGAAAGCACGGGTAAATTGGATGCGAATGGTTGTTGGGTCGAATTGTCAGAACATCAGCGTTGGTTGCTACCTGATGCGTATGTGCCTGCAGTGGTTACAATGGCGCATGGAATGGCACACATCAGTGTGAAAGGGATTTGCAAGTTACTGGCTCCAGTATGGCAGAACACTAGAATCCCTAAATATGCAGAGAATATAGTCAAGAACTGTATGGTGTGTCTGAAATACAACCCTGGTAGGGGAACCCCAACTCCAGCTGGTCATTTTGCTCCTCCAACGTATCCGTTCGAGGTTTTGCAGCTAGATTTCATCCACATGGAAAGGTGCAACAATTTGAAATACGTACTCGTTGTTGTTTGCGCCTTTTCAAAATGGGTCGAAGCATACCCTTATCCACAGCCAAAGCCCTTGTCAAAGAGTTCTTCCCTAGGTTTGGAATGCCCAGAATGGTTTGGAGTGATAATGGGAGTGAATTCGTGGGTCGAGTGATGAAGAAAGTGTGTGAGGGGCTTGGCATACAACAGAAGTTCCACGCTGCAAATCACCCCCAATCAGCTGGACTAGTAGAGTGCTATAATGGCACTCTAAAATTGAAACTGGCCAAAATTCAAGCAAGCACAAGTCTTAAATGGCCTGACGCCCTGCCCTTGGCACTCCTATCCACGAGAATGACTGTTCACTCTAGAGTGGCACTTAGTCCACATGAAATTGTTTTCGGCCGCCCGGCCAACATATGGGGAGTGCCAAGGTCCACTAGGTTCAGTGAAATAGAGCATCCTGTACTGCTTGACTACCTGTATGAATTGACGGCTAAATTGCGTGTTTTACACCAACAGGTCCACAACATTCTACCTCAGGCCTCTGAAGCTCCAGGGCATCCCATCGATCCTGGAACCTACGCGCTGGTCAAAAACTTCCAGCGAACAAAGAACGACCAGCCCCGGTGGACCGGCCCTCATTTGGTCCTTCTCTCGACGAGATCCGCCGTCCTAGTAGAAGGGAAAAAATATTGGGTCCACAGCAATCATTGTAAGAGGGTCCCACTGCCTCTTCCATATGACCGGTGGGTCCAGGAGGGAATTGCTGACTCTGAAGCCGAGACTGTGCCTCGCTTCCTACCTTTTAGCGATGCACGTATAAAAGGAACAAATTCTGAAAAGGAAAGCGATGACATTTTGCAAGAAGCTGTGCCTCCATCAATTCGATTGAACACTACGGAGCCTGAACTCTTGTTTCTGGACCAGACAGCGCCTGGCAGAAACCGTTACAATTTGAGGCCAAGACCTATGACTATGGACAAATAAATCTTTTTTTCTTTTTTATTGTGCAGCTCTCATCTAGGAAACTTGCTCATTTTTGTTTTTCGAACCGCCATCCGGTTCTGCTGCTAGGGTCGCGGTTGCCACAGTCTTTGGAGTGCAGCTGGAGACGGTTAGGTCGACAGTTCTGTTGGTTCAAGGGAGTTACCCTGGACTGACGGAAGCACTCTTCAGCAGAAACAACCTCCCACCGCGGGCAGCAAATTAGAGAGGATGGAGTTTCCCGAGATGGAGAGACCTGCCAGATCAGCGAACTTTGAAACTAGAATATGCATTGTGATGGCAAAAACACGATTTTTAATAATGTGCGTTTTTATGTTGTGTAGTATAATGATGTTTTTAACAGGCTATGCTTTATTCACATTTCGAGTCTCATTTGCACCCACTACACAGCCCATACCTCCTCCTACTGTTTCCTCGCACTCTTTTCACCCTCTACCTGAACACGAGTCTGCCAGAAGATTAGAATTCATAAATAACTCATTCGTTCAGCTCTTACACCAACACCAGTTTGTAGTGAACACGACAAATTGTTGGGTGTGTGGACTTATGCCACACACGACAGATAAGGGTATCCCGTATTTTGTCTTGCCATTTAGCTACTATGGTTCTTTGTGGGCATTTCAAACAACGTTCCTATTTGCCCTCGAACCATATTCCTCACGGAGCAACTCGAGCAACAAGGTACTAGTGGCAGGAATCAGAAATATGAGCAGAGATATCGACACATATAGAACGATTCCCAGAGACGAATTGAAGGCTTACATTAGACGGAATATAACAAAATATGGAATTTCCTTGAGTGAGAGCCAACGAGCAAAGAAATCCTCCCCAATCTGGATAGTACCCCATCAGGGTCACCTATGTCTGCAGGGAAATGGCAAAAACCCCAGAGCTCAGTTAGGGAAGAGTGTCTGTATCGAAACATATGTTTTTCCTTCTCAGACCTCCCCTTCGTTCTTAGCAGCTAAGGGTACCTACTTCATCTGCCATGATAGAGCATATACATGGCTGCCCCCTGACTTTTCGGGCACATGTTTCATCTCGTTCCTGTTGCCACCCACCTATACAGCCGCGGCAGATTACCATAGGACAAGGTCAGTTAGGGGTGTTGTGAGTAAAGACGACACTGCGGAACAGGAATTTGGGGATTTCGCAAAAGGTTTTCTGCCGTTTTGGGGGCCTATGGTGAACAGCAGGAACATTCGCCAATTGACGAGGGTAGTTGAATCCACCGTGACTGAAACGGCTGGTGCCCTTAGTAACTTGACTGCGGAGCTCCAGTCGGACCGCCTTATGACTCTTCAGAACAGGGTTGCCCTAGATGTCATACTTGCAGACCGTGGTGGGGTATGTAAAGTCATCCAATCCAGTTGCTGCATTTTCATCCCAGATAACGCTCCGACAGTATACCAGGCCATCTCCAAACTGCATAAGATCTCCGAGTCCATTCACGTGGATGAAGAAGACTGGTCCTTAATGGGGTGGTTCTGGAGACTGATATCTGCCTGGGGATGGAAGATTCTGATAGTCGTTGGGATGATCTTAGCCATCCTTTTTCTGTTCTGTCTGTGCGTGCAGTGTGCTCCTGCAATATGTGGCCTCTGTGCTACATCATGTGTAAGGAAACCTGTATCGAGAGATGAACTAAGTAATCGGATGATGTTACAGCAACATCTCAATGACTTTATGAATACAGACCTAGACTCAGATTAGCATGAGTATAGGTTATTGCCTATGCAAGGGCAAAAGGAGGGTCTGTGGTACTGAGAATTCTGGACCCCGCTATTGTGCGGTACCGAAGCTCTACACTCGTGCCAAAAATATCATCGTATCATGACGATTTTGGTATTGGCAGACCGGTAATGATTGGGATACTATGCATCGGCATTTGCGTCATGATCAAGTGACGAAATCACCCTGAAATCGTAGTTTTCGTCTTGAACCCTTGGGTTCCATTTTGTGAGAGGCATCCATTTTGTGATTGCCCTTACATAGTCAAATGACCAAGGCCGAATTCGTTCTGAAAGGACACGTACACCTCTGCTGACTCCTCTGTGACCTGGGCGAGCTGACTCCATTGCCTCAAGCCAAACCTGTTCGGGCAGTTCCTATCTCAGTGGCCGAACGAGATTAGTATCAAGGCATAACATGTCATAAACCGTTCATCGCATACAAGCTATGGCTAATCTCACACACACCTGTCCCTGTTTCTTCTTTATGAGTTATTTTACAAGGAGGAGGTGCCCGATTTTATTGGGGGTCCGTCGATATCTGATGAAAGTTCTGGGTCTTGCCGGGTGATCTATCACGAACTGGACAGACTGAAATGTGGGCTTGTCATTGTGACTTTGCTTTTTCTTTGTAGTGAAAATATGTATATGGTCAAACTGTAAAACAAGGAATTCTTGCCTGAAGCTCAATATTTTGTATAAAAAGAGAAGGCTGGTTCTGTAAAAACGAACAGTCTCCTGAGAATATACACGTGCTTCGTGCTATTGTACTTCTAGGATACCTGTTACTGGTTGCAGCCAATAAACTCAATCCTTGACTTCACCTAGAAGACTCTGTGTTTCTGTGGTCCGAAACAGGAAGGACTCGAGGTCTTTGGGTGTTCTCCCTGGCACCGCCGGGTCCATAAAAACCCGGTACCTCAGCCTCGCGCCTCTCCAGACGCAAGGTAGCTCCTCCTGATGAACCTCCGCATTGCTGGGGGAAATCCTCGTTGCTGTGACCAATCCGAGCGCGGATCGGAAATGGCGATCCCGGGCCGGTGGTGGTGAATACTGGCAGGGTGTTTTCAAGACTCCTTCTCAGAGCGGCGAACCCGGCCTCGGGCACACAACACAGCTTCAGGGGCGGCGGTGGAGTCAATGCGTACACAGCGCTCGGGGGCAAAGCAGGCGCTCCAAAGTTACTCAGCTGGGCGTTAATCGGCACACACACAGCGTGAGGAACTCGATCCTGGGGCAGATCACATTTGAGGCAGAGCAGGCCTTACGCCCGGGCTGGGTGCCGATGAGCACACAGAGACAGATTTTACAGGGGGGCAGCTTCACAAAGGCACAGCGCAGTGACCTACACAGCAGCTGGAAGGGTGGGTGCTGGAGAACTTTTGTATCCCTGAGTTCACAGCTCTTCTTAGGCCCTTGGAGACAGGCAGGCTTCAGAGGAACAAAGCACACCGCACAACTCCTCGTCAAGTTAGGGGGACACCGCACACAGCAGACAGTCCCTTCCTCAGCAATCACAGCAACTGTAGGTCAGCTCCCAGACACTCAGCAGGGATTCCTTCTTGATCACAAAGTTTCCTAATCTATTTTTACTGGAGCTCCAGTCCTACTTTTATACCTCAAAAGTCTTTGTTCTTCTTGTGTGAGGGGTCCTGGACCCAATCTAAACCAGTTCTGGGTGCACTCTTCCAGTGCACCTCTTCTTCCTTTGTGAGTGTGGGCCAGGGCCATCAGATGCACCGCAGGAGGTGGAACCAGCATTGTGGCAGGCAGGCACAGCCCTACTGAGACCCAGGTGCTACTCCTCCCTCCACTCTACATGCAGATGGGTCTATTCAGCCTTGTGCTGACTCAGCCAGCCTCCTGGAGCCGCCCCCAGCCCCTGTCACTCACAAACCAGACAGTCAATACACAACCAGGCAGAGGCACACAGAAAGGGTGAACAGGAAAATAGCCACTTTCTAAAAGTGCTACTTCCAAACTTAGAATTTAAAAAACATCTTCACTAAAGGATGTGTTATTAAATTCTGAGTTCAGGGATACCAAATTCCATATGTCTATCTTGCCGTTATGGGAAGATATGCAGGAAAACATGACACACAGCATTCCCCATGTTATCCTATGGGCAAGATAGCCTTTCAATAGAGAAAAACGAAATTGGCAGTATTTCACTATCAAGACATGTTACCCAAAGTAGTAACACCAAACAAAAACCGGGACGTCTGCTCACCCTACCTTTGAGGCCCGAAAATAGAGCCCCCTTACGAGGCCCCCCCAAAAAAACTGGGGGAGCTCAGCCCCCCACAGCCCCCCGCCCCCACTTAAAGCCCTGCTTACACCCTTGCCTACTGGGAACTGTTCTGTCAGCTCTCCCAGCTTCCCACAGCGCACCTGGGCAAAATCATTTGCATGTAACCTCTCAATGCTTGTACACAGGTATTCGGGGACTGCTATCTTTGCAAGCACCTGCCAGTCTTTTTCTAGGGACCGTATCAAAGGTTGCTTTGAGGATATTTCAAAGTTTATACTGATTAGGGAACCAACATACTTAAAAGCTGTGCTGTGTTATTCTTTTTAAACAGCAGCATTATAGTCCAGCCCAATTTTCCCTACATACCACCATGATCTGGACCCTTATTACAATAAAAGGCACAACAAATATAACTCCCAGAATGCACTGCTACGATTAACTAAAGCACAGGACTGGAACACTAAGTCTTCGGATAGTCTTATTCGTACTGAAAAAAAGTGTGGGGGAGCTCTGGAGCCAACCATTTTTTCCTCTTTCCAGTGATGATGACATAGTTTGTGTCGGAATCTATGAGTGAATCAAATTACTGATATCCGTGATTGGTCACAATGGTCAGCAATCACCATGATTGTTATTCTGAGTCTATTTTACTCTGAAATACATGTACCTATCTCCAAGGTCCCAATACAAGGCTACAATCACCCCAATCTGCACAAAAGCGACACTTAACACTGATGGTGTTAGGTGTCGCTTTCGTGCAGATTGGGGTAGGGGATACAATCATTCACTCCTGTTAGAAGCGACGCAGGTCATAAATGGAAAAAGGGATAGGCTGAATATCTGCAATTATTTGGCACACTGTAGTGGACAAAGACGTACATCATGTACGGATGCAAGCGGCTCCACATGAACCAAGATAGGATCAAATGAGGTGCAGTTCCTAACAAGTACAGGTCCTTAATTCTGAGCATAGCTCAAAACCGTTATTTGTAATATGTAAAATATATGCCATTTTTAAAATCTTTTAAACAACACTGTCTGATGATTTCACGGGACGTAGCAGTCAGAGCAGTCTACGTGGGAGCTGGGGATCCATGTTCAAGCCTTGGATCAACATCCTGTGAATCTGGGCAAATCACTTAATCTCCCCCTTTCCAGCACTATATAATTCTACTAATTTAAATTAAACATAAAAAGAAAGCCGCGATCTCGGAGGAGTGGTGGGGGTAAGTAGTGTTGTTGGAGGGGTTAAGGATGAGGAAAGAGAGCTCAGGGATATTAAGTATGAGAACAGTAATTTAAATTAAACAACAGAAAAAAGGAGCTGCGACCTCGTTCGGGGTGGTGGGGGTTGACAAGCAGTGTTGTGAGAAGGGTGAAGGGACAGCACAGGGAGATTAAGTGATGGCAGGGCAAATGAAGTGGCCGAAGCGAAGTAAACAGAACACCTAACAAGCAGAGGCAGGCCCCACACAAAAAAAGGGAGCTCTCAAAGCACTCTAAAGAACCGGACGATTAAGAGAACACGTAACAGGGGCAGTCCTCATAGGAGGATACAAAAGCCCAAAAGGAGGGACTACCAAGCATATTCACCAAACAAAAGCTGGCATTTCCAAAAGACAGAAAGAGGAAACAATAAAAAATATGGGCGATGCTTCAAGCGCATATTCTAGATACAGCATTTCTTGAAGAGACATCGCACACGTTGCCTAGGAGTAACCTAAAAAAACAGTAATGAAAGTGAAAAGCATTGAAAAAGCGCAGTAACGTTAACAGAGCAAAACAAGCAATGGCAAAGCAAATAGGTCTCGCCTATAAGAGCTACTTGTTTTAGCAATGGTTTTAGCAATGCTGTACAACAGCGTGGCTGCTGTGCAGCATGGCTAAAAATAATTTTTAAAAGAAGTGGTCTGAGGCGTCCTGCGCAAATGAGATTTTTTTTTTAATTGTAAAAAACAAGCACCCTGGAGTGGTTTAGGGAACGGACCAATACAAAGGCAGGAAGGGTGGGAGAAAAGACATGGGTGGGGGAGAAGACATGGGAGAGACAATGGGGATGCACACAGACAATGAAGGGTGGGTATTTAGGGCTGTGGAAGCAAGCTAACAGAGGATGGTCGGGAAGGGCCATCAATCAGTCAGGGTCTTATAAAACATGACTACTCACCCTTAAGGGTCTCAAGGCGCTGGGGGTGGGGGCGGCAGGAGAGATGGGGCTGAGGCTGCGGTTCAGTCGAATAGCCAGGTCTTGAGGTCTTTCCTAAAGTGCGCCAGCGATGGCGATTGCCTGAGGTGCAGAGGCAGGGAGTTCCAGGTCTTTGCAGGGAGGTAGGAGAAGGATCTTCCTCCAGCTGTGGTCTTGCGGATCCGTGAGATGGTGGCCATGGCCAGTTGAAAGGAGATGTCTGGTGGGGGTGTTGAACGAGAGGCGATGATTGAGGTATGCAGGTACGGTGTTGTGGCGCGCTTTGTAGGTGAGCATGAGAAGCTTGAAGGTGATTCTCTTGTTGACAGGTAGCCAGTGAAGGTCTCCAAGGTGGCCAGTGATGTGGTTGCGGCGTGGGATGTTCAGGATGAGTCTGGCAGAGGCGTTCTGGATGGTCTGCAGTTTCATTTGGAATTTCTGGGTAGTGCAGGCGTAGAGTGCATTGCCGTAGTCAAGTCGATCATCCATCGCATGGGTGATGTTTTCCTGGATTCGGTGGGGATCCACTTGAAGATCTTATGAAGGAGGCAGAGCATGTGGAAGCAGGCAGACTGACGGTGTTCATTGATAGCAAGGAGTCCAGGATGATGCTGAGGTTTCGTACGTGATCCGTGGGGGATTCTGAGCACTGCGGGCCACCAAGCGTCGTCCCAGGTGGAGGGGGAGGATCCCAGGATGAGGACTTCAGTCTTGTCTGAGTTAGGCTTGAGGCAGCTGTCCTTCATTTTCTCTGGAAAACGAACTGGCCGATGAACAAGGATAAAACCCTAACCGGGAAATCAACTATTTTGTAAAACAACAAACACCGGGCACAGTGCAATTTACTGCAGAAGGGCCTATAGACGCTAGATAAAATTAGGCATATTACAATTATAAAAATCATAACAGGTATAGTTTGATGAATATTTTATTTTATGTTATTCTCTTTGTACTTTTAGGTAAAATAAAACAAAATATATAATTTGCATATAGGAATCACAGATAGAAAAATAGATGTACAATCCCAATGATATAGTGCAAATTAGAACCACATGTACATATGTATCCAAACAGTCAGTACAATTGATTTGTACTAGAAATGTACTTGTTCCGCAAGAATTCAATGCAATAACATGATCATTCACTGTTGCAGCTTATATAATTAATAATTCAATGTAGTTAATAATTTATAGTCTGACAGTGTTTAATTAACAATGTTATATTCTTTACGTTATGCAGATTGACATGTAATAAGAACCAAATATGAAGATACTGGTGACATATGTTGAAAACCAAAGCGTTTCGGCTAGACCTTCTTCAGGATTCCTGTACCAGTGGTTACTCCGCTTACTTCTTGGATGTCGCTAGTGGTTAATATACCAAATCACTTAATTAATATGTATGGCGTCACTCCTCAGTATAAATAAATTTAAATGGACTTATCTGTGGACCTTTTTATGGTTCAAAGTAAGCAAAGAAAGATGAAAAGACTTATTAATCAGTCCTCTTATATTGAGTCCTTTAGCTACAAAATAACCCGGTATTCCCTTCTGTCTATTTCTATGAAGCAGGGATGGCTTATCAATTTCTTTTGATGTAGAATAAGGACAGCCAGCGTCGCACTCGTAATCTTAACAGATCTGGATGATTGATAAAAATGATTGTCATATATCTCGGTGTTCAAAGTCACTAGTCTCTTACTCGATGTATCAACCAAACCCAAAAAGGTTGCGCGTGGGTCTTGGGTTGTGATGCTGTTGTAGATCTCCTTGATCTTGCGGTGGAAGAAGGTAGCAAGATTGTCACAGAGGTCTTGGGAGGGGGGATGTCTGTTTTTTCAGTGCTGCGTTTGGCAAATTCTTTGACTATGGCGAAGAGTTCTTTGCTGTTGTGTGCGTTGGCGTTGATACGTTCCTTGATGGGTGCCTTCTTTGTTGTTCTGGTGAGGTGGTGGTGGGCAGGTCCCAGATCTCCATTTGAGTGTTTTTTAAGGGAGCATGTGTTGAGTAGGATACATCTGAAGTGGTCGGTCTGGTTCTTGAGGGTTGCGCAGTTGCTAGGTCTGGGATGTGGAGGCCGGTGAAGGTGCAGTTGTAGCAGGTGAACGGGCCTAGGGTGTTCTTCAGTGATGCGAGGTGGCAGGTGGAGTGGCGTCCAATGTTGAGAGCATGGAGGGTGTTGGCGTTGTAGCAGTGGAAGGCCAAGAACTAGGGTCCGTGGTGCTGTACGTGTTCTGGGTGCAGACAGGCTTGCCTTCGGTGCACTGTCTGCGCAGGGCTGCACAGGCGCCGCCATTAAGTAGCCTGAGGGGGTGGGTTAGATGGCTGGGAGGCGGGAACAGCGGGAAGTAGGAAAGGAGCGCTGGAGGGGGGCAGGAGACTAGCAGGGACACGATGAGGTAAAGACAAAAAAGTGGAAAAGTGCAGAAAGTGACCGAAAATTAGAAAAGATGTAAGAAGGAAAAAAGAGATCGGAGGAGAAAAGGCAGCAGCAGAGCAGAGATGGGACAACCAGGGAAGAGGCGCAGGTGGGTGCCTGGGGGTGGAGGAGGGCCTCAAATTCAGGACCTGAAGGGTCATGGGGCAACAGCTACCAGGCAGAGCAGTGTGGCAAGGGAAGCTACCTACTGACAACAAGCAACATGATTACAAGGGAAGGTGGTGGGAGGTGATTGGGAAAGTAAGATGACAATGGAGGGCGGGTAGGAGGGGCTGGTGAAGCAAGCTGACAAGAGGAAGTGGATAGGGCAGTGGTAACAAGCTGGCAATGGAGGATCGGCAGGGCAGCACACAATAGCGAATGACGGGCAGATTAGGATGGGTAAGTAAACATACGGATAAACGAGGATCAGCGGGTGGGGCTGAAGTAGGAAACGGACAAGGGGGTGGTAGGGCAGCAAGAATGCAAAGAGAAGGGGGCCTGGGAGAATGCAAATACGGCAAATGAGGGAAGATGAGAAAGAGGAACATGGAGGAGGGAGAAGTACACAAGCTGGAAAACACACAGTCACAGAGTGCAATAACAAAAAGAAAAAAAAAGCAGTTGAAGGACACAAGTAATGTGTTCTTTATACAGGGAAGGATCAAGCAGAAGTGGAAGTAAAGTCTACGGATGCAGACTACTAAGCAAGAAAATAAGGAGGATAATGATGGCAACCAATGCTAAGCAATGGGTGGGCTCTAAGAGTAAGCTAACAACAAAGCATGTCTCGCAACAGACAACCCATGCACTGTCTTAAGCAAGGTATCCGGATAGGAAAATATACCAAAAGAGAAGAACACCACAGGGTAGCCAAACACACAAGAATATAAGTTGACATGCAACTAGCAAAAAAACCAGAACAATCTGCCGGCGAAGACATTGCTGCACAACTGAACGGCGCAACATTGTTTTTAAAACTAGACTTGATGGATAGATACCACCAGTTAGGACTGGACAAAACATTATGCCAAATTATATTTTCAATATATGTTGGGCTAAGAAGGTACAAACGTCTGAATTCCAGAATGTCATCGACAAAGGACATATTTCAGAAAATCACAAAGGAAACACGGATGGACTAACAGGGATGCTGAATATTAAGTGACAACATTAGTATATGCTGAAAACAAGCCAGATCATTTCAAAAGACTGGAAAATATTCCCCACAGGTCACATGAGACAGGCCTCACATTAAATAAAGACTGGAAATAAAGAAAATGGACTTCTGCACATATTTACAAAGGTTGGAACTTCACCTGACCCCAGAAAGTTCAAGTAATAAAAAACATAGAAGTTACTAGAAACACCATAGAAAAGAGGAGCTTACTGAGGTTGGTAAACTACTGTGGATGTGTCATCAAAAACATAACAGTAACAGAACCACTAAGAGAGCTGAAAAACAAAAAATTATATTTAAGTGGACCAAGAATCAGCAGGAAGCCTTTGACATAGAAAAAAAAGCCCTAGAAGAACACAAAACAGCAACATACTAGGTCTCATATAGAACAACCACGCTCATTGTAGATGCCATCCCTGAATGGGTGAGAGCAACACTTACACAAACCACTGAAGTTGAAGACATTGCCTTTGGCCTAAGTGAGAGAGTGAGATCATCACAGAGTAAGAAGCAGTAGCAATTGAATGGGTTGCAAACCTTTCAATGTATACCTCCACCGCTTACGGCTCAGAATTACTCTTAATCAAAGATGCTGTGAGTTTGAATTATCTACAGTCTAGCCTCTTAAAAAAATTGTTTGGGATCCCACGACATTTCACAAGCCCACATCAGGCTGGAGTTCAGGCTACATTATCAAATCCCCGTTAGACAGGGTGCCCTAATAATATATTACTGGAGAATGAGGGCAGCAGGCGCAAACTCATCAGGCCACCAATGCTGCCTTGAAATAGAAAAACAGGCCAGTGCCAAGAAATCGGTTTTCACTCTACTACAGCAGTCAATACCAGCCCTAAAATTAGAAGAGGCTTGGTACACCATAACAGAATACCCTGTGTTCAAACGGATTACCAATAAAGGAGCCAAACTTCAATCACTTTTAACAGAAATGACAGCCTTGGTAAACAAAAGGCTAGCGTGGGTGGTTTTGCCAACATACAAAGTTTTAAATCCCCAACCATAACTGTCGGCACACTTCCCCGAGTCAAAGGAGCACGTCTTGATGCTAGGCAGGCTGGGAGTCTTTTCATCAAAAGACTTAACCCTGGCATGGAAACAGTCCTGGTCTACCTGCCTACCTGACAACGGGCTTTCCACGCATTAAACAACTGCTGGAGTGAGGGTGGTTAAAAATGTATGAGACTAGGGAAACAGGTACTTTTTAGTTTCTTTCTAGAACAGAACTAATAAAATTCATGTCCGTTCTCAGGCTAATCAGCAGAGAGTTCCAGAGTTTGGGTGCCAGAAAAGCAAAGGAGCGACCTCCACCTCCCGATCTCTAAACTCTGGTAACAGCAAGAAGCTCAAGATTGCTGGACCAGTGAGCCCTGTTGGTCCGATGGGAGGTGACCAGCTGAAGGAGCACACGAGGGCCAATTTGATGTTTTGCCCCATGTCTGATGCATGGTGCCCTGAATTGTACTCAAAATCTCATAGGCAGCCAGTGTAGATTTTTTTAGCGCTGCACAGGCAGACACTGTTTTAGGGATACCTAACAGAATTCGAGCTGCAGCGTTTTGGATAACTTGAAGTTTGTTAATAACTGACAAAGGACTGCCTAAGTTCAGTGTGTTACCGCATTCCAGGTGCGAGAGAATAAGTCCTTGGATCACAATTTTCTGTGACCAAAGACCACAAACTAAGAGAACACAGCAAAGTAGGAATACATATAAAGAATGCAGAAAACAGAATAACTGCAAGGAGCCGGAAAAACTAAAAGCTAAAAACGGACAACCAAGTTGTACAGGAAAAAAAGGGAAGTTTAACCCCTTCGAGGCTAATGACGAGCTGGGCTCGTCATGGCGCTTACCTGCCGTGCGCGGATGACAAGGCCAGCTCGTCATGTAACGCGGTAATTTCAAATCTGCCGCACACAGCGGGAAAAGCCGCCGCAGCGATAGGGTTAAGTAAACATCAGATACCCTATGAACCAAACTCACATACCATAACAGGCAAGATGGGAATGATGATCACAACTGAGAAAACCTTTCATAAGTAAGAAAACAAAGATAAGAGGCATCAGCTCAGCCTCTGAGGGATGCACAGCAGACATTTCAAAACTACCCATGGCAACAATGAAAAAGGGTGAAGAAAAAGAAGGAAACCTTGAGAGATGGGAGGTCAAAACCTTGACCTAGTCTTAAGACACTCAGCTGGATTCACCCACAGGTGCAACTCAAGGCAGAAAGTTCCCACGGCCCCACAAGTGGCCATGATACCTAGATGACTATGTAGCATATTAGAGAGCAGCCTGGTTCACATGTGAAAATAACTTCTGGTCAAGGGGAGGCAGCATAGAATGTTGGAATAAATGTCGATCTATGGATGCATAGTGCCTATATGATCCGAAGACAACTTCAGATATGTAACACTCTTTCTGTTGGATATTCTATACAACTGCAGATTCCTTACCTTGTGATAAATCCCCAGGCTCCAGACAGTGATGCTTCAGTGGGACTTAAATCTGGTTCTAACTTTTCTCATGTGTATCCTTTTTAAATCAATATACAGTTATCCATTGGTCCTCCTTACTTTAAAAACAATGTTTCTGGTTGCGATAACATCAGCATGATGGGTGAGTGGCTCAAGCCTCTTTCAGTCAAGCCTCCTTATACAATTTCTTTGCCAAGATGGTGCAAGAACTCGAGCAGCGTTCTTGCTGAAGGTTGTGATGCCTTTTCATGCTAGACAAGTCATTACTCTTCTCACCTACTTTGCTCTGCCTCATCCCTCAAAAGAGGAGACTTCATCACTTGGACCCCAAAAGAGCAGTTAGTTTTCCATTGATCGTAAGAAGGAACATTGAGTCGAGGATCAGCTCTTGGTGTGGTTCTCTGGTGCAAAGAAAAGCAAGGCAGTGCAGAAATGGCTTACCTCACGATGGAAATATTAAAATCTGTTAATCGTTGGCTGTGGTTAGAAGTGTCCTTCAGAAGAGCAGGTTACGCTTTGTAATATGGAACATCAAGGCTTGGAATATTGTGATGCACTAATATTGTGGACCGAATATTGAGGGACAAAAAATCAAAAGGTAAGTGCATAAAGAGGAAGTATGGATTTACTATTCTTAAGTCCACATTCATACACCTTGAAGATACATACAATGTCAAGGTGCATATATGTGGAGTTAGGTATAGAAAGTAAGAAAATACTAAACTTTTGATATTTTGTCCTTCGATATTATGTCCACGATATTTGGTGCATTGAGATTCCTACCTCGATGTTCTATGGGCACACCTCTTTCTGGTGAATATTCTATCTGACCACAGATTCCTCACAGTCCTTCTACCTCCTTCAGTGGAATGGTCTCCTTCCATCTAAAAATGTCCCAATTTTAGGAGTCTGCACACTGGTTATGCCAATTTACTGATAAGACCCCGTGTCTGAGGGCACACATTCCGGGTAATAAAAGAAACTGACATGGGTGGCGCTTATATGCTTTCAGATTCTCATTTCCTGAACTGAGTCAAAATGGAGTTACACATCGCCACCTGCCAGCACAGAGTAGCACTGCTTTTTGAGTGCTCTGGATCCAGTCTGGCACCTGGGGATATTCACAAGGTGAGGAATTTGCTGTTAGAAGTAGCTAGCAGGAGGAGCTGATGCATCATGACTTATGAAATCCATGGTCATGTAGAAGATTGGACTTCAAACTGTAAAAGGGGAGGCAGGGCGAATGTTGTGTTTAGAATTCAGTTTTAGGCAGGGGCGGCTACTCTGCTACAGCAAAGGAGTGTCCCTCCACTGCTCTTTGAGCAGTTGAAAAAGGAAAAATAAACTGAAAATAACAAACACTATCATTATTTTATTTTTCTAGCTGAGTAGGGGGCCAGACAGGGCTGGACGTCACGGCTGGACGTCACAGGAACGAGGGAGGAGTGGTGACACTCTCTTAAGTGCAAATAACGGTTTGGCAGGCCTTCTTGGGCCGGCCAAACAGTCATGCTCACTTTGCATGTTCTCAACATGCTGTATTGCACAGCCTGGGTGGGGAACATGCAAAGGCCCCCAGCCCCTGTCTGAGTGCTGAACCGCAACACTCAGACCAATCACAATGCTTCTGTAACGCAGCAATGTGATTGGCCAAGGTCGTCTGGGTGCCTGGGTGCTTCATGGTTCCTGCTTCCTTCCTGCTCCTGGATTACTAAGAGGACCGAGAGGCAGCGTCCGGCATGCAGGTAAGTAAAGGTTTTGTTCATTTAGCCCCCCCCACCACCCTTGTTAAGTAGCGGCTGCCACTGGTTTCAGGGTGCTAGTTATGTCTGACAACAGTTGATATAATTTAACTGGCAGAAGAAAAGGACTACTGCATTGTGGAACGCATAATGGTTTATGCTCATTTTAATGTTTGTCAGAAGAAGAAATCATAAAATCATTGCCTGCACCGTAATTGCATTGCCTCCGATTTGTGTTTTCTTGAAATCTGGAATGCATATTGGTCCTTTTGCTGCACAGCTTAGATTTGTGAATGCTTTTTCTTCTGAGAAATGTATTGCACAGTTAGAGGTTCTTAAGTGTTGGTTCATTATGAGGCAGCAAAGCGGTCTTACTGAAGTGTCTTGTAATTGATGCATGTTTTGGAGCAGGTAAAATAAGTTGCATATGGATTCTACTCACACCATGGATTCTCGAGGAGACTAATGCCCATTACAGCTTGTACTTTGTGAGGGAAGGAGCGAGATTTCAAATCTTAGGGACCGGAGTGGGCACTTGTTTCTTATGAGTCTGTTAACTAATACGTTTATCCAGATTTTCACAAATTGGGTTGCACATGACAGACTTTATTACTTAACTAGGCTTAAATTCCTCTGTGATAAGTCTGGAGCACTCCCTCAGGTCCTCATGCACACTACTTAATTCTTCCTACATTGTTCACCCAGCAAACATACGTTGTAACAAACATTGGCAAAGTCGACAGGTGTCGGTCTTTCATAAGTGAAAGTTTTTTTTCAATGAAGATGAATGTTTGTGTAATCGTATGAATGGGTGAGTAGATGAATGCGAGAATGAGTGAATGGTTAGAAGAAAGGAAGGAAAGTGAATGCATGGGATGATAGATCTGATTACGCAAAAAAAAAAAAACAATCCAGGCTGGATGAGCTACAATAAGCGGATATGGAATATCTGAAGACCAAATATTTTTTTAAAACATTTTGGCTGGTTAAGAGTGCCATATGTCACAAGAGGCATCTTGTAAGCACTAAATGTAAAAGACAAAAAAATGTAGGAATTAAAGAGGAGATCATGCGGCCATTGAGGGAGATGCCAAGTGGACTTAAATCATGGGTGACACTTTGGAGTTGGCTAAAAGCCACGCTTGTTTGAAGTTATGACAGATAACGAGGGGTCATTTGCAAGTTTGCTACTTCAACTGCCAGTGGGCTCTACTTTATTACTTTTGCTTGAAGGTGAGAATACTCTGAATTCCACTTTATTGGAAGAAATATTCCCTCTACTAGGTCTCAACCTTTGTATGAGAAGGATGCTCGGACACAGCTAAGGATCTGCAACTTGAGGCACCGAAGACTTGGTTCTCTTGCCTGAAAAAAGAAGTCAATAGTGTTTGAGGAATTCTTTCCCATCAAGAGGAATGCGTACTACAGACTAAAGCAGCATATCTGAATTCAAATTCATTACAGGGTCTATGATATATTACAATTTAAGGAACTGGATTGGGCTCATGTTTTTTCGAAATTGTTATGGCGACTAGAAAATTCTCTACTTGATGTGAATCCTTTTAGAAATATTAGGCCAAGCCTTTTCCTCTTTTTTTTTATTAGTTATCAGCTACAAGCAGTATATGCTGTCTGTAAGCAGTCCTATTGCTTCCAATGAATAGCATACACTGAAAGTGGGCTTTGGGCCAGTCCCTTGCTCAGGATTGGTTTGCTTTGTTGTCGGTCTCAGGTTTCTTCTCTTGATTTGATGGCTTTCCTACCTATTCTTTAATTTGTCCCACCCACAAGCATTTTTGTCTCATGGTAATATAAATGGATGAGTCAGATCCTACCACTGCTAACTACAGTGGATTATTTTTCTTTATCATTTAGCACTACATGGGAGGGCAGGAGTTTCCTTCCTTGCACCATTCGTTCCTCTGTCCTCTACGGACCAACTCACTGATAATCTTTTATAGACTATCAATAGGAGACCGCTACCACATACCGATTCGCTATTTGGAATGCACATGTTGTAGGAAACCCTTCCACATACTGAATCGGTATGAGATGTACCAATGTTTTGCAAGCTAAATTTGTTTGTAAAACATTGAAAAATTACTGACCTTCAATTTCGGGTGGTAACCCATTTGCAAAAGGGAAGAAGTCACTTCGGGACCCCTACCACTCAGTAAATGTAAAAAAAAAAAAAATTGTTAACCAGCAGGCAGAGGTGCAGGGAACCTTTTTTCTTTTTTTAAATGCAGTCCCATTTCTTTTACGGAAAAAGGGCCTCATTAAAAAAATACTTTATTTAAAGGTGATCACCAATGTAGCAGTCTGCTGACCTTAGCGGACCACCAGCCCTGTGATGCCCACCAATTGCAGCAAGTCGCAATTTGTGACCTCCCTCATTCCTACCCATGAGGTAGGCTGGATAACGAGCCACTCTGAATTGTAATTTGAGAAACTGACCTGCATAAGTTGGTTTCAAAAATATTTCACTGGACACAATCTGCTACTAGTTTTTTGTACATCTGACCCCAGGTTACCTTCCTAAATACACAAACTATTAAGCTTTCAGTTCAGCGGTGTGGAATTCCTATAACCCGATGCTCAGACATATTGTATGAGGTCAAGAACAACACATTTTCATGTTTATTTTGCTCTTGGGACAAGTAGGCCTATCCCCCTGCATCAGAAACCCCTTTTCAGACAGTTTACAGTAACAAGTTATGGATCAGGGAAGGAATTGTCTTCAGTTAAGGTAATACTTTTCTTCATAAGGTGATGCTGTTCAAATTTGTATTTATGGTTCCTTAATGCAAAGCCTTTCTTATTCAAGTGAGCAATCTAAGGAAATTTTGAAAGCTCATACTGCAATACTGATATGGGTTAGAGTATAAAAATGTGTACACATGTTGCAAAGTTTAACAATAAGAGGCTATAAATAAAGCTTCCAGGATGCTCTTTGATTAGATGCAAATATTTGAGCAGCTTGAAAGCAAGATTGGTAATTCTTTAGTTTCAAAAGAAAATGTTCACAAACAAATGCAACTAGGAAAGGATCATTTTGCTAAACTACTTTGAAATTGTAGGTACCATTTATTTGAAGCATCATTTAGCAAAATGTGTTGATACATGCTAGTTTTTCCAAAAAATTTTATAATGGAAAATCAGTGTAACGAGTTATAACAAGATTACGGGAAACATGCAAATAAACAAGCATTGGCAAAGCAAATGGGTCTGCCATTTGTAGTCAGTCTTTTGGTTATCCAAATGTGTGTCTTGTTTTGACATGGTTTTTGTAAAACTTTGTTTGCGGGAGCTGACGCGTCCTCTCCATTATAAAAAACATTTGTCAAAACCAAAAGTACGTTTTGGTCATAAAAAGCACACATTTCAACGGTAGTCCCTGCCACTAAACAAAACTACTTGGTGTGTGTGCATATGCTCCTTGTGAAAGAGCAGTATGGAATCACTTACAGTGAAACCATCCGATAGATAAATAGAGAGAGAAATAGAATTTTAACAAACAGAATAGGTCTTGGTTAATGCCAGACCAAGTTAGGGGCCCAATCTTTAATGAAAGTCACATAAATGCACCCTTGTTATATGGCCTGGTATGATTGCAGATGTACAGCTTTCACAAATTCACAAGAATTAATAGGCCAAGAAATTGCAGTCCTAGAAAATATATTTGTGAACTCAATTTTAGCATGAAAAATTATTCAGGGATAGATTTGCTCATGAGAAAATCTGTGGAGTGTTTACAAGTTCATTTTCCTTCCAACCATTTGTTTCTCCCCAAACCTGAAATAATTTTTACTTCTGCTCCTGTCAGTAGTAAATTTCCATGCTTTCTCAGTATAGGAAAAGATTGGAGAAGAGCTGGTGAAAACCCTTAATAGGTCTGCACAGACTCAAACTGGCATTCCAACGCTGGAACTATTGCTACCTCCATCCCCAGTATCTAGATTTGAAGAAAGGAGGCAACATAAGGGAACTGCTAGTATTCGAACCATACAATAGTATGAACTTTGGCATAATCAGAGCGGTTAGTATCAGAGATCTTATATAATGAGATTGCTGCTATAATTTGTCGCCGCACTACATTGCACCAAAGGGACAAGTGACTTGTTTTACAGGACAAGTAGATTTATGAAGCAACTTGACCCATTGACAAGTAGGTATTTTATTACATTTTACAGCCATGCAGTTTATGTCAGTCATTACACTGCCTTCAAATGCTGTAAGTTTTTAGCTTTGATCTGAAGTCTTCTAACGGTTGGATATATTTCATTTTATGATTATTAGACAGGTTTTCTAAAAGTACTGACTGGAGTGGGGCAAGCAGACCGCGATACATTTGAGCCATATTATCAAAGGATAGTTTTCATTCTTAACAGACTTGAATGGGGCTACGTTAAGTCTCAAAACACGAAAAGCTTATGAAAATACAGCTATAAGAAATAGTTGTTGCCAGTAGCTCCTTAGTTGCCCCTTCTTACCTCCAGTTGTGCGAGCCTTTCTTGAACTTTATGAGACTGGTCATCATCAACCTGCACAGCTCTCCTCATAACTTCTCCCATAGAACATATTCTGTCAATTTGGCATTCGATTTCCTGCAAAAACATTTTCAGTACATTAATACCATGTTCTGTCAAGTCATCATTTCCTTCCTCAACATTTTTTTAATTGTAAATTATCACATCCTTTGATGGGGGATCCAGGAATGCTGCCTAATAACTGGGCAGTATGGCTCAGTGAGGAAGTAGAACGACCTGCTCTGGTCAGGAAGGCCATGTGTTTGAAAATCAGAACAAAAGCCTCAACCGAATACCCTTCAGTGGTAGATAAATTGAAGTTGTAATGCTTCATGTCAAATGTGTTAGAGAATATTAAGCACTTAGAGGTCTATATTACCTCCACTCTTCGTAAACTATACACACATAAACTACCCTGGACTTTTTGCTACACTTACAGGGGACCTCCGACAATGGGAATCCCTCTCTTTATATCATGGCTAGGAAGGATTGCCACAGTAGAAATGAAGGTGCTGCCCAGACTGGTATAGCTGTTCCCGGCCCTGCCAGAGAGATATAAAAGACCTGCAGACAGTGATAAGCCTCCTGTGGGCAGGGGGGCGGCTACAGGTTTCTAGATATTTTGGGGCAAGGAGGAAATCTGGGGGACTGGGATTAATCAATCAAGACTGTTACCATTAAGCAACTCAACTTCTATTTGAATGCACCAGTGTGAGGCATAAAAAAATAAATACACATGTAAGGGGCCATCATGTGCATTGCTCTGTGGGATGCAAGTGGCTCCCAGGACCCTTGGTAGACTACTTTCCAGCAATTCTTCACACAACACTACAGGGTTGGAACTCCAGCTCACATAATTTCTGTCCGCAACTTTTTGATAATTTAACGTATGCAGAACCTAAAGGTGAAATGTGAGTTCACATGCTCCTCGCCTGCAAGCCAGCTCGTGATCAAAGTTTTCACATTTTTTTTCTTTTAACTAGGTGACAAAGCGGTGAATTAGGCTCAGCAAAGACGGACTCTTCAGTACCTATTGTTCTATTACCTGACTAAACGATATTTATTGCATCATTTATTTACTTAGAAAATATGGTGCACATATATTCCTGACCCTATAACTTGTTATTCAAACTTACCATCATAATATGTCAATATGCAGTGGAGAACAATTCATTATATTAAGTGACAAAAGCACGTGGTTTAAGTATCCCAGCTTACATGAACAGTGCGTTACAGATAAAGGGTTAACCCAATGGCACTGGGACCTGGGTAGATCAGTGTTACATGTAGAGGGGGTCCCACACACAAGACATACAATGCTAAAATGACAGATTGTTGAATCAGACCAGAACAAATGAAAAGGATCTCACAGAGGAATGTTATTTAATCACACCCTCTTCATAGATTGGTTATGCATTCAATTTCACATATTCTTATCACAATTTTTGCCCAAAAATAGGGGGCATGGGTGAAAGGAAATGGAGGATAAAGAATGGGTGGGTGGTTTGTGAGGTTCAAGATAGTGAAAGAAAAGGTTTAACGTGAATCACATGTGGTCACCTTGATATTTTAACAGTTGGACAATACATGGGCATGGTAACAATACGAAGTAGCAATTCTATACAAATGATCTCCTATCCCAAATGATGAGTTCACAGTCACAAATGTTCTGTTGAGCTTGGGTAGGATGTGCAAGGGAAAGTAAGTCGACGTTTCGACCCCTGATGGTGTAGGTCTACTTGCACCTTACTGTGGGGTCTTCCTCAGGACAGGTGGTGGGGGTGGGTGGGGACCAGGGTAGGGCACCTAGAATTGGAAACATCAAGTAAGCTAGTGTGGGGAAACCTAGCAAAAATCTAATTGCAAAAGGGGAAAACATGTTTTCCAGAATCGCCACTACACTGGGTGTGGCAACGTGTAGGAGAAGAATCTAAGGAAAGGCCCAAGGGCTCCAGTCAGGCGAGCGAGCAATAGCCTAACGGTGGATAAAAGAACAGGAATGGAATTGTAAGGTATGGTCACATCATCACTAGTTCATAATATACAACATTTACATAATCCACTAATACCCAGCCGGGTTAAAAACAATCCTGCTATCGTAAAGATGAAACAGAGAGACCTGAAAAAACCAGTCATACTGGGGAACAACCTGCACAAAGAGGTCCGTAAATCGATGTCACCCACCAAGGTTTGTCCAAAAGTCAGGTAAGTGAATGGTCATCGTTCATATACAGTGTGTACCATTACTTTAATAAACAAAAGTACTAAGGAATAAGTGTCCGGTTGTAGTCGTACCTGGAAGACAATATCATACATACAGTGTATTACTCGAATCTCTTTTAATGCGGAAACTAAACCTATGACATGCTTGCCCATACATAGGGAATGGCAGAGGTGCCTCAGGATTATGTTGCAGCCTACCCGGACAGAGCTGAAAAAACAATAGGAGCCTAATTGTCTGGCTACAGCGTATCGTGTTTGTATCTAGATGAAGTTAACTAGGGGCCCAAGCGGATCATACGTTAATCTCGAGAACAAATGGTCGAGCGCTCGAAAGCTCAACATATCTGCATTATTAAAACGTTCTAAAGACGCTGGTACCAATCGCAGTCTGGTCTACGGAAAAACAATCGGCAATTGGGTACTATGTCTGAATAACATGTGGCTAAAAACGCGTGGGTACCTGCGGGACAGACGTGATCTCCCAGATTCGGGATATTCGTTTTTCAAAGCAGTCTGCGTAGTTGAGGCGTTACGTGCTTCAATCTACAATAAAGTATTAAAAATGAAAATCTGAGCGGACACACCTAAAGCGGCAATCTGAATCCCGAAAGCGCGCTAGGGCTCTTACCTCCGGACGCGTCTAAATCAGCGACTCTATTCCTCCCCAGTTTGTCGGGGAATGAGCGCAGTCAAGCTAGAAGTATTTCTAAAGTGACGTGCGCCACGTCACCGGCGCGTGTCAGGGCAGCAGTTAAATGCCTGTCTCATGCCTTCCCGGTAGAAACCGGCAGGGAAAAAAATGGTCACTGAAAACAGACTGAGTTAACGCACACCTGCTCTAGTGTAAGAACATGGTAATAGGTGAAGTCTGCTGGAAAATGTAGAACAGGGATCATGTATGCCTGTATAGCAAAGGGCTGCGTGTCGAAATAATATAGTGGGAAAATATTGGTGGCCTGAAAGGTTAAAGAGGCCCGGAATTTAGGAAGTGGAAGCACAGAGTGGGGGATCTAATTGTGATGACGTGTGCCACCAACATGAATTAACCCTGACCATGGGAACAAGTAGCTGGCAAAATATTGCACATGCATATGGTAGACCCAGTAAGATATTAAGACATTTAAAACAATAGAACATTAATATAATCATTCAATGAAAGATATAGTTGTATCTCGATGGCCATTCATCTGTGGTAGATCTGTGTAAGGGAGACATAATAGGTACAAAAATACTGGCAAATACTGAGCTAATTAAGACAAGCTAGTTGGGCATAGCTTGAATCTTGTTCGTACAACCCGTTGGCAATTGTATCCAAACGTGTCATCCATTTACTCTCACGTAAGTTCAGAATTGAACTGATATTACCACCTCTGGGGCCTAAGGACACCTTCTCAAGGACAACCCAACTTAGTGTATTTATAGAATGTTGGGCTGCTTTCCAGTGGTCAACTGAGGTGCCCCCTGTACAGCACATCGTATTCTGCTCTGATGTTGTAAAACTCGAGCCTTGATTTTCTGTTGTGTCTGGCCGACATAGGCTAGGCCAGATGGACACGTAATGCAATAAATTACACAATCTGAGTTACAATTTGTCAAAGCTTTTAGATCTACATTGTGGTGTTTGTAGGTGAATGTTTTGGTTTGATTACATGTGGAACAGGCCTTGCAGTTGCCGCACCTAAAGTGACCTATCACTGTCGGCAGGTTCCACATTGTCAGAAGAGTAGGTGGTTCTGAAGTGTCAAGGAAGGATGATACTACATGGTCCCTTATACTTTTGGATTTCTTGAAGGAGTGCATGGGTGGGTCCCGTTGATTAATGTCGTCAGCTATTAGTGACCAATGTTTGTTTAGGATTTTGCGAATCGTGTTGCTTTGGGTGCAACATGTGGTGACACAAATCCGTCTTATCCGTAGGAATTGTCCTACAGGGAGGAAACGAAATTACTCCTACTCTATAACAGCCACCACCCGCGTGGTTTGAGGGATAACCTCCCTGTAGGACAATTCCTACGGATAAGACGGAATTGCACACAGAAAGGAGATTATTTTAAGGAATCAGAAGACTCGAGTTTTAGATTAAGGGCAAGAGGATACCCGCGACGTTTGGTGAAAAGAGCTCAGAAATGAGCCTGGTACAGCCCTCGTGAAGATCTACTCAACACACAAAAGGACAATACTAAAATGGAGAGGATGATTTTTGTCACCACATTTTGCATGTGCAATATTTTGCCAGCTACATGTTCCCTTGGTCCGGGTTAATTCATGTTGCTGGCACAAGTCATCACAATTAGACCCCCAACTCTGTGCTTCCACTTACTAAATTCCGGGCCTCTTTAACCTTTCAGGCCACCAATATTATCCCACTATATTATTTCGACACGCAGCCCTTTGCTATACAGGCATACATGATCCCTGTTCTACATTTTCCAGCAGACTTCACCTATTACCATGTTCTTACACTAGAGCAGGTGTGCGTTAACTCAGTCTGTTTTCAGTGACCATTTTTTTCCCTGCCGGTTTCTACCGGGAAGTTATGAGACAGGCATTTAGCTGCTGCCCTGACACGCGACATACTTCTAGCTTGACTGCGCTCATTCCCTGACAAACTGCGGAGGAAGAGTGTCGCTGATTTAGACGCGTCCGGAGGTAAGAGCTCTAGCGCGCTTTCGGTATTCAGATTGCCGCTTTAGGTGTGTCCGCTCAGATTTTCATTTTTAATACTTTATTTTAGATTGAAGCACGTAACGCCTCAACCACGCAGACTGCTTTGAAAAACTAATATCCCCAATCTGGGAGATCACGTCTGGCCCGCAGGTACCCACACATTTTTAGCCACATGTTATTCAGACATAGTACCCAATTGCCGATTGTTTGTCCGTAGACCAGACTGCGATTGGTACCAGCGTCTTTAGAACGTTTAATTAATGCAGATATGTTGAGCTTTCGAGCGCTCGCCCATTTGTTCTTGAGATTAACGTACGATCCGCTTGGGCCCCTAGTTAACTTCATCTAGATACAAACACGATACGCTGCAGCCGGACAATTAGGCTCCTATTGTTTTTTCAGCTCTGTCCGGGGAGGCTGCAACATAATCCTGAGGCACCTCTGCCATTCCCTACGTATGGGCACGCATGTCATAGGTTTAGTTTCCGCATTGAAAGAGATTTGAGTAATACACTGTATGTCTGATATTGTCTCCCAGGTATGACTACAACCGGACACTTATTCCTTAGTACTTTTGTTTATTAAAGTAATGGTACACACTGTATATGAACGATGACCATTCACTTTCCTGACTTTTGGACAAACCTTGGTGGGTGACATCGATTTACGGACCTCTTTGTGCAGGTTGTTCCCCAGTATGACTGGTTTTTTCAGGTCTCTCTGTTGTTTCATCTGTACAATAGCAGGATTGTTTTTAACCCGGCTGGGTATTAGTGGATTATGTAAATGTTGTATATTATGAACTAGTGATGATGTGACCATACCTTACAAGTCCATTCCTGTTCTTTTATCCCCCGTTAGGCTATTGCTTGCTCGCCTGACTGGAGCCCTTGGGCCCTTCCTTAGATTCTTCTCCTACACGTTGACACACCCAGTGTAGTGGCGATTCTGGTAAACATGTTTTCCCCTTTTGCAATTAGACTGTTGCTAGGTTTCCCCACACTAGCTTACTTGATGTTTCCAATTCTAGGTGCCCTACCCTGGTCCCCACCCACCCCCACCACCTGTCCTGAGGAAGACCCCACAGTAAGGTGCAAGCGGACCTACACCATCAGGGGTCGAAACGTCGACTTACTTTCCCTTGCACATCCTACCCAAGCTCAACAGAACATTTGTGACTGTGAACTCATCATTTGGGATAGGAGGTCATTTGTATAGAATTGCTACTTGGTATTGTTACCATGCCCATGTGTTGTCCAACTGTTAAAATATCATGGTGACCACATGCGATTCACGGTAAACCTTTCCTTTCACTATCTTGAACCTCACAAACCACCTACCCCTTCTTTTTCTCCATTTCCTTTCACCCACGCCCCCTATTTTTGGGCAAAAAAATGTGATAAGAATATGTGAAATTGTATGCATAACCAATCTATGAAGAGGGTGTGATTAAATAACATTCCTCTGTGAGATCCTTTTCATTTGTTGTGGTCTGATTCAACAATCTGTCATTTTAGCATTGTAGGTCTTGTGTCTGGGACCCCCTCTACATGAACAGTGCAGCAAGAAACATTGTAACATCTCTGAAAGTAGAGCTGTTTATTGCTTAACGCTGGGAAACTTACCTCTGGAAAATACCACTACTTTGAAAATACATGTAGCTTGCAGCCTGCACGTCTCAACAAGATGCAGCTACATTTTAATGTATTTATTTCAGTACCAAGTGCATAAAAGATGCAACACAGAGGTTTGCTTTGGCTGTGGTACTTTAAAATGCCTGTCTTCAGAAGTGCGTTACACAAAGAGTTATTAAAATGCTAGTTTATTGTTCTCTTGCAATCCCCTTCTGAAGGCGATAGATTTACCTCTTAAAAGTTACAGAAAGAAATAATGAAATTTGAGTAAGGAACAAGAGGATCCGCCCCTAAGCCTAACTTCTGTTCTCTTCTGCCATCCTCATTGGACAGTCGCGTTTGTTAAAGCGGACAATCATCTGCTGAAGCAGGAATCTGAAAATGGACTTCAGTCCAACATTCCATGTGGGGTAGGATACTGTGTTAGTCATTAGAGCATCTGAATACCGTCTACTGTCAGTGCAGCAAAGACAAGCATTACGTGAGCATTAGGAACGTCACTATCACGGTCTCCATGTTAAATCGCATACTTTGTTGTTGCTTTGGAGTTCAGGGCTGTGTACTATGATGATGAGCTACAGTGGTGTGGTCTTCAATATGTGAAACGTGAGCGTTTGTTAGGCATGTTTATTTGTTTTCAAAATGGAGGTCGAGCGTGTGGAATAAGAGGGAATGGGCATAGCTATGTTCAGTCTTCTCCAGGGCCAGAGGGTCCTTCGGGACTGACCTCGGAGCACTGGTGGCACACAAGTAATAAGAAGCAAGTACACTTCGATGTAACGAGGATTCTTGTAACTCTCCACATCTTGTCTTTGGAGCTTAATAAGGCCCAACCTTTTTCTAAGGGAAGATAGGAATGATGAGATTCAGAGAAGTAAAGCAATATATATGGGATCTGATGTAAACCTTAGGGCTAGGACTATGTTCTAATGTTTTCAATAAACTTTGGAAGCAGTGTGTATGCTCTCACTCACCCACCAGATGCGCACCACAGAGGCTTTGCTGTTACATGGCTAATGTCCATTGAGACCTTGTTATTGCAGCCATGTTTCCGCTTCCGTGCACATTCCTTCACACATATTTGTTGCATTTGTGCTACACTGAGGAAAGTACAAGCACTTGGGTGAGAACCGCATGAATAAGAGCAAGAATGATACTGGTCGGTATCACAGGATCATTGGTTACATTAACTACCCATACCCTCATCAGTATCTAGAGTCAGGAAGCACCTACATATTCAAGACTTTTGGCAAGCATCTATGCGATTACTTTATTCCACGCTAAAGCCTGCATACAGGAGAAGGAATCATCTTTTTCCCTCCACTGAGATTTTTGGTCCTTGAATAAACTTCAAAACGGGGGGAAACGACTTCGGCACACTGCATGAAGTGTGGCCTGGAAAAGGCTGACTATGTACACCTCTTCATGAAGTGCCCAGAGATCCAACAGTTCTGGGTAGATGCTGGCAGGAATATAAGTCCGATCCTCCAGTTTCAAATTGAGGTAAGCATTGGACTAATAATTTTGCGGAAAGCAGAAGAGCCTATGAAGCTTAGCCAAAAAATAGCAAGTTGCTGTTTTATCTGATCCTGATAGCGTGAAGGGAGTTTTACAGGAAATGGGTTTCAAAAGCGGATCCCACAATTGCAGAATAGTTGAATTCCGTAATGAATACATTAAAAATGGATACCTGCGGCAGGTCTTTAAAAAGTACACAAATTTGGGGGCCGCTTGTCACATGGCTGGAGGGTAATGTGGTGGAAAGGTGAAGCCTAAGATTCCATGATTACACTGGACCTTGACCTGTGGTTAAGTTCGGAAAAGGTCACTTTGCCTTCCCAAGCCTGTAAATCTACGTCTCCTGACGGGAAAAACAGGGCAGAACCACGGAGGCCAAAGGTGTAATGCTTGACGTTAAAAGAAGTGAATGAGGACTAAACAATGAAAAAAATAAAGAAATAAATCGGCACTATGGCAAGATTTTATTTCGGGCGATATTTGGCCTAAGAGACCCCCAGCCCGCATTAGTATAAAAGGTAACCTACCCAATTGCCTTCTCTCCAGTTACCAGTTAGCTGTCCTCTATCCCCCATACAGTTCCTGTTGGCACTGAACCACTATTAGACAATATTAAAAACGTCAATGGAATTCCTTTTAAATCCGGCATCCAAACTGTAGCCACCTATGAGGATTGAGTCATGATATTCACAGAAAAGGCTGACCCAGCAATTCACAAAATTCTGTCAGTCGGCATTAAATATGCAACAGTATCAGGATACTCCCTAAAGGAAGAAAAGGATGTCTTTAAACTAAATAATTGAGAACATCTCCCATAGTAGTTGTAACTGACTAAAGTGGCAAAACACGTGTAAAAAACACTCTTTGGCTCTCTAGACTTATCAGAATCAGGAACAAACGATGAGGGGGAAACACTTTGGTAAAAATTAAAGAAAAGCTCTCAATATGATCTCCAAAGTTCATCACATGGTGGGGTAGAATATAAACTATAAAAATGATGTGACATGTAAAATTAGTTTCTTAACCTGTATGTACCTGGTCGGGTGTTATGTTATGTTAATGCCCTTTTATAAAGCGCGTGACTCACCCAGGGGCATCTCAGTGCTAACCTAGAAGGGGACTAAGACGTATAAGCAAGGTACCAGAGGAGAACATAAAAAATTGATAAGGTACACTAGAACAAAAAGGCTTTAAGATGTTTTCTAAAAACTAGATAGGAATTGGTTTTTCGGAGAACCTCAGGAAGAGTTTTCCAGTATCTGGGGGCTATGTATGAGAATGATTTGCCCTCTGTACGGCTAAGACAAATGCGTGGGACCTTCAGCAGTGCCAGAGAGTTTGACCTAAGATTACACTTAGATGTTTGCTTACAGATCTTATTTTGCAGATAATCAGGGCTGGTGTGACTAGCCAACGAAGGCAATAGCCAAGCTCAGCTGAAGCTATGTGCTGCAACAGTGAACCTGAACCAATAATTCAGTATAACTGACCCACCTGAGCAGCGTCGTCCTAGAGAAACGGGGCCAGGAACTCAGGACAAGAGATCACTGGGGTGTGGTTGCAGCCTAGGTGGCACGTGACAGAGCTGCAGAGAGGCAGCCAGCTACTATGTCTCCATCCAGATGTCCCTACACAAGCACTGACCTCGATCATGAGTGGGTGG
Organism: Lissotriton vulgaris; assembly: GCF_964263255.1. Lineage (NCBI taxonomy): Eukaryota > Metazoa > Chordata > Amphibia > Caudata > Salamandridae > Lissotriton > Lissotriton vulgaris. Next base: position 1,347,167,214 of record NC_141693.1, on the reverse strand, counting down.
CGGCGCTGAAACTGATCTGGGACGATAACCGGCAGCTTAGGGACCGCACCAGGAGTTGGAACAAGGCGAGAGAGTAAGATGCTGCCAGGGGTGAGAGCATATTTTATATTTATTTTTTATATATTTATAGAGTTTAATATAGCGCAAACATGACCCATGGGTATCAGGCGCTTCACAGTTACATGAGGTAAATCGTTTAGAATACAACGGATATAGCAAAGGTAATATACATATGGTTCCGGTACATGCTTTCGTATCAGTTTCAACAATAACAAGATTAGGATCGATTTGGTGTACAAAAGGTATAACAGTAGTATTATACATATGGTTCTGATATGTGGCTTTCGTATCTTTTACATCAATATTACACATATGATCCATTAATTGTAGTAATGTACAATCTAAGGTGTATTTGCAGCATTGGATGGGTTGTGAGGGCTGGGGTGGTCTGATCTGCTTGGCTTTCCATGCAGGCCCCCCTCCTGCTCCACGGCCCACTTCCACCACACGCCTGGGCCTGAAAGCCACTATGAATAAAGGACACCCCAGAAGTGCCACTGAATGAAGGGCATTACTTTTAGAATCTATGTGGCAAGGTGCACAGGAATTGAAGCTAAGCATGCACGACGCCAACGAGCTCATCTGGGTGACCAAACACGGCAGACCACAGAGAAGATTGTCTGCTGTAGTCAACAGCCTCCACTCATACGCCTCTATCGTGACATCCCCTGCTTGCCTCTCATACGGGTGCCTTCCTTATGCTACTCTCTTGCCAGTTTTGTGTCTCCTGCACATCACTCCAGTTGGCACATATTGCCCCCAGTTCCCGAATTTGTGACCGAATATGGAGATGTTCACCAAGACCCTTTCTTGCAGGAATGGTTTGGTAAACACTAGTCGCTGGGACTAGGCGGACATACTCAGTTTGTCTCTGGTAGGAAGTTATGAATGTTTGCTCCGAAATTACTGGGAGAACAAGGTTGTTTCAATTAAAAAGGTGCATCCTGGGACTAGGGGGCAGATCCAAGGATGCAAAAGGACCACTTTTCATATGATCACCCTCCAGTTTCTGAACTGATGCTGCTGGGTTTTCAGCTCTGTAGCGCACTTGGTCCTGCTGTCCAGGCTCCAGTGCGGTATTCAGACACAATATTGAATTAAAAATATTGCGTAACATTAATATTTTTATCAATAATATCGTGAAATATAAATATCGTCTTAGATGTGCTTAATATTGATGTAGTTAATATTGTTGTCAATAATATAGTTTTTTAGTGGTAAAGTGTGTAATATATTGTATTTTTGTTTTTATAGTTTTTTATTTATAGTAATTGTTTATAATTGTTTTTGTGATTTTTTTTATAAGAATGTGATTGTAATTTAACGCCTTAACTGCGGCCGTTATTTCGGCGCAGTGCGGGCGTTCTGAAAGGTGGGCGGGGCCGCATCGCCCGTTGGCCGGTAGCAGCACTAGCGAGGTAGTGCTGCCAACGGCAGCACGCAACAGGTTAATTTGTTTTATTTATTATAATTATACCTTTAGGAGTGGGGGTTTATAGGGGATAAGTGTGGGAATTATTTAGAAAGCAATGGGCCTGATTACGATGGTGGTCGGACACATCGCCGTTAGGCAGGCAACTATCCAACAATGAGTCTGCAATCCCACCTGCCCTAGCATGATAGGACCATTGTGCAGGCGGTTGGAAAGTGCCTTTTTCTACTGCAACTGGTGCTGAGGTACAGGAAAAGGGCTGCAGAACATGCTGCAGTAGTAAAAGGCACTCAGTGCACACCCATACACAGTGTGCCAGGCACCTTGTGGTGCCTGGCACATGGTTCATGGATGTGGGAGAAGCATTAAATGTGCCCCACAGGCCACTTATCAGTGGCCCACAGGGGTCCTTCTTGGGGTTCCCAAAGTCCTTTTCCGCTGCCTTTTCATGGCAGTGGGACAGTCATAAAAAAGCATGCAGCAAGGTGCATCCTAATCTCTACGACGCTCCCTCATGGTAGTGATAGGAGTCCGAAGGTTGCCCCGACGGGATCGTTGATCCTGTCGGAAGCAGCGCTCTGTCCCCAAGACGGGGGCGGTTGGACTGTCCGCATCGTAATGTAGCGGTCAGACTGATGGCCTGGATGTCGGTGGGACCACCACTGACAGCCTGTCTGTGGTGGTCCCACCAACATCATAGTGAGGCCCCAATGTATTAGTGCATATATTTTTATATTGAATTTTTTTTTAAATAGGGGATATGGGTGGGAAGTATCATATAAAATTAAGTATTAGTGTTTTTTTTAATGTTAATTAAGAAAAAAAATGACAACCAGGAGTGGGATGTTGGGTTTATAGGGCATAAGGGTGGGGAGTATTAACCCCTTCGCCGAAGGGGTAATTCCCGCGCAGGAGGGGGGCGGCTGCGGTGCTTGTGACGAGCCCAGCTCGTCATGAGGCACAGTGGAGTTGTGCTCATGACAAGCTGGGCTCGTCAGGACTACGCCCACTGATTGATTCTCCCCCACAGGCGGGGAATCAATCGCACGTGGGCGGACCACGACCGTTATGACAAGCCCAGCTCGTCATGAGCACAGCTCCGCTGTGCTTCATGACGAGCTGGGTTAAAACAAATATGTATTAGTGTGGACTGCCATACTCCTAATAGGGCCCTTAATGTTTTTTTGTCAAAAACTTTCCCTGAGATAAGTTTTATTGCAGTGGGAATAGACAATGTTGCCTGTTTAGTGTCCAGCACCTTAAATGTTTAAAGTTAGAATGGAGTGGGACTAGTAAATGTTTCTCCTTTATTGTCCAACAACCCTCCCTGATTTATTATATCTTGAAGTGGGAAAAGTATGTTTATCCCGATTTGTGTCCAAAACGTTCCAAGAGATACGTTATAATGCAGTGGGAATGAACAATGGTGCCTCTTTAATGTCCAGCACCTTCACTGAGTTAAGTTAGATTGGAGTGGGTTTAGTTAATGCTGCCCCTTTAGTGTCCAACACTTTCACTGACTTGTTTTATCTTGGAGTGGGAATAGTATATTTAACCTTTGCAGTGGCCAAAACCTTCCTTGAGATACGTTTTATTGCAGTTGGAATGGTTAATGTTGCCTTTTAAGGAGTCTATTAAGAGTCTGGCGGTCCAAGGACCGCCAAATTCGTGGTGGCGCGGCGGTCTTGTGACTGTCCCATTTAGACCATAATGGCTGTCACCCTGAGACCGCCGACTCCACCGGAGCGGTGGTCCAGAGGCACCTATATGCTTGGCGGGACCACCAAGCATATTACGACTTATCAAAGCTACTATTTTCATGGAGATCTATCCCACTGTATGTATGCACAGAAGTTCCCATGGTGGTGCTTATTTTACAGGCCCCAAAAAAGGAAAAGCCCACTAATGACTTAAAAAGTCATAATAGGGTGGGTAGTCTCCACACTGGTTTGGCAGTGCAGCAGCAGGGCATTCCCGCCGCCATACTGTCAAACTCTTAATAGGGCCCTTAGTGTCCAGAACCTTCCCTGACTGGGAATAGTATTGTTAACCCTTTTAGTGTCCTAAACCTTCTTGGAGGTAAGTTGTATTGTAGTGGGTATAGAGAATTTTAACTATTTCGTTTTATAGATATGTGTTTGCTTTGTAATGAAGGGGTGCTAGTATGTGTGATGTTTGTAGTATTTAATTTGTAAAAGTAGTGTTTGCATTGGTATGGTAAAAAAGCATAACGTTTGCAATTCATCATTATTTTAATCTTAATAAGTATTAGACTAACAATACACATAAAAAAAATACTTTGAAGAAAAAAACACATTGCAAATTGTTCAGAGTTTTGATATATATTTATTAGAAATCAAAATTGCAACCTCCTCATTCATTATGATATAAACAGTTTCATGCCGGGCTGTAGCAACAGCCACTGTCTTCAATGGCTTCATGCGTCATGGCCATAGGCCCACAAACTATGAAGGGAGGTGGCTGTATTCATCAGTTGACTACAAAATCTTTTGTTTCTGTGCACTGGCCCCATCTACACCAAGTGCTCCTGAGTCTGGCTTTCGGTCTACTCTTCCATCAAATCTGAGGGCATTAGACATTGCTCTGGGCAAGAGTTAGGGTGAATGGAAGCACTGTCTTCACCTTTCACGATTGAGAGGGGCACGAAACAGGTTGCTCACCTCTCCCTTCTTACTTGGCTGGTGATTGAACCCCTGCGGTTCTGGTTATCAGGATTTTGATGGGAGAACAAACAGAAGGTTAATGTATTCCTATACGCAAAGGACCTCTTTCTCTACATTCAGCAGCCTATTAGCTCCCTCCTTAGAGTGATCCTGACGCTACAAATTTAGGGTGATGGGTCCAGTCTGCAGGTAAACTGAGATAAAACCCAAAATATGCTGATACCAGGACACCTGTCGCATGGTTGCACCACAACCCTATGAAGGTGGAAGATGGCTGCTTTAAAAAATTACGCTGTAAGCGGCGAGATCTAAGCTGGGGAGGGGAGCTACCAGGTTATGGTGAATGGATAGAGCTCCCAATTCCCATTGCTTTGCCATAGTACAGTGGCAGGCACCTTTATGGATATTGTATGGGACTGCCTGGCTGTCGCACAATACTAGAAGTGAGTACACCAATAAATTGCGATCTTATTTGGGCAGTCTATTTTTCCTGATCCCAATTTTGTACCATAATGAAAAATGGAGAACTTGGGAGGGGGACACAGGGCAGCCCATACTCGTTTAGGAATGGGATTGTTAGTGGACAAGAGGGAAAGAGCCTGTTAGTGGAAAGCTAATGAACCCCTGATATTGTGGATTAGTGTTCAAAGGCCAAGGAATTGGTCTATAAAGCTCGTGTCAGAGAAGAAGCACCACAGAATTGGGAAATCTGGTGGAGTCACCACCTTGCGTTTACACTTTAACCTTTGTCAGTGTCTCATTCCCCTTCCTGAAGGACTACAATAATTTACATTTGAAAGTGTGATGTTGCTGTGTTCCAAAATGTGCCATTATTTAGAAGATTACTTAAAACTAGTGGTTCAAGTTTGCCTCCTACTTGAAAAAATTGCACCACATTTTTCTACCTCAAAAACAAACAAATAAAAAGATTTTTAAAAAAGAAAAGAAAAGAAAGCCCTTCCTCCCAAAGTGGATCTAAAAATTGGGAGGGATCGGGAGGACCGCCTGGTTAATAATAAGTTAAAGTCAAATAAGAAAAGTGGTTTGATGACTGATCTATCAGGCTGTGAAATTTGCTGCTGTAATCAGGCAAAGAATCATGTGTTGAAGGACGTAATCTGGTCCCTTAGTATCCTATTACAAAGGCTGATCATCCTGAGACGGTCATTTCCTTGGTCCTGACATACATCATTCTTAAAGGTATTCATTGCAGTTGTTCATCTGAAGACCCAATAACAGCAATTGGCTTGAAAGGTAGTTTACAACACAATGTGGAGGCATAGAAGATGGCAGTGTTCGAGGTGAAACCACAGGCTGTGTATAAGAGGCAAAGTTAGGGCCATTGGCTACTTTCAATAGTTTCAATATCTCTCTCCACCGGGGAGGAGGGCGGGCGCTTATGACTATACCAGAGATACCCCTACTACAGAACTGGAGTTACAGGACAGAAACTACTCCTTCTGTAGTAGGGGATCTCTGTGTATAGTCATAATCTAGTGAATAGAATGGCAAGCCCATCCCCACACCAAAGCGGCGGTGGAGAACGAGAATTAACACCACTATTGTGCGAACAGATTTCGCAGCGAAGCCTGCCCAACCTGAGCGTCTGCCCTGGCATCAGTGTCCAGGCAGTAATGCTTAGCAAAGGTATGGACCGACTTCCAAGTGGCCGCCTTGCAGATTTCTGCAATTGGAACATTACGGAGCAAAGCCGTCGTGGCCGCTTTGCCCCTGGTGGAATGACCCTTAGGTTTGCCCCCTAAGGTCTTATTAGCCTTTTGGTAACACAGTTGTATGCAGGACACAATCCACCTAGAGATGGACTGTTTAGAGGTAGCAAGACCCGTCCTGACTGATCCATAATTGATAAACAATTGGTCTGACATACGAATATCTTTGGTCCTATCCAGATAAAATTTCAACACCCTCCTAACATCCAGGGAATGCAAAGACCTTTCCGCTGGAGATGAAGGATTCTGAAAAAACGTAGGCAAGATTATAGTCTGGTTGACATGAAAATCAGAAATAACCTTGGGAAGAAATTTAGGGTGAGTACGCATAACAACCTTAGCAGCATGAAATACAGTATAAGGTTCTTGGCAACACAACGCCTGAATTTCACTCACCCTGCGGGCCGATGTAATGGCCACGAGGAAAGCCGCCTTCCCGGACAGGTCCTGCAACAAAGCCTTATGAATAGGTTCAAAAGGCTCCTTCATCAACCTGGACAGCACCACATTCAATTCCCATGAAGGCGAAGGAAGCCTGACAGGAGGGAATACTTTCTTCAAGCCTTCCAAAAAATCTTTGATCACGGGGATCTGTAAGAAGGAAGTCTGTGAAGGGCATTTCCTGTAGGCAGTCAATGCAGCAAGATGAACCTTAATGGAATGAACATTAAGGCCAGACTGCGCCAAATACAGAAGGTAAGGAAGGATGACGTCTTCCTTGCACGTCGTCGGGTCATAGTTCTTGGACTTGCACCAGATACAGAACCTCTTCCACTTGTAAGCATAGGAAGTCCGAGTGGAAGGTCGCTTAGCCTCCTTCAGTATGTCTATGCAATCCTCGGGTAGATTCAAATGGCCATACTGCACTATCTCAGGAGCCATGCCGCCAAACTCAAAGACGAGAGGTTGGGGTGCAACATCTGCCCCCCGAACTTCGTGAAAAGGTCCGGCTTGCATGGCAGCCGTATGTGAGGAAGGAGAGACCGGTGAAGCAGGTCCGTGAACCACCACTGCCTGGGCCATTCCGGGGCAATCAGGATCATCCGCGCCCTGGACTGGGACAGCTTGATGAGCACTGCCGGAATCAGGGGAATGGGTGGAAAAGCGTACAGAAAGCTGTTCGACCAGTTGATCCATAGCGCATTTCCCAGCGTCCCCTGCTGGTAGTACCTGGAGGCGAAGTCTCGGCATTTGCAGTTTTCAGTGGTGGTCTGAAGTCCCCCACCTTGCGAAGACTTCTCCTAGTACTTCGTCGTTTATGACCCATTCGTGGTTTTCCTGAATCAGTCTGCTCAGTGCGTCCGCCTGAACATTCTGCACACCTGGTAGATGGGTAGCCGTTATCGTCAGTCCTCTGGCCAGTAGCCATCGCCAGATCCCCTGCGCCTCCTGCGACAGAGTGCGTGATCTCGAGCCCCCTGCTTGTTGAGGTAATACATCGTGGTCGTATTGTCCGTCTGTACAAGCAGAGAGTTGGTCTGGAAGGACGGAAGAAAGGCCTTCAGTGCCAAGTGAACGGCTCTGAGTTCCTGGAAGTTGATGTGATACGTGGACTCCGACGGGGACCACGTTCCCTGAATCTGTAGGTCTCCGGAGTGCGCCCCCCAGCCTTGGGGAGAAGCATCCGTTACGATAGTCTGAGTGGGAATATCCTTGTGGAAGGGAACCCCTCTGAGGAGATTCTCCGCCAAACACCACCACTTCAGAGACTGAAGAGCATGCAGAGACAGTCGTATCTTGTCGTCCCAAGACCCTTTCCTCTGATCCCACTGATCCTCCAAGCACTCCTGCAACGGTCTCATGTGCAGTCGTGCGTGTGGCGTGAGGAAGATACAAGAGGCCATCGATCCCAGTAGAGAAGACACCGTCCTCACTGTTGTAGATGGAGTGGTCATAAGAGCCTGAGCCTTCCGAAGAAGTGATAATCGTCGCTCCTCCGAAGGAGACACGCTTGCTGACAGCGTATTGATGGTGGCTCCCAAGTACTGAATGCACTGGACCGGAGTCGGGACAGACTTGGACATGTTTATGTGCAACCCCAGCTTGTTCAAGAGAACGCACGTCTTCTGGAAGTGTGCTTGAGCTTCCGAGAAGGAGGAGGCCTTGATCAACCAATCGTCCAGATACGGGTAGACAAACACCTTGTTCTTCCTCAGGTGCGCTGCTACCACTGCCATGCACTTCGAGAATGTTCTGGGCACAGACTTCAGTCCGAATGGCAGTACCGTGTACTGATAATGATTGGCGCCGACTTGGAATCGCAGGAACTTCCTGTGTTTGTGTGCAATGGGCACATGGAAGTACGCATCCTGTAGGTCTATTGCACATAGCCAGTCTCCCTGTTGCAACTGGGGATAAATATGATGCAACGACAGCATGCAAAACTTCTCTGCGAATCCACTTGTTTGCCTGTCGCAAGTCCAGAATGGGCCTGAACTCTTTCTTGTTCTTCTTGCGAACCAGGAAGAACCGGGAGTACAGACCTCTTCCTCTTTGAGACAGAGGTACGTCTTCTATCGCCCTTTTCCTTAACAGGATATCGGCATCCGCCTGGAGCTCGCGCAGTTGAAACTGCGAGCTGACCGGAGGAATTGATGGAGGCGGGCTGGTGAACCGAAGACTGTATCCATTGCAAACAATATTCAGCACCCACTTGTCCTGAGTAATTTCTCTCCACGCTTCCCCCCACCGGAGCGGGTAATGGATGTAGGGGAAGTAACCGCTCAGGGTCGAGACCCAGCCGGGCCCTTGTTCGCTGTAGAGGACTGCTGTCCCCCTCTACCCTTCTGGCGCTTCTGGAAGGGTCTCCGGAACTGCTGCTGTTGTTGCTGCTGCTGCTGTCCCAAAGTCTGCCCTTGTCCTCTTCCCTGTGCACCGAACCGTCTCTGGAACGGGCGGTAGGCCTTGTTTTCTTTGGGCTTCTCCACGCCCACAGCCGTCAGGGTCTCTGCCTCCGCCTTCATGCGGGCCATCTCATCATCGGCATGCTTGCCGAATAGGGTTTCCCCCGAGAAGGGCAGATTGGCCACCCGCTGCTGGGCCTCCGGCTTGAGTGATGTGAGCCTGAGCCAAGCATGGCGCCGCTGGTTGATCCCATCCCATGACAGTACCCATGGGCAGCCAAAAGAGAGACATCCGCAGCCGCGCTGATTACCTGGTTTGAAACCAGCATCCCCTCTTTGAGAATCTCCTGGAAGTCCTCCCTCTTATCTCGTGGCAGGAGTTCCGTGAACTGTTGAAGGGACTCCCACAGGGCACGGTCATACCGCCCTAGCAATGCCGCATCGCTGGATGCCTTCATGGCCGTGGATGCCGTCCCATAAGCCTTCCTACCGGCTGAGTCGATCCATCGCTCTCCTTATCGGGCGGTACGGTTGAAGACGGGGAGGTAGAATGTAGCTTCCTGGCCGCCGTCACTATAACAGAGTCCGGAACCGGGTCTATCCGCAGAAAAGCCGGGTCCGAATCCAGGGCCCTGTACTTCTTCATAAGTCGGGAGGGAGCGGCCTTCACCACCGCTGGCGTGAGGAACAGCTCTTCCGCAGGCTCTACCAAACCAGGTACTAGCGGCAGTAGAGGGCGAGACAAATGCTTCTTGTGAAGCGTCTCAAATATCACGGACGTCGTGGGTGTTGGAGCCTTCACCGTGATTCCCAATTTCGCTGCTCCCCTCAGGAGGACATCCTGGAACGTGCTGATGTCGTCCACCGGAGACACCCTTGTCCCTGGGGATTCCGACAAGGTCGGTGAATAGGTCCTGGTCTTGACCTGGAGGAGTCCGTGCGGGACCTCGATCCACGCCTCCTATGGCGACGTCTTGACCTGGTGGAAGATCTATGCCGACTCCTCGATCTCCCCCTCCGTCCGGAGCGTGATTGTGACCTCCTTGGCTTCGGTCGATCCGCCTGTTCCACCGGAGCGGGCGACTTTGGTTTGGCCGGGGCCCTCGGCTGAGGGGTCCCCTTGGGCGGAGTCGGAAGTCGGGGCAGCGAGACCGACCTCGGGGGGACCAGAGGCGGCTTGTCTCCTGGCAGCTGAGGTCGAGGTATAGGTTGAGGAAGTGGTGGTAGAGGAGGAGGAGTAGGGGCCCTCGGAGGGAGCCCCCTCGGTAATGGAGGCAGGGGTGTAACCGGCCTCTGTGACGGGGTATACATCATGGAGTACACCGAACCCGGTGATCCGCCTTCCTTTCCAGCCTGGGACGTTGGCGAACCTCCCATGGTGCCAGACCTCCTTCCACGTCTCTTCGGCATCGAAGAACGGCGACCGGACGGCGAGCGTCGGTCTCTCGACAGCGAGCGTCTTCTCCTCGGCGTCGACCGTCTCTCCCTCGACGGCGAATGCCTTCGCCTCGACGGCAACCTCCTTCACCTCGACGGCGACCTCCTGCGCCTCCGGCGATCTGCTCTTCGACGACGAGGATCCCCTCGACGACGATCTTCTCCTTTTCGCCGACGGCAAACTGCGGTGTCGCCTCGACGGCGAGCGCCGACGCCGGGCCTTTCGACGTCGATGACTCCGACGATGACTCCGACGACGACGAAATCGTCACAGGAGACCTCGACGGCAGTCTGTTCAGTTCCTTCGACGTCGAGCGTGGACGTCGCTTCGACCCAGAGCCCTGGGGAGACGGGGAACAGACTGTAGTCATCCCTCTCGATGCCGCAGTCGGTGCAATCGACCCAGACGGAGAATGGGGACGCTTGCTGGTCTTCCTGCCCCTGGGGAGCCCCCTAGAGGCCTCAGCACGGGCAGAGGAAGCCCCTCCAGACCCACCTTGCGCCTTCAGCCTTCTTTCCTCAAGGCCCTGAAGCCTGATCTTCTTTCTGTCCTTCAGGGTCCTGCCAGAGAAGCCCTGACAAATCACACGCTCCTCTGGGACATGGGAAGAGGGAAGGCAGAGGATACACACCTCATGGGGATCCGATTTGGCCTTTTTCCTGGAGCACTCTGGACATTTGTCAAATAATGCAGGCATATTTGACAATCAAAGGGTGCACCAAAGGATAAACAAGAAGAAAGGCACCAAAAGTACTTTAGAAAAGCACTCAAAGACTTGAACAAAAGTGAAAAATCACCAATAAACCCTTGAAAAGGGAGAGCTCAATGCTCCAGGGTCCTGCTTGCAGGAGCCGGAAAAAAGAACTGAAAGTAAGAGGGACCTGGAGTGCATTTTGGGATACTGTGAAGTTCTGGAAAGCTCTCCTAAAGGCACAGGAACTTGTTCGGAGTCACATAATGGCAGCCTATGGGGCTTGTCTGTCCAGGTCTTCCTCTCTATCATTCCAGAGGGGTTTTTGCTTTTGAGGCAAGGGAAATCTGGACAGACTTTGCTGTTTGTGGATTTTTGGTGGAATTTCTAGTTGAAGTACTGGACAGTGTAGCCTGGTTTTATAGGCTGCATTATCGGTCTTTAATTCTCTCTTAAGTGTCTGTGCAGTTCTGCATTTTTCAACACCTTAAGAGATTGTTTTGATTGCTCCGGGGTCCACGCACATGGGCAGGACTATTCACTAGATTATGACTATACACAGAGATCCCCTACTACAGAAAAGTTACAACAAATCTGAAATGGAAAATAATACTAAAAGTTCTTTGGTGTTGACTTTAGCTTAGAAAAATGTCCCAGTGAAGAGTGTAGCTATCTATGATTCAGCAGTTGCAGTGTCACCAAGCACAGGGATGTGTTGGTCCACTGAACTCCAAACATAACTATTTTTTACTGTCTTAGAGGGCGTGGTGGTCCATTTACCTTGCTTGCATTACAACCTTGTCCTTCTTCCTCGTCCAAGTCCTTTATATGAGGTTCAACTCATGCTTGAAGGCAGGAACATGTAAGCTCTATTTATTTTATTTTAAACTTTTCACCTTCCTCCAAGGGGGGGGGGGGGGGGGGGGGGGGGGGAGTACATGAAGGCCACCCTTCCAAAAACACTTCATGTAGTTAAAGGCAAGAATGCACTCGATTCCCAACACTCAATTTGTAGGAATGGGACGAGGAAGAGTAGGACTTAGAGTAATGAAGGTTACCAGTCCTCATGTGTTTTTGGTCACATCATGCTGGAGTACCTGGATGTCAGTCAATTTCAAAGCATCTCTGACTTTCTCTTCTGTAATGTCAGCATCTCATTTTAATCCATATTTTTTCGCTAACAAAACCATTAACAACTCGTTAATAAGGTTTTCCATTCTGTATACCGACCATTTCATTTGTACAACTCTGCACAATAGTTATACATAAGGCATTCTTCTAGTGTCACTAACCTCTTCCCCTCTGTTATCAATTTCTCCAGCAATACACCTCTTCTCTGGTTCATTATTTTTTTTTTTTACTCATCAATGCTAATAAACAACCAGTAAAATAGTTCCAAATGGTTTGATTATTAACGACCTTACTAAGGGGCGTATTAGGATGTTGACCCTAGCGGTGCTGAGACCGCCCGCCAGAGGTGCGCGATCCCTTACCAGCAATTAGGATGCCACGGTGGCGGTGGCATCACACAGCACCGCCCGCCACAATGCTGTGGATGCAAACCATAGGTACCCCCCATGTGCACCCCCCCATCCCCCTTACATCCTGGGGGCCCGCAACAGGCCGCCCAATGCCAAAGACTGCATGACTTTCCATGGCGGCAATGCTGATCTCCACCTGAATCCCAATATGGATGGCGGTGTCTTGCAGACACCGCTACCATATTGGAGATGTTTTCCGCCCGGTCGACGAGTTGACCGGCAGAAAAGCGGCGGACGGTCTTTCCGTCCGCCGTAGACCCCTGCCATCGTAATACGGCGGGGGGGAAGATGGGATGCGGGCAGAGGTAAATGTTGGGTGGATCGCCACCACATACGGATGGTGGCGATCCGCCTGAAATGCTAATAGGCCCCTCAAGGGTCTGATTTAGATCTTGGCGGGATTCCGGTCATCCCTCCCTGGCGGCGGTTACAAGCACTCCGTCAAGCTAACAAAGTCCTGTGCACCGTATTTAATTGTGGGCTGCCTAAACCGCCGTCCGCATCAACAGACTGCTTAGCGCTGCGTACACAGCGTATCTCTGTCAACAAGTTGGACTCCTCTACTGGCTCACAGTACTCCATTGCTGTAAGGTTTTTTGTCCAAGTCTATTTAGATTTCCCTGTTGTGCTGGCGTTGTCCTAGTGGCAGATTCCCGATGGAGTGAGTCCCTAGTGGAGCGGAGTCTGGTAAGCACTACTGATTAATGTGTCAATACACATGTATGTTGTGTTTGCCTCTAAAATATATGTAGGTAAGGATAAGTTACTTACCTGTAATCCTAGTTCTCTTCCAGGGTTATCCTCATCAAAGTCATAAGCACTGAATATTCCCGCCCATGTGCAGGGACCCCGAAATTATAAAAAACTATATATGGAAACCATATATGTACAGCTCTACATATATTTATACAAACATATATCATGTTTTCCCATATCAATGCAGCCCCCAATGGAGGCTAAACAATGTAGTTGCATATATAAAACATTTGCATTTGCCAATATATATATATAAAAGACACATGAGGGTAATTAGCACTTAACACCTTGGCTGCTAGGTGTTTTCCCCCCCAGTGCTGGAAACTGCACTTAGGCTGCACTCATGACGAGCTCAGCTCGTCATCAGCACAGCTCAACTGTGCATCATGACGAGCTGAGCTCGTCATCAGCATCGAAAGGGTTAAACTCTGTCTTTTAATGAGTTAAACACTCATAACGGGCAAAAATTGCACATAGAAGACATTGTTAGCCTACAGGCTGCATTGCAATCCAATAGCATGGAAAATGAAAGCATTTTCAACAAAAACTGGCACCGTGCCTTTAAGGCAGGTATGACCCCTAGCTTCCCATCATGCCTCAGGGGTGACAGTTGGGTCAGTTGTTCTTTGCATAACCCTGAAGATCAGGGCCCAATGATATCTTTAACACTTCAGAAACAGAAACAAAGTAATTTGTCTGGGGAGGTGGGTGGGTTGCTTATGACTGATGAGGATACCCCTGGAAGAGAACTAGGATTACAGGTAAGTAACTTATCCTTCTCTTCCAGGGGATCCTCATCAATAGTCATAAGCATTGAATAGAATAGCAAGCCCATCAACCACCTGCAGACAAATGAGAACACAGTGATTCAAACCACAACAACCGAAAAAAAAAAAATCAGCTGCTGAACAGATTTCTCAAGGAGGCTTGTCCTACTTGAGTGTACGCTCTGGTATCAGAGTCAAGACAGTGGTGTCTTGTAAACGTGTGTACTGATCTCCAAGTAGCTGCTTTGCATATCTCGGAGAGCAGTACATTATTGAGGAAAGCGGTTGTAGCTGCCTTTCCTCATGTGTAATGAGCTTTCGGAGCAGACAAAAGTGGTTTCCCTGCTAACTGATAGGCTAGTTTAATGCATGAAACTATCCATCTGGAGATGGACCTTTTTGTTGCTGGGAAACCTGTTCTAACCGAACCATAATTAATGAAGAGGTGATAGACTTTCTTATAGACCTTGACCTCTCAAGATAGAACTTCAAAACCCTTTTAAGGTCTAGTGAATGAAGGGCCCTCTCCGCTGGGTTGTAGGGGTTAGGAAAAAAGGTAGGGAGTGATATTGCTTGATTTACATGAAAATCCGACACTACCTTGGGGAGGAAGGACGGATGAGTTCTGAGCACCACCCTATTGAGATGGAAAACCAGCTACGGCTCTTTGGAACAGAGGGCCTGAATCTCGCTCACCCTACACGCTGAGGTGATAGCCACCAAGAAGACGACCTTCCACGTAAGGTGTTGCAAGGTCGCTTTGTGGATAGGTTCAAAAGGTGGACCCATTATCTGGACAGCACCAAATTCAGTTCCCAAGAAGGTGAAGGGGTCCGCACTGGAGGATATACCTTCTTAAGGCCCTGAAGTAAATCCATCACCACTTGTAACTGAAAAAAGGAGGGTTGAGAAGGCGAACGCCTATAAGCCGTAATGGCCGCTAGGTGCACTTTAATAGAAGAGTATTTCAGACCTGCTCTGGCTAGGTGAAGTAGATATGGTAAAACTACCTCCTCCTGCCCTTTAGTGGGACTACAATTATTTTGCACACACCACATCTAGAAGTGTTTCCCTTTACAAGCATAGGAGTGCCTGGTGGAAGGTCTCCTTGCCTCTTTCAATATAGACATACAGTCTGGAGATAGACCTAGATGCCCATACTGGAGGACCTCAGGAGCCATGCTGCCAAGATCAGTGAAGGAAGGTTGGGATGATGGATCCTCCCATTCATCTTGGACAGCACAGGAGCCTCCTGTGTGGCTTCAGTGACATATACAAAAGGTCCGGGTACCACCACTGTCTCGGCCACTCCGGAGCAATCAGGATCATTGTTGTGTCCGAGTGTGACAGTTTGGTCACCACTTTCTGGATGAGAGGCATTGGTGGAAAGACGTACACAAATGCCCCGGACCAGTTGATCAAAAGGGCATTCCCCCTTGATCCTGGTCGGTAGTATCTTGAGGCGAAGTCTTGGCATTTTTTGTTTTTGTCGTCTGCAAACGGGTCTATGCCTGGATGACCCCAATCTTGGAAAATGACGTCGAACACTTTGTCGCAGAGGACCCAATCTTGCTGCTCTGCGAAGTGGCGACTGAGTGTGTCCGATTGTGAATTCTGCTCCCCTGGCAGATGAACCGCTGTGATGGATAGCTTCCTCCTCAGCAGCCAATTCCACAGGGACTGCGCTTCCAACGACAGAGTCCTCGAACGAGTTCCCCCCTGCTTGTTCAGGTAGTACATCGTGGTGGTATTGTCCGTTTGTACTAGAATGAAACTTGCCTGAATCGAAGGTAAGAAGGCCTTGAGAGCCAGATGAACCGCCCTGGGCTCTAACATGTTGATATGGTACAATTGCTCCCTCGAGGACCATTGGCCTTGTGTCTGAAGAGAACCCATGTGGGCTCCCCATCCTTTTAGAGATGTGTCCGTGATCAGAGTCTGAGACGGAGGAGATTGATGGAACGGAACTCCTACCTCCAGGTTGTCTCTGTTCATCCACCATGGAATTGAAGCCTTGACACCCATTGATAAGCAGATCTGGTCTTCCCAGCGAGAAGACCTCTGGTCCCACTTGTCCTCCAGATCCTGCTGAAGAGGACGCATTTTCAACCTGGCATTGGGTACCAGGAAAAAGCAGGATGCCATCGAGCCGAGTGCTGATGCTATCTGTCGACCAGTTGCTTTTTAGAATTTTACGGTACAAAAGGGGGTGGTGATGGACGGAGCATCTGAATCAATCAAACACTCACACCCAGTCAAAAGATCTGGGTTTAATCCATCACCGTTCTTTAGCCCACTCTGCCACCCCAGTTCAGACATGGCTATATGCAAATCAGTCTGACCCTGTGCCTCATGGGAACAGTCCAGCCCGAACTGCCAAGCCATGTCTTCCCTGGACCGGAAACAAGCTTCCGAGGACCGGTTTCTGGCATTCCAGCCGTCTTTAGCCCGGCTTGCTTGAATCCAGTGGCAAAGTGAGCAAGGGACTCACGTCTGATCATACCCTGCCACACTTATGGCGGCCAAAAGCGGTACAAAAGGGGGTGGTGATGGACGGAGCATCTGAATCAATCAAACACTCACACCCAGGGTCAGACTGATTTGCCTATAGCCATGTCTGAACTGGGGTGGCAGAGTGGGCTAAAGAACGGTGATGGATTAAACCCAGATCTTTTGCCAATGAGGGGTTCCTCTGTTGGAATGATCGGCGGTCAGTGTTGCGGTAGCGAAGACGGAACTCTTTCTTTTTCTCCAATCCTACCTCCTTCAGGGTATCCAGTTCGATCTTCATCCGCGCCATTTCCTCATCGGTGTGAGGTCCAAACAGCGAAGATCTGGAAAATGGCACATATGACAATTCGGATTGTGCCTCTGGCTTCAGAGCTGTTAAGTGAAGCCACTAAGATCTCCTGGCACAAATTTCGTGGGCGTATGAATGCGATGAGAGCGTCGCTCCATCAGCCGCCGCACTTATTACTTGGTTCGCCACCAAGCTGCCCTCTTGCAGGACTTCCTCAAAGTCTTTAAGGTCCTCCTTGGGTAGTTTCTCAGAGAAGTGTTGCAGCGAATCCCATAGTGCTCTATCATATCTTCCCAATAGAGCTGACGCACTAGAGACTTTGAGCATAGATGAGGAGGTACCACACACTTTCCTACCCCACGAGTCCTGCGTCTTGCTCTCCTTGTCCGGAGTGACTGTGGACAAGACCACCGAATGAGTATTTCTAGCCGCAGCCACAATCACGGAGTCCGGTTTTGGATCTGATTTTAAGAACTCGGGATCATCCACCGACGGGTGTTATTTCTTAAGAATTCTTGCTTGTGCAGTTTTGAGGGGGGCTGGCATGAGAAAAATCTCCATTACTGGTTACAGCAGTCCCGGCACCAGAGGCAGTAATGGCCGAGAGGAGGCTCTCTGATTCAGCATCTCAAAAATTACTGAAGAGGTACTCTCCTGAACAGGCATGGGGATGTTAAGTTTGGAAGCCACCCTAGCCAAAACGTCCTGGAACTTGCTTACGTCATCCACCGGAGATATTCTTGACGGTGAGCTATCTGTAAGAGTGGGCGAATAGTCTCTGTTTGAGGAAAATGTTGAGGAGTTAGAAGGAGTAGGAGACCTGTGCCGCCTTCTGCTACGAGATCTTGATCTTTCCCTAGGTGTTGGTACATGGGGGAGAGATCTTGACCTTCCCCTAGACGCTGGAGCAGGGGAGCGAGTACGTGCTCTTCCTCTTGGAGGTGTCCGTTCTACCTCTTCCGCCAGATGAGCTAGTGGAGACCTGTGAGTCGAACTTGGCTCTCTTCTAGAATCTGTCATACCTGTAGGCACAGCCCAATGGTGTAGGGCAGTGGTTCCCAAACTTTTGACTCCTGAGGACCCCCATTGAGTCACCACTGGAAGCCGGGGACCCCCAAGCAATTTGTATGAGTTAAATTTCAAATATTAAAATAGTAATTCGAAAAAAATACACGTGTGCATACAAAACAAATACTCAAAGTACTAAGGATTTTGGGGCCAGATGTACGACCATTTCAATTAGCGCCTCACAATTGGCGACATATGGCAAGTGGCAAATTGCGAGTCGCTAAATGAAATGTACAACAGCGTGTTTAACACTGTTTGGGATTCCCAATGGGGTCGCAAATTGTGAGGTTCATTATTATTAATGAGCCTCTCGCAATTTGCGAGCCCATTGGGAATGCCAGCCCCCCCAGGTATGGTGGCCTGCTGGGCTCTGCAGGCCACCATGTCTGGGACTGCTTTTAAATAAAGCAGTTTTAAAAAGAAAATGCAGCCCATTTACCATGCATTGAAAGAAAAAGGAAATGAAACATTTTCATTTAATTTTCTAAGGGCAGGCAGAGGTCCCTGGGACCACGGCCTACCCTTAAAAAATTATTGTGCATGCATTTGCAAAGGGGAAGTGGTCCCCTGAGGACCCCTTAAATTTGCAAATGCATTACCATCTACTTGAAGTAGGTGGTAATTGCAAATGTTTTGCAACCGCAAAACATTTGTACATGGTTTTGAGACTCGCTATTTGGAAGGAAATGCCCCTTCCAAATAGCAAGTTGCAAAACGTATTTAGCGAGTCGCAAACAAATTGCGACAAGTGAAATAGGCAATGTACATGGCCCAATAGGTTTTTGCATGCGCAAACTTGTTTGCGAACCCGTTCGCACATATAAAAACGGATCATACATCTGGCCCTTAGTACTTTATATTGAAGTAATAGTCCATCTGTCACATGCATTTCATTTTTTTTTTATAGCATCTCTCATACCATTGTAGGATGCCAGAGCACTTGACATCACACACATATAGAGACATTGAATCATACATGTAAATCAGTGTGTATATAAAATGTTTAAAGAGTGCTTGGTCTGGAAAAGCACAAACTCAGGATTCAGAACATAACACGGTGGCTAGCACTGACTTTAACATTAAAAATGTATTTCC
This sequence comes from Lissotriton vulgaris, assembly GCF_964263255.1. NCBI lineage: Eukaryota > Metazoa > Chordata > Amphibia > Caudata > Salamandridae > Lissotriton > Lissotriton vulgaris. The sequence goes on along the minus strand of NC_141693.1, from coordinate 1,347,148,309 downwards.
ACCCAAATAAACCTTTTTAGCAGCATCAGGATAATGAATAACTGGGGGAAAACATAAGTTACTAACTGGTACCATGCAGTTTGCAAGCAGCTCTTTGATGACAGTTTATAGGTCCTTCTGCTACATTACAATTGTCACTTGTTAAGTGCACAGTAACGAAAGAATCTCTGTGACAAAAGCAGTAACCACGAACCTATGCACATAAAATACTGCGTTTTAAAATGCATGTTACACGTTCTTTGCAGTAGGCACATTAACCCTCTGTGCTACATTAGTTAAGTCAAAGCTGCCACTGAACAAAACTCTCCTCACGCTCCAGCAGGTACATTAATCACTGGCATGATCTTGACAATTTTATTGTTGCTGGAAAGCTGCTAATTATACAAGAAACTTTTCTGTGCTTTTAAAACTGTTGCCTACGGACCCCCAGGGAATGTGTCACGGACCCCTAGGGGTCCACGGACCCCAGTTTGGGAAACACTGGTGTAGGGGTTGCAACCATCTGGGAGAAAGATGTACTGATGTGTGCCTCTGCGCCCTACTCGGGGAACGTGTAGGAGACTTACCCACTTCCTGGCGAGCTTTCGCAGCATGATGGGAATCAGACTGCGAACTGTGGCTGCTTGAAGAGGAGATAACCACCTCTGGAGTACTGGAAATGGACCGGTGAGAGCCTGCTCTCGACATCGATGCAGGAGACAGAGAGGCTTGATGGGGCAGACACCGACGGAGACCTCTGTCTCGACGTCGTTCGTGGAGTGGATCTTTGCTTCAACGCCGATCTGGAGTGCATGTGCCCCGGTGTTGAACGTCTGGACGGAGATCTAGGTCTCAACGTCAATCCCGATCTTCTATCCCCGAGGGAGTATTGTGCCTCAACGTCGACTGGTGTGCCAACGGAGTTGTTCTCGCCGACAGATACCCCTGCCTCGACGTCGACCTTGCTCTTTTCGATGGAGGACTGACCCTCGACGTCGATTGATGCCTCGATGGAGACTCCTGCCTCAACGTCGATCTGAGTCTCTTTGACTTAGGGCTGTGTCTTGACGTGGAACATCTACGCTTCGACGGAGGGCTGCGCCTCGACGCCGAAATTCGGTCCTTCGACGGAGGGCTGCACCTCGACGTCGAGCTTTGGTCCTTCGACGGAGGGCTACGCCTCGACGTCGAACTTCGGTCCTTCGACGGATGGCTGCGCCTCGACGTCGAGCTTTGTTCCTTCGACGGAGGGCTGCGCCTCGATGTCGACAACGGACCTGACGGAGACTGATGTCTCGACGTCGAGTGTCTTGCTGGCTTCGACGGAGGCCCTTGCCTCGACGTCAACGATAAAATGTCCGACGATCTCGGTCTCGACGGCGATCTATGCTGAGACCTCGACTGAGACTTTGGTCTCAACTTCGGAGTAGATGACATCCGTCTCGGCGGGGATGACCTTTATGACAATCGTGGCTGCAAAGTTGATGGCGGAGGATCTTCTCTCGACGCCGGACGCTGTTCCAACGCCGACAGGGACTTGGCCTTCGACGATGAGCGGCGCTCCTGTGCTCGGTCCCTCGACAACAATCCCGCCGCCGGAGCCTTCGACGTCGAGCCCTACAATCCTGATTCTCTCCCTGTCTTTGAGATACACTTCATGTGTGTCTGTCTTGGCCTTCTTCTTGCCACAGGCAGGGCAAGGATCGAATAAAGAAGGCATTTTGACAGAAAACATTTGTTTGTCACAAAAAATGGGTTATCCAGCACTCGAATGCCAAAAGACGTCGAGTGAAGCAAAGAAAACCCAGAAAAAAAAGAGAATTTTTGACTGAAAAGCCAAAAAAGTAGAGAGCTGTGAATTCAGGGTCCTGACAAAGGAGCCGGAAAGAACAACTGCCCCAACTGTCACCCCTGAGGCATGATGGGAAGCTAGGGGTCATGGCTGCCTTAAAGGCACGGTGCCAGTTTTTTGTTGAAAATGCTTTCATTTTCTATGCTATTGGTTTGCAATGCAGCCTGTAGGCTAACAATGTCTTCTATGTGCAATTTTTGCCAGTTATGAGTGTTTTACTCATTAAAAGACAAAGTGCTAATTACCCTAATGTGTCTTTTATATATTGGCAAATGCAAGTGTTTTATATATGCAACTACAGTGTTTAGCCTCCATTGGGGGCTGCATTGATATGGGAAAAAATGATATATGCTTGTATATATGTAGAGCTGTACATATATGGTTTCCATATATAATTTTTTATTATTTCCGGGGTCCCCGCACATGGGCGGGAATATTCAGTGCTTATGACTATTGATGAGGATCCCCTGGAAGAGAATGTGTTACGCCCCCTTTTTAGGTCTTGCCTAGCATTGCAGCACGAATATGCTGCCATCGATTTGCGAGGCATGCAGTATATACTGTAGCATGGAAGCTTTGTGGAAGCTCTGCCCACTCTCTTCCCATTGGCTTTTGTCTTAAATGCTGCCTTCCGATTGGTTTGAGGCTTGTTAGTCCCTCCTCATTCATCATTTGTATCCTTCCATGGCTACCAGCTCCTTTACATCCAACAGTATTTTTCTTCCCCTGCCTTCCCCCCTCTCCTCCCGCAGTCCGTGACTTCTCAGACCCGCACTTCCGATTCCAATGCAATAAGTCTCGCGTAAATGCGAGTCCTATTGCGTTGTCAGTGCTTTCTTATAAAGTCCTTTCTGTGATGTACGAGGCGGATTGGATATCTCGGCATGCCTCTGTTTGCATTTGCGTATCGCTGTTTTTTTTAAACAGCTTGCTTGTTATTTTGTTAGAGTGCTTTTTTTTAATGCAGATTCATATAGAGCAGGTCACGCTGCTGGAGGCTGCTGTGACAGCATCGGCTGTGCGGCAGAGAACAGCATTAGAAAAATACCTTTTTGATGAAATGTTTAACAGTGATGCAGGTAGCTTAGGCGCAGAGTTTATTTTCAGCTGGGGATCTCTAGTTGGCCGAGGTAGGTACCTTTGTCCAAGTAGGGACCTTGCTTCTAGTTAGGGTAAGGGGATACACACTTTAGATAGCCCCAGCTCACCCCTTGGTAGCATTGGCACGATCGGACAGGCTTATCCCCAAAGCACAAATAGACAATTTGTTTTTCAAATCTTGTATTTTCAGTGATATGATAACCGAAGGCTCTGCTTTTATCTTAAAAAAAGAGCTTTGGACTATACCATTCCCCGCTGAAAGGCAATATTTCCCTACATGTGTTCCCATACCTGGTGTGTCACGCAGTTTGGTGCTTACTTTCCCTTCATTTTAGTTCTTACTTTCCCTCCATATTAAACAATAGTAGATGTTTCAGCACCCAGGCTAATATGCTGTATTGCTCAATACATATAAGGTCCCAAAGGCGAGACATATGCATTGCAAATGCTTGCTTTTGTAGGTGCACACATGCATACATACATTATTACACCTCTTTAATTGTTGCCCAGTGCGGTACAGCATTTGCATCAAATTATATTTGCCTATGGTGTACAGCATCAGGAAACAGCACAGGCAAAGGCAATAGGTCCAACTGATGAGACCTTTTGGTTTTACCATTGCTTGTTTCAATTAAGTTTCCTGTTCCATATTTATTGTTTAAAGAATGCTCGAGAACCCTCTATGTGTGATTACATCAAAAAGACCCCTAATAAATAGGAACATTCTCTGCCTGTTTATCATGTTACTGGGGCTCAAAGAGAAGGTTTGCACTCAGTAAATATTGCTTTCGATTTCTTGTTTAGTGTTGGACAGGGTGTCAATTGCTGCAGCATTATTTATTATTAACATTAAGAAATGTTGATTGTATAGCATGCACAATCTTTTTTTGTGTAATGAATTACCTAGGTGTATAGATCATGTTTCATTTTAACACTTGTATTTAACGTAATAATTTAATGAAAAATAAATGTTTAACTCAAATGGTTCCAATTTTCTTTTATTTAAGCTGATGATGTCTGAATAAAGGTAAATAATCAAATAACTAATTTTTTCCAAAAAGGGGTTACTTTCTTTTGTACCAGGAATCAAAATCGTTACCACTAACTTACTAGGAAGCATACCTTTCCGGTCATAGTCTCATACCTGTGATTGTCTAGCTTACTCCTCTCCCACCTACTGCCTTGCTGTGTATGTTGATTTCATGCATTTAGGACCCACTAGTTATTTATATGCCAGGCCTTTACTTATAGTATTTTGTCACTGCCAATCTCAACCTCAGAACTGCTGCGGTGAATCAACTTTTATTTTGTCTAAACTATGTTAAGCATTCCATCGTTTTTCGCAGTCAAAAGCAAATGAAATAATGCCAATTAATTAAGGAGAAAGATAGCCATTACGTAGATCCAAAGGCCATTCTTTTAAGGATTTAGCTTGCCTGGTAAACCGGGGCAACCTAAAAATATAAAAAAGTTTTGAAAAAACAAAAGGACGTAAAACACATCTCAAATCCTTTAAAGACAACAAGTGTTACAAAGTCAATTAGCAATGGATACTATCTACTCATAGATGTTTTAGAATCATACAAATTTCCATCTTACAAGTACAAGATGAACATAAAATACATGCATATCTTGAATATCTCCACACCTAGATGCAGATGGGCAATAAATATAAGACAACAGACTTAGTGATTATCCTTACCGCTGAATACATCTGATGGACTTCCAGCACAGGTTCGGTTTCATCTTCATTTCGGGGCGTCATTAGATTTAGCATGTGTTTCCTGTACTTGCTCATGATAAGTTCCAAAGCATACTGGTGCTCCTCTAGAGACAGCCACAATTCTGTTTAAACATTAAAATATTCTTGCTTTTAGTTAGAGGCTAAAGTCAGCATTTGTAACCATGTGCAAAATGTGATGATGATTTGATTTCAAGTAGTGATCTGTATAAAACTGATATAATAATGTCACGCACCACGCAGTTCCATCCAGGGGAAAAAAGTTAAAAGGGGAAAGGGACAAAAAAAATATATGTGCTTTCCCATTTTTTAGGTATTAGCCAAGTGGTCTTGAAAGAGTTGTTATCTATATAGCTCACATTAAATTTTTTTGATAAATGCAACTGACTGTGCAAGGAGATCAGACAATTTTTATGCCATCTTGAAAAATCGCAATTTTATACAAAATCTCAATATTCACGTTGTGAAAAAAAATCTAAAAATTCCACAGCAAATGAAGGGAGGCACTTTGAGTAATCCCTGATCCCATGGAAGTGCTTAGAGGTGTGAAAAATTGAGGATAAAAAAAAAAGTGTGTTACAGTAAAGTTTTTGTAAAAATTGTGTTCACAAGACAGCCACTTTACAGCTATAAACAAGCATTGGCATAGCCAATAGGTCTCGCCTTTGGAACCTTATAAGTGTTTTGCCATGCAACGGTTTATGTTGTTGCAGCAAGGATATTGTGCTGCATAACTAAATACTTCTAAGGTCCCAAAAGCGAGACCTATTGGCTAACAGGCACTTTGAGTCGCTGAGGCCTGCTGCCCCATAGTCTTCACACAGCTGCTTGCATTTATTGCAATGCTTCGCAACCCACATATTTGTGGGTTTCCCCAGCACATATTTGCCCTTTCACACTTACAGGTTTCCTGCCTGTGCCTCCCTCCTGCGCAATCTAACCCATACTTCCCTTATGGAGGAGTGCAGCGACTGCTACACCAAAGAGCAGATCTCCTACTTCCCGGTCACAGATGACTTCTGCAACATGGTAGACGCCTCTATTCATAAGTTAGTCTTCTGGTCATTTCAGGGAAGTGGCTTTAGGATTGAAAAAAGGCAAGAGATTTACGGGGAGAAGTGAGTGAGGAAAGACAAGCCTGCATTCAGTAAGTTGGGTGTTTTTACGTTTTTGGCAATGATTATGAGGGAAGGAGAAGGGGGTTGTGTCACGGGCGGAGGGTTGAATACCAGGAGGTGGGCTTCGCATTTACTACAAGGGAGGGAGTAGTTTGGCGATTAGACTGATGGGTTTTTAGTAATAGGGGTATTAGTTAGAAAGAGGGCTTGCTTATATATATTTTTCTGTATTAATAAAGGTTAGCAGTGAGCAGTTTGTGGAGTGTCTTTTCATTTATTGTAGAGACCCCTGAGGAAGAACCACTGAAGGTTCGAAATGCATCGGGTATACAACGATTAGTTTACTCTGCTTCACGTTTCACTTTTGTATATACGTGTTTCTGTGAAAAGCCTGGATGGGCATGCAGTAATCATTGGAAAAGGTTAAAAATAAAGACAAAAGTTGAAATGGCGAGGTCTCCGGAGTGATGTTACAAGATTGGATGAAAAAAACACATTATTATTGGATTCAGAGTATGAAAATAGATTCCAAGTATGAAAATGGATGAACTAAGTTCTAAGGTGATAAAAAAAAAGAGGGGTACTTGCACCCACTACGCAGTGTGTCAGATTGGGCACGAAATGAGTGGCCTAAGGTACACTTAAGTATGAGCTGTGAAGTGGGATGGATCACAGCAATCTGACTGCACGCATTACTGTGATGACATAATTAAGGTTTCAAGAACGAATAAGGGAAGGAGTGCATCCTGTAACCATGGTTTTCTACCCTTCCAACCCGTCACTCCGTGTCCCCTCCGCTTTTCGGAGCACGGGGCAGCTTTTATCCAGGTGAAGTTCCAGGAAATCCTTTCCAAATGAGCCATTCTTCTGACCACTCCTCCCCCTTTGGGTTTCTTATGCAGCCTCTTCCTGGTAGAGAAGAGGGATGGGGGCCAACAAGCCCTGTGATCAATCTCTGGGAATTCGACGAATGGCAGGTCTTCTGCTATTTCAAGATGGAGGGCATCCACATCCTTCGCAATCTCCTTCAACCAAATGACTGACTTGTAAGACTGGATCTCAAGGATGCTTACCTGACGGTTCCAATCTTCACACCACATTGACGATTCTTACAGTTTCAATGGTGTAGACAGAACTTAAAGTTCAACTCCCTTCCATTTGGCCTTTCCTCAATCCCCTGGTGGTTCACAAAGGTCCTCAAACCCATGGTTGTACGCCTGTGGGCACAGGGTTTCACATGACCGTGTACCAGAAAGATATGATCTTTATGGACCAATGTCTATGCGCACTGTCTACACACTTGGGGAGGACAATAGATCTCTTCCAAACCCTGGTATTGGTATTCATAATCAACAGCAACAAATTTGCCATGGTTGCCTCTCAATGTCTCACCTTCCTAGGCTTTGTGATCAACTTCTTGGAAACCACACGGATTCTACCATACAGGAAAATGGACAAGATTCAACATGAAGTACGCAGAACCCTCTCCAAGTCAACAATCTCTCTTTGAAAAATTGCCAGAGTGGTCTGCTTTCTTTTATCTTCCATCCGGGCCATATTCCCAGGCCCTCTTCATTTTCATGCTCTCCAATGATTGAAGGCCTCAAACTTACACCACCGCCTCACGTACTCACAGTACGTCCCTCCTTCAGAAGAGGCCAAAGGCGAACTACGCAGGTGGCTTACACACGGAGGCTTGGAACAGGCATGCCATTTTCAACTCTCAGCCGGATCTAATGATCGCATCTGATGGCAACAGCTGTGGCTGGGGTGCATATTGGGGGGAATTTACCCCAGGTGGTGGATGGTCCACTGCGGAACAATCCCTACATATCAACTGCCTGGAATTGATGGCACTCTCATTTGTGGGAAAGTGTTGGACCAAAGAATGGACGGAGTTATGTGTTCTTCTAAAAATGGACAATGTAACAACAGTTCGTAAAATCAATCATATGGGGGGGGTTCTCAGTTTAAAGCCCTTGCAGATCTAGCCAAGACTGGGGTTATTGCCATCGGACATCAGGTCTCGGTCATGGCAGAGCATCTCCCAGTGAGGCACGTTCATGATCAACCTATTTGCATCCCGCCTTGGCCACCAACTCCAACAGTACTTCAACTGGACCCCGGATCCAGGTGTGTTGGCGACTGACGTGTTCCTCCACGGCTGGTCAGTGGAGAAATGCAATGCCTTCCCACCCTTTGCCATGATAATGAGACTTTCAGCACAAGCACGCAGGCAGGTAGCGGGTTTGCAGGAATAAGCCCCTGATGAAGGGCATGGCACGAAATGCATTGGGCAGGGCATAAGTGTGTCACTGACATATGAGTTTGATCATAACAATTTAAACTGATCCTCGTCACATGACAATTAAATGTGATTTATGAAAAGGATTATAAGGATTAAAATAAAAAGAAACTTTGAAATTAACTTTATACTGCTGGAGCAACTTTATTTGAAGTTTTTGGAGTGCAATTAGGGGACGCCCAACCAACTATTGGGGACCTCTCCCTGTTGTATGGACAGATCATTTTCTGGTCCCTTTTGCCATGAGACTGTCCGGGCCAAAGATACGGGAAAAAGCAGAAAGGGGCTCAGTGTGTCGGAAATGGGCGAGCTTCTCACAGGAATACAGGGTAAAGCACATAAATCGGCTCCTTGGTACTCTAATGCCTTAAGAACGGCGAAAACAGATTGCAAACGCCTGGAAAGGCGGTGGAGGAAAGATTTCTCTGACCTGGGGAGGAGGGAGTATAAAGAGGCATTGAAGAGCCACCATGGGCTCATTAGGAAAGCAAAAGCAGGATACTATCTGGAGAGAATTGGATCGGCGGGCAACTCTACATGGGAACTGTTTAGGGTCTATAAGGAGATATCTTCCTTGTCTGCGTCAGCGGCTCCGACTGTGGGATCAGAAGAGCTATGTAACAGTGTGGCAGTTTTTTTTCCGGACAAAGTGGAGAAAATATACTTCACCTTCCCTGACTCCACCCATGTAGGAGAGGAGGTGGCGGAGGAGACAGAGTATGTCTGTGAGGGCGAAGGGTCAAGGAGTTTCTTCATACTCCACCCAGAAGAGTTAATCTGCACTAGTATAAAATCGGGCTCGTCCAGAGACCCGGCGCCCCTAAGGTACTGAGAGGGAGCTTGGATACCCTGGAACCATACATTAAGAAAGCTGTGGTACTACCGCTCCCCAAGAAACCTCATATAGGCCCAGACCAACTGGAGAATCTTCGCCCCATCTCCCTCTTTCCATATTGTGCCAAGGTCGCAGAGAAAGTGGTAAATATGCAGCTGACGGCGCATATTGGGAGATCTAATCTCCTGCACCCCACTCAGTCCGGATTCCGTGCCCGCTACTCTTCGGAACCGCCCTGCTCTTTGCCACTGAGACAATCAGGCAATATGTGAACGCAGGCCAAACGGCGGCCTTGATCCTGTTGGACCTAAGTGCCGCCTTCGACACTGTTGCCCATCATTCCCTGGTGCGGTGTTTGAAGAAAGGAGGTGTGTCGGACTGTGGCCTAGGTTAGTTGAAATCTTTCTTGTCGGGCGCAGCTTCCAGGTGAGGCAGGCCTCCCATTATTCAAAAGTCATTGAGTTAAGACAGGGGTACTGCAGGGATCGACCCGAGCCCGACCCTATTCAATCTGTATGTGGCTCCTTTAGCGGAGATCACAGATGGGTTTGGGATAAGGGTCGTGTCCTACACCGATGACAAGCAGCTGGTGGTCTCCCTCACACAGACACTGGATACGACAGCCTTCAACTTCGTGGCATGCCTGAAAGAACTGGCCGCATGGATGGCTAACAACTGCCTGAAGTTGAATGACAATAAGACCGAGGTGCTGGTGGTGGGGCGGGCTCCGTCGGTATGGTCATCCGCCTGTGGCCTCAGAGCTTGGGGACTACGCCTGTTCCCTGTGCGCAGGCAAAGAATCTGGGGGTGTGGCTGGACACAAGACTCTTTTCAGTACCAAACCAAGCGGGTGGCAGGCGCCTGTTTTGTCCTGAAGGTCCTCTGCAAAACCCTGGATATGCTACCGACGGCTGCCAGGAAGACAATGGTCCATGCCCTAGTAACATCGCGCCTGGATTATGGTAACATTCTCTATCTAGGGGCCACGACAAAGTGTATGCTCCGACTCCAGGGGGTGCAGAATGCAGTAGCTCGTCTGGTTCTTATGCGTCCGAGGAGGGCTTCGGCGAAGTCAGTACTGGCTGCACTCCACTGGCTGCCAATAACGTAGAGAGTACTGTTTAAGGCAATGTGTGTTTGCCACTGCATCCTGCAGGGGACCGCCCCCTCCTATCTGTCGGAGCTACTCACCCCCTATGCTCCTACTCGCTAACTAAGATCATGTGGGGTGGGTTTGGTGTGCGTTCCTGCGACCGAGAGAGCTAGAATGGGTGGACGTTAGTTCCGTCTGCTGGCTGCCCGGCACTGGAACAAGCTCCCCGTGCACCTATGGATGGAGGCTCGAGAGAGCTTTTTTAGGATGGATTTGAAGACTTATCTTTTCCCCCGGGATAACTAGGAAGAGGCTGTCGGTGAGGATTTCTTGCAGTTGCACAGCAGCGCGGGGACACACTGGCAGAGTGTAACCATGCGCTTTATAAATGTGCCTATTATTTATTTATTATTATCTTTCCCTAAACTGTACCACTGCTCCACAATTTGGCACCACTTTCGGTACCATTAAGTCCCTAGTAAAAGGTAACCCTGGTCTTTAGGGCACTGGGACTAAAGAGGGTCCCCAAGGGCTGCAGTATGAATTGTGCCACCCTAAGGAACCCTTTATCAAGCTCATACATAAACTGCCATCGCAGCCTGCGGGTCTTGGTGCAGAGAAAAGTGAAGAGTTGGCCCCCGGCCCTGGAACACAGGCTGCTTATACCTCTGCATAAGGGACGGACCTCAATGCTGGATCGCATTTGAGGGGCTGTTTGTACAGACAGTGTAGAGATTCAGGGAGACTTGGCCTTGTGAGTGTGGACCAGGTGTTTACCAAACTCCATACTACGTTGGTGCCAGCATTCGGGGGTCCCTAGTGCCCTTCCCCCACCCCCCTCCCTTCCATACACCCTCCTGGCTCTTCCATCTGAGCCTCTGCTGCTGGCCCATATCGAAGAGAGCGACAATAATTTTTGTGGACATGCGTCCTGAGACAAGAGAAGCAGACGCCCATCGCGCGGAGTTGGCCATCCAGGGGTGAAGAGGCCCTTGCGGCTCATATAGTGCTCACAGGTCGCAGCAAGGGGGTCTACGTTGCGTACTACGCCCTGGGCGCCCTCCTTCACTCAGATTTGGTTCATCATCTGGCGCTCTGGCGTGGCGGACTTGACCCGGCGAAATCGTCAACAAGTGCGCCGTTGGCCTGACACAGCCCACACCATGTTAAACGCAAAGTGCGGAGGGCTATCCCAACAAAGCAGGCTCGACCTTTACACATGTCCAAAGGCAGACTTGCCCGAGCGGAAGGAAACTGGCGACAAGCAGCAGAGATGGGCCAAACAGGATCCTACTGAACCCACAATGAAGGACTTAATGGCAGCTATCACAGGGGTCTGACACCCTCACTTCGAAAATGACTCTGATAAGGGCCGACCTTATAAAATATAGAGAAAAGGTCAAGCAGCTGGAGCTCACCACCACTAGTTTTGTGGAAGACACTTCCAATTACAGACAGACGTCAGAGAACTTCAAGAGTTCCGCAAGTTTACAAAAGACAAGATGGACGATTATGAGGGACGCCTAAGACGCAACAACATCCGCATTCTTGGGGTGCCGGAGAAATCAGAAGGTCCCGCCACAGACCCGTTTATCGAAAATCTGATCACAACGAAGCTGCAGCCAAAGGGCCTGTCCAAGCTGTTCACGATCGAGAGGGCACACAGGGTGCCCGGGGGTCGCCCAAAGCCGGGAGTCCCCCTCCCGACCGATACTGGCCAGGTTGCTAAACTATAGGGACAGGGACACCATTTTACAAGCTGCGAGGGTCGCCCCTCCGATTCACCTGGACAACTTAGAAATCACCTTCTTTCCCGACTTCACCCAGGCAGTGCAGATGCGTTAATGCTCATTCCTGCATGTCAAGCGGAGATTGCGAGAAAAAGGTCTTAAATACGCCATGCTCTTCCCTGCGCGTCTGCGGGTCGAGATCGATGGGAAAACCAGCTTCTTGGACCTACCAGGAGGTAGCATCCGACTGGCTGGACAGCTGGAGAACCTCACCGAATGGAGCTCCAACGATCATTGAGGCAGATAACATGTCTTCACTGGACGGCTTTTGATGAAGCTGGTCGGCCTGTTCCATCCATAGGTTGAGCTCCAAACACGTGCTCTTTACACCCGAAGACGTCGAACTGTACATTCGAATACTTAATAGTCAGTGATCCGAATATCAACCATGTAACGCATTGGGTTGACGGGGCGCTAAGGCCTCCGCCCACATTCTTCTTTTAGCAGTATTGTTGGACGACAGGCACTCTGCATTTAAGAAACATGGGCAATTCCGAGGCCAGAGTGCAGGGGAGCAGGGAGGGGGATTATTGGGAGGGATTAGTTTTTCTTACTTATTGTTTTTTTGCTTTCTCGATGGTACAGTGCACGATTGTGATGCCAGTAGTTGCGACCTACGTACATGTCAATAGGAGTACAGCGTAACAGGAAGTCAAAATCTTAAATTGGAATGTTAACGGGCTGGGGGACAGGATTAAGAGAAGTGTTGTATTGTAATATATTAAGAGACTCTCACCGGACATTGTACTACTGCAGGAAACTCATCAAATAGGCAACATATGCAAAGCTATGCACAGATGGGGTACTCAATGGTGGCGCGTGCGGGCTTTGCGTCCCAACTCAAGGGGGGTGGGCATCATGCAAAAAAAACATTCCCCCTATCACTCACATCCACCTGTATAGATGACAGCGGCAGATATGTCAGGGTCAAGCGCACTTGGGAGGGCCGAATCATCACCTTCATGTCGATATATGTGCCTCCAGGGCTGCAGGCTGTAACGTTCACTGACCTCAGTGCTGCGCTGCCGGATGGGCACCTGGTGCTCGGCGGCGACTTGAACTTAATATTATCGGGCTCCCTAGATAGACACCCCCCCGCACAACCCCCCAAACCGCACACTCTTTCTCCAGTTTCCTAGAGGCGATGGGATTGGTACATGGATGGAGGACATACAATCCGGACAAGATCCAACACACGTTTCATTCAGGGGCACACAATAGTCTCTCCCGCCTTGATTATATAATTGTCCCAGCTCCACAAGTCACGGATATCCACGAGATCCGACACCTGGCCAGAGGTATTTCCGATCATTGCCCTCTAGGGGTCCACTAAGTCCTGGACCACACACCAGTAGGACACGTCACCCCTCTAAATCCCTGGTACCTTAAAAACACTAAAATACGTAAAGAACTCAGTAAATCTATCGACAACTATTTCATGGAGAATGAACACACTGTCAAGTCCCCACAAATATTATGGGAAGCCTTTAAAACAGTGGTTCGGGGCCAAGCCCTTTCCTTAATAGTAGGATCCAAAAAGGACAAGATAAAATACATCTCTGATGTAGAGCAGGAGATCTAACGTTTTGAACAAGACGTGACCTCGGATGCCACTCCTGAAGCCCTTCACTCACTCCGTTTACGTCAGGACGAATACCGAGCACTGGTCACTGACCTTGCTAAAATAATGGGACAAGATAGGCTGGGCCGGATATATAACTGGGGAGACAAGGCTGGCAAGCTAATCGCCTGGCTCGATAAAAAGGAGCACGCCAATAGGCTCGTTCCAGAACTCAGAGGTGCTGACATGCCCCCCATAACAGACCCCCAAGACATAGTCAACCAATTTGCAACCTACTTCCACAAAGTCTACAGCTCTGAGGCGCCATACCCTGAGACAGATTATTAACGGACCTTATTAAAGACATCTCCCTCCCTACGCTCTCGGACGCCGACCGAACATTTATGGATAGTGCCCTCACCGCTGATGAAATCGCGATACGATCGCTGCACTCGGGTAAAGCTCTAGGCCCCAATGGGATCCCAATTGAGCTTTATAAGCTCCATCCGGATAAACTAGCTCCTTATCTGAAGTCCATGTTTGAAGACAGCCTTATACAGGGATCACTGCCGATAGACCAGAGAATTGCGACCATCGTCACAATCTACAAGGAAGGGAAACACAAAACTGAATGCGTCTCCTATCGCCCTATATCATTGCTAAACGCAGAACCTAAAATCCTAGCAAAACTGTTTGCCAATAGACTGATCAAGGTAATAGGGGACTTTGTTCACCCGGATCAGTCCGGGTTTATGCCGAAGAGGAACACTGCTCTAAATTTACGTAGACTGCAGGGGGTCCTGGGCAGGGTGCCACTATGCCACTATGGCATTTGATACCCTGGAATGGCCTTATCTTTTTGCTGCTCTTGCAAAATTGGGGTTTGGGCTGATTTTTAGCCGCTGGGCGCGATTATTATATAGCGCACCAATGGCTCAAATAGTCGTAAACAGCAAAAAATCAGAGACTTTCACACTTAGCCGAGAGACCCGCCAGGGGTGCCCCCTCTCTCTTTTACTTTTTGCTTTGGCCCTCGAACCATTTGCGGCATGGGTCCGTAAGGATGTAATGATCCGTGGCATGCGGTGGTCGGCAGACTGGGAAGACCGCATCTCTTTGTATGCGGATGATATCCTTCTATATCTCACGTCCCCCAAGAGATCCCGGATTGCCGTATTCGACATCCTGGACATTTTTGGCAGATATTCTGGGTTTTGTGTCAATTGGCAAAAATCTTTCTTATATATGTCCTCTGGGGGGGGCCCTCCCTCTCTACCCCGGAATTGCCCTACACCTACATTGTCAGAGGGCTTCAAATACCTAGGCATATTCATATCTCTTGATCCCGTTGTCAGATACTCCCGTAACCTGGTCCCCCCACTGCAAAGACTCAAAAGTAATATTGCAAACTGGAAGTCACTCCCGCTGTCACTGTTGGGCAAAGCGGCCCTCTTTAAAATGATGTCCCTGCCCAGTTTCCTATATGCACTGCAGAACTCGGCTGACCCCATCCCAAACTCGTACTTTAAAGACATTGAAGGGCTCCAGAGAGACCTTATCTAGGGCGGGAGACCGCGTACGCTTTACAAAAACTTACACTCAGTTGGTACGACAGCGGAATCGGATTACCAGATATTAAAAAATATTACTGGGCAGCAGATCTTATAGCACTAAATCACGGTACATATGGTCGCCCTGACAACCCGGGCTTCCTCATGGATCGTTGGCTTCTTCCGAACGGTACATATTCCTGTGCACTATATTCCAAGCCAAACAGATACCCGGTCACGGGCCCCACCAACCACACAGTCCAAATTTGGCATTCTGCAACAAAATCGCTTGGCTGGAACAATAAGTTGATTCTTGCCACACCTCTGTGGGACTCACTCAAGCTAGGAGACTTGGGAAACTCCAAGGGCTTCGATAAATGGGATCTTATCGGCATCTTCAGTGACCAGTGCTCGGTATTCGTCCTGACGTAAACGGAGTGAGTGAAGGGCTTCAGGAGTGGCATCAGAGGTCACGTCTTGTTCAAAACGGTAGATCTCCTGCTCTATATCAAAGATGTCTTTTATCTTGTCCTTTTCGGATCCTACTATTAAGGAAAGGGCTTGGCCCCGAACCACTGATTTAAAGGCTTCCCATAATATTTGCGGGGACTTGACAGTGTGTTCATTCTCCAAGAAATAGTTGTCGATAGATTTACTGAGTTCTTTACGTATTTTAGTGTTTTTAAGGTACCAGGGATTTAGAGGGGCGACGCGTCCTACTTGTGTGTGGTCCAGGACTATGTGGACCCATAGAGGGAAATGATCGGAAATACCTCTGGCCAGGTGTCGGATCTCGTGGATATCAGGGACTTTTGGAGCTGGCACAATTATATAATCAAGGCGGGAGAGACTATTGTGTGCCCCTGAATGAAATGTGTGTTGGATCTTGTCTGGATTGTATGTCCTCCATCCATCTACCAATCCCATCGCCTCTAGGAAACTGGAGAAAGAGTGTGCGGTTTGGGGGGTTGTGCGAGGGGGTGTCTATCTAGGGAGCCCGATAATATTAAGTTCAAGTCGCCGCCGAGCACCAGGTGCCCATCCGGCAGCGCAGCACTGAGGTCAGGGGACGCAGGGGCATGAAGCCCTTCAGCACTCTCCAAAGCCAATATGCTCTGGCAGACTCTGAACTTTTTCAATACCTGCAAGTCTGACACGCTTTGCAAACGGTGTTACCCCGTGACTCCACTCCACCAGATAGCTCTCCACTAGAGGACAGACTACTAGATGGACACTTGCCTGAAAAGGCTATCTCCCTAACCTATCGAAAACTCATCAACAATATGGACGACCCCCTAATGGCACTACAGGAAAAGTGGACTGGAGAGGGCATCGAATTGGACGATGAGAGTTGGCAGGCAGCGGTCTCCTCCCCCAAAACTGTTGCGATCTCGGCGCGACTCCGACTGGTGCAACTAAAAATCCTGCACAGAATCTATATAACTGGTACCTCCCCCATGTCCAGACCCCACTTTTGGATGCAAGACAGGTGGGAAAATCAGTAAGATTAAGAGGTGTTTCCCACATCATGCCCCTAAGGTGGGCAAACTGATGTGGACACCACTATTTCATATTCCTCCATCTTATTTTGGACAGAATTAGCTTTCTAGGGTTTGGGTTATGCCCACTTCCCAAAGGAAGTGGTCATATAGAGGGTTTAGACACCCTAAAGGTAGGCAGCCCATTGGCTACTGTTAGAAATGGGGGTCACTAGTTGACAATGTTTTGCCCCTTTGTCTAAGTAGTTCCAGTCCTAAAATAACCCCTGCTCATGCCCTTGGTAGCTTAGCACGAGCAGTCAGGCTGATCTCAGAAGCAGTGTGTATAGCATTTGCACATAAACAGTAATACAGTCAAACACTACATAAGGACCCCACACCAGTTTACAAAAATATCCAATATTTTTATATATCCAAAATGATAAGAATCCAACATACAGTACTTACAAATATACACTTTGCAAGATATCCTTAAAATTGCAGAAATATCTCAAAAATACGTGGGCCTATTATGGGCGTCGGTGACGTCAGCGGAGTCGCGTGCGATGCCGTGTCTCTATGACGTCCAAGTCCACGTCGGCGCGAAGCTACGAAAAGAATTTCCGAATGTTGCTGAAATACAGTGCTTACGAGTTGGTAGCTCCGTCCGGGGCTACCGCGATGCTGAAAACAACTGAGTCTAACAGTTCCAGCCGACCGCGTCAGTATGGGCCATCGAAAGCATGGACAGACTCGTGAACAGTACCTTTCTCATTGCACTGGGCACGTTGGTGCGAGCTGGTAGTGGCACCGGTCGTGGTTGCGTTGCAAAATGGAAGCGGTGCAGGGTGCAGTGTCCTCACGATGTTGTGCAGGCAGTGGCTCAGTGATGATCGTCCAGAAGGAGTCGGTGAGACCAAGGATTACGGTGCAGGGCGAGGCGGTTGGCCTAGATAGCTGTGTGGGACGAGGCAGTGCGTTGTGAAACGTACGAGCAGTGCCCCCAGCCACGATGAGATCACGAGTGTCGAAGTCAGCAGCAGGGGCGATGTCGGTGAGACCAGGATGGCGGAGTGAAGTGAGGCGGTGCCCACAGGTCACGGTGCAAGCAGCGGCTCGGTGGCGTCGGTGAGACGAGGGTTGCGGTGCGAGATGCGGTCAGGACACAGAGCCAGCGACGGAGTCAGTTGCATTTCCCTTCTCTGTGGCATCTGACACAGTGGTTTCAGAAGCGGTACCCAGAGGCTGGTGAAGTCTTTGAAGTCCCTGAGACTTCTGAACAGGAGGCAAGCTCTACTTCAAGCCCTTGGAGATACTCAGCACAAGTAAAGAAAGTTCAGTCCAGTCCTTTCACTGCCCAAGGCAGAAGCAGCAACTGCAGGCCAAAGTAACAACACAGCAAAGGGACAGTACTCCTTCTGGCAGCTCTTCCAGTTCTTCTTCTTGGCAAGTTCCTTAATTCCAGCGAGTTCTTAAGTTCTGGGGTCTGGGTCCTAATATTTATACTCAAAATCCCTTTGTTCTCTCAGGCAGTGTGTCTGTGCTTAGTCCAAACCAGTCTGTTCTCTCTGGCCCAGCTTCCTGGCAGGAGGTGGAGACAGTATTATTCAAGGCAGGCCAGGCCCATTCAGGTGCAAGGAAATCTCCTCCCACTCCTCTAAATGCAGCACAGGTCTTTACAGCCCAGTCCTGACTCATCTAGGAAAGGCAGGACACACCTCGACCCCCCCAGTGGCAGTCTGAAGAGAACGCACATCACCGGCCCCTGTCACTCCAAAGCCAGACAGTCAATCCAAAAACCCAGCAGAGGCACACAAGATGGCTAGGGAAGAAAATACCTACTTTCTAAAAGTGGTATTTTAAAACACAGAACATAAAAACCATCTTTACTAAAATATGTATTTTTACACCAGGCCAGGCATACTAAACTCCATTTCCCTATCTGGTCCTAATGGGAAGTTATGCTTATAAGATGTTATAAGTAAAACTCCAATTCTTTTCTACGGAGCAGACAGCCTTGCAGAGGTGAAAAACGAAATACACTGTAATTCACCACCAGGACATGTCGCACACACCAGTACATGCCCTATCACAGCACCCAGCCCAAAGGGGTACCTTGGGCCTACTTTGGGGGGGGGGACATGTGTAAGAAAAAGAAAAAATAAGGGCCTGGCAAGTGGGTGCACTTGCCAGGGCGACATGGCAGTTTACAAACTGCGCGCAGACCCTGCAGTGGCAGGTCTGAGATGCCTTTTCAGGACTACGCATGTGCTTGGCACAATCAGTGCTGCGGGCCCACTAGTAGCATTTGATTTACAGGCTCTGGCACACTCAGTACACTTTACTATGGGCTTACCAGTAAATCAAATATGCCAATCATGGAAACACCAATCCATAATACCAATTTACAACAGGAGCCCTTTAACACTGAACAGCAGTGAGAAAGTGCGCAGAGACACTAAACCAGCAAAAACAGAGTAAAAACCGGGAGGTCAGAAAGCAAGAAAACTGGTCAAACACGCCAAAAGATGTCAGGCCTAACAGCTACTATCGGTCACTGTCCTTAACGCCCCTAAATTGAGTATTTAGGTGACACCCCAGAACCGGAGAACTCAGACGCAGTGACTCAAGAGAAGAAGGACCACGAAGAGTACCTACCTGGCGAGAAATGCAAAGGAAATATGAACTTTTAGCACAAAACACTGCTTGCACGCAACTGTCTAGACAATTGTGACTGACTCGTCATGCAAGCTGGAGACCTACCACAGATTTGGGTAGCCTTTCAGCACTTCAAAAATCGCCTACAGTCACCCTTATAGTAGAGGAGCTACTCCAATGCAGTCTGTAGGCATAGACAAGCAGAGTCCAGTCCACCGCCTTGCAGCTCACCGGGCCAACTTATGTCATATACGACCAGGAAGAGATACCTGTGCTCTGGAGGGTCAGATCTGTCTATCCACCTGGTGTGAAGACACTAGGACCAACCGGGGTACCGTATGCCCTGCACTAAAAAAGCAACAGCGAGAGTCCAACCCGGATTCTCAATGCACCATGACCGATCAGCTGTCGACGGATGTCAGCATCACGGAGACCCATTTCGTGAGTGGCCCAGCTGTCCAGGTTTTTCCCTCTGCCTGCTATTTTGTCCCTAACCACGAGGATCAACTTTGCACACCCGGCCCAGACAATCTAACCACTCTGCACCCGAGCTGCCTAGCCTGGATACCAAAGACCCGGCTGTGCCCCATTGCTCAAAGACCCCTTGCGAACTAAGCCCCAGTTTTGGAGCTCTCGGATTTGTCCCAAAGTCCCCCAGTGCAGCATATTTTTAGGTGGACCTCTTCTCCGTAGCGTGCATAGCTACCAACCTCACCAGCATCCTGCTCCCGGCTAAACCCGGGCAGAACTGCTGGTAGTACTTTGGACCTTGGCTCACTACTATCCTAAACCCAGAAGGTGAACCGATCAATCCCACTGTATTTATCTTCATGCATACATATCTTTTCTCCCCATAGGATTGCATTGTGCGTAAACACACAGGACTTTGTTAACAAAAACATACTTACTTGTGAACTAAGCAACATGCTATTTTTCTAAACTTTCTTGTATTTATTCTTTGAGTGTATGTCTCATTTATTGCCTCTGAGTACAACAAATGCTTAGCACAACCCTCCGATAAGCCTAACTGCTCGCTCACACTACCACAAAAGAGAGTGTTCGTACTATCTACTTTAGCCACTGTAAACTATTTGAGAGTCCATTGGACTCTCTCCTTAGTGTACTTCTTTTTAGTGCACCATATAGAGAGCCAGCTTCCTTCAGACAGTAACTTTCGAGTGTAAAAATATTGGATTAATTATTCTACCACTCAAATGCACTACTTTTTATTAAGCAATTCGTTTTTCTGAAGTTACACAATTTGAAAAGATCCCTGGAAAAAGCAAATTACGGAAATTAACAGCTCACCTCGGTTTTCAAGCTGTAGGTCTCGAATCTGTGTGTTTTCCTGTGTTAACAGAATGTGGGGCTTGTATTTTGACATATCTTTCAATTCGGGTACATCTTCAAGGTACTTCCAGAAGAAACATATAGTCAGAGTTAACACAGGGCAGATAAGTGAAATTCAGCAAACAACATTGCAGAATGTCAATAAAAAAACACATTTTTATACAGAAATAAAAACAAACCTATTTGTAGTTTGCTGTTGCACTGCACCAATTGATTTAATATGCCCCTTACACTGAGAAAAAAAAGGAAGGTACGTCAAACTATGAATTAGACAGATTTTCTGCTTAATTTACAGCTCTTCCTCGCAATCAACAATTAGGAAAACTTTAATCCTTTGGAAAAAAACTACACAAGGACAGAGAATATATGCAAAGAACTGTATATATATCTCTACAACAAAGTCCATCGGCAGACTGCTATAACAAGATCAATAGTAGAAATTGGACTTACTTTTAAATGTTCACTGTTTTTTATTGTTTGATATGAAAGACAAGGAAAACCCAACAGCTATAGCTTTTAAATAATGAATGCCAATTTACATGCATAGTTGCCATAACATCCTGAAAGTATTAATATTGAAATGCTCATCTTTCATGGTTCAATGAATAGTGACAACCTGGCAAAGACTAAGCCTACATTTTAAAAACTAGATTCCATAGGATTTGCTTTAAGTTTATACACAGGTATTGCGGTTTTAGGGACTATGGCATGCAAGCACGCAAACCATTGAAAAGAGCCTCAGACCTATGCAGAGTAGTTCGCTTTCGGAGTTACCACCTTTCTATTTTGAATGCTGCTGGTAGTTTGCAAGTCCCCGTATTGAGTGTTACTATTAGTTTTTCATCCTGTCATTTGGTACATATTTATAACTTTGTTCACAGTATTTAGTTTTGCATGTATTAAAGTAGTATTCTTTTTTAAACGTAAAAGCATTAACTAGACTTTGTGTTTTGGATTTCTAGCCCACAGCAATCCTCCGAGTAAGGCCTGAATTAATTAGGGCTTTCTGGCGCGAAAACAGAACAAGGACTTCAGAATCCCTAAAAAGATAAATACATCTTGAAAGCTTTTCAAAAAGATAAGGAATTTTTCTGCAGTTGAAGGGAGGTTGGCAGTGTGTTTCATATAGCACGGGCACCCACAGAAAATGCTTGACTGCCTGACCTCACCTTAGCAAAGAAGGCGACTGTCAGGAGAGGTAGAACGTGAGCATGTCTAACCTGTTAAAGACCAAGGAGCCATGTCTATGATATACTTTGTGACAATAACAAAGCTTTAAATTTGATTTGGCTTTCAAATGAAAGCTAGTGTAGAGTTCGTCGGGCCTCAGAGACCAGATTCAATTAGAAATGGTTGAAAACAAACCTTACAGCCAGGATATGTATTATCTGTAACCTACGGAAAGATCTAGCAGGAAGGCCAGATAGCAAGCATTTGCAGAATCAAGTTGCGAGTTAAGGGCTGAAAACAGTTGATTTGTGCAGCTGAGGTGAGTTCTTTATCAAGAACAAACCCTAGGCTCTATATATTCAGAGGTGACTGGCGTTGGATCTAATTTGTAGGTCTCAAGAGAAGACGACCATGGGTTACCCCTGCCTCGTAATAACACTTTGGTCTCGGTCACATTAAGGCTCAATTAAGGTTCATCCAATGCAGCAGCGGGCTTAGGGCCACCCGGGTGGGCCCTCTTCGATCACTATGAAGGTTTATCTAATCTCAGGACAAACTGGGTGTCATCAGCATACATGACTATTCTACAGCCAAATTCTCTGATAATAATTCCTAAAGGCCGATTGTAAAAATTAAAGAGTCAGTCAAAATGAAGAGCCCTGTGTCACACCGCATGTAGATGTAGCAGCTTTGGAAAGAAGGATAGGCAATACTAAGGACAATTTTCTGTTATGAAGAAGTTGTTTAAAAAGAGTCTATGGCAGTTCCTGTTAACCCCGCCTTGTCCATAAGTATGGAATGATGGACCTATGAAATGTGGCTGATAGATCAAGCAGGTAGGTATACTGCAATATCGGTCAGGTCATAGATCATGGACCACTGACACTAAAGCAGCTTCTGTTCCTAATGCTTCCCTGAAACCCATTTGACTCCCATCAGGGAGATTATATTCTTCAAGATATCAAGCCAGCTAATGAGCAAGCAACTGATTCAAAAGCAGCTTCACCACAGATTCTTGTCATACCTGTGGGGCAGCACCGCAGGTAAATGAAGTAATGATAGCTAGAATAATGGAGTTAGATTTTGATAGGACATGTACCTCCGGGGATCCAGATGTGTGTGAAAGCAGTAGTCCCTCAAATTCTAGTTGGGAGATGTAAGTAATTAACTAACAAAATTAATGACAGGGGGTATAGGGGTAACAGTTGGTATATCATGATTAATGAATTTTTCAACAATGCCTTAATACTGCTCTTAATAGCCATTATCTTTTTAGTGAACTATGAATCTAACATCACAACAGAATTGGGAATGGAAGAAGACATACAGTGATAATTGGTGAATTTTGAAACCACCATAGATGTTTTTTTCTTTCTTCAAATTTCTTAGTTAGTTTGTTCTTCCAGATCTGTAGACCATGTTCATACACAATTACACATCTCATTTGCAACAGCTGATTAAGTGAACATTCCAATAATAAACTCAGGCATTTAGACCTATACTCTCCTCTGTGGAAGTTTTCCTATCTAACATGGTTTGTTTCGTTTTTTTTGCTTCATTGTAACCCAACTGTAACTAAACCGACCCTCAACCTACCCACAACTTCCCCCACCTCCACCCCCCCTCCCGGGTCTGTATAACCTGAGGTTCATGTATCTCAAAAATCATTCTGGGTCTCCTCATGCCTCCCCCCCGACTTTGGGTCGCCACCCCAATTGAAGTCGTCCCCTCTGATAATACCGGTGTGGAATGTAGGGCCTGTCCCGCTATCTCCTGGACCATCATTCCCCACACCAGCAGTACCTGAGGTAGTTTGTCATCTCTTCTAGTGCTACGCATATGCCCCTCCTCGGCCAGAGCCCACTCCCTCAAGTCTGTTTTCCATTTCGCCAATAGCAGCCCTTGCTGGGTTAACCAATGGATCGCTATACGCCGCCTATCTATGACAAGTCTCAAAACCAGGAACCGCCTACTCGTCTTGCATTTAGGATCATGAGGAAACAAACCCAGGAGACAAGAGCGCGCATCCATGGCAATCGTCCACCCTGTTATTCTGTTTAGGTCCTCTAGGACCGCCATCCAGTACGTCTGAATTGTTGGACAGGTACACACCATATGTGGAAAATCCACCTGAACGTGGCGACATCTAGGGCAATGTGGATCTCTAGAGCTATTGATAGCATGGAGCTGCCTGGGAGAGAGCTCAATTTGAGCGAAGGGCGGCATAAGCCAGAAATCTGCCTCGGGGTAAACTGCCGGTCTGGATAAGCCTTCTGACCACTTGGTTCCATATTGCAGCTAATAACCGCACCAGTGGAGGACAGTGTTCCCGTTGTCCCCCGCCCGCCAAAGAAGTGCACCTAACTGTCAGTCTCCATAAGTCTGCCAGTAAGTACCTTTGCCAGGAGGGGTCCGTGTCCAACCAGGCTATAGCTTGCAGTAGTTGTGATGCAAAGTAATAAAGTTCCAAATCTGGGATTTCTAAACCTCTTTTGCCCCACCTATGCTTCATGACCTTTAGGCTAACCCGACAGCGTTTCCCCTTCCATAGCACTTGTATGAGCAGTGCGTCTAATTGTTTAAATACCCGATGCAGGAGTTCAAAGAAGGAACCCTGCATTGTGAAGAGACATCTAGGCAGAACCACCATCTTTATCAAGGCGATCTTCCCCATCAATGAGAGTTTGAGTGTGTTCCAGATGGCAATACTGCCCTAGAGACCCCCAAGTATCCTCCCCATACTGTGCTGGCAAAAGGTGGTCTCATCTCTACTTATCCATATCCCAAGATAGCTCCGTGTGTCAGCTACCCATGGAAGTTCCATCTCAGGGAGCTGGACTATGTCCCACTCGTCCGCTGACCCAATCGCGTATAGTTGTGATTTTACTTTATTAATGTAAAGCCCGGAGGCTGCAGCGAATTGAGTGAGGGCAGCAAACAGTAACGGCAATGACTGGGTCAGTCGGTGCAGGTAGACCAAAGCATCGTCGGCGTACAGTGATACGATATTATCCATATGACCCACTCGAATGCCCCGCCCCTGGAGTACCCCACGGAGATGACATGCCAATGGCTCCATTGTCAGGGCGAACAGCAAGGGGGAGAGAGGGCATCCCGGTCACGTCCTCCTTTCTATTGATATTGTGTCCGACACGTACCGTCCCGTGCGAACCCTCGCCACCGGCTGAGCATAGAGTAGTTTCACCCAATTTACGAAACCCTAGCCCACCCCCATTTTTAGAAGCACCTGCCATATATAGTCCCATCGGATCGAGTTGAACGCTTGTTCGATATCTAGGAACACTAAGGCGCACTGTTGGGCACTTCCCTCCAATGATTGCCTTATGTGTGCGAGGCGGCGGATATTCCTTAATGCATTCCGAAACCATCTTAGATAATACCTTAGGACACTTGGCTGCTAATGTAATTGCTTTTCTCAACTAGGAGGCTTTGGAGTCAGCAAGAGGTAATTTATAAACTCTCTGTTGTAGCAAAAATGTCAAACGTGCTTCTTTGGCATAAGATCTGAACCAGGTTCTCTCTGCTTGAACTGCTCTGTCTTGCCACCCTGACAATCAAGTTCTAAAAGGGTTACTTGGTTCCTAGTTTGATGGTCTGCGTAACGGTGGACAAAATTCTAGGTAAACCTTGGGAGGTGGATCCATAGCTTCTGATCCAGTCAGAATGGTGGACATTTCGAACAATTCGGTGAGGGGAAATGGAAGAGGCTTGGTGACTATGGAAAGGATTTCTTTGTCTAGAAATGGCTTTGATGAGAGTGTTGGTGGAAGTGACCGAGATGAAGACGGAAGGGTTTTCAATTATAACAAGGAGGTTTTTGGATACAGACAGATAATAGTGTAAATAAGAATACTGGAATTGATGAGGGATCAGAATAGTTTTGGAGCTGGGAGTGATGGTGTTGGAAAAGGAGTGGATTTTCCATAGGAATCGTGATGCACCCGCCTTCTAGAGCTGTGTAATGTCATGTGTACATACAGAAAATTAACTTTTGTTGTTTGGGAAAGTAAAACCCTTGTAAGAGATGCATCGGGTGTTGACTGCAATAAATGCAGCAAGTTGGAGCCAGTGAAGTCCTCTAAGCACTTTAATGAGATGACTGCTGCATTTAGAATACAGTCAGGTGCCCTGAACTCTATCCACCAGTACTCCCCACAAAGTAGACTACATTCTTACAGCACTTCCCTGTTTTAACTACCCTACCCCTTTTCGTCTTTCCCTAGCTGACACAGACACACTAAATTAACACTATAATCTCACTGTATCACTTGTTAATTCCTTGCTTTTCCATCAACATCTTTGTATTGGTGCGCTTCAAATTGTGAATAAGTAAAATAATACACAGAAATGATATTTCTGCAGTGAGACTCTAGGGAATGGATGAGGATGGATGGTTGTGATAGCAAGCCCTTAACCAGCATAGACTAACCATTAAATCCTTAATACAGCTATCCTACCCAGAATTAGCCTGCAAAGTTAATGGCCATATGGCCCTCAGTTACTAGCTCAGCCCACAGGCTTTGCTTTGGATTAAAGTGTGGCTTCATGTGACAGACTTGGCAAAATACCTCTTGCTTAATCTCAAATCTAGCACACTGCTGCCACCATTTATAATGTTCACCTTACAAGTTCACCAAGTGCATGGCAGTGTGTCATAGAAACACAAAAATATAAAAGTGCAAACTAGCAGTGTGTCTTTACATAGGTCAGTGTTGGCAAATTCTTGCCAAGCTCACCAACTGCCAAACTCTCAATATCAGTCACAATGAATTAGAACCTGAACCCTCAATAAGGTTTCCTGTGTGCAAAATAAGGCGCATTTCTTCCTTAAGTGAATATACAACATGAAAAATTAAACAGAAAAGAGTACATTTGGTTACCTTTTCAGACATGTTAGTCCCAACATCCTTCTTAGCTTCCATCCTCTGATGTAAAACCGTAGACTGATCAATGAGCGACTCGGCCGCATTATCATGATCTTTCAATCTTTCGAGTAGTGTCTTTGCATCAGCCAAGATCTTTTCTATTGTGCAGGTCATGGCTACAGATAAACAGCAATGGGTATGCAAGTACAAGCAACATTTGTTTCAGTAACAGTTTGGAGAAGACAGCTAAACGTTAAAGCTTTCAGCAACAATTCTTGTTATGGTTTCTTGAGCACCCAAATAACAGTGTGTAGCAGTTGTTTCTTCTTCATCAATGAGGTCATGGCAGCGATTCCTTTCACACATTTTAGGCATGGTGATCATTTTAGGTTACAGGGCTCAAAAAATCCACTGGCACTGTGGAGCAAGATTTTTTAAAGAGGAGCTATTTTTAGGGACTTCTCGCCCTTTGAGTTGAGAACACTCAAACTCCAGGGAAGAGAAACTGACTTTTGACCTCTGTTTCTGAATGCAGAGCAAACGTGACAAGATAACAAGAATTACATGCATCTTTATTGCTCACAAAGTGAAAGAGCAATAGAAATACCATTAAATCTTATTCTCTCGTCACATTTGCTGGCATTCAGAGACAGGTCAAAAGTCAGCTTATCTTATTACATTTATTTTTCATTCTGTGGCTTAAGTTAGAGGATTTTGTAAAGTGAACTGTGCAAAGCATGTTAAATGAAAGGCTGCAAGATGTCACACTTTTTTCTAACAACACTAAAATAGCTAAGTGAACTGTTCAAACATTTCAAATATATTTCACTAGTTATGAAGACCCATTTTGGTAATCCCGTGGTGAAAAAAATATTTTAATAGGATCAAAACAAATAACACTTTACTTGGTGATGTGCACATTTTAAATATTTTTACTGAACCCAAATTTCCAAAAATTGTTTATGAACTATTATCAGTAAAACTACATGTTAGTGGGAAAGTTGTGCCCATTTCAATGGAAAGTATGCTATCTGTAAATGGCAATGCACTACCACATCATGCTTTGGTAATATATTTTTGAAAAGTTCGTTTTTAAACATGAACTGGGAATTATTATTGCTCCTGCAAAGATAACAATACTATTAGTGAATTAAAAGGCAAGCCAGGAATAAAGGGTTGATATACATGGAGCAAACATTTAGTCTAGTAAATAAAACGTTTTTTTTGTACAGCAGAAATAGTTAACTTGCATATTTGAAGGTGCTCCCTTATGTGATAAAGAAAAAGGCGGCTCCATAGGACAACATTTTTGCCTAGGTTCACACAATTTGAGACCAGTTCACGGGTCAAGTACATTAATGTTAGGTTGAGTAGATTATTTATGTTACTTGACCTGCAGGTCTGGTAAAATTGTTATGATTTTTCTAGCTCTACAGTTAAATTTGTTTTTTAACAAATGGAGAGAAAATGAAGCCTCATGACCTTGGAACAACTTGTCCCAAATCGGAACCTATGCATAAAATGCTGTGAGGTAGGTGAGCAGGTGAATTCAATGACTTCAGCAGTTAGACATGCAAGAAACTCACTCCAATCTTTCGAACATTCCTGCCCCAAAGCAACCAGCCACTGGCAGACCCAGCAGAACCACTTTGGAATCTTGAGTTAAAACAACGTCCAACATCACACTTGCCATTCCCAGTACATTATGCCTATATTTTATATAAGTGACGGACATTTCCAAAAAACATAAAATAATGTGCCTTCACCACCACACCAGAGCGGTCTGCTGTGCTTTTAGTCAACTAACGAGTCCTCAGTATTTTATTTTAACAGTCTTAGAGAGAATGCTGCTTGCTCAGTTCTTGTTCTCAATCCCTTAGATACCCTTTGTTCTGCTGGGAGGAGGTATGATGTATATATGTATTCACTTTCAAGATTGCATGCTCCTCATTCCCTTTTCCATGTAGCCATTCCTCAAAAAGCACCTTATCTTGAGGAAGTCAGTCTGGGAGTGCTGCCAAACCTGGCCCTCCTAAGATAATTAAAGCAAAGAGAATACTTGCCTGGGACCACACTACTGCCTCCACTTACTAATTTGACTTCCTCTGTTTAACCTCTGTTCAACCACCTGGTGCCTGTCTGATAGTGAGGGGAGAGTAAATATAGTTAGCTTTAAGTCTTGTCCCTCTTAAAAAGAGGCAAGAGAGAAAGTATGGTCTACTACTACTCTTTGACCTATAGTTTACGACAATCTTGCTATCGCAACTAGAAGCAGTGTCCCGGGGTACTTAACAAACATTGGCAAAGTTAATAGGTTTCGCCTATGCAATACATATTGGCATTGACGATGTTTTTTCATAATGTTGCACAGCATGGCGGGCTGCAATGCAACAGGGCTTAAAGTAAACAAAAAGGTGTCATCACGCAGTCAATGCTAGCTGCGCCATAGCACGTTGTTTTGACGGTTTATTTTGTTAAAGTGAGGCATAAGAGATGGAAAGCTTTATGGTCGCCCTAAGAAGAGAAATATCGAACAAATACAGTATTTCACTGAACGCTGGCAGACAGTCGCAGAAGGTATTTACTGCTTTACTGCACTGTGTGCTGCTGCAGTCAGAAGGTCGCACAGGAAGTGTGGGTGGGGAGACGAGCAATCCCGCATTCAAATGTGAACTGGAAATCAGGTGCAGCTTGCCAAGAAGCTGGCCAGCATTCCTATCGCTTCTTAAAATCTTTAAGCCATACTGCACAACCGCTGTTGTGTAATATGTCTTAAAAGCATAGAAAAAGCCAACAGATCTTGCATAGGCAAAACCTCTTGGCTTTGTCAATGCTTTTTCTCATTTACAAAAGAAACCGAACTAATAAAAATGTTTTAAATTGCACATAAACCAACAAAGTATGAACTCCTGACTCATGGATGCGAGCTGATTCAATGGCTGGCCCATCAGAATGAGTTCAGAGAAGAGTGCAAAAGAAAACAGAGAGCAGGTTAAGGGTGTAGTTAAGGAACCAAGAGACCACGTTAAGGGTGTAGTTTCCAGTTTCCCTTTGCATTCTGGTATATATAGTTTTGCATCCCATACTGTATTAGAAATGCAAAATAAATAACATGCCTTACAACTCCAAGGCATATACACTGCTTTAGAAGAGCGGTTATTTGACTTGGCACAATTTAGGATGACAGATACTATTCTGAAACAAACCGGTATAATTCACTTATCTCTTCTCAAAGCAAGGTGTGGCAACCATCCTACCTACATTGCCTAGCACGCTGCGTGTCAATGCTATTAAAATAAGCAGATTTAAAAACAGGCAACACGGTCTACACAACACTCAATGGTCAATCTCACTAAAAACATTGCGAAGTGCCTGAAGTTCAGGAGGCTCATGCACACAAAGAGTGTTTGGATCAGATCCGATAGAATACAACTCTGTTGTATGTGCTTGTAGTTTCAGACGCAATGGCCTGTAGTGGGCCTGGGGCAGAAAATAAACCCCACCATCACTCAATAAACAGAGCTGCTAACTTCAACAGCACACAAGATGCAAACCAATTACGTCTAAGGCAGGTAAAAAAAATAAAAACTACAGTCCGCACTATAAAAACCACAATAAGTACACAGGGCTCGAAAATTCCACTCGACCGCTCGCATAGTCGAGCTAAATTTAACACGGTCGAGCTGTTTTTAGGTCCTACTCGCCGTTCTGGCAAGTAGGTAAACAAAACAACTGTTGTCCTCTGTCTGTGAAAACGGAGCAAATGTGACAAGATAACAAGATTTAAAGGCATTTTTATTGCTCACAAAGTTAATGAGCAATAAAGATGCCTTTAAATCTTGTTATCTTGTCACATTTACTCCACTTTCAGAGACGGAGGTGCAGTTAGGTCGAGGACATTTTTAAGGTATTAGTCTTGCAGGACTAGTACCATTTTGGGGATTTTTCGAGCCCTGGTACAGCTAGAGGAGGCGACTCATTGCCACCATTCCTCATGCAAGTTTCTGCTCTGTGCTCTAGACCAGTGCCAATAGCCAGTAGCCATGGTTTTTCAAATATTTCCATTGCCAAGCCGAGACTGATTTGATTGTATGTGTAGAAGTTCGTATATAGCCCGACACATGGGAAGAAAACAACGCACAACACCGGCGTGGAAACTGACGTAAATCTCTAAAGATGGACAGACCCATCTTCCACTGAAAACTTACAACGGAAACCCAAAGAAAACGGAAACGACTACTCTGACCAGTGGTGGATACTCCGCTAAGGTGGAGGAGCACTGCCCTACTGTTTTTCTGCAGCAAAACAAAGGGAAAATAAAATTATAATAACTTGCGTTATTATCATTTTATTTTCTTCTACTTCTGCAGCTTTGCGTGAGGCGGTGGGGCAGGGGAGGAGTGGTAACACCTTCCTAAGTGCTCAATGACTGCTTGGCCAACCCTCTAGGGCTGCCCAAAACAGTCTTGCTCATTTTGCATGTTCTCCATGCAGGCTGCAGTACAGCCTGCATGAAGAACATGCCCAGGCTCCCTGTCAGCGTAAGTGCCGAAACACGGTGCTCAGACTAATCAAAATGCTGCTAAGGCAGCGTTGTGATTGGCTGACTGGGAGCCTGGGTGTGCCTCCTGTTGAGGCAGAGAGAGGGAGTACTACGGAGGAGAAACACAGCAAGGAAGCGGCAAGAAGGTACCTTTTTATTTTAAATATTTTTATACCCGCTTCCCCCGCGTCCTAACCCCCCCCCCCATACCTCCGATCCCTGCCAGCTGACACTGACCTTCAAATCAACTCGAACAGAAACGGGGAGGGGCGACCAAGGACCGTCTCCTGCATCTGCTTGAACTTCAACTACCCCTAGTCATGAGTTTGCTCACAAAATGTCAAACCTCTTCCGAACAGATTTGGACGAAAGTAAGAGTATATCGCTCTACAGTTAACCAACACAGTTACCTGAAGCACTTAAAAATGAAGAAAGTGCATTAACACACAGATTTTGATGACAATGAGAAAGACGCTGAGATCGTAACAAGCAATAAAGGACAATTGGAGGCGGCTATGGGGGAGGCAAGCATTAAAGGGAAAAGCAGTCACATGGAACTGGAATATGTAGACAGAGCAAGCAATGATGTGAGTGAGGGCAGGCAGCGAAGGGCAGGAGGTGGTGGAGGAAAATAGGGCAAGCAGCAGGCAGGGGCATTGGGCGGGCAGAGACAGAATGTAAAACAATGGACTCTGATGGAGTTGCACTTTAAAATGTTTAAAGTACCTCTGCAGGTGCACGCACAGACAGGAAGCAGTAATTGGTCCAGGCTCCACAGGAGGGACACGCATGAAGCTCCATGTTGTTTAACCTTTTCCTCGCAGACTTGCCCGGAGAATTGGACAAAACCAACTCACATGCGACACGTCTGGGAGACACCTCGCTATCAAACCTCCTTTACGCTGATGACTTCGTCTTAATAAGTCGGTCCCCAATTGGACTGCAACACCTCTTGGATACCACTAATACATTTTCAACAAACAACGCTTTGAAAATTAACTTAAACAAATCCAAGGTTATGTCAGGAAATTACAACAAAACAAAGAAACTGGCATGGTCCTTGGACGGACAGAGGTTGGATCGAGTCACCAACTATAAATACCATGGCGTATTATTAGACAGCAGAGGCTCGTTCAAACCCCAGCTAGAGGCCATTGCACGTAAGGGCACTACATTCCAATTCTCAATGAAGCCGTTAAAGAAAGTTCTCCCTGATCGATCATTTGACCCCCTCCTAAAGGTGATTAGAGCACGCCTGCAGCACATGCTTACATACGGTAGTGAACCCATGCAAGGGAAAGACGGTAACGCGCTAGACAAAACAATCAGTAGAGCATACAGGGCAATTTTTCATCTGCCAAACTATGTATCTCCTGCCCAAATCCGCCTTGAATTCGGCATCCAAAAACAAACGGTGGAGAGAAGAGGCGCTTATATAAAATGCTGGTGCAAAATCAAAGGCGCGGAGCAAGGTACCCTAAACGCTCATCTATGGATAGAACTGTCAATATGATCAAACTCACCCGCTAAGAAATACCTTCTAAACTTCTGAACTTCTGGATTTAACCAGCCTTTGGGAGTCATCGACTGACAATAACACTATCAAAAAGGTGGTATAAAAAGTTACTAAACTGATATAATCTATTGAAGACAAAGAAACCCTGGCCAAGAGGGCATACGGATGGGCAGCGCTGAAAGATTACAATGCCCTGAAACCGCAGGAATACCTGAAAATGGGTGTCATGCGGAAGATAAAAGATACATTTCTAAACCTGCGTTTCGGAATCCTACCAAACCTACCTCACTTGGCACCATGGAAAAGGAGGCCAGAAGAACATCTTTGCCGACTCTGCGGATCAGGGAATGAGGATTTATTACATATAATCTGCATCTGCCCTAACCTGATAGACATAAGGCGCGCCCTACTTCGATCACTCTGGAAACAAAAAGGTACAACAAGCTGCAGGGAAGCTGTGTTGATATGCTTTAAACCTGAAGAGGTCCATCTAAATTGTAGACTGACGAAGTTCTTTGACATTGTGTCCACAAGACGTATGAACCAATCACATGGCGTGGTGACCAACAGTACTCATCAACCTGCTAACTAAGAAACAGTCCGCAAAGGTCCCGACAAGTCAAAGCACGCACCAGCACATTGAGTCACATTTTCAAATCTATAGATGGACTACAGACAATGCAAACGAGAATGAGGACTAAACAGGGTTTTAATCACCTTTTTTTTCTTCTAATAATATATGTGTATTTAAGCTTTAAAACGATTTTAACTATGGAAGTTTTATATTGTGAGTTTTAACTAACTGTACAATAAAGTAATTCTAATTGGCATGAAGCTCCAGGTGGAAGCTGAAGGCAAAGAGGTGGTGCTGCCCTTGGCAAGGAAACGAGAGCAACATGGGAGTCAACCAATGGTTAGTAAAGGTAAGTAATGGGCGGGCACTAAGCTCCTTTTAATCATTACACACCTTTTTTCATTACAAGACATTTCGCAAGTACTGTACAGGCAAAACCTAAAAAGGCTTCTGCTTCTGAGCCCAAACTCTTCCACACCTGATAGTAGACGCATGCTCTAACTGATGGAGCACAAGTGGGATCTTCCATGATCAGTGGACAAGCAAAACTCTTGCATCCATATCACCAGTGGGGATGAAGACTGTGGTCTCTAAATCCTCTTGCTTCAGGGCCCCATCTCTACCTTCCACTTTTCAGTCCTCACAGTTAATTTCCTCATTTTCACTTTGGGAAGAACGGGGCTGTAACTATGCACAAGGACCCCTTGAGATCAGAATTGGGCCTTTGTGGCTGCAGCTCTTTTCCTCCACCAGCTTCTACTCCTTTCTGAGGGCTGGCGTTCAGGTATACTTGCCAAACCCCCAACATTTCATTTCCTCACTGCCCTCAGTGTCTCCAGTGTCCTCTGCTTGGAAGAGAGCATACCCCCTGACCAAAGTCCCAGGACCAGTGGACTTCACCAGCATTTGTGAATTGCTGCTGGAAACGCTGTTTCAGTGGCTACAGAGGCAGGGAGCTGTGACCAACTCTCACGACCGGCCCGGTGTCCTGTAGGCACCGCATCAAGCAACGTCCGCCTTGAACAATGCAAGCTCTGAATTCACTGACTCCGTCCTGATGACGTCACCGAGCCGTTGCCTGCACCACGACTGGTGGACACCGCGACGTGCAATGCCTCGCTACACCGACTCGTACTGGTTTGACCGACGCGGTCACTGCTGCTGACTCGGAGTCCGCCCCGACTCGCACCGCTGTCCGGACTGATTGATGCCAGCTCCCAAACTCTGGCTCGGTCACCGCACCGCAAGCTGCAAGCACCGCATCGAAGCACTGTCTCGCCCTGCAACACACTCCTTGGATCCACCGACTGTCAACGGGCCGCTGCCTGCACCGCATTGAGGGACAACGCGTCCTGCAATGCTTCCTTTCTGCACCAAGACGAACACAGGAACCGGCTCGCACATCCGTGCTGGCCGCCTCAAGTAAAAGGTACTGTGACTGAGTCTGTCGACATTTGAGTGGGCCCATACCGACGCGGTCCGCCGGATTTGCTAGACTCTGTGTTATTTCAACAACGCTGTAGCCAGACCGGGCTACTGACTCGCACAGAACCTTGAACTAAGCCTCTTAACCAGAACTCTTGAAATCTAATAGTACTGTGGATTCTTTTTGTCGTTTATTGGTCTTGTGGTAACCCTATATAAAATATACTTATTTTTTATATAAAACCTTGTGTGGTGTCCATTTGTAGTGTTGTCACTGGGTTACTGTATGTGGTCACAAATGCTTAACTTACAACGCCTCTGAGATAAAGCCTTGCTGCTCGTGCCAAGCTCCCAAGGGGGTGAGAAGGGGTTATTTTAGGAGTGTAATCCCCTTATCCTGACTAGAGGAGAGGGTCCCTATTGGTCACAAGTACCTACCTGTGCCAACTAGAGACCCCCATGTAAAGAAAGCTGCATGGTCATGAAATTAAACATGTTCCACAACAGATGGCAGGCTGCGCGCCTCTGCTTGCTCCCGGCAGCTAAATGCTGTGGGAGTAAACCCCCTGTTCTACTCATTTTAGGGACTTCGATGGTGATTTTGATTTCTAGCGCCAAAGGTACTGTGCTGTAGGTCACAAAGACAAAGATTAGGCAGAGGTCTGCCCAAAAAATAGACTTACTAGTGCTAAGTTTTTTTCCTCCCACACCTATACAGGATCCGTGTTGCAACAGGAATATCCCCTACATGGTACACCAGCATATTCCCCTGCCCTGAATGCATTACTGCATGTGGAACTGGTATTCTGACAATTTGCTTCAGGTGTCTCGCTAACCTAGCATTTGCACAGAGGCCTAGACCGGTCTTTGGTAATGCAAGAGCCAGACCTTTCTTGTGACCAGGAAGGGCAAACAAAGCATGCCCTCATAATATTCAGTAGACTAATGTCCATCTATGCCTTGGGTGTATCATATTAAGTAGCAGTAGCAGCATATCATGTTTTGTGAATTTGTAGTGTGACCAGACATTTTTTCATTTGATAGAATTCAGACTAAGGAGTACACCTGTGTAAAGTTCTGCTTTTATGTGAAAGGTGATGGCCACCAGGTGCAGCAAAATCACGTTTAATGTTGGTTTGCATACTCCTGCCTACAACCAGTTACATTGCCAGCTGCTGCTGTCTAGTTGTCTGAAGATGAGATTTTCAAAAGAACCAACCCAAATTGGGTCTGAAACCATATCCCCGGTCGACAAAATATGCATTTAAGTGGGTCCCAAACCACCCAATTTTGTTCCAGTTTCAGGTTCTTTATGATCAAGGAAGGGAGTGCTCAGCAGAGTACTTAAAGGACTGCTGGCTGACCAGGGTTTGTGGCTGTGAGAAAGTGTCTCTATATATACTGGACTAGGATGAAGTACAGTGTATATAGAGTCCACCAACCCCAGAGGTATAACAGAGGTTAAAGTCAGAACTGACCTTACTCTCCAAAGTGGTAGCTTGGTCAAGCAGTAAGGCAGTATCAGAGGACAGTGTAAAGCATTTGTTGTACACACTCAGTCAGCAAAAGGTTTCACACACTCAAAGACTGAACTTCAAGCCAATTGTTTTTATATCCACAGATATAGGTGTTTTATTTTTAGAACCAACAGTTATAAAAATATACTTTTCTTGTTATGAGTACTCTCATGTAGTTACTTTGCAAAGGAGCAATAAAGTTCGTGCACACAATTAATACAGTATTGGCAGGTAGCAACACAATCCTAAAACACACTATAGCATTGAGTTCAATGGGTTTTCCACATGTAAGTACAGTTGATTACTATATAGATTACTTTAGTAGTCCCAGGACTAGATCTTAGATTCCGTCCTGGGGTCTAAGCGGAAACCAGATTAGCAAAAACGTTTTAGTTACTGTAGTGAATTTTCATGAATATAAAGCGGTTTTAAAAGTTCACACTTAGAAACTTTTCAATGGAAATCTGACAATGTTATTCAATGGGAGAAAATTCAGGTTGCAGGTAAAGTACGATCGCGTTACTTTGGTAACCCAGCACTGGTCTCCTAGGGCTAGCACTGGGGTCTTAACTCAAAACAGGCAGGTAATTGCGTTTCAGTATTTCGTGTGATTTTTAAAGAATATTTCAAGGTTTCAAAAGTAGACACTTAAAATTTTTTGCTTTTCATAGAAAAGCAGACAATGGGTTCCTATGGAGAAAATACAGATTACTAGTAACCCCGCTAGGGATTACTTTTGCGGTTCAGTACTGGGCTGAAAGGCACAGTACTGGCTTCTCCCCTGATCACAGGCGAGTACTTCGGAATTCGGACTTTGGCTGATTTTATGGCAATATTTTCAGATTTCAAAACTTCACACTTACAAAATTTTCGAGTCAAAATGAGTCAATGTTATCCAATAGCAGGTAAGTAAATTACCGGTTTCCAGGTGAGTACTTGGTTGGTGAAGTTAAGGTTCTGGGCATAGACTCAGGGGTCCCCTAGGGTCAGGTAAGTAAAGTTAGTTCACTCCCAGCGGCACAGGGGCGGCCGCGTGCAGAGGTAGGTAGGCCCAATGATATCCAATGAGGGAAGGGGGGCCTTCGGTTGGTGGCTGCTGGCTAGCAGGCCACGCGGCTGTGGGAGCTGGGCTACTGGTCACTTGCTCTGGGCAAGGGGGGGGGGGGGGGAGTAGGATAGGACACAGGGGTCACAGCCAGCGGCACTCGGGCGGCTGGGTGCAGGGTGCTTTTGAGCCGTCGGGCGCTCAATGTTATCCAATGGGAAAGGTCAAAAAGGAACAGAGGCTGCAGGCTCGGGTACGGAGACTCTACAGGGGCGACGAGCACTTCGAGAGGTAAGTTGGGATCTTGGAGCACAGGTAGGTACCCCAAAGGGAGGTACAGGGGGCTGTAGGGCGCCGGATGCAGGGGCGTATTTGGGTGTCGGAAAAGATTACCCTCGGCTGGTCGCGGTTGGGGTGGCCCCTGGTTCTGAGTCTGCAGGCGTCGGCTGGTTCGCCGAGGAGGGTCTTTGGGCACTGCAGGCAGGGCTCCCCATCTTCAAGATGGCAGGAGCCCGGGGTCGTGCTTCACCTAGTCTCCCCCACCTGAGGGGTGGGGTTGGCACAGGCTGACACCCCCCTTCCCGACGTAGTTTTTCCCGCCAGTCTTCCCGCCAGAGTGGGGGGCAGGACTGGTGGGGGCTGGTTGCTGGGTACAGCAAATGGTCTGGAGAAGCTCACAGAGGCGGCATGCCTTTGAAGCTTCCCCTGCCCATCCTTGGGGAGGAGACCTAGCACCTCGCCCAGGATGTGCATTGTTGCAGGCCCAGGAGAGCGGGGGCTCTCCTACCCAGGGGTCCAGCAACATGTCTGCTGTGTGGCAGCCTCTGCAGCCACTCAGCCAGACGTGGATTGTAGGTTAGGTTTTCAGGGGGCATCTCTAAGATGCCCTCTGGTGCATTTTACATTAAATCTCACACTGGCATCAGTGTTGGTTTAATGTGCTGAGAAGTTTGGTACCAAACTTGTCAGTCTTCAGTGTAGCCATTATGGTACTGTGGAGTTCGTAATGACAACCTCCCAGCACCATATACTCTTAATGGCATCACTGCACTTACAGTGCCCAGGAATGGCCCTGGGTACTGTAGGGGCACAGGGCTCATGCACCTGGGCCGACACCACTGGCATAGGGCACCCAGCTAGAGGGGTGACTGATGTATGCCAGGGCAGTGGGTTTGTGGGCATGGCATACAGGGATGTGTGCCATGTCGACTCTTTGTTTAGTTCTGTACCTAGGCACTCACCCTGCCAAAGGCAGTGTGTTGGTACCCAGGTACAGGGCCCCTAAGGGTGGCACAATAAGTGCTGCAGCCCTTAGGGGTCTTCTCTGGTCACCATGCCCTGGGTACCTAGGGTACCATTTACTAGGGGCTGATAGGTGGCCAGAGATGCCAATTGGGTTTGGTTTCAACACAGTTTTTAGGGAAGGAACACAGGCCCTGGGCACCTGGTTGGCAGGAGCCCAGGGCACACACGGTCAAAGCACATCAGCAGTCAGAAAAAAGTGGGGGCATACCAATGCAAGAAAGATGGCACTTTCTCACACAACCCCCCCCCCCCCCCCACCCCCTCCCCAAACGAAAGGTGATGAGACAAACCTTGCCCTAGGGAGTCTTCATTGTCTAAGTGGAACCTGGAAAGTCCATCTGCGTTGGCATGGGCAGTCCCTGGTCGGTGTTCCACTTCAAAGTCCATACCCTGTAGGGAGATGGACCATCTCAGTAGTTTGGGATTTTCCCCCTTCATCTGCATTAGCCATCTGAGAGGTCTGTGATCA
Source organism: Lissotriton vulgaris (assembly GCF_964263255.1). Lineage (NCBI taxonomy): Eukaryota > Metazoa > Chordata > Amphibia > Caudata > Salamandridae > Lissotriton > Lissotriton vulgaris. The sequence goes on along the minus strand of NC_141693.1, from coordinate 1,347,109,448 downwards.
GTTTGAACCAGAAGTGAGTTCCAAACAGGTAGGGCCTCAACTTCTTTAGGGACGAAACTACAGCAAAGGCTCCCTCTCAATGGCACTCCAACACTGCTCTCTGGGGAGTAGCCTCCTGCTTATAAAAGCAACAGGTTGGTCTTGGCCTTCCTCATTGATCTGGGAGAGGACCGCTCCTATCCCCAGCTCTGAGGCATCAGTCTACACTATGAACTGCTTGGAGTAGTCTGGTGCTTTTAGAATGGGTGCTGAGCACATTGCTTCTTTCAGGGTGTCAAAAGCCTTTAGGCAGCTAACACTCCAGTTCCCTTTCTTGGGCATTTTGTTGGAGGTGAGTTCGGTGAGGAGAGTCACAATGGACCCATATACCTTCACAAACTTCCTGTACAGAGCTCGACAAATACACTCGCCCGCTCGCATTTGCGAGGGAGAATGGATGAGGACGAGCTATTTTTAGGTCCTACTCGCCCTTTCTGGCGAGTAGGATGACAAACTAACTTTTGGCCTCTGTCTTTGAAAACGGAGCAAAAGTGACAAGATAACAAGATTTAAAGGCATTTTTATTGCTCACAAAGGGACTGGGCAATAAAGATGCCTTTAAATCTTGTTAACTTGTCACTTTTGCTCTGTTTTCAGAGACCGAGGTCAAGTAGGTTACAGTTGGGTCGAGGGGATCTTCCAAGTTACTAGACTTGCAGGACTAGCACAATTTTTCAGATTTGTCGAGCCCTGCTGTAGTATCAAGTCAAGCCAAGGAATGCCCTGACTTGGGTCTGGGTGGTTGGAGTTGCCCAGTCCAGGCTGCTCTGGATCTAGGGCTGTAAGGGTTGGACCTGGCCTCCACCAATAAGGTTGCCCAAGTACACCACAGTGCCCTGCCCTATCTGGCATTTGGATGCCTTGATAGTCAGTCCTGCAGATTGCAGGGCTTGTAGAACCTTCCCAAGGTGGATCATGTGATCCTGCCAGGTGGAGCAAAAGACAGCAATATCATCAAGATAGGCTGCACTGAAGGATTCCAACCCAGTCAGGACTTGGTTCACCAAACTCTGGAAGGTGGCAGGGGAGTTCTTTAACCCAAAAGGCATCACAGTAAACTGATAGTGCCCATCAGGGGTAAAGAATGCTGTTTTCTCTTTGGCTCCTGGGGCCATGCCAATTTGCCAGTACCCTGCAGTTAATTCAAAGGTGCTTAGGAATTTGGCTGCCCCTAGTGTGTCTATCAACTCATCTGCTCTTGGAATGTGGTGAGCATCTGTTTTGGTGACAGAGTTGAGCCCTCTATAGTCCACACAGAACCTCATCTCTCTCTTTCCACCCTGTTGATTAGGTTTGGGGACCAGAACCACTGGGCTAGCCCAGGGGCTCTCAGAAGGTTCAATCACCCCTAGCTCCAGCATTTTGCTGCCTTCAGCTTTGATGCTTTTCTTGACTTGGTCTGATTGTCGATAGATCTTGTTTTTGACAGGGTTACTGTCACCAGTGTCCACATCATGGGTACACCATCTGGTCAGACCAGGGGTCAAGGAAAAGAGGCTAGCAAACTGTTGCAAGACTTGCTTGCAGTCAGCCTGCTGTTGGGGAGTGAGGGTGTCTGAAAAGACAACTCCATCCACTGACCCATCTTTTGAGCTGGAAGGGAGGAGATCAGGGAGAGGCTCACTCTCTGCTTCCTGTTTCTCATCAGTCACCAGCAGCATGATGAGGTCAGCCCTGTCATTGTAGAGTTTGAGGCGGTTCATATGGATAACCCTTTTGGGTGTCCTGCTGGTGCCAAGGTCCACTAAGTAAGTGACCTCACTCTTTTTCACCAGGATAGGGTAAGGGCCACTCCATCTGTCTTGGAGAGCCTTGGTGCCCCTGGCTCCAAAACCCAGGTTGAAATTCAACCATGGCAGCTTTTTGGTCATACCAGTGCTTCTGCAGCTCCTGGCTGGCCTCAAGATTTTTGGATGCCTTATCCATGTACTCAGCCATTCTGGACCTTAGGCCAAGCAACATAAAGTCCACAATGTCTTGTTTGGGCTCTTGGAGAGGCCTCTCCCAACCCTCTTTCACAAGACAAAGTGGTCCCCTTACAGGGTGGCCAAACAGAAGCTCAAAGGGTGAAAACCCCACTCCCTTCTGAGGCACTTACCTATAAGCAAAAAGCAGGCATGGCAACAGGACATCCCATCTCCTTTTGAGTTTTTCAGGGAGTCCCATAATCATCCATTTCAATGTCTTCTTGAACCTCTCAACAAGACCATTGGTTTGTGGGTGGTAGGGGGTAGTGAATTTGTACAGGGCCCCACACTCCTTCCGCATATGTTTCAGGTAAGCAGAAATGAAGTTGGAACCCCGTCTGAAACCACCTCCTTAGAAAACCCTACCCTGGTGAAGACACCCAGGAGGGCCTTAGCAACTGCAGGAGCTGTAGTCACCCTAAGGGGAATTGCCTCAGGGTACCTAGTAGCATGATCCACTACTACTAGAATGAATTTGTTCCCTGAGGCTGTGGGAGGTTCCAGTGGACCTACAATGCCCACACCTACCCTTTCAAAAGGTACCCCCACCACTGGTAGTGGTATCAGGGGGGCCTTTGGTTTGCCACCTGTCTTGCCACTGGCCTAACCGGTAACACAAGAGCTCACAAACTCCTTCACTTTTTGGTTCATCTGGGGCCCATAGAAATGGCTAACTAGCCTTTCCCAAGTCTTGGTCTGCCCCAGAAGTCCAGCTAGGGGGATGTCATGAGCTTAAGTTAGGAGGAACTCCCTGTACTTCTGTGGCACTACCACCCTCCTGGTAGCTACAGGTTTGGGGTCTCTTGCCTCAGCATACAGTAATCCCTCTTTCCAATAAGCTCTGTGAGTACCACTGACTTCCCGTGGCTTCTGAAACAGCTTGCTGCCTCAGGCTCTCAAGAGTAAGGCATTCTCGCTGGCCCTGGCACAGCTCTTCCCTAGTGGGTCCCCCTGGGCCCAGGAGTCCAACCTGGTAAGGCTCAAGCTCCATGGGTTCAGTTCCCTCTAGGGTACCACTTTCTTTTGGTCACCCCCAGTGGCAGTCCTTGTCACCGTAGTCTTGACCCAGTGGTCTGCCTTCTTTCCCAATTCTTGGGGAGAAATTAGACCTAGGTCTTCCAAATGCTGATGCAACTTTTCATTTGTGCAATTACTCAAAATGTGTTCCTTCATAAACAAATTATAAAGTCCAGTATAATCATGCACATTGTGTCCAGTTAACCAACCATCCAGTGTCTTTACTGAGTAGTCTACAAAATCTATCCAGGATTGGGTCTGGGTTTTGTGAGCCCCCCTGAACCTAATTCTATACTCCTCAGTAGTGAGTCCAAATCCCTCAGAGTTTTCTTCATGAGGTCATAGGACCCTGCATCTGGCCCAGAGAGGGTCAGAAGCCTGTCTCTGCAATTACCAGATAACAGTTCCCAGAGAAGTGCCCCCCAGAGAGGTTTCTTTCGTTTTCTGATATCACAAGCCGTCTCAAAGGCTGTGAACCACTTGGTGATATCATCTTCCTCAAATTTAGGGACAATCCCTTTGGGGGATTTTAGGATCATAAGATTGCTCTCTATCCTGGCTATTGGTATTGCTGCCACCAGAGATGGGGGCTAAGCCCATCTCTTTTCTTTCTTTTTCTAGAGCCAGGAGTCTGGTCTCTAGGTCTAATCTCTTGGCCAACTTTGCTAAGAAGTTGTCCTCTCCATTGGGGTTCTCCCCAATGTATTCTCTGGGGCCCAGTCCACCTGTGTGGTTCTCAGGCTCCCAAAGGCTAACTCTTGGAGTCAAGGGTACAGTGACCCCTTCTTCCCTAGGAATGATGAGGGGATCATTATCATCCTCCTCATCCACTCCTTCTTCCTCTGGCTGGGTGTCACCCTGCTCAGAGGGGTGGTCTTTTACATATTCAGCCAGGAGCTCCTGGAGCCCTTGTTTGGTTGGATGCAAACCTACAGCTATTTTTTTTACTTTGCATCGGGCCCTCTTCTTGAAGTACAAGTGCAAGTAAGGTGTGAGGTTGAGTTCCTCCACCAGGTTCTTCACTAACAGCTGGGTTCTTTTGAGACATTCTAACTTGACAGTTCTAACCCTCTACCCTAGCTTGTAGAGACTTTTATTTTTCAAAAATTCTAATGGGACTTAAGCAAGGCCCTTCCAGACTTTTAGTATTTTTAGAAAAGACCAATTTCAGAATTCTAAAGGCAAATTATGAGTTCTGTCGTGTGATCAGATGGTAACCAAGTAGTCCAACAAATGCAAGTTTGTATCCCACCGCTGATCCACCAATGTGAGAAAGTGGCTCTATATATACTGGACTAGGATGAAGAACACACTCAGTCAGCAAAAGGTTTCACACACTCAAGGACTGAACTCAAGGCCAATTGTTTTTTATCCACAGATATAGGTGTTTTATTTTTAGAACCAACAGTTATAAAAATATACTTCTCTTGTTATGTATTGCGACTTATATAGCGCACGTATCACCCGAAGGCATCAAGGCGCTTGCCTTGGGAACCCTTCCTGGCTTTTTCCCTGTGAGATAACCCCTACTGGGCATCCCCAAGGTGAAAGCCAGGCATCCCGCAGCGGGTGGGCCGCCGTAGTGGAGATTAAGCAAGCTATTGCCCAGAGTTGCAGCGTGGGACCCCATGATTAGAATAGGCACCGAGGCGATAATTATCGAGTCCGTGGACATTTTTGGGCTCAGGACCCTGCCGCGTCGGGAATTGAACACTGGTCCCGGGCCAGACCTCTGCATCAGGGTCTGCCGCTCTAATCAGTGAGCCACACTTCTCCACCGAGAGTTCTCTCATGTGATTACTTTTGCAAAGGAGCAAAAAGTTTGTGCACACAATTAATACAGTATTGACAGGAAGCAACACAATCCTAAAACACACTATAGCATTGAGCTCAATGGGTTTTCCACATGTAAGTGCAGTTGATAACTATATAGATTACTTTAGTAGTCCCAGGACTAGATCTTAGATTCCGTCCTGGGGTCTAAGCTGAAACCAGATTAGCAAAAACGTTTTTGTTACTGTAGTGAATTTTCATGAATATAAAGCTGTTTTAAAAGTTCACACTTAGAAACTTTTCAATGGAAATCTGACAATGTTATTCAATGGGAGAAAATTCAGGTTGCAGGTAAAGTACGATTGCGTTACTTTTGTAACCCAGCACTGGTCTCCCAGGGCCAGCACTGGGGTCTTAACTCAAAACAAGCAGGTAGTTGCATTTCAGTATTTCGTGTGATTTTTAAAGAATATTTCAAGGTTTCAAAAGCAGACACTTAGAAGAAATTTCATAGAAAAGCAGACAATGGGTTCCTGTGGAGAAAATACAGATTACTAGTAATCCCGCTAGGGATTAATTTTGCTGTTCAGTACTGGGCTGAAAGGTACAGTACTGGCTTCTCCCCTGATCACAGATGAGTACTTCGGTATTTGGACTTTGGCTGATTTTATGTCAATATTTTCAGATTTCAAAACTTCACACTTACAAAATTTTCGAGTCAAAATGAGTCTATGTTATCCAATGGCAGGTAAGTAAATTACCGGTTTCTAGGTGAGTACTTGGTTGGTGAAGTTAAGGTTCTGGGCATAGACTCAGGGGTCCCCCAGGGTCAGGTAAGTACAGTTAACTCACTCCCAGCGGCACAGGGGCGGCCGGGTGCAGAGGTATTTAGGCTCAATGATATCTAATGAGGGAAGGGGGGCCTTCGGTTGGTGGCTGCTGGCTAGCAGGCCACGCGGCTGTGGGAGCTGGGCTCCTGGTCACTTGCTCACGGCAAGGGGGAAGTAGGATAGGACACAGGGGTCAGAGCCAGCGGCACTCGGCGGCTGGGTGCAGGGTGCTTTTGAGCCGTCGGGCGCTCAATGTTATCCAATGGGAAAGGTCAAAAAGGAACAAAGGCTGCAGGCTCGGGGACGGAGACTCTCCAGGGGTGACCAGCACTTCGAGAGGAAAGTTGGGATCTTGGAGCACAGGTAGGTATCCCAAAGGGAGGCACAGGGGTTTGTAGGGCACCGGGTGCAGGGATGTCTTTGGGTGTCGGAAAAGCTTACCCTAGGCTAGTCGCGGTTGGGGTGGCCCCTGGTTCTGAGTCTGCAGGTGTCGGCTGGTTCGTCGAGGAGGGTCTTTGGGCACTGGACTTCGGGTCCCAGTCGCCAGGGGACGTCCTCGTGGTCTTGGTTCGGTTGGGCCCGGCCCGGGCTCGGTGGGTGCAGAGTGGGCTGGTCCGGAGCTTCCTGGTTGGCACCAGGTGGGTTGTTGCAGCAGAGCCTCTACTGATGTCCCATGGTTGCTGTCCGCAGGAGTCTCCGGGATTAAGCAGGAGCAGGTTCCAGGATCAACAGACCGGTAGGGCTGCGGCCAAGTCAGTTGTTGTCGTCCTGTTAGCAGCTGCCCTGCGGGTCTTCTTCTTCTTCTTGATCTTCTTTCTTCTTTTCGTATCGGGATCTGAGGAAGGAGGGTTCAGGGAGCCCCTAAATACTGAATTTACGGGCGTTACAGGTAGGGCAAGGACAGGGACCAATCGGTCCCTGTCCTGGGGTGAGTACACCCCCTAGCCTGCTCCTCTCCTGTGTGAGGGGGGCAGGAGCCTAGCTGTGATTGGGCAGGGCTCCCCATCTTCAAGATGGCAGGAGCCCGGGGGTCGTGCTTCACCTAATCTTCCCCCACCTGAGGGGTGGGGTTGGCACAGGCTGGCACCCCCCCCCCACTTCCTGACGTAGTTTTTCCCGCCAGTCTTCACACCAGAGTGGGGGGGGGGGGGGGAGGACTGGTGGGGGCTGGTTGCTGGGTATTGCTGGGTACAGCAAATGGTCTGGAGAAGCTCACAGAGACGGCATGCCTTTGAAACTTCCCCTGCCCATCCTGGGGGAGGAGACCTAGCACCTCGCCCATGATGTGCATTGTTGCAGGCCCAGGAGAGCAGGGGCTCTCCTACCCAGGGGTCCAGCAACATGTCTGCTGTGCGGCAGCCTCTGCAGCCACTCAGCCAGACGTGGATTGTAGGTTAGGTTTTCAGGGGGCATCTCTAAGATGCCCTCTGGTGCATTTTACATTAAATCTCACACTGGCATCAGTGCGGGTTTAATGTGCGGAGAAGTTTGGTACCAAACTTGTCAGTCTTCAGTGTAAGCATTATGGTACTGTGGAGTTCGTAATGACAACCTCCCAGCACCATGTACTCTTAATGGCATCACTGCACTTACAGTGCCCAGGAATGGCCCTGGGTACTGTAGGGGCACACGGCTCATGCACCTGGGCCCACACCACTGGCATAGGGCACCCAGCTAGAGGGGTGACTGATGTATGCCAGGGCAGTGGGTTTGTGGGCATGGCATACAGGGATGTGTGCCATGTCGACTCTTTGTTTAGTTCTGTACCTAGGCACTCACCCTGCCAAATGCAGTGTGTGGGTACCCAGGTCCAGGGCCCCTAAGGGTGGCACAATAAGTGCTGCAGCCCTTAGGGGTCTTCTCTGGTCACCATGCCCTGGGTACCTAGGGTACCATTTACTAGGGGATGATAGGCGGCCAGAGATGCCACTTTGTTTCAACACAGTTTTTAGGGAAGGAACACAGGCCCTGGGCACCTGGTTGGCAGGAGCCCGGGGCACACTCAGTCAAAGCACATCAGCAGTCAGAAAAAAGTGGGGGCATACCAATGCAAGAAAGATGGCACTTTCTCACAGTGGCCCTGAAGGAGGAGAGATTGTACTGGAGAAGAAGTCCAGGGTGGTCCCAGTGAGCAGAACACTGAGAGAAAATGGACTGCCCTAGAAAGTGATGCCAGGAATGATCTATGCTGAGAGAAGGGGGGTTTCCTCATCGCTCTGTGGTTCCTGAACTACACTAAAAGGTTACAACCATAAGTGTCATTGTGTTGCCGGAGAAGAGTGCTGCATTGCAGCTGAAGTGAAGCCAAGTGGTCTTGGAGACACATCACTGCTGGAAGATTTGTCTAGAGGCCAGAACTGCCAAGTCCGGGTCCAGTTGGGAAGCCATGGGTCCCACAAAAGCCTCCGAATATCCTGGGTATGAATCATAGAAACTACCCAATGAAAGTGCTTTCAAACATTTTTGGTTGTTCCAGAAGAAGGGGCAATATCAGTGGAAACATTCCTTCATAAAACAGGCACCCATTGGGTAGAAACTGTGCAAGGCTTCCTCCATCAAAGACAGGTACAGCTTGGAACGCAGCAGTGAAAGCTTTGCTTACTCACAGAACTGTTACAGCATGGCAGTAGTTGAGTAAGTTTCCCTCTCTCACAGAAGACAGTAAGTCCAATAGTCTGTTCACTGCGGTACCAGCTGCATCATTTACAAAGCAATCATGAAGATCCAGCGGGGTAGACTAATAAAAGGTAAGTCAAAAGGTAGCCAGAGTAGACACACAATACGGACGTGCAGTGACTGAGCGTTCAGCTTTCCCGGTTATTAATGATTGATGGTCCCACTCTATGGCTGTGTATTTGTATTCTGACTGGTGACGACTCGATTAAATATTTTGGAACCACATTGTATTTATTCAGCCCCAAAGAAGTGGAGGCATATTGGTCTGTAAGAAATACATGTTGGGTAGAAGCGAGTTTGTGCATTCAAGAAAGTAAAGGACTTAAGTACACTTTAACAAATATTCTACAAGTGTTCCTCAATAGTGCTCATGGTGAACATAATCAAATTGGAGAATTCAAGCTTTTATCACTCACAGAACATGTACAGTTTAGGTATGAGTCACATGTGGGTTACAGGTAGGTCTCAGGAGCAGGTGCTTAATTAAGTCACCGACAGGAAGGCATAAGAGGGTCAATGAATATGTCAGTTATAACGCCTTTCTCAGTTATGTGATATTCCACTTCAGCAACCTGAAAACCCTGCTCTTGTTTCATGGAAACATGCGGTTTGTGTTGATTCTTTGATTTTCCTAGTATTGAGAAGTAGCCATTACTTAGTAGGTCAGTGTTTTTTTTTTTTTTGGAGCAGCCTAGCCGCTTATTAAGTAATTAAGTTCTGATCGGCACTTATGTGCCAACCTCTTTGAAAAGGTTTTGAATACACATGCACCAGGCCCTGTGCAATCTCGGCCTTGCAGCTGCACCTGTTGAAAGCCACTGCTGGTTGAGCATCATTCATGTATCAGTGGCTGCATTGGGCAAGGAGGTCCACCAGGATTGCTTGTTGAATATTACAGAGAAGAGACAGTGGCGTAACGAAACATGAGGGGGCCCCCCTGCAAACTACATGGAGGGGGCCCCCCTCCCATCCTCCGTGCCAGTCTAGAGCTCTGAGGCTAGCGACCCGCCATACTGCAGCGGAAGCGGGGCGATTGTTACGCCACTGTCACCAATGCAGCCGTTATAAGTAACACTGGATGGTGGAGTTAAAGGTTGGGCTTAGTCTGCCAGCAGGCTGTCATAGGGGATGGTCCATCCCTTACAGGGCCCCTGCCATCAGTAGGCCGGGGAAGTTTGCCCAATTTTAGGTGGGTTTCCTGATGCAGACTCCTGTCATGATATACAACACCGGGCCCACTTATCGTTCAGTTTTGACAAAAGTGCATCCACTGCTCCTTCTCGTTTCCGTTTAAAAACATTAGACAATGCGACAATGCAGTATTTCAAAAGCAGATGTAACTACAAAGAGCACATTTTGATAATACATTTTTATTTTTATTAGACAATAGCAATCTTGAGAGGCATTGCATAGGTTCATACACACTTTGACCCCAATTCCATCACAGTCTCTCTCTCTCTCTCTGTCAGTCAGTATCTCTCTTTCAGTCAGTCAGTCTATCTCTCTGTCATTCAGTCTCTCTTAGTCAGTCACTCTCAGTCAGTCAGTCCCTCTCTCTCTCTCTCTCTCTGTCTCTCTCTGTCAGTCAGTCAGTCAGTCCCTCTCTGTCAGTCAGTCTCTCTCTGTGTCAGTCAGTCTATTACTCTCTGTCATTCAGTCTCTCTCAGTCAGTCTCTCTCAGTCAGTCAGTCAGTCTCTCGCTCTCTCTCTGTCTGTCAGTCAGTCAGTCTCTCTGTCAGTCTCTCTCAGTCAGTCTCTCTCAGTCAGTCTCTCTCAGTCAGTCTCTCTCAGTCAGTCTCTCTCAGTCAGTCTCTCTCAGTCAGTCTCTCTCAGTCAGTCTCTCTCAGTCAGTCTCTCTCAGTCAGTCTCTCTTAGTCAGTCTCTCTCTCTGTCAGTCTCAGTCTCTCTCTCTGTCAGTCAGTCAGTCTCTCTCTGTCAGTCTCTCTCAATCAGTCTCTCTCAGTCTGTCAGTTTTTCTCTTAGTCAGTCTCTCTCTGTGAGTCTCTCTCTCTCAGTCAGTCTCTGTCAGTCAGTCTCTCTCTCTCTGTTAGTCAGTCTCTCTTTCTCTGTCAGTCTCTCAGTCTCTTTCTCTCTCTGTCAGTCTTTGTCAGTCAGTCGATCTCTCTCAGTCAGTCAATCTCTCTCAGTCAGTCAATCTCTCTCAGTCAGTCAATCTCTCTCAGTCAGTCAATCTCTCTCAGTCAGTCAATCTCTCTCAGTCAGTCAATCTCTCTCTGTCAGCCAGTCTCTCTCTGTCAGCCAGTCTCTCTCTCTCCCAGTCAGTCAGTCAGTCTCTCTCCCAGTCAGTCAGTCAGTCTCTCTCCCAGTCAGTCAGTCAGTCTCTCTCAGTCAGTCATTCTCTCTTTACCCCAGTCAGTCAGTCTCTCCCTCTCTCTCTCCCAGTCAGTCTCTCTCCCAGTCAGTCTCTCTCTCAGTCAGTCTCTCTCCAAGTCAGTCTCTCTCCAAGTCAGTCTCTCTCCAAGTCAGTCTCTCTCAGTCAGTCTCTCTCAGTCAGTCTCTCTCAGTCAGTCTCTCTCAGTCAGTCTCTCTCAGTCAGTCTCTCTCAGTCAGTCTCTCTCAGTCAGTCTCTCTCAGTCAGTCAGTCTCTCTCACAGTCAATCAGTCTATCTCTCTGTCAGTCAGTCTCTGCCTCTCTCTCTCAGTCTCTCTTTCTCAGTCAGTTTCTCTCTACCTTAGTCAGTCTCTGTCAGTCAGTCTCACTCTCAACCAGTCTCTCTCTCTCTGTCAGTCAGTCACTCACTCTCTCAGTCAGTTTTTGAGTCAGTCAGTCTCTTGGTCAGTCAGTATTCAGTCTGAGTCAGTCAGTCTCTACCCTCTCTCCATTCTCTCTCTCAACTCTGTCCACTCTATCTCTGCTGTCTCTCCCTCCACTGTCTCCCTCCACTGTCTCCCTCCACTGTCTCCCTCCACTGTCTCCCTCCACTGTCTCCCTCCACTGTCTCCCTCCACTGTCTCCTTCCACTGTCTCCTTCCACTGTCTCCTTCCACTGTCTCCCTCCACTGTCTCCCTCCACTGTCTCCCTCCACTCTCTCTCTCCACCCTCTCCCCCTTCTCTCTCTACTTTCTCTCCACTCTCTCTCTCTCTCCACTCTCTCTCTCTCTCCACTCTCTCTCTCCACACTCTCTCTCCACTCACTCTCTCTCCACTCACTCTCTCTCCACTCACTCTCTCTCCACTCACTCTCTCTCCACTCACTCTCTCTCCACTCACTCTCTCTCCACTCACTCTCTCTCCACTCACTCTCTCTCCACTCACTCTCTCTCCACTCACTCTCTCTCCACTCTCTCTCTCTCTCCACTCACTCTCTCTCTCTCCACTCACTCTCTCTCTCTCCACTCACTCTCTCTCTCTCCACTCACTCTCTCTCTCTCCACTCACTCTCTCTCTCTCCACTCACTCTCTCTCTCTCCACTCACTCTCTCTCTCTCCACTCACTCTCTCTCTCTCCACTCACTCTCTCTCTCTCCACTCACTCTCTCTCTCTCTCTCCACTCACTCTCTCTCTCTCTCTCCACTCACTCTCTCTCTCTCTCTCCACTCACTCTCTCTCTCTCTCTCCACTCACTCTCTCTCTCTCTCTCCACTCACTCTCTCTCTCTCTCTCCACTCACTCTCTCTCTCTCTCTCCACTCACACTCTCTCTCTCTCCACTCACTCTCTCTCTCTCCACTCACTCTCTCTCTCTCCACTCACTCTCTCTCTCTCCACTCACTCTCTCTCTCTCCACTCACTCTCTCTCTCTCCACTCACTCTCTCTCTCTCCACTCACTCTCTCTCTCTCCACTCACTCTCTCTCCACTCACTCTCTCTCCACTCACTCTCTCTCCACTCACTCTCTCTCTGCTGTCTCCCTCCACTGTCTCTCTCTCCACTGTCTCTCTCTCCACTGTCTCTCTCTCCACTGTCTCTCTACTCTCCACTGTCTCTCTACTCTCCACTGTCTCTCTACTCTCTCTCCACTCTCTCTCCACTCTCTCTCTCTCCACTCTCTCTCTCTCTCTCTCCACTCTCTCTCTCTCCACTCACTCTCTCTCCACTCACTCTCTCTCCACTCACTCTCTCTCCACTCACTCTCTCTCCACTCACTCTCTCTCCACTCACTCTCTCTCCACTCACTCTCTCTCCACTCACTCTCTCTCCACTCACTCTCTCTCTGCTGTCTCCCTCCACTGTCTCTCTCTCCACTGTCTCTCTCTCCACTGTCTCTCTCTCCACTGTCTCTCTCTCCACTGTCTACTCTCTCTCCACTGTCTCTCTCCACTCTCTCTCTCTAGCTACTCTCTCTCTCCACTGTTTCTCTCCACTCTCTCTCTCTCCACTCTCTCCCACTCTCCCTTACAAAGTAGTGTGCGTTCCATGGTTGTCTGCAGAAATGTTTCCAGGGGGGCACATTTTTAACTTCATCACCATCCCCCTTGCACCCTTCTCTCCTCTGCCTTGCACCCTTCTTGCCCTCCTTCTTGCACCTTTCCCCCCCTCCCCCTTGCATCCTTCTCCTCCTCCCCTTGTACCCTAGTCCACCTCCACCTTGCACCCTTTTCTACCTTGCACCATTCTCCCTCTGCCTTGCACCCTTCTCCCCTCTGCCTTGCACCCTTCTCCCCTCTGCCTTGCACCCTTCTCCCCTCTGCCTTGCACCCTTCTCCCCTCTGCCTTGCACCCTTCTCCCCTCTGCCTTGCACCCTTCTCCCCTCTGCCTTGCACCCTACTCCCCTCTGCCTTGCACCCTTCTCCTCTCTGTCTTGCACCCTATTCCACCCCCGCCTTGCACCCTTCTCTACCTTTGACCCTTCTCCTCTCTGCCTTGCACCCCTTCCCCCCTCCGCCTTGCACCCTTCTCTACCTTGCACCCTTCTCCTCTCTTCTTTCCACCATTCTCCTCTCTGCCTTGCACCCTTCTCCCCTCTGCCTTGCACCCTTCTCCCCTCTGCCTTGCACCCTTCTCCCCCTCCACCTTGCACCCTTCTCCCCCTCCGCCTTGCACCCTTCTCTACCTTGCATCCTTTTCCTCTCTGCCTTGCACCCTTCTCCCCTCTGCCTTCCACCCTTCTCCCCTCTGCCTTCCACCCTTCTCCCCTCTGCCTTCCACCCTTCTCCCCTCTGCCTTGCACCCTTCTCCCCTTTGCCTTGCACCCTTCTCCCCTTTGCCTTTCACCCTTCTCCCCTTTGCCTTTCACCCTTCTCCTCTCTGCCTTGCACCCATCTCCCCTCTGCCTTGCACCCTTCTCCCCTCTGCCTTGCACCCTTCTCCCCCTCCGCCTTGCACCCTTCTCTACCTTGCACCCTTCTCCTCTCTTCCTTGCACCCTTCTCCCCTCTGCCTTGCACCCTTCTCCCCTCTGCCTTGCACCCTTCTCCCCTCTGCCTTGCACCCTTCTCCCCTCTGCCTTGCACCCTTCTCCCCTCTGCCTTGCACCCTTCTCCCCCTCCGCCTTGCACCCTTCTCTACCTTGCACCCTTCTCCTCTCTTCCTTGCACCCTTCTCCCCTCTGCCTTGCACCCTTCTCCCCTCTGCCTTGCACCCTTCTCCCCTCTGCCTTGCACCCTTCTCCCCCTCCACCTTGCACCCTTCTCCCCCTCGCACCCTTCTCTACCTTGCACCCTTATCCTCCCTTCCTTGCACCCTTATCCCCTCTGCCTTGCACCCTTCTCCCCTCTGCCTTGCACCCTTCTCCCCTCCGCCTTGCACCCTTCTCCCCTCCGCCTTGCACCCTTCTCCCCTCCGCCTTGCACCCTTCTCCCCTCCGCCTTGCACCCTTCTCCCCTCTGTCTTGCACCCTTCTCCTCTCTGCCTTGCACCCTTCTCCCCTCTACCCTGCACCCTTCTCTCCCTCCGCCTTGCACCCTTCTCTACCTTGCACCCTTCTCCTCTCTTCCTTGCACCCTTCTCCTCTTTGCCTTGCACCCTTCTCTTCTCTGCCTTGCACCCTTCTCCCCTCCACCTTGCACCCTTCTCCCCTCCGCCTTGCACCCTTCTCCCCTCCGCCTTGCACCCTTCTCCCCTCCGCCTTGCACCCTTCTCCCCTCCGCCTTGCACCCTTCTCCCCTCCGCCTTGCACCCTTCTCCCCTCTGCCTTGCACCCTTCTCCCCTCTGCCTTGCACCCTTCTCCCCTCTGCCTTACACCCTTCTCCCCTCCGCCTTGCACCCTTCTCTACCTTGCATCCTTCTCCCCCTCTGCCTTGCACCCTTTTCCCCTCTGCCTTGCACCCTTCTCGGCCCCCCTCCTTCCCTCCTGCGGATGCCCATGGTGTGTTCTAACAAGAGGGCTTACCTGAGGGCACCATTTTGCTGCTTCATCCCTTCTCATGTGAGCTTTGCCCTGGAGAATGCTCTCTCTAGGGGCCCCCACTCCCACCCTTGTCAGGGTCCAGAGCACTGCTCTGTGCTGTCTCCTGCTCTTGCTCTCTGAGGCCCCCACCCCATCCTTGTCCCACCCTGTCTCTTCTCTTCTCTTGTGGGGTGGGCTTTGCTTATGGAGAGGAGAGAGTGGGGGCCGGGCTCTGAGCTGCCTCAGAGGAGCAGTGGAGAGCGCTGTCTCTGGGGCCCCCACACCACCCCATCCTTGTCCCTGTCTCTTCTCTTCTCTTCTCTTCTCTTCTCTTGTGGGATGGGGCCCCCAGCCCATCCTTGTCCCTGTCTCTTCTCGGGTGGGGGCCTGTCCCTGTCTCTTCTCTTGTGGGATGGGGCCCCCACCCCATCCTTGTCCCTGTCTCTTCTCTTCTCTTGTGGGGTGGGGCCCCCACCCCATCCTTGTCCCCGTCTCTTCTCTTCTCTTGTGGGGTGGGGCCCCCACCCAATCCTTGTCCATGTCTCTTCTCTTCTCTTGTGGGGTGGGGCCCCCACCCCATCGGTGTCCCTGTCTCTTCTCTTGTGGGGTGGGCTTTGCTTATTGAGAGGAGAGAGTAGGGGCCGGGCTCTGTGCTGCCTCAGAGGAGCGAGACTGCTGTCTCTGGGGCCCCAGTCCTCTTTCCGGGACTGCCTCTGGCTCTGACTGAAGTGAAACAATGTATATTGATACTTTGTTTCTCTTCAGCCAGAGGGAGGGGGCGAGGGGCTCAGAGCAGGCTGCACCTGCTTCAGACGCAGAGGGAGAGAGGCTTGCTTCAGCGCAGGCCTCTCTCACAGCCCTCCGAAGAGCTGAGGGGGCCGGGTCCCCTGGGGGCCCCCTTCATTAACTGTAGAGAGTGAGGCCCCCCCCCCCGCACTGCAGGGGCTGCGGGGGCGTTTGTTACGCCCCTGAGGTGAGAAGGGACAGGCAGATGCAGAAGGCAGATGGCAAAAGGAGGTGATTGAGGGTACCTGGTGGATTTCATTGAAACATTGCCGGTGGTCAAATAGCTCGAATCAGCGATGCGGTGTGAGAAATGTATATACAGTCATGAAGTCTTCAGAGGGCTTGGTGATAAATATTGGCAAAGTCTGGTGATAGATTTTTATGGAACAATGTTTATTAAAGCCCATCAAGGACAATGCACAGCTGTTCACCTACAACCAAAGGGTGGCAGCGGTCAGTAAAACACATAGCACTTGTGATACCGCTTTTTGCCTTCAACCCTTAGGTCTGCAGCGTAAATCAGGCCATTTTAAATAAACAAAAACAACCCATCAACCCACCCCCTAGTTCTCCATACTACAGCAGTTATATGGTTGATAGTGTTGGCCTCACAATTTAGTTCAGGGTTAGGAAGGGGAGACATCAGAATACCTGATAGTACCTAATCTTTAAAGGGGTCTCTTGTGGAACAAGCAGAGCAGCCATAGGTGGTTGGACAGGTCAGCTCTCGAAACTCAGATGAAAGAATATGAACAAAGAATATGAATAAAGAGTGCCCATTTATCAAGATTAGAGGTGCAACTCGAGTGCACTGACAAGGACAGCTTCTCCATCCCCAGGATGAACCACAACTTGTGTAGCCAGGAGGTGTGATCGGGAGTCTTGTCAGTGACCCAAAGTGATAGATTCACCTGCTGAGCCGCCCCCACAACTAAGGACATTTGGCTTCCTCGGTTGAAGCATAGGGGATAGGTCAGGGGGTTTGGGAGTCCATGAATAGTGATTGATGGGAGCCTTTGGATGGAAGTATTAAAGGGTTGAGTCGATGTCAGGTAGTACTTGATCCAAGTATTGAGTGAGTTTTGGACAATTCCATAGAAGGTGAAGTATCCGCCCAGTATCCCCGCCAGCATTCATTTGAGCGCCCCGTGTTCAATGTGTGGAGTGGAGCAGGGGTCAGATACAAATAAGAGACAATTTTATACGCAGTTTAAATTCTGGGCATGTTGTGCGCCATGTGATGTGCTCTGTAGAAAATATACTCCCACTCCTGGGTAGTAAGGGCTCTTCCCAACTCGCCCTCCCATCTTGTATGCCTCTTGGACCTCGCCGGTGAAGATTCCCTGCTAAACAAGGCATAGAATTCTTTTAGGAGGTGTTGATCATCAGTTTTAACAAGTATCCACTTCTCAAAAGGAGTTAGGGATCGCCCTGCCCCATGCCTCTTCTCTGGAGTCATCACCCAGTGTCGCAGTTGTAAATACTGTATGCAGTTGGAGTCTGCCAAAGAATAATCAGCTTTGAACTGGTCAGTCAAAGGGAATAAACCATGTAGACCAAAGAGGCATCCCATGCGTTTGCAGCCCCAATCATGCCATCGCAGAAACATCTCTGATTCAATGACCAGGGCGAAGTCTAGGTTAGTCAATATCGGGTTCATCAGGAAGGGCAAGGTTGTGAGACCTACCTTGAGCACCACAGAGTCCCACACTTTGAGTGTAGAGCTCGTCACTGGTGAGTAGTAGAGGCCCCAAGCCCTATGTTTACGTGGTAACCAGACTTCTTTCCGTGTCATGAACTAGCGACTGCTTGATCCATAAAGGACCAATGTTTTTCAGAGACGTGGTGGTTCCACTCTACCAAAAATTGGAGTTGAGAGGCTTGGTAGTAGTGGAGTAGGAAAGGGACTGCTAGTCCTCCCTTGTACTTCAGCACTTGTTGATGGAGGCGAGGTTTTCTAACGTCCCATAGGAATCTGTCAATGTTCAATTGAAGGGAACAAAGGGCATTGGGTGGAGGGATCAGCAGTAGTCTCAAAAACAACTAAAGTGTATGCTGTAGAATGGTAATTTTAATTGTCACTATCCTCCCCATCCAAAAGAGGCGAATCCATGCAGACAGATCCCTGCATACCTGAGAGGTAAGAGCAGAGTAATTGGAAGCTGAAGTCTTGGAGAGAGTCAGCGCCACCCTAATACCCAAGTAGGGCAAGGAGTCACTTGCCTGCTCAAAGGAAAACACGGCGCGCAGGACACTTTTTGGAGGTGGAGTGACTTAAGAGGTTCAGAATCTGGAATTTCTTTAGATTTACTTTGAATCTCAAGGTCTCCCCGAAGACCCGGAGCTCTGAGACCAGAGCAGGAAGCAAGGACATCAGCTCAGTGATTGACAGAATGAGAATGAGCATAGAGGCTGACTAGGTGCTGATCTCCTCCAAAGTGAATCCGGGCGATGGCTAGGTTGTCTCTTAGTCATTACGCTAGAGGCTCCATGTATAGAGCGAAAAAGATAGGGTTAACAGAGGTGTGTGCCCCGTTTTACTGGAAAGGTAGGGAACGAGAAACAACTAAGCCTCACTGAAATCAGCGGGGCACTATGGATGCATCAGACCCATCTGCAGAATTTCTCAACTAGGCCGAATTTCCATCAGTATCCCAACAAGCATTTGCAATGCAATAGGTCTCGCATTTGCAAAAGTTTGAGCTTTTAGCATTGTTAATGACAAACCTTTTATTTATGTGTTGGTTTTGAAAACAGATAAATAAATGGCATTGTTATTTACAATGCCAATAGCTTAAATTCTCGCCAATGCAAGACCTAATGCATTTGCAATGCAATAGGTCTCGCAGTTATGCGAGTTTAAGCTATTGGCATTGTAAATCACAATGCCTTTTATTTATGTTTCTAAAACGAACACAAAAATAAAATCATTGTTATTTGCAATATGAATAGCTCAAACTCGTGTAAATACATTACAAATGCTTGTTTTCCTTTTAATCTTACCCTTGTATTCGTCACCAATATTAAAGTAACCATTTTTAAGATTCAGGAGGAAATGTTATTCATCACCAGATGGATCCCACCAGTACTTACCCTTGGAAGGCGGCGGTACTCACCTAGGGTAGCGAGAACCTAGGTGCGAAACTCAATGATGGTCAAGATTGGTTAAGTGTTTCGGGTCAACACTGGAGAAATCCAGACCCTGCAAAACCAACAGAGTTCACTCTCCCTTGATTAGGGATGATCAGAGTACTGCACAATATCAAGACGCAGAGACATGTTGTCTGGCCCTGCACAAGGTGATGCGCAGATTACTGCAGCCAATCACGGCGCAGGTGCATGTTACCTGGCACTGACCCAGATGATGAGCAGAGTACCACAGGTAATCACGGCAAAGCTTCATTTTGTCTGGTACTGCTCGAGGCGATATCTGGCACTGCAGACCTGAAGGCAGGAGGCGCCTTCCTGCTTAGCAGCCAAGATGGCGTCACTGACAATGAGCACAGAGTCCTACACATGCTAACAGAGGTATTGTGGGGTCCCTACTATTGGCATTGTAAATGGCAATGGCTTTTATTAATGCGATTGTTTTTTAACAACATAAATATAATGCATTTCCATTGCTAACATGGAAAACGTGCGCCAGGAGTTGGCCAAAACATTGGTAAACTTGGGCCTAATCAAATTGAAAGTCCGAGTGACTGGGAAAAATATCAAGAGTGCATCCCTGCACAAACACCTTTTTTGTCCAGAAGCAGCCACCACACACAGTCATTTGTAAACACTTGAGTATCCATGATGGACAGACTGGTCACGGGTACTGCCCCCGAGATGTGGATGTAACCTGCAAGTCTCAATCGAACTAGGTCAAGCCACCACCCGTTCCGCCTAGCCTTTCATCCTTCTATGGATGACGAAATGAGATTCAACCATGAAAACAACCACGCTGCTTTTAACTCTGTTTTAAATTGAAACCTTTTTATACCTTCAACACACATTTCTGCAGTTTAGGCCAAGTGAACCACAAACAAATATTTTAAAGCAAAAGCTGCCCTGTACCAACATGGAACGTTTATTCACACAATTAACCTCTTGCAAACCATTGTTATGATCCGCATTGTGAGTGCACATTACTAAATATAACCACATGTTCCAGCATTGGAGCAGAACAAATGAAAACTACTCCTACATAAACTGTGTGCGAGTGAGGCATAGAGATTAGAGTGAAGGCAGCTGCAAATGGAAGGTTTTTTTTTTTTTTTAAGGATGGAGGCGTTTAATGGGTAGCACTTGAATTCTCCTGGTTTTAAACTGAAACGACATGGGCCATAGTTTGTAAATGCTTATTTGCCCCTTTGGCCAGGCCCGGAACTAGTCAGGAGAGGGGGCGGAGGGTAGCGAGTGCATGGCGCCTGGAGGGGACCATTACCATAGAAGAGAAGTACTGCCAAACGGGGGAATTAATAAAATACAACAAAAAAGAAAATCAGCAATAGAGCAAAAACATATCCATTGAATTCCCAGGAAACAATTAAAGAAAAACGTAATCAAGTTGTAAAACGAATGTAAAAAAACAGAAACAAGTAGTAAATAGTCTTATACTCACTTTCACTGGTGCCGCCGAAAGCCAAATACACAGGATCAAAGACCACAAAGAATTTCCACTCTATCCTCTTGCGACTGTGAACCCCAAAACACTGGGGTCGGATATTGTGCCCTAAATCAGAGTTCTGGTGTGAACCGGTGCTCCAGAGAAGGCCGACCCCACCTCCTGGAGGTTTATGTCCAAAGTCCACGGCAGGGAGGTCGGGGGTCAAAAACCCGCTGCTTGTTCTCCCCCAGGAACCAGGAGCAAATGCTGTGATCTTGGCTGCTAAAAAAAAAAACAAGCGGGAGTTGTGTGAGCACACGCGCGGCTGACGTCAGCGGTGCGGCCGCCTGGGCTTGGAGTCTGCTGGAGCGCGAGACGGGCGAGCGGGCAAAGAGTTATGCGGGGGCACGTGAGCAGCCGAGAGGGAGCCGGAGCCTCTGGAAGACGGGCGGGTGGAACGACGGGGCGCAGTGGCACCTCCCGCTGCCGCCAGCAGCCATGGCACGGGCCAGGTGCGAGACCTAAAAAGAGCGGGCCGAGTCGGAGAGCGTGGGCTAAGGACCGTGCATCAGAAGGGCACTTGGGGGAGAGCGTGGCCTGGAACGTCGGAGGGAGGAGGGGAAGCGGCAGGGGGCGTCTGGTGTGTGTGTGTGTGTGTGTGTCTCTCTCTGTTGTTGAGTGAGATAAGTATGGGTGCACTGGCTGGGGGCGCCTGGTGAGTGTGTATGTGTGTGTTTCCTGCCGAATGCAGCTGCCTTGCCTAGACTGAAGGGGGACAGGAGATGTGCAACGTGGTGAATGTGCGCGTCCCGATCCGATCGGCCTACAGCCTGCGTGTGCCCATTTCCTGTCCCCCTTTAAGCCCGTGAAAACATAGCCGGCGGCTATAGGTCTCGCTGCGACAGCGCTTCACGCTGCGTCGCAGGTGTGAGACCTAAAAAGGGAGGGCCAGTGAAAACGATCAAAAGCTTTCTTGGCATCAAAGGAAAAAAGCAGTGCCTCCTTACGTGTCTTATGGATTTTAGATAGGAGGTGCAGAAGGCGTTAGCTGTTATTGCCCCACTGGTGCGCTGGTATGAATCCCGCCTAATCTGGCTCTATCGGGCTTGGCATGAGTGAGTTCATTCGGTGTGCTGAGATACTGGTGAACAAGCTTACATCTATGTTCAAGAGCGAGATGGGTCCATATGACCCACAGAGGGCAGATCCTTGCCTTGCAGGGAGTCGGTGAGGGAGCCGGAATAGGCAAAGGAGTTATAGAGACAGGTAAGCAGAGGGGCTAGCTCATGGCAGAAGACCTTATAGAATAGAGCACTAAAACCATTTGGCCTCGGCTTCAGGCGCCCGCTATCGGAGAGCACCTCTTCTATTTGTATGGGTTATTCCATAGCCTCATCTTCTATATTGGGAAAGGAGGTAAAGGCGGCCTTGCGAAGATAGCATGAAGGGTCCCCGCTGGGGTCATAAAAAGCAGAGCACAAGGAACTCTAGAAGGCCTAGAAGACCAATGCTGTCTCCATGTCCGAGCGGGCCTCAGTAGAGGGTCTGGTGTGTATCGCCTTCACAACTCCAGACTGGATTTTACTATGGAGGCCACATTTGTTACTCCGGAGGCAAAATTTGTGCTCGAGCCAATCATAGCATATTACAGCCGGTCAAGGTCAAGATGTTTGAGAAGAAGGTGCGCTTTTTCAAGTTTCTGCCATATTCTGGGGGCACCCGTCGGTTTGTGGATGGCCTCAAGTTCCGCAACAAACATCTCCAAGTGCTGTTATTTGTTTTGACGTCTGCAGTTCTCCACTGAGGAGACTGCTATGAATTCCCTCCTCACGATCAGCTTCAAGGCTTTCCAGACCAATGGCAGGCATATCTCTCCAGTGTCGTTTGCTTGGAGATATTCTACAATCACCTTTCAGAGCGAATTAATCATAGTAGGGGACTGTAACAGAGTCTCTATAAGACGCCAGCATGAAGTCCTAGGTCGGGTCACATTCAATCGGAGAGAAAAAGAGAGGGGTCATGGTCAGAGGGCAACCAAGGGGCAATATCTGCCTTTGAAATAAGGGCTTATAGGGTCAGGTCGCAAGGAAATGGTCAATGCGTGCATATGTTTTGCGTGCTGCTGAGTAAAACGTATAATCTCTGGTCGATGGCTGCAGCAGTCGCCCGATGTCCTGCATCCCAAAGCCTGCCAGTCACTGTAAACCAGCTGCAGAGAAGGCCCCTACTTGATCAGAGAGTTGCCCTGAGCGATCCAGGTTGGTGTCCACAACCAAGGTCATGCCCCCCCCCCCCCCCACCTTATCAGGATAGCGGCATCACAAGATCTAAGTAGAGGCACCAAGGAGCTGGTAATAAAAGATTCCTGGCGCTCGTTAAGGGCATAAGTGTTCACCACAGTGAAATGAAAGGTGTCCACTTAAGCCAGGCTGCTAGGAGGCACCCCTTATCCTCAGCGACTGTGGATAGTATTTCCCCATTGAACCCTTGTGAAAAAAGAACTGATACACCCCCCCTTACTTAGTGGGGCATGAAGACAAGATTTGGAGTGTAAACCAGGGGAATTGCATTCTGGGGACATCTTTAGAGAGAAGACGAGTCTCCTGTAGATTGCACATTGTTCTAATAGTGAGAGAACAGCGGACAGTTTAATAGGATTTTTCAGGCCCCTTACATTGAGGCTGGTGAACTTAAGATCCTGGAAAACAGGGAAGGGGGTAAGAAAACTGTGTGAACCCCTGCACCCGTTTGTCAAAGAATGCAGCAAAGGTAAGCCCAAAATGTGCATAGTGAAAAGCCCAATATCAACCAAATCTGGGGGGGGGGAGTAAAAACCCACAAAAAACAACCCCCAAAAACCAACTGGAATAACCCAAAACCAATAACAATAAAAGTCCATTGTGGAAAGGAGCAGGTTGCAGAGCACGGGCCAGGCAGACAGGGACATGATCAGGATCAGTCAAGTTCTCAAAAGGTAGGAAACAGCCCTGGAGAGGAGAAACTGTAGAGATGGAGAATGTCCCAAAGACGTCCTGTGCCCGTCCCCACCTTCCTCCTACCCCCTGCCCTAGAGAACAAAACAGTGTTGCAGGGGTTCTCTTGGCCTCAAAGTACCTTGGTTTTGTCAGCATCATCGGTCAACGTCTTCAACCCCGATTGCCTCTCCAACACCATAATCTCTGGATCAGGCTGCGTGCTAGCAGGCGAGCTTCAGGACCATTGCCAATGGCGGTGCTTACTTCCAGTACAACTGTCTGTTGAAGGATCAGCAATAGAGAGCACTTGGATTTGGTGGAGCTCGCTCTCACATGGAAAGACAATCTGAAAGGGGTGTCCCCTGGAGTACAATATACCAGCATCCCCTAGATGAGCAGTGATAGGGCGATAGTCTAAGCGCATCTGAAGGGTAATCGATGCAAGGTTTTGGTACAGCACAAGCATGTGCCCTTCTGAACTGAATCGGGTGGGTCTCTCGTGCGTTGCACAGGATGCTTTCCTTTATATGAAAATCGTGGACACAGACTAGGATGTCCGAAGGAGGGGTTTTCTCCGGTTTTGGTGGACCCACACAATAGATCCAGTCCCGGTTTATGTCTGTCTGCCGATGCCCTCAAGATGTGTCAAAAGAGGGACCCAGTTTACTCTCCTAAGTCGGCACCTTCTGCATTTGTCGGAACCCATTTTATGCGTATATTGTCACACCGTGAGCTGTTCTCCAAGTCCTCAGCATGAGCTTGTAGGTCGAGCCGTTTCTTCAGATGGAGAACTTCTTCCTGCTGCCACTCCACTTCTTCAACCCACCTGGGCTCTTGTTCCTCCAGAGCAGAGACCTTGTCACCCAGCTCTTCTAGGTCCCGGCAGACTTTGCGCAAATCAGCCGAAAGGTCTTTCTTCACCGCTTGCAGATCATCTCATAGCGACATGAATAAGGCCTTGAGGAAGGACTGAGTCAAGGGGCCCTCTGTTTCATCAGGCTATGAGAGATGATCCATAGTGGTTGCAGGTACCTTGTCTCCTGCTGCCTCTCTGCAGGGCTTGGTCAGCATATCCCTAAAGGAGCAGTCTTTCTTCATCCTCATTGCCGACATAATGGCATCCTTCTATGAAGTAGAAAACAAAATGGGAAGGGGGGGGGCGGGGGTTGGGGGTCGGGTCAAGGATGATCCAATCGAGGGGGAACGTGAATTAGGCGAACACGAAGCCACAGGTATGGCCGGCACAAGATACAGCAGGCCAGGCATAGTTTCTTTTCACCCTACAGACACAGTCGAGGCTGAGCACCCAAATGTGATGACCCGGCTGCTATCAATAGCAGGCGGTCTGCAGTCAGCTCCAACTATCCCCCCCTTTGTGGAAGCAGGGTGTGTCGCCCAAAGGGTGGCCGTCAAGATGCTGTAATGATTGCCCCCCAGGAGCGCAGCGCCCAGGGGCTCAGACAAAGTAGACCAAGCCCAGGAGAAGTCCAGGAGGCGGGAAGCAAACAACCCTTTATCTAGAGTGATTCATGGCTCCCGTATCACTCTGCATGAAGGGGATCCGAATCTGCAGGCAGGCATCCCAAGCTGAGCCCCAGCGGAATGCAGACAGAGGCAGGTCATAAATTCTATGTAGCCCCTTTAAATGAGGTCCAACCGTGGGTGGCTCCAGGCCTTAGAATGGGGGTGGAGGGAGGAGATAAAGCGGCCCAATGGTCAGTCACAAAATTAGCAGGTTGAGGCATCTAAATGGGGGAGCCCAGTGAAAGGAGGGCAGACCGCCTAAATGTCTCCAGTCTTCCAGGACACCAAGGACTGTAGCGAAACTTCACTTGCCCTTAGTTGGGCCAGCCCCATGTCAGGAATCTCCAGGGAGGTCCACTGGCACCCACCCCACAAGAAGAGGGAGGGGACACACTGTTATCCCTCCTGAGCAATGAGGATGCCAAGGGGGCACGGTTGCTCAGGTCTCATACCACAGCCGCCAAGGTTAAAAAGCTTGATAGCTCCCAGAGTAGGAGCCAAGTCAGGTGGGTCCTCTGCAATGGGGGTCAGTCTGCAGACGGCTGCCTATTTGCTATCCAGAACACAGCTGCCGACTCTGTACGGTAGGGCACAAGGACAGCCAATGCTCTGCGCCCGGGTGCGGGCTATGGCAGATGTCCCGAGGGTAGCTCACAGGTGTCCAGGTCAGGACCCGGTCCAGTGGGGAAAGACATCAAGAGGGCCGGAAGCTGTGTGGGCGGGCGAAGGGCCCCAGCAGAAGGGTCGCCGAGACAGTAGTAGGCAGCCCGAGAGATCCACGTGGTTTAGGTTCTCCAAGATCAGGCAGTGGTGCTGCAGTCTTCCCAGGCAGTCTCTGTCATTCCCTCAGGGATCCCAGTGAGGGGGCAACCATCGTTCATGCCCCCACAGCAAGCTGTAGGGGGCACTTGTGTCCACTCCCCCCACACTGGAAGATAAGTCAATGCGGGCGCCAGGTGCACGCCTTCGCCCCGATCCTGTGAAGCCACCCAGGCCCAGAGGCCGGATGCCCCCCAATGGTCGTCGCTGGGGTGGAAGAGTGACCCGCAGCGGGCTCACCACGCAGTCTTCTGTGGGGCTGCTCGAGGAGCACGCTCTCTGCTGGTCACAATGGGCTGTAGGGTCGCACCTGCCCTGGAAGCCTGAGTGGAAGTGCAGCCGGGCAGGACGCATAACTTTAACTCAAGCCGACTGCGGCCATCTTGCAACAAGAGCGCGGCCCTGGCCTGCCTCAATCGTCACCCTGGGGATCGGACAACCGTGTTCCACAGGTTCAGCAGCTTGCCCTTTCGTGTCGCCCAGTATGGACATGGCCAAGGGGACATTCAAGGCTATCCGGAAGGGTGCTTTAGGGAGCTAATTAAGTGGCGAGGACAAAGAAACATGACTCAGTCATCCGCCATCTTGGCCGACCCCCCTTCTGCACAAAACTGTACTCTGCCCACATAAACACATAGCTTAGCTTTGCAGGCAGATAGACAAATCCCTTCTGACCACAGATAAAGATGAGCCCTACCTTCCACACAGTAGACCATGCCATCCTCAATTTCACAGGCAATGTCCTTCATTGGATCTTCTTCTACAGTTCAAACCGACACCATTTTGTTCACATGGGCACCTCCAGGTCCCAAAAGAACCCTATAACCTGCAGAGTCGTCTCCTAGGCTTTTACACTGCCTCCTGTCATCATCAACCTCTGCATGGAGCCCATGGCGCTCCTCTCGGACAAGACCACCAACACGAGAAACACCACGAGAAACAAGTTTACCACCTACTTCACTGAAATTGGTAATGGGATGAAAGTTATTTGTCTCAAGCTCAACACCCACAGGATAGGAGTAATAATCTTCATCAAAAACCCCTCTCCATGGGATACATCTGGTGGATGGCCAAACTCGGATCCACACTCAGCACCTATGCCAGAAACCTTGGAGTTATCATTGATAGCAAACTGGACGTGACCGCATAATTCAAAACTGTTGCTGCGTCTTGCTTCCACACCCTACAAATATTGATGAAGATCTTCAAATAGCTTCCAAGCAACACCAGAAATAACGTCACTCATGTCCTTGTCACAGGAATACTCTCTTCGCCAAAATCCCAAGTAAATCACTGGAAAACTACAAAGCATCCAGAACAGGGAATCCAAACTCAGACCCAACCTTCCACAAAGAATTCACATCACACCTCGGGGAGCTCCAGAGTCCAGACACACAAACATGCTAATTTCAAACGTCTCACACACATATTCAAGGCACTACACATGGTCCCACTCAACTGAAAAGTTGCATCTTATTCCATCAACTACCCAGATACGTCTGCTCTGCAGGACTCTGACTTCCACACATCCCATGTTCACATAACCAGACCAGGACGGGCATTCTTTTACATCGCTCCTAAAGCATGGAAGAACCTCCCACAACATATCAGACCCACCTTCTCTCTTCTTGGAGCAAGAAGCTGAAGATCTGGCTTTCTTTTCAATTAACCTAACTACCCTAGGCTGGGCTAGGCACACAAACCCGCTCAGCACCAGGTTACTCTTGCAGATGATAGTGCAATTTACAAATACACATAATTCACAGATAACAGCATTTGCCAATATGCTGATGATATACAATTCTACTGGGAAGTCTCCTCTCCTTCAGACATCCAGCATCGCAAACACTGCCTACAAATCATTACCCCCTGGCTGTCCAGCGCCTACCTGAAATTCAACCAAATCAAATTAACCCAGAATTCCTGTTGTCTGGCAGGAACACACAAGAAATAGAACAAACCTGGCTTAATCTGGACTGCTTCAAACCCCAACTTTCACCAAATTCCAAGTCACTTGGATTTACACTGGTCATCAATCTCACCCTCAAGGATACATGGTCCTAAAAACAAAGATGGTCTGGTACCAACCATCTCTTTAAACAAAGTGAAAACATTATTATAGAAAGCAACTTCAGAACTGCTATTCCACCCCTCCTACTCTTGCATCTGGTTGGAGGTAATGCCCTGCTCCATGGCCTTCCATAGCCCCACACTGGCACCCTTAAGGACATTCTACATACTGCAGCACGTTGCATCGAGGGCCAGAGGAAATATTATCATGTCACCCCCATCCTAACGGAACTCCAACGGCTCCCCTTGCCTAACCGCACCATCTTCAAAACCAGCTGCATTCTTTACAAAGCCATCATGACCAATAACCCCCTACGCTTCCTTATCTTGCAGACAAGCTATGGTGGTTGTTGGTGTTCCCACAGTCAGGATACCATCAGACTGTAGACTAAGAAATGAAGTGGGGAAAAAACGAAAAAAGAAGGCAATATGCTTTTTCTAATAATGCACCTAGAATCTGGAAAAACATCCCCAAATCAATAAGGACTATTCGAAGGCTGCTCCAAGTTAGGAAATAGTTGAAGACTCGCCTCTTCAAAGAACTTTACATCACAATGCACTAACTGTTCATAATCCAGCTACCATTCTATCAAGCGTTAACTTTGTGCTGCCCTTTTACCTGTGTCGCCTTTCGCTTAGGTTCCCTCTCTAGAAATACCATACACATACCCAGGTCAAACAGAATTACTTTAGAAGCCATCCCAGAGTCAATGGATGATCATCCAACTACCTTAGAAGTCATTTACACGTCATCAGACATCATCAAGCTCTTGAAGTCATCAGCAAGCTGCAGAAGCTCAGCCTGATGATTTGAGGATGACTTGAAAATTAGTATCTGATGACTTTAGTAGGTGTCATTATTCCTGATGATCTGAGGATGACTTGTAAATGACTCTCCGATAACTTTACAAGATGACATTGTTCCTGGTGACTTTGGGGTGATTTGAAAATAAGCATCTGAATACTTCAAAGGTACTATTGTGTTTTCAATAAGATGTTTTTGCGTCTGGTGATTTAACAGGAATTGTTTGTCTATTTAAAGAGCACGTCCACCACTTTGGTTTCAGTTTTCCAGAAAAATGCAAACTGTTGGATGATTGCACAATGAATTGCAGATAAAGGTCTGACCTCCTGCAGCTGGGAGCCCCAAAACCCAAACACACCTTGAACCCCCAAATTAACCCTTGCACCCCAAAATCCAAACACACCCTGAACCCCAATATTAACCCTTGCACCCCAAGACCCAAACACACCCTGAACCCCAATATTAACCCTGGCACCCCAAAACCCAAACACACCCTGAACCCCCAAATTAACCCTTGCACCCCAAACCCAAACACACCCTAAACCCTAAAATTAACCATGACACCCCAAACCCCAAACACACCCTGAACCCCCAAATTAACCCTTGCACACCAAACCCAAACACACCCTAAACCAGCGGTCTTCAATCTGTGGGGCGCGACCCCCAGGGGGGTCGTGGAGTCCCGGGAAGGGGGTCGCAGATTCTGCAGAGTGCAGTTCCTGGCATTGGGCTGGTGCTCACGGCGGAGGCCTAATTCACACCGAGGTGTGAAAAACATCAAGGCCTCATTAACAAGTAAAAGGTCTTTTAAAGACCTGTCAAGTACTTGGGTGTGACTGTGTGTGTGTCCCTTAAGCAGTTACAGCCGGGCTCACATACACGAGCTGGGGGGAGCTGGGGGGGGTGGGGGAGTGGCTGTAGTGTAGCCCTTTGAGTTCAATGGATGTTGCGCACCTGGAGGTGTAGGTCCCGTGACACGTCCCCCGCCCCCAGCAGGGAGGCACAGAGATGCCCTCCCATGAGCGGGAAAGAAGGAAGACGACGCAGAGAGATACTGCCCCCCCCCCCCCCCCCCATGAGAGAGGCACAGAAAAGGTGGGTGGATGAATGATGGGTGGATGGATGATGTAAGGCTGAAGGATGGATGGATGGATGGATGTGTGAAAAGGTGGGTGGATGAATGATGAGTGGATGGATGGATGGATGTATGGATGAAAGGCTGAAGGATGGATGGATGTGTGAAAAGGTGGGTGGATGAATGATGAGTGGATGGATGGATGAATGTATGATGGATATATGGATGGAAGGATGAAAGGGTGGATGGATGAAGGATAGATTGGTGAAGGATAGATGTATGGATGGAAGAATGAAAGGGTGGACGGATGAAGGATGGATGAATGAAAGGGTGGATGGATGAATGATGGATGGATGGATGTGTAAAAAGATGGGTGGATGAATGAAGGTGAATGGATGGATGAAAGGGTGGATGGATGAATGATGGATGTATGGATGGAAGGATGAAAGGGTGGATGGATGAAGGATAGATTGGTGAAGGATAGATGTATGGATGGAAGAATGAAAGGGTGGACGGATGAAGGATGGATGGATGAAAGGGTGGATGGATGAATGATGGATGGATGGATGTGTAAAAAGATGGGTGGATGAATGATGGGTGAATGGATGGATGGATGGATGAATTATGGATGTATGGATGGAAGGATGAAAGGCTGGATGGATGAAGGATGGATGTATGGATGGGAGGATGAAAGGGTGGATGGATGAAGGATGGATGTATGGATGGGAGGATGAAAGGGTGGATGGATGAAGGATGTATGTATGTATGTATGGATGGGAGGATGAAAGGGTGGATGGATGTGTGAAAGTGTGGGTGGATGAATGATGGATGGATGTGATGAGGTCTAACAGGCGCATTTATGGTTGTCAAAAGTTGATGATGAGGAGTACCAGTTTCTAGAAACTTTTGTCGGAAGGGGGTCCTTACGCCTAAAAAGGTTTTACAAGGGGGTCTCGGCATCAAAAAGTTTGAAGACCTCTGCCCTAAACCCTAATATTAACTAACCCTTGTACCCTAAAACACAAACACACCTTAAACCCTAAAATTAACCCTGGCACCCCAAAACCCAAACACAACTGAGCCCCCAAATTAACCCTTGCACCCCAAAACCCAAACACACCCTGAACCCCCAAATTAACCCTTGCACACCAAACACAAACACACCCTAAACCCTAATATTAACCCTTGTACCCTAAAACCCAAACACACCTTAAACCCTAAAATGAACCCTCGCACCCCAAACATGCTCTAAACCCTTAAATTACACCTGGCCCCCCAAAACACAAACCCACCCTCAACCCTAAAATGACCATGTACGCCTTAAAATCCAAAAGCCCTACAAACCCCCAAACTTTTTATGAATGCGGAATGCCGGGAGGCACTGCTGTGATATGATACTTTCTGTACCCCCAGGCTGCACTTCCTTCATAGAGTATTTCCATAAACACATAGTTTAGTGGAATCCGATTGTTAGACTCTTTAAACAACTGCGGACAGACCTGCTCATGGCCCGAGGAATAGGTCTTGCAAACGAAAACAAGCTTTGTCGTCATGGTGACTGCCGAATTCACTCCATCACAATACTAAAATACATTTATAAAAAGCACAGCTGCCTCGAACACAATGCCAAAATCACCTACTGTAAACCATCAGTCTGCCGGATGGCTGGGACTCGAACCGCAGATCCTCAATGGAGAGCAGCTCTCTCACCTTTTCATATACCGGAAGCCGGTGGATTCCTCTAGCAAAAGCCTACGCACATCCGGGAGCGCCGGAAGTGACGCCATTGTTCTGCGGCAAGAACGAAGACTGCCGTGAGTGCAATGGCCATTAAAGGGACAGATGGATTGGCATCGGTCTCTTTATCTTTCCAACTCCACTTCTTTCATCGATTCCAGCGTATTCTCAGGTAAGTGCTGCAGCTGTTAAAAAAGAGCAGCATCGATCCTCCGCTCTCTGTCCCAGCTGCTCAATTTCCGTACCAGACCAGCTTCCTCATTTTTCGGAAAGCACGAGTTTTCATTTAGGGGGCAAATTCAGACACCGCTCCCTGCATGTGTATGCTTCGTACGTGTTAAAATGAATGCCTGCGTTGCAATGTGTGTGTATTATGTGTGTTTGATGTTTGTCTGTATCAACCTGCCTGCTTGTTTAATATGCACCTTTTGTGTTTGAGCATGTGTATGTGTGACGTAGTGCGTGCCTGTGTAAGTTGTGGAAAATTGCAAAAAGCCTAAAAAATGTGTTTTACAGCAAGTTCTACGCCGTAAGGTAAAATAAATTACTGCCCGTATATTGTAGGTCCCATGTTGGTTCCAAGTGCACCTGCGTGTATTCAAGATTCTCGACCAAATGGAACAGTTTTCGATCTACTGAAAAGTTGTCAATCAAAGAAGGCTAAACACATTTATTTATGTGAATATTGTATATTGTTGAGCATTACTTGTGTCCTTGCAACTTGTAATTACTAAAACATTGGCAGTTTTCATGGATGCGTTTCAAAGCATAAGGATAAATGCTTCAAATAACTTAGCAGTTATAATGCTGGTTCCTTATTTTGTTTGCTATTTGTGTAATTGAGAGGCCTGGTTGCCTGTGGCGATTGAGGTTTACGCCCTATTTAGGAAACGTAGTCCGACGCATTCCAACATCTTGCGATATCTACTTTCGCAAAACAGGCTATCATTCTGGTTTCGTTCCATGTCCATGCAATGTTTTTAATTCGTTTGTATATATTATTGAGATGGGGCCAATTACGTATTCCCTGTTTGCGCTAATTTACCTTGACCGCTAAGATCTCTGTAAAAATGAAGCAGGTCTTGTTACATCTGCCACTATCGATCCCAGCCATATATTATCCAGTTACAACCTGACCTACTGCTAAAGTACTGAGGCAGAGGGATCGAGCCCTGAGATAAATCTCATTAATATCTCTCGCTCTCTCTCTCTCCTTGCGCGCTCTCTCTTCTTGCGCGCTCCCTCTCTCGCTCCCTCCTTCCTTGCGCGCTCTCTCGCTTCTAGCATTCAACTGCCTCGGATCATGTGTTAAATATTTATAAGGTGAAAGCACGCACAAGTTGCAGTAACGTGTGCCTTCCCCATTGATTGAGATCTTATAAGAGGTTTCCCCATGCCCTCTTCTCGTTTGAACTGCGGGTACTGCATGTGTCAACGAGGTATCGGATCCCTTTATGTTAAATTGCATCTCTTACCAAACTTCCAAACACCTCTGGCAAAACACTTATACGGTCCCAGAGGGGAGACCTATTGGCTATGCCAATGCTTTTGCTTTATGTATTTGCCATTCTAACGCCTTTTGTTTCATTTATAAAAGCCATTACATATTGCACAATTAACGTACAATACTACTAGCAAAGCTAATATCTTTAGCTTAATAAAAGGTGAAACCTATTGCATTTTTAACGCTTGTCTTTTCATGTTGGGGGTGCCGGTGGGCAGAGGGTAGCAGGCATCTGACTCTCTATGCATCTGTGGGGATAGGTAACTTGATTTCCGTCACAAACCCCAGTGTGAAAGTTCACTTATTGATAGTTCTTCTATTTCTCTCATAATGCCTCTACTATGCTATTACTATTTGTCCTGAGCAGCAAGACCTAAGCATACACTCTGGCTCTCCAAAAATAAAGTTGATTATTAGGTAATTTCCTCAATGGCCTTCAGTGCATGCCCAAACACTTCTTTGTAGTCCAAAATCTAGGCATATTAGATAGAAATTGCACCAGGTCAGTGTACTTCTTGGGGTGCTTTTCTCCAATTAAATCTGTTAATCAGTTTGATATGCTTTGTATTTTACCTTTGAAACTTAAACCACATACAAACTAATTCCTGATTTTTATATCTAGCAGGATATAATCATGGCTTCATTCAACGTCCTGTTTTTCACTCGCAATCATTCTGTGTGTGTTCGAAAAGATGGTGACTTCCTGCTTTTGGACAATCCTGGGGAAGTTCTTTGTAAATGGCTGGTCGAAAATGTAGATGAAGCTGGTCAGCCAATCACCGAAGAGATATTTTAAAGCTATGATTCTGTTCCAATCATCTGGTAAGCACAATAAGTAAACCTTTATAATAAGTTTGCGACTGCAGGATAACGGTACAAATTACCAACCTGTTTCAGTAAAAACCTACATTTGTGATTAATTAATCCAATAATGGACAGTAAAAATGAACATGCATGTCCCCACATATGCCTTGGATTGCTCCCCAGAGACAAATGTAACACTTATGAAAAGGACTGAAACGTTTAGCTTGTGGCACTACTATAAGGCAGCCATTTTTGGATAAACTATTTTATTTAGGCAACTTTTTTCAGGAGGTTCAAGTTCAGGCTTACAATGTGTACTGTCTATTAAGGAAAACTTACTTACTTGGTTATGGATAGATTGTACATTTGTCCTTTATTATCAATACCTCTTTATTTATATATTATGGCTAGAGCGTGAAGATATATTGCAAGTGGTCAATGTGTTCTTTTCTGTTTTGAAGTTAATATGTAAATATATATATTTTTTCTCTTGCTTTTTTTTTTTAGTGAAGAAACAGTGTCTTAATGATTCAGGATATTTTTCAAGAGATAATTGCAAGCTTTTCTGGCACGACAGAGGGTCTAAAACAGGTGTTACTTCAAAGGACACTGGAGAAAAAGCAGATGTTAATGGACTGTGGCAATCGGGGAAGCGCTGGTAGACTTAAGAGGTTGTTACGCGAACTACAAGAGGAAGAAATTGCAGAGAAAAGATGCAAGGACAAAAAAGCCAAGCAGAGTGGACTGGATTATATAAGAGTTGGTAACAAAGCTCATGCTGAAAGCACAACTTCTCAGCCTGGTGATGCAAGTTCGCGGATGAATTTGCAGAAACTTGAAAACCTGGCCCTTTTTAGCAGGGATGGCTAGTGTCCATCAAAAATCCACAACTAAAAATGATGCATCAGACCGTGAAAATGAACTTGTCTTGGAGTCTCCGCTTAAATCCAAATATCAAGGGCAAAAACATGCCTCCCTTTCACCACGTCATCCTAGAGTAATCAACACTCATTCTGAAAATATAATGGGGCCAGTCTGATGTAATCAATAGCCATCCTGAAGCTGTCATAGGATCATCCAGGAATAATCCACACTCATCCAGAAATTGTCATGGGATCATTCCAGAGTAATCCACTTCCATCCTGGAGCGGTTATAGGATTATCCTGGAATAATTGACAGTCAAACTTAAATTAGCTAGAACCCATCCTGGAGTAATTCTCCCTCATCCTGAAGTTGTCAATTAGTATTCGTGGAGTTGTAAAAGGTAATCACTCCCTGCCAGTAGAAGTCATCAGAACACCATCCTACTTTAGTTTTTGTGATGAGTCTAGGTTCGTCATCACATTTAAATTTTTTGTCCTACAGGCATACTTCAGGATGGCTTGGGATGACTTCCCCAGATAATGGCAGGAATAGCCTGACTGTAATCATCAGATGAGTCCAGGATGATCTTCCTTTTTGACATGGGTAGATGTAGCTGATCTGTCGTCTGTCTCACACAAACACCATGTATGCTATGCTCTCTGACACAAAGATGATTCTCTTACACAATATTTTACTTATTTGCTACTTGCACTCACCGTTTGTAAAAACCAGTTAAACGGCCTTACTCTGCTGTTGGTCTTTTGACAGACGTTAGTACATTAACGGCAATGCTTCCGGGTTGGATGATAGCCAATCCTATATTTGAACATATTGGGAAGTCTACTAGAAGTGGGAGGGAACCAAAACATGTAAGGCGGTCTAGGATTAGACCACTGCTTAGCCTGTAGCCAATCATAGTGCGCTGCCCAAAATTCCCATATGCTCATTGGCTATTGAGTCTTCACGTGCCTCTGTAGTATATAGAACACTGCCGAGGCGATTTTGTCCAGTTCGATATTTACTGCTCTTAGTTGTAACATCGAAGAAGCGCAGACTCTCATTGGTCCACATTTTGGTTTCTTGGATTGGCTACAACTGAGGCAGCCTTCAGCTTTGGTTGGTTTAACTGTGAGTCTGTGACAGTCCAAATTGTTGCTTTTGGATCAACTAAAACGTTAGTTTAAATTGCATTAATATAACTCCTACTGCCCCTGCTGAGGCGCTGAGTATGCCGCCCTTTTTCCTTTTAAAAATGCTTTAAATCGAGCGCCTGGTTATAGAGCAGCAGTCAGCCTGCTTTGCAAAAAAAAAGTGGACTTCTTGGTTCGAGAGAAAGTGGTGCGCGGGCTGAGCGAAAAAAGGGATTCCTCTCGCGGAATAAGATGCTTATGACTCCCCCAGTAAAATGAGTTGTTGCAGGCACCCAAAAAGACGGGTCAGGGACATAGAGCGAGAAAAATAATTGGAAATTGAAGCATAGTCTGAAGCCTCCGGTCCTGTGATAGAATCCCCAAGAGCGAGGTCCGGGACATTAAAGTTAGGATGTCGTCAGCCGTGGGAAAGCCTGCTGAGAGCTCCAAGCAGGGGAAGTTCACTAAACTTGATTATCTGATCAAGTCCTGCGTTTTCGTTGCATTATGGGGCATGTATTTATTTTGTACTAACATGAATAGTAAAAGTGACAGAATTCATAAAAAAAAAACGTGGGCAGAAAGAGCTAGCTACAAGTAGGGAACTGGATTCTGGAGAACGGGCTTTTGAGGCCACTCATTTTAGAGTGGCCAACTTTCCATTATCACTGTGCAGGATACTTGGTGTGCACGGAGACACTTTGTACATGTTGATACACCAGAAGACCTCTCGAGGAGTGAGTTTGGCAGTGAGTCATACTAAGCACCTGCACTTTTTCCTACTTGGGGGTCACATTTAGCTCACACGGTCCTGGACCCCCACATTTATCAGAGTAGGATGAAGTTATCAAAAACAGTGGGTATCCCCTCGTTACAAATATATTCTGCCCAATGTGTGCCAATAGCAAGATATGGGGCAGGGATTTGGGGAGTCGTAGAACCCACAGCTTTGCAGAGGGAAGAAAACCGGTTCTGTAGGAAAATTATACCGACTCCAGATTGGATTCCCACTGCATTTGCCACGTGAAGTGGGGCTTAACATACCTTAATGACCTTATTCTTTATCGTCCCCCCCCTTCTGTGACTATAATCCATTTGGAAAATTAAGGAAGTCTCACTCACTAAAAGCATAATCACTGCCTGCCTGGCCTGTGATAGAGGCCTTTCCATTCCATGGCTGGCATAAAATTGGTCTAAATAACGTTTATAGAGACCTAACAGTGCAAGTTCTTCATGGCAGAAAGCAAGTGCAAGCACTGTTATTTTTGCAGCTGCAAACAGGTTCAACGCTGAATCCTTTATACCAGAGGTCTTCAAACTGTGGGGCACGACCCCCAGGGGGGTCGTGGAGTCCTAGGAAGGGGGTCGCAGATTCCCCAGCTTCACTTGTCCCTGCAAAAAGACAGCCATCCTGGGACAGCTAATTGAGATCGTTATCAGCTTCTTGCCTGAATGAAAGGCCTGAATGAAAGGCAAATGTGCCTTATCTGTTAATCTGCAAGATACTTAGGGCACTAAGGATGCTTAGGAGCAGTTCTGGCTCATTGTGAAGACAAAGAAGTGTGTTTTTGAGTGGAAATGCAGAGAGTTAACACCTGGGCTGGGAAGTTATTGCTTTTACTTTTAACTGCATTTAAACAGCCCTTAGTGCCCGTAAAGAGGTGTTGAAGGGACAGTTATGTAAAACTACGCTCTGATATTACTAAAACCTATATTTTGAAAGCACCATTTTATTGTAAAACTATTCATTGCAATTCGACGGCAGCGTTCCTCCAAATAAAGGACGTGGTATCATATGAACCCTACATGGACCTAATTACTATGCCAGTGGACAGGGCCCTTTACTTCAAGTTTAGAGTTGGCACCCTCCCGCTAAGAGCAACTGTATCAAAGTGGAAGTCCTATGCTCATTTATCCCCCTTTTGCGCTTGTTGACCAACCAGGCCTGAGACGGTGGCACATGTACTCTTTGAGTGCCCAGACTATATCCATCCAAGGAAATACTGGTTGAAACCCCTTTTTAAACGACTGGGAACACGCATGCATTTGGTGGCTCTCCGAATTTTATTGACTGATACTTCTCCACCTATAGTCTGTGGTGTCTCAAAATTTTTAAAACGTTCCTGGTTGATACGTTGCAATAGATTGTCTTTATTGATTTAATTCCTTTTTAGCTAATTTATTTTAGGGAGTCCCCTAAAATTTTACCTTTTTAAAAATGTATGACATACTGTACTTTTTTGTTCTTATTTTAAAAAATGTTGTTTTTATGTATGTTATGCTTGTAAGATATCTTTGCATATCGAATAAAGCTTTTCAACCAATTGTAAAACTATTCACACGTTTTTCAGTATTCTATCTTACCCTGTGTGTAATGCAAGTATAAAAAACTGACTTACATATTCACAGTGCTTTCCGTCACAGGCTGTGACTTCATAGCACTAAAGATACACATCACTATTCTCCACTGCACCAATCAAGATTTATTTATGTGGTTCTCTGGTTACACACAGACCTCTGCAGCGCATTAACTAATATAGGTTTCATAATGTACTACAGTGCATTTCCCACTGAGAGAACTTTTTTATTTATTTTTCATTTACGCTGCCCATTATTTTATATATAGATACCTGAAGGTGAAAGGCTTGCATAGCCAGAGGGTCACTTTTTTTGATACTCTGGTGGTGCAAGCATCTCAACCATATCTATGAGGCAGAGCAAAGTCACCCTGCATGGCTTTGCATTGCCTCATAGATATGGAGTAAGACATAGCAGCGTAAGTCACTGCGTTGCCTTACTCTGCGTCAAGGTATTCCATGGGCGTTGCGTGGGGTTACCACGCAAAGCCCATGGATTTTGATGCTGACCCATATTTACAAAATAACGTTAACCTGGGGCAACTCCAAAAACTGGCGCCTCTCCCGTGGAGGTGTAACGAGGAGAATTATTTCATTTCTCCTAGTTTTTCCTCTTTCCATGTGTGCTGTATTCTGCAGCTCACATAGAAATAGGAAAACACCCCCCAGGAATGTTTTGGTGAAGGAAGGTGCCTCTTCTCGTACAAAAACAATCCTGCCTACGTTGGTGCTAGGCAGCAGTTTGTGAAGGGAAAAGAACTGGAATGCACCGTATTTCATAAATACGGCACATTCCTGCCCTTTAACATTGTTATAGGGCAGTGCAGCAAGAAGACTTGCAGTGCTGCCCTAAGTCAATTCCTCATCAATGAGGCCCTTTGTTTTTAGCTACACCTTTGGCTACACCCCTAAGCTCAATGACCTTTGGTTTGCTAAGCACTGTGTAATATCATTTCCCCACCATAAACATTTTTTGCTGTGGTAATTGGGACTGATAGAAATAGGGGTCTCTAGTTGGCAATGGTTTGCACCTTTGTCCAAGTAGGGGCCCTTACTTCTAGTCAGGGTAAGAGGGATAGACTACTAAAATAACCCCTGCTCACCCCCTCAGTAGCTTGGCAAGAGCATTCAGGCTTATTTCAGAGGCAGTGTGTAAAGGATTTGCACATAACCAACAGTGAAAACACTACAAAACGACACCACACCAGTTTAGAAAAATATCCAATACTTTATATCTTCAAAACAAGACCAAATTATAGAGATCTAACTGGAGCTGGCATCGGTCGGTTCAGACTGTGGTGTGGGATGGGGCAGTGTGTCGCAAGACTTATGAGCAGTACCCCCAAGCCATGGTGCGATCACGGTTGACTAAATCAGCAACGGGGTCAGTTAGACCAGGGTGGCGAAGTGAAGTGACATGGTGAGGAGTGCTGTGCCCACAGGTCGGGGTGCAAGCAGCAGCTCGGCGACCGTTGTCAGTGAGACCAGGCTTGCGGTGCGAGAATAAGGAGTAGGTGATGGAGTCGGTTGCTTTCCCCCCTCTGTGGCAGCTGAAACCACGGTTCCAGAGGTGGTACCCAGATGTCATTGAGGGTCATGGTGGTCCCTGAGACTTCAGAACAGGAGGCAAGCTCTACTTCAAGCCCCTGGAGATACTCAGCAACAAGTAAAGAAAGTTCAGTCCATTCCTTTCACTGCCCAAGGCAGAAGCAGCAACTGCAGGCCAAACCAATAAAGCATCAACACAACAAAGTTGCAGTACTCCTCTTGGCAGTTCTTCCAGCTCTTCTTCTTAGCAGGTTCCTTGATTCCAGCGAGTTCTAAAGGTCTGGGGTCTGGACCTCAATATTTATACTCAGTTTCTCTTTGTGCTTTTGGGCAGAGAGTGCCTGTGCCAAGCCCAAACCAGTTCCATCCTCTCTGGCCCAGCTTTTTGGCAGGAGGTGGAGACACCATTGTCGAAGTCAGACCAGGCCCATTCAGGTGTAAGGAAATCTCCTCCCACTACTATAATCACAGCCCAGGTCTATTCAGCCCAGTCCTGACTCATCCAGGAAAGGCAATGGCTGTCAGATGAGAATGCACATTACCAGTCCCTGTCACTCCATAGCAAGACAGTCAATCCACAAACCCAGCAGAGGCACACAGGATGGCTAAGCAAGAAAATACCTACTTTCTAAAAGTGGAATTTTCAAACACAGAACATTTAAATCATCTTTACTAAAAGATGCATTTTTATATTCTGAGTTCAGGCATACTAAGCCCAATCTCTCTATCTTGTCCCAATGGGAAGATATGTTTCTAAGGTGTTATAAGTAAACTCCCATTCTATCCTATAGGAAAGATAGCCTTTCCATAGTAAAAAATGAAACACACTGTAATTAACTACCAGGACATGTCACACACACCAGTACATGTCCTACCTTTAATATACAAGGCCGCCTTCCCACAGGGGTACCTTGGGCTTACCTCAGGGGTCACTTACATGTAAGAAAAGTGAAGATTAAGGCCTGGCAAGTGGGTACACTTGCCAGGTCGACTTGGCAGTTACAAACCGCGCAGACACTGCAGTGGCAGGTTTGATAACCCTTTTCAGGCTGCCGGGGCGAGTGGCACAATCCGTACCGCAGGCCCACCAGTAGCATTTGATTTACAGGCCCTGGCACCCTCAGTGCACTTTACTAGGGACTTACTAGTAAGTCAAACATGCCTATCATGGAACCAGCAATCCATAATACAATTTACAATAGGAGCACTTGCACTTTAACACTGCACAGCAGTGAGAAAGTGCACAGAGACACTGAACCTGCAAAAACATAGTCAAAACTAGGAGGTCAGAAAGGAAAAACTAGGGACACATGCCAAAAGATGCCAGATCTAACAGGGGCATTTATAGTTGTCAATAGATGTTGATGATGAGGAGAACCAGTTTCTAGAACATTTTGTCAGAAGGGTTCCTTACGCCTAAAAAGGTATGACAAGGGGGTCTCTACATCAAAAAGTTTGAAGACCACTGCTTTAGACCAACAGTTGGGACTTATTTAAATCTTAATCTTGAGGAGCCGGGTCTTGAAGTCCTCCCTGAATTGGGTCAGCGACGGGAATTGCCTAAGGTGGAGGGGCAGTGTGTTCCAGGTCTTGGCTGCGAAGTAGGAGAAGGATCTACTTCTGGTTCTGGTCTTATGAATCCGTGGGACGGTGGCCAGGGCAAGTTGGACGGAGCAAAATTGTCTGATGGGTACATGGAATGTGACCCGGTGGTTCAGATATACTGGCTCTGCGGCGTGGAGAGCTTTTGTAGGCATGTGTGAGGAGTTTGAAGGTGATTCTCTTGTTGATTGGGAGCCAGTTAAGTTGTCGATGGTGTTGTGTTATGTGGCTGCAGCGGGGGATGTCGAGGACCAGTCTGGCTGCAGCGTTTTGGTCGTTCTGTGGCTTCCTGAGCTGTTTCTAGGTGACCCTGGCACAGAGTGTGCTGTCGCAGTCAAGTCTGCTGGCGATGAGTGTATGGGTGACTGTCTTTCTGAATTCTTTGGGGATCCATCTGAATGTTTTTTGAAGCAGGCAGAGCGTGTGGAATCAGGATGCAGCGTTGATCTGGCGGTTCATTGTAAGTGAGGAGTCCAATATGATGCAGAGGTTGCATGCGTGGTCCGTAGGGGTGGGAGGCGTTCCTAGTGCAGAGGGCCACCAGGGGTCGCTCCAGGATGAGTACTTAGGTCTTGTCCGAGTTGAGCTTGAGGCAGCTGTCCTTCATCCAGATGGCAAGGATCTTCGTCTGGCTATGTGTTTGTTGGGGAGGGAGTGGATCATTTGGGTGTCGTCAGCATAGGAGACGATGTTGAGTCTGTGGTTTCAGATGATGGCCGCGAGGAGGCCATGTAGACGTTAAAGAGGGTGGGTCTCGGGTAGGAGCTATGGGGCACTCCGCAGCTGATCTCTGTAGGTTCTGAGAGGAATTTGGGTAGTCTGACTTGCTGTGTTTGGCTGGTAATGAGGGAGTGGATTCAGTTGAGAGCCTTTTCGCAAATGCCGGTGCTGTGGTGTCTCGTGATTAGGGTGCGGTGGGAGACGGTGTCGAAGGCGGCCGAGAGGTCCAGTAGGATAAGGGCTGCGGTTTCAGCCCGATCGAGGAGGGGGCAGCGAGGAGTACGGTCTCGGTGCTGTGGTTGCTTCGGAAGACACATTGGGAGATGTCCAGGACGTGGTTCTCTTCAAAGAACTTGGAGAGTTGGACTTTGATGGCCTTTTCGATGACCTTGGCTGGGAAGGAGAGGAGGGAGATAGGTCTGAAGTTCTTGAGGTCTGTCTGGTCAGTGGACAGCTTCTTCAGCAGGGGGTGGATCTCGGCATGTTTCCAGTGGCGGGGAAGGTGGCGGTTTTGATGGCGCAGTTGATGGTGCAGTGAAGCTCGGGTGTGATGGAGGCTGCTACTCTGTGGAAAATGTAATATGGGCAAGCATCCAATGGAGCTCCGGAGTGGATGCTCTTCATGGTTTTGAGTGTGTCGTCTGTGGTGAGCAGAGTCTAGCTGAGCCCCATCTGTCGGGGTGCGGCTTGGAGGCGGGCATTGTGGTAGGGTCTTGGGTGTCGGAAGGTCATAGAACTGTGGTGGAAGAAGGTGTCAAGTTCGTTGCAGAGGTCTTAGAGAAGGAGGCACGACGTTCGTGGTCTCACTGTTAGGCATGGCGAACTCCTTGATGATGGTGAAGAGTTCTTTGCTGTTGTGTGCATTGGTGTTGATTCTGTCTTGGAGAGCCATTTTGTTGTGGTTTTGACGAGATGGTGGTGTGCGTTGACGGTGGTTTTGAAGGTTGCATGGCTTTCCATGGTTTTGTTGTTCCTCCATCTCTATTCGAGTCATCTGCAGGTGTGTCTGGACTCATGGAGGGTAGACGTGAACCAGCTGGCTGTCTTGGAGTGTTGCTTGCCTCGTGTTTTCTTGAGGGTGCCAGAATTTTGCCGCAGTTAGAGACCTATTGGTGGAGGTTACGTGCTGCAGTGTTGGCTCCTGTTAGTGGTGTGGTCGTGCTGAGGAAGTCGACGAGAAGTTCTTCGGTGGACCTGTTCCATTTACGACGGGGGGGCAGTGAGGGCAGTAGTGAATGGTAGAGATGGCGAAGGTGAAGTACATGCAGTGGTGGTCGGTCCAGAGGAGTTCGGTGGTGTGGCTGTGTGATGTTCCCGCTGGTGGAAAAGACTGGGTCGAGTGTGTGTTCAGCTGTGTGGGTTGGTGCAGTGACTAGCTGTTTGTCTGATGTATGTGTAATTTTAGTTAATTTAAATGTGAACGGATGGAGTGGTTTTAATTTTATTCTATGTTGATGTATATTTTTTGGGCTGTGTTTCAGCGGAATAACGTTTTTCTGATTCTGAGTCATTGAGTGTATTTAGGTCCTTTAAAAAGATATAACTGAACCAGATTTTCTAGCTTATTAAGTGCAATTACTGTGCTGTACTACATTTGAGTTCTAATCTATTTTTTCATTTTTCCTATTAAATTAAAATAATTGGGGCATAGAAATAGGCTCCATGTAGGTAGTGAATATATTTATTAAAAAAAACATTTTCAGAAACAGCTGATATAGGGTTGAAGGAAGAGAAAGTGAGTCCCTGCCAGGAAGCGTCTCTCCTCCTGCCCGGTTGCTCAAATCCGTATACATTTTTCTATTGCTTGCCCTGGAAGAGAATAAAATATGGGACATTGACATCCTGCACTAGCTCACTTGTGGGTAACAGGACAAACCACAGCATCCTAGGACCGGTTTTGGGGTTTCACCCCTCATCAGCCAGTATAGCCTGACTCCAGTGGGCATGGAGAGCACGGGACCCACGTCTGGGCATACATGTCCCACTCAGGGTGACAAATGTAAAAAGAGCAATTGATTGACAGGATGCAGAACAAAATCATACACTCACCCCAGTACAGAGATCTGGGCCTAAATCCATCGATTTTTTGCTCCCCCTGCCATTCCAGTTTGAACACAGCCATGTGCAAATCAGTCTTGACCCTGCGCCCATTGGGAACAGTCCAGACTTAACTGCCAGGTCAGGTCCTCCCTGGACTGGAAACAAGCATCCTAGGACCGGTTTCAGGGTTCCACCCCTCATCAACCAGGATAGCCTGACTCCAGTGGCAAGGAGAGCATAGGAACAACGTGAAGGATGGTATCACGAAACAATACACAATTACGGTGCTGCGCAGAGAAGAGGAAACAGTGCCTTCCTTATGTTCCCTTTCT
Source organism: Lissotriton vulgaris (assembly GCF_964263255.1). NCBI lineage: Eukaryota > Metazoa > Chordata > Amphibia > Caudata > Salamandridae > Lissotriton > Lissotriton vulgaris. The sequence goes on along the minus strand of NC_141693.1, from coordinate 1,347,065,570 downwards.
GCCCCTCCTCTCCTCTCTATCAGATGGAGTCCTGCTCCCTCCTTTCTCCCCCCCCTCCCGCTCACTCACCACTGAGGCCGCAACTCTCCAGAGTTGCGGCGGCATGCAGGATTCCCCTGGGGGCATCCACCACTCTTCTCTCCAGTCTTCTGGAGCTTCACCCTCGGTGTCACTGCCTCCACTCTGGGGGCTGATCACAAACTTCTCTCCTTTTTCTGCTTTCGGCTGCTGGGTTCCTTCTCAGCGTCTCTTCATGGCTTCTTCCAGATCTTCAAGACTTCCTCCCTCGTCCTTTATTCGGCCCGTGTTCTTCCATTGGCCCCTCCTTTTCTGGGTCGTCCTGAGCAGCTGATTGGCTTGCTTGTTGTGCGGGCTCACCATTGGCCTGTAAAGAAAAGTTCAGGGGGGAAGGTTTAACCCTTTGGTTACATTTCTCTTCCCCTTCATACCATCGCTCCGTTTGTGTGCCACGGAGGGTGGCATAAGGTAGGTGCCCGGTTCAAGGCTCGACCCTCCCTCACATCCTATTTCCCTAACTTTCTTGCTTGCAAGACAAGGGTCTATAGGATACCTAGATAACTAATCAGCATTGGTTTGGGCTCTACCTTTCCTATGATGATTGGTAAACCAAAAAGGTTGAAGGGCTAAGGACCAACGCAGGATCCGATCATTATGTCCTTTGTTTTTAGAAAGCCACTCCAAAGTGGCATGGTCCCTGAACAAGGTGAATTCCCTGCCCTCAAGAAAGTACTGTAGTGATTCAATGGCTTATTTGATAGCTAGAGCTTTCTTCTCAATTACTGCATATTTCTTTTCTCTAGGAAACAGCGTTTGACTGATATAAATTATGGTCCTCTCCTGTCCTTGTGGATCTATGTGGGAAAATACCACTCCTAAGCCATAATGGGAGGTGTCTGTTTGTATTATGAAAAGTTTATTATAGTCTGGCCTTAGAAGAACAGGTTGAATGGCAAGAGTATGTTTTAACCAGTTAAAGGCTTGTAGGACATCAGGAGATGGGTGCTTGAGTTATTTTTCTGTTCTCGTGTCTTTCTTCAACAGATTGATTAGTGGAGTTGCTATCTCTGAGAAGGAAGGGATGGATCATCTGTAATACCCAAAGATACCTAGGGAGGAACGGAGGACTTTCCTGTTCAGAGGGAAGGATAATAAAGCCTTCCCCTTGGAGGTATCCCAGGTAGATCACTGACTGGGAGGATAAATGACTTTTGGCCGAATTTATAGTATACGACCTTCCTTTAGTGCTCTAATTACAGCCTCCAGATGCGTTAAGTGCTGATCCCATGAACTGCTGTAGATGACTATATTGTCAATATAAGCTGCAGCAAAGGCTTGATGGGGTTTGAAAATTAGGTTCATAAGCCTTTGAAAGGTGGCAGGGGGTCTGTGTAAGCCAAAAGGGAGCACTTTGAAGTGGTATAGCCCTCCAGGTGTGGAAAAGGCAGTATTTTATTTGTTCTGGTCTCTTAGGGGCACCTGCCAGTATCCTTTACAAAGATCCAGTTGTTGATGTACTGATGTACTGAGCTCTCCCTAACATCTCAATCATCTCATCTGCCAGGGGCAGGGGTTAGGCATCAAATTGATATATCTTGTTGACCTCCCAAAAGTCGATACAGAACCTGATGGTTCCATCCGGTTTGGGAACAATTACAGTAGTCGAGTTCCACTCACAATTGGATGGTTCAGTGATTCCCATTTCTAACGTGTGTTGGACTTCCTTCTCAATAGGTTCTCGTGGTGATGTTGGTATACGGTAAGGTCGCAATCTTATGGTTTTGTTTGGATCGGTATGGATGACAAGGTCGCTCAAGGAGGTTTTCCCAGGGGTTAGGGAGAATACGTCTCATAGGGAAAGCAAATGAACACTCAACTCTTGTTGTTGTTGAACCGGTAAGTCAAGGTCTATACTTTGCAGGAATAAGGGCTCACCATTTCCTACCTTCTCCAGTAGAGCAGGTTTGATACCTTCCCATTTTTTAACAGATATGACAGATCTGTGTATTTTTTTTTGTTTTGAGGATCCAACTCAAGACAGTAAGTCACAGGGGTCACACAGTCAAAGATTGTTTGTGGGCCTTTCCATTGACCTAACAGTTTGTGATCAGAAGTATCCAGTCTCCTTTTTCTAAGGTAAATTTTTTTTAAATCGTATTGCATTTTCTGGCGGTCTTGAGCCTGCTCTAGGTGGGTTTTGTGGAGGTGGGATTTTAAAGCAAGTATGTATTCAGGTAGCGATTTAGCCCTTTCCAGCTCTTCCTCCCATTCCTCCTTCACCATGTTGAGCAGGGTACGAGGTTGTGTCCCAAATAATTAATCAAATGGGGAATACCCTGTACTTGTATGCTGTTTGCAACAAAGGGCAAACAAGGCCAAGGGCAGCATATCTTCCCATTTCCTGGTTTCCGGCTCTAATAATATTTTTTGCATGACTTTCAGGATAGCATTATATCTTTCTACCAACCCTTCTATCTGGGGATGGTAAGCCACAGTACGTATTTGTTTTATACCTAAGTGGTGGCAAACCTGCCTCATTAGGTGAGAAACAAAGGGGGTTCATTAGTCAGTTATGATTTCTTTTGGAAATCCCACCCTTGAGAAAATGTTGATCGTAGCCTTTGCTATCTGGGTGGTGTTAGGTTGTCTTAATGCTACTGCTTAGGGGAATCTAATAGCATAATCTACCAAGGCTAGAACAAACCGCTACGGGGTGGAAGGGGGTATCCTATTCTGCCCATCCCTACCCTAGAAAAAGGTACTTCTATTACTGGTAGAGGTTTCAAGGGGACTCTTGCAGGCAGTGTTCGGCTATTTTTCTGAAAGATAGGGCATTCCTGCAGTACTTACTGGCCTGATGGTATATCCCTGGCCAGTAAAAGTTCTCAAAGATGGCTTTTTCTGTCTTCTCCCCTCCAAAATTTCCCCTAACAAATGACAGTGTGCAAGGAAGAGAACTTATTCCCGATATTGTTGGGGAACTAACAATTGGGGGCCATGGCCCAGTCCTTCTTTATGATAAAGTAATCCCTTTTTCACAAAGAATTGGTAACCTCCTTGATTTGGATCTTCCTGTGAGGATGAAAATTTCCTGGCTTGTCGTAGACTAGGGTCTTCTCTTTGGGCCGCACGAAATCCATGAACGAGCTACCACAAACTAGATGAAGTTGACTTAGTTAAGGCAACCTGTGTCCAGTCTTGTTTCTCTCTCTTTTTCTGCTTTTTGCTTATCTTTATTTTATTTGGGGGTAAATCCAGATCAGTTAGCTGGCAAAAGGAAGCCATTTCCATCCATTCATCCCCCTCATCCCAGGTATCTCGGATGAGCTTGTTCATGTGTCGATTATCGTTACCCAGTACAAGAGGTTCGGATAATTTCGAGATCAGTTCTACCCTAAGGGTTACTGGCCCTACTGATGATTCGTGTTGTACCCAGACATCGGTCGTGGGATATTGTTTTTGGTCCCCATATACACACTGAATGTTTATTTTTCCCGTAATGGTTTGGACTCCTCTTGGGACAGGCTGGGGCTGCATTACATTCTGGAAACATCCTGTGCCTCCTAAAGCCTTTCTGTTCTCCCCATTAATCATCACCTGCTGGTGATACAGTCCATCCCTGGGTTCTGTTGGAGTGCAGAAAAATTATTTGGTGAGTCCAATGTACATATGTTCTTCTTTCTGGGGACACATCGGGCAATGTGTCCATACATCCAACAGTGGAAACTCTGGGGTCCTGAGTTAATAGGGTGTTGCACGGTTGTGGGTGGGGGTCCCGGTAGTAGCGTGATGGTCTCATCTTTCCTCAGGGGGGTGAGGGGGGGGGAGTCCTGGATGGTTTTGGTATTGTCCCCCCTGCTGGTCTCCACTGAGTGTTTTCTCACCCTTTTTGAATTTCTTGTGCCCTGCTATAGGCACTTGCAATCTCTACTACTCTCTCCAGAGTAAATTGAGTGTATTTTCAGACCCATTTTTGTATGCGGGGTATTGTTCTAGATCTACTTTCTCCATGATTTCCTCTTTTATAGAGGTCAAGGGTTTTAACTAGCGATCTGTCATATCACCGACCCGATAATACAAGGCCCTGGGAGTCTCTTCTGGCCCTTCACGAAGTTGACAAAGCCAGATTCTGTACGTTTCTTCTTCCACTCCCATTCATTCTAAGATAATCTTCCTAATATCTTCATATGGGGTCAGACCAAGTGGGTTGGCTGCCTGACAGGCTGCTTGGAGGTTTCTGACAGTTGCGGACCCAAGTACTGCCCCCACTGGTCGACAGGCCATGCATCAGCTCTTTCATTGGTTCAACATTTGAAAAGGAAAACTATGGGTCTTCCCCCTGACGTATTTCTGCATTACAACTGACAGGAGGGTAGTGTGGCCTCGTTGTTGGCCCAGTGTCTCTGCCTGTTTACTGATCATGGTTTCCTGGGTCTGGCTTTGTTCCATTAGGGTTTTATGCAGCTTCTCGTGGTCCTCTTCATCCACAGCTAGGAACTTCTCCATGATCTTGCCTAGCTTCTCTTGGTTTTCAGCCATTTTGTGCATGACGGCCTCCATTTCCTCAGATCCCACTTCTGACACCACTTGTAGGAGGGATGGGCTGAAACAGAGTCTAGCAGGCTTGATGAGATTCTCAATTTTGATTTGTTTATTGAACAGTATAATTGCAGGATAGGATTGAATTGTCTTTGAACAGTTTTTTTCCCTCCTTCGTTGTAGTGATGAAACTGTTCCTTTTTCTTTCTCACAGGATGGACCGCGGATTAAGGACGGATCCCCAGGAGGCTCAAAGAAAGGAGAGAAGGTGGTTAGTATTTTGATCTTTCTTTTTATATTTGTTGTACAGGACTCCACCACACCCGGAAAAGAAAGTGAAACATGACTGATCTTTGTTGTGAGTGAGGTAGAAGAGAAAGTGGAAGGACTAAAAAGGGGTGTTCTCCCAGGATTTCCCTTACTTTAGCCCCTGTATGTGAAAATACCTAGCCGTCAGAAAGAAAAAGGATAAAGAGAAAAAAAGGTCAGTTACTTCTTGTTAGGCCCAAAGAGGTGGAACATGCAATATACTAAAGGGCCAGGCTGACAATCCTGTTTGTTTGGCATAGGTGGCCCTCCCTTGCTTGGTTTTTAATTCACACCCCATGCGATTTGCCGGTTCCGGTAATAAAAGTCATGCTGGTGCAGCACACAAGGTGCAGAGGAAGATAGAAAAGAGAAAACAAAACAATAAGGGTGCCGTGGAGATGAGGAAAAATGGTGTCACGAAACAATACAAAATTACTGGTGCTGGAAAGAGAAGGGGAAATGGTGCCTTCCGTACGTTCCCTTTCTGCTCCTCCCCTCCTCTGTATCAGACAGAATCCTGTTCCCTCCTTCCTTCGCCCCTCTCCAGCTCACTCAGAGCTGAGGCCGCAAGTCTCCAGAGTTGCGGCAGCAAGCAGGAATCCACTGGATGCTTTCACCACGCTCCAGTCTTCTGGAGTGTCGCCCTCTGTGTCACCATCCCCGCTCTGGTGGCTGATCGCAAACTGTAGCATACACCAATGAAGACAAGTAGAAAGGTGTACTTAAGATTATTTATTTATCAACAAGGACCCGCGGTAGCGGGATAACAACTAGCGTTAACAAGTGTCAGCTGTCATCTGTCACCAAGTACAGGTGACGTCACCTATATACAGAATGGGTTGCTATGGTGATGCGGTGTGACGCTGCATAATAAACATAGTAAACATACTAACATGTACGACATCTCCCTTCCTCCATGAACATTTACACAGAAAACTCATTCCATAATATAGTCTTTAAACTTGGTAGGCAATTTGACCACTCTGCCCGTTCTGGAAAGCTGTCTCCCGGTTATATTGCCATCAACATCATTCATGCCTGTTGCATTATTCTCATTGTCTTCCACACAATTGTCTCTCCTTGTCTCATCCCGCACCAAAACAGTGCTCATGGGACCAGAAGAGTACCTAGTAAAACCTTCATCTGAGACATCAGATGCTCCTTGACTGACTCTGGTATATGACCCATCTTGGTTACTATACATATCATCCCACTCTAGAACACTGTCATTTAGTCCTCCTTCTTCTGTTCCTGCACTTCCCATTATGATCTGTTCTTGACCATGTTTCAGTTTTACCACGTCATCTTTACTGCGCCATCCATCACCTTCAACTAGCACAGCTCCTCCAGTTGCTCTGTCAACTCTCATTGGTCTGCTAAGCTTAGACTCTCCTTTGGCAACTAGCCCAGGCTTCCTTACTAGCACCCAATCCCCAGGTGCTATGACTTTATCTTTAGCTCGATTCACTTTATCAGAATAAGTCTTATTCTTCATTTGTTTACACAGTATGTTCTCTCTCACATTGAGTTCTGTTTCACATACTTGTCTTGCTTCAACAGCTGTTGCTTTCCATTCACCTATTTTTGGCGTTATGACACAGTTGCATACTCTTCCTCTCATCAGGAAAAATTGTGTAAACCCTGTTGCTTCCTTGGGAGTATTATTATATGCATTTATTTTTACTTTAATAAACTCCTTGACATCCATGTCGTTTGCAATTGCCATCTGGATTCCTTCTTTAAAGAATCTGTTGATCCTCTCTACTTGACCATTGCTCTTGGGACTGTACAGGGGTGTTTTCTCCTGTATTATACCACGATTTTCCAAGAATTCTACCATTATACGTGATACAAGTTGTGATCCATTATCAGACACTATAATTTTTGGTTGCCCTTCTCTTTCAAAGGTTTTCTCCAGGAATTTTATTACCACTTCGGTTGTTATCACCTTCACAAACTTGTAACACACCCACTTAGTGTAGTAGTCCGTTAGAACTATTAAGTATTTGCATTCATCTTGTAGCAGATTGAAGGGTCCGGCAAAATCTATTGCTACCTTGGCCCATGGTCCATCAGGGATTTGCACTATCTGGAGCTCATTTTTCTCCATTCTCCAATGTTTGTCTGACTTCAAACATTGCTCACACTTATCTACAAGGTTCCTAACTTCGCTGTCCACTCCTGGCCACCAATAGTACATTCTTAGGACATTTCTAGTGGCCGTTATGCCAGGATGCCCTCTATGAGCCATCTGGATTATCTTCTGTCTGAGTCCTAGTGGCGGCACAAACACTTCACCTCTTTTCAGGAAACCATTTTCAAGAGTTAATTCATCGCTCACTTGCTGATAATTTTTAAGCTCTTTTGGTAAATTCCTCACATGTGGCCACTTGGATTGTACATACTCCTTCACTTTGGCTAGAACAGTATCATTCTTTGCACATTCTTCCCATTCCTCATCATTTATGGATCCTTCACACATTACAGTAGCGTCAATATGTGCCACCACACATTCGTTGTCTTCCAGTACCTCATCTGCATTTTCCTTTACCGATAACCTGGATAGACAATCTGCCCTACTGTTCTTTCCCCCTTTTATGTGTTCCATTTTGAAGTTATACTCCTGAAGCTTTGACATAAGTCTGATCAGCCTAGAACTAGCATTGCCATTGCCTCGCCCCTTGCCGTCCATCATGTACACAAGAGGTTTATGGTCAGTTACAAGTGTGAAACCCTTGCCCCACAGATAGTCTTTGAGTTTGTGTACAGCCCACACACAGGCCAGAGTCTCACGTTCAATTGTACTGTAATGGATCTCAGTGTCATTTAACTTCCTGGAAATAAATGCGATTGTGTTCTCTTCATTTCCTTTCCTTTGGCAGAACACAGCACCTATTCCCTCATTACTAGCATCCACAGTTACAATGTTTTCTAGCTGCGGATCATATGGTTTTAGTGCTGGCGCTTTGGCTATTTCCTCTTTGACAGATTTGAATGCATCATTTTGTTCCTCTCCCCACTCATATTTCACATTTTTCTTTAGCAGTCTCCTGAGTGGTTCCACCTTTTCTGCATATTTCTTGATAAACTTCGCATAATACTCACTTAGGCCAAGGAACGACTTGAGGGTCTCTTTATTTCTAGGTTCAGGGGCCTCCCTTATTGCACGAACCAAATCATCTTTTGGCAAAATACCCTCTGCAGACAGCACATGCCCTAAATATTCAATTTCCTTTGCCATGAATTTGCATTTGTCCTTAGCAACTGTCATGCCTCTGTTTTTCAACACATTTAGAACTGTATCAATTAACTGTACGTGCTCACTTTCCGTCTTGGAGTGCAGCAGAATGTCGTCCTGAAAGGCTTCCACCCCTTTCATTTTCCCAAACAATACATCCATGAGTTTCTGGAAAACTCCTGAAGATGATGCTAGACCAAAAGGAAGTCTCACATACCTAAATGCTCCATATGGCGTAATGAAGGTTGTTAGCTGTTTGGACCTTTCAGACAAGCACACCTGATGGTACGCGGCCCTTAAGTCTATAAGTGAAAAATATTTTGATCCGGATGTTGACTGAAGAATGTCCTTAATTTTTGGCAAGGGATGACAGTTTATTACAATATTTCTATTAAGCGACCTCAGGTCAACACACAACCTTATGTCTCCTGTCACCTTCTTCTTTGATACTACTATAGCAGAAATCCATTCGGATTCTTCTGCTTCTTCAATCACACCTTCCCTCTTTAGTTTTTCAAGCACTTCCCTTAACTCATTTTTTACTGACAAAGGCACAGATCTTACCTTGTGCTTACATGGAATTGCACCTTCTTTTAATTTGATGTCATGACTGAATCCCTTTACACATCCAATAACATTTTTAAATACATCTTTATGCTTTACCAAAATTGCACTCAATGTACTCTCTTCTCTTTCCTCACAAATGCTGTTCATCCATTCCTCTCTTAAGATCACAGGGTCTTTTGCTCCCGGAACTAATACCACCCCCAGCTGGGCTAAATCTCTCCATCCTACAAGTATTCTCCCCTTCTCTGCTACATAGACCTTTGTCTCGATCACTCTCCCTTTAAAGGTTACAGTATCAATGAAATACCCCAACATATTTATATCCTTCTCTCCAAAGGCTTTTGGGTTCATATCAGATTCAGTCAACTGCACGCCTTTCCATTTTTCTTCGAAAAGGGTATCAGATATGGTAGTTATTGGGGCACCAGAATCAGCAGTAAACTTTAATTCAACTTCCCCAATTTTTACATCACTAATGGGACCTTTTATTTTCCCATCCTCCATTTCTATGTACAACATGATATTAGCGCACATTTCTTCATCAAAATTTCCTACTGTGTTTATGCTTGTACTATTGCTTATCCTTTTTGTCTTACATAAGATGGAATAATGACCATACCTCTTGCATTTTATACATTTTTTACCTACTGCTGGACAGTTTTTGAAGTCAGCTAGATGTTCACCTGAACCACATCTAAAACAGCACAACTGCTTACCTCCCACCTTTCTTTCACTCATATTTCTTTCGTTTGTCTTACCATCCCCTTTTTTCTTCTCCTGCAAGTAAAATACATTAGCATTATTTCCAGTAGTAGACAATTCTTTTGTAGAAGTCAAGGATCTTTCGATACCTCTAGCAATATCAATGACTTCTTGCAAGCTTGGCCTTTTGCAAGCTAATAATCTCTCCTGCACCTTCCTCGTGTAGCAGTAAAAACTATTTGGTCTCTTATGTATACATCAGTCATTTCCTCATATTCGCATTCTACGGCAAAAACTCTTAGACATGCAACATAGTCTTCGACAGACTCCCCCTCTTGTTGCCTCCTTTGAGCAAATTTATGCCTGGCAACCATTATATTATTTTCTTCATCAAATTGCCTCTCCAATCTTTTTAGCGCTTCCTGATACTCATTCAGTGGTATGAATGTTCCTGGTGGGCTCTCATACTCAGGTAAACTGTCAAAAATGTCTTGCCCTGCTTTACCCAATAGTCCAAACAACAAGGAACATTTTCTTTCAGCATCAAAAGCTTTTCCATCAATTGAAATGATGTAATTCTCGAATGCCCTTACCCACTTCTTCCACTTCATAGTGGGTTTTCCAGGCTCATCCAGAAAACGAGGAGGGGCACAAATATTGTTACACTCTGCCACGCCAAACTTTACTTATTTCTTGCCTTATTCGATAATTTTATTAAAGCACAGGTCGTAGATAACTTTACTTTAATTCCGATTTTATTCAGTGGCTTACTTGTACACTTGCACGTTTCTCCTCAGATCTTTTTTACTGTGCGCGATTTTTCCTCTCAGCGCGCGCTTCGTTTCTCATGCATTCGATCTCCTGACTGAGAAACTCCAAAGATGGCCGCACGTTGTTTACGTTGATGACGTGCGTAGCCATCTACCAATCACATTGCACTACCGGCATGCTTCACGCGACTCAGCTGAGGTAACTGACTGACGCCTCAGCTGGATGTCACGAAGCGCCGATTTCAATACTTTTGGTCAGCCTTTTCCTCAACGCTGCAGCCTGACTTAATTCCCTTCAGATGCTTCACAAACACTTTACGCTGCACTTATTCTTCGCAATCTTCGCTTGCTTTTAGTCAGAGCTTACTAGATTTCCGCGGTTCCTCAAAATATTATCTCTTGACAGCGCTTGCTCTTTCTTCGCGTACTCACTCAGTTTAGACGCCTTCAACTTCACTCCCGCATTTATTTTCATCAATGAGATCTCGATCATAAATCCTCGCCGATCACCAATATTTCCGCTGGCCCTTGTTGAACGAACCCTCGTCGCCAATTGTAGCATACACCAATGAAGACAAGTAGAAAGGTGTACTTAAGATTATTTATTTATCAACAAGGACCCGCGGTAGCGGGATAACAACTAGCGTTAACAAGTGTCAGCTGTCATCTGTCACCAAGTACAGGTGACGTCACCTATATACAGAATGGGTTGCTATGGTGATGCGGTGTGACGCTGCATAATAAACATAGTAAACATACTAACATGTACGACACAAACTTCTCTCCTTCTTCTGCTTTCAGCGTCCGGGTTCCTTCTCGGCGTCTATTCACGGCGTCTTCTGGATCTTCACGGCTTCCTCCGTCGTCCTTGTTCAGCGTGCCTTCTTCCTGTGGACCCCCTTTTCTGGGCCATCTTGGGCAGCTGATTGGCTCTCTTGTTGTGTGGTCTCGCCGTTGGCCTGTACATAAGAGCTCAGGGGGAAGGTTTAACCCTTTGGTTACCTTTCTCTTCCCCTTCGTACAATCGCTCCATTTGTGTGCCGGGGAGGGCAACATAAGGTAGGTGCCGGCGTTCGGGGCTCGACCCTCACTCACATAGCTATACTTCACACTTCTCTGTATAACCAAGCGGTGTTGTTCCTTTGCTTCTGAAACACAGGAATACTGTGTAAGTGTCCATACAATTAGGGGTTGCCCCTTCCATTCTAAACCATGTGTACCTATTACTCTCAGTATCCCAGATTTCCTGGCCAGAGGCGTCTATACTAGTGTTTGACCTCTCCCATGAGACTCATTTCCCCTAGCATAATTGAGGTGAGCAGCCCTGCACTGGAATCCCATGTCCGGGGTCCACTTGTCATTAAAAAAGGTGTCCCCAAATATGTTACTGCTTTGAGGTACTCTAGACTGCTGTGTTCTGAACTCTGCTGTGTGTGTAGTTCGTCTCCCTCGGTGAACAAACTCATTGAGTTTAACATATAGTACGTACCACGCGGAGCGCACAGAGGAGCAGAGCCTGGAGGAGCAGAGGAGACCAGAGCAGGTGTTTGGCGTTTGGACCCGCGGAGCCACGGAACTTCGAGTGGTGGGGGCCGAGTCGGCAAGTCAGCAGGGGGCGTGCTGGGGTGCGCGGTGCTGTATCCCCGGCCCCCTCCATCCCTCCATTCTCCAACCTCTTCAACCCACCAGGTGCACTCCAGTGGGCGAGCAAGGACAGTAATCAGAGCTGGCTGCTGCGAAAAGTGAGCTTGGGAGCCCGCGGAGACGGCTCGGTCAGACCGGCTGCAATTTGCAGTCTCCCGGAGTGCCCTTGCTTGCTTCACCTGCACCGCCTGCTTCGCCTGCACCATCAAGATCCGGTGCAGACCGGGAGACCACACAGAACACGGGGCTAGGCCAGCGGCAGCCAGCAATTATCCGCATTTTCTTTGCAAGCCCGCCGATCTAGCAAGAGCCAAATCTACCAATCTACCAAGAGCCCATCAAGGCACCGCATTGACCCGGTGAGTGCGTGTGCAGGGCTGCGAGTTGTGGGGGGTACCACATGAGCAGTGGCCACCACAGGGTACCAAAGGGAAATTGCCTCTGCCGTTTGCCACAGAAAGCCGCCCTCCACACCTCCCCACCCCCTAATCCCCATACAGTAGTTGTAAGGGCGCCCAGCGGGTGTCCAGAAGGTGCCACGGCCACCACTCAGGACAGCACTCACTTTTTTGTTTATTGTTTCACCACAGAAAGTGGAGTGCAGTATTCCCCCAACCCAATCTGTGATGAGGTCAGGGAGAGTCAGGAAGAAGCCACCCAAAACCCACATAAAAATCTCAAAGACTGAGTTATCCTACGAAAACATGCATATGGTGGAGGCCTCGCCTTAGCTAGATACACCTCAGACCAGTGCAATACTGGGACATGTTCAGCAACCCTTCTCCCAGCCCCTGAGCCATCATGGCATTCCAGCCTTACAAAAATCATCGGGGTGTCATTATCCGACAGTCCCAATCTCCCCGACCTAAAACCTGGTGCAACAGTTCCTGCGGCAACTGCCTCCAAAAGGGCGACGTTGAGGGATTATTTTAAAAACACTGCTGCAACCCAAAAGTCAAGATCAAACCCACACAACGCAACATTGGATACCATCCAGGCACGCCCAATACCAGATCTGGCTCTAATATGAGTCAAGGCCATGATCCATGAGGGCCCTATCGGGCTAGGTTACAGCCCACCTCTGTCCTGCATCCTAACAATGGTCGAACACCTTGTACAAAAATTTGCTGAGTGTTGTTCACCATCACAGGGACCTGAAGAGTTCCCCTACGACCTGCTAACCACTTATTCAGAGACTATGTTTGTCTCTCCCTGAATCATCACCACCTTAAGGGAGGATTCCCAGCCAATTTTTAATCCAAGCCTGCCCTTGCTTGTAACACCTAAATTACAAACCATCACGGATGACCCTGCAGGGAACAAAACAGCATCAAGCATCCAAATCGAGCAACAGGCAAAGTCATCTTCATGCAAGACCAAATTGCTGCCTTCGATAACCTCATCAAATTTACTCCACCAGTTCAACCGCACTCCCCCCCCTCCCCCCTCCCCAGATGGGGACTGCAACATTAACACTTCTCTAGATCTATCTTTTTTCAACGTAGATCACAACAAGACTCCAGCTCTGGCGAGTCGCTGCTCGATTGACGAGAATTTGCTCTGTTCACAACTTCTGCAAACCCTCCAATCAACGGTATCAGCTTTAAATTATCACTGTGACACACTGGACCTACAGGTTGCCCTTTTAAACACACTTGCAGTGTACACTGCTGGGATCAATCAAAAACTAGAGGGCCTCAATACACTGATTATAAAAGCACAATCCAAAGTTCACCTAGTGCAAGCAGTATGCTGCTGCTCTCCAATAACTGACAGCCTCTCCTCGTTACCCAAATTCCTTTCGTCAGTATTAACTTAAGTCAAGAAGCTGTTGTTATCAGGGCAGTCCTGTATCCCACAACACGTCCACCGCCTATCTGATGTAACTGAATCAACTGCTCAGAAAATACGCATTAGGATCAAGGCTGTGCCAGCCACGAAGCACCACCTGGCCATCCATTGTCAGTCTAGGAAATAGTTTGCACAGCCGTTAATCCCATTTTCGAAAATCAAAATGTCAACACAAAGAGTCCTTCTAGCCACCAATATATATCAGCCAACGAAGACTCGAACACTTTAAGGTCAGTCCAGGCGACTGCGCAAAAGGGAATACTTTCAACAGGCAATGGGGTGTTTGAATGTACCAGCACGGTTGCTGGCAAAACAAACAACTCTCCGCAAACCCCCAGGACGAGCAAGCAGGATAAAAAAGACGTTGTAAAAAACGCAATAAATATGTAATCGAAACACAATTAGCAACTACTTCCAAAAAAATAAAACTATCACATCACCGGGTCTGATAAGTACAACCAGCATTACCAGTAGTCAGACTCCGGCCCATCAAGCACCTACACACCAAAAATCATCCCCAACAAGTAATGTATTATTAGCATTACATACTCAGACTGAGCCAACTGAAACATCCAAGCTCACCATTCAAGAAACGTCAAGGAATGGTCAACCTCAACCTAATGTGGAGCATGAAGCAGATCAAGAGCGAGCTCCAGCTGCAAACCACCAAGTGGCTAGCCCTGGCACCAGACCATTTCCCTTGACATCAGTACGCAAGCCCAGATTAGGGAGAACTCTGTTGGTTCAGAACACCCTATAGGCAATTCAAACAACGGCGATGAGGCAAGGTCTTCAAAGACATTAACCATGAGACCAGACCCAGTGATCAAGTGCAAAACAATCCTTAACAAAGTGACCTGAAATTCTACCAGTGGTCATGTAGCCCCTTTGCAACGAGCTTCTACAATCCAACGGAGATCGGATTATACTTCAAAGCCGTCTGAGCCTTTCATTATCCTTACAGAGCATAAGTTGTCCATTGACAGCTCTCAGACCAAATTGTTGTTAGTACCGGAGTATATTTCTCAAGGCCCGCGTGACATTCTAAACTGCGGGAATATTCTCAGACTTTTCAAATTAATACCAGTACTGTGTAATTTGGAATCAGAAGATATAACTTCAATTGAATTTAAACCTAGCAACAGTAATCGATCAACTGAAATAACCCTGATAACCTTCACATCCAAGGCAATAAAGGAACTGGAACAATCGCAGACAGACCAATTTAACAGCTGGGGCATCAAATTAGCAACACCTAGCGATCTCCGGTACCGTTCAATATTAGCAACCCGTCTGGCCCCTTCTATTCACCCAGGAAATCCACCTTTCTCGATATTAAGATCGGCCCAAAGCAGCTCTCCATCAGAAAACAACGAGCCAGTGACAGAAGGTCAATCGATCATAAGGCCTGACTGGACCAGGCTGCCAGTAGCCTTGTCTCGAGCTCTCAAAGACTGAAATAGCATCTACCCTATTCTAACAATATGCTCCTGGAACATCAACGGCCTTGCCATGAAACTTCAATCTCCCGACACTCTTGAATTTCTGAAAAGACACGACATCGCACTTCTCCAGGAAACTTGGTCGGCAACAAGTACCCCATTAGAAGGCTACCTGGAATTCAGGTCTCCCATCATGTGATTGCACAAGTATGGAAGAACCCGAGGCGGTCTCAGGATCTACGTCGCCTGTAATTTATCTCTAAATATCAACGAGCTAGTAATTGACAAAGACTGGATCACAGGCAGTAGAGCTATTTATTTTATTTATTTTAAAGTTTTATAGAGCGCGAACAAGATCCTTGCGGATATCAGAGCGCTTTCCAGTATTCAGAGTTGCATAGTACAAATTATCCAGGTGTCAAAGGAGGGGTAACAAGAGCAAGGGACAATAGAACGAGTGCAAAAGTACAAAACGTGGGGAAGGGAAACAAGGGATAACATTGAAAACCAAGATCAGGACCAGTAGTAGAGAGCTTCACGTGAGTATCTTGGTTTCTTAAGATCCATGGCAGGGTATAGTGCTTAGGGCGAACGGATCGCCCCAACAATGCGGGAAATATTGTTCTTCGGATTTGCTTAGCGTCTAGTCAAGTGAATTTTTCCATGAGGATCGCTTTTACTTCCTTTTTGAAGGAGACGGTGGACGAGTTCAATCTGGTTTCCGGGGGAAGAGAATTCCAAATCCTGGGTGCCATTCCAGAGAAGGTTCGGTTATAAGTTTTCTTTTTGTTGAATCTTTGAGGTTTTAGAAGTCAGTTGTCGGCACCCCTAGAGAATCTAGATCCACCGGATATTGTCAATTTCTGGGCAAGGTAAAGGGGAGCCTTGTGGTGTAAGGCCTTGTGTGTCATGCATGCTATTTTTAGCTGAATTCTGGCTTCCAGCGGGAGCCAATTTAAGGATTTTAGGTCAGGGGAGATATGAGAGCATCGTTTCGAGCCTGTGATGAGTCTAGCTGCGGTGTTTAATGAGGCTCTCAGGGGAGCTGTGATGACTTTTGGGAGGCCGCATACAGAGACACTTCCATAGTCCACCCGCGGGATAACTAGCGCTTGTACCGCTGTTTTGAAGTCATTGGCTGGCAGGAAAGGCTTTAGCTTCCTCAACGTGTTAATCTGGAAGTTTGCTCCCTTTGTGGCGTTGCTAATGTGTTTGTGCATCTTGAGATTTCTGTCCAGAGTAATACCCAAGGATTTTGCAGAGTCAACGATAGTAGGTTGGACGTTAAATGCAGTGATATGTTGGATTAGGTCTTGCATAAAAGGGAGATTAGCCGGTGGAGCGATAATGAGGAACTCGGTCTTTAGGGCGGTCAATTTGAGGTGGTTTTCTGCCAACCAATTTTGGGTGTTTTTGAGCGTGGTATTAAGCCGTTTAATTTCCTCTGAGGTGTGATCTTAAGATAAAGTTGAGTATCGTCAGCGTACATATGGTATTTCACGTTGGTTGCCTGTAGCATTTCAGTGAGTGGCTCCATAAACAGGTTAAAAAGTGTCGGGGATAGTGAAGACCCTTGTGGAATGCCCAACCTTACTAGGGCTGGTTTGGAAAGGTTGTTGTTGATCTTGAATTGTTGTGTGCGGTTATGAAGAAAGGAGGAAAACCAATTTAATACTACTCCACAAAGCCCCATCCTAAATTTGAGGAGATCTATCAGATTCTCGTGCTTGACCGTATCAAAGGCTGAGGATAGGTCTAGAAGGATGAGCAGGCAAGATTTGTTCATGTCCAGGATTTGTAGCGCATCATCGATGATGTGAGTCATGGCAGATTCTGTGCTGTGACCTGCTCTGAAGCCTGATTGGCCAAACAGTTGCTCCTGCTCAATATTTACGTTTCACCCCATTCTAGGTGAGAAAAATACCAAATTTGATTGCCTGATTGAAATCATGTGCAATTTAACAAGTGAACGTGGCACCATACCCTGCTTAATTTCAGGCGACTTTAAAACAAACCTCTTCCAAAGCACTACTGAGGAATACAACAACATACTTCCAGCTGCTCCATCAAAACTAGCGGTTCAATCCAAACCTGCAGGTAACAGGCCGAGCAAACTGGGAAAATACATAGCCCTACAATTCAACAGTATGGGTTATATTGCATTGAACAGGCGTTTCCCTATGGACACACCACCAGCCTGGACAAGAACAAATGGTCATACCCTCTAATTTCTGGATTTCACGTTAAGCAACAATGAAATGCTTTCTCTGATAGAGAAGCTCTTTATTGCATCACCTGGCGAGAGTGATAATCACCCTCAAATAATAAGTATATCTTTCAATGTCACCCACCATTTGGCAATTGGTCATACAGCAATTGGCACCCGCTCAGAGAATCTTAAAAGATTGAAATGGACAGATCACTCAATCCCTACAATAATGGATAATGCAGAGATCTCCTAGGAGGATGGCACACTGTGGATGGTGCACCAAATGAAGTATGGGATTTTCTCACACAACAACTACTCAGTGAATTCCCGTCTTCCTCACGTAATCCATCAACCTGCAATCAATTGCGCATCTCAGCCGGGACAAAAAAATGTAAAACTCAACGCAACTCTGCTCTCGGTCATGCCAGGAAATGCCTGTAAGATGCTCACGCATTTACCAAATACAAGCAAGCTCAAAAAACATTTAGGATATCCATTCACAGTGACAAACAAAAAACTGTTGACCAGTTTTGGTTGAAATTAGTACACTCCAGCAAAAATTCCAACTCAAAGCTATTTTGGTCACTTGTGAATAGGAGGTCATGGGGCGCAAGCAGGCAATGCTGTGCAAAGATAAGTGAAGCCGAAGGGGCCCTCTTTTTAACAGACCACTTCAATTAACATATAAATGGAGATGACCAAACTAACATCCATTTATCATGCAAACCCATGCAGGCATCACTAGAAATAATGAGTGATGGCACATCAATCATGCAAAATAAATCTGCCACCCCAGCTTCAGGCACTAACAGTACTGACAGTGTGAATCAGCAAGATGATCTTTCGTCAATGTCCCATCATCGCCCATGAAGTCCTGAGAAACAATACTGCTCGCAACATCATCAGCGCCCGGTCAGCTGTGGCCCCAGTGCCCGATGGTCTCCCGCAGATCCTGTTCAAAGCTGACCCTAAGTTGTGGTCTGAACACTTGGCCCCCTTATTTTCATACTGTTGGCTCACTCACAGCATACCAGAGTCGTGGAAAGGAGCCATAATTCACCACATTTTTAAAGGAGGTAGGAGAGCTGATCCCAAAAACTACAGGATAATAGCTCTTTTAGACATGAAATACAAACATTACGCAGCTTTTTGCGGAAGAACTGTCATCCTGGGCACACAAAGCTCAGCTTTTGCCGTTTAACCAGACTGCTTTTGTGGCCAAATCAGGTACCACCAGCAACTTACTCGCCTTATCTGTACTGATGGAGAAAGCAGCAGTTTCAAAAACGTCATTACACTGCTGCCTAGACGATTTTAAAGCGGGTGCCCAGAGGCCTGCTATGGCACAAACTGCAAAAATGGGGACTACCCCCGACCTTTTAAAGGCCATAACCCAACTCCACTCAAATACATGGATCCGCAAATAGTTGGGAGAGGGATCACATGTCTCAAGAAAAATACAGACCTCCTGTGGGGTTAACCAACTTCTTTTTAATCTTTTCATCTCAGACTTATCTCAGCTATTAGACAACATCAATTCCCACTCTCCTCAATTAGGTGGATCCCGTATTAGTAATTTGCTATACACCGGCGACCTTGTTCTATTTAGCCACACAAGGGTCGGACTACAGAGATCACTTGACCAGCTGCTTCCCTATACAATAAGTAATGCCCTGGAACTAAATGTATAAAAAACAAAGTCCATCACCTTCAGGAAGCGGAGGCAGCTGAGCAGCGGATGTTTTTTTTTTATGGAAAAAGCATCGAAACAGTGACATCGTACAAATACTTGGGCATTCGTATGGACTCCATGAGATCCTTCCTAAAACAGAAAGAAGTGGTTAAAGCAAAAGCACTGTTACTTGAAGGCGCACTAATGAAGCTCGCAAGACAGTTATTTGGTCCTAGCCCATCTCCCCTTCTGACAGTTATGAAGGCTAAGGTCACAAATTATCTAACATACGGTCAAGAGATAATATTGGGGAATGATTTTAATATGCTGAATAAAATAACAACCAGAATTTTTAAAGCGAGTCTGGCTGCTGGAAAAATCTGCATCACCGGCTCAGATCAGGCTTGAGTTTGGTCTCTTGGATCATCAGGGCATCAGAGCCGGCACATTTATTAAGCTGTGTAACAGACTGCTCAACTCGCCGGAAGGAAGTCAAGAGGTCGTGCTGTGGCAAGAAATATCGGCCGGCCAAATCAGTCAAAAATACTGACGTTGAGGGGCATGGCTAGCAGTCGAAGGGAATGCCTACAGGCTAACGAGGCTCCGGAGCCCTTGCTGCTAATCCTGCTAAACATCCATGCACAATCCTGAATAACTTTCCCCAGTTCAAGAAGGTCCTGGTCCTGGCCCTGGAGTCCCAGGACAGCGATCGAGGATTATCACTGCGGAGTGGGGGTTCAAATCCACCAAGCAGTGTCTTGTGCGGCCGGAGCCTCAGCACATCGTGGAGGCGTGACCTTGCTCCACTGGCTGAAGGTGTGGAAGCGACGGGCGTACGGCAGCAAATTATCTCCATCGAGGCCGGCCAACATCGACGGTGGCACAGAAGGGCAGCAGATGGCCAGCAAATTCCCACAGCCTTGACCGCCCGACACCCCCGCTGACTACCGGAGCAGGACAAGCCCGCAGTGCTGCACGTGACCGCACCCGGCCGGCATCGGCATAAATTGAGGCCCCGACTTTGCGGGCCCAACAAGCCAACATATCAGACTTCACATGATGTCGGCTGGGCTAGCGATGAAGTGGTGGGCAGTGTGCGCCAAGACTAGTTTTTTCCCTGCTCGGCCCTTGCGTCGAACCGTGGGACACACTGAGGAAAATGCGTCAGCTGCCACTACTCCCGGGACCCTAGTCTCTGCGGCCTGCTAGGCAGCATCACGTTGCTGTCGGCCTGGGCTGCCAGTTCTGTGTGGCATCAGTAGTGTGTGCTGCGGACTACAGTGCGTGACCCGACGGCCTGCGAGGGCAAAAAGGGTGGGGGGGGCATTTTGAGTGGAAAACTTGACTGGACACGCCTGCAAAGTTCTCCATCCTGCACTGGGCTCTGCGTGTAAACTTCTACTGGGGACCCCCTCCAGAAAGTCCCGCATAGCACCGGGTAGAGAGCTCCATCAGTGGCATCCAGTGCAACTGGTAGGAGCAGTGACGTACCCTGGAGTACCGCCTTCAGCTTGTGCAGCCGTCGGTGGTTAAATATACTGTGAGGTGGATAAAAGAAAAAGAGACCAGTAGATACTCTTATCACTTAACTGATAGCCCTATTTGTTTCCTCCACTGCTGCCCTAAACAAGAAATAGTGACCTGGAGCTTTGCTAGTGATGGCGGAGTGACGCACCAACACATTCTGTGCCTGTGGGGCGCCTCCGAGTGCATTGTTTGGCGCTCCACTTCTCATCCCTCATCCTGTTGCTGGAGTGTCGGTTGGCCAGGAAACCCGAAAGGCCACCAGGGAGTCTCTTTTCTTCCCCCCTGGGCTGGCGGCGGTGAGTACTGGGGCTGATCCTGCTTACCTCCGTCACAACAGGGCCAAAACACTCTACCTCATGGCGTCCGGTAAAGGTGCCAAAACACAAGCGCAGAACAAACTGGTAAAATTAGCTTGGTCAGGCTCCAGGGAGGAGAAAGGGTCCATGTCGCAGGAGGCGCCTGATTCGCAGCTGAACTCGCTGCAACAGCACAAGTTACCTCTTCAGGACATCATGGCGGCTATCACAGGAGGGCGGTTCTCCTTAGAGACTCGCATTGATACTGTGAATGTAGAAGTCTCCCTCATCAGTGCCGACCTTCGCAAAATGGACTCTCGGGTGAAAGAAGTGCAGGACGTCACAGCGGAATTGAACAAAGACACTGCTGTCTTGAAACAGTAAGTCACTCAATTGTTAGATCAACAAACAAAAATGGCGAAACAGCTTGATGAATACAAAGGTTCGGGCACGCAGAAATAACATACGAATCCTTGCCGTCCCGGAGCACGCCGAAGGACCCGCAGTAGATCTATTTGTCGAGGATCTGATCCTGAAGAAGTTACAACCGAAGAGACTCTCAAATTATTTCCCCATTGAGCGCGTCCACCATGTCCCAGGAGGAAGGCCTAAGCCTGGAGCCCATCCGAGGCCAATTATTGTACCAGTCTTCAACTTTAGGGATCGAGACAATATACTTCAAGCCTTATGTGCTGCCCCACCCCTCAAGCTGGAGGACAGTGCAGTTACCTTTTTTCCCGACTTCACCACAAAGGTCCAAGCTCAGCTGCATAGTTTTCTGGCGGCAAACAGGCGTTGAGAGACAAGGTAGTGAAACATACCATGTTGTTTCCTGCAAAACTCCGACTGGAATTGGATGGCAAAGCCTGGTTCTTCTCCTCCCCCGAAGATGCGTGGGACTGGTTGGAGGGTTGGCGCCGTGTGGAGAAACCCAACAGAGACCGTAACTGCAGTCCTCGGACAAACAGATCTGAACATGGTGCTGACCAGCATGGCGACTTGGCCAGAAGGGAGAAAGAGTCGGACTGAATACCACATAGCTGACCTGATGGGCCTCTCAGGTTTGGTATGGACACATTAGCCACACATGGGTGACTCTGAGGGGGGGCGGTGCTGTGACTGGTATGCTGGGGGCCTCTTCCTCACACTGAGTTCTCATATATGACTTTGGTATATATGCAATGAACTGGATAGCTGTCTCCTCAAGAATTGTTTGGTTGCTGTGTTGTTTGCTGGGGCTGGGAGTCTCTCATAATATACAGTATACTATGCAACGATCCTTGCAATGTGGCGGCGGGCACACAGCTGCAGCCCTTGCACCTGTACATGTGGGTTGGTCGATAGGCACTCTGCTTTGTTGGGGAGTGGGTAGTTTTGAATCCACTGGCAGGGGGGTGGGGAGGGGAGAGTGGGAAACGTAGAGTTATGGGTTTTGTTTTGTGTTTATTATTCAATCATAAATCGTGAAAGGTCTGACTTAATCATTGTTTTTCCCTCTCCAAAAGGGTGGGGTGCAATCGTGTTGATTCCTAAACAGTTTTTGCCCACAGGTAATTCTCAATATTCACATCCAGTGTACATGTCGAATGGTGTGTCTGTTGTTCCTCCCGCAGAGCCTCGGAGCTCCTTTCAGGCGCAATATGCAGGCAGGCAGATCCTTAGACAGATCATAACCAGAAGCTACTCAAGGTTTCAGTGGAACGTCAATGGGTTGGGGGACAAGATTAAGCGAGGGGTTGTGCTACAATACCTTAAAAGACAAGACCCAGTCCTGGTTTTGTTACAAGAGACCCATTTAATCAGACCCTCCAGGATTTCGCGATTTACAAAAAAATTACGTAATCGGCAGTGTTCTGAAAAATGCCGCAATTTTTACAAAACTGCCCAGCATTTTTTTTTTTTAACAAAGGGCTGTGAAAAAAGATAAGTCAGCAGTCTTACTTCAAAGAGCACTGAACACTAGCATGTCAAAACCATCATTCCTGTCACCTCACACAACAAGTGCTGTTTCTCTGGTAGTGGTTTACATACTGCAGTCTATATGTAGGACTTTTCCTTATTTCAAAGCCTGGCCCAAACTGCAGTAGGTGGTTGTACGGCTGTACAATGGCATTTTGAAAGATTTGTTGCTACTCTTATGAAGCATCCTGTGTAGAGGTACATGTGGGTTGTGAAACATGAATGGAAATGTAGATTCACAAGCAAGTTGCATGCCCAACATGCAGTGTGCAATGGTGTGTATGGCCCTAGCAGCAATGTCAACGGTGGGCATGAGCTTTTCAGCAAATGACAAACAATGTACATATGTCCTTCCAACAGAAGTAGTGTCGTATATCCTTGAGGTTGGCATCCAAGATCTGTGAGAGTGGATCTGTGTGTTGAGGCATGTCACACCTTTTACCGACATATTCATGACTATCACCAGCCACCATTGATCTGCATGTCCTACATGATGACGACAGTGGCACTCTGACAGTGAAGGGCATCAACCCTCCACTGACTGAGATTGCCCATCTTCCACCGCCACAGCCTTTGAATAGCCACACCATAGTAGACTCAAGCACACACAGCGGTAGTCAGCATCACAGCTAGGTTACATAAGATATGATTTGTCATAGCTTTCACTTTTAGATAGTGGAATCATTTTAAAATAAAGAGTGCCTCCACTTTGTCATTTGAATAATCACATTTGAATTTATAATTCTGTTTTATGCAAGACATCATTGCTAATTCATCCAGTGCACTGCACTCTCACTAGTCTATCTGTAGAACGAGACACCTCTTACCGGCGGCGGTGTGGTGAAGCAACAGGAAGATGGCGTAGTATCTTGCATCCATCTTTGGTACCGAGAAGGGCAAGTAAGAACCCCACAAAGGGTTGCAGGCTTCGTCGGGGATGGGAACATGGTACCGGTGCCTCCCGAGGCTTTGTGGTGGAGGGAAGCTCGCAGGACAGAAGCGGACAAAGAAGAGGAAAAGGAGAGATTGGGCCTTACTGTAGAGCGAGAGGATTGGGGCGCGCTGGGAGTTTGTGAGGTGGCAGAATGGAGGCGCTGGTGGGTCAAGGGCGGTGGTGTCAAGCATTTGAAGGAGAGAGGCTGGAAACAGTCGAAAAATCGGCAGAAGGGCCATTAAATTGGGTAGTGTTAGTGTGTGTTGCGCGCCAGGGGATAAATGACTGCCTCCAACCGCCCGCGTGGCCGACGCGCGCCGATGGCGCGCCGAAGGCTCACCAAAGGCAAGCCCGTCCGCGACCGGCCGGGACCAGGGGCCATGACCTATGTCAGTTCGAATTCGAGAAGGTGTTTTAGCTCACAGGAGCTGTATGCACTGCGCCCTACCCTCAGGGAAAACTGTAAGCACAATATAAATGTAGAGAATCGTGGAAAGCAATGTACGTTCTGTCCCTTTTCCTTGACTCGCCAGTTGAAGAACAGTCAGGGGCCAGACACTTACCCTTGCCCTCATTAATTGTCGCTCATTGGGAAAGCATAGGGTGGAGATCATGACCATCTGGCCGATGGACAAGTGGACGTGCTTTTTCTCACCGAGACGTGGCTAAACATTACCTCAACACCAGAAATGCTTGAAGCTCTTCCTTCAGGATATGGTATAAATAGGATTGATAGGCCAGCTGGGAGGGGGGGGGATTGCTATAACCCATAAACACGAGTTTCAATGCAGTCTGGAGAACGTGGACATTGTGGATAGTGAATCAGGATTCTTCTCCATCTCTGCAGCCCATAACCATATCCTGAAAGGATTCTTGGTATATAGACCACCTGGGCCTGGGACACGATTTGCTGCAAGCCTGATGGACAATCTTATGCGGCCTGCTCTAAGGTACGAGAGATTTCTGCTCCTGAGAGACTTGAACCTCCATTTTGAGGAGTCCATCAGTGGGGTAGCGCAGGAACTACGACAGGAATTAGAAGCTATACTACTAACGCTGAAATCGAAAGCCCCAACCCACTGCCAGGGGCACCTGCTAGACCCTATTTTTGCAAAGTGGGATACGCTGTCAGTTGAACCCCCGATACCGGTGATCTGGTCTGACCACTATTTGGTCTCGTTTAAGGCGGTGGTACCCGAGACGGCCACACAGGGCAGGATAGAAGATCAAACCAAACGCAGGAAATGGGCAAGCTTCTCTACGGAAGCGTTTAACAACGCCCTCGCCCAGGGTGGGACCCTGGTGGGTATGGGAACAGAAATAGAATCAGCCAGTGAGGCATTAGACAGGCAAATCTCGGAGGCATTAGATAGTACGGCGCCTTGGTCGCATAATGCGCCTCTGAGACAGACTAAATCCGCCCCTTTGTTCAACACCGAACTGCGTGGCAAGAAATCTGAATGTAAGTGGCTAGAGAGGAACTGGAGGAAATGTTACACTGAGGAAAGAAAGATTGAATATAAAACCGGACTCAAGGACTACCATGCCCTAATTAGGAAATTCCGGAAAGTACACTACTGTAGCAGAATTGAGGGAGCGGATAACTCAATGAAGGAACTGTTTTCAGTTTATAAAGAGATATCTGATCTCTCAAGTGTGGCGGCCCCTATGAGCGGGTCAGGTGGCAGAGTTCTTTGCTCAAAAGGTAGAAAAAATATACTCCTCCTTCCTGGAGACGGCCAGGGAAGGATGCCCCAGTGAGGCAATCTCTACCGACCCTGTGGTAGAGTGCCTCAAGAGTTTCAGAGTTCCTTCTAGGGAAGTCCTGTGTGGTATTGCAAATAACATCAAATCAGGCTCTCCGAAGGACCCGGCTACGCCTAAGGTACTGAGAGGCAGTCTGGACATCCTTGAGCCCCCTATCAGAGACTTATTGGAGCTCTCTTTTGACTCAGGGCAGGTGCCAAAAACATGGAAGGAGGCAGTGGGTCTCCCTCTGAGGAAAAAGCCCAACTTGAGCATGGAACATCTCGAGAACCTACGACCTATCTCACTCCTGCCGTATTTCGCTAAGATTGCGGAAAAGGTTGTGAATAACAAGTTGTCAGCCCATATTGAGGCAAACGGATTGCTCCACCCCACACAATCGGGTTTTCGCGCCCTCCACTCGACAGAGTCAGCACTTCTGTTATCTACAGAGATTTTACGGAAATATGCTGACGAGGGTCAAACGACGGCACTGATTTTGCTCGACCTCAGTGCCGCCTTCGACACTGTAGCCCACCACACATTGCTACAGTGTCTGAAGAGTGGAGGAGTGGTGGGTAAAGCATGGGATTGGATGAAATCCTTTTTGTCCGACCGGAGTTTCCAAGTAGCACAGGGGTCATTTCGCTCTAAGAGCCTTAGCCTAAAGCAGGGAGTGCCGCCAGGGTCTAGTTTGAGCCCGACCCTTTTTAATTTGTACGTGGCTCCCGTTGCAAAAATCACCGACTCCTTTGGAGTAAAAGCCGTGTCCTACGCTGACGACACACAACTGGTCGTGACCCACAATCGAAAGAACTGGCTGCCACTAACTTTATCTCCTGTCTGCAGCAGCTTGCTGCATGGATGGCAAGTAACTGCCTTAAGTTCAATGGCAACAAGACGGAGGTTCTGATAGTGGGGAAGGCTCCATCAGTATGGACCTCGACATGGTGGCCCCCTGCCTTGGGTCCCCCACCTACCCTCAGCAACCCAGTGAGAAATCTGGGGGTATGGCTCGATAATAAAATATCATTCGAGCATCAGACTAAACAGCTGGCAGGCACTTGCTTTGGCATCTTGAGGGTCCTGAGGAAGACACTGGACATACTCCCTCTACCTTCCAGAAAACCATGGTCCATGCCTTAATTGCGTCCAGATTGGACTATGGAAATGTCCTGTATTTAGGGGCCAGTGCTAAATGCATTCTAAGGCTGCAGCGCGTGCAGAATGCGGCGGCTCGCCTGATTCTCCTGCTGCCCAGGAAGGCCTCTTCTAAGAAAGCACTCAAATCTCTGCATTGGCTACCTATTAGGGAGCGAGTAACATTCAAAGCCCTCTGTGTAGGACATCGCATTCTACAGGGGAAAGGACCCACTTATCTCCGTAATCTGCTAAGCCCTTACCATCCAACCCGTCAGTTGAGATCTAGCGGGACTGGACAGGTATCAGTCCCTAAGTTTAGCAGAATGAGAATGGGTGGATACTCCTATAGAGTCATGGCAGCTCAACAATGGAACAAGCTCCCACAGAAGCTTCGCCTAGAAACATCAGAGCAGACATTCCGCAAAGAGTTAAAAACCTTCCTGTTCCCAAAAGATTAGGACAGAGATGACACCGTACCAGCCGTTGAAGATCTTCGGAACGAGTTAATTTGGGCCAGACATAGCGCGGGGACACACTAGTTAGTGTAACCAGGCGCTCTATAAATGTAATAATAATAATATGTTGTGAGCAGCTGTTGGGAGCCATATACCATATAAAACGCGTGGTCAGCAGAGTGTGTACAGCCTGTGACAGAGAATCGCAGGGTCTGTGCGTTGGTGGCCTAAAGACCGTGAGAGAGTGGCTGCGAGGACTGACATTGGCGATGGCATTTATTTTCTTTGTTCTGTCTGTTAAGGGGAGCTTTAATTTATCAGCATGTCAGAAGTAGTAGGATAGCTTGCGTACAGGTAATAGATGCGAATACTGACGAGGCTACATTTTAGTCTAACATCTGTTATGTACAGAGGCAAACACTTGATGGAAGAACACATGTTTATGTTCGTCTGGATTTGAAGTGGTTATGTTCTCTGTTGACTTTGGCCAGATAACTACTCGCTTTGTGAAGTGTATTGCATTCCATGTTCCTCTCAGACTGTAGTTTTGGGAGGTTTTGTTGATTATGAGTAGAATTATGCGGCAGGAGACAAACAAATTATGCAGCATGGTTGACTAAATTAACTGGCCAGAAAAGACAACGGAGGAGAGTATTGCTTCATTTTGTCACACTTGTTAACAATATCTGATCACCGGTTCCTTTATCAAAATGAGGGAATGAGAAGTATTAAAAATGTATGCCGACACTGCCCAAGTTCATACGATTAATCAGTAGAGAGTGGACCCACTATCAATAATTCTTCTCTCACTAAGTCCCTAAGTCTTTTTTTTATGGTGCTCTAGCCCAATAAAATTACCAGTGGCATACTTAATCATTGAATCTTCGTCCCTACACCAACTGTATTTGGAGAGGCTCAATCTGGAGACTCAAGGGAACACATTGATATGGGGGATGTAGTAAGCTGGACGAAAACGAGACTCTGCAAAAATACAGGTATGTAAATAGTTCGCTTAAATACGTCTTTACGCATCAAGGCTTCCCTATGGAACTTCTTCCTGCCAAAATGCCCTGCTTTACATCCATCATTTCATTGTATCCCTTTCTCAAGAGCCGGTCTCAGTTATTTATGCACAAACATGTGCTTGTGGTCACTGTCAGCATCATTTAAGGTGCAGTGCATGCCTGGTCGGGCTGCTGCACTTTAATGGAATTGCAAACACCATCTAAAATCTTTATCAAATTATCTACAACAAATACCTCCTGCGCCACAGGATTTTGGCACCGCTAGTAGAAGTAACATTTATGGAAGCAGGGAAAAAATAAAAATAGGAGACCAAAAGATAAACAAGAAAATAAAAGCTTGTGGGCAGCCGCAGCATCGGTTGGGCCTTCAATAGCTGGTCCTAGACTGCTATGGATGAAGTCATGGAAACTAGACTCCACTCAGAGAGTCTACTTAAAAAATAAAATTTTAGAAGATCAACTATTTGGTAATGAACTTGATGACATGGTACAAAAAAGGAGCGGAAGAGTAAAAAATTCTCAAACCTTTTACGCTGGTGTCTAGAAAGTAATCCTTTATGTTCGAGTGTCCTCTACAAAGTCTTCAGGACAAGATTCCATTTCGAGGCCAGGCTATGTTTGCTCAAGTCGACCTATGTGGACGGGACCAGGTAGGCAAGAGGTGACCTCCCTATTCAGTCTGTCCGACTTGTTTGGATCAGTCACTACGATCTTGCACCCTAGGGTGTCTGAGGAAGAGGTGACCTGCCTCACGGATCCAGGAGGCAGCGATGCCCGGGCAGGGGTGCATACATGGGCGCTAGAACATCCCAGGGGGAATTACAGCTCCCTCCTATGAGGTTAGGACTGGACCTGTGCTTCTTAGAGTTACAGACACTTTAAACATGCCTAATTCAAAGTGGAATACTCTGCTAAAACAGTTTCCATTGAATTCAGGGCTGAAAATGAATGATTATGAGTAACAAAGTGCCGCAAAATTGCAGCAAAATGTCCATATTTGTGCCGCTAAATTTGGTAATCCATGCCGCAATATCCTGGGGGGTCTGTTTAGTGGGCAACAAGTGTCAGGCCCTTACACGGTGGGGATATAAACTTCTGATTCATGCAGGGTTTACCTTTGGCTCTCGAGGCACCGGTATCCTCGTCAGGAAAAACCTTGCAATTACTCCGACACGCACATGAGCATATCCCTAATCCCCATGGGAGGTTCGCGGTTCTTGAGGCTAACTGGGAAGGAAATCCGCTCAATGTAGTGTCTGTGTATCTTCCCCCCGCACTGGGTAAGGAGGCGCTTGCCGACCTAGGGAAAATTGTGGCAGATCTCCCCGTGGGCACCCTAATTCTGGGGGGACATATTTCCACGAGGCCCTCCAACAAGTCCCACTACACAGATGGAAGATTTCGCTCGAGCCAAGGGCCTCACTGATGTGTGGCGCTCTCTACAACCAGACACGTCACAATATACGTATCATTCCAACGCGCATAAGAATATGTCCCGTATTGATTAGTTTCTGACGCATATGACAGATATTGGAAATTTCCGACACCCACGTGCTTTGCTGACAGCCATCTCAGACCATTCTCCAGTATGGATCGAGCTTATCTATTTTTGTAAAAAACAGCGCAACACCATCGTCCTCAATCCCTGGCTGCTAAAAATTCCAGATATCAAAGAGTCTTTGATTAAGCAGATGGATCACTATTTTACTGAAAATGTAAGATCAGTGGATTGGGCGCAGACAATATGGGAGGCCTATAACACCGTATTGAAGGGTCAGGCACTGGCGCTGAAGGTAGGGTATGTCAGACATCAAAACCAGCACTTATTTGGGTTGGAGAGCGAACTCCAGCAGTTAGAGGCGCAAAGTGTAGCTTCGCTCAGTGAAGACACCACACGTCAGTTAACTATCAAACAGCTAGAGTATAAAACACTGGCTAAGGAGAAGACGCGGGCCAAATTGTCATGATTTTAAGTAATCAAACAATAAAGATAAATTACAGTCAAATATGTTAAGGGCCACCCTGGGACCGCAGATGGAGGTGAGAGCGGACGTATTTGTGCACTGGTGCGGTGGTCTTGCTACCTACAAGAACCTCTTTTCTACAAAGTCTCAGGGCCAAACAGTATCCTCCCCTATAGTGCCCCTTCTATGCATCCTGTCTACCTCAGTTTGGATGTTGCTAGGTTCGGTAAAAAAGTGCAGTGCTGTGGGGTTGGTTTCATACCGGGTGATGTTAACTATTGCTCTACAGGGGTTCTACTCTATAGGGCTGAATCTTGGCCCTGATCCTGAATAGGTACAGGTTGATGAGGCATTTTGCTTTTTCGGGGGCTAGCTCTTGGGATGAGTGAAGCCTCTCTGCGCCAATGGCGTGGTTTATCGGTGAACATATGTAACAGTACCTGTTCATGGTTTGAGTGCCCACGTTGATCATATATTGATACGAGATGTTGTGTTGGATGGAGTGAGCTCTGCAGTGTGTGAGGAATGCTAGTGTTTGGTTCAGCACAGGTGTAAGTGAGGTGAGGTAGAACCCTGCTTTCTAAGAATGTTGAAATAGATTTCAGGATACTAGGCACATTTCTGGCTCCTGAGGGGCGCAAGAGCAACCAGGCTAAACAGAGCGTGTACCAGAATACATAAATACATAACTTAAAAAACATTAGTAGGATGGTCTTCAGGAGAGATGTCTGTCATCTGGGCTGGGGGGTGGTCTTCTGGGGAGATGCTTGTCTTCTTGGCACTCAGGGGTGTCTTGTCTTGGTGCAGTGCAAAAAATTGTCTTTTTATAGAAAATGTGATACAGTCAATTTGTGTTCTGTGTTCTTGAGCTGTTGGTCTTGTTGAAGTCCTTTTTGAAACTTTGATCGAAGGGGCAGCGTACTGTGGCAATGTTGGTGCACGTTCGGCTCAATCGTAGACCTGTAGGACAAGAGCTGTGTTTTGTTGGTAAGCCTGAAAAAACACTTCGTTTGACAGTTTTTCAGCATATTCCCGCGGTTACATTTTACTGATACGCTCTATGGCTATGGATCTAGTTTGTCTTACCCAGAAATTTGTTTTTTAATGCTTTCAATCATATGTTGTGGTTTTAATATCTGTTGTTTTTAACATTTTTAAACTTACTTATGCGCATTTGCACTTTCCTAGACTCTGCCTGCTAAATTTCCTTGCTGCTCTTCATGCTTTTTCCTGCTGCCCTGGTCCACCTCAGCTGATACGCCGATTGTGCGCAGAGCTGGTTCTATTTTCGGGCTCCTCACTTCCGCCCATGCATTTCCCGCTGCGTTAGCGATCCAGTCTGGATCAAAGGCATTTAGCTATATATTCCCGATGCAAACGGATGTGCGACGGCAAGCCCGTCTGAGCCCGTCAGAATCCCGGAGGTGTCCAGCGCCGGCCATGCTGCTCAGTTCCCTACTGGTGAGATTCTTCCACAGAATTACAATAGGGAAAAACTGCTTAGCCTTAGGCGGCTCCCACCATGTCGGCGTAAAGCGGCTGACCAGAGCTCGGAGTTAGGGTTTCGATGCAATGAGTGCAACTGGTCTCTCCTCCAGCCCCGGCGAACTCGCACCCAGACCCTCTCTCTTAACAATAAGTATAAAAACAATAGGAAAACAGAGGTCCTAAAGGCCTCCCTTTTAAAGTGTCGCTCTATGCAAAAGCATGAACTACACATTCATGACCTACTTCTAGACGACCGGACTGACCTTTTATTCCTCACGAGACCTGGCTGACTGAAGCTTCCAACCCTACTATCTCCTCGACCATCCCTGCGAGTTACAATATCCTTAGGAGGGACCGACCTAGTGGGAAAGGGGGCGGCGTCGCCATAATTTACAATCAAATGCTCGACTGCTCTCCCAACCTGTTGGAAAACATCAGGGGCACTGAGTCCTTAGGATTCCGCTGTAAGCATAGATTTTTTTTGATTTACAGACCACCCGGGGCAATTGGAAATTTTATTTCTACGCTAAATACAGCCACCACCTCACTGGCCCTAAAATATAACAACTGCCTCATTCTGGGAGATTTTAATATACATATGGATGATGGAAAAGACCCTCTAACAAATTCCTTGTTGGAGACACTGCAGGCTTGCAATATGTTTCCATCTATTTCTTCGGCCACCCATGAGAAGGGCCATACCTTACACCAAATCTTTCACAACTTTAACATATCGGTAAGCCTACCTCTACCTGATCTGACCACCTTCTATTAAAATTCGTCATTCCCAATTCTTCCACAGCCCCTCTGGCCAACACAAGGCAGAGGGACCCTAATTACAGTGTTCCATAAAATATCCATCCCGATGTTAGCTGACGCTCTCGGTTGTTCCTCAGCGGAGCTGTCTGGCAGCCC
Organism: Lissotriton vulgaris; assembly: GCF_964263255.1. NCBI lineage: Eukaryota > Metazoa > Chordata > Amphibia > Caudata > Salamandridae > Lissotriton > Lissotriton vulgaris. The sequence continues at coordinate 1,347,033,157 of NC_141693.1, read as the reverse complement.
CGACTTGGACGCCTTTTTAATAGATTCATGGCTCAGAACCAACATTGTTTTTGTAATTCTATTTTATGGCATTTTAAAACGCATTGCTACAAACAATACAACCAACAAGCCAGTTGCTAATCGTTACATAGTTATCTCGACATTCGCCAACCGTGTCAATTACAAATGTCATTGCATGCGTGTTCGATCCACTGCACAGTACATGAAAGAGAGTAAATATATCCTATCATAAGGAAAACAACAGCTTCCACGTTCCAAAGGACAGTTCAAGAAAAAGTCCACTACAGCACCCCCTAGATTGTGCACAAGTGATGAGACACAGCGGTAGGAAATTGCATATCTCTTCCCAAGAAACAACCATCTCCCCAGTCCACGATCTTACCCAGGCTACCTGTGTTGGCTCATAAAGACCCAGATTCTATTGTCGTATCTCCAGCAGCCTCCTGATGCTCTCGGGCCCACACAACAAATGGTTCCCAAATGTCTCTGGCCTAGATGCTGAAGGCATCAATTCCGAAAAGGTGGTCAGTTGTGAGTGCCGAAATATGACGTCTCTGATCCAATCATTTTTCAAGGGAACCCCCTTACGTCCCCAGTGCATTTCCACCTGGCGCTTAGCAAATAGAAGTAAAAGTGCGTGCAGTTTGCGATCCTTGACGGGTGGGTCCTTGACATAACCAACAACCCCTGTACATGGTCGGGATCCCCGATCGTACCAATTATCTGGTGTATCACATTAAATACGTCGGACCAGTATACTGCCAGCCGTGGGCAGCTTCATGCTATATGTAAAAATGTAGCGGGAGCAAATGCACATCTCCAGCAGCTTTCGTCATCTTTCAGTCCCATGCGATGCAAACTGGAGGAAGTCGTATAAAATCTATGCAAAAACTTAAAGTGAATTACGTGAAGTTTATAGTTAGGGGACAGTGCTGTGAGTTGGCAGCAGCAATAAGCCCACTGGTCCTCTGTAAGTGGAGGTTGAAGTTCTTCATTCCATGCCTGGAGCACCCGTGGCTGTGTCAAAGGGACCGACATTTTCATGTGATTATATATCCGGGTACTGAGTCTGCAAGGTGAATCTGATTTGAGCATGTTTTCCAATGAATTCAATGTTTGCGGGGCGTCCGGGAAAGTGGTATGGAGAGACAGACACGCAGCCTGGAGTTTGTAGTATACGAAGAGTTCAGAAAATGAGGTTGGGGTGGCCGAAATGCCTCCTCTGGATAGAGGTCTGCAAAAGTATGGAGGGACAATTTTTGTGCTAAGTCTTTACTGATAACCTCGCCCATATTGGGCAGCAAAGGGTTGTGTGCCAGGGGTATGGATGGGGTATAAAGTATAGGACTGCCAGCTCTCTTTCGTAACTCATTCCACGCCCACTGCAAGGTCTCCACTGTGTCAATGCCATCTCTAGGATGCCTGTAAGTCGACTTGTAAGGGGACTGATGCTGCAGCATCTGTCTCCACAGCTACGTGGGGCTGAAAAGGGGTCGGATGTACCCAGTGGTGTAGATGCTGAGCCTGAGCGCTCCATGCATATAATTGCATATCTGGGGCTCCCAAACCACCATGATGCAGAGGGAGTGTCAAGAGGTCCCACGAGATTCGCGCTTGTCCTCCCGCCCAGACCAGTGAAATCAGCAGTGATCTGAGGGATTTAAAAACGGCCTGCGTAACTGTGATAGGAATATTGACAAATAAATAAAGGAATTTAGGCAGAACCACCATCTTGATCAATGCTATTTTTCCGGCTAGAGAAAGCGGAAGTTTAGCTCACGCAGTGACTTTCCCTTCCAACCATGTTATGGCGGACCCGTAATTCATATCCCATATGTCTTGCATTTTGTCTTGCATTTTTCTACTGAGCCATATGCCCAGATACTTCACAGGCTCTTTTGCACATTGAAGAGGAAACTCAGAGGGAGCCTGGGTGGTGGCGTCTGTTAAAGAAAAAATAACTGATTAGGCCCAGTTCATTGAGATGCCAGAAAGGCCACCAAATTTAATAAATTCCTGAAGTAGCGGATCAAGGGTCGACACCGGGTCAGTCACGTACAGTGTTACGTCATCAGCATATAGTGAAATTAAGAGGCTCATAGCACTAAACCCAATCCCTTAGGCGGTGTGATATTGCTTGATGCATTGCGCGATCGGCTCCATCGCTATTGCGAATAATAGAGGGGATAATGGGCATCCTTGCCTCGTACCTCGCAAGATACCAAACGGTAGTGATAGAAGCCCGTTCACTCTTACCAGAGCTGCTGGCAGAGTGTTTAGCAGACATATAAGATTAATAAACAGCGGACTGAACCTCAAACGACTCAGAATAGCAAATAGATACTGCAATTCGAGTACCAAATGCCTTTGTAGCGTCTAGGAATACTGCAGCAGCTTTCACATCAGGGTGTAAATAATGCAGTACTGAGAATAGTGTTCTCAGGTTGTGAGAGGTAGATCTCCCAGGGATAAATCCTGATTGATCTGGGCGAGCGATCAGCGGGAGTAGAGGCTGCAGCCGATTCGCAATCAGCTTCACCAAAATTTTCACATCCACGTTTATTAATGACAGCGATCTATAGGAGTCCAATTCCTTTTCCGGCTTCTCAGGCATCAAAAGGGTGGTTATTATCGCCTCGCGCATTGACATTGGTAGGACGCCCGTGGCCGGAGACTCCTCGTATATCGCTAATAAGTGCGGTGCCAGTTCATCGAAATAAGTCTTATATAATGCGGTGGTTTGACCGTCCGACCCGGGGGCCTTGTTCAACGGTAAGCTCTTGATGAGTGACGTCCTCCACCGTGAATGGGAAGTCCAAATACTCCCTATTCCTCTGACCCAACCAGAGCAACTCCAGTGAATCAAGAAAGGGCAGCAGGCCCTCTGGACTAGATTCTTGTGTAGTGGTGTATAGTTCAGAATCAAAACGGGAGAACTCTTCTAGGATGTCTGTCTGGCCTCGAATCGCAGATTGATGTGCACCTTTCAGCTTAATTGCGTAAGCTATAGACCTTGGGGCGCGAATCATCGCCGCCAGAGTTCTCCCCGGCCTATCCCCTTCCCCGTACCTTCTAGCCTGAGCATATTTCCCTAAAAATAAATTCGCTGTAGGCCTCCTCCTCAAATTCAAGCAATTTCTCCTTCAAAAAGGCTAGCATCTTGGGATCATTAGAGGAATAAACCTGTGTTTCCAGTTCCCTGATCTGATTTTCTAGGGTTGCAAGTGTCCCACGAATGGCCTTCAACACCCCAGCCTGTCGAGCGATGCAGTTACCCCTTATTACTGTCTTAAAAGCTTCCCATAGGGAAGCCACAGTATTGACTGATCCAGTTTTAAGGGTAAAGTAGCCAGTTATATCCCCCCTAATTTCGTCCTTAAATCCCTCGTCTAAAAGGGCATCCTGCGGTAGCCGCCATGTAAACATCCGTGGAACAGAATTGGGTAGTATAAGAAGCAGAAGAATAGGCGCTTAGTCTGACAGAGACCTAGGGAGATGTGAGACCTCACTGGTCCATGTAGCCACTGTGAGAAGTTGGCCTGATATGCAGTGCTCACTATTCTAGTGATCACTATGTATCAGTCCAAACAACCCTTATTGATGATTGGTTGTAAGTCAACCTTATAGACCAGCTATCCTAGTAGCATGGATACGAGCAGTCTTCAGGCTAAGCTCTAGAGGGCGTGTTAAGCCAGCTGTTATACCATCACATATACCCCTTGAACACCAAGTGAAAGGACACCACACAAGTGTTATGAAAATAAACAGTTATTTATTTAGATCACAACAGCCCTGGACTCTTTATGAGGACAGGGTACTAAGCACACAACAAAACTCTTAAGAAAATACGCAAAGTTGCACAATTTACACAAATGCCCGAGGGGCACGAAAAACCATATACTCTGAAAGTGGAATGCGAAATTACTAGCAGGTAAGTACTACTCTAATAGACTTTAGGATCGCTAGGACTGGACTACTGAACCTTCAGATTACTAGCAGGAGGCCTAGGGGGATCGGGTGCAGAGTGTGCACTCTCACGCGGGATGCGGGACAAAGTCTATGGTTGCTAGAATTTACAAAGTTAGTGCTATCGGACGAATCCGACTAGGTAGAGCTGAAACGAAAAAGGATCTGGACCCTTGGATAGTGAGGCTATGCTGGAGCACCGAAATGCTGAGGTTACCTAGCCCAGGGGCTGCGGATGCATAGGTCTGGAAAGACGTCGGGAATCCTCGTTGCAGTCTATGGAGCCTGAAAGAAGTTGTTGCTGGCAGGCGACCAGTGTTGAAGTTCGAAGTGATCCAAGCCTGGATCGAAGATGGAAGACACCTGTAAGCAGAGGGGACCAAGTTCTGAATCACTAGCCAGTGATTTGCTGGGCACCAGGATGGCACCGGACGAAGTCACCTCGACCAGGTGAGTGGGCGACGCTGGGCTCTGCAGTCTCACGGACCAGGAGGCGTTGTTGGCGACCAGGATGGAGGTGCGAGCTGTCCCACGATGTTATCTGCTGTTGACGTCGCTGGACCCAGGATTGGGGCAACAAGTCTTGGCAAATGCAAGCCCACGCGGTAGACTTAAAATGGCGTCTGGAGTGGACCAGGAGGGTCCGGGGTGCTCCTCTGTTGGAGGGGAGCAAGGGCCAGTCTGGAGCAACCAGACCAGCGGTGTTGTCGTCGTTGGGCGTCGTCAAGAGGGCCACAAGCCAGCAGGCAAGTAGCCGGACAACGCGGTGAGCAGCAAAGAGCAGAAGGGCCCCACGCAGATCTGGTGGATGCTGGGGGGCTGAACTTCGGAGCTGGAGCTGCTCAGGGTTAGGGCTTCTCGAACCCCAAAGCACTCACTCGAGGATCCCTCAGCGGTCGTGCTGGATAAGCGTCGTGCAGTTCTGAAGATGGCCGGTCCCTCGAGGTCTCGTCGCACCCACGGATCTCAGCTGAGCTGACGATGTGGGTAGAGGTCAGAGGTGCCAGGGAAGCCGGGTCTCGTCGTGCTGGTCGGTCGGATTCCGGAGGAAGGACGTGCAGCAAACCGCAGTGCTCTTAGATGGTGCCTGCGGGTGCAGGGTGACTACTCCTTAGTCACAAGGGAGAAATCTTGAGAAGAAGTCTTGAGTTCCTTTCGTAGAAAGTAGTTTCAGGATTCAAAGATAATCTGATTTGGAAGGGGGCCCGCTCCTATCTTTATACTAGAAAAAGGGGCTCGCACGCGACTAGGTCCTGCCTATGGGTGGGACCAGGAAGGGGGGTGGTTACACCCCTCTCCCATGCCGGACTTTCCCCAGGCCAGGGGCTGGTGTGTCCCTGGAACTGGTTCTAGCCGGCCTATGCATAGTGAGCACCGGGGTGCCACTTGCAGTCACCTTCCTCTAAAGCCCTGCCTACCCAGGATACACAAAACCCTGTCTGGGATGGTGCTAGCACCGCCCCTGACAGGAAACCCTTTGTCCAAGCCTCCCTCGCTGGAAGGACTCCCAGCAGCAGGAGGTCAGACTTGTGTCTGTGGTGGCAGCATCCATTTTGCGATGCTGAGGCTCGAGTTAACTTTAACCGGGGTTCACAGTTACATACATGTCGTGTCCCTCTAGAAGGGTGGAATGCTAACCCCGTCGCCAGAATTGGCGAGGGGTTAGTATTCCAATTCGTATGACACCTTACTCGACATGTTTTGATAAAGCGATACCAGAGTTGGCATATAACCGCGAGGATTATAATGCACTTAAGAGTATATGGTACGCGTTATCATGGAACAGCTATTAGGACTTGGTTCCGCAAGCTGCAAACGGGCTCAGCTCATGCCCGAGCACCATCTTCACATAATTCCAAGCACTCTGCCTTCAGGATTGTCAAGGCCTGCCATAGGAGTGACTGATAGGAATCTATGTGTCCATTTTAGGGTTAGATATAGGCATACTATATCTAAAGCAAAGGGTGATTACACCACCTTGCCCCAGCTGTCGTGCAGCCAGTTGTGTCAGATTTAGATGGACAGCCAGGGGTGGCATAATACATGCTGCAGCCCCTGGTAGGCCCTGGGTACACCTATGCCCTGAGTTACAGGGTCTGATAAGGTGGCCCAGTACCAATTAGATATGTACCTAAGGTACATGGAATCCATTTTACAGAGAGAGCAGTAGGCCTGGGGTCCTGAATAGCAGGGTCCCAGGTCAACTAAGTCGGAAAACCAGCAAAACACCAGGCAAAAAGTTGGGGGCAACCATAGTCAGGTATCCACCTTCCGACACAACCCCCCCCCCAAACGAAAGGAGATAAGGCTATCCTTGACCAGGTAAGCCTATATTGCCTGAGTGGCCATATGAGGTGGTACATGCACTGGCATGGTTACCCCCTGTATCATGGTCCACTAAGCAATCCCTCACCCTAAGGGTATCTGAGGGTCTCCACCATAGGGAATCACTACCTGTGGTGTGTTTTGGCAAAGTAAAAGGCAGGTGCTGGGATGGAGTACTGAAGTGAGGCTCCACTAATGTTGGGCTTATCTTCCTCCAATCACTATTCACCCTATATGCCTTTCTTCCCATGACTGAGTTGCTGTGAGCTCTCAGGGTCAACCTCTGGCTACCTAAAGCTGGAGGCTGAGTCCCTCTCTTTGGCTTACTGGAGGGACAGGTCAGGTTTGGGGTTTTTAGGCCCCAGGTTTGGCTGTGCCCAGCAGTGTCCAGCTGTGGGAGTTCCCTAACTAATTTTAAGGGGATCCCTCAGGAGTCTGTTTTATTTTCACTTGGCTAGGACTACTAGCTTCAGTGATCCTAATCTGCTGATTGGGAAGTTCTTTTGGACAGGGGGCCCTTTGGGGTCCACCACTGGCCTCCCTGACCTCTACATCCCTGGGCTGACTGAGGCAGGGTAGAGAGGGGCAGGTTACCTGCTCCAGACTGGGTCCCACCTTGGAAGGGTCCACTGACATCAGGGCCTCTGCCAGGCTAGGCCTGACTACCTCTGGGGCAGTTCCTTCACAAGGGGTCAGATCAGTTCCCTGAGGAGGCTGATCCTTTCCTAGAGTCTGGTGGGAGGGAGATTTCTCTTCCTCCTCAATGCTCTCTGTCTGAGTGGAGTGATCCATTGTTTCAGGCTTCACAATCTCACTATCTGTTTGAGTAGAGGCTGAGACCATTACAGCCTTGCCAACCTTTTCAGGAAGGCACTCAGTTTGTGTTTGGGCTGTGACTGTCACATTCCTCCTATCCTGTTCTGGAAAGTCTGTCTGAGCCTGGGCAGTGGCTACCACTGCTCTTCCAACCTTTTCAGGGAGGAATGGTGCTTGGACTGGGGCTGTAGCTATTACTGCCCCACTAACCTTTCTGGGTAGGCCTATCATCCTGGAGTGGGTTTCTTGCTCCACCTCAGCCCATGCTGAGAGTTCCAGGTCATTCCCCAGTAAACAATCTACAGGTAGGGTGTCTGTCACTGCCACTCTCATGGGCCCTGTGACATTACCCCAGCTGAGCTCGACTACTGCCATGGGATGCCTTCTTTTCACTCCATGAACGTCTGTCACCTGATAAATGAAACCAGGGGTCAGTTGAGCAGAGGGGACCAGATGGTCAATCACCATGGTGATGCTGGCCCATGTGTCTCTGTATGCCTCAACTTTCTGACCATTGATAAGGGGCTCTTGTCTATACTTTCCCAAAATGTGGGAACCAGTAGTGAAGTTGGCAAACCCCATGCCAGTCTCACAGACAAGAGTTGTGTTAGGGGACCTGGCTAGGCCATGGTCCACCTGGTTTCCCAAAGTAATGCCCACCACATTCTTGGGATTCAGAAAGGGGGTGGTGATGAACAGAGTGTCTGAATTAAGCAGACCACTCTTACCCAGTCCAAAGATCAGGGCTTGATCCATCACCGTTATTTATCTCACTGCACCATCCCAGCTCAGAACCTGGCTATATGCAAATCAGTCTGTCCCTGGCCCAGTGCATCATGGGAACAGGGCAGACTAAACTACCAAGCCAATTCTTCACCAGAAAGGAGACAAGCTACCGGGGACCGGTTTCTGGCATTTCAGCCGTCTTCGGCCCGGCTTGCTTGAATCCTGATGGTACAGTGAGAAAGGGACTCATGTCTGAGTATACCCTGCCACACCAATAGTGGCCAAAAACGATTCAGAAAGGGGGTGGTGATGAACAGAGTGTCTGAATTAAGCAGACCACTCTTACCCAGTCCAAAGATCAGGGCTTGATCCATCACCGTTATTTATCTCACTGCACCATCCCAGCTCAGAACCTGGCTATATGCAAATCAGTCTGTCCCTGGCCCAGTGCATCATGGGAACAGGGCAGACTAAACTACCAAGCCAATTCTTCACCAGAAAGGAGACAAGCTACCGGGGACCGGTTTCTGGCATTTCAGCCGTCTTCGGCCCGGCTTGCTTGAATCCTGATGGTGCAGTGAGAAAGGGACTCATGTCTGAGTATACCCTGCCACACCAATAGTGGCCAAAAACGATTCAGAAAGGGGGTGGTGATGAACAGAGTGTCTGAATTAAGCAGACCACTCTTACCCAGTCCAAAGATCAGGGCTTGATCCATCACCGTTATTTATCTCACTGCACCATCCCAGCTCAGAACCTGGCTATATGCAAATCAGTCTGTCCCTGGCCCAGTGCATCATGGGAACAGGGCAGACTAAACTACCAAGCCAATTCTTCACCAGAAAGGAGACAAGCTACCGGGGACCGGTTTCTGGCATTTCAGCCGTCTTCGGCCCGGCTTGCTTGAATCCTGATGGTGCAGTGAGAAAGGGACTCATGTCTGAGTATACCCTGCCACACCAATAGTGGCCAAAAACGATTCAGAAAGGGGGTGGTGATGAACAGAGTGTCTGAATTAAGCAGACCACTCTTACCCAGTCCAAAGATCAGGGCTTGATCCATCACCGTTATTTATCTCACTGCACCATCCCAGCTCAGAACCTGGCTATATGCAAATCAGTCTGTCCCTGGCCCAGTGCATCATGGGAACAGGGCAGACTAAACTACCAAGCCAATTCTTCACCAGAAAGGAGACAAGCTACCGGGGACCGGTTTCTGGCATTTCAGCCGTCTTCGGCCCGGCTTGCTTGAATCCTGATGGTGCAGTGAGAAAGGGACTCATGTCTGAGTATACCCTGCCACACCAATAGTGGCCAAAAACGATTCAGAAAGGGGGTGGTGATGAACAGAGTGTCTGAATTAAGCAGACCACTCTTACCCAGTCCAAAGATCAGGGCTTGATCCATCACCGTTATTTATCTCACTGCACCATCCCAGCTCAGAACCTGGCTATATGCAAATCAGTCTGTCCCTGGCCCAGTGCATCATGGGAACAGGGCAGACTAAACTACCAAGCCAATTCTTCACCAGAAAGGAGACAAGCTACCGGGGACCGGTTTCTGGCATTTCAGCCGTCTTCGGCCCGGCTTGCTTGAATCCTGATGGTGCAGTGAGAAAGGGACTCATGTCTGAGTATACCCTGCCACACCAATAGTGGCCAAAAACGATTCAGAAAGGGGGTGGTGATGAACAGAGTGTCTGAATTAAGCAGACCACTCTTACCCAGTCCAAAGATCAGGGCTTGATCCATCACCGTTATTTATCTCACTGCACCATCCCAGCTCAGAACCTGGCTATATGCAAATCAGTCTGTCCCTGGCCCAGTGCATCATGGGAACAGGGCAGACTAAACTACCAAGCCAATTCTTCACCAGAAAGGAGACAAGCTACCGGGGACCGGTTTCTGGCATTTCAGCCGTCTTCGGCCCGGCTTGCTTGAATCCTGATGGTGCAGTGAGAAAGGGACTCATGTCTGAGTATACCCTGCCACACCAATAGTGGCCAAAAACGATTCAGAAAGGAGGTGGTGATGAACAGAGTCTGCTTAATTCAGACACTCTGTTCATCACCACCCCCTTTTCTGAATCATTTTTGTCCACCATAAGCGTGGAAGGGTATACTCAGATGTGAGTCCCTAGCTCATTGCACCATCAGGATTCAAGCAAGCCGGGCCGAAGACGGCTGAAATGCCAGAAACCGGTCCCCGGTAGCTTGTTTCCTTCCCAGTATAAGAATTTGCTTGGTAGTTTGGTCTGCCCTGTTCCCATGATGCACTGGGCCAGGGTCAGACTAATTTGCATATAGCCAAGTTCTGAGCTGGGATGGTGCAGTGAGCTAAAAAACGGTGATGGATCAAGCCCTGATCTTTGGACTGGGTAAGAGTGGTCTGCTTAATTCAGACACTCTGTTCATCACCACCCCCTTTTCTGAATCACCACATTCTTGGGGGCACTCCCACCACCTGGGGGATTACCACTAGTGGTAACAGGAGGTCTGGGAGTAGTACCTGGGGGTATGTTTTCCTTATTGTTGTTGGCCTTTGGGCAACTGCTGTCACTTTTGTAATGGCCTACCTGTTTGCAGGTATGACAATAAGGTTTCTTTTGGGTGTTGGGAGAAGTTCGACCCACCCTTTTCAGAGGATTTTTGGGGCCCTGTGGTTTGATCTGAAGATTTATTCCCACCCTTCTCTTGAGGCTTGGTTGATTCCTTCTTTTGGTCACCACCCTGGTTCTTAGGCCTGACCCTGGTTCTGACCCATTTGTCTGCCCTCTTACCCAATTCTTGTGGAGAGGTCAGATCAGAGTCTACCAGGTGCTGGTGTAATAACTGGTTCTGACAATTACTTAAGATTTGCTCTCTCATAATTAGATTGTACAATCCTTTGAAATCAGTAACCTTACTTCCCAGTAGCCAGCCTTCAAAAGCCTTAGTGGCACAATCAACAAAGTCAGTCCAATCCTGAGACTGAGTTTTCTGGGTGTCTCTGAACATCAACCTGTACTGTTCAGTGGTTAAACCAAACCCATCAACCAGTGTATTCTTCAGGACTTGGTAATTGTTAGCATCCTCAACTCTAGTAGTGAGGAGCTTATCTGTACCTTTGCCTTCAAAGGAGAGCCACAAGATAGCTGCCCACTGACTCTGGGGGACGCACTGGACAGTGCAGGCCCTCTCCAAAGCAGTCATCCATTTGTGGATGTCATCCCCTTGTTTAAAGGGGGGCACTATTTTACTCAGGTGTCTAGTGTCTAAACTCCTGTCTTTTTCTCTTGGGAGAATGCTGCCACCAGTGGGATCTACCCCACTCAATTTCTGCTCTCTAGCAAAGGCAAGTCTCTCTTTGGCCAGGACAAGTTCTTCCCTTTCAATCTTCAGATTGACTTCCCTCATCTTGGCCTCATGCTCTCTCCTCTGAGGGGATGTCATCGCTCTGTGAGAAGAGGTCTGAGAGCCATTGGTTCTAATGGATCTGTTAGAGCCTCTGGATAGAGACCTAACTCGTCCATTACCAAGGTTAAGCCTGCCTGAGAGTGGGCCTGAGGCTCCCCCAAGTCCATTCTCATGACTACTTAAGTTGGTCCTGGTGAGTCTACTGACTTCTACCTGACCTTTGTCTGCCTCATCCCCTGATAACTCCTCTTCCTCCTCTTCACCTTCTGCAGAGAGGTGGATGAGGTCAGGGTCACCTGGGGTTCCCTCTAAGGGAGGCATGTTTCCACCTGGATTAGAAGGGTCTGTGTTAGCAGTCCCCCTGGCATCATAAGTCTCTAAGAGACCAATCAGAAAGGGAATGGTAGGGTTAGAACCCTGTTTTAGCTTCCTGGAGGTACACAATTGTCTCATCTCCTGGAAGCTAAGAGCTGCATATCTGGACATGACCTGTGGAGGGTCAACTGACACAAGGGGAGACTCAGAGTTTCCTCCTTTGTCTGACATGCTTTTCTAGTGTGGTGTAAGTGATGCACCTACCTACACTATTTGTTTGCCTACTGATCCCTTGCTAAGAGTTGTAGTCAGGGTGTGCTAGGCCCTGTTGAACTACAACAGCTGGTTCAGTAGAACTCAGAGTATTCTAAGCTAAGTTATATGTACCTGGGTACTTATGTGATCTTTCACAATGATATTCTTAGGATACGTGTGGTAAAACAACAGCAAGCTCAAATCCCACCCGCTGCTCACCAATGTGAGAAGTTGGCCTGATATGCAGTGCTCACTATTCTAGTGATCACTATGTATCAGTCCAAACAACCCTTATTGATGATTGGTTGTAAGTCAACCTTATAGACTAGCTATCCTAGTAGCATGGATACGAGCAGTCTTCAGGCTAAGCTCTAGAGGGCGTGTTAAGCCAGCTGTTATACCATCACATATACCCCTTGAACACCAAGTGAAAGGACACCACACAAGTGTTATGAAAATAAACAGTTATTTATTTAGATCACAACAGCCCTGGACTCTTTATGAGGACAGGGTACTAAGCACACAATAAAACTCTTAAGAAAATACGCAAAGTTGCACAATTTACACAAATGCCCGAGGGGCACGAAAAACCATATACTCTGAAAGTGGAATGCGAAATTACTAGCAGGTAAGAACTACTCTAATAGACTTTAGGATCGCTAGGACTGGACTACTGAACTTTCAGATTACTAGCAGGAGGCCTAGGGGGATCGGGTGCAGAGTGTGCACTCTCACGCGGGATGCGGGACAAAGTCTATGGTTGCTAGAATTTACAAAGTTAGTGCTATCGGACGAATCCGACTAGGTAGAGCTGAAACGAAAAAGGATCTGGACCCTTGGATAGTGAGGCTATGCTGGAGCACCGAAATGCTGAGGTTACCTAGCCCAGGGGCTGCGGATGCATAGGTCTGGAAAGACGTCGGGAATCCTCGTTGCAGTCTATGGAGCCTGAAAGAAGAAGTTGCTGGCAGGCGACCAGTGTTGAAGTTCGAAGTGATCCAAGCCTGGATCGAAGATGGAAGACACCTGTAAGCAGAGGGGACCAAGTTCTGAATCACTAGCCAGTGATTTGCTGGGCACCAGGATGGCACCGGACGAAGTCACCTCGACCAGGTGAGTGGGCGACGCTGGGCTCTGCAGTCTCACGGACCAGGAGGCGTTGTTGGCGACCAGGATGGAGGTGCGAGCTGTCCCACGATGGTATCTGCTGTCGACGTCGCTGGACCCAGGATTGGGGCAACAAGTCTTGGCAAATGCAAGCCCACGCGGTAGACTTAAAATGGCGTCTGGAGTGGACCAGGAGGGTCCGGGGTGCTCCTCTGTTGGAGGGGAGCAAGGGCCAGTCTGGAGCAACCAGACCAGCGGTGTTGTCGTCGTTGGGCGTCGTCAAGAGGGCCACAAGCCAGCAGGCAAGTAGCCGGACAACGCGGTGAGCAGCAAAGAGCAGAAGGGCCCCACGCAGATCTGGTGGATGCTGGGGGGCTGAACTTCGGAGCTGGAGCTGCTCAGGGTTAGGGCTTCTCGAACCCCAAAGCACTCACTCGAGGATCCCTCGGCGGTCGTGCTGGATAAGCGTCGTGCAGTTCTGAAGATGGCCGGTCCCTCGAGGTCTCGTCGCACCCACGGATCTCAGCTGAGCTGACAATGTGGGTAGAGGTCAGAGGTGCCAGGGAAGCCGGGTCTCGTCGTGCTGGTCGGTCGGATTCCGGAGGAAGGACGTGCAGCAAACCGCAGTGCTCTTAGATGGTGCCTGCGGGTGCAGGGTGACTACTCCTTAGTCACAAGGGAGAAATCTTGAGAAGAAGTCTTGAGTTCCTTTCGTAGAAAGTAGTTTCAGGATTCAAAGATGATCTGATTTGGAAGGGGGCCCGCTCCTATCTTTATACTAGAAAAAGGGGCTGGCACGCGACTAGGTCCTGCCTATGGGTGGGACCAGGAAGGGGGGTGGTTACACCCCTCTCCCATGCCGGACTTTCCCCAGGCCAGGGGCTGGTGTCCCTGGAACGGGTTCTAGCCGGCCTATGCATAGTGAGCACCGGGGTGCCACTTGCAGTCACCTTCCTCTAAAGCCCTGCCTACCCAGGATACACAAAACCCTGTCTGGGATGGTGCTAGCACCGCCCCTGACAGGAAACCCTTTGTCCAAGCCTCCCTCGCTGGAAGGACTCCCAGCAGCAGGAGGTCAGACTTGTGTCTGTGGTGGCAGCATCCATTTTGTGATGCTGAGGCTCGAGTTAACTTTAACCGGGGTTCACAGTTACATACATGTCGTGTCCCTCTAGAAGGGTGGAATGCTAACCCCGTCGCCAGAATTGGCGAGGGGTTAGTATTCCAATTCGTATGACACCTTACTCGACATGTTTTGATAAAGCGATACCAGAGTTGGCATATAACCGCGAGGATTATAATGCACTTAAGAGTATATGGTACGCGTTATCATGGAACAGCTATTAGGACTTGGTTCCGCAAGCTGCAAACAGGCTCAGCTCATGCCCGAGCACCATCTCACATAATTCCAAGCACTTTGCCTTCAGGATTGTCAAGGCCTGCCATAGGAGTGACTGATAGGAATACAGGTGTCCATTTTAGGGTTAGATATAGGTATACTATATCTAAAGCAAAGGGTGATTACACCACCTTGCCCCAGCTGTCGTGCAGCCAGTTGTGTCAGATTTAGATGGCCAGCCAGGGGTGGCATAATACATGCTGCAGCCCCTGGTAGGCCCTGGGTACACCTATGCCCTGAGTTACAGGGTCTGATAAGGTGGCCCAGTACCAATTAGATATGTACCTAAGGTACATGGAATCCATTTTACAGAGAGAGCAGTAGGCCTGGGGTCCTGAATAGCAGGGTCCCAGGTCAACTAAGTCGGAAAACCAGCAAAACACCAGGCAAAAAGTTGGGGGCAACCATAGTCAGGTATCCACCTTCCTACAGCCACATCCCGCGACACTAACCAGAAGTCTAGTCTGGACCACGCTTTATGGTACTCAGATATACACGTCTCCTGCTTAGTTTGTGGGTGAGTGTGTCTCCAAATATCCACCAGTTCCCCGTCTAAAAGAATGGCATTCGTTGCAGTACTAGCTAATGGATGTAACGTTTGAGATATCCCTTTCCGGTCCAGTTCGTCATTTAGGATGGTATTGAAGTCCTCGCCCCAGATAACGGTTTCACAGTTTGTCGCCCTCACTCTTGCCCATATATCTTGAAAAATCCCAGGGGCGTCAACATTGGGGCAATACACTGCAACCAACACAACTGGAATCCCACCCAGGGTGCCCATTATTATGACATATCTGCCCTCCGAGTCAGTTTGTAGTTCACCTTCCTTCCAATCAAGACCCCGTCTAATCAACACAGCCACCCCCCTGGAGTAATTTGAGTAAATGGATGAGTATACTGAGCCCCATCTGCTGTGTCTCAGCCTGGGAGAAGGTGCAACACTAAGATGAGTTTCCTGTAACATGCATATGTCTATGTGATGTCTTAGTAAATGTGAGTGGACAATCCTGGATTTCCAGCCTTCGTTTAACCCACGGATGTTCCATGTTAAAAAATGTAAACTGGTCATAGGATGTCTTCCACAATATAATGTGAAATTCCAGTAGGAGCGAAACAAAATAGCATGATCGGTGGCGCCCATTGACAATAAGCCGAAATGTATAGCAATGATCTGGCAAACATCATAACATCAAAGCCCCCACCCCTCCACCCACTCCAACCCCCCAATCAGGTTGTGGAATACTCATCCCAAACAGCTTAAAGAAGAACGCAACAGAGGGAGTTCTCCCATGGGGGCTCAGTTTCGCCAGCGTACTCCCCTGACAACACAGGATGGCCAAGAAAACTGCGGAGAGCCGTGCTTATCCCACAACCTGTGTAACAAATCCTATTACATCAAGGCTAGCAGATCGGGAACATACTCAAGCTATGTATTCTGAAGCAATAAGAGCTATGTAAGTCCCAGCCCATCTCAGTCCGTTATGTAAGCCGCCATGCCCGACTCATAACCATTGTAAGTGAGATCCAACCCCTGTAGCAGAGAGACCTGGCACCCAAAAACTGTGAAAACCAAACCCCCCCTCCCAACCTACTAAGAGACTCACAGGCCAAAATCCAGTTCGGAGCATAACTGCTCCAGCGAGGGAAGTATCTGGGCTTTAGCCTCTTCAGCCATTGTCACTCAGTCGGTCCTCAGCGAAATCCGCAGCCTTGGAGTGTTGTTTGGACTTCATCCCACCAATGTGTTTAGCAAACTTGAGCACTGACTTGGCATCTGTGAAGAAGTGTGTGGACCCCTCGTGAGTGACCTTGAGCTTGGTGGGGTATAGTAGCAAGTAGGGAATCTGGGACTGCATCAGGATTCATTTAACAGGGTGAAACTCACACCACACTGACTGCACCACAGTGTAAAGAGTGCATAAAATGAGATAGTGTTACCTTTGTGCGTGATAGTCCCCTTCCTTCGGGTCAGTCACAGGATAAGATCTCGGTCTTGATAGTTCAAAATTCTGGCCAAGATGGATCTAGCTGTAGCTCCGATTGAAGGTTTGGAATCCAAAGCACGGTGTGCCCGCTCTACTGCGAACACTGCAGAGAGGTTTGGATCAAAGAGCTCATGAAGCAAATCTGCTACATAGGTTCCCATCTTGACTATAGCTGTCGTCTCCGGCATGCCAGTAATTTGCAGGTTATTGCGGCGGGACCTGGCATCCAAATCTTCGTTTTTGCCGCAAATGATGGCTAACATTTTATCCATATGCAGTAACTGTTCCTTGGTTTCGACTCATGGATGTCCGAGGCCCTTATTTCAAGCACGTCGAGAAGGGTCCCGTGCGAACCCACCTGTGTTCTGACAGCATCTAGTTGGGAAGTTAAAGCATCCAACTTGGAGTCTATGTTCCTAAGGCTGGACCTCATTTCCTGCATCAGGGTGCGCAGATCCTCTCCTCGGTCTTCCGTCTGCAATTCTGTTGGCCTCTCCGTGCCGCCTTCCGGATCCGACTCCATGAATCTTGTGGTTCTCCTCTGATCAAAGGTCAGCTTCGGCTGCTACGCGTCCTGTTTACCTATGTCTTGTCAGGGGTCGCAGGGGGTCCCGTAATATCCGCAGGCAAGGTGCAGCTCCAGCAGTTCACGTGCGAGGGGACAGCCGCCGAATTGTTGCACCAGTGGCCCATCTACCGTCTCCCCCGAAACTTGAGTGGGGCTAACATGTAGCACAGGCACATAGGTCCTTACACTGGGCAATCATCAGACTAGCATCCAGGTCTCAACGAGCCCAGGTCAGCCGCTCCAGATTCAATGCTTGCAGTTCTTATTCTGTAACGAGTATGGGCCCCAAACAGCAAGAACCCCTGCAGATTAATCACACCCCCCGTCCTTGGAAGCAGGCAAAGTTTATTCCACTTATAAAAAAGGCTAATGCCAAACTGACGGACCCTGCTAACTACAGGCCAATTTCCATTCTTCCGGCCCTCTCTAAAGTATTAGAGAAACATGTAAACAAGGCCCTCCAAAACCACATTGAGGATTGGAAGCTCCCTCATGTGTCCCAATCAGGGATGAGGGCTAACTACAGCACGGAGTCCACTCTGCTGGAAGTGACAGAATTAATCAAGGATAAGCTGGAACAGGGCGACAAGGCTGTTCTGATATTGCTCGATCTGTCGGCGGCCTTCGATACGGTCCCACATGAGGGCTCTTGGATTGACTTGCTAACATCGCCCTGGGGGGACCGCCCTAACATGGATGTCCTCCTTCCTGGAAAATAGATCTCAGAACATCTGCCTCCCCCCTTTCTCATCCCCAGTGTCGGCCATGAATGTAGCTGTCCCTCAGAGCTCCATTCTTAGTTCTACCCTTTATAACATATATCTATCTCCCCTAGAATTTCTGGTAGAGGAAGAGAGCACCAAAATTGTTTCTTATGCAGATGACACTGAGCTGATTTTCACATGTGATAAAGAAACGTCTTTGACGGGGCAATGATTAGGTCTTGCCTCACTAAGATTTTTAATTGGCTTAAGATCAATCAGCTGAAGTGTAACCCTGACAAAACTGAAGTGGTTTTCTTTGGCAAACCGGAAACGCCTAACTGGAGCTCTTGGTGGCCAAAAGATCTGCCTCCCACGGATAAGGAGAATGTCAAAAACTTAGGAATTGTCATAGACAAGACACTCTCCATACCCTTACAGATCCAAAATCTAACTGGCGCTTGCTTTGGCATACTCAGCAATGCTAAAACAAAATCCTGTCACTGCTACCGCTTGAGAGCAAAAAGATCGTGGTACAGGCTCTGGTGACATCAAAACTTAACTATGTCAACAGCCTGTACCTCGGTCTTCTTAAATCTCTTATCCAGCGCCTACAAGTGGTACAAAACGGCCAGAGCCATCCTGAAATCTAAACCTAGATCTAGTATGACCCCTATTCTTAAGTCTCTACACTGGCTTCGCATAAAGAAACGGATTGACTTCAAAACGATGACCATCTTCTTTAAAGCGTTCTATGGCTTAGGTGCCGGCTACCTGAATAATCACGTAAATCGCTACATAACATCTAGAACCCTAAGATCTTCAAGTGCCAACTTGGCCATCGTGCCTGAAATTTGCCATGCCCGCACGGGAGGCAGATCCTTCCGCTTTTTAGGCGCAAAAATGTGGAATAGCCTCCCTGAGTCTCTGAGACTAACCACAGACCTACTCTCCTTCAGGAAGAACCTAAATACTGTGGCTTTTTAATAACTAATTGGGCCTTTTACGCATGGTTTCCTTCCGCTGTCACGCTCCAGGACACTCTAGTCTGAGTAGCTGCGCGCTATATCAAATACACTATTTCATTTCATATATACAACAGTGCTGTCTGGCTGTCCCCCTCACTTATTCGAGCTCTGGCACTGAAAGCTGAGCCCATCAGCATTAATTGGGTACAGGAGTGTCTGGGACAGATAGACAACCCAATGGGGCATTATGATATGCCTATGTTTCTTTTATTTCTTAGCACCGATACACCTCCGAGTATTTGTTTGTGCATTACAAAACTCAAAATCAAATCAGTTTATCTCCATTGGACCAGAGTGTATACATTTTGAGATATCCGTTTCCATGGGACTGAACTATACATAAATTAAGTTGTCCCTTCAATGTCGAAGCTCGGTGACCAGTTGTTCTGACACCAACGGCCACGGTTTTCCGGATTTTAGCTAGCCTGGACAGCTAGGCATGCATGTTCCCCTTTTAATGTGACAGAGCTCTCTCAGTAGCACAGAGGAAAATACTCAACCAGAAGCTTAGCACTGCCCCCTGTAAGGTAGTGAATATACTCTAACACTCAAAAACAAAGCCTGATATTTCTGACATTTGAAAAAAAGGAGGTAGACTGTCTTTTGCTTTTATAACCAGCTTATGCTTACTAGAAAAATCGCTTGGCACAGCTTCTGCATCCTGCTTCTTTGGGGCCCTGGTGCCTCAACAAGCAGACAAACTGAAACCAAAGTGCACTTGTCACTGCCCAGGATAGCCATCAAAGGTTGCATTGTATCAATAATTAACATTACCGGCTCTCTGCACCACCCTCCCTACAAGAGAGGCGTCTCAGTCTCAAGTGCACCTGATCACATAGCAAGAAGCCGACTGAACAGCCTGCTTTCTACTGCAAGCCTGCCTGAGGAACTCTTGCTGCTTCAACCATTTTTGTACTTCAGCATCTTTCAATATTTTGGTCCTACCCAAACTTTCAACGTGGCTATCTGTGCAGCCAATGTTTTGATCAAGGTCAGAGTAAGGAGGGGTTTAAGGCGTCCTGGGAAGTGGTTGTGGGAGGGCTAGGAAGTGGGTTTAGGGAGGCACTTGCACTTACCCACAAAAGAGTAAGCACAATCCCATTCGCAAACTGCACTTCTAAAGTTACCCCAGCCTAAAAGGACCCAAACCATTTGTAAATGTACTCCATCTCAGACTAGGAGTAAGTGGTCTTCCACTGGTATTGCAACACCCTCCCATGGAAAATATTGGCAGCAGTGACTTAAACTAACACCCTGTAGGAAATAATGTTAAAATGTATTTATTGCGACTTTTAAAAATGTATGTACATTTATGACATTTAATTACATATATCTGTGTGTATGCATACCAGACGCATAAACCCTGATCTGAGTGTCTTCCGGTGGGTAGGGTCTCTCGCGCTCTCCACCCTCCACAGATATAACTGAGACCCTCATCCTGCACAGGCATGTATATTATATCTACCAGTATATTTTGTATTTATTTACACAGTACTGATTTTCCCTTTCACTTAAGTTCTTGATGTTTTGATCAGCAATCTCTACCACCTGCCGTCACACCACCCCTGGCATTCCAAAAACCCAGAATGAAGTTGGTGCAGAAAGACATCTTTAATCCTTTTTGGGTCGAGCATCATCAGCGCTTGCGCTGTCTGCAAGACCTGTTGTATCTCTCTATGGGCTTTTAGCACACTTCCCAATTGCTATTGATTGTTATGTATGGCATTTAAAAATGCAGGCTTATTATTGGTGCGTTTGTGGAAATGTCCCTCCTTTGTGTGATGAGTTCCCTCCCTTGCAATTTCACTAAGAGAATGGTTTTGTTGGCCATTACACTGTACAGAGTGTGATGGCCTCTCCTTCCACCTCCAGTCTGGTTTATTTATAGCTGGTGTTAGCAACAGAAACAAAAGGGGTATCTTACACGCTCCTAGTTGGCCATCACACAGTGGAGTGTGTAATGTCCTTTCCTCCCTCTTCCTGTGTGGCTATTGCAGGCCTTTTTGTGTGTGCGGCGATATGTGCGGACTCAGCCCTGAATTGAATGTTTAGTTTTTCTCGTCTGCTCCGTATTGCTGTTTGTAATGAAATGCAAACAAACTACTGTGCAATATTTAGTCCTAGTAATGCTGAAGCACTTAGCGGGTTCATTACTTTGGGTCAATTTTGAAAGAATAGTGGCTGATTTTGTCTTCCCTCCTCCTGTGTGGCTATTGCATAATACATGATTTACCTGGCTCCTTTTTCACTGCACACAGCGCTCCTTTGTTTTTATTAGTTGCTTTTATCCTGCCGCTGATTTTATTAATTGTTTTCAGCCCGTCAATGGTTTTTATTAATTGGTTTCCACCCATTACTGTTTAGGTCTCGCCTACGCAGCGTGCACGCGCTGCATAGGAGAAGACCTCTTGAAATCGATTCTGTTTTTCGCTTAAAAATATGCACGCATTGCATTGCTTTCAATGGCAACGCGTGCACGTTTGGTGATTCCCTTGCGGGAGCGAGTGGCGCCATGTGTTAGCAACTATTGCGCTCGCTCCCGCAAGGTAAATGCTGCGTGTCCCTGCTCCGGACCGCACTCCCCCACCCCTTCCACTTGTTTTTTTCATGCATGGTGCTCGCTTTCACTTTCTTGCCGGTTCTTCAATTTTCTTCCGCTTTTCTTTCCCTTTTGTCTTGTTTCTATTTGCTTAAGCACTTAACAAGAGTACATGGCTTTTATCGGTCTCCCTCGTGTGCTGCCTCCACTGCCATGTTCGGGTTGCTCTGTCCCTGATGCTTGTGAGCATTTCTGACTCCCTCTGATGCGCTCACCCTCCTGTGCTTTTGCCCGTTTTTCCACCCTCGTGTGCTTCTATTTCCTAACACCACATTGCACTCTACTCCTTGTTCTTACTCCTCTCCATTTGCTTTTCTCTCCATGCCCTCCATGTTGCTCCTCACCAACACTCTTTTGTTCTTCTCTCCGCCCTTATTGTTACTCCCTCCGATTCCCTTAGTTAAGCTCCCCACCTTCATTGCGATCCCGTACAAAGCTATTGATCACCCTGTGGCTCTGCATCGGTATCTGCTGAAATTATTAGTGTATTGAAGTGGCGTCTGCCTTTGTGCTAGAGAAAACTGGTCATTTTTCTGAACTAATGTGATTTCACCTACAGCACGGTGTCTCAAGGGGAGGATGCTGGGAAACCAGGTTCTAGTCTCAGCGTCGGCTCAACATCGTGTGATTCTGGGCAAATCACGCAGTCTCACCGGGCCTACCAAAAATGAATGTGTCCCTGTGTAACATAACTAACTGGTGCTCATATAAAACGTACTAATACATTCGGGTCAAGTTTGCGCTATATAAAACTGCAAACATAAAAAGTCTGCCATGGTATTTTAGGGTGGTTCTCGTGTTTTTATGCTATAGTCTGACAGGCCCCTTCCCTATCCCGTGATTTTCTGTCACCCCGGCCCCCCCCTCCCCCTTCTTTTCTTTCTGCCCGGGAGAAGTTGTATCTGGCTGCAGTAAGATGTTATATCAGTGATCTCAATTAAGCTTGGCAAATCGCAGCATCTACAGCATGGACATCTACAGCATTATTGTGCAGTGGCTCCACGTCATTAGGGGGGCTTCCAGCCTTTGTTGCTTTTTCAGCCTACAATGTTATGCACATCTGCGCTTACAGTTTGAATGACACGAGGGCAAGTCAGCGCTGCTGAAGCTACAACTTGAGTACATAACTATCTCATGCGGCCAGTGCAGCTGGTATAGTTGTATTAGAGTCCTGGTGAGAGGTTCTGAGGTTCTGGTGTGAGGAGATATCTGCAGCCCAGTTAATTCCTTTTACTAAAGATGGAGGATTCTCCAGGTTGCATCCGGTAGATCTCCTCCACGCAGCACAGACGTTTACTAAGATGTGGTGGTAACAAGTTTTACAGAGAGGCTTAGGGACGGCAAGATATATTGGCTTTGCTAATGCTTATTTTATACATGTCTTCACTGGATTATATCGTGAATTTTTGGTGAATGGTTTGGAGCATATGCATTCAGGTGTGTGAGGGGCACGAACCACACTGTAGAGTAAGCTTCACAAAACTGCAGTTTCTGTCCCATACCACCCACAGGGGCTTAGAACAGAACGAGACCATGCAGATAATCACAACTCTGGCTCTTTTAGAAGTTTCAGAGGCCCAGTGACGGATGGGATAATTGGGATGTGCCATATACGGGGTGCCCTGCTTTAGGTGGTGCGTCTCCTGCAAGAAAATCACATCAGCATCCTGTTGGAGGAGATACCACCAAACTTGTTCTTTTTATTAGGCGAGTTGAGCCCTCATACATTGAGCGTAAAGGAATTTAACGCCGGTGACTAATCATGTGGGAGGGTAAGAGGGTAGGGCTGAGTACCCGCGCCAAAATCTATAAGCGTGCTTAAAGGCAGATCATCCACCCAAGGTAGGTTTTCTGGAGTTATTTTGCACATTGGCATAGCCAATAGGTCTCGCCTTTGGGACCTTATTAGTATTTAGCCATGTAACACTTGATGTTGTTGCACCAAGCATATTGTGCTGGATAACTAAACACTTATAAGGTCCCAAAGGCGAGACCTATTGGCTATGCCAATGCTTGTTTTATTATTTTTATTAATTGTGCGATTCACTTTAAATGCTGCTAATCACTTAACTTAATCTGCTAACGTGCGTGAGTCCAGACGCGGAGGGTACAGAGCCCGGGTGTACCCTGTATTGGTATGTTGTAATCCTGATGTGCAAGGTTTGTGTCCCCCATACTCCCTCCTCCAGTTCTGTTTTCTGCTATTGTGTGCTCTTTAAAATGACTGTCTGTGCCTTGTTCTCCCTCACTGTCCTCCAACTTCCACAAAGGTTTATGAAGAGAGTTCTGTACTTTATCCTCTACCTCCACTCTGACGCATTTCAAACCTCATTCTACAACTCTTTCCAATTCACTACCCTATTACTCACCCTATACCTCTCAATATATCCTCTACTCCACACTCTAATCCATCTCAAACCCCACACCACTACTATGATCCCCAAAATAACCCGTTCTAGATTCTTCCCTCCTCTACCCCTCCTTACATCATCTCATACCTCTTTTACTATCCAGATCTCCCGAACAAGACCTCTGAGTCGTCCCTCTCAACCCCCTTTACTCATTCCAAGCCTCCTCCTACTGCTATGAACTCCCAATAAAAAAAAACTTCCTAAACCCTTCCCTCTTCTATCTCGCTCAAATAAATGTCATATTTCCCTATACTAATTCCCCACTGATCCTGTTTGAGTTCCGGAGTAGTTTGCTAAACGTCAGAAAATGCTTCAACACCTCATCAGGGGGTAGCAAGCGCTATATAAATGCAAACCCTTCCCTCTTCCATCCGTCCACTATCCTTTTACAATCCAAATAACAGATTAGCATGTCCACCGCTCAAATGTATTTCCTATTTCCCTATACTAAATACTCACTAATCATGTTTGCGTTCTGAAGTAGTGTGCTACCTGGCAAAAAGCACTTTATCACCTCATCAGGGGTAGCAAGCCCTATATAAATGCAAACCTTTCCCTCTGCTATCCCTCCCCTATTCTTTTCAATACAAATAACAGACTAACATATCGACAGCTCAAATAAATGTCACATTTTCACTATACTAATTCACCACTAATCCTTTTGAGTTCCAGAGTAGCGTGCCACTCACCAAAAAATCACTTTGACGCCTCGTCTGGGTTAGTAAACACTATATAAATGCAATTACAATACAATACAATTATGGCGTTCCAGGGCTACTACTGTCAGTACGTATCTGGCGGCTATTGTGAAGACGTGTTGCTTCTGGCAGAATAGGCAGCTGCGTTCAAACTGAAATTTTCGCAAAATGGTTTTTGATACACACGCTCATGCGAAATAATACTGTTGCAGTAAACATGTAACCCACAGAACGAGCTCACCATGGCGCCTGTGAATGTGAAGCAGTTTGTGTAGATGATCCTGCACACAGATGTACCTGCATCACCCCACACTCAGCTATCCTCCCTATGTTGTTGAGTGGAGTGGCGTATTCATGGTGTGGTAGTGCACTGTCATTACAAACCACACATTTTCAATTAAAATTACCATTACATTTTCGCATACATACAGTTTTACTGTACACAAATGATAACGTGTGGAAATTACATCACCTAGCGTATTGATATGTTTTGATTGTATTCAAATATTTGTTTCCACCACACTGCAGAATTACAAAACAATTTGCTTCATTTGTACTTTCATAATTCTGATATATTCTGAAATATCAGCACAGTTCATGTTTTGTTGTATACTAGAAAAAAAGAACACCCTACACCCTCTCCTCTCGTATGGCTACTCACCAAGATTGGGACATTAATTCTATCACTTTGAAGTCGGTGAAAGAAAAGTAATCACCACGTTTCCTCCAGAGAAAGAGCCTGACATTTGACCTCTGTCTTTGAATGCACAGCAAATGTGACAAGATAATAACAAGATTTAAAGGCCTGTTTACAGAAAACAAGAAAAACGAGCACTCGGAAGGATACAGTAAACAATTAATACTCACTAGAGGGACAAACTCAAGCTGGACAACCTAAAGCAAATAAAGCCAGCAAATAGAAAGCAGGCAACTGTTGGTTACAAACCACAAAGACAAACCACAAAGCAATGGGCCAAATGCATTCCCAGGGAAGCTTTCAGAATGCCTACAAGAAGTCGTAAGCAAACCAGATACATGCGTTGTCTTCTAGGCTTCGACCTGAGAAATGCCTTCAATAAAACTGTTTTCATATGCAATTCACAGTTCTTGGGTCTTTAACTGATATTAGAACATTTGAATGTTGGTAGCGCCATTGAAGACAATGATGTGGCTGGGGCTAAGAATGGCTCACATAAGCGGTTGGCTCCAATGTGGTGTCCAATGTTTGTCTTCTGTTTCTCCCTTTCTAATGTGGAAAATTTTACCATCAGTGGGAGAAATGTTTTAATAGCCTTATAGCCCTTCTGTCTCAGGTGGTGCCACTTGTAAAATGCCCTCTCCCTAATTATAGGCTTTTGCCTGCGGCTCGGGCCTATAACTCTGGTTCAGGGCCCCTAACAACCAATAGAGCTATCGGCAGAAGGCTATAAGGCTACAATGGCTGTTTTGTGTTGCAGAGACACCAACTGGAATCAGATATCCTGGCACCTTGGGCCAGTTGTTATGAGGCACTATTGAGATAGATATATAGGCTGTGGCTGAAACACGTTGGTCTTGTGTGTGTCCGCACCCGATGGTGATGTTTATTTAATAAAACTGAGGATTTAATGAATCATCGGCTTTGCTGTGTCCTTACCTCGATGTGAAGAGACTATATATATATATATATCCAAGCTATTAACGCGGTGACCCTGCCGCGTAAGGAGCACCACCCCGAAAGAACCGGGGGCCATGCGGTCTTGACTAACGGGCTGATATCGTGGGGCAGCAGCGTATGGATCTTGCACGAATCCCTCACAGCGAGGCCCATCCGTGGGCTTGAAAGGTTGCCAGCTGAACATTTGTGGGAAGTGAGGCACTACAAGTCCCATAAGTCCCATTCAGGGCGTGCATCAATGCAATTAAGGGGGTGGTGCCTCAAGCGCTCTTTTGAAACTGCCAAAGCCTCTGAAGAGAAGTGTGAACACTTCGAAACGCGTCAGGCATCCAGGGCAGTTTGACAGTGAAAGGAATTGTTGTGCTGGAGGTGTGCTTACCTTTTAAAGCTCCTTGTGTGCAGCTGAGGTCCGGGTGCTCCTTGTACGTTTGGGTACTTTGGAGCTTGGATATATATATATATATGGTTTCGACCCCGTCGGGTCTTATTTATATGCAACATGGGGGAATCTGACACTTCGGGTTAAGTGCTCTTCAGGCAACAGTGAGGAAGGACTCAAACGCGGTTGCACTTAGTAGTCTGTTGCGTAAGTTCTTATCTTCCTGTTTTTCATTCGCAATTGAAAACCCTTGGTTTTTAATGACCTTTCTATTTGTTCCTAGTAACAGTTCCAATTTTGTGAAAAAATGTTCGAAGGTCCCAATTCAGGTTTCAGTTATTTGCATCCTTGTACTACAAAGTCCATCATCCATTGCGCTTGTGCCCCGCAAGTCACTTCATTCACTGTAGTGGTTCAGAATTTCCGAATTTTAGCTCACCTTCGGCGCTCTGTTCTCCCAAGTCCTCACCGCCTTGATACGCAGTGTGGCGCCTGCTGAATTTTGTCCTCGGCGTCCGGCCGTGTGGGATTACACTCTCCCACAAATCCTGACTGCTTACAGTTCCAGCGGGCTACCACTGGCCCGCGGATCTCCCAAGGACCGGTGGCGGTGCCTCCCGCATTCCTCTTCGAGCCGCATGGCTTTCTGTACCCTACCAACTCCCTACACAGCCGGCGGGTTCCCCTAAGAATGTGTCCATAACCGCAAACAAAGTTCGACGAAGGGGTACCCAGCCTGTCAGATCGGGGCTAGTTGGCGACGTCACCGCCTTCAAATCTCAAAACTTTCGCACCTCTTGCAGCGCAGAAAACAAGCCCTCCAGCCGAACGTTGCGAGGAAATATATATATATAATTTTAATATTTGACATACCTATTTATGTGAAATGCCAAAAAAACATTTCTATATATGTACTTATACATGGAAGTATTTTCTTTATGTCTACTGCAGTATTGGTGCACTTGCACTTTAAAAACAGGGCTTGTCAGAATGCGCAGTCATGTGATCAAGGCCGCTTGGACGGCCGAAACGCGTGGTGACATGTGAAATGGGAATAAAATAATGCTGACACAACAGTTGGTCCACGCTCGTGATTCTGCTTCTATTGCAGATATATGCAGATAATATGCAGATATTTTACCGCCATTGGATTGCTGCTGGTTCGTGGACCCCCTCCCTGAGAAGAAGGCTTCACTGCAAGAAGTCCGTACTGCACCTGAGCTCTCCATCGGCGCTGCTGTGGGCCCGTGGCGGTGCTTTGGCGGAGACCCCGGGGGGCACTTTTGAAAGTTCGGCAAAGGAAACAGGTAGCCCCCCGGCAAGCAGCCAAACCATTGAATGGAGCTACATTCAAGCAAACGATCAAGCGACCAGCGTGGTGGTGCGGAGATACTGCCTGAGGCCTGTAAATACTGTAGTTACTGCGTGTCAAACAGCGTATTTTCAATTTTCCCAGAGTAGCAATGTCCGATGACGTGCGTAGAGCCCGTGAGCTCGCTGCTGAAGAGATGTTCTCCGATACTTTGGAAATTGAAGTAAATACCAATGGAGAAGTAAGCATTGATACTGGAGCAGATTCTGCATATCTAAAGGATTCCTTCAAACAGTTAGAAAAACTGAAAAGACAAGAACAGTCCAAATGGTGGGAGGCGCGCTCGTTAAAAAGATATCTTGACGTAAGGAGAATTCCCAGGGGGCTACGCATTATGTTAGGCCCCAGTTACAAGGCGCCGAACCCACTAATGATTGCGGAATGGGGTGAATGCAACCTCGACTCCTCGCGACGCCTAGTCCAAATTTTAGTGAAGTATGCCGAAATAGATGGGGCAGATCTTCAAATAAAAATAGATGCCCTGGAAGACAGCATAAAACAGTTGGTAGGCGGAGGATATTCATTTTTTTTTTTTTGTAAATATCTTTTTATTGCAGCAAAGACAGAGAGACGTACAGTACAGTTCATGCCATTCCCCTTGATGCTCAGTGTGAGCTCCGCTCCCTCACCCCTGTATCACACAGCCATTCAGCTCGCACCCCGGAGGTCGAGCGGCAATGTCGCAGGTACAAAAGAAACTGCGCTGGAGCATTCTGTGCATGGCTATAGCCACCAAGCGGATGGGAAACGGCAGCGCTGCTTTTCGGACCTAGCACTCCCTCTCCCCTGTCCCAAGTCCAGTTTAAGCCAAGAGTTTCTGTACAACCTCCTTGAACATACCCCCCTCCCCTTCCCCTTAACCCCCTCAACTTTTCCTACCCCGCCTCCCTCGTCTAGGATTCCCCCCCCCAACTCTTCCTGCCCCTGCCCAGACCCCCCAGCCCCCCAGGCGTGCCAGAGTATCACCTAACTGAGCTCTCAATCTTGCCACCAAGATCAGACCCGAAGCATGGCACCAGGATTCATCTGCAATCATCCGTAAATCATCTCGATGGAACGCAAGGGCAGTGTAACAGCAGAGCGGGTCTATGCCGCCCCCCCGTCAGGCGGGCGTCCCTCTGGAGCCGGGCTATGCACCGGGGATTCCTCCTCCTCCACGTCCAGGAGCGTGAGATCTAGGACCAGCTCCTCCCACGCCCTGGCTCTCTCCAGTGCCATGTCATTGTCTATCCTGAGCGCAGCTCGCAGGCGAAGCTCCCCCTCACATCTGGCCCATTTAAGCAGTTCAGCCTTCCAGCGCTCTACTACGGGGCCCCGGGACGCCTTCCACTGGGACGTAATGGCCCGCTTCGCCAGGAGAAGCCCCAAGTCCAGGAACTTGCTAGTGACTTTATTCTTTGATGTGTGTGGGAACCAGTGTAGTATGCAATGTGCCATGGTGAGTTGCAGGTCCCTCTCCGTCACCTCCCTCAGAACCTCCACCACCTCCTCCCAAAAGGGCCCCAGCTCAGGACAGGACCAGAACATGTGTTGGAAGTCTGCGGGATCCGCCGGGCAGCGCGGACAGGACGCTGGGTGTGCCGGGAAGTACTTATGTAATTTATTAGGGGTCAGATACGCCCTATGTAGGACATAAAAGTGCACCAGCTGGAACCTTGCGTTGCGCGTGCCGTTCCGGGCCCCCTCTAGGATACCATTCCAGGCCTCCTCGGGGATCTCAGTCGCCAAGTCGGCCTCCCATTTCGCCTTCAAGGTCAACAGCGGAGCGGTGGATTCCGAGACCATGCGTCGAGTCAGGCACGTGACCGCTTTGACCGTCCCTGCCATCATCACGACGTACTGACAGCCCAGGGACAATGGTGGCTCCGAAATGCCCGCCCCCCAGTGTTTGCGGATCGCCGCCGTTAAAGCCGCATGAAGGAGGAAGTCCCCACCCGCCAGCTCGAAGCGGTCCTGCAGGAGGTCGAAGGGCAACATCACCCCGTTTTCGTACAGATCACCCATGGATGACAGCCCCTGCTGGTCCCAGCCGTCCAGCCCGCGCCACGAGCCTCCGTGCGGAAGCGCCCCGCAGAGTCTAAGTGGGATCTCTGGTGCGTATGGAACCGTAATACCGCATCTCCGGCGATATCTGTTCCAGCATTTCCGGGCCGTCGCAAACTCCTGAGTGAGGTGGAAATCCCCCATCGGAAGTCCCAGGACAATCCGGGACAACACCTGAACCGGACCCGCCGGTTCTCCCGCTCCGTCCTCCCCTCTCCTGGCCCGCGCCACCCATTGTGTCAGCCATTGCAGCTGCGCCGCCAAGTAGTAGAGCTCATAGTCCGGCACCGCTACTCCTCCGTCCGCCCTTGGGCGGAGAAGCGTGGCATGGGCCACCCTGCGCCTGCCCGCCCCCCACAGGAAGCCGATGACCATCGATCGCAGCCGCCGAAAGTAGCTCGCCGGGATCCAGATCGGGAGGGTCCCGAAGAAGTAAAGCAGCCGCGGCAGGGTTACCATCTTGAGCAACGCCACCCTGCCCATGAGTGACAATGGGAGCGTGCCCCAAAAGTCGAAATTCCCTCTAGTGTGCCTTATCGCCGTACCGATATTTCCCTCAAGGATATCGGCTCTGTCATGGAAGATCGAGGTGCCAAGGTATCGCAGGCTCCTCTCTTCCCAGGTCACTCCCTCTGTAGTTTGCGGGCATGCACTCCGTGGGCGGGCCGGGAATAGGTGGGACTTCTCCCAGTTCACTCGGAGGCCCGAGATTCTACCCAGCGATTGCAGGAGGGCCTTAGCTCCACGCAGGGAGTCCGCCGAGTCCGCCAGGAACATCAGCAGATCATCTGCGTATAGTGCGATGTGGTGTTCTTGGCCATAGACGTCCAGGCCCCGATACGCCTGCCCCAGCCGGGCCCGCGCCGCAAGTGGCTCGACGGCCAAGGCAAACAGCAGGGGGGAGAGAGGGCAACCCTGACGGGTGCCCCTGCCCACTCCGCACATCTCAGAGATAACCCTCCCCGTCCTGACTCTCGCCGTCGCGTTCGTATAGAGCAGCCTCGTCCAATCTACGAAGCCTTCGCCAAGGCCCAGCGCTCGTAAAACATGGAAGAGATACGGCCATTCCAGGCTGTCGAAGGCCTCCTGCATGTCGACAGCAAACACCACTGCCTCGTCGCCGTCATAAGTGTCGGCCTCTAGTATGTGCAGGAGTCGCCGTACGTTAAGTGCCGTATTGCGGGCCGGGATGAAACCCGATTGGTCCGCATGTACCAGCATGGGCATGTGAGGGAGCAAACGTGTCGCCAAGATCTTGCTCAGGATCTTATAGTCCAGGTTGAGCATGGACAGTGGGCGATACGCTGATCTGTCCCATGGCTGCTTACCCGGTTTCAGCAGGGGGACTATCAGCGCCTCTCTCGTGGTCGCAGGGAGGCAGCCCAGACGCCTCGACTCGTTGTATACCCACGTCAGCCGGGGCGCTAGGAGATCCGCGTAGGTGAGGTAGAATTCCGTCGGGAATC
Source organism: Lissotriton vulgaris (assembly GCF_964263255.1). Taxonomy (NCBI): domain Eukaryota; kingdom Metazoa; phylum Chordata; class Amphibia; order Caudata; family Salamandridae; genus Lissotriton; species Lissotriton vulgaris. The sequence continues at coordinate 1,347,001,948 of NC_141693.1, read as the reverse complement.
CATCGGTGCCCGGCGTCTTATTTCTTGCCATGCTCTTGATGGCAACCCGCACCTCCCTCTCCTCGATCTTGTCCCCAAGTCGCTTTGCGATCCCCTCCTCCAGCACCGGCAGGTCAAGACCCTCCAGAAAGGCCCGAAACTCCTCCGCCGACGGGAGGACCCTGCTGCGGTAGAGCTCTGTGTAGTAGTCATAAAACAATGCGTTAATTCCCTGTTGATCAAACCGCGCCGCCCCCGCCTGGTCTCTGAGCTCAAGAATGACCGAGCTTCAGCGGGTCGGGTTGGCCAGCCAGGCCAGGAGAGCCCCCGATTTGTCGCGTTCCGAGTGCGCTCGCGTGAGGTAGGCCTTGTAGTCAAAGCACCGGAGACGCTCTACTGTCGCCGCCACCGCCTCTCGCGCCCCTAGCAGGGCCTCGTGAGTGTCCGGCCGCTCAGGTCTCGCCCTCTCTAGCCTTCGTAGGGTCTCGTCCTCTTTCTCAATGTCTTCCAGTAGCGTTCTCCGCACTCCCGAAGCCGTTGCGATGCACTGGCCCCGAAGTACCGATTTGAAGGCGTCCCATTCCGTCGCGGCTGACCCCGCCGTGCCCGCGTTCTCCTGGAAATATGCCTCGATGCCCGAGGCAATCGTGGCACGGAAGAGCTGATCGTCCAGTGCTTCAGGGCGGAGTTTCCAAGCCGGGATCCTCGGGCGGAACTGCGACCAGCGCAGCCGCACGAGGAGCGGGTTGTGGTCTGAGATCGAGCGCGTGAGATACTCACTGTGGCACACCTCCGCGTGCACGTCTTGCGAGCATAGGAAGGCGTCAATGCAGACATGTAGTTCGTGGAGAGCGGAGAAGAAAGAGTAGTCCCTGTCCGACGGGTGGTTAGCCCTCCAGGAGTCGACCAGTCCCCACTGGCGCTGCCAGGCCGAGCGCGCGAGTGCAAGTTTACCAGCTGGTGCGTTCGGAAGGGGGGGGTGGGATCTATCCAGGGTAACGTCTGCCACACTGTTAAAGTCGCCGCCCAGGAGCAAGGGCTCCACCAGAAACTGAGCTAGTTTGTTGGACAGTAGTGCGAGGAATGCAGGTTGGTCCACATTTGGGGCGTATATGCAACCCAGGTTAAGGTCCCTCCCGTCCAGCTTGCCACGCACCATTATGTATCTCCCCTCTGGGTCAATCACCTGTTGTGTGCATTGGTAGGGTATCCCCGCCCGTACCCAGATGGCCACCCCCCTAGTAACCGGTGTGAAAGACCTGCCCCCTCCAGCGCCGCTGCAGTGCCCTCCCTTCTTTATCCAGCAGATGGGTTTCCTGAAGGAAGGCAATGTGTATGCCCCGCCTGACCAGATAAGAGTGGATCTTATGACGCCTATGCATCGAGTGCATCCCCCTTACGTTCCATGTGAGACATCTATAGCCTAGGTCGGATCCCATGGCAAAGTCTGCCAAGCCCCATCCACTCCACTCACTCTCCCGGCAACCCCCCCAGCACGCCTAGGTCCCCCCCCCGTCCCCCCCCCCCAACTTGCATATTCAAACTACCCCAACTCCCACACCCCCGGACAGACAACCAACGTGGAAACCCCATCCAAACTTAAGTATCAAAGAGCGTATCACTACATAATAGGGCTGGAGTGGCAGCGATGCCGGCTCCAGACAGGTCCGAAGCCCCCCGCCCCCGCCCCACTTCCCCTAACAACAATCAGGAGAGACCCCCCGACTCTCCCCGTCCCCATGGTGTCAGTGCGAAGTCCTGGGGGGGCATCCGCACCCCACTGCATAGCGTCCAGAAGCGGTCCCCCCCCCCCACCTGCATACCCCATTATCTTACTTGCGTGGCCAAAGTCTCACGAACCGTCTCAGCCAAGGATATCTTCCGCTGTCTGGGGAGTCACCACCGGCAGGTCCGTCTCTGAAAGTTCGTGCCCACTGCTGGAGCCAGGGCTGGGAGTGCTGGCCTTCGACTGCTCCGACGCGCTGCTGGAGGGGCTGGCGTCCCCCTGGCTGATGGCCGCCACCGCCTGCACCGCCTTGGCTCGCTCCTGCTGCCAGCCCGCTGGGGAGCCAGATCGCCGCGTCGGTGTCGCTTCCGTGGAGTGTCTCCTGGGGGGGGTCTGCGGCGTAGGGCCTGTGCCCGGCTCCCCCCTCGCGTCCAACCAGCTCCAAGCTTCCTGTGGCGTCAGGAAAAAGTGAGTGCGTTCCCCATCGACCACCCGCAGCCGCGCCGGGAACAGCATAGCGTAGGGCAGTTGCAGCGATCTCAATTTCCGCTTGACCGCCAGGAAGGAGGCCCGCTGCTTCTGCACATCTCTGGTGAAGTCCGGAAAGACCATGACCCTGCTGTTGTCTATTCTCAGGTCCGGGATTTCCCTCACCCTCCGCAGTATATGGTCTCTGTCTCTGAAGTGCAGAAGCCGCAGTACAATCGGGCGCGGAGGCACCCCCGGTTTGGGGGGACGCGCAGGGACCCTGTGTGCGCGTTCAATGGCAAAGAACGGCGAGAGTCCCTCCGGGGCCACCTCGGATCGTAGCCAGCCCTCCAGGTAGGTGACCGCATCCCGCCCCTCTGTGTTCTCAGGGACCCCCACCAGGCGGAGGTTATTGCGCCAAGAGCGCCCTTCACTGTCCTCTGCTCGGAGCTCCAGGACCCGCACCTTCTGCGCCATTTCCGCCAGTGTCGTTTTTAGCTCCGCCACGTCCCCTGGCAAGCTTTTCAGGGCCACCTCTGAGGTCGCCACCCGCTCCTTCAGTTTCCTGTGGTCGTCCTTCAGCAGGGTTAGGTCCGACCCAATGGTGTCCATGCGCTTCTCAAGAGCCTCCCGTGACGCCACAATCGCCTGCATTATGTCCCCCAGGGAGGGATCCCGCGGGCGGGACGAGCTCCCGGCCCCTTCCCCCGGCGGGACGTCCTCGACGAGGTGCCCCGGGTCGTCCTGTCTCAGGGCCTCGAAGCCTTTCTTCCTGCTGTTGCCCCGTACCATCCTGGCGGGCAGTGATCGTCAAGCGCCCCTGCGGTGGTCGCCGATGTTCCCCCTCTTCGTCCTTGGTCCGCCTCAGGCCCGCCGTTCCCTCCGACCTCTGGGCCTGCGTCTCGTGGGGTCCAGTTCGTGGTGCTGCCCAAGGGCCAGTCTCCGCCGGCGTCGTGTGGCACCAGTGCCCCTGGTCCGGGCACCTAGAAGGCTCAGGCAGGGTATTCACCAATGAGTACCTGGTCCGCTGTGCTCGGGCGCCCCCGGCCAGGTAGGCACCTCTTCCCGCCCGAAACTTCAGTGACTCGTGGGGAGTCAGCACCTCGTCCCCTGCTCCCCCCTTGCGCGCGTGCCGCCAATCCCCAGTGGCACAGGCTCCCTGGCAAGACCGCCACCGGGATAACGGGACAGGTGCCCTTCGCAGGCCCAGGTCTCCACACGGTCCCCACAGCTCCGTGGACAGCCACCTAGGCCAGTCAGGCGCCTCGTGGGGGGGGGAGGGTAGCCAGTCCCTCAACCCCCGCTCTCCTTGACGTCCACTGTCCTCGCGCACCCCCCAATGCCACCACTAGGAGGGCGGGTCGGGTGTTGCGCGCTGATCCAGCGGTCCACGCAGCTCCAAGGGCTCCGCTGTCGGCCGCCAATGCGGTCACTCGGTCTCCGACGGCGCCATTTTAGGGTCAGGCAGGGCCGTCGTCTCCCATCCTCCAGCTTCACCCGCGAGTGCGCCAGCCAGTTCCCCTCACCTCTGCCCGGTCTCCGGGGGCCTCCGCCGGCCAGCGGTCAGCCGCCACCGCGTCAGGGGATTCTTCCTCGCCTCCTGAAGTCCGCCACCAGGCGCATCAGGGCAGGACGTCGGCCGCCATTTTGGGCGCTCTCCTCTCCGGGAGCCGCGCTCGAGTTGCAACGTCCAGCGGGGGTGTACACAGGGGCCCCCAGTCCTCCAAACTCACCCTGCGTGCCCCCGTTGCCCTCCTATGTACTTTTGAGGGGTCGGGGTGCGAGTCGGGGTTCAGGATATGCGGTGGTGCGAGGCGGGCACGGAGGAGCTCCGGAGTCCCGCTTCCACCTACATCGGCGCCTTAGCCACGCCCCGCAGGCGGAGGATATTCATGCCAAGAAATCAAAATGAGGGAAGACATGACCAGCAGATTGGCAAAAGAAGAAGAAAAAATAAAAACACGGAAAATCTATAAATGTAAAAGAGATCGGGATGATTATGCCATTGGGCAAATCTTTACATTTGCACGCCGCTACGACACATTAAGAGCTGCCACAGCAAACAAACGCAGTGCAAGCAATAAGGGGACAGAAAAACAACCAATAGAGCTTTCCTCAATATCCAGCTCAGCACCCGTAAGTGAATCAGATAATGAGGGTGCTAGAAAAACAGCGGCCATTAAGTTAACTTTGGGGGAAGAGTTGGACATTTTACAACAAAACAGGAGGGACACATTGAGAACACGGCTCCAAGGTACAGTGGCAAAACAAAGTGCCAACGGCGAAGGGGCAGGCGCCAGGCCGGCAAACAAAGGAGAACCAAAGAAGCGAGGCCGGGGCCATGCCCGGAAGAATCTGTAACGACAAAAACTGAAAAAGTGTCCCAGCCGGGCAGTGTGTTTCCAACCCAAGACTCTAAATCTATAATTAACCTGGGCACCCTTGATCTATCTACAGCAGAAAAACAACTTTTAAGTTTGGGCTTGAGCTTTTGTCCAGAGTCGAGCTTCAACTACACTAGAACAAGGGCACACATATATCAATTCATTCGGAAACTTAAGCTAAAGAAACTGCATTTACAAAAAACGGCAACTGAAAGCATACCGGACTCCATATCAGGGAACGAACCGTCAGGTCTATTGGTTTCGGACATTAATTTGTATCAGGATGTGTGTCAACTAGCGACTGGTGATGGAATAAGCTCACTGGAAATGTCAATAATGAGTGGGCAAAAAAGGCCAGCCACCCCGTTCAAATTAAAATCAAAGTTTGTCCCCCTAGCAGCACATGACGGATTGGATACCTTCAGTGAATACGTAGTGGCACAAATTAAAAAGTTGGCCATACAAGCAATAAAACAATGAAAAAATATTCAAATCAAGATAGAAAATTCAATCAATTGATTGTCAAACTGCAAAAGGAAGAACAGATAATTCGAAATTCGGATTAGGGCGGAAATATCGTCCTATGGCCATTGTCTGATTATTTAAAGGAAGCATATGGACAACTAAACGATATCCAATGTTACAGAAAGAGCACCCCTTTGAAATATAAAGCAGCACAGGAGACACTGTTTAAAAGTTTGTTGGCATGGAAAGGTTTGGGTCTCCTAAGTGGGGATGAATATAAATTCATCAAAAAGGAATATCCCCTGGTACCCTATATTTATTGTATGCCAAAGGTCCATAAGAACTTGACAGCGCCGCCAGGTAGACCGATTATTGCAGCGTGTGAAGGACCTTTGTAAAACCTTTCAAAATATATTGATTACTTTTTACAGGCACACATGTCCTATGTCCAGGACACCAGTGACTTTATTGATAAAATCAAGAAGATCAAGTGGAGTCCCGATTTGTTGTTGGTGACATTGGATGTGAGCTCCTTGTATACTTGTATAAAGCATAGGGATGGCCTTCGGGCGTGTGAATACTTTTTAAGTACAAAACCAATGGAATTTGCACATCATACTAAAATGTTATTGGAAATGCTGTCATTTTGCTTAGAAAACAATTATTTCCTTTTCAATGGTCAATTTTACCAACGGATACAGGGTGTAGCCATGGGGGCCAGTTTCTCCCCCAGTTACGCTTGCCTTTTTATGGGCTGGTGGGAGGAACTGGTCCTCAGGCGGGAATTCGAACACAATTTTACACTCAATATAATTTCCTGGTTGCGTTTTATCGACAATCTGTTTATTGTTTGGCGTGGTACAGAAGAGAGTGTATTGAAGTTCATAGATGAAATCAATGTGAATGATCTTAATTTGAATTTTACATTTAATATTAGTAAACACTGGTTGACATTTTTAGATGTGCAGGTTTTTAAAAATAATAACATCTTAACAACTACCCTTTTTAGAAAACCCACGGCAGGCAACACATTACTCCACGCAACAAATGCTCATCCCCCACATTTGATAAAAAGCATACCATATGGGGAGATGCTTCGCATCCGTCGTATATGCAGTGACCCTAATGATGTGAAGGAAAAGCAGCTGGAGAGTCTAGCCAGATTTGTAGAGAGGCTACAGCCATAAAGTGGTTGATACTGCAATGAAGAAATCACAACTGAAGCCTAGAGAGGAACTCCTTGAGTATAAATCTAAAAGTAGACAGGGAGAAGCAAACAACAAAAAAACGGATCCTGTTCGACTAATCCTAACATACTTCAAACAAGAAAAGGAATTGAGGAGCATTATCAGACATAATTGGCACTTCATCCAGGATGACCCTGTAATTGGTGACCTAATGCCCTCAAACCCAGCAATAGCTTTTCAAAAAGCTAGGAGTATGGGTAATATGTTAGCAAAAAACAGTCAGGAAAGCTTCAGAAAAGATAATTGGCTACCAACTTGAAAGGGTTTCTATAGATGGTTGACTTGCAAGGCCTGTCAGTTTGGTACTAACACTAAAGACTATATAACAGCATTTTCCAGGACTAGAAGAGATATAAAACAACATCTAACTTGCAAGACAGAATACTGGGCCTGATGTAGGTCACCAAATACCGGTCGGTAACGGCCGAATTTGGCCGTTACTGGCCGGTATTTGGTGATTGAGATGTAGGGGCCAGTATTTTACAGAATCGGTAAAATTACCGAATCGGTAAATTTACCGATTCTGTAAAATACTGAATCGGTAATTTTACCGATTCGGTAAATCCCAGATGTAGGTAGCACTGTTTACAGTGCTACAGGCCTTCAGAATTCGGTATTTTATCACCCAATACAATTGGGTGGTAAAATACCGAATTCAGGTGTACATGCACATCTGTGCATGTACACCTGTGCCATGTGACACACAGACATACCCTTAGGGCATGTATGTGTGCCAAATGGCACACATACATACCCTTAGGGCATGTATGTGTGCCAAATGGCACACAAGCCTGGAATTGGGGTGCTACAAGGTGTCAAAGTGACACCCCGTTCACCCTTGCAGGATTCGGTATTTACCGATTCGGTATTTCCCATTGATTCAATAGGAAATACCGATTCTGTATTTACCGAATCGGTAAATACCGAATCTTACAGATTCAGTAATTCTAAAATAAGAATTACCTACATCTGCCCCTTCCTATTTACCTACTCTTAAATACCGAATCAGTATGATTCGGTATTTAAGAGTAGGTAAATAGGAATTACCTACATCGGGCCCAAGGTGTCTATGTCCTGGAATGGGAGTGTCATCTTAAATATATAATACAATACTCGTTAAGGTGTGACGTATACCTACCACTGTAGTCTTGGGGTCGAAACGTAGACGGCTACTATTACACACCAGTTGACGCAACCATCATTATAAATATTAAATATTAGCGTCGATAACATGGTTTTCTTATAATTATTGAGCATTAGTTGCTCCCACATGCCACTGACTCAGTGCTCTGAACCCAGTTATATCGTTTTCGTATGAATTATGCATTGATATTATTTTTGCACTTTGATCTACTTTGCACATCCCTCTCTTTTTACACAAACACTATTCCTTCCCCTGGGGCACTATGATAACTGTGTTATTAATCTGGTATATGTAACTTGAATAAGCACATTGTGATTAAATAACAGTGTGTTGAAGTACTTGTTTGAGAGTTGTTTTTGGTTCAAAATATTTTCCATAAAGTGTTCGCTTATGTACTTTTGATACTTTTCCACTGGGACCCCTTATTTTGTATCATACAGCAACCAGGTCCCTAGTGACTATATTGGGTAAAACCCCCCCTTGTTCAATATATCTTAAATATATAGGCAGTACCAAATTGCAGGTACACAAACGTATCTTGCAACATTTAAGGGCAATCACTAACAAAGATCAGAATTACCCTATTGCAAGACACTTTGAGGCTGTTCACAACAGCAACCCCAAATGTCTCAGATACTATGCAATAGAATCCATCCCTTTGACAAAAAGAGGAGGAGACAGGGAAGCCTGCCTTAGACAAACTGAAACTAAATAAATCTTGGAGTTCGATTCTAAATGGCCAGGGGGGTTAAATGCAACGGAAGACCTCCATACATTCTTGTGATTGATCTAAAGCCCTAGTAAAAAAACTCAGTCTGCATGTTTATTGAATTTGAAAATGTGAGACCCACTGAGTAAAAATTGGCTAGAACCTCGGAAACCTAAATACATCCTTTTCTATTTTAAAATAAAAGATAAAGACTTTACAGTTTACAGAATTGGATGACCTACTTGGGATATGTTTTTTATGATTGTTTTTAAGACATTATGGGTAGTTTTATCTATGTGTCTTTTAATCAATTGTTTTAGATATGTCACCAGGAGTTATTTATTGTAGGTTTTTAATACAGGTTTTACTAATTTGTACATTCGATGGTTTACAAACATTTTTTGACATGAAACTTTATACATATGAACATATCAAATCTTTTATCCCGATCTCTTCAGTTTACCCATTATCTTCTTAAAACCTTTGAAATTGAATTTCTATGCACTTTATTGGCACTAGTCACTTTACATGTTAGCACTGAGGCATAGATCACTTTCGGTTTATAGTACTGTAGCACCATGACACTTTCCTTATCTATAAAGATTTTTGAATTGAATATAAAATCTGAAATGAGATATATAAGTGTGTTTATGTAGGCAATGGATATAATTGCCCAGTAAAAAGGTGTTGTGATACAGTCAAAAAAATACTGAAGGATGGATCAAGTATGTTTCAAAATTTGAGAGAGACCCCTTAAAACCAGGGAAATAGGGTACTTTTGACAGTAAAGAGAAATCTTCCCTTGGCAAACTAATTCACGTAATACAACCAGAATGGTTTTTGGAGCCGCCCAAACTATAACCACTAGATCCCTTTGCTATCTAGTACACTCACACGACAGTAATATAGCTCATTGTTTATTTTCATAGAAAAATATTCTTTACAAATACAGTTTTTGTTAAAAACAACTAATTGCGCGCCTACAATAAAACCACATGAACAATTTCATAAAATACAACTTTGGTACACATAAAGATAAAAAACATGATCAATTAGTATTGACATTCATTGGCTAAAAACTGACAAAAATGTTTACACAAAAGGGAGAGACATACAAAGACATATGTAATTTGTCATTAGATATTGCACGTTTTGAGACCTAGCATAAACAAAACCAGATCCTGGACTTGCTTAATTCTTTATCTACAGGTTAGGTTTGGTCCCTTGATCGTGCAGAAGAGGCGTCCACGCGTTTCGATGGATTCTACTAATATTCTACCATCTTTGTCAAGACTAACTAATGAGTCTCTCCTGTTGTTGGGCACTGGTTGGTTGCCACTGACACAAGACTCCTGTTCACATAGCACAAGATCTTACTCTCGCAGATTTTCTACTAAAGACCGTTCAGACCTTCATATTATTCTGTTCTTTCATCTTATTGTTGTCCTTTCTTCCTAGAAGCCGCCTTTTTTTATAAAAAACCTTTCTGTCGCACTTTGCTTCCTTCTGTTTTATTGTACTGTGTTTATATGTGGTGCGTAGGTGGGTCTTCTATTTAGTTAATACCCATCCGACTCAAGTTCAAAATTCTCAGTTGTTGTGGATCTGCAGTTTAAGGAGCCTTTTGTCAGGGGTGGGTACTATTTGCTGGTTTGATCCTTATCTTTAAACATCAAAGCTCTCGTCTTCCACACCCCGCGCTCTATTCGGCAGTCCTCCGTGTTACCAGCCGCGTCCCGTCGGAAACGAAAATGGATCAAGTAACCAAAGAGAATTTCTCTTCTTTCTTTTCTCTTTTATATAACACGTATATGCATATAGTTTGTAAGGCACATTGTTGTTTTATTTTACTTCACGTTTAGGTGAGCACGCAGAAGTAAAAGTTTATGTATTGCATTGTAGTAGCATGTTTGGAATAGTAGGGAAGTTTGCATGCATTAATGCAGATATAAATTGGAATGACTTTTGATATTATGTCTTTTGATGAATGTCCTAAATGAAATGTTTTTAGAAATAAGCATTTATGCTGTTATTTTTAATATTTGACATACCTATTTATGTGAAATAATGCACAAAAAAAAACATTTCTATATATGTACTTATACATGGAAGTATTTTCTTTATGTCTGCTGCAATATTGATGCACTTGCAACTGGGCTTGTCAGAATGCGCAGTCATGTGATCAAGGCCGCTTGGATGGCCGAAACGCGTCGTGACATGTGAAATGGGAATAAAATAATGCTGACACAACAGTTGGTCCACGCTCGTGATTCTGCTTCAAAGCAGCGTTTTTCTGCGAGGTATTGCAGATATATATAGCACTAAAATGAGCATTTATCTGCTTATCTGTATATTTCACACCACTCTAAGATGGCCGCCATAGCGTATGTTCCATGTCCTTTTTTATTTTTCACTTTGGAAATCACATGGGTATGTTGTGTCAGTGTAACTTTATTTAAACATCTATTTGGAGCTCAAAACCACCCGTGACCAAGGCGAGTGTGTCGCCGAAACGCGTTGGGTTTGTTCCATATTTCGAATCATCATGCTGGAATGATTGAATAAATACTTACCTTGAGTACACGCCTGCGTTCGAAGCGGTATTTGACAGGACTGGATTGGAGTGCATTGGCACAGCGTGTGTTGTGCTATATATATAGATAGATATATATATATCAAAACACAGGTTTGCCCCTTTAGAGTGAAACCACGCAGCCAAAGGTAAAGGTGTAGCAGTTTAATGGAGATGAAAAACTGCAGCCTGCCAACTCACGAAAATGTTCTCAAAAGTGAATGAACGCCCAACGCGTTTCGTGCTTCCTTAGCACTTGTTCACGGGCGGATTTCCTGAGTGCAGTCCCAAAGTCATTGCCAGCACCTGTATTAATGATGACGCTCGCCGCAGAGGGCGTAGTTGCAGGTATTGCCTGCTGGTACTTGTAGTGCTGGCCAGTATTCCTCCAGTGAGAGACTTTCGGGGTGCACAAAATAAACAACAGTGAAGACCCCAGTGGGTAGAAAACAAAGTCCTGAGGTGCACAGGCTGTATTGTATCGCTCTCATCCATGCTCCTTTGGCTCTCAGAATGCTGTCGTCGTAAGGCGGCAGCTGAGATCCGCTCACACGGCGGGGTTCCACTCGCGACCAGGCATGGCCGCAATTAAATCAAAACACAGGTTTGCCCCTTTAGAGTGAAACCACGCAGCCAAAGGTAAAGTTTAATGGAGATGAAAAACTGCAGCCTGCCAACTCACGAAAATGTTCTCAAAAGTGAATGAACGCCCAACGCGTTTCGTGCTTCCTTTTTTTGCTTGCCTGCTGGTACTGTTGTTTATTTTGTGCACCCCGAAAGTCTCTCACTGGAGGAATACTGGCCAGCACTACAAGTACCAGCAGGCAATACCTGCAACTACGCCCTCTGCGGCGAGCGTCATCATTAATACAGGTGCTGGCAATGACTTTGGGACTGCACTCAGGAAATCCGCCCGTGAACAAGTGCTAAGGAAGCACGAAACGTGTTGGGCGTTCATTCACTTTTGAGAACATTTTCGTGAGTTGGCAGGCTGCAGTTTTTCATCTCCATTAAACTGCTACACCTTTACCTTTGGCTGCGTGGTTTCACTCTAAAGGGGCAAACCTGTGTTTAGATATATATATATATATATATATATATATATATATATATATATATATATATATATACATACACACACACACACACACACACACACACATATATATCAGGCATGCATTGGACTCAAAGGGCTTCAGCCCCCCCACCCCTCCACCATCGTGTGTGGCAGTGCGGGATGAGACAGCTTCCCGGGCACGCACACAGCCGCACCCGAGTACTTCACAGGTCTTATAAAGAACTTTTGCTTGTTAATGAGGCTTTGATGGTTTTCCCCCCTTCTTAGGGCCCCTGCAGCTCCACTCTGCCTTTTGCTTGAAGAATCAGACCCCCCCCCCTGAAATTTTTTCTTAGCCCCCCCCCACCCCCGAAATTTGACTCTAGGTGCGCCTCTGATATATATATATATATATTTATTATTCAGAATCGATTAATTGATGAAATAAATTTGACAATGAATGTTCCAACATGCTTCTAAAAAAGGATGCAGGCATTTAAGGAAATGTAATGAAAAATGCAAGGAATTAGTTTTCCTGCGGTAATTATTTCCTATTGCTGTAATTTTGGTAAATATATTTGTATCCAAATGAGCTCTCCAAAATGTTGAAAGGTGTTCAATATTGTAACATGTTGCAATTCTAAGTGTTATTTCTCTTTGAACCGAATGTTCTAAGATGGCCGCTATGTATTGCACAGCATTCATTCTATGTTTGCATTTAGTCTGTCGCCCATGTCTATTTTTCTAAATGCCTATTTTAACTGAAACAGATGGTTCACTTACTTTGTGAACAAGGCAGCGAGAAGCTGTTGAAACGCGTCTATGTAATCATCACCTAATAAAAAACTGAGTGACTTACTCTTTGGAGTGCCGGCTGATTTCTGCTGAAGCGCGGCAATCGTATTTTTGAATATATATATTTTTGGATGTTCACTTATTCCTTCTGAGGCCAGATATAATGGAAGCCACCTGGTTCAAGTTTCCAATCCGATTGCCTATTCTTGCTGCAGTGGCATCACAAGATGTACATATATAATAGTCATTCCTCAGTTTCCTCATGACCTCCAGCTTCCACTCCCCCTTCTATCCTTTCTGTGCTGGTGATGTTGGAGATGCTTCACACTGCTCCCTCCAATAGTGCCAAATGCCGGACCTGCTACTCCTCCAATAGTGTTTGAACATGTCTTCACGCACAGGCTGCTTGAGGTCCTGAAATAGAGGGAGAGGGAACGCAGTATTAACTTTCTGGATATTGTATGGATATTTAGAAACGTGGTGGACGTTTCGTTTTTTGGCACCACCGGCGTTTAGGAGCACGCCAGTATAAACGCCAAACAAACAAAGGATGAATGGAGACAGGCGTGCCCCCCGTTGTACTGCACCAGAACACCGCCTGAAGCTTTGGGAAGTGACTGTTTCGTGAGGGTGAATTCGGGACCGGCGGTCGGAGGAACACGGAAATGAAGAAAACTGCTCGCGGCTAACTCCGGTAAGCGAGGCGGGAGAGAAGTGCAGAGGGAGCCGGGTTGGGGAGCGGCAACGCTACAAAGTGTAAACTTGTGGTTTTATAAAGCTACTACCTGCATTAGAGGAGAGCCACCAAACGGGGAAAAATGAGTGATGAGGAATGTGCAGCAAGGCAACAGGAAGCCTTGAAACTCTTTGATGATTGGTCCAGGGGGACATGGCACGAGCCGGTGTCCCCCTGGGAAAATTTGCGTGGTGGAACGGTCCACGCGCCGCGATTGGTCATGCGTAGGGAAAGGGAGGGCTTAGTGGTGGTTCGCACAAGGCGGGAGGGGCTGTCTTGTGTTGTGAGGAGGAGAGGAGTGGCGCAGCTTCGTTTGGACGCGCTGTTTCCTGTCAGCTGAAGTATTTTCTGTCAAGCGTCGCGGAGCCTTTTCAGAAGGCGGAGCAGAGAGGCAGGCCTTTATGATGAGGACGCTATTGTGAAGGAGGCTGTCAGAGCGCTGCTGGCGGTCGGACGAGGTGATTTGTTGCGCCCTGGAGCCTCGTTGGAAGGTGCTGAGGAACCAAAGCGCCCGAGGCGTGTGGCAGCAAGAGGGGTGAGTCAGGCGGTTGCTGTGTGTTTGCCGCAGTCCAGCCGCCCCCCCTTGTCAATGATTAAGGCCCCGGTTTCCTCGATGCAGCCTCGGCGAGCGCGCTCTTCAGGTCGGAGCGCTCGTGGTAAGACAGCTCAGCTGCGCTCTGCCTCTGCCCCAAGTGTCTTGAGGGGCCGACCTGGAGTTTTAGTACAGAATTCAGGGAAGAGGGCTGGGAAGAGAGGTGGCAAAGCAGGCACCTACATTGTGAATAGCCCACAGCGAATTAATTTGTCTGAAGATGCATTTATGACTGACAGTGCGGCAGGTGCCAGTGTTACTAGCAGGTCGTCAGGAGTTTTATTATTAAATAAGGAGGCAGCATTTTCAGGCGCAATACCCCCTCTGGTCTATCCTTTGCATAGTGACAATGACAATATTGATATAGCGCCAGATGTGTGGGTCGGTGGTCAAGTTAGCGCTTTAGTTGACTACCCCACAGACAGTGAGGATGAAGAGGTGGGGCATTTGGAGCCAGCAGAGAACATTAGTGCATTGCAAAAGGGCCCAGTTTCTTTGGACATCAGGGATCAACAGCAAATGTGCGTCAATTGTCAGACTGTATTGCTGCCTAAAGCTCGAGGTCCACCAAGACTGTCTGTCACACTGGAACAACTGAAGCATGAGGCTGAGGAGTTTATTCTCACAGACAATATGTCATTGGAAGAGGGTTTGTTGGACAAAGGGTGGGATACAGGGTCTTTTAGGGTGGTAGGTCAGCGTCATATTATGGCTAGTAGCACGGGCGGTGATGCGATGGCGGTATTTCCAGAACCTAGGCAACCGCTGCGTCACCTGCAATTAGATTTTGACGCTGTATTGGGTCCACAACGGGGAAAGTGGGTGGGGGTTGATCACTCGCACATGTCCAGTAGCGAGTCGCATGGTGTACTCAAGGATCAGATACAGGGTAAGTTTATGGCAGTTCCTTGCTGGAGCGGCGAGGAATTGTTAGCGGACTCTGGGTTCAGTTCTGTGTCTCAGAGTTCTTTTCCAGCTAAGGCGAAGCAAAGTGCGGCTTTCGGTAAGTCAAATTATACCCGAGGCGTATCTGTTGCGGATTCAGGCTTTTCTGCCGGGCGCTCGCAGCAGAGTCCTGAGACCTTGTGGGAGAATTATGATGGGGGCATTGGAGATGGCGAAACGCCAAGTACAAGTTTTGACAGGAGCAATTTCAATTTGGGGCAAAATGATACAGCTGATGTGCATGTTAATGAGAATGTTGATACTAATGTGGAATTTTTAGTTCAAGAACCGGCTCCTCTATTGGTCAGTCAGGAGTTGGGAATGGGGGCAGGGCTCATTTCACGTCTGTTAGTTCTTTACACAGATCTGGAGCGGATTTCGTAACAGTTCACAGACGGCGCGGCGGACATCATGGGCGTGATGATCCTAAAGAATTCCAGAGGCGGGCTACGCAGCTACCTTCAGGTAAGAACAGTATGGTGGACTGCGTGGTCTAGGCCTCTGTCAGAAAGCAATGTGGTCGTTCAAAGGGGGGGGGGGGGGGTTGCCCGGGGTTTAAATGTCCCATTGGTTGCAGAGAATCGTTCTCAGGTACATCAAAAATCGAGTGCAGAGCCACAAGGCACTGAGGTGCCGTTGGGGATGTTAAGTCCTGTTACGACTGTGGATAGTACACGGCAGAGTGTGCTTTCGGGTTCTGGCAGGACAAAACTGCCGTATATGGGATTGGCTATGCCTTTGGGCACACATTTATCTGACAAGACTAGACAAAAGATTTGGAACCATGAGTTTGTGGATGTATTTAGACTATTGCATAGAGATCTGCAGGCCAAAGAAGGTTCAAAGGAGGAAGAGTTAGAACTGTCCCGCCGCCCGAGGGTCCCTAAGAACATCAAAAACTGGACGGCTGCCTTTCTCATTTACACTAGCGTGTACTGTGAGAGGCATCCTGAAAGGGTGGTGGCGTTATTTAAATATATGGACATTATTGGGAGGGCACACTTGCAGGTGGGAGGTTATACCTGGCTTAACTATGATGAGGAGTTTAGGGCCAGGTTAAGTATTTACAATGACAAGCCTTGGGGGGAGGTAGACCAAGAGCTTTGGCTGCAATGGATGTCTGTACATCAGACATCGACAACCATACATACAGCAAGTGGCCTCCCTATCACTTATCGGCCCTTTCTACAGCGTCCCGCTCCAATGGGGGCATGTGGGGTTGGCAGAGTACAGTTGCCGGCAACAGGAGCTTGTTGGAACTTTAACCGTGGTTCCTGTACCAGACAATACTGCAAATTCAAGCATGAGTGTTCGCAATGTGGGGGGAGACACTCGATTTCACAGTGCTTTCCCAGCCAGCAATTTGGGGACCATGGGAGGGGTCAGAGGGGCAGGGGGGCCAGTACACCTGTTGTCCCAAAGGGCGTCTACCCCAGTTAGACTGCAGGCTATGTTACAGTATTTGGATGAGTACACGGATGTGGAAGCCGCCTCTAAGTTGTTTTGGGGTTTTAAAATAGGTTTTTGCATTGGTTACCAAGGCCCTCGTTCTCCGCGTTGGGCGGACAACTTGAAATCAGTGAAAGAATAACCTCAGGTGGTTCGTTTGAAATTGAGGAAGGAAGTGCAATTGGGCAGAATAGCAGGTCCTTTTACTGGGTGTCCCCTGCCAAACTTGATAGTCTCTCCTTTGGGGGTCATTCCGAAGAAAACAGAGGGTGAGTTCCGCCTCATCCATCACTTATCCTGGCCGGAAGGTCAGTCAGTAAATGACTTCATTGCTCACGAAGACGCGGCTGTCACTTATGCTTCAGTGGATGACGCCTTGCGTTTGGTTCGTTTGGCGGGAGCTGGTGCGCTTCTGGCCAAATGTGACGTTCAGTCTGCTTTTCGACTGTTGCCTATCCACCCGTTGGATTTTGAACTGCTGGGAATTTTTTTGAGGAAGCCTTTTATGTTGATCGGGTTTTGCCAATGGGCTGTTCCATCTCTTGTTCTCATTTTGAAACATTCATTACGTTTCTACAATGGTGTTTGGTGAAGAAATCTGGGCATACATCAGTTTGCCATTACTTGGGTGATTTTTTGTTGATTGGCCAGGCTAACTGTGATCAATGTGAAAAGGTTTTGGAGTGTTTCCAGGGGCTGGCTAAGGAATTTGGAGGGCCATTGGCTCCAGAGAAAACTGCAGGACCAACTACCAAATTGACATTCCTAGGCATTGAGATAGACACGGACAGGATGATGGCTCGTCTGCCGGGAGAAAAGGTGAATGAAATTAAGACTTTTTTAAGAGGAGTGCTAATTAAACAGAAGATTGCGCTCAGGCAGGTGCAGCGCCTGCTTGGCTATTTGAATTTTGCCTATAGAGTGGTGAGAGCAGGTAGGACGTTCTGCAGAAGGCTTGGGTTTTCCATGTCAGGAGCTTTACTTCCTCACCACCGAATAAGATTGACTAAAGCTGTGAAAGAGGATCTGGTAATCTGGTTGCGGTTTTTGGAAGACTTTAATGGCGTCTCCATCAATTTTGTAGAGGATGATACTGTGTGGCGAGTGCAAATTTTTTCAGATGCCTCTGGGGCTCAAGGTTTTGGGCTCTTTTGGGAGGGACGTTGGTGTGCTGAGCGATAGCCGGAACATTGGTTACAGCACGGCCGGAGCATCGCCTTCCTGGAGTTCTTTCCTCTACTGGTGGCTTTACAGGTGTGGGGTGAGGATATCAGGGATCGCTGTGTCCTTTTTCACATTGACAACATGTCTGCCGTGAACTTAGTTAACTGGCAGAGAGCTAGAGATGTACGTGTTCTGCAATTACTACGTTCTTTTATGTTGCAAGCTCTTCAGTAGAGGTCGCCAGAGCACCAGCACGCCAGAAATGCCAGAACGCCTGAGACTCCTTCACAAGCAGGCAGCCTTAGAATTGGGCTGCCGGCAGCCACAGAATCGGGCTGCCGGCCCTCTGTTCGTCGCATCCGAACCACAACGAGCCTCAACGAGCTTCTACGAGCCATCTGAGCTCAGCCGAAAACCACCGAGCCCACTGTGAGCCCTGTGAGCCCTGTGACGTGAAGGACTCCGCAGCCTTCATCCCGCCCGGTCACTCCTCTGTGCGGCATCCCGACTTCCCGCTTCGCAGGTGAGGTGGATTCGGTCTCTGATGGTGCGGCGGAGTGGGCTCAGTAAATTCAGTAAACTCATGACAGGACTGTGGGTGAGCGGCGAATAACTGCCCCGTTCCCGCCCGGCTCCCGGTTCCTGGCTCCCTGTTACACTCTGCCGTACTCGACTGTTTTTCAGAGGCAGAGGCGTCCCGCGGTTTGGGGGCTCGGGGGGTCTGGGGAGCCCGGGGGTCGACACCCAGCGCAAAGAAGCAAAGAATCAAAGCATCAAAAAACAAAAGCAAGGAGAAAAAGCGAAGTGAAGCCACCGTCTCCTCTCCTCTCAACGTCAGTTGCTACCAGCTGTGACCCGTATCTGCAGGCGCCCGGGTACCGGGGCAACAGAGACAATCCGTCGTGGAGGCACAGAGGCGATTTAACGGCAGGAGCCGATCGCCACCTTCACTTTCATTAAAACAAGACACTCCCCCTTGTAGGGATTTGGGAGTAGGGGCAAGACAATCAATGCAGGAAAACGCAGGAGGTACTACATCCTGCCCCTCCATAGGAGAGAATAGCATTGGTACCAGCACACCAGCAGCAGTGTGAGGCAAGCTACAGGAGGGGTGCAAAAGTTCCATCACTCACGTAGAGGTCCCTTGCCCCTGCCCACCCGCGCTGAGACTTAGACCTCGGCATCACTGGAGGGGAGATTGATCTGATTACCCAGCCCTCATACCTCACCACCGCTCCCATTGCCCCCACCACATTAAGTGGAAGGCATTGCGCCCAGCTGAACCGGGCAAGTCCATCAATTTGGCAAACCATGAGGACCAGAAACTCGAATTTAATACAACTACAGGAGAGGCCCCGCCCCCATAGATCAGCAGCCAGGAGACAGAAGGCGAAGCTGTTCTACCCCCCAGGTACAGGGAGCTCCTACCTAGGGTTAGGGCCAGAACTCCTGGACGTGGAACATACAGGCACAGCCGGAGCAACCGGAGCAACGCCCACATCCCTGGGAGCACCGGTAGAACTCTCAGTTCCGGGCCAAACAGCTTCACCTCGGAGGACTTCTAAGCCATCCGCCTACAAGCCCTGTCCCAGCGTGAAAGACACTCCTAATGGCACTATAGGCAACAGAGATATAAGAGACTTTCTCAACCTCAAAGCATCCAACCTAGTAGAACCCCACCGGATTCCAAATAGCCTACCCACCAATAGGGCAACAGAGGATGGGCAGCCTTCAAAACCTACAGTCTCCCGGGCTCTTGGCATTCCTCTTTCACCAACAATAATCATGTATCGGGGGCGGAACACTCCCCAAATCAGCAGTCTCAAACACAGCTTTACTTAAGCCTTCCCATATAACTACCACAGCCCGACCCATCAACAACTGGAGGGCCCTCAGCTGTGCCCTACCCCAAACGGAGAAACTACGATTGACGAGCTTGATAGCACACACGCTGTCAGAGAAGGAAGAACCTCTGCAAACGGAGTAATCATGCCTGACGTGCCTGATAGCATCTACGTGGCAATCGAAGGAGGAAATCCAAACTCACCTGACTTATTACAAAAACAGCCCCTAAACTTGTCACAATGGAGCACCCCGGAACACGTCAAAACGGTCCAGTCTCCAATGTCCGCGAGCAGCCGCGCGGATAAGGGGGAGAAGACACCAGTGATTTCTAATCATCTATCACTGATCAATGAGACCCTCACTTCAATGACAGGCGCAGCCATAATGCACGCAGACAAGCTTGACGTACAAATCAACATCCTGCAAATTGTCGCAAGTCTGATAGCCGGGATAGATTCCAAACTGGACAATCTGAATTCACTGATTCGAAGAGCACAGGATAGAACAAATTTAAATCTAGAGTCTTGTGGTTGCAGCCCAATTCTGCACAGTCTAGAATATCTACCAAACATCATGACCACATTAGTCGAGGATCTCAAGAACGAAGCAAGCAAGCATCAGAAACCGCTCGCACAGGAGACCGTTCAGACATCTTTAAAAACGAAAGGCATAACAACACATCAAATTTGTAGCACGGAAACCAATAAAATCGAAAAAAAACCCTGTTCGGTGCCCCCAGCGACGTTCACTGAGAGCGGAACAAATGCTATCCCGGATCAGGCCAAAAATTACGACTCTCAACATACCTCCAAATTGAATAGCCCAGTACGCCAAAATCTATCCCGGAAGAATAAAAAAAAACTAAGAAAACTCAACAAGGTGAATAAAAACAAACCACTTGCTACCTGCTCCATTCGGCATTGGCTATGTCCTGACACACAGAATCCCGGTCACATCGAGATCCAGAAAACGATCCAACTGGCAGCTATCACTAAAACAGCAGAAAAAAAGGCGAAAGTCGCAGACGCTCCGCACATAACCAACTCAGCAACAGATCCGATGACGCCGGTCCAACTGGCAGTACTCCGGCACATTCCTGCGCTGAAAACAGAAAACCAAGCAACCGACTCGCAAGGACGAATCAATGGGGAAGTAAATCATGCCCCTTTAAAAGACTGCGATCCCTGCCTAATAAGCTCTCAGCAACCTATTCACACAAAGACCACATCGAGCAGAGTGACCCAAGTGTCACCAGATGCCAAAAAACCCATAGTGACCATCGCAATCACGGAAACTTCCCAGCGCCCTCCCAACGGGACTTTGGCCCCCATACTCGACTACGCAGAGAATAGGCCATTTAACAACAAGCCGCTTAGCCCCTCCCCCGTGTGGTGGTAGCCCCGCAAACCACAAGGCCATCAATCCAGGCAACCCTTCACTGGCCTGGCATGGTTCAGTCATTATTCGCGGGCACTCAGGCTAAGAAGCAGAAGGACGTGGATTCTGTACTCCACTCAACTCAAATAACAACTCAGGATCGGAAAATAAGGCTGTATCCCGAATATGCCTCTCAGGGCAAGTGGGATATTCTTAACCGCAGCAACTTCCTGATACTCTGCGCAAATATCCCAGGGCTGGAAGGGATAAAAAACACGGAGATAACTTTCATCAGCCCATATATGGTGGAGACATTGAAGAGCCAACAAACGCTACTGGAAAACTGGGGCATAAAAATAAAGCAGCAGCCAGTACAAAAATACCCCTCTATTTTAAAAGTTCATCATTCGCCCTGCTACTTGGAAAATCATGAACAGCACGTCGGGGGGCATCCATGCTTAAACGCTTCCTCTGCCCACGCTCAAGACGCAGCGTCAATTCTTCAAGGGTCCAAGGGCTGCACGAACACAGGCCTAATCAACGGCACCCCAATCAGGATTTCTACAAACTTGAGCCAAGGAAATCGCTCATGCGTAACAAGGGGTTGCGCAATCAAGGACTGGTCCTGGCTGCCATTAGCATTAAGCCCCGCTCCTAACAGGCACCTCCCCGAAGACACAGGTCATGCACACCAACGCATGTCCAACGAGCAGGTGAAATTCTTAAACAAAGCCGGAACCATAAAGACCCTGAAAATCATGACTTGGAAAGTTGCAGGTTTCAAAAAGCTGTTACATAATCAAGCTGCAGTGACTTTTCTGGAGGAGGCAGATATAATCTGTATACAAGAATCTTGGCTGATTAACCCACTCTCATTAAGAGGATACGCAGAATACGGCAAAGCAGCAACAAAGACCAACATATTTGGAAGACCATCAGGTGGGACATGCATCTACATAAAGCATTCGCTTAAACTAGAATTCACGGAAATAAACAACCTACCAAATACGCTCCAGGCGGGTATTCTGAAAGGTCTCTACCCGTCACATGGAACAACTTCAATTCTAGTAATTAACATCTATCACAACCCGTATGGGCACACAGCAAACCCGCCCATGCTAATAAACCATCTAGAGTCTTTGTTGCTACAATTTCCGGCATTAGATTGCATTATCCTTGGTGACCTCAACATTCACAACATAGGGGTCTTGAGCATACAAAACCATCAGTATGGTGCTACTAAGGCAATGAACGAACTAATAAAATCGTACAAACTGGCCACAGCACAGTCAGTCCATATAAAGAACAATCCAGGGGTTTTTGTCGCCCCCACGTATAACAACCAGACGACGATCGATTACATCATTTTAAGCGACAAATTGCAACCCCTTATGTCAGATTATACAGTCCATCCGCGCAGTGACAGCGACCATGCCGCCCTAACAATCACTCTGAATCTGACAGCAGAAATACGCCACAGGCTGCAATGTATGGGGGCTGCTGACAGAGACGAACTGATAAAGCTCCCCAGAAGAATTAAATGGGGGCATGCAGCGACCTCCAAATTTAATAACTGGATAAACTCGTGGGCGGGTTGGCCACCGAGTGAGCAGAAGAAGGGCGCCATAATAACATCGGATGGCATCACTGGGACATTAGCGGGGATACTTCGAGAGGACTCAAACAGGATTCCCCATTGGCACCCACCAGCTGCACTCGGATTCAACCGGGTAATCAAAAATAGTGCTAAACATTTGAATAAGAAACGAAAAGCTTTCCGTAAAAATGGCACAGGTTTAGAAAAAAAACAACTACAAAAGGCTGCAAAAAGCCATTCCAAGAAAGTGTGGGCTGCAAAACGCGAATAGTGCGATGGACAATGGCTGAAGATCTTCGACCTGTTAAGCCCCGGGAAAACACAAGAGTTCTGGAGCTATCTAAGTAATCTTGGCCGAGGCATTAATCATAGAGAAAATTCCCTAGAGGCCTCAACCTGGGTAGCCCACGTAAAAGCTCTATACAAGGAAGACAAACCGGCCTCCCAGTCAAACAATGGACCGACAGTAAGAGACGAGCCATACTCCACCACTGACGAGAAGGCCTCGCCTTGTAAATTGCTAGTCTCAAAAATCCTAAAAAAAATCTGGAAAAATGGTGCACCAGGCCCAAATGGTCTGCATGCCTTTGTTTTTGGTCCAACTCTGAGTCACTTTGTCATCTGGTAATTTGCCGGAAGTAGCGCCTAGATGCTCCATTGGAGCGATTGCTGCGCGATATAAATAAAATTTTACATTTACATTTACCTGGTCAATTGTTTAAAGCGAACATCGAATTCTGGTCTGAAAATCTGTCCCACCTATATGACGAATGCTGGGTCTTGGGGGATGTACCAGATTCCTGGAGAGGCTCGCTTTTACACCCAATCCATAAGAAGGGGCCCAAATCAGAACCGTCTAATTACAGACTGATTGCCCTCTTGGACATCGAGGGCAAAGCCTATGCTAGTGCAATATTGACGGATCTCGCAGATTAGGTGTGTGAAGAAGGTCTTTTATCTTTCTGCCAAACTGGCTTCAGACCCGGGTCTTCGACCGTGGATAACATCACTGCACTCTCCTATTTGGCCTATAAAGCTCGGTCGCGTAAAACCCTCCCTTTATTCGCCTACTTCATCGATTACTCTGCCGCTTTCGATGGGGTAGACCGCGCAATTTTATGGAGAAAGCTGGCACAATGGACCATCAATCCGACCCTGCTAAGAGCAATTCAGTCACTCTATCAAAAAACATGGGTTAGAATGAAACTCTCGAGTGATTCCGCATCTGAGAAGATCGACACGGACCGAGGTCTAAAGCAAGGGTGGTGTTAGCGCCACTGCTGTTTAATCTGTATACAGCAGATATGGAGACAGCCCTGTTGGGGGCAGCCCTAGCAACCCCAAGGATTGGGGGGACCAAAATCCAGTTTATGCAGTACGCTGACGATCTGGTACTCCTGTACCACACTAAAATAGGACTACAAAAGATGCTGACCGCCCTGGCAACATACAACAACGAAAACAGGTTGGTGGCAAATTCTTCCAAGTCTAAAATAGTTATTTTTGGGCACCACCCACACAAAAAATGAGCAAAATGGAATCTTGGTCATCTCTCCTTGGAAAGCACACAGCGATACACCTACCTGGGAGTCTGCTACCACGAGTCAGGTCTCTCCTGCGCCCAGTTAAAGAAAATCCAAGGCAAAGGGAAAACCATCACTTATGCACTCTGCAATTTACAAGCTTCCTTACACAGCCCATCTACAACGGCTATTCGAAGAGTCTTAAAGGCTAAACTAATGCCGGCCCTCAACTACGCTCAGCAAGCATACCCGGGCAAATTCAACAAGGAACTTGAAAAAATTCATTGCAGAGCATACAAGAGAATATTTCATCTACCGAAGTGCACTAGAAACACCCTTATCCGCCTAGAATTCTCGCTCAACCAACAAAATCTGGAAGAGATGGCGGCCTTAAGCAAATACTATTACCTTGCTACAGCTGCAAAAGATAAGACACTTAAGGCAGTTTTGAAATATATCTTTATGGAACCCGGGAATCCATGGTCAGCTACCCTTACCACGGCAAAAGCTCGCCTCAACCTGGCCACTGAGCTTTGGGACACCGAACTAGTCAACTACACGGCGATCAAAAACGCAATCAAGAAACAAGTTCGGGCTCGTTCCCGCAAATTGGATTTGGAGTCATTAGCGACAAGAGACCTGCACGAGACCCTATGCCTGCCGCACACTGTATAATCCCAAATACCATCTCACGCAGGCCGCGGGCCGCATAGCTCTTCATAAGATTCTAGCCTACAGACTACACCCTCTGCCCCTTAAAGAACTATATGCCGTTGACCGGGCAGAACTGGGTGCATTGGAATGCAGGCTCTGCAATTACAAACGCGAGTCCCATGCTCATCTGCTATTTTGCTGCCCGGCCCTGCGTGCAGCACGCAGTCTTCACCTTAGGCCCATCTTAAGACAAGCGGGGACCCGCACCGCAAAGGAGGCGGTCCACCATTTATATACACTGTCCACGGTAAAAGACATGGCCTCGTTTGGCAAGTTCATTCAAGAGACACGGACTAAGTTGATGGCCACTCAGGGCTTAAATGAATAGAGACTCTTCTTTTTACTGCTCACGCTGGGATCCAGTGCTGCTGAAACTTTCCCTGTTCTTGCCGCTGCTGCTCGCGGAACCCGCTTCGCGGGTCCCACTTCGTGTGGGGGCCCTGATCAACATTAACATCAGCAAAGCCTGTTTGTGGAGTCGCCCTTCGCCTGAGGCTGTGACTGTGGGTGTTTGTATTGTGCAGGGCTGCGAGCGAGTTGCGGGCGCAGGACTCCAAGTCCCAGGAGCACCCGCCAGACCCAATAGCCAGCACCTGGGCCGCTCTCCCTGCATGCTCCTCCCCACCATCGTTCTTTAAAAACCTTTGCCCCTGGATGTTTGTTGGGACGCTTCTTTTTACTGCTCACGCTGGGATCCAGTGCTGCTGAAACTTTCCCTGTTCTTGCCGCTGCTGCTCGCGGAACCCGCTTCGCGGGTCCCGCTTCGTGTGGGGGCCCTGATCAACATTAACATCAACGAAGCCTGTTTGTGGAGTCGCCCTTCGCCTGAGGCTGTGACTGTGGGTGTTTGTATTGTGCAGGGCTGCGAGCGAGTTGCGGGCGCAGGACTCCAAGTCCCAGGAGCGCCCGCCAGACCCAATTGCCAGCACCTGGGCCGCTCTCCCTGCATGCTCCTCCCCTCTCACACTGACCATATAAAAATAACCATCTAGTCCCGCTGCACGGGAGCGCCTGGGGCTAAGCCCGGGCAAAGGGCGGGCCCTCTGTGGCTCTCAGAGGCCCGAGGAGACTGGACTGGGCCAGAACCCTTGGTTGTTCATCACCCCGCTGAGCACGTTCTGAGTAAGTTTACTCAGGTCCCTTATTTACAGGTGTTTTATTCTTTTATAATGCCAATGCCAGCGTTAAGCACAGACATTGTAACGTCAGACAGGTCCGGGGGATTGCTTAATGGAACTCTTGATAATTATTTAATAAAGACTGCCGCTGATGCCCCCAAGGAAATTACTCTAGCAGAGCGGCGAGCGGAACGCCGTCGTTCTGTTGAAAGTATGAAGAATAGGTCATTGATAGAGTCACCTTTACTAGTTGTCTCCACCATTGAAGGGAGCCAGAATGGCAATGATAGCGTTGTTTTATTGGACAGCGTGCCTCTTGTATTAGAGAAAATTGTGAATGGTTCTTCGCCCCCTAACCTTACCAGCACTTCCATTGTAACTGAGGCACTGATTACTCCTACACCTACGCCATGTAAAATCATACGAAATAGGGCCAAGAAAATTATGCCGCATAGAATTTATGGCCCACCCCCCAACAAAAAAAGGCGGAAAAGGGGGGATCCACTTAAACAAAAGTTGAGTCACTCCGATTTTGGCATAAAGGTTAAGACTATCACTAGGAGTGATAAGGCTCTAATAGCTGCTCCTGAAGCAACAGGCCCAATGCCAGCATCTTCAGCCTCTACACATATAGTTAGGGTGGCTAGTACTGATACTCCTACAGCTGACATTGTGCCGCAAGTAGCTCATAATAGTGTTACACTGGATAGTATTGAGTGTATAATTAGGAACTATACCCTAGCAATCATAGAGAGATTAAATAAGGTGGAAGAAAGTCTAGGGAAAATAGAGCGGGAATTGGGAAGAAAGGAAGTCCCAATAAGGGCTGCAGCAAACAACGCTGCGCAAACCATTACATTGCCTACCGAACCTAGTACATCCGCCCCCAACCCTGCATTGAACCCGATTCCAGCTACCCCGAAACCTTCCCACAATAAAAATAATAACCAACACAATCCACCTCCTATAATGCCGACAAACAAACCCGACCCGACCCCTGCTATCTCTGTTAGCAGACCATCTAAGGGCCTGGGTAATGCATCCCTGGGGATACCAACAAGGGAGGGGGGAAGCATCAGGCACACTCGGGGGGTACAAAATGGGGCCCCTTCCAGAACTTCCACCGGAAGCAGTGCCTTTCGTGGTAGTTCTCACAGGGGTGCCTGAGCTGGAAGAGAATAAGCGTCAGGGATTCGCCCAGCTGAAGAATAAAATTATGCACTGGCTGAGCTTACACAGGCCAATTGCAAGTAACATCAGCGGCGAAATTGTACATGTCCGCCGCCTTCAGTGGTTGGGGGGTAGACCAAAGGACATCGAGGGCGATGTGGTGGTAGTGAATTTTAGAGACCAAAACGCTGTTCATTTTATACTAAACTGGCCTCCAGGTAATGCTAACAACCGCATCATCCCCCGCCCATTGACGTATTTTTACCCGAGATCCGTGGTGTTCCCACTTCAACACCAACCCCCTCAATACCCGCAAATACAAGCTCACCCCAATACTTACTTTCCAATCACACAGAACGTCAGGATCCCTCCATATGTGCATTATCCTGTACCGGTTCCTGATCACTACGGGTGGAATACTGTACCTCCTAGGTTCAATACAACCGCCAGTAGGAGAATGGACCATTTAAAGCCATTTACGCCATTGGAGACCACAAATAGGTTCGAGATATTTAATGGATTGGATGATTGTGATTGAAGTTTATTGAGTTTAGGGGATGAGGGAAGTGGGATACATACCTTCAGCCCGGAGGGTACTGACAACGGAGTTGATGTGGTGGGGATTCCTAGGGATAACACTCTAACTACTGTAACACGCCTAAGTAGTCCAATGGGAAGAACTGAAGCGGATGCACTGGGAACACATATAGCCGGGGAAGCAAGTTTTCCAGGAAAAGGGTACAAGTTAGCGAGTTGGAATATTGCAGGGTGGTGTAATAAGGCGGACCGCCTAGGTTGGTTGGATTTTGTTACAAAGTTTGATATTCTTTGTCTCCAGGAGACGTGGTCTACTGAAGATATCCTACTGGATGGCTATGTTGCTTATAACTGTCCGGCCCAGAGTTCCAACATGGGTAGAGCCAGAGGTGGGTTGGTGATTCTGCTGTCAGTGAGTCTTCCGGTGCGAGTCCAGACTCACATGACAGTTGGCTCACATTCACAGGTACTATGGTTGCAGCACAGTGGTGGCCGGAATGTTTTAATAATCAATCATTATAATAATGTGTTCAACCATTCCAGTTCTTTAGTTGTTGATGAACTTGGTTCCGCTAGTTGACAATTTGTGTGGGCATACCTGTGTTCCCTTTGACATTTTGTGGGGAGGAGATTTTAATATTCATATGTGCTCTTATTCTTTCTTGAGGGTGTGTGGTTTTGGAGGGGAGGCCGGGGAGGACCAGGCTCATTGCTTACATACGGTCTATGGTGATTCACTTAATACCCTTATGCTTAAATTGGACCTGCTGATTTTGTTGCCCAGGAAAGATAATGAGGGTAATCTGGTACCAACCTTTGTGGGAAGGAACTCCGCCACTATCATAGACTACCTCATAGCCTCAGCAAGCATTAACGCCCTATGTAGCACCCCGGAAGTACTAGATCTGGCCCTTAGTGACCACAATTGTCTTACAACACATCTGTTTTTGTGGGGGGAGAAGGCTGGAGTGTCACATGGAACAGTGGCGGGTTTAATTCCACATAGACAGAACGGTCCTAGGATTAAATGGGGGAGGCATAATGAGGAGCAGCTGTTGGTCAAAATTGTGTCTGCATGTCTCAAGGAGGTGGAATGCTGTCTTGAGCCCAATACAGGCCAGACAAGTATATTAACTGGGTTTGATATAATTAACGAGATTACGAAAAAGATTCTGACAAGCAACAAGGTAAAGGGACTTGGGGCTCCTAGAGGGTGGTTTAACAGGGAATGTACAAAATCTTTACAAAATTTAAAATATGCCCTTACTAGTAAACCCAGGGATAGGGAAGCGGTCAGTTCCCTAAGGCGCATTTACAAAATGCACCTGAATCAAAGGAAGCAGGAATTAAGGGAGGAAGCATGGGATAACATGTCCAAGGCCGTGGAACTCCGGGACACCAAGTTATTTTGGAATACTGTTAATAGCCCATTCCTACATATTTATTTATTTATTTATTATGGCGATTTTTAGAGCGCGCAAATACCCGAGGGTGTCTCGGCGCTGTTATCACAGAACTCTCTGTCAGAGGAGGGGGGATTAGGCTTGGAACAACCATGTTTTCAGTTTTTTTCTGAAACTGAGCAGAGTAGGTGCACATTTGATGTGGAGAGGAAGTATATTCCACAATCTGGCTGTGGCCACGATGAAGCGTTTGTCTCCCCAGTTAGCCCTTTTTGTGCGGGGGACTGTTAGCAGATGAGCCGAGTATGAACGCAGTGTTCTTTGCTGTTCAAGCGGGCGAAAGGCTTGTTTTAGGAAAAAGGGGCCATGATTGTGGATCGCTTTGTAAGCTATACACAAGGCTTTAAATTTGATGCGGCTCCTCACCGGCAGCCAGTGTAGCTGTTGAATATAGGGGGAGACAGATGCAAATTTGGGAATGGATAGCAGGGTCCTGGCTGCTGCATTTTGTACAGTCTGTAGTTTGTTGAGGACCTTTTGTTGTGCATTTAGAAGCAAGGCATTACAATAGTCCGTTTTGGAAAAGACTAATGTGCTGATTAAAGTTTTGCCTGCAGAAGATGGTAGATAAGGAATGAGTTTTTTGATCTTTTTTAAGGTGTGGAAGGAGGATGAAACCACTGAATTGGCGTGCTGCTGGAAGGACAATTTGTTGTCAAAGACAACCCCCAAATTTCGTACCTTGACTACTGGTTCTGGAGGTTGTCCCATTTGTTGGGGCCACCATTGTGGAGACCAGGCTGGTTGTAGTCTCCCGAATGTCATCACTTCTGTTTTATCAGAATTTAGCTTGAGGCAGTTTGATGACATCCAGGAGCTTATTGCCTTCATATCGGATTGGAAGTTTGCAGCTACTGTTTGGCCATCATCGTATACAGACAACACCAGTTGTGTGTCGTCTGCGTACGTGGTGAGAGAAATTCCATGGGATTTGATGACCCTCGCTAAGTCGGACACATATATATTGAACAGTGTCGGGCTTAGCGAGGATCCCTGTGGTACACCGCAAGGCAAGGAGAAAGTCTGGGAGGTGTATTGTCCCAACTTCACTGTTTGTGGGCGGTTAGACAAGAATGAGGCGAGAAGCTCCTTAGCCTTGTCCCTTATTCCTATAGCCGCGACACGGTCGATCAGTGTAGTATGATCGACCGTGTCAAAGGCTGCTGACAGATCTAAAAGTATGAGGATTGCAGCTCCTCCATTATCCATAGTGGATCGTATCTCGTCTGCAGCTTTCAGGAGTGCTTTCTCCGTGCCGTGTCCCTGACGGAACCCGAACTGGGTGTCTTCCAATAAGTTGTTATTGTGGATGTATGTTGACAATTGCTGGTTCATGATCTTTTCAAAGATTTTAGCCGGAAAAGGAAGGCATGCAATAGGCCTGTAGCTGGCTGGAAGAGAAGGGTCTAGACTGGGTTTTTTGAGTAGCGGTTTAATAATGGCTTCCTTCCATACCGAAGGGTAGGTGCCGGATGTGAACATTGCATTGCACTGCAGATATGTGAACATTGCATTGCACATAACGAGGTATACCCTGTACTTTCTGCCCAAGTAAGCGAGGAAAATTGGGTATCCCACTTTTCTAGTATATTTAACCCAGGAGGGATATCCCCAGGGAGAGACACGGTTGCTGACTCTGGTCCCCCTACACCGCTTAATATTACAATCGCCGAGGTGGATAATGCCATCCGGTGTAGTAAGGGAGGGAAGGCTCCCGGCCCTGATGGGGTCCCTATCGATCTATACAAAGCAGACGTATTACTATGGAGCCCCCTGTTGACCAAGGTCTTTAACGCTGTTGCTATGGCCTCTGCACCACAGACCTGGGGAGAGTCGATTATTATCCCAATCTTTAAAAAGGGAGATAGGGGCGAGGCCAAGAACTATCGCCCTATTTCTCTTCTCGACTCCTCCTTGAAAATAATGAGCAGGGTGTTACTGATTCGCCTGGAGGAATGGGTTGAAGACAATGGCATCCTTGCGGACTCCCAGTTTGGATTTCGCAAGGGGCTAGGCACTATAGAACAGTGCATCAACCTAGACCTAATTATAGGCAAGTATACGCGTGCCAAACAGGGTTCGTTGTTCCTCTGTTTTGCGGACCTTTCAAGTGCATTCGACTTGGTTGACCACGGTTTACTATGGTCAACCTTATTGAACATGGGGGCCCCACCCGAAATCATTCATTTCTTGGCACGTTTGTATAGTAATTTGTCCGCCAAGATCCGCTTTGGGCAAATGGGTGAATGTACTTCTAGTATGTAAATGTAAATGTATTGGCATTTATATAGCGCACTACTTACCCGTAGGGTCCCAAGGCGCTTCGACCGCTGCGAAACCCTTCCTGGCTTCCCTGAGAGATGGTCCCTTAATGGGTATCTCCAGGGTGAGACCAGGCATCCCCGGCGGTCTGGTGGGGCCGTTAGTGAAGATGAGGCAAGCTAATGCCCAGAGTTGCCGAGTGTGATCGCTGATCAGAGTGGGCACCGAGGCGAGAGAATTATCGAGTCCGCTGACCCTGGTCCAGAAACCTGCCGCGCCGGGAATCGAACCCTGGTCCCGGGCCATTCTCTGCTCTCGGGTCTGCCGCCTCTAACCAGTGAGCCACACTACTTCACTGTGTATCCGAGTAGGTTCCGGCATTAGGCAAGGATGTGTTCTCGTCCCCCTTCTTTTCTCTCTTTTTATTAATGCCATAGAGTCGGAATTGCGATTAGTTAATGCCGATGCACCATCTGCCGATGGTCTAGCAATTCCGGTACTGCTTTATGCGGACGACACGGTTCTCCTATCTAGAACCCCTGTCGGGCTGCAGAGACTTATGGACAAATTCCTGGATTTTATCAACGGGAGAAAACTTAAGATCAACAATTCAAAAACTTTCATCTTGGCTTGTGGAAAGAAGTAAATAAATTAAGATCATTTTCGTTTAAGGATCAAGCGATCCAAGTGGTTGACAAATTTTGCTATTTAGGTATTACTTTTAACAGCGGTGGTTTATGGTCTCACGAGATGACCAACGTCAGGGCAAAAATGGGCAAATGTGCATTTGGTATTTTTAAATTTGCATCTAAATTGGGTGCCAGGCGCATATTTGATATGCTGTACATATATCGCCATAGATGTGTAGCTCTGGCCCTTTATGGGTCAGGGGTATGGGGACACTGTAACCATAACTTGCTTCAAGTTGAAGAAAACAAATTCATTAAGAAACTCCTCTGTTTACCACCCTCAGCCTCTACCAGCTTGATCCACCAGGAGGTTGGATTGGAGCATCTTTCAGACCCTATTGGTCTTAGACCCTTACTGGTATGGAGATCTATCTGGCTTAAAGAACAAACCAGTTTCACGAGGAAAATCATTAATGACTGCCTCCATTTGGACAAGTGTAACCTGATTCCCTGGCTCAATTACATTTTTACTTCATTTAAAGATGTCTTTAAGCTGAATGTCCATGAAGACCCTTCCAGTGCCTCGGATATCCCAAAAAAAGAGCTAAAGCTCGTGTATATGAGGGCTAAGGCACAAAAGCGTAGTGTTGCCACCAGCCAGTATTCTACTCACCGTTTTTACAATACATATAACCTGGCTGAATCTGGTTTTGCAGAATATCTAAAAATGATAACTATACGCTCACACCAGTATGTCCTTACTAGACTACGAATGGGGATTGTTCACATGCTTGTTGCGTGTCCGCACATCAAAGTACATACGGTAGCCCCATGCCCGTGTGACGGGACCTCAAAGCAGAGCACTGAGCACTTTTTATTGATTTGTCCTTATTACCTACAATTCCGTATCATTTATTGGAAACCACTTTTAAAAAAATATAAGGTACTCTCTATGAAAGCAGCCATGAGCCTTTTATTCGCACCTGATGCTCCCGATGTGTGCTTTTTTACTGCTGTATATATTTTAAAATCTGTATCTGTTAGGAAAAGTATGTCCTTTGTAACCTAATGTCTATAAAATCAATTTGTTAATTGTAAGTTATGTGATGTACTGTATGCACTTTTATGATTATTTGTTTTAAAAATGATCGAATAAAGTTTTTGAATTTGAAATAGAGACTCCGTTGAAGCATAGACTATTTTGCTAAACACATTTCCTGTTTTAACTTTTGTAATTTTTTTATACGTTTGTTTTAATGTAATGGTTTTGAGTAACCAAACAATAAAGTTATTCATTCATGTTGCAAGCTCTTAAATTGAACATTGTGTTTAAGGCAAAGCATATACCAGGCATAAATAACTCCATAGCAGATGCTCTGTCTCGTTGAAATTGGCAGACATTTCGGGAGCTGGCGCCAAGGGCGGACAGCTGCAAGACGGAGATTCCTTCGAACATCTGGGACCTGGGGGAGTGAGAATTGCTGAATTGGTGGAACAATCCATTGCTCAGTCAACAAGACGCAGTTACCGCCAGGGGTGGTCTGAATTTTTATCTTATGCTTCCTCACAGGATCAGGGTGGTGCAGCAGTTGGTAATGAACAGCTTTGTGTTGTATCTGATGGACAAAGTATTGTCGCACACAACTATTTCAGGCAAACTTTCGGGAATTTCTTTTTATAGTCAGTTGTTGTTGGGGGTGGAGTTGCAGGTTGGGGTTTTGTTACGTAGGATGCTGAAAGGTTTCAGCAGAAGCAAGGTTCATCCATCCACGTTACGGGAACCAATTACTTTTGATCTTTTACAACAAATTTTAGTTTGGCTTCCCAGTGTTTGCTACAATGAGTAGGAAGTAGTCAGGTTTAGGCTTTGCATGATATGGCTGTTTTTTGGTGCTTTTCGGATTTCGGAATTGCTTGGATTCAAGGATCAGAAGGGTCTTTTAACGTCTGATGTACAAGTTTTGAAGGGGTTGGTTCTACGGATTTGGTTACGACAGTCAAAAACAGACCAGATGGCAAACGGAACATGGATCCAGCTGGGTGGGAATGGGGTGGTTGGTTGTTGTCCATTGAGTGAATGGGAATCCTCAATTTCGGCCTGGGGTTATTTTCTGTCACCATGATGGGTGTAAGATTACCTGTTTCCAGTTTTTGGCTGTTTTGAGGAAAGTGTTAGCTTTGGCTGGGGAAAATCCTCTGCTCTATGGGACTCACTGCTTTCGAATTGGAGCGGCTACGGACGCGTCCAGATTGGGTTGGGGGAGGGAGGAGTTGCAAAAGTTGGGTCGTTGGAAATCTGACTGTTGTTACAGATATGTTCGACATTGAATGCAGTTCACATTTGTATCTATGCTGGTTCATTCTGGTTTCTATTCTTAGGTCGAGTTTTATCTTTTCCAAGGAGAAAGATGACGTGGATTATAGGACACTCCTTTGTGAAATGGTCAGCTGTCTTTGCGAAACAACAAATTTGTGGAAAAGCTTTGGGGTTACACAGTAAAGACCATGAAGTATTGTGGAAAGGGGTTGGGGGAATGAGGTGGAGAGATCTTTTTCCTTTATTGTTTAAATTGGCCAATTAGTGGGGATTTCCAGATCTTTTAATATTACATCTGGGGGAGAATGATCTCGTGGAGCTTTCAGGTCTTTCACTTATTCATCAGATGAAGTTAGATTTAGCTGTGATTAAAGACAATTGGGTAGGTACGGCTGTTGTATGGACAGAATTTATTTATCGACAGCAATGGAGGGGGGCTCGTACGCATTCGGCAGTGGAGAGAGCTTGCCGGAAGCTAAATAGAGCCAAGAAGACATATTGCATAGCAATGGGAATTAATGTTTCAGTACATGAACTTATTTCAGGTAAAGAGCTGCACTTGTTCAGACAGGATGGAGTGCATTTGTCGCAAATGGGACAGGCCTATTATCTCATGGAGTTACGGGATTGGTTGGCTCGTTTCTGGGGTGTTGATTTATGGTGTACTAACAAAGTCATCTAAACTGTTTCATTTCTTCCTATTTTGGGGGCG
Organism: Lissotriton vulgaris; assembly: GCF_964263255.1. NCBI lineage: Eukaryota > Metazoa > Chordata > Amphibia > Caudata > Salamandridae > Lissotriton > Lissotriton vulgaris. The sequence goes on along the minus strand of NC_141693.1, from coordinate 1,346,967,252 downwards.
CGGGTAGGAAACTCTCTGGTTTTCCTGGGTGGCGTTCTTTGGGGGGATAGGATAGTCTAGAGCGGACTTATCCTTTCCCTCTGGGGGTGGGGGAAGGGTAGGTGGAAAATGGCAAAAGGGAAACATTTGAAGAGAAAAACATTGGTTTGGAATTTTACAGTTTTGGGATTTTGCAAATGATGAATTGTTGGGGAATTGGTGTTTTTAAGTCAGTATGGGGAAATGTGTTGGGGTATTATTCAAAGTTTTATCTATATAATAATAAATGCAAAAGTTGCGGATTTCTGTTTTTGACTGTCTTAAAATAAAAGTGACCTTTTATGCTATTCAAGAGATATGTGTGGAGTGTTCTTATTGGGCGAAGTAACGCTACCGGTGCAGCGTGATAGAGGGGCGGCTGCCCCTTCTGGATTAAGTGACTTGGGAAATCAGCTACATGAATTGGAAAAACTAAAGAAAAGGGAAATCTCACGATGGTGGGAAGTGGCATCACTGCGCCATTACCTGCAGGTGGGGAGAGTCCCGCAAGGACTTTGCATAATGATTACCCCCACATATGAAAATCCTAAGGCTGAAATGTTATCTGAATGGGCAGAAAACAGTGCCACAAGCTCCACCAATATGCTGCAAATTTTGGTAAAATATGCGGAACTGGAAAGACAGGAAATAGTGAAAAGAATAAAGGAATTAAATGCAATTTTCGAGAATTGCGATGACCAAGCCAAGATAACTAAATTTAAAAGTGACATGAAAATTAGACTGGATAAATACGAAAAGCGTATTAAAGATAGAAAAGCAACAAAGTTTATACGTGACCGCCTTGATTATGAATAAGGCTCCCGGTTTTCCGTTTAAACGGATATTTACATATAAATACAGACGGAAAACTATTTTTCCTTTTTCTGTATTTATAACTTAGAAACGGGAAAATACTGACAAACAGTGGGTCGCACCCTCACTCCTGCAGAGGGTTACCTCGACACGCTCCTCTTACTAATCTACATCACTTAGGCCCCTTTAAGAAAACAGCTAAGGTAGAAGCACAAAGCAGCAGGTGGTAGTAGATGTTGCATGTTAAAGGGGTGGGTGACGCTGTAAGGAATGCAAGTACTTAACCTTTAAAGCAGCACTGTATCCATTCTAGTAATGCCTTATAGCTGAGCACGAGGTGTTAATGGGTGCATTAGGAGGCCGGCTCACTGATAGAATTTTAGGCATCATCTGGCGGGGCCTGCTGGCGTCAGCGTAACTAAGATAGCCTGCGAATACAATCAGTGGCGGCAAGGCAGAGGGGACTGTTAGCAGGTAGTGTTGTGCTCAACAGCAGGTGGCAGGCTTTGAGGATTTAAAAAATTAACATACTGCCAGTGTACAAACGGTATGGAGACCCGGTTTAAAGAAAACACACAATTCTTTTTTTAAAAAAAAATGTTTACACGTGGAATGGCAGCTGTTTTATGCAATTTGCCATGTCCATCGAGAGGTGTGGATCGCAGTCTCTTTCCTTTCTTGATGTTGCCCTTGCAAAAGTAATTTCCCATGCTTTCATGCATTCTTCATTCCTTTTCTAATCTTACTCATTAATGCTGCGCTTGCTCTCTGCATCACAAAGGGTTGGAACAGGTTGCAGGTAACTTGCAGGAGAGATTTTGTACCACAGTGCGTGTTTGATGCCATCTGAATAACAATTATTTCAAACATTGCCAAAAGAGAGGCTGCATCCAACATCACTCTCTCTTAGAACGAGCTGTTTAACGATACCTGCGTAATCTGCCTCAGATGTCAGTACAATAAATGCACACTTTTTGTTTAAAATAGAATGTTACGTCTTCCAGTGTTTTTAATTTTGTTTGGTAACCTTCTAAGTGTGTGCAGTCGTTACAATCTCTACATAGCCCCTTTTGCATAAATGTGAAAAAATACTAGCTCCAGCAACGTAATTTCTTGCGACAAAAATAAATGCGGATAAATACAGAAAAAATGTCCAAAACATAAATATGGATAAATACAGACGGAAATGGTGAAAAAATAAATACCATAAAACCGAGAGCCCTAATTATGGATCAGGGCGAATTTACACCTTTGCTAAAAAGTATGATTCTATTAGAAGAGAAAAAATCCAGAGTGGGGCAATGGAACAACAAGTGGTGGCATAGAGCAAAGTAAGCTCAGATACGGGCTCGGAACAAGAACAGGATGACCAAAGGATAAGAGGGACAAAAGATGTAAGACTTGCGGTCACAGATTAGTACCGTTTTATGCAATGGGAACAACAAACCGATCATCGCATAACAAGGGGTCAGGGGAGGGGAAGAAGCAGAGGAAGAGAAAACAGAGAAGAGGAGGAGAAGGTTATAGGAGGAGCATTAGAAAAGCAAACAAACAGATCCATGCGCTTCCAAGACAAGAAATCAATGAAGAAATAATTGATGGTAAGACAGTGATCAATGATTTTAACTAAAGAGAATCAATCGGTGTTAGAACTTGGACTTAGCTACTGTGATGAGAATAATTTTGATTATCCAAACAGTAGAATGGATCTATACTGATTCATTAGGAAGTTGAAACTGTCCAACATCCATATGAACCGAAATGCTCAGACCTCTTCTGGAGAACTAGCCCGTCCAAATGCACCCAATGACCCCAGTGATTTAACTGTGAATGATGTACCTGTCTTTGGAGGTCTGATGGGACTATGGAATAATAATAGTCAAGAAGTAGTGATTACTAATGAAGCAATGGGAAATGCTGATACAGGAGAAGCTAATTCTGAGGCACTAGGGAGAGAAGATCATACCCCATTCCGTTTACCTTCCAAATTTACACCATATGGAACACGAGATAACTTGGATATCTTTGGGGAACATGTAATTAAAGATCTTAAACAATTATATGGTAAGACTCTTCAAAGAAAAAGAAAGTACAATCCTAGGAAATCAATGCTGCATAAAACAGTGACAAAAATACAGAAAGAGGACGGTATAATGGTTAAACCCTCAGACAAGGGGGGAAATGTTGTTTTATGCGGGAGAGAACTATACAAAAAGGAAGCTCTAAGTTAACTAAACAACAGTGAATGCTATTCCCGAATTAGCATGGTGAATTATGAGAAAATGAAGGAACAATTCTACACAAGTTTGGAAGTATGGAAACAGAAAGAGCTACTCAGTTGGCATGAGTTCAAGTTCATTAAAAAAAAGAAAAACCTGTTTTACCAGTATTCCTTATGCTCCCAAAGGTGCATAAGAGCACCACTAATCCACCAGGGAGACCTATTATTTCCTCTTGTGGCAGTCTATTTGAGAACGCTTCGAAATATAAAGACTACTTTCTTAATCCCATTGTACTGACATTAACATCGTTTATTAAAGACTCAACTCATTTCCTAAATTGTATATATGATGTACGGTGGACAAGAATAATATGGTATTGGTGACCCTAGATATTGCCACATTATACACGAGTATAAGACACAAGGATGGCCTTAAAGCAACCAAGTTTTTTCTAAATAGGAGGTCCATAAGATTTGCGAAACAGAATTCTATAACTTTGGAATTGATGGAATGGTGTTTAACAAAGAACATATTTTTGTTCGGTGATGAATTTTTCCAGCAGGAGCAGGGGACGGCGATGGGCACCTGCTTCGCCCCCAGTTATGCCAATTTACATCTCGGCTGGTGGGAGGAGCAGATGCTCGGGCCCCCCCTGGAACAGTGGTCGGAACATATACTACTGTGGGTCAGGTTTATAGACGACGTCTTCCAGCTGTGGCAGGGCACGGAAGCCGTCATCACATGTAAACACAACATCAACATCATATCCTACGCCGACGACACCCAACTGATACTCTCCCTCACCAAAGACCCAGCCACCGCCAAAACCAACCTACAGGAGGGAATGAAAGACGTCGCAGAATGGATGAAGCTCAGCCTCCTGAAGCTGAACTCAGAGAAGGCGGAGGTCCTCATCCTCGGGCAATCCCCATCCATCTGGGACGACTCCTGGTGGCCCTCAGCACTGGGCTCCGCGCCGACACCATCGGACCACGCACGCAACCTGGGATTCATCCTGGACTCCTCCGTCACGATGACCAAACAAGTCAACGCCGTCTCGTCATCATGCTTCAACACCCTGCGCATGCTCCGAAAGATCTTCCGATGGATCCCCACCAAAACCAGAAAGACGGTCACCCAGGCCCTCATCACCAGCCGACTTGACTACGAAAACCCCCCCTATATGCAGGGACCACTGCCAAACTTCAGAAACTACTACAACGCATACAAAACGCCTCCGCTCGACTAATCCTCGACATCCCTCGCCACAGCCACTTATCCGCCCACCTGAGAAACCTGCACTGGCTCCCTGTCAACAAGAGGATCACATTCAGGCTCCTCACCCACGCACACAAAGCACTCCACGGCATTGGGCCCCGAATACCTCAACAACCGCCTCTCGTTCTAAACTCTCACCCGCCAGCTCAAATCCGCCAGCCTCGCCACCGTCCCAAGGATTCGCAGAACCACCGCCGGAGAAAGATCATTCTCCTACCTGGCAGCCAAAACATGGAACTCCCTCCACGCACACCTACGAATGACCCAGGACCACCTCACCTTCAGGAAACTCCTCAAGACCTGGCTTTTCGAGCAGTAGCAGCACCCCCCCTCCAGCGCCTGGAGACCCTCACGGGTGAGTAGCACGCTCTATAAATGTTATTGATTGATTGATTGAACTATTCATAAATGATCTGAACCAGAATACCCTGAATCTGAAATTTGTGGGGCATTCCAGTCGAGCATCTATAGAGTTCCTGGATATTAGAGTTACACCATAGGAAGATAAGTTGGAAACCACTGTTTTTAGAAAGCTGACAGCTGGGAACACCATCCTGCACGCCCACAGCTCCCACCCGCACCATTAATAAGGAATATACCTTTTGGGGAATTTTATAGGGCTAGAAGGGCGTGCAGCAGTCTGGATGAATACTCTAAAATTGAACAGGAAATGACTACTAGATTTATCCAAAGGGGTTACTCAGCTAGTGTCATTAATGGGGCAGCTAAAAAAGCAAGAATCCCAGAGAGACAAAAAGTGTTATTTGATCCATCGAAAACCCAGATAAAGAAATTGAACAAGGGGTGGGATGGTCAGAGATTTATAACAACCTTTAACACTGAACATAAAGAAATCAGATCAATCCTAAATAAACATTGGCATCTGATAAGGGATGATCCGATTTTGGGCCCAAAAATGAATAAACACCCAGACATAACGTTCAGAAAATCAAAATCATTGAAAGATCTTATGGTAAAGAGCGAGTTTCAGGAAAGGAAGAAAGGAACTGCTACTTGGCTCCAACAAAAAATGGGTTTTAAAAAATGTTTTAAATGCAAGGCGTGCCAACATGGGTTGAACCGCATGCATTTTAAGACGTTTTTTAACACAACTATCGCGGTTAAAGGCTATCTAACCTGCAAATCTAGTTTTGTAGTGTATTGGCTACAATGCTCATGTATGAAGGTGTATATAGGAAGTACCACTCTACCTGTACATCAAAGAATTTACAGCACCGTAGAGCAATCATTAATAAGGACCGATCATATCCAGTGTTAAGGCACTTTGAAACATATCATGAGTAATCCCTCTAGCTTGCAGTATAGCTGTGTAGCAGAAATGTCTAAAAAGAAGAGAGGGGTAGACAGGGAAAAAGAACTTAGGAGACTCGAAACTTATTTTATCTTAGAATTTAATAGTAAAGAGCCCTACTGACTAAATATTGATGAGGATCTGTATACCTGCCTGAATTCAGTCAGTCAGTCAAAAGCTTTTATTATCGGTTAGGAACCATAAATAAACATATGTACACATTTACAGATAAAATGAATAATTTAAAACAAAGTTACATAGAAGTCCGGAAGCATAGTAAGTACATAAAAATGAATAAAAAGTTTAAAAGTTAAAAAAGTACAGTCATAAAGGAAGACTACATTGTGAGAATTTGGCCTGATATATAATGTTCACTATTCTAGTGAACACTTTGTATCAGTCCAAACAACCCTTATTGATGATTGGTTGTAAGTCAACCTTATAGACCAGCTATCCTAGTAGCATGGATACGAGCAGTCTTCGGGCTAAACTCTAGAGGGCGTGTTAAGCCAGCTGTTATACCATCACATATACCCCTTGAACACCAAGTGAAAGGACACCACACAAGTGTTATGAAAATAAACAGTGTATTTATTTAGATCACAACAGCCCTGTACTCTTTATGAGGACAGGGTACTAAGCACACAACAAAACTCTTAAGAAAATACTTTAAGTTGCAGAATTTACACAAATGCCCGAGGGGCACGGAAAACCATATACTACAAAAGTAGAATGCGAAATTACTAGCAGGTAAGTACTAATCTCATATGGTTTGGAATCGCTAGGACTGGCCTACTGAACCTTCAGATTACTAGCAGGAGGCCTAGGGGACTCGGGTGCAGAGTGTGCACTCTCACGCAGGATGCGGGACAAAGTCTATGGAGGCTAGTAAAAGCAAAAGTTAGTGTTCTCGGGCGAACCCGACTAGTTAGAGCTGAAACGAAAAAGGATCTGGACCCTTGGATAGTGAGGCTATGCTGGGGCATCGAAATGCCGAAGTTACCTAGCCCAGGGGCTGCGGATGCATAGGTCTGGAAAGACGTCGGGAATCCTCGTTGCAGTCTATGGAGCCTGAAGAAAGAAGTTGCTGGCAGGCGACCAGTGTTGAAGTTTGAAGTGATCCAAGCCTGGATCGAAGATGGATGACACCTGAAAGCAGAGGGGACCAAGTTCTTAATCACTAGTCAGTGATTGTGGGGGCACCAGGATGGCACCGGACGAAGTCACCTCGACCAGGTGAGTGGGCGACGCTGGGCTCTGCAGTCTCACGGACCAGGAGGCGTTGTCGGCGACCAGGATGGAGGTGCGAGCTGTCCCACGATGGTTGATGCTGTCGACGTCGCTGGACCCAGGATTGGGGCAACAAGTCTTGGCAAATGTAAGCCCACGCGGTGGACCTAAGATGGCGTCTGGAGTGGACCAGGAGGGCCCGGGGTGCTCCTCTGTTGGAGGGGAGCAAGGGCCAGTCTGGAGCAACCAGACCAGCAGTGTTGATGTCGTCGTTCGTCGTCGGGAAGGCCACAAGCCAGCGGGCTAGTAGCCAGACAACGCGGTGAGCAGCAAAGAGCAGAAGGGCCCCACGCCGATCTCGTGGATGCTGGGGGGCTGTACTTCGGTGCTGGAGCTGCTCAGGGTCGGGGCTTCTCGGACCCCAAAGCACTCACTCGAGGATCCCTCGGCGGTCGTGCTGGATAGAAGTCGTGCAGTTCTGATGATGGCCGGTCCCTCGAGGTCTCGTCGCACCTACGGTTCTCAGCTTAGCTGTAGAGGTAGGTAGAGGTCAGAGGTGCCAGGGAAGCCGGGTCTCGTCGTGCTGGTCAGTCGGATTCCGGAGGAAGGACATGCAGCAAACCGCAGTGTTCTTAGATGGTGCCTGCGGGTGCAGGGTGACTACTCCTTAGTCACAAGGGAGAAATCTTGAGAAGAAGTCGAGAGTTCCTTTCGTAGAAAGTAGTTTCAGGATTCAAAGGTGATCTAATTTGGAAGGGTCCCCGCTCCTGCCTTTATCCTAAAGAAAGGGGTGGGTACGCGACTAGGTCCTGCCCATGGGTGGGACCAGGAAGGGGGGTGGTTACACCCCTCTCCCATGCCGGACTTTCCCCAGGCCAGGGGCTGGTGTGCCCCTGGAACTGGTTCTAGCCGGCCTATGCATAGTGAGCACCGGGTGCCACTTGCAGTCACCTTCCTGTAAAGCCCTGCCTACCCAGGATACACAAAACCCTGTCTGGGATGGTGCTAGCACCGCCCCTGACAGGAAACCCTTTGTCCAAGCTCCCCTCGCTGGAAGGACTCCCAGCTGTAGGGGGTCAGACTTGTGTCTGTGGTGGCAGCATCCATTTTGTGATGCTGAGGCTCGAGTTAACTTTAACCGGGGTTCACAGTTACATACATGTCGTGTCCCTCTAGAAGGGTGGAATGCTAACCCCGTCGCCAGAATTGGCGAGGGGTTAGTATTCCAATTCGTATGACACCTTACTCGACATGTTTTGATAAAGCGATACCAGAGTTGGCATATAACCGCGAGGATTATAATGCACTTAAGAGTATATGGTACGCGTTATCATGGAACAGCTATTAGAACTTGGTTCCGCAAGCTGCAAACGGGCTCAGCTCATGCCAGAGCACCATCTCACCTGATTCCCAGCACTCTGCCTTCAGGATTGTTAAGGCCTGCCATAGGAGTGACTGATAGGAATACAGGTGTCCATTTTAGGGTTAGATATAGGTATACTATATCTAAAGCAAAGGGTGATTACACCACCTTGCCCCAGCTGTCGTGCAGCCAGTTGTGTCAGATTTAGATGGCCAGCCAGGGGTGGCATAATACATGCTGCAGCCCCTGGTAGGCCCTGGGTACACCTATGCCCTGAGTTACAGGGTCTGATAAGGTGGCCCAGTACCAATTGGAGATGTACCTAAGGTACATGGGATCCATTTTACAGAGAGAGCAGTAGGCCTGGGGTCCTGATTGGCAGGGTCCCAGGCCAACTATGTCAAAAACCAGCTAAAACACAGGGCAAAAAGTTGGGGGCAACCATAGTCAGGATCTACCTTCCTACATAACCCCCCCCCCCCCCCCAAACGAAAGGAGATAAGGCTATCCTTGTCCAGGTAAGCCTCTATTACCTAAGTGGCCATATAAGGAAGGACCAGCTCTGGCTTGGTTTCCCCCTGTGTCATGGTCCACTAAGCAACCCCTCACCCTAAGGGTGTCTGAGGGTCTCCACCATAGGGAATCTCTGTCTTTGGTGTGTCTTGGGAAAGTAAAAGGCTGATGCTGGGATGGAGTACTGAAGTGAGGCTCCTCTACCTTTGGGCTCAACCTCCTCCAATCACCATCCATCATGTGTGCCTTTCTTTCTGTAGCTGAGATGCACTGAGCTCTCAGGGTCAACCTCTGGCTACCTAACGCTGGAGGCTGAGTCCCTCTGTTTGGCTTACTGGAGGGACAGGTCAGGTTTGGGGTTTTTAGGCCCCATGTTTGGCTGTGCCCAACAGTGTCCAGCTGTGGGAGGTCCCTAACTACTTTTAAGGAGGATCCCTCAGGAGTCTGTTTTATTTTCACTTGGCTAGGTCTACTAGCTTCAGTGATCCTAATCTGTGGATTGGGAAGTTCTTTTGGACAGGGGGCCCTTTGGGGTCCACTACTGGCCTCCCTGACCTCTGCAGCCCTGGGCTGACGGAGGCAGGGTAGAGAGGGGCAGGTTACCTGCTCCAGACTGGGTCCCACCTGGGAAGGGTCCACTGCCATCAGGGGCTCTGCCAGGCTAGGCCTGACTACCTCTGGGGCAGTTCCTTCACCAGGGGTAGAGTCAGTTCCCTGACGAGGCTGGCTCTAACCTAGTGTCTGGGAGGGGGAAGACTTTTCTTCCTCCTCAATGCTCTCTGTTTGGGTGGAATGATCCATTGTTTCAGGCTTCACAACCCCACTATCTGTTTGAGTAGAGGCTGAGACCATTACAGCCTTGCCAACCTTTTCAGGAAGGCACTCAGTTTGTGTTTGGGCTGTGACTGTCACAGCCCTCCTATCCTGTTCTGGAAAGTCTGTCTGAGCCTGGCCAACCTTTTCAGGGAGGAATGGTGCTTGGACTGGGGCTGTAGCTATTACTGCCCCACTAACCTTTCTGGGTAGGCCTATCATCCTGGAGTGGGTTTCTTGCTCCACCTCAGCCCATGCTGAGAGTTCCAGGTCATTCCCCAGTAAGCAATCTACAGGTAGGTTGTCTGTCACTGCCACACTCGTGGGCCCTGTGACATTACCCCAACTGAGCTCGACTACTGCCATGGGATGCCTTCTTTTCACTCCATGAATATCTGTCACCTGATAACTAAAACCAGGGGTCAGTTGAACAGAGGGGACCAGATGGTCAATCACCATGGTGATGCTGGCCCCTGTGTCTCTGTATGCCTCAACTTTCTGACCATTGATAAGGGGCTCTTGTCTGTACTTCCCCAAAATGTGGGTACCAGTAGTGAAGTTGGCAAACCCCATGCCAGTCTCACAGACAAGAGTTGTGTCAGGGGATCTGGCTAGGCCATAATCCACCTGGTTTCCCAAGGTAATGCCCACCACATTCTTGGGGGCACTCCCACCACCTGGGGGATTACCACTAGTGGTAACAGGAGGTCTGGGAGTAGTACCTGGGGGTATGTTTTCCTTATTGTTGTTGGCCTTGGGGCAACTACTGTCACTTTTGTAATGGCCTACCTGTTTGCAGGTATGACAATAAGGTTTCTTTTGGGTGTTGGGAGAAGTTTGGGACCCACCCTTTTCAGAGGATTTTTGGGGCCCTGTGGTTTGATCAGAAGATTTATTCCCACCCTTCTCTTGAGGCTTGGTTGATTCCTTCTTTTGGTCACCACCCTGGTTCTTAGGCCTGACCCTGGTTCTGACCCATTTGTCTGCCCTCTTACCCAATTCCTGTGGAGAGGTCAGATCAGTCTACCATGTGCTGGTGTAATAACTGGTTCTGACAATTACTTAAGATTTGCTCCCTCATAATTAGATTGTACAATCCTTTGAAATCAGTAACCTTACTTCCCGGTAGCCAGCCTTCAAAAGCCTTAGTGGCACAATCAACAAAGTCAGTCCAATCCTGAGACTGAGTTTTCTGGGTGTCTCTGAACATCAACCTGTACTGTTCAGTGGTTAAACCAAACCCATCAACCAGTGTATTCTTCAGGACCTGGTAATTGTTAGCATCCTCAACTCTAGTAGTGAGGAGCTTATCTCTACATTTGCCTTCAAAGGAGAGCCACAAGATAGCTGCCCACTGACTCTGGGGGAAACACTGTACAGTGCAAGCCCTCTCCAAAGCAGTTATCCATTTGTGGATGTCATCCCCTTGTTTAAAGGGGGGCACGATCTTACTCAGGTGTCTAGTGTCTAAACTCCTGTCTTTTTCTCTTGGGAGAATGCTGCCACCAGTGGGCTCTAGCCCACACAATTTCTGCTCTCTAGCAAAGGCAAGCCTCTCTTTGGCCAGGGCAAGTTCTTCCCTTTCAATCCTCAGATTGGCTTCCCTCATCTTAGCTTCATGCTCCCTTCTCTTAGGGGATGACATCCCTCTATGAGAAGAGGTCTGAGAGCCATTGGTTCAAATGGATCTGTTAGAGCCTCTGGATAGAGACCTAACTCGTCCATTCCCAATGTTAAGCCCACCTGAGAGTGGCCCTAGGGGTCCCCTAGTTCTATTCTCATGCCTGCTTAAGTTGGTCCTAGTGAGTCTACTGACTTCTACCTGACCTTTGTCTGCCTCATCCTCTGATAACTCCTGATCCTCCTCATGCTCTTCACCTTCTGCAGAGAGATGAATGAGGTCAGGGTCACCATTGGTTCCCTCTAGGGGAGGCATGTTCCCATCTGGATGAGAAGGATCTGTGTTGGCAGTCCTCCTGGCATCATAAGTCTCTAAGAGACCAATCAGAAAGGGAATTGTAGGGTTAGAACCCTGTTTTAGCTTCCTGGATGTACAGATGTGTCTCATCTCCTGGAAGCTAAGAGCAGCATATCTGGAAGTGACCTGTGGAGGGTCAACTGACACAAGGGGAGACTCAGAGTTTCCTCCTTTGTCTGACATGCTTCTAGTGTGGTGTAAGTGATGCACCTACCTACACTATTTGTTTGCCTACTGATCCCTTGCTAAGAGTTGTAGTCAAGGTGTGCTAAGCCTTGTTGAACTACAACAGCTGGTTCAGTAGAACTCAGAGTATTCTAAGCTAAGTTATATGTACCTTAAATACTTATGTGATCTTTCACAATGATATTCTTAGGATACGTGTGGTAAAACAACAGCAAGCTCAAATCCCAACCGCTGCCACCAATGTGAGAATTTGGCCTGATATATAATGTTCACTATTCTAGTGAGCACTTTGTATCAGTCCAAACAACCCTTATTGATGATTGGTTGTAAGTCAACCTTATAGACCAGCTATCCTAGTAGCATGGATACGAGCAGTCTTCGGGCTAAACTCTAGAGGACGTGTTAAGCCAGCTGTTATACCATCACATATACCCCTTAAACACCAAGTGAAAGGACACCACACAAGTGTTATGAAAATAAACAGTGTATTTATTTAGATCACAACAGCCCTGTACTCTTTATGAGGACAGAGTACTAAGCACACAACAAAACTCTTAAGAAAATACTTTAAGTTGCACAATTTACACAAATGCCCGAGGGGCACGGAAAACCATATACTACAAAAGTGGAATGCGAAATTACTAGCAGGTAAGTACTAATCTCATAGGGTTTGGAATCGCTAGGACTGGCCTACTGAACCTTCAGATTACTAGCAGGAGGCCTAGGGGACTCGGGTGCAGAGTGTGCACTCTCACACGGGATGCGGGACAAAGTCTATGGAGGCTAGTAAAAGCAAAAGTTAGTGTTCTCGGGTGAACCCGACTAGTTAGAGCTGAAACGAAAAAGGATCTGGACCCTTGGATAGTGAGGCTATGCTGGGGCACCGAAATGCCGAAGTTACCTAGCCCAGGGGCTGCGGATGCATAGGTCTGGAAAGACGTCGGGAATCCTCGTTGCAGTCTATAGAGCCTGAAGAAAGAAGTTGCTGGCAGGCGACCAGTGTTGAAGTTCGAAGTGATTCAAGCCTGGATCGAAGATGGATGACACCTGAAAGCAGAGGGGACCAAGTTCTTAATCACTAGCCAGTGATTGTGGGGGCACCAGGATGGCACCGGACGAAGTCACCTCGACCAGGTGAGTGGGCGACGCTGGGCTCTGCAGTCTCACGGACCAGGAGGCGTTGTCGGCGACCAGGATGGAGGTGCGAGCTGTCCCACGATGGTTGATGCTGTTGACGTCGCTGGACCCAGGATTGGGGCAACAAGTCTTGGCAAATGTAAGCCCACGCGGTGGACCTAAGATGGTGTCTGGAGTGGACCAGGAGGGCCCGGGGTGCTCCTCTGTTGGAGGGGAGCAAGGGCCAGTCTGGAGCAACCAGACCAGCAGTGTTGATGTCGTCGTTCGTCGTCGGGAAGGCCACAAGCCAGCGGGCTAGTAGCCAGACAACGCGGTGAGCAGCAAAGAGCAGAAGGGCCCCACGCCGATCTCGTGGATGCTGGGGGGCTGTACTTCGGTGCTGGAGCTGTTCAGGGTCGGGCCTTCTCGGACCCCAAAGCACTCACTCGAGGATCCCTCGGCGGTCGTGCTGGATAGAAGTCGTGCAGTTCTGATGATGGCCGGTCCCTCGAGGTCTCGTCGCACCTACGGTTCTCAGCTTAGCTGTAGAGGTAGGTAGAGGTCAGAGGTGCCAGGGAAGCCGGGTCTCGTCGTGCTGGTCAGTCGGATTCTGGAGGAAGGACGTGCAGCAAACCGCAGTGTTCTCAGATGGTGCCTGCAGGTGCAGGGTGACTACTCCTTAGTCACAAGGGAGAAATCTTGAGAAGAAGTCGAGAGTTCCTTTCGTAGAAAGTAGTTTCAGGATTCAAAGGTGATCTAATTTGGAAGGGTCCCCGCTCCTGCCTTTATCCTAAAGAAAGGGGTGGGTATGCGACTAGGTCCTGCCCATGGGTGGGACCAGGAAGGGGGGTGGTTACACCCCTCTCCCTTGCCGGACTTTCCCCAGGCCAGGGGCTGGTGTGCCCCTGGAACTGGTTCTAGCCGGCCTATGCTTAGTGAGCACCGGGGTGCCACTTGCAGTCACCTTCCTGTAAAGCCCTGCCTACCCAGGATACACAAAACCCTGTCTGGGATGGTGCTAGCACCGCCCCTGACAGGAAACCCTTTGTCCAAGCTCCCCTCGCTGGAAGGACTCCCAGCTGTAGGGGGTCAGACTTGTCTGTGGTGGCAGCATCCATTTTGTGATGCTGAGGCTCGAGTTAACTTTTACCGGGGTTCACAGTTACATACATGTCGTGTCCCTCTAGAAGGGTGGAATGCTAACCCCGTCGCCAGAATTGGCGAGGGGTTAGTATTCCAATTCGTATGACACCTTACTCGACATGTTTTGATAAAGCGATACCAGAGTTGGCATATAACCGCGAGGATTATAATGCACTTAAGAGTATATGGTACGCGTTATCATGGAACAGCTATTAGGACTTGGTTCCGCAAGCTACAAACGGGCTCAGCTCATGCCAGAGCACCATCTCACCTGATTCCCAGCACTCTGCCTTCAGGATTGTTAAGGCCTGCCATAGGAGTGACTGATAGGAATACAGGTGTCCATTTTAGGGTTAGATATAGGTATACTATATCTAAAGCAAAGGGTGATTACACCACCTTGCCCCAGCTGTCGTGCAGCCAGTTGTGTCAGATTTAGATGGCCAGCCAGGGGTGGCATAATACATGCTGCAGCCCCTGGTAGGCCCTGGGTACACCTATGCCCGTAGTTACAGGGTCTGATAAAGTGGCCCAGTACCAATTGGAGATGTACCTAAGGTACATGGGATCCATTTTACAGAGAGAGCAGTAGGCCTGGGGTCCTGATTGGCAGGGTCCCAGGCCAACTATGTCAAAAACCAGCTAAAACACAGGGCAAAAAGTTGGGGGCAACCATAGTCAGGATCTACCTTCCTACATACATGATTTAAAATAACAGTCGCATTGGACAAACCCTAGGCATTTTATTAGTGAGGAACCTCCTAGCACAATATTTAATTTACTAGAGAATCAATAATTTGTGGGCTTCCAATTTTTAATTTTGCGCATCTTACATGCCACATCGACAGAAGAAATCTAGCGGTTGCAAACACTGTCAGAGGGGAGGTATCGTATTTAAGGATCCTAAATACCTCCCTGTAATCCCTGAGGCCCCTAGATTTACAAAGTTGAATGATCCATTTGGCTCTTGCCTTGGAGTAAGAGGGACAGAAGAGCAGAACGTGCAGATCTGTCTCACTACTGCCCTCACACCCTGGGCAAGAACTCCCTACTCATGGTACTTTAGACCACTTGTATGTTACAGCTCTAAGTGGCAATGAACCATGTCTGAACTGGATGTATAGTTTTTTAGCCAAAGGGGGCTGAATATCATCCAAGAATTTCTCGAAGTAAGGATGGACCTTAATATCCAAAAAGGTGTTGGTCAATCTACCCAAAGAGGTGTTTGTTAATGTAAGATCAGTTCGGTAGCGCTTGAGTACCGAGATCAGCAATTTTTTGGAGATCAAGACGCAGGTCTCCTCAGGTGAGGACCACATGTCCCCCAGTCAAAGCGCCTGGCAAAGGTGCTTAATGTAGCTTAGCCAAGGGATTCTACCCACACCCCTTCTGGACAGAAGATCCCCCAAGTCCTCCCTACAGCTATTAAGCTCCGGGGTGGACCAGAATCGTCTCCAGTACAGAAGGGGCGGTTTAACACAATCTCCTGTATAGGTACCACGCCTAGATCCAGCCGTAAGGGGGTTAGGGGAGTGCTCGCGGGAAGTCTCAAGAGGCGCCTGAAGAAACTATTCTCAGTGAGTGAAAGCGGTGCAGCGCCAGCGTGGCCCCGAAGGTCTGCACCGTAAAGCGCCCCCCTCTCGCCTGGGCTTCATAGATTTCCATAGGCGGACCCAACAGTTTTAATGTTGACTCGTTGAAAACCTTAAGGATGCCGCCAGATGATTGGGCCAGCTTCAGGTTAGCCTTAGCCATGTGAGACCCCCAATCCATTCTGTTGTTGCGTGTGACCCCCAAATAATCAAAGGTAGACGCACGGTCCAACACTGTTCCATCCAGATGAGGGTGAGGGCAGTTCGAATGTTTGGTATTGTAGACCATGTACTTGGTTTTAGAAAGATTAATCTCCAAGTTCCTCAGTCTACAAAAGGAACAGAATGCCTCTAATGTACGCTGAATGCCCGTGGACGATTTAGATAATAAAAGAGTATCATCAGCGAACATTAGGGCGGGTATCTTGCGACCTGCTAAACTAGGAGAGTCTAGGTCTTTTGCTCCGAGTAAATGTTCTATCAACCCGTTGAGGAAAAGCGAGAAGAGCGCGGGGGCCAGAACGCACCCCTTTTCCACCGGAAACGGAACAGACAACTCCCCATTCCTTCCAAATCTCACCCTTGCATATGTGCCTTGATGTATATGTTTAAATAGATGGCACAGGTAGGCCGGGGCACTCATCTCTAATAAAACGGCCCAAAGCTTATCCCTCTGGACCAGGTCAAATGCGGACCATAAAGGTCCACGAAAATCAGATATAAACTCCCCGCCCACAGGAAAACTGTCTTCCAGTAGACCAACTGTAATCTAAACAGTTATTCAATGGTGGAGACCTTTGCACGAAAGCCCGCTTGAAGGGAGGTTAAGATGTGATGATCGTCCATCCAACTCTGCAGCCTTGCTAGTAAGAAGCGGACAAATAATTTCTGGAGGACGTCAATCAAACTGATGGGGCGGTAGTTGGCCGGGTCGAGAGGGGAAGCCTTTTTATGGATGGGTATAATTTCTGCACCCAGCCCAGTTGGGGGGATCTCCATACCCTGGAGAATGGCATTGAAATATGCCCAGATATAAGGGGCCCACACCTTATGTTCGCTCAAATAGAGTTCACCAGGGATCCTATCAAGGCCCGGTGCTTTCCCTGCTGTCAGACTTTTGAGTGCCACCTGGATTTCCACGAGGGTGCAAGGGGGGCAGTCATCACGCTGGCCCTCCAAAGGAGCCAGGACAGGTATGCTCTTTTGGGCAGCTAAGTCAGTCAGAGGTGCGGGGTCAGTGAGTGAGTAGAGGGGCTTGAAGTGAGCTAGCCAAACCTCCTCACTAAGATTAGTAATAATAGCAGACGACCCCTCTGCAACCCCTCCTCGGACCAGATTCCAAAAGGACCTATAATCTCGATCGTCCAGGGCTACTTTGATACTTTCCCACCTTGCTACCTCCCACTCCAACCTGGCATCCATAATCATTTTTTTATATATTTGCCTAGCATTTCTAATACTTGACTGGGACCCCGATTTGACCTCTTTTATAAGGATATTTTAAGCCACCCTACAGCTTATGTTAAACCAGTTGTCCTGCTTTTTAACCCTTGGCCTGTTGGTAACATTAATATAAAAATAGTCGGCCAAAGTGTGAAGGAGCTTATTATGGATGCGCTGTAGCACCTGAAGACGGGGCAGATGGCAGTTAGGGCTCAAGAGATCGCAAATCTCTACTAGTGAGTTTGCGACATGGTTGTATATCCTAGATAGCTTCTCAGGAGCTAGCGCACTCTTCGCCCACCTAACGCTTCTACCCCCCGCCACTGTAACAAGGTTTGAATTAGTAATGGTCTCCGCTGCTCCCAGTTCATTACGGTGACCCAATGTGTTAATTAATTCTAGTGACAGAAGGTTATGGTCGCTATCGATCCTTGTGATGATAGAGAAAGCATTCAGACGAGCCCAGAATTCTACATTAACCAGGATGTAATCAATAATCGTGCTTTTCCCCGGTCTATTAAAGGTACATCTGGAAGGAGTCTGCCATTACAGGCCCTAAGCGAGTATGTTACGACCAGCTTGTTTATCATAAGAGCCAGAGGGGATAAACGCTTTACCGGGTACATAATACATTCCGGAATAAGCCAAATGTCATCCTCATCTGAGGTTACAGAGGGGATCCCAAGGAACGGTTCAAAATGACAATTAAAATCCGCGCCAATAATTTTGTGGTACGATGAGGGAAGTGAAGAAAGGAGGACCTCTAGGGCCTCTAAAATAGACAAACCCAGCTGGTGAGATGAGGCACGTAAATATATATTAATCACTGCCAGGGTTAAACCATCCAAAAAGTTAAGTACAATGCAAAGGATGTCCGGGCAATGGGTGTCTATTACCTTAATTGAACACCCCAGGTGTACAGCGACCCAGATACACAGCCCCCCCGAGGGTCTTCCCATGGGTCCCTGGACAGCTGGCGAGTGGAATGTCGCAAAGCCCACCCTAGCAGGGCCAGATAGAAGCCAAGTCTCTTGGAGCAGGCACCGATCATAACTATCCATCAACTCTCCCCACTCTGTGTTATGTAGCTTAGACCCTAGCCCTGCAACATTCCAGCACCCAATTAGTGGTCTACGAGTCGCCAGTCGAACTGGAGGAGCTTCAGTAGGGTGGGCAAGTTTAGGGGTAGAAATACTTTATTTGTACCTGAATCCAACTCACTTTCACCATCTATGAGGCCACTAATTAGGGGTGAATGTATGACCAACATCCTTTCGCTTTGTATGAGGCTAGAGTTTTGGGGTGATGAAGGAGTTGTTGGGCCAAAGCTAACCACCCTATACATGTCCTGCCTTAGCGCTCGAACCCTCCTCAGCTTTGTTCCTTGGTGAGTTAGAAACGAACTTGGCTAGGCCCGGGGACAGCGGTAGTCAATCCTCATTACTTAAGGCACTATATGTATTAGCCACGGGTATATTGTAGACTGGATCTTGACCGCCCTGATGGAGATAGGGTCGGGTAGGCCTTCCCGGAGCTAGTGCATGTGAGTAAAAATACCCCAGATGACAACTATTAATTGAACATACGTTAGGGGGCCCTCCATTACCTAGTATATATTTAACCACACCAGGATCCCTAAAATTGACAATTACACAGTCACCACAGATATATTTGGATCTGGTCCCTAGCCAAGTAACTCGTCGAGCAAATAGAATCTCCCCCTGTCCGGGGCCCATTAAGGGTCTGTATCTATTTAGCCAGAAAATGACTTTATTCTTTACCTCGGGATATGTTTCGCCTCGTTCGTTGGCCAGTGGGGGTACTCCTGTGAGCACAACCACATACGGGGATGCTTCAGGAGGTAACTGGGGACAAGGAGGGGATTTTAAAAGTCCGTTATCGTGTGATTTCCAAGAGGGGTTTTTTTGTAACCTCCCGGAATCTGGGCTTTGTTTATCTTGAGTTGGTGGGGTGAGGGATGTGGTGCTAGAAGTCGAACCTGATGCGACTGGAGGCACATTAGGTCGATTAGCTAAACCAAGGCCAGTCGGCGCAGCACTAGGTTTCTGCGTGTTTAGAGGAGCCAAATCAAGTGTAGGGTTATCAAGGCAGATGGTGTCGGCTGTGTTGAGACCTTTAGAGGCCGAAGTGGTTGCACCCGGAGCCCTATTAATGGCAGGATTCCCCTTCGTGGTTGCTAGCTGTGCTCCACCTAGGCCATTGTTATTTAACAATGAAAGTAGTTTATCAATCCTACTAGATAGAGTCTTGAAATGAGAGTTGATAAGCTGTTCCATGTGGGCCTGAAGATCAATCAGTAAGTGAGTAGCCCAGACAGTAGGACCTATACCTCGTACGCGGATGACACCCAGCTTGTGTTGGCCATCAACGGGAATGGAGACAAGGTAGCTGAAAACTTCCAAGAGGGCATGCGGGCGATCGGTGAGTGGATGGCCTCTAACTGCCTAAAGTTAAATGCTGAAAAAACGGAGGTCGTCATATTTGGACATCTCTCCCCCGGATGGTCAAACACTTGGTGGCCCCCTACGCACGGAACACCACCTACACCAGCCATCACCGTCAGAAATCTGGGGGTGATTTCTGACGATAAATTAAATTTCATGGCCCACTCAAATAAAATAGCAGCAACAGCCCATCACAAACTTAGGCTGATCAAGAAAATCATGCCGTTTTTACCAACCTCAGCAGGTAAGACGCTGGTACGCGCCCTCGTGCTATCATCTCTTGACTATTGTAACGGCTTATTCATCAACGCCCAAGCAAGAGTGACCAACAAAATGCAGACCATCCAGAATGCTGCAGCCCGCCTCTTGTCTGGAATCCCAAAGTTCTCACCAATCTCTGAGACTATAAGAGACCTGCATTGGCTCAAGATTCGAAACAGGATCAAGTTTAAAGCGCTGTGCATACTCTATAAAGCACTGCACAACTGTGGTCCACATTTCCTGAAATCCCATCTCAGATACCAGTCCTCCATAAGATCGCTCCGATCTAACAACCTTAAAATCCTTCAAATACCACGAACAAAAACAGTTAACT
Source organism: Lissotriton vulgaris (assembly GCF_964263255.1). Taxonomy (NCBI): domain Eukaryota; kingdom Metazoa; phylum Chordata; class Amphibia; order Caudata; family Salamandridae; genus Lissotriton; species Lissotriton vulgaris. Next base: position 1,346,947,172 of record NC_141693.1, on the reverse strand, counting down.
GGGGCGATAGACGCTTCCTTGTGGCAGCTCCCAGGTTATGGAACTCCCTGCCAGCTTCCATCAAAGACAGCCCATCCCTGATGCATTTCCGCAGAAAGATAAAGACCTGGCTGTTTGATCAAGAATAGTTACCGGCCTAACCTCGGGAATACATTCAAAGTTTCTAGCGCCGAGACGCCTACGGGCAATTGTACGCGCTGTATAAATCTCAAAAATAAATAAATAAATATACTGGGGAAAGGGGCACCAGAGTCGAACGGGGGAGCCTCAACAGAGGATACTACTCTCTTGGCTGGTTTTTTAGCGGGTTTCCACTTCTTAATTCTGCCACGGGGTTTGTTGGTCTTTGTGCCTACCGGAGAGAGGGAGAGCGGTGCCGCCTCTATAGAAACATTCACATTAGGCACTATCTGAGCACATGGAAGCACAGAAAACGAGGGCATAAAAAATGATGTGGATTCAGGAAGGTTAACTGTGACTGCAGAGAAATCCCCCGTAGCAATGGGGGGGGCAAAGCAGGGGTAAGTGAGAGTCGCCCTTCGGTATTCTCAATAGCCGTTGCCACCACCCCTATTGTTTTTTGAAGCATTTTATCAATAGTGGTTAAAGTCGGCAATGGTTGGTTAGCTGCCGCTGTTTGCCTAGTCAAGGGACGAGAAGTTGTGGGATTAGGTTTACTCATAGTGCTCAACCTAGATAGTTAAAATGAGTATATATTTCACAATTTACAGTTTAAAAACAAATTAAATTTGGCGCTTTAAGGACAACAGTAAAAGATAATATGACAAGGGCCCAACAAGTAGAACCATCTAATAGAAACAAAACATTGTCGGGGCAAGCTTTGACTGGTTATGGAAATTATAAAATAAACAATATATTCGTTACCATTACAGAACTAAAAATTCTCAACCTCAAACAGTCAGTTCCATGGGGGCTTAGTGGGGTGGCCTAGCCCGGCCTCATTCGGCCCCTGACGGCCACAGACTGCCCGCCCTTTGCCCGGACTTAGCCCGGCGCCTGCCCGTGCGCGTCCCGCGTTGTGTGGTGGCGGGCGCGCTTTCAGGGCTGGAGCCGGCGCAGGACTGACGTAGCTCCCCTGGAGGCTGCTGGGAGTTGTAGGCGGCAATGCACGTAGCCGCGATGCCGTTCCCCTCACGGCGCTGGTGTTGCGGAAAAAGCTGTTCCCCTCACGGCGCTGGTGATGCAGAGGAAGCCGTTCCCCTCACGGCGCAGCAGAGCGGAGCCCAAGGACAGCCGTTCCCCTCACGGCGTTATGGTAGGTCTGTAAGCGCGTACCGCGATGCGTGGGGGCGGGCGCGCTTTCAGGGCTGGAGCCGGCACAGGACTGACGTGGCTCCCCTGGAGGCTGCTGGGAGTTGTAGGCGGCAATGCACGTAGCCGCGATGCCGTTCCCCTCACGGCGCTGGTGTTGCGGAAAAAAACGTTCCCCTCACTGCGCTGGTGATGCAGAGGAAGCCGTTCCCCTCACGGCGCAGCCCAAGGACAGCCGTTCCCCTCACGGTATTATGGTAGGTCTGTAAGCGCGTCCCGCGATGCGTGGGGGCGGGCGCGCTTTCAGGGCTGGAGCCGGTACAGGACTGACGTGGCTCCCCTGGAGGCTGCTGGGAGTTGTAGGCGGCAATGCACGTAGCCGCGATGCCGTTCCCCTCACGGCGCTGGTGTTGCGGAAAAAGCCGTTCCCCTCACGGCGCTGGTGATGCAGAGGAAGCCGTTCCCCTCATGGTGCGGCAGAGCGGAGCCCAAGGACAGCCGTTCCCCTCACGGCGTTATGGTAGGTCTGTAAGCACGTCCCGTGATGCGTGGGGACGGGCGCGCTTTCAGGGCTGGAGCCGGCGCAGGACTGACGTTGCTCCCCTGTAGGCTGCTGGGAGTTGTAGGCGGCAATGCACGTAGCCGCGGTGCCGTTCCACTCACAGCGCTGGTGTTGCGGAAAAAGCCGTTCCCCTCACGGCGCTGGTGATGCAGAGGAAGCCGTTGCCCTCACAGCGCTGCAGAGCAGAGCCCAAGGACAGCTGTTCCCCTCACGGCGTTATGGTAGGTCTGTAAGCGTGCCTGAATTAAAGAAAAGATGATATTGGAGATAATCTAAAATTGCTGTACATGAGAATGAAGAATTTGTTTTTAAATGTTGCTATATGAAGTGGGCTAGGAATGGAACAGACAAGTCATAAAGCGAAGATGAAAGTTTAAAATTGATAAAATGAAACAGTACATTGTAAAAGAGCAATTTTTTTTTTAAGAGTCTTATTTCGTAGTATAGTCAAGTTAAATGGATAGTAAAACAAGGGAGGCAATACATCCAATAGAAGCAGAATAATACTGTTCCCCCGTGTTTTTCCGCATACTGGTTTTTAAGAATGCAGTGTATTTATATATTTATTGTGATTTTAACAAAGATATATTTATTAAAAGTTTGCTATAAGGGAGAAAAAATATGGAGTTTTTATACAGAGGTATATGATTATATTCTGGGTTTTTCTAAAGGAGTAATATACTGTAATGCACTTGCACTTTGAGTAGAGAGATTGAAATATGATATTTAGTACTTTGAAAAATAAGCACTTGCGCTTTCTGGAATTGCGGAAGCAAACAAAAAGGCAACTGAGATACAATAGCACTTAATAAGCACATGCACTTTTTCACTATTGAGAACAGTGAGAATCACTGGCATGTCTAGTACCTGCCAAAAGAAATATAAGGAAGGATATGTGTAGAAAGCATTTGCACTTTATAACATTCAGTACTGTATGTTGGAGGAAAGGAAGGGAAATAAAGCACTTGCACTTTGTAAAATTGTGAATATTAATAATGAGGCACTGGCCCTTTTATTAATCAGATCGATTAATTGATTAAATAAATTTGACAATGAATGTTCCAACATGCTTCTAAAAAAGGATGCAGGCATTTAATGAAATGTAATGAAAAATGCAAGGAATTAGTTTTCCTGCTGTAATTATTTCCTATTGCTGTAATTTTGGTAAATATATTTGTATCCAAATAAGCACTCCAAAATGTTGAAAGGTGTTCAATATTGTAACATGTCGCAATTCTAAGTGTTATTTCTCTTTGAACCGAATGTTCTAAGATGGCCGCTATGTATTGCACAGCATTCATTCTATGTTTGCATTTAGTCTGTCGCCCATGTCTATTTTTCTAAATGCCTATTTTAACTGAAACAGATGGTTCACTTACATCGTGAACAAGGCAGCGAGAAGCTGTTGAAACGCGTCGATGTAATCATCACCTAATAAAAAACTGAGGGCCCGATGTAAAGTAGGCAAATACCGGTCGGTAACGGCCAAAATTCGGTAATTTCAGCCGTTACCGACCGGTTTTTGGAAAATGAGATTTAGGTGTCAAAAATGTACCGAATCGGCAAATATGAATCGGTAAAAATCCGATTTGGTATTTACCGATTCCTTATTTACCGAGTTCTTATTTACCGATTCGGTAATTAAGAAATGGAAAAAAAGGCCCATCGAGATGTAGGAAAGGCCAAAAATACTGAATTCCATGAAATTCGGTATTTAAGAGTTGGTATTTACCATGGACTGAAATCAGGTGGTAACCAGGTGTAGGCTATAAAAAAGGGCCCAAAATGCAACAGTGTTGCTAGAATGGCGGCATTCTATGTGATTGAGAGGCGCAAAGGCTACAGGCAGCAGGAGAGAGGGTATGGAGAAGGGAGGAGCAGGTGTACAGACAGAGGATCACCCTATTCCAACTGACTGAACCAGAGATACTGCAGAGGTACAGGCTACACCCCAGAACCATCCTGGACTTAATTAGGGACCTCCACCCATACCTGGATCACCCAACACCCAGGGCCCACGCCATCCCACCCCATGTGCAGGTGCTGTGTAGCCTACACCTGCTTGCCTCTGGGAGCTACCAGAGTGTGATTGCTGCAGTTGGTGGTGTATCCCAGAGCGGCCTGTCCCGTTTTTTCAGGAAGTTCCTGGATGCCATGACGCAGAGAATGGAACATTACATCCGGTTCCCTGACACACCTGCGGAACTTGCAAAAACAAAAACTGACTTCTATGAACTGGCACACTTCCCGCATGTGATAGGCTGCATAGATGGCACCCACATTCCACTATGCCCACCTGCAGCCACTGAACACATCTACAGAAATCGTAAGTCGACGCACTCCATCAATGTGCAGGTGATATGCAATGCTGGCAACATCATCACAGACATAGTGGCCAAATTTCCAGGGAGCACGCACGACTCCTACATTTTCCAGAACAGCGGAATATACACACGGCTTGTTCCTGTAGATTTTGGTGATGAATATCTGCTATGTAAATAAGTGTAACACATCCTGATATGAATGGCAGATGTATGTGTCATGTGTATGTAACTCATGGACCTCTCATTCCCTCCTAGGCGATAGTGCATATGCCCTGCGTTCCTTTGTGCTCACACCGTACCTCAATCCAACTAACAGAGGCGAAAGGCGTTATAACATGGCACACAGGTCAACTCGCAACGTAGTGGAGCACACATTTGGACTCCTCAAGAGCAGGTTCTGCTGCCTCACCAAGAGTGGAGGTGCACGACAGTACACCCCCATCCTGTGTTGCAAGATTATAGTGACCTGTGCCATGTTGCACAATCTTGCCACCAAAGAAGGCACAGAGATGGAGGTGACACATCACAAGGACATTGATGTTGACCAAGAACATGTAGACCCCCAAGCAACAGGAGCAGCAGCAACAGATGGAAGATTGAGACGGACAGAGATTACACGTCGATATTTCTAGGTAATGTATGACACACAGACAGGTATAGTGTTTGACGAGTGTAGTTTAATATTCACTACATCAGGATTAAAATAGAAAAACCATTGTCCATCAATGTCCATGTCCATGACTGCGTGTGCTCAGTTTCCGTGACTGTGAGCAGTCCTGTGGATTTTAGGCAATGTTCAATGCTTACGCCCACGCACTACAATTCGGGATTTACATGCCTGGGTTTCCATATCTTGGCTGGGACCTGACTCAGCATTGCTGCGCCTGACGCTCCTGCGCACCTCTGGTACAGGTGTGCTGGTGCCACTCCTGCTGGTGGACCCCTCTGTCTCCTCCACACCCGTGTCACCAGCAGTGCCTGTTTGAATGGTGAGCATCTGCTCCATCGCAGAGGTCACTCTTCCCATGCCCCGTGTCAAGTCTGTGCAGCAGTGCACAATTGCATCCTGCATGGATATTGAGCGGCAGCACAGTAGTGATGTAGCTGTAACAAATCTGTTCAGTGCCTTGGACTGCTGCCGCATATACTGCCGCTCCCTGCGACGCTCTAGTTGGTCCCTGTCCAACTTATCAGACAGTACACCCATGTATGTAGAGATGTCTGACATCCCCTTGGAAATTGCCTCAAGACTACAAGCAATGTGGCCTATTCCCTTGTCTTTGTGTTACATTTTATTGTTCATGCTGCGCACCTGCCTATGCACGGCCAACAGTGCCTTGGCCTGCATGCGCTGTACTTTGACCATTGTGGCCTCCAGGCCACAGAAGACGCTCCCACCTTCCTGCCCATCGCCACCCTCACGTGCCCTCCTGCCAAGGACACTTGGCAGGAATCTGTGGTCTGGCCTTGTCAGCCACAGGTGCAATTGTTTGGTTTTCAACATCCTCATCCTCCTCATCTGAGGTTTGCAGGATCCTCTGAGGGGGCACATCAGGCCTACTAGCCCTTCCCTGCATGGACGACCTGGACGTTGGTTTTGGTGTAAGCGGTGTGCTTTCCAATTCAGGTGATCCAAACAATAGAGGTGATAGCGGGACAGGTGTTGAGGCTCGCTCTGGTGTTGAGGCTTCCTGGGTTGTGTTGTTGCCTCCTTGTACAGCGCTATGACCTGTGCTTTGTTTCTCATTTTCTCTTCTGTTAGTTGCTGGTGCCCTCTCCTCCCTTGCTGGTGCTGTACTGCGTGAGGATTCTCCTGTGGAAACATATGGACATAGGGTCAATGGTGTTGTTCACCTGTGGTAGTTCTTAAATAAATTGTTTACACACCTTTGCCCAGTGTACATTGTGTGTTTGGAGATGTGTGTGGCATGCCTTGCTGAGTCTGGTGGTGTATGCATTGCATGTATGTAATCATGACTACGTCTACCATGATGCATTGCTGGCCCCAAGTATGAGCTGTTCTGCAGTGTAATGATTATACACAGTGGGGTATGGGTTCAGGGTAATGGTTGTGGATTAGGGTCCATGCATCTTACCTTGTTTCTTAGTTGCTCTTGCAGTACTGTCCAGGTCTCCAATCCCATGGATGCATTCTGGCTCCAGGGTTGATTCAACAAGCTCCTCCATCTCAGTCAGTTTTGGTGCTTTGCTCCTACCACCTCCTGTCTCACCAGCATCTTTTTTTTGGGCAGCAATCTCCTTTTTTGTAATGATGCGCAGGTCATACCATCGTTTTTTAATGTCGTCGATCTCCCTGTGTGTCACACCAATGGCATTGACTTTGCCCTGTATGCCAAGCCATATGTTACTCTTCACAGACTCTGCAACATGCAGAGACTGTTTTCCAAAAATTTGGTTGTAGTGACTCACAATTTCTTCTACAACCACCTGCAGTTCTGCTGGGCTGAACTTGATCTTTCTTTTGCGCTCTCAACCATTCTTTTGCCCTTCCCGAGACTCCATTCTGTTGCACAGCTTGGCTCGGAATAGTCAGCTTCTCTCACCTCAGCTCAGTTGTTTGTTCAGTTGCTGTGCACCTGCATGGGTGTGGCCACTCCCAGGTACTGGGGAGGGGTGCTTCATTCTGATTGGTTGGATGCTCTGGGCCTTGGTTGTGGGGTGTGTAGGGTATCCCTGATTGGTTGGCAGTCTCACATGTCGATTTTCAAACTGCAGATTCGGTATTTACCGAATCGGTATTTACCGATTCGGTATTTACCGATCCGGAATGTGCAGATTCGGTAAATCCCATTCAGTCCTATGGGCCAGTAGGTCCCTAGGAATGAATGTGATTTACCGAATCGGGATTTTCCGAATCGGTAAATACCGATTCGGTAAATACTGATTGGATATTCCGAATGATACCGAATCGGTAAAATTTACCGATTTTTTTGCGACATCACGTTTTCCGATTCTTGATTACCGATTCGGTATGAGTCGGTATTTAAGAGTCGGAAATATAGCTTTACCTACATCTGGCCCTGAGTGACTTACTCTTTGGAGTGCCGGCTGATTTCTGCTGAAGCGCGGCAATCGTATTTTTGGATATATATATTTTTGGATGTTCACTTATTCCTTCTGGGGCCAGGTATAATGGAAGCCACCTGGTTCAAGTTTCCAATCCGATTGCCTATTCTGGCTGCAGTGACATCACAAGATGTACATATATAATAGTCATTCCTCAGTTTCCTCATGACCTCCAGCTTCCACTCCCCCTTCTATCCCTTCTGTGCTGGTGCTATTTCGAGATGCTTCACACTGCTCCCTCCAATAGTGCCAAATGCCGGACCTGCTACTCCTCCAATAGTGTTTGAACATGACTTCATGCACAGGCCGCTTGAGGTCCTGTAATAGAGGGAGAGCGAACGCAGTATTAACTTTCTGGATATTGGATGGCCCATGAGCCTGTGCTTTTCCTTAACTATCTCTTCAGCTAATATCCGCAGGTCTCTTTTGTGAACTTTTCTAAATCTTTCAGCAGCTACAACGTCCAGTCAGAATTTTATTTTTGCCGGATGACTGTTCAGTGATGAGGATAATGCTGGACTGTGTTTAACAAAATGACTCCCACTGTGAAACAAACTTATTCCAAGCAGAAACCAAGTACATGAAAACAGGGCAGGCTGGTGTATACAGGCAAGTCCGATGTCTGTGGATAATACTCTAGAAGAAATGAAGCTTCTGTCTCCTGAAATGACTGGCTTTGTTTTTTATATATTTTATGTCCTGTGCTTGGCAACACAATGTGTGGCGCTGCAGCTAGGGCGACTGACTCCGGAATCTGGGGATCACGGTTCGATCCCCAGCACCGACAGGCAGATTAGCCCAGCACCATGTGACTCTGGCCAATAAATAGCTTGCCTAATCTTCCCAATGGCCCCCAGCGCCTAGAGACCCTTACGGGTGAGTGTGTGCTTTACAAATGTGGATTATTATTATTATAAGTGATGTAAGGAATGCTTGAATTAATTTGAGCCACTGGCAATCAGTCAGGCCACATTCCTGTCCATCATTTTCCACCCACTATACCATTATAGATCAGCCATAGGTAAATCAGTTGTGGCCTACTCCAGTGGGTACAGTTCGGCCTGACCTGGCAGGCTCCCTCTAGATCAGAACACAAGCAGCCCCCAGACGTGTTGCAGCCACCTCAGGCCTGGTCAGAGAGGTGTAACTTGAGTCCTAAGGTACTGGGAGCACAGCACCCGCTTCTGGGCATACCCAGAGCACTTCTTAGGGTATCTACTGCAACAAATAAACATGCGTGGTATTACCCACGGCGGGTACTACCGCTAACAAACAGCGGGCGCAGAAATACCGCGCTTCATTTCTGATAACTGCCCGCAATGACAGCATTGTAATTTCAATTCCCGTGCTCGGTGTTGTGCGCGGTATCGGAGATACAGGCCGAATTCGTAATAAGGGCCTAAGCTGTCACTCTCCTGTTTTCCTTCCATCTTCCTTCGGTTACCTTGATGACTTTCAGCGTTTAGACTGCTCACTCTCCTATATTGATCCATACACGTGCAGTATTAGCATTCGTTCTCTACTTTAATTAGAACTTAGTGAGTATTTTATTAGACCAGAATGCTTGGTTTTGGAACTTTTACAAAACTTTGCCGTTTGCTCTGACGGCGTACATTTGTGTTCGAAAATTCTGCAGTGAATCAGTGAGATTGATTCATCATCAACCCCCTTTCAGCAGTCTCTGCCAACTTGTGAATGTCAAAGTTTGCTGTAAGAACAAGTGTCTGCTTATCAGGCCGCTCTCAGCACAGCGGCTCGTGCGATCAGTGTCTGTCTGTGTGTCTGTTTGCAGACTGTGCATCCTTGACCTCCGATGGCTTCCGTTTATCAGTGTAAGTGACCCCGTAACAAACTTTGATAAATGTTGGATTGACAACTGTTCATCTGTCACCTTATCTCTAGTAATGGAATGTGTTGATTTCAATGTAAACATCCCCTACTTAAGCTAAAATGGGGGAAGCCCCGTAACCTGTCGCCCCCGCATGTCGTAGCCTCTGGTTACTAATACCCTAAGAACCACAGTATCAAATATCACCTTTCGCGTTTTGTAGGAAATGCACACCACCTTTGTTCTATTGTTCTATGATGGAGGTTCATTTTCGAAGACTTTCGTCTTTTTACCAGTCCTTATTGTAATGAGAGTATTCATATTCTAGGAATTTCTGAAAAAAATGTGTTCTTAGAAGTTAAGAACACAGGAGAACAATGTTTGGCCACGTCTGTTATGCTCGTGATCGGAATTTCCCCATGCCCTAGATAAACAGTAAAAAAAGGACCAGGTAAATAGAAAGTTGAATAAGTAACCGAGTTCTAAAGCTGTGAATGAATTTGAGGATTTTCAAATAAGTTACCATTTCTGACTATAAAATAGTCAAAACTGCAGCCCTTCAGGGAGGAGATCTCCATGAGCCGCAAGTGGTGGATTTTAATACTGTCGGATTTATTAGGTCTGGGATGTGGGGTTAAGTAAGCCCTTTGTAATTATTCAGACGGAGATAGATAGAGCTGCTGTAAACTTGTAAGTGTGGAACATTTGTATTGATATGTCTTCTAGGTGAAAAAATGTGGGCTTTTTCTTTGTGTAGTAAATACATTAGAAAATCAACAATAGCAGTAATACAAATTCTACTTTTGTAATTCCTCCATACTACACCGAAGGTACGAATGTCAGAAAGTGCTGAATGCCCGAAAAGATGGATCAATACAGTAAGTTAGAATTAAGGAGTGACCTGGCATCCAGTCTTTAAATGGGCCAGTGGCGTAACGAAACATGAGGGGGCCCCCCTGCAAACTACATGGAGGGGGCCCCCCTCCCATCCTCCGTGCCAGTCTAGAGCTCTGAGGCTAGCGACCCGCCATACTGCAGCGGAAGCGGGGCGATTGTTACGCCACTGTCACCAATGCAGCCGTTATAAGTAACACTGGATGGTGGAGTTAAAGGTTGGGCTTAGTCTGCCAGCAGGCTGTCATAGGGGATGGTCCATCCCTTACAGGGCCCCTGCCATCAGTAGGCCGGGGAAGTTTGCCCAATTTTAGGTGGGTTTCCTGATGCAGACTCCTGTCATGATATACAACACCGGGCCCACTTATCGTTCAGTTTTGACAAAAGTGCATCCACTGCTCCTTCTCGTTTCCGTTTAAAAACATTAGACAATGCGACAATGCAGTATTTCAAAAGCAGATGTAACTACAAAGAGCACATTTTGATAATACATTTTTATTTTTATTAGACAATAGCAATCTTGAGAGGCATTGCATAGGTTCATACACACTTTGACCCCAATTCCATCACAGTCTCTCTCTCTCTCTCTGTCAGTCAGTATCTCTCTTTCAGTCAGTCAGTCTATCTCTCTGTCATTCAGTCTCTCTTAGTCAGTCACTCTCAGTCAGTCAGTCCCTCTCTCTCTCTCTCTCTCTGTCTCTCTCTGTCAGTCAGTCAGTCAGTCCCTCTCTGTCAGTCAGTCTCTCTCTGTGTCAGTCAGTCTATTACTCTCTGTCATTCAGTCTCTCTCAGTCAGTCTCTCTCAGTCAGTCAGTCAGTCTCTCGCTCTCTCTCTGTCTGTCAGTCAGTCTCTCTCTGTCAGTCTCTCTCAGTCAGTCTCTCTCAGTCAGTCTCTCTTAGTCAGTCTCTCTCTCTGTCAGTCAGTCTCTCTCTCTCTGTCAGTCTCAGTCTCTCTCTCTGTCAGTCAGTCTCTCTCTCAGTCAGTCTCTCTCAATCAGTCTCTCTCAGTCTGTCAGTTTTTCTCTTAGTCAGTCTCTCTCTCTGTCAGTCAGTCTCTCTGTCAGTCAGTCAGTCTCTCTCTGTCAGTCAGTCTCTCTCTCAGTCAGTCTCTGTCAGTCAGTCTCTCTCTCTCTGTTAGTCAGTCTCTCTTTCTCTGTCAGTCTCTCAGTCTCTTTCTCTCTCTGTCAGTCTTTGTCAGTCAGTCTATCTCTCTCAGTCAGTCAATCTCTCTCTGTCAGCCAGTCTCTCTCTCCCAGTCAGCCTCTCTCTCTCCCAGTCAGTCAGTCTCTCTCAGTCAGTCATTCTCTCTTTACCCCAGTCAGTCAGTCTCTCTCTCTCTCTCCCAGTCAGTCTCTCTCTCAGTCAGTCTCTCTCCAAGTCAGTCTCTCTCCAAGTCAGTCTCTCTCTGTCAGTCTCTCTCAGTCAGTCTCTCTCAGTCAGTCTCTCTCAGTCAGTCTCTCTCAGTCAGTCAGTCTCTCTCACAGTCAATCAGTCTATCTCTCTGTCAGTCAGTCTCTGCCTCTCTCTCTCAGTCTCTCTTTCTCAGTCAGTTTCTCTCTACCTTAGTCAGTCTCTGTCAGTCAGTCAGTCTCACTCTCAACCAGTCTCTCTCTCTCTGTCAGTCAGTCACTCTCTCTCTCAGTCAGTTTTTGAGTCAGTCAGTCTCTTGGTCAGTCAGTATTCAGTCTGAGTCAGTCAGTCTCTACCCTCTCTCCATTCTCTCTCTCAACTCTGTCCACTCTATCTCTGCTGTCTCTCTCTCCACTTTCTCCCTCCACTGTCTCCCTCCACTGTCTCCCTCCACTGTCTCCTTCCACTGTCTCCTTCCACTGTCTCCCTCCACTCTCTCTCTCCACCCTCTCCCCCTTCTCTCTCTACTTTCTCTCCACTCTCTCTCTCCACTCTCTCTCTCTCCACTCTCTCTCCACTCTCTCTCTCTCCACTCTCTCTCCACTCTCTCTCTCGCCACTCTCTCTCCACTCTCTCTCTCTCCACTCTCTCTCTCTCCACTCTCTCTCTCTCCACTCACTCTCTCTCCACTCACTCTCTCCCCACTCACTCTCTCTCTGCTGTCTCCCTCCACTGTCTCTCTCTCCACTGTCTCTCTCTCCACTGTCTCTCTCTCCACTGTCTCTCTACTCTCCACTCTCCACTCTCTCTCCACTCTCCACTCTCTCTCCACTCTCTCTCTCTCCACTCTCTCTCTCTCTCTCTCTCTCTCTCTCTCTCGACTCTCTCTCTCTCTCTCTCCACCCACTCTCTCTCTCTCTCCACTCTCTCTCTCTCCACTCTCTCTCTCTCTCTCTCTCTCTCTCTCTTCACTCTCTCTCTCTCTCTCCACTCTCTCTCTCTCTCCACTCTCCACTCTATCTCTCTCCACTCGGTCTCTCCCCTCTCTCTCTCCCCTCTCTCTCTCCACTCGCTCTCTCCACTCGCTCTCTCCACTCGCTCTCTCCACTCGCTCTCTCCACTGTCTCTCTCTTCACTGTCTCTCTTCACTGTCTCTCTCTCTCTCCACTCTCTCTCTCCACTCTCTCCAGTGTCTCTCCATGCTCTCTCCACTCTCTCTCCACTCTCTTTCTCTCCACTGTCTATCTCCACTCTCTCTCCACTGTCTACTCTCTCTCCACTGTCTCTCTCCACTCTCTCTCTCTAGCTACTCTCTCTCTCCACTGTTTCTCTCCACTCTCTCTCTCTCCACTCTCTCCCACTCTCCCTTACAAAGTAGTGTGCGTTCCATGGTTGTCTGCAGAAATGTTTCCAGGGGGGCACATTTTTAACTTCATCACCATCCCCCTTGCACCCTTCTCTCCTCTGCCTTGCACCCTTCTTGCCCTCCTTCTTGCACCTTTCCCCCCCTCCCCCTTGCATCCTTCTCCTCCTCCCCTTGTACCCTAGTCCACCTTCACCTTGCACCCTTTTCTACCTTGCACCATTCTCCCTCTGCCTTGCACCCTTCTCCCCTCTGCCTTGCACCCTTCTCCCCTCTGCCTTGCACCCTTCTCCCCTCTGCCTTGCACCCTTCTCCCCTCTGCCTTGCACCCTTCTCCCCTCTGCCTTGCACCCCTCCCCTCTGCCTTGCACCCTTCTCCTCTCTGTCTTGCACCCTATTCCACCCCCGCCTTGCACCCTTCTCTACCTTTGACCCTTCTCCTCTCTGCCTTGCACCCCTTCCCCCCTCCGCCTTGCACCCTTCTCTACCTTGCACCCTTCTCCTCTCTTCTTTCCACCATTCTCCTCTCTGCCTTGCACCCTTCTCCCCTCTGCCTTGCACCCTTCTCCCCTCTGCCTTGCACCCTTCTCCCCCTCCACCTTGCACCCTTCTCCCCCTCCGCCTTGCACCCTTCTCTACCTTGCATCCTTTTCCTCTCTGCCTTGCACCCTTCTCCCCCTCTGCCTTCCACCCTTCTCCCCTCTGCCTTGCACCCTTCTCCCCTTTGCCTTGCACCCTTCTCCCCTTTGCCTTTCACCCTTCTCCCCTTTGCCTTTCACCCTTCTCCTCTCTGCCTTGCACCCATCTCCTCTCTGCCTTGCACCCTTCTCCCCTCTGCCTTGCACCCTTCTCCCCCTCCGCCTTGCACCCTTCTCTACCTTGCACCCTTCTCCTCTCTTCCTTGCACCCTTCTCCCCTCTGCCTTGCACCCTTCTCCCCTCTGCCTTGCACCCTTCTCCCCCTCCACCTTGCACCCTTCTCCCCCTCGCACCCTTCTCTACCTTGCACCCTTATCCTCCCTTCCTTGCACCCTTATCCCCTCTGCCTTGCACCCTTCTCCCCTCTGCCTTGCACCCTTCTCCCCTCCGCCTTGCACCCTTCTCCCCTCCGCCTTGCACCCTTCTCCCCTCCGCCTTGCACCCTTCTCCCCTCTGTCTTGCACCCTTCTCCTCTCTGCCTTGCACCCTTCTCCCCTCTACCCTGCACCCTTCTCTCCCTCCGCCTTGCACCCTTCTCTACCTTGCACCCTTCTCCTCTCTTCCTTGCACCCTTCTCCTCTTTGCCTTGCACCCTTCTCTTCTCTGCCTTGCACCCTTCTCCCCTCCACCCTGCACCCGTCTCCCCTCTGCCTTGCACCCTTCTCCCCTCTGCCTTGCACCCTTCTCCCCTCTGCCTTACACCCTTCTCCCCTCCGCCTTGCACCCTTCTCTACCTTGCATCCTTCTCCCCCTCTGCCTTGCACCCTTTTCCCCTCTGCCTTGCACCCTTCTCGGCCCCCCTCCTTCCCTCCTGCGGATGCCCATGGTGTGTTCTAACAAGAGGGCTTACCTGAGGGCACCATTTTGCTGCTTCATCCCTTCTCATGTGAGCTTTGCCCTGGAGAATGCTCTCTCTAGGGGCCCCCACTCCCACCCTTGTCAGGGTCCAGAGCACTGCTCTGTGCTGTCTCCTGCTCTTGCTCTCTGAGGCCCCCACCCCATCCTTGTCCCACCCTGTCTCTTCTCTTCTCTTGTGGGGTGGGCTTTGCTTATGGAGAGGAGAGAGTGGGGGCCGGGCTCTGAGCTGCCTCAGAGGAGCAGTGGAGAGCGCTGTCTCTGGGGCCCCCACACCACCCCATCCTTGTCCCTGTCTCTTCTCTTCTCTTCTCTTGTGGGATGGGGCCCCCAGCCCATCCTTGTCCCTGTCTCTTCTCGGGTGGGGGCCTGTCCCTGTCTCTTCTCTTGTGGGATGGGGCCCCCACCCCATCCTTGTCCCTGTCTCTTCTCTTCTCTTGTGGGGTGGGGCCCCCACCCCATCCTTGTCCCTGTCTCTTCTCTTTTCTTGTCCTTGTCCCTGTCTCTTCTCTTCTCTTGTGGGGTGGGGCCCCCACCCCATCCTTGTCCCTGTCTCTTCTCTTCTCTTGTGGGGTGGGGCCCCCACCCAATCCTTGTCCATGTCTCTTCTCTTCTCTTGTGGGGTGGGGCCCCCACCCCATCGGTGTCCCTGTCTCTTCTCTTGTGGGGTGGGCTTTGCTTATTGAGAGGAGAGAGTAGGGGCCGGGCTCTGTGCTGCCTCAGAGGAGCGAGACTGCTGTCTCTGGGGCCCCAGTCCTCTTTCCGGGACTGCCTCTGGCTCTGACTGAAGTGAAACAATGTATATTGATACTTTGTTTCTCTTCAGTCAGAGGGAGGGGGCGAGGGGCTCAGAGCAGGCTGCACCTGCTTCAGACGCAGAGGGAGAGAGGCTTGCTTCAGCGCAGGCCTCTCTCACAGCCCTCCGAAGAGCTGAGGGGGCCGGGTCCCCTGGGGGCCCCCTTCATTAACTGTAGAGAGTGAGGCCCCCCGCACTGCAGGGGCGGGGGCGTTTGTTACGCCCCTGTGGGCTCCTAAAATCGGATGACACTATTAACAGCAGAGTTCGATTTAGGACCAGCCACAAGCATACCTGACTGATGTCATAAATAGACTTTTGAATGACTTCCATAATTTTGGCATAGACACTGGTTTCTACTCCTCTCGGCATATTCTCTAAAGGGGTATGTTGGACCTCTGTCTTTCGCACAGTCTCTCTCTCTCTGACACTTTATTTAATTGTATACAGTACACATCTGCATAAATAGTTGAAGCCAGGGCATTTTTAATGTTTTTTTTTTAAACAAAAGGCATTTAAACAAAGCCAGGAATCAAGCAGTTACATATGTGCAGTTTGGTAAAATTGATTAACAAGAAGGGGACTCAGTTGTTCCTAGACGAAGAAAAATAGTGATACGGTCAAGAGGGGAGGAAAATTGATGGGGGGGTAGTGCTCAGTGGAGTGCTCCCCTGGGCATCCCATTAGTTGGAATGAATGGCCTCACACACTCTTGCGAGTGTCATGCTTCATCATCGGCCGTTGCTCCTCGTTGGGCAGGCGGTGCAATGTCCAACGGGCTCACCTCTAGGAGGGGCTCTTTATCGGAGATCTTTTTTCTAACAGCCTGTGGGTGAAGTGCAAGTGAGGGGCCAGGTAAGAAGTGGATAGTGTAGGTGGGTGTGTTAAAATATAGCAAGGGATACCGGAGAGCAATGTATTCTGGTGGTTCCCCTACTATAAGTAAAACCAGTGGGTGGCCTATGATCGCCAGAAAGTTAGGTTCTGTATCACGATCTAGGACTACACAGCGTTACGTGAGGTCGACCTGTTTCTCGCTTCTGCGATTATGCTGCGATTCTTCAGGACCTTATTTAAATTTTACATCTATCACAACGGGAAGACCTGAAAGTGTCAACCTATAAACATCAATTTGTAACCGTTGTACTACCTGTGTATAACCGCTCTTGCCTATAGGTCAAGGAGTACAGGTGTCAACAGTACCCGGTAGGTGTGACTTCAAGGGAGAGAGCCAATAGGGGTTTAATGGTTCTCAGAGCCTCGGTCAGTGCTCTTTCGCCTACCCATCACTACCGGGATCCGGATAGGCCAGTTTGGTAAAATCACATGTAAGATGTTCCATGGTTATTAGGAGTACTGTTCCAATTCGTGAAGTAATTGTTACATGCAATCTGTGATATAAGTATATGGCATGGCTACTATGTGTAGTTCACATTCATTGTTTTTTTCCTTGTATTTTAACAATTTTATTTTAATTTGGGGAGGGGTGTGTGGACCCTTTCTCTGAGACATTTCATGCCCTCAGGGACCACATCCGATGAGGCCAATATCATTATAATGGAGAAGTGTTTGCGGCTCCCCCTTCCTGAGCCTCAAAAGGGCAATGGGGACCCCATCCCCTGTGGCTGATCATTTTTTCTTTAATGTGTTGGGGGGGGGGGGGGTTGCAGCCCCCCCACTAAAAGCCTTCTGAATGCTCCAGGGGCTGACTACTTTTTAGGGCTCGCCTGCTGTGCGCATGCGCATAGCTGGCGAAGCTCTAATGTGGCTTATCCAGAGGTTAACCACCACTGGCGATTCCACTGGCGATTGCATGAAGTGCATGTGCTTTTTAGGTGATTGCGCAAGCGCAAGCCCTAAAAAGCGCGTGCACAATGCCACCAGCCGCCTGCCTGCCTGCCTCGCATTAGCACATCAAAGGCAGCCCTCCCAGCGCATTTCTCACCCCCTAATTATTCACGGCCGGCCGGCCGTACTTTCAGTTTCACGGCCGGAGGCCGTGTCTCCTTTTAAAACTTGTTTAACTTGTTTCTTTCAAAGTCCGTCCTAATAAATTTCGGTAAATGCACCACTTGACTCACATTTTGCTGCTGTCTCTGGTCAGGTGAGTTAAGCTTGAAATGTTGAAATAAATGTTTGTGTGAAAAATGAGCCCACGGTTCTGATTGCTTTTACATTAAACTATTATCGGCACCACTGTTTTGTTAACCAAAATATCGACTCACTTTAGCATAGATGCTCGTACTCTGTCCGAGTTTTAAAATTAAATACTCCTCCCAACATTTGTGATTCAGCTTCCCTACCATACAAGGTATGTCACATTTCATTTTCGATTCCCCTTTGCTTTGCAGCTTCAGCAGCTTGTGGTGTTTCTGTGCTGAAAGGAATTGGCTTTTGCCTGCCAGTGCTGCTGGCCATGTCTCCCGCAGGGCGATATTGGACAGTATCGTATTGTTGCTCTTGCGCAAAAAAGTGTAGGCAGTTCAAATAGCTTACCATCGGTACAGAGAAATCCTCCCCTTTTTATTTCCTTACAGTATCCGGAGCGGGTGGGATAAGGCCATGGGTCAGCAAGTAGGGCAGTGCCTTTTTTGTGGTCTACGTTCAGTTCGGTGGTTGGGGAACACTGTAGCAGTGGTCGACACAGTCCGAGCTTTCTCTCTAGCGGTGTGTGTGTGGTAAAGTGAGCAGAGGGTGATTCTCGGTCTTGGAAGGGGCTACACCTCTAACCCCAGGCTAAGGAGAGCCGTGGGACCCTGTTTCTTTCTCTCTGCTGTCCTGGTTAATACACAGCACTCTGAGGCATAGAGCTTCTTCTAACACAATCGCCATGTCCCGGACCTCGCTATGCTTCTAGCTGATTGCTGGTAGGCCGGGGTGCCTAGTGACCTTTGAAAAGAAAGTTATCCTGTAGCCCCAGTCTGCTTATGCAAGCACTTGTGACCCCATCCACCCCACAAATGACCTCTCTGGCTTCCCTGTTGTGAGACAATACCCTGCACCGACTAATCTTGTGTCGGTCAAAGGCTGGTTAGTGGAACTGTCTACTGAGTATGCCTGTCACTTCTGGTGTTCCAGGGTGGGTTGAAACTTTTCCAGTGTGCTGGCTGTTTTAGGCCTTCAATGAGGGGCTTGATGCCATACAATTAATGGGTCTTAAAAATGTATCGCCGCTGGGTCCGCAACAGTGTTGAAACATTTTGCTTATGTCTGATGGCTGCAGCGTTGGTTGGTATGCACCCACCACACAGCTCCACCGATGCACCCACCACACAGCTCCACCAAGGCACCCACCACACAGCTCCACCGAATGACCCACCACACAGCTCCACCGATGCACCCACCACACAGCTCCACCGATGCAGCCACCACACAGCTCCACCGACACAGCTCCACCGATGCACCCACCACCCAGCTCCACCGATGCACCCACCTCCACCGACACAGCTCCACCGATGCACCCACCACACAGCTCCACCGATGCACCCACCACACAGCTCCACCGAGGCACTCACCATACAGCTCCACCAAGCAAACCCACCACCCAGCTCCACCGATGCACCCACCACACAGCTCCACCGAGGCACCCACCATACAGCTCCACCGAGGCACCCACCATACAGCTCCTCCGAGGCACCCACCACACAGCTCCACCGATGCACCCACCACACAGCTCCACCGATGCACCCACCACACAGCTCCACCGATGCACCCACCACACAGCTCCACCGATGCACCCACCACACAGCTTCACAGATGCACCCACCACACAGCTCCACCGAAGCACCCACCACACAGCTCCACCGATGCACCGACCACACAGCTCCACCGATGCACCCACCACACAGCTCCACCGATGCACCCACCACACAGCTTCACCGATGCACCCACCACCCAGCTCCACCGATGCACCCACCACCCAGCTCCGCTGATGCACCCACCACACAGCTCCACCGATGCACCCACCACACAGCTCCACCGATGCACCCACCACACAGCTCCACCGATGCACCCACCACACAGCTCCACCGATGCACCCACTAAGCTCCACCAATGCACCCACCACAGAGCTCCACCGAGGCACCCACCACACAGCTCCACCGATGCAGCCACCACACAGCTCCACCGATGCACCCACCACCCAGCTCCACCGATGCACCCACCTCCACCAACACAGCTCCACCGATGCACCCACCACACAGCTCCACCGATGCACCCACCACACAGCTCCACGGAGGCACTCACCATACAGCTCCACCAAGGCACCCACCACCCAGCTCCACCGATGCACCCACCACACAGCTCCACCGAGGCACCCACCATACAGCTCCTCCGAGGCACCCACCACACAGCTCCACCGATGCACCCACCACACAGCTCCACCGATGCACCCACCACACAGCTCCACCGATGCACCCACCACACAGCTCCACCGATGCACCCACCACACAGCTCCACAGATGCACCGACCACACAGCTCCTCTGATGCACCCACCACACAGCTCCACAGATGCACCGACCACACAGCTCCGCTGATGCACCCACCACACAGCTCCGCTGATGCACCCACCACACAGCTCCACCGATGCACCCACCACACAGCTCCACCCAGACACCCACCACACAGCTCCACCGATGCACCCACCACACAGCTCCACCAATGCACCCACCACACAACTCCACCGAGGCACCCACCACACTGCTTCACCGATGCACCAACCACACAGCTCCACCGATGCAGCCACCACACAGCTCCACCGACACAGCTCCACCGATGCACCCATCACCCAGCTCCACCGATGCACCCACCACCCAGCTCCACCGACACAGCTCCACCGATGCACCAACCACACAGCTCCACCGATGCACCCACCACACAGCTCCACCAAGGCACCCACCACACAGCTCCAACGATGCACCCACCACACAGCTCCACCGAGGCACCCACCACCCAGCTCCACCGAGGCACCCACCACCCAGCTCCACCGATGCACCCACCACCCAGCTCCACCGACACAGCTCCACCGATGCACCCACCACACAGCTCCACCGATGCACCCACCACACAGCTCCACCGAGGCACCCACCACACAGCTCCACCGAAGCACCCACCACACAGCTCCACCGAAGCACCCACCACACAGCTCCACCGAAGCACCCACCACACAGCTCCACCAATGCACCCACCACACAGCTCCACAGATGCACCCACCACCCAGCTCCACCGATGCACCCACCACCCAGCTCCACCGAGGCACCCACCACACAGCTCCACCGATGCACCCACCACACAGCTCCACCGATGCACCCACCACACAGCTCCACCGATGCACCCACCACACAGCTCCACCGATGCACCCACCACACAGCTCCACCGATGCACCCACCACACAGCTCCACCGATGCACCCACCACAGAGCTCCACCGAAGCACCCACCACACAGCTCCACCGATGCACCCACCACACAGCTTCGCCAATGCACCCACCACCCAGCTCCACCGATGCACCCACCACACAGCTCCACCGATGCACCCACCACACAGCTCCACCGATGCACCCACCACACAGCTCCACCGATGCACCCACCACACAGCTCCACCGATGCACCCACTAAGCTCCACCGATGCACCCACCACACAGCTCCACCGATGCACCCACTAAGCTCCACCAATGCACCCACCACACAGCGTTACCGATGCACCCACCACACAGCTCCGCCGAGGCACCCACCACACAGCTCCGCCGAGGCACCCACCACACAGCTCCGCCGATGCACCCACCACACAGCTCCACCGATGCTCTAACTAAGCTCCACCAATGCACCCACCACACAGCTCCACCAATGCACCCACTAAGCTCCACCGATGCACACACCACTCAGCGCAACCACAGCATCACTAAGCGCAACCACAGCATCACTCAGCACCACCACAGCATCACTCAGCACCACCACAGCATCACTCAGCGCAACCACAGCATCACTCAGCGCAACCACAGCATCACTCAGCGCAACCACAGCATCACTCAGCGCAACCACAGCATCACTGGTTCAAATATGTTCTTTCAATGTTTCAAGCGGTTTTCAAGCTTTCTTGCTTTATTACAAATCACAAAAAGATGTTAATATTTCACTTCTGTTCTTGGATTTTCGTCACAATAAAAAACACTGAACATAATCTTCACAAAAGTTATTTACAAAAGTTTAAGCTATTGCCATTACAAATTAAATAAATTATTTAAGTATTAATTATTTAAAAAAATTAAAAGCCATTGTTATTTGTAATATCAATACATCTAAGTCACGTAAATACAAAACATGTTGCATTACAAATGCTATAGGTGTTTGCGAAAGTTAGAACTATTGGCATTGTAAATGACAAAGCTATTAATTTAGCTATTTTAAAAAATAACACATAAATAAAAAAAAATTCATTTATAAGTCCAATAGCTCAAACTTTCCTAATGCGAGCCCTATTGCATTTCCAATGCTTGTTTTTAAGGAGGTAGGGGCATGGTCCTTGTTGTAAAAAAGACAACACTGCACCTTCAAGGTTGTAGTTTTAAGATGATTTATTGCAGGACAGAACCTGGCGTCGATCACTCCAAGAAGCCAGGAGCAACTGACTTCCTTGGAGCACTCTCAGCCTTTCATTCCAGAAGTCTTAACAAGGTATATCATAACCTCCCCTAACAATTAATAAAACATGGACATTTGCAAAATGTAACTCAAAACATGCTAAAGCCAAAATAAAAGATGAAGGCAAAGAAAATGGATGTGTGCAGAAAACAAAACAGAGCAAATATATTGGAATCAAGTGTCTCACACAAAGCTCATGTTCTCGCATAATCCTCCAAGTAAGAAGGAGGCTTGCAAACTCTAACCTCACCAGAGACTCTTGAACACCTAACCTCATCATGTGTAAAATTGTTACCTACTTCAATCTGATTGCCATTGATCTCTTCTTCTCGCATCAACATGATACAAGAACATCCCTCTTCTTCCTCTCTTCTCACACACTCACCACCCCTCTGGTACAATGCCACATTCCTCAGATTCCACCTTTCTCCTCCTTCCACTACCACACAAAACTCCCCAACTCCTACAACACGAAAAGGTCCTCTGAATTTGAACAGTCCGCCCTTCCAGGTTTTATCTTGACCCAATCGCCCACTTGAAATTTGAGATCCTTAGTTTCACTTGATTATCATCTCCTGATGCAACTCACTCCTTTAAACAGGCAGGTATCAACTTTGTTCCTTGGAAACGTCCTCGCAATTGCTGGAAAGGACATCTCTGTGTGACACTGTGAACAGTGGTACAATACTCCCATACCATATCAGCCATGAGTTTTCTGACGCAACCCCTGTTGGTCAGTGCTAGCTGAATGGTACATTTGACTAATCTGTTGGCTCTCTCATCAACACCATTGAATTTGGGATTATAAAGAGATGTGCAAGAATGTCTGATACCACATTAGTCTAAAAACGTCACCATCTCATTGGAGGTCAGTTGTGTGCTGTGGTCCGTAAGAAATACAGAGGAAAACCCCTCTTCTCCAAATATTTCCTCCAGTATTGCCATGGTGGTCTTGGTGGTAGATCTTTCGAACATTTTACAATTAACCACCTGTAATTGACCTCCACCACAGAAAACCTCCTCTCCAAAGGCAATTTTGACATGGGACGTATAAAACCCAAACATATGGTCTACCATGGTACACCACGATCTTCAATATTTCCTCCTACGTCTGACTGCCAATTCTCAATCTTTTTTCACTTTCTTTACTCGTTACAGTTCTCTACCTATCTCTTTACTTGATCATCAAGTCCTGGCGACCAGAGTTCACTTTTAAGTCTTCTACTCTTCAAACCCTGACCTATGTGACCCTCATGTGCTTATTTGAATAAACAAAATCTCAAACCTACAGGTGGTACAAAGCGGTCACCCCTGATGACTATGTCCTGACCACCTGCAGACAATTTCTCCAACACCTTAAAGAACGGCCTAGCAGAAGTTGTAATAGTACTCTACCTCACAGTCAATTTTTTAATCGAATTAGTTATCTCCATTAACACTATATCAGATTTCATTTCCTCCACCCATTCCAACCTAGTAAAAGCACCCAATCCACATTTTACCATAAGTTGTACAGATAATTCTGCTCACTCTGTATCCAAACATTTCACAGCAGGACCATTCACTGTTTCCCAATCCAATGACATCCTTGATGGACAATCAGCCTGCACGATCTTCCATCCATGTACAAATTCTACAGTATATAAATATTCTTGCAGCAGCCTTGCTATTAACCTGGCCAGTCTTGCCGACCCTTTATCAGCTCCACCAGCTGACAAAATCTTAATTGATGGCTTATGATCTGTCCTTAATACAAAACACAATCCTCACAAATAAACATGAAAATATTCTGCACCCCAGGCTGCCACTAGGGCCTCACGCTCGTTTACAGAGTAGTTACTCTCTGTTTGTGTCAGAGTGCATGACGCCAATGCCACCGTTTCTTCATTCTTATTATGCTTTTGAGAAAATACAACACCAATGCCAGTTACACTGACATCTTCAATGAGAATTGACTTTAATTTGATATCAAACTTAGTAAGAATCCCTGCTTCACATATTTCTCTTTTGATACATTCAAAACAACTTTGTTGTTCTTTCTCCCACACAAACTTGCTCCCTTCACGCGAAAGTTTCTTCAAAGTTTTTTCTCTTGTCTGCAAATATTTGCACACATTTAGTGTAATACTCTATGAGGCCTACAAATGATTTCAGCTGGTCTTTATCATTAGGGCACTGAGCGGATCTTATGGTTTCTAACAAACATTGCTTGGGCTTGATCCCACCACTAGTGTGGCCCAGATACTCAATTTGCTCAGTTAAGTGCACTTATCTTGACTCAAAGTCATAACAGATTCTTCCAACATTCTTAACACCTGTCTCAGAATGGTATTGTGTTGTTCTACCGTTTTCTCCACAATCAATATGTCGACTTGAAAGTAGACTACATTCTCTATTCCTTCAAATATACTTGCCATCATGCGCTGAAACAGACTCGCAGCCCTTGCTAAGCCAAGCGGCATGCAAGTGAATTGAAATGTGCCCTCTATGGTAAGGAATGCTGTCAGATCCTTTGAATCATTATGCAACCTGATTTGATGATAAGCACTTTTCAAATCTATTTTAGAGAAGTACTTACCACCTCTAACAGATAACAACAGTTAATTAATGTTGGGGAGAGGGAACATATCAGTTACAGTATCTTGACTCAAAGATCTTAAATCAACACAGACTCTCAGGCGGCCATCAGCTTTTTGAGTAATCACAACTGGAGAAATCCAAGGCAAGGCTCCACACGTTCTATTATTCGCCCCTTCACAATTTAGCTCAATAGTTCGTTAACTCCATCTCTCACTGAAAGCAGCACCCACCTAAGTTTGTGCTGCATAGGAATAGCATTTTGCTTTAAAATAACCGTTTGCACATATCATTTCAAGCATCCGAGCTTTTGATCAACAACTCTGCATGCACCGGTTCCGTAGCGGACGGAGATGCTGATCGGCTGAGCGAAGGCCGAAAACACTCCCCCTCACTTCCCCTCTGACGTCAGATGCCATCAACAGCTGCGAGGAGCTGCGAGGAGCCACGGAACCGCCACTGCCATTATCACCGAAGCTCCGGAGCTGCGGAGCCTCAGAAGTTATTTTTCTTTTTGACACTCCAGCGGACAGGCAGGCAACCGGTGGTTCCTTAAATTCTTTAAGGAGAGAAGGGATTTATATTTTTCCCCGTCTGGAGGCCCACACCTTTTTCTGTCTTTTTTTTCCGCTCCTGGCCTGAGAAAGCCTGAGAAAGCACCAGGGACCAGCACGAGGAGCCAATAGCGCCAACAGCGCCACAAGACAGACCAGAATAGCAGGAACAGAAAACTCTGGCACTGGCGCTAGTGTTAACGCAAGACAAGATTCTCCCTGCTCTAGGGCCATGGTACTTCTAGCCTTTGTTAGCTTGCACGGACGCTGACGGCAGTGACACGAGGATTGGACATCATTGCCTTTGGGGGCTCCAGGTTTCTCACCAAGAGGGATAAGTGAAGATCTCGTTCTTACTCACCTTGGTTGAGGGTTGCTGGGGAGACCCCTTCATTAAATTTGGCAGCATTCCTGGTCAGTGACTGGCAGTGGGGCATGTTAGCAGTACACCATGGGAAAACTTACCAAAGGAGCTAAAGGGATAGCTCAGTCTGAGTCTCCGAATCTAGACCAAAAAGCGAAAAAACGAGTTGGCCAGGCCGCGGCACGGTCAAACCACACAGCTGCATTTAGAAAAGATCTTCCGCTTATATCTGAATTCGCTGAGATGGCATGTGCTGAGACCACTAAACAAAATATTTAGGAAGCAGCTCTGGTGGATTCAGATTCATCCACAAGCCCTAGTGAGATGGCTTCCTTAAGGGCAATTTCACCAATTTCCGCTGCTTTGACTAAAGTAACCACGACATCTGGTGGCACAGTGGGTGGGTCTACAGAGTTCAGAATATACCCTATTTTTTCTAAGACCAAACAGGGTGGGCCCTCAGCTGAAGCTGAGCAGGAGATGGAAGGGAATGACCTCCTTCCTGCTGATAACCCTTCGGACTTAGGCCCTGAAAACGTAATCACCGAGACGGGTAGTCTTCCCTCCCCCGCCACCCTTCCATCCTCAGGCGTGTTCAACCCACTAGCTGGAGAAGGGTCTATGGGTCATTCTATTCCAGTGGCCCCAGAAGGGCCTATTCGGATTTTACCAGAGACATCTGTGCTAGTTGATCCAGAGGAGTCTAAGGAGGAGGATAGGTCTAATGTAAATCAGATTAATCCTTCTCTAGACAGTAGCTCTTTTTTCATGCAATGGGATGCCAAGAGTCTGTTTAGTTTGATTTTGGAAGAAATTTGTGAGTTAAAAACTTCCCAATCTGCAGAGATCGCAGCAATCCATGCCCGCCTGACAAAAATTTAGGAAAACATGGCTCAGATCCCGGCACGGCTCTCAGAGGCCGAAACCAGGATTTCTCAATTGGAAGATCAGGTGTCCTCTATGAATCTCAAAGTTGCCAGCTTTCAGGCCCGGAGAACCATGCTGGAATTTAAGCTGGAGGAGTTGGAGAACCATTCTAGGTGCTCAAATCTTCAAATTTTGGGTATCCTGGAGGGCATTGAGGGCGAACAGACACTACAATGGATTGACTCATTTATAAAGAAAAATGTCCTCCCGGAATTTAATGGAGATCTGACAATAACGAGAGCTCATCGGGTTCCAGCACACCTCCCTCCTAAACCCAAGTTTCCACGGACTATCTTTGTTAACTTCGTGGACTTTAGGGTCAAGGAACAGATCTTATCCAAAGGCGTTAGACAAAGACAGTTTCCCTCTGCAGACGTACCAGTATGCCGTATTTTTTCAGACATGTCAGCCTCCACAGCAAAAAGGCGGAAATAATTTTTTTAAATGTTACATTTGTTTAAAGCACAAGGGGCGCATGCTATGATAGCCCAGCAGAGTAAGCTGAAGGTGCTAGTCAAGGGTAGATTGCACATCTTTTGCAGTGTCCCAGATGCACGGGAATTACTGCAGCAGATATCTATGGGTAAACCCTAATTGCGTTAGTCCTCAGTTTGGAGGTTGCAAGGGACTTATTTTTGGAAAGGCAAAGAGCTACTTGTTTTTAGTGGGTTGTTATTTTCTTTTTTATTTGTGGGTTTTTTCCTTGTAGTAGGTTTCTTTTTTCTTGTTTGATGTCACAATACTGTTATTAGGTTGCTTCTTCCTTTTTGTTTAAGAAGATGAGGGTAGGGCAGAGGGGGGGCTGATCAGCAGCACTAGGCACCAGGTCATTGTGCCAGTAGAAGGGTGGGGGGAGGGGGGGGGGGGTTAGGTTGCCTTGCTCTGAGCAGGGGCTGCCATCTGCTCAGGCGACAATGGCCCAAGGAAGGGAACATGGGGGTGGAAAGGGAGCACGTGGGAAAAAACGAAAACAATATTTTAGATTCCAATACATCTGTTCATCGCCATTTAGATATGAAGAAGGGAGGAAGAAGGGGGGCAAGTTATTGTGTTTACCTCGAAGTGTATATTGTGTGTCAAAGTGGGAGCTCTAAAATTTTCTTATTGTCTTTTATATGTATCAGGGAATATAGGAACCTGTCTTTTTTTTGGTAAATTGCAAATGGGAAACAAGATAAATGGGAAATAAGGGATTACTGAAGGTGGTCTCTTTTAACGTAAATGGCCTTAATAATAAGAGGAAAATGAGGGCCATTGAGAACTGGATTAAGACGGAGAACCCCTCTCCTATCCTGTTACAAGAAACCCATATTCCAGCGGAGTAAATAGCAGATTTTTCAATGTTCAAATCTTGGGCTGTGTATAGGGGTTTCCCTTCATCTTCTGCAGCCCATAGGGGGACAGCGATTTTTCTCAGTAAGAAACTTCAGGCCGAGGTAGTCAACTCAGCGAGTGATCAAAACGGAAGATGGTGTTGGGTCACCTGTAATCTAGGAAATAGATCTTTGAAGCTTGCTAGTCTATATGCCCCAGTTGAGGATAATCCTACCCCATATGAGGAATTTTTTCAATCATTAATCCAAGTTTCAGGAGAGATAATTGTGGGAAGGGATTTCAATTTGCTAATGAATCCTAAAATTGGTTCCTCATCCAATGTAAAAAAAAAAGTTAAAGCAAAAATCTTTTAAATCAGTTCAAAGCTATAGCTCAATGCTTGATATAGTTGACCCTTGGCGGGCCACATGTCCTACTGAAATTGCTTATACTTGTTTTTCAGGTAGATTCCATACTTTCTCACGTATCAATTTTTTTCTTATTTCCAGGTGTATGGTTTTTAAGTCACAAAAAATTCTTCAGAGCGGGCTCTCGGACCATGCACTAGTTATTTTAGAGTTGGAACTGGGCGAATGTAAGAAAACTGCCAAAAGATGGCAGTTAAATCGACAATACTTATTGGTGGGAAATTGGGTCTTTTTTATTAATTTAGAAATCAGAGAGTTATTCGAGCAAAATCATGGCTCAGCTCCACTGCATGTGGTCTGGGACTCGTTTAAAGCTTTTTTCCGTGGGCTTGCTATTGCTAAAGACGCGGAGAACTCAAGGAGCAGGAAGGAGGAAAAACAAACACTTGAACAAAAAGTGCAAAGGTCTCTTGATGGATTCCTCTCTACCCCCACCGTGGCGAATCGTTGACAGCTGGATCAGGCTAAACAGAATCTAGCCGAGAAATATTATGCTAAAAGTGAATCTCTATTTCAGAAGGATAAGCAAAACATTTATGAGGAAAGCAATTTTACAGCAGATTTTTGGCATGGCAGGCAAGGGAACAGGCTGTAAGCAATCAAATAATCGCACTGAGATGTCCCACTTCAGGTGATTGTTCGGAGGATTTGGGAGCAGTAGGCAATATCATGGTACAACATTACGAGAGGATATATGGCCAACAACAATCGATAAATGTGTCAGCTTTGGGAGACTTCCTCCAGGTAAATGAGTTACCTGTCTTAACAGACTTAGAAAAAAGTAACATGGCGAGACCATTTACAAAAGAAGATCTAGGTGGGGTTTTCAAAAACCTCCCAAACGGTAAAGCCTGTGGGCCAGATGGCCTCCCTGCTGAGTTTTTTTAAACATTTGCAAGTGCAATTATGGATTATTTCCTTTTATTGGCAAATTCAATTTTGGAAGGAGGCTCTTTGAGAAAGGGGAATGTAGTCAGCTTTCTAAAGAAAGGCAAAAATAGTGAGGACCCTAACTCATATCACCCGATAACGCTTTTACATTCTGACTACAATTAATTACTAAACTTTTAGCCAATCGTTTTAATGAGAGGCCTCGCATTTAATCCATCCTGATCAGAATGGTTTTACAGGTGGGAGGCAGCTCGGAACCAATACGCATTTCTTAGTAGAGGCACTAGACTACTTCGAGACCCGGAAGATGCCAGCATTAGTACTGTTTTTAGACGCAGAGAAGGCATTTGATTTGGTTATTTGGGAGACTTTATTTTGTATTTTAACTAAATTTGGCATACCCTCTAAATTTACAGGGCTGGTTGAGAAATTATACATGAACACAGAGACCAATATTATCATCAATGCCACTCAGGTTGGCCAAGTAAACGTCAAAAGGGGAACCAGACAAGGATGCCCGTTATCCCTGGTGCTATTCGCCTTTTTCATTGAGCCCCTTGCGACCGCAATCAGGAATAATGGGGATATTTGTCCTCCGCTTCCAACCATGGGGAAAGTAAAATTATACGCAGACGACATTATGCTTATTATAAAGCCCGAGGAGGAAGTGCATGCAAAAGCTTTCCAGATTTTTTATCTTTATGAGTTGTTCGGTGGCTACAAAATTAATAATAGGAAAACAGAAATAATCCTGTGTGGGTGTCCATCCAGGGTTTTACATGCTGGCATTCTTCTGTGCTTGAATTAGAAGCCTAAGAGGTATTTAGGGGTCTATTTTTCGCCATTAATTTCGGAACTTTATGATTTGAATTTCGTCCCATTGCTACAGAAAGTTCAGGACTTATTTACACGATGGAATTCTCTCCCTTTAACCATTTTAGGAAGGCAGTGATTAATTTGTAAGATAATAAGTGCCAGGGCCCTAGTCAGGGAGACACTGCAGGTTGCACATGCCATTGCCCCTGTCAGTGACAGTACCAGCACAACTACTAACCGTCACACTCTTACAAGTGTGACAATTCATATTATACAAGGCCCCAAAGCTATGGCAATGGCTTAGATGGCAGGTGTCAGTCATTGTTAATGTATATTAAATTAATAAACAGCTGCTGTGCTCATACCTAAATAAGGCAGACAGTGCCACCATGGGTGCTGACTATTAAGTGCCGTAAAGAAAATCAGATTCACTGCCCATTATCAATATTCAGATCGCCTAACTTAGTAAGATACAAGTGTTTACATTGCTTTTTTGATAGAGGTCAGGCATTTTTTAGACTGTACTTCATCCCAGTTATTAATGTTACAACCCCAATAGCTGATCTTCTTGTCTCAGCAGGTATTAGTGGTCCTTCTTTAATTACACAAAATTGGTCCAAGTCTGGCTTTTATCGACTCTCCGATTTTCTCCGGAATGAAAGATGGATGAATGTAAGGGAAATGACTCAATTATTCCCCGGCGAGTTCCTCCTCCTAGGTTCATATAATATTCTTAGTAAATTCTTTAGCAAACTCGATTTGCTTCAGATTTGTGTCCAGAAACAGTTAGCCTATGACTTGCTGGAAGATAGGGTAGGGAAAAATCTGGGGGAATGGAAAAAATGTCTAGCCATACTTAAAGGGGTAGATCTGGAGGCCAAGCCTATAAAAAAATGGGGTAAACATGAAGATTTGGAAACTACTGCAAAAATGTGGTCCACAATGAATAAGTTAAATTTCAGCTAAGTCAGAGGGGCTAACTGGAGATGGATGTTATATTTTAGCAAGTGGCTATTATATAGAACTCCCTGATTTGTAGCCAAGGTTTATCCCAATCAATCGGGGGCAGTGCTTCCGGTGTCATATTCATCCTGCAGCTAACTCGACTCACATAATATTACAGTGCCCCCTTATCCAGAAGCTCTGGAATGATATTTTTGAGTATCTGGCAACAGAGTGCTTGATACCAACCGGGTTTAATGATCGACTGATACTGTGGGGTTATGACCCAGATCTGCAGTTACCCGAGAAGTTCACTAAACTTCTATATATTGGCATGGCTGTTGCCAGATCACTCCTATTCCAAAGATGGCGAACGGATTTTAATTCCATCTAAAATTTATTGGATTCGGAAAATGGGTCAGGTTAAAAGAAGCAAACAAACTTATGCTTCACGAATTGGAGGTCTTAAGAAATTTGAGAAGATTTGGGCACATCATTTTGACTTTGATCTCTAAAATTAGTATATAACCTGCTGTATCCCTTGAATCTGTCCTTCTTGTTATGAATCCCAGAACCTGGTATCTTAATATCGATAGTATATTTCATGTCATTTTATATTCAGTATTAATTATTAGATCTGTTGTGTATTGATCAGTGGCGGTATTTATTATCCCTTCGAATGCCATGGCTGGATTTTAAAAGATGTATATCTGGATGTAATTCTATGTATTTTCTATGGTTTTCAATAAAAAAAATTTAAAAAACTCTGCATGTACCATGCAGCATATCTTCCAAATGAATGTCATCTACAACCATGACTTGATTGGGTGCTCTCGGATTGTTTATATCAACGCATCCATCCTAGTATGGCAGGACCATCACTTGACACATAAACATTGCTTTCAACGCACTTTGTCTCATACTGTACGAGTCCCAATATGTATCCTAAAATATCAATGGGTTCAGCCTGGTAAACCCCAGGATCTATATCTTTGGGTTGTAGTGACACACCCTTCCACTGCATTTTAAACAATTCTTCAGGAATTATTGTAAACATCGACCCAAGTCTATCACTAGCTCTATACTACACCCACAAAGCTCAAATATTTCTGTGAGCTTCCTCATTCTTCCCACCCCTTTTTTCCCTTCTGCATGCTCATCCACCACCAGTATCCTATCCCCATATTTGTGTTCTTCTCCCTCCTGGACAACACTCCCTCTGGATTTGGTCCTCTCCTTGTCCACATTACTTCCCTGTCTGCACATGCAGACATAATGACCCTTACGTCCACATGTCCTACACTCTTGATTAACAGAAAAACAACGATTAGAATCAGCTAAATGATATGTGCTCCCACAGCGCACACATTCTTTCACCTTGCTTCTTGAAGATATAGCTAGACTTCCCATACCACTTTTTCCAACACAACACTAACCTCATCATCTTCATCACATATTCCTCTCCCTACACTAGCTACCGCACCACTGATTCTCTCTTTTGCTTAACCTCTCATATTTTTTTCTCCCTACATTGAACAATTAGTTGGCCTCAAATTAGTTCCTCTGTCATTGTCCCAAAGCGACATTTGACAGAAAGTTCTTTCAATCTTGCCACAAATCCATCTATGGATTCATGTTCCACTTAGGGTTGGGTATAAAATGTATATCTTGCCATCACCCAGTTAACTTCTTTAGCAAATCTTGTTTCCACAAGCTTAAGGGGTTCATTAAAGACATTATCAATAGGTTGAACATTGGCCCCTACTACCACTGGCAAATACTTAAAGATGCGCTGGCCTTCACTACCTAACACACTCAACAGAAGAGTATTTTTCCTTGCAGGGGAACATTTTTGTAATGTAGTTTTCTAACATTTCTACCCTATCCTCCCAGGATATAACTGGTGTTCCTGGCTGTGACAAAAATAAAGGTGGCATGATCATATTAATTGGTATAGCCATGTTGTCCTTTGTAAATAATTGATGTACCTGGAAATAGCAAAATTGTCAAGCAAACTAAAAAAAACAAATACTCTAGGAGATTGTGGTAATATATAGCAAATAATAAGCGGCGTGCAGATCACCGTTGGCACTGCACCCCTGTGCACGTCGTGTGACACTACTACTTCAATGATAGAGCAGAGAAGAACTCTGTACCACAAGGTCTGTGAATTACTGATCTACAACTCACGTCGCCACCTTCGCAAAGACAATAGCGCTTTCAGGAAACCGTCGAGAGCCTGCACATCTGCAAACCAAAGGGTGTGCAGATCACTGTAGATAGGGACTGCACGCATTCAGTAAACTGTCGAGAGCCTGTACATGCACAAACCAAATGGTATGCAGATCACCTAAGATCAGGGCTTTACGTGTTGTAGCCTTTCCACTGTGTTAACCAATGGGTGTGCAGGATGCCGTAGGCTGTACCTCAGCGTGCGTGTACGAGTCTTTCAGACTTCTGCATAAAGATTTATTTTATTTTAAAATGGTGGCACGTATACATATGGTACATGGCATGTCCAACATTATCAGACACCAATACATCAGTTTGGTAGGGGTTGACCCAACAGTAGCTGCGCGGACTTTCCTTCCTACCGCATGCTTGATCTCAAGCGTCTCGGCCCAACAGTGAGTACAACACTGAATAATAAACACAGTATCCGATACATGCCAAAAATGTCAGTCACGCTTATAGGTACGAGTACGGGCACCTTCTAAGAATAGGCTGAGGCTGCTCACACAGTGACATCCAAATATGAGATGCTGGGCACGCACTGTGCTGGTAACTCGACCACAAACAGGTTCACTCTGGTTCTGTGCTGTATTTTCCGCCACATTATGCGCATATGGTAAGTCTTCCCTTCCCCATCTTTGCCAGCTTTTCAGGTGTTATGTAAGGCTCTGTGGAGTGAAAAAAAGGTGGTTTCTTCTTAAAAAAAGCAGGCTACATAATGGGATATAATGTGCCCATCGATACTTGGCACATATTTTGTAACTGCTCCCTCTGCAAGCATGTTCCCCACAGCTCTTCTGCCAAACTGAAATCTCCATCCATGGTGTCTTGTAATTCCAATACAAAAATGAGACTTTTGTTTCCTGGGGGTTTTCCGACAAGTTGCTCTTCCAAACCGTTTCCCATTGCCAAGGGCAGTTTCCGGCTATGTTCCCAACTTTTCAATTGTATATATTTAAATCTTGAAAGTGTGCCCCCAACAGTGCAGTTAATTCATTCCATGGTATAAGGTTACCGTCTTGGGGAGGGGCGTGGCTAACCGCCTAAAGTGGCACACAGAGTGCCCTGATGCCCCTGACACATAGGGCCCGGTCTGCCGAGGATCGGAGCGCGTGGCCGCAGCGATTCCGGGGCGAGGTGAACTTGTTGGGGTCGACTGGGCAGTGGATGCAGGTGCCACAAGCAGTGCTGGATGCGGAGTGACTTGGTACAAGACAGCCCGAAGCTGCTGAGAGGGACAAACGGAAAAGGCAGCTCGTAAGCCCAGATTAAAGGCAGGATCTGGTGGCCTGTGACGAGCTGGGGTGCTTCCGAGGGAGGAGTGGGCCCCTGGGAGAGACCAGAGCTGTGGACGCCGGCGCTGCAAGCAGAGTGAGTCGCGTGGAGCCTACGGCCTAAGCAAACCAGATCTGATGAGTGAGGTGGCCCAATTAAGTGACTCGCAAAGCCGGAGCAGAGGTGGCGGCCGGTGACTTGCGGAAGAGATCGGCCTGCACTCACCTAAAGCACCCGGGAGGTCCAGGCGGACGCCGTGGACACCTGTCAGCAGTGGCGTCACTAGGGCTGGTGTCACCCGGTGCGGGTAACTCATGGTGTCACCCCCTCACAACTTACCGGATGGACCATCTCACCCTCTGCCTGCACCATCTCACCATCTGCCTGCACCATCTCCCCTCTGCCTGCACCATCGATCCCTTTGTCCGCACCATCTCCCCTCTGCCTGCACCATCTCTCCCTTTGTCCGCACCATCTCCCCTCGCCTGCACCATCTCACCCTCTGCCTGCACCATCTCCCCTCTGCCTGCACCATCTCCCCTCTGCCTGCACCATCTCTCCCTTTGTCCGCACCATCTCCCCTCGCCTGCACCATCTCACCCTCTGCCTGCACCATCTCACCCTCTGCCTGCACCATCTCCCCTCTGCCTGCACCATCTCTCTCTTTGTCCGCACCATCTCCCCTCCGCCTGCACCATCTCACCCTCTGCCTGCACCATCTCACCCTCTGCCTGCACCATCTCACACTCTGCCTGCACCATCTCCCCTCTGCCTGCACCGTCTCTCCCTTTGTCTGCACCATCTCCCCTCCGCCTGCACCATCTCTACCTCTGCCTGCACCATCTCTCCCTCTGCATCCACCATCTCTCCCTCCGCCTGCGCCATCTCTCCCTCTGCCTGCACCATCTCCCTCTGCCTGCGCCATCTCCCCCCTTCCCACACCATCTCCCCTCTGCCTGCATCATCTCCCCCTCTGCCTGCACCATCTCCCCTCTGCCTGCACCATCTCCCCTCCGCCTGCACCATCTTTCCCCTCTGCCTGCACCATCTCCTCCTCTGCTTGCACCATCTCCCCCTCTGCCTGCACCATCTCCCTCCGCCTGCACCATCTCCCCTCTGCCTGCACCATCTCCCCTCTGCCTGCACCATCTCCCCTCCGCCTGCACCATCTCCCCTCCGCCTGCACCATCTCCCCTCTGCCTGCACCATCTCCCCTCGCCTGCACCATCTCCCCCTCAGCCTGCACCATCTCCCCTCTGCCTGCACCATCTCCCCTCTCAACCAATAGACCTTCCAAAAACAGCCCTATAGTTACATTAGTCCATTCCTGATTTTCTATTTGATTTAATGCGCTTAGACACTCATATCTGCAACTGCATGGTTTATATTTGATGGTTTGAACAGGAAAAACTAAAGACATGCATGGTTTAGTTACCAATACTTTGTCCTTTACTTTGCATTTTGCTATTCCTGCAAACTCATCCTTAGGCTGGAGGCTTGCTATCCAGCTCCCAACAGCAACTTCTCAGGGTGATATTCTCAATTTAAGGTAGTGGTTGCAGAAATACAGTTGGTGCAGTGCCAGCCATCAAGCAGCTACAGCACGTAGAACAGCCTATAATAATAAGGACTCACCTTACCTTATTCTGTGCATGCCAAACTCTTGCCTTGCGGAGCGTCTGCACAGGTCGCGCCCCAGCCTACTCAACAAATATGTGTAAGCCTCTGACGCAGACGTCGACACTCCCATTGTGGAGGGGTGGGGGGCATGGAGAGGCCCAAGCAGGTGCTGTGTCGAAAGTTTATTATGACCCCATCAAGTGGAGGCTTTCTAATCACAGTCACTGGAGCACTTCCTGTGTGCTTAGGATTCTAAAACGGGCCGATAATGTGGCCTGCTAACTCGTGTTCTGCTCTGCTCCCAAAATAAGCCACGGATTTGATAACCTGGCATGCAATGACTAAAATGCACATCATAAGTAACAAAGAAAGATCGGAGTTGTTGCCTAATAATCCTCATGCTTACGGTTTATCTGCTCCTTTCCCTTGAGCTGCGACGTCACCAGCTTTGGAAGTTTTGTGACCATCCTGGGCAGGACTGTAGCAGAGGAGCATTTCAATGTATTTTTCGAGTGGGTGCAGAGTCGCATTCAGTTCTCCTCCAGGTGGGAATAACGCTGGAAGGGCAGGCGGCAGCGCCACTAACAATATTTAAATATTTTAAGTGTGAACAGCAGGCACACTTAACATCGTCATTCCTTTATTCGCGCTCAATGGCTTTCTGCTCCAGGGAAATACGAGACCAGTGCAGGAAGCACAGCCTCTTTCAATGACTTTCTGAGCAGCCCCGCCCACGCCGAAGATTCGCAACTATGTTTGTTCCAGGCAGGCTGGGCGGGGCTAACAGTCTGACAGAGGGAGCAGCAGGAAAATACACAATAGATCCGTGGCTGGTACCTGGTAATCAGAACGAGTCCTCCAAGCCCAGCGCAGGCAGGAAGGATTAATTTCTCGAAGGGGGCCCCCTTCAAGTACTGAAGACTGAGGGGCTGCAGAGGTGTTTGTTACGCCCCTGCACAGCGTAACCGTAACCAGATGGTGTCACCCCATGTGAGGGTGTCACCCGGTGCGGTCCGCACCCCCGCACCCCCCTAGTGACGCCACTGCCTGTCAGCCTGCGGAGTCTGAGAGCAGGCATCGCAGATGAGGTGAGCCGGGTGTGGGAGTTGTGAGGCGGCGTACCCGTACAATTGGTAGAGCCCGGAGGTCGATCGGGCCTAGACCCCCCCCAGCAGTAGCACCAGGGTGGCATTGTGAAGAGTGTTGTGCTGGTGCAGCTGACCACGGGGCCTTGCGTTGCACTCTCTGGGGAACACCCATTGTCGCACCTTGCCTGGTGTCACAAGGGAGGCGGCACAAGCGTCGGCTGGGACCTAGGCTGCCCCCTCCCTCCACATCTCCCTGCAACCCATTGAGTGCCCAAGTCTTCGAGCTTTAAGCCGCAGATGTTCTTCTCACAAACCGAGCGGTGCGGGGAGGCACGAATCACAGAAGCTGCTGCTGTGCTTCGCCCCCACGCCTGTCTGGCCCACACCTGGGATCGGTTTGGCATTGTCAGCCCAATTCTGTCCGGGCCGCGGAGTGGTAGGCATCAACCCTGGCAGCCTAGTCAGCATGCGAGTAGGACCTGGCACGGCAGCCCTAGAAGCAGGGGTCTCCAAACCGGTCCTGGAGGGCCGGATCCATGCCAGATTTTTTGGATATCCCCATTGAGATACATGTAGTAATTTTAAAAATCTGGCATGGATCCGGCCCTCCAGGACCGGTTTGGAGACCCCTGGGAGAATGGAAACCAGCAGGGACTGATCCTCAGTGATATTCAAGGGCTGATCTTCATACTGATTGGAGGGGGGTGCCTGTGGGGCCCTAAAGCTGCCTGGATTCGGCGAGGCACTGGAACCTACGGATTTAGGCCACCAGACATACAGCCATGTGCGTAAAGGATCGTATCGTCCTGGTCTTCACATGTATCCCCCACCTCTGGGTCAAAGATATGGGTTCTCGGGCCGGCCATGTTTGGAAGTAACTCATCAGCTCAGGAAGTCTGGAATACTTACTGGGGTGTTGAATTACCTGCAGATCAAACTCATCTTGCCATAGGGCAGTGATAAGTCCCATGAACTGTGGTGAACAGCGGCATTGGGTGG
The DNA here is from genome assembly GCF_964263255.1 of Lissotriton vulgaris. Classification (NCBI taxonomy): domain Eukaryota; kingdom Metazoa; phylum Chordata; class Amphibia; order Caudata; family Salamandridae; genus Lissotriton; species Lissotriton vulgaris. The sequence continues at coordinate 1,346,909,478 of NC_141693.1, read as the reverse complement.
TGCAGCCGGGCGGTGGGCTTCAGACAATTCCCACACAGTATAATACACGTGTCCTGTCTGGGCTTGGATAGGGGACGCAGCGGGGGAGGCCAACCCGTGGCTTCCACTCACTGGTGTGGCCTGGAGCATCATGACCCTCGCCCCTAGATGCCTAATGTGCAGCAATTGGCCATGGGCCGCATCCGCTCGGCTGTTCCGCAAGGGGGGACCCCCGAGACACCAGAGTGGGGGCATCTTCGAGGGCAACGGGACCTGCAGAATCGCAACAACCAGACCTCTCATCTAAAATCGACTCAGTATTGGCGGCGGTTGAAAAGATTGGCACAACACTGGCACAGATGGGTACTTCCCTTGAGACCAGGATCGATTATTATTGTTGGATCCATGGAGTATCTGCGTTCCTACATATACATAAATTATGAACCTTAATTTCCCAAAAACTACTAAATGGATTTACACCAAATCACAAAAAGCATGATTCTTTCTGGGTCAAGATCTAGCTTTCTGCCAAATTTAGTGTAATTCCTAAGGACATCTGCATGGGGAAAACGCGTTTTTCGAACTCCACCTTTTTCTTGGCCCCTGCTTGATGTATCACCTCGACACTGACCAGAAAGAAGCTGAGGAGGAGAAACCTTTTAGGGGCAGGGGGAGGTTCTGTGAAGATTTGCCAAACAGCGCCAAAGTTATAAGCAAACCAAAAAATACACTTCCTATAGAAACGTGGTCCTAACTATTTCTAACAGTGGCAACTGCCACTAGGCAATATATATATTCACTGAAAAATTGGGCGCAGGGCCCGAGGCTAGAGGCTGGAGTTACATATAGTAATAAAATATTACATAACATTGACAAATAGAATGCTAGCTATTAACTGAAAAAACTAAAATTAAAGTGACATTACTGTTAGGTATGGTAATAATTATTTAAACCAATGGCTAAATAGACATTATAGTTAGGTGAAAATGTCAGTTAAAACATAACATTGAAACTCACTAATTATAGTTAGGCTGTTCGGAATTCGGTTAAAACCGAATGTGCACGAAAATACCCTACTGAATGAAAATCAGCTGAGCTGGTTTAAACCGAGTCTCACCGATTTTCATTGTTGTTGCGCCTCTTGACCACTTGATGGTGCCAAAGCAATGCAAATCATTGCCTGCCTGTGATGTCTGGCACAGAGGTGTCAGGGGAAAGCTCTGCTTCTTCAAATGGGCAGACGAGGTGTGAATGGCCCAAGGGTGAGAGTAACACCAGGCCCCCTGCCTGGCTCACGTGGGGGGAGAGGAGCTGTTCAGTTGTGGTTTGCTGTCTTACTGAGGCCGGGTGCACTGGAGTACTTAACAGGTCTTTCAAAAGACCATTTACTTAACAAGGCTTTGTCAATAAAGTAATGGTGGGGGACGGGCGCCGGAGAAAGAGGTTGTGCGCTCGTTTCTGGATTGTTAGTTCTCGCCTAGCACAGCCCTCCACTGCCTTCCTTGATGGCGTTGAACCCTGACGTGTGTGGCCCTCTCTGCACAGTTTAGTCTATGCTTGCAAGAGTGCTCAAGTGTGGTCTGATACGCTTTTAAACCGGCTCTAAAGAATGCTGTTGAAATACAAGCCACCCTTCCCGATTCAGGCGGGAGACTACCGATTTGATGGCTAGTCTCCCGCCTCCCGATTTATGCATCTAGAAACCCGATGCCAGCACGTAATTGAATAATGTGCCTCTCTTCTTTAATGCGAGGAAGTGGCAACCTGAACCTGCAGCAGCAAACTGGAAAGAGTGGCTGATGGCACTGTGTGTCTCTAAACGGAAGTTACAACTAGCCTGTTAGAGCAGCAAAGGGAGCCCTCGTTTTGCGTTATCTTTATTGAAGTGAAAGCCGGTTCGTAGAAGCTGGAAACAATAGAGATAAGGGGTGAGTATTTTCCTTCGCACCCAGCAGTGGGCCGTTTATACGCCTGCAAAAGATAATTTATTTTGCAGGCGTATAAACGGCCCACTGCTGGGTGCGAAGGAAAATACTCACCCCTTATCTCTATTGTTTCCAGCTTCTACGAACCGGCTTTCACTTCAATAAAGATAACGCAAAACGAGGGCTCCCCTGCTGCTCTCAGAGTTGACATAGAATGCTGGGGTGGTCATAGCTGCCGAGGTTGCAGATTCCTTATGTGTGGCATTTTTATAATCTTGGTGTTTTTAGGAGTGATATTCAATGACTATGAATGACACTTTCCAGTTAGCAAAATCAAGCAATGTTGAGAAGGAGAACGTGTAAATATCAGAAATTACACCCATTTGCTCAACAAGAAATTCTAAGATCTTAAAACTGCATTAAAGCACCAAAAATGGAAAGGCACTGTAGGACCCAACTGCTCCAAACGGGGTTGTTTCATTGCTGAATTGTACACAATTTTTACGTGGCAGCAGTTGAGTGCAGCTGTGAGCTTGAGGTGGAAGAAGATCGGTACCCCTTCTATGTGCCAACAATGCGCATGCAGAACTTGATATTTATATTTTATTGAAAACGTTTTTAAGGTGATAAAAAAGCACTACCCTTTTTAAAATGTGCATTCATCTCTTCCAAAAACAAAACGCATATTTTCAGGTGGCCGTAAGCAGCAGCAGCTTACCTCAACATGTAAATTCAGGCATCCGCTTTATGCAGAGGGTCTGTCTGCAGCATTTCGTATTGTTGCCAATGTTTTGGAGGCATAGCTTTCACTGTCAGACTCTGACTCACGTTACTGCACCTCCTATGTGCTGACGCTCCTCGACCCCCAGTGTATGGGATCTCAGAGTATTTCTTCTGCCTCCAGCCTGACTGTACTGGTCCCCATCAACTATTCCCCTAGAGTGAGTGGAAGCGAAGGCGGCCTCGGAGTCCCTGGTCGGTGCCAAACTCTCTCGACTCACTCTGCCGCCGGGGGCATTTTAGCGCATAGACACAAGAACTGTATAACAGGCAGAATAAACAATCAGATGGGCTGTTATCAACCCCGCTTTATTTAACGCCACATCCAGTAGCAGCACTAGCAGTCCTGTGACCTCACCAAGGAAGGCCCACATCTAACCCCATGAAACACTGCGTCGCCCCTGTATGAGTCACCTTGACGGACCTTGCAGCACAATCTGCGCATAACACACAGATTAGCACAGCAGTGACTGACAGTACCACAGGGTGGCTGTGCAGTGCAGCGTGGGTCGTCTGAACGTATAGTGTCAGGCAGGGGGAGGCTAGAAGCACCCTTGCGAGACCGTGGTGCTGACCGAAACAGAGCAATTTAAAGGCAGCAGGAAGAGCAGCTTTCGGAGCCGACTTCGGTGCCCTGTTCAATTCAGACACACATGCTCCTGTCCCAGAGCTGCCCTGCAAATCGCATAGGAACCCTGATTAATTTAGAACTTGAACGCAGAGCTGCTGTTTGCAGTGTGACTGCAGTCACTACCTGCTTCACCCGGGCTTAATCCCGAAGGTGGTCAAGGCGCTAAAAATGCGTGACTAATGCATTTTAATGCAGTGATGCGGATCACCACATTAAAATGCGTTAGTGTAATGCCTGATGTGTGGTACTTGGCAGTGCTGTGTGTTCAAGCCCCTGCGACGGGCAGGGCGTGTCTACCGAGATTCCCGCCTAAATTGGATTCCTGAACAAACAGGACAGACCAGGTTAGGGAAGAGACAGGGAACACAAGTTAGCTTAAAGGCATTATCTGTTTTAACAAACAAAACTTCTGTTAATGCTTGCTCATTCTAGAGTCAGAAATTAGCTGTACAAGCCCTCATTCCGTCAAGCATGGATTATCGTTATAGTCTCTATCTTGGCATTTCAAATGCTGGGCTGTCCAAAATTCAGGTAGTACAGAATTCAGTCATCCAGTTAATACTTGGTTTGAGGAGACAGGAGCATGTGTCTGTTTTCACTCATAGATTACATTGGCTCCCTACTGAGAAGGATTTCATTTGAGTCTGCCATGTTTCTTATTCAATACATGGAAGAGAGCCCCTTTCCCAACAAACTTTCACCTGTAGCAACCCAATTGCCGACCCCGCTCATAACCTTGTGCTCCTCAAGGTGAGACCTATTGCCTGCGCCAATGCTTGTTTTTTAAATGTGCGCGATTCCCCGTCTTCATTGAACTGCAAACTCAAACTATGCAACTGATGTTGACCAAGTCCTTATCAGAGTTGGTAGGCTACCAGAAACATGCTTAAAAAGCAGACACTGCACTAGTCAGGTGACCATGTCCTTTGTGGAGTGCAACACTCTCTGAGCAGAAGAGGGGTAGTGACTCTGGAACACAGACTGTAACTTCCAACTTGCTGAGTGATTAATTCACGCTCTCATTTAAAACAAGCATTTGCAATGCATTAGGTCTGGCATTTACGCAAGTTTGAGCTATTGACATTGCAAATAACAATGCCTTTTATTTTTGTTTTCGTTTTTAAAACATTAATAAAAGGCTTTGTCATTTACAATGCCAATAGCTTAAACTCGCATAAATGCGAAACCTATTGCATTGCAAATGCTTGTTAAATCTGAGCTGCAGAATCAAAGGACAATGGAAAGTATTTCATGACTGTATTAAGCTTCTGAAATGTAGAACAGTATACAATTTCTGACGAAAAATGGGAAAAGCAATAATAAAAGCAAAGCGTTCCATAAACACCGGTAAAACACTGTTTCAATTGTTTTTTTATGGCGCGAAAACGAGTAACCACTGAAAAGCACTGTTTTTATGAGGCATTGAAATCACTGGAAAACACTGAGAAAACACCACCAGAATTTCCCAAAAATAGAAACTGAAAACAGGAAAGCCTAATTATAGTATTCTTTAACTTGTGCCCCGAAGTAACTATGACTCACACTCTTACCACACACTGCTAATCACCTCACATATTACATTTCCCATGACATGCTCTATAATATCATTGATAACATCATTGCAACACCTGAAATTGCATTATTGATGACAACACTGTGCATGGTGGGGTCGTGACTTTCAGTTACTTTAGGGCACAAACTATAGTTACTTGAGATAGCTATAACTGGTGAATTTCAATGGTTTTGTTGATTTAAAATGGCATGTTGGGGGCGTGGCCAAGATGGCGATGGAGTGAGATGTGTTGCTTAGTCCCTCCGGCGCCACCACCAGCTTAGCCTTGTTTAAGCCCCCGGAGCGACACGATTTTGGTGCCCTTCCCTGCCGCTGTGAGCCCTGAGTCACAGGAGCGCAAGCCGGCGGCGAAATTCGGCCTCCCCAGTGAAGCGGAGCACCCGTGACCGGCCGCGAGCGCCGCAGCGAGAACAGGCCCACGATCCCCGGCCTAAAGTTAAAAGAGAGCCGGCAGCGGCGGGGGACCTTGCACCGGTGAGCTTCTGGCCGAGCGCTTTACCCCCCCGGCGGCTGCAGCAGGGTGCGGCTGGACGGAAGAGGCGTTGAGAGAGGACCACTGGCCAGAGGGGGTCAGACGCGGCACCCCCCGTGCGGAGGCCGCCGGAGCTGTGGCGCTGCCCCGCCCCCTCGCCATCCGAGATATCGCCGCGGCGGGAGGACCGACTGGCGGCAGGAGAGATCAGTGACGGCAGGAGAGATCGGTGGCGTAGACCCGGCCTGGTGATCGGTTGGGGGCCCCCCGGATTGTGGAGGGAGTGAGCGGGCCCTTTGGCACAGTCGAGCTCGGCGGAGGCCTGTGGCTGGTGGCCGGGTGGGCTCTGGCCTGCTGGAGTAGCGGAACCTTGGGGACCGGTGAGCAACGGAGATCCGCAGAGTGAGCAGCAAGGTGGGGCCCTTCTGAGAGTGGCAGTGCGGTGCCATTGTACCCGGACACCTGGAGTGCATGAGAACGTGGGGGGGGCCCGCCTGGCCTTGGTGCCCCGGATTCAGCGCCCCTGGGACCCCCCTGACCTACTGGTCATAACCCAACTATTGACTGTCAGCTTACCCCACTCTGGGGGATACTGGAGTAGCGGTGGGCCGGCTCTGCGGTGGGCACGCTCCTTCGGTGGAGGCCCTGCGGAGCTTGCCACCTAGCACATTAGCGCGGAGGGGCGTGGGAGCGCTGTGGGGTCTGGGCGGAACGCCGTCATGTCGAATAAAACACGCAAAGATAAACCGGAGAAGCCCGGTAAGGACGTACCCCCGAGGGGATCCCAGCATGCGGCGTCTCCCGGTCCCAGCACCTCCCCGAAATCAAACGATGGGGAGGCTCCCGCCACCAAGGCATTTATGCTGGAACTCTTTACCTCCATTAAGTAAGACATTACCGAACTGCGCTCCCAGCTGGCCTCGGACTTGCGGGAAGTGCGAAGAGATGTGGATGGCGTTGGCGAAAGGGTGGCTACTCTGGAGGACCATGACTTAAGTACGGCCAGTGACGTGCATCAACTGCAACAAGATGTGCTCCGGCTCACTGAGCAGGCGGTTGCCTCTGTCACCTCTGCCACAGTGCCAGCTTCACAAGAGAGCTCCGGGGTGGCGTGAGCCCTGCGACTGAGCTTAATCGGCATAGAATGGACTTTTCTCCGTCAGCTCTCGACCATCTCACAGGGAAAGGGGGCAGTGGTGGCCCCTATGGCGTCAGAGATGATGATGTCCCCATAGTTTAGCTCCGGGGCGGTCTGATCCTTGAAGCGTCGGCTGCCTGGCGCCGGAGGACCACTTGACTTCAGGTACCGTGGGTAACTTTGTACTTTTTGAGAAGACACCCCGGTCCATGGCCTTTGGGGCACACCATGTGGTGTCCCTTCCTCAACCCCTGGAGGAATCCACAGACTTATATGAACCAGTACTGTTAAGCATGTTGTTTCTCCTTTCCTTTTCCTTTCTCCTTGCTGTTTCCTACTGTTCTACTGTTTTGGGGGCAGATCTAGGGATTCTTTGGGGGGGGGGGTACTAACAGGGCTTGTTGGGGGCATGGGGAGGTGGGGGAGCGGGGGGGGTAGTGGTGGCGACAAGTATATGTGGATGACTGTGTTTTTTGCTTTATGGTCTGTAAGTGAGGTGTCCCAGGAAGGTATATGTTTGGCTTTTGGGGTCCTAGGTGTTTGCTCTTTGTCTGTGACGATATGGGGTGGCTATATGGGAGGACCTCAGCTTTTCCAGAGTGCGGGGAGGGGGGATGGAGTTTGGGTATGCTTGGTGGGGGAGTTCTGGTACGGCCGGGATGTGTGGAGAACTGGACTAGCCGGTGTACTCTCTCTCTCAGTCACTTTAGCATGCTGCTATTTTATAGCGTTGCCTATGGTTGTCAACTGTGGATGTGAAAAAGTGAGGCGGGGAGGTGCGGGAGTAGCGATGGTGGGGTTGTGGCCTAATGATGCCTCTTAGTATTGGGACGTGGAATGTCAAGGGCCTGAATTCCCCGCAAAAACGTCAAAGGGTGTGGAAATATGTGAATGATCGCCAGCTTGATATCGTGGGTCTCCAGGAGACTCACCTGGCGCGTAAGGATGAACTTCGCCTCCGGCATAAGCAATTCCCCCTTATATATAGGTTATCTGCTTCTACGAAATGCAGGGGAGTGGCTCTTCTCTTTAGGGCGGCCCTTCATTTTCAGCCTATGGATGTGCGCAGCGACAAGGATGGCCGTTGGCTGATGGTGAGGGGTCTGGTCCATGGTAGACTGTGCACATTTGTGGTTGTGTATGCCCCCAATGCGGGACAAAATAGCTTTCTTCAGGGCCTGCTGAGGAAGATAGGGGACTTTGTTGAGGGGCACCTGTTTCTGTTGGGGGACTTTAACTTAGTGTGGAATAGTGAGATGGATAGCTCTGGTACCCAGAGGGCTGATGCAGGTCTGTTCTCTGCGGGGACACGACTTTTTGGAGATCTGGGCTTTCTCGACGGATGGCGCTCCATGCACCCCCTGACCCGAGATTACACCTTTTTCTCCCATGTCCACAATTCTTACTCTCGACTGGATCACATCTTTCTGAGTCAGGCCCTTAGGGGAGATGTCCGCGACTCTAGCATATTCCCGCTGTCTGTTTCTGATCATAGTCTGCTTGTGCTCGGACTGCGCTGGTCACTGGCAGGTGATGGTCTTCGAAAATGGTACTTCCCGGCAGCAGTTGTTAGGGATGACACCTCAAACAAGGATTTACGAAAGGCTATTAGGGAGTTTTTTTATCTCAATCCGGTGTCCTATACGTCTATAGCCACTACCTGGGACGCCTTTAAGGCGTCACTCAGGGGCACCTGCTTGGCCCTGAATGCCAACCTCAATAAGATGCGTCGGAAAGAACGGAAGGAGCTGAAAGCTGAACTTGCGGTCCTTGAGCAAGCACATAAACAGAATCCATCTAGGTTGACCCTCCGTCCCTTGACGGCGGTTAGGGGGAAGTTGAGGGCACATTACAATAATAGAGCGGAGTTCACTTTGCTGAGACTACGGCACCTTTCGTACTCCCAAGGGAATAAGGTGGGGAGACATCTGGCTCGCCAACTTTGAGAAAAAAGGGAGCGAGACTACATAGGGGGAGTTCAAGACCCGATGGGTGAACTGCAGCACCGTGATGAGACTAAGGCTGGCCTCTTTGGCCGCTTCTACTCAGACCTTTATGCGGGGGATATGCTTGATTCCGAGGCCCAGCGGGAATACTTGCGGGATCTGCCCATACCGCAGGTCTCAAAGGAGTGGAATGCTCTGCTAGCTGCCCCGTTCACTCGCGATGAGGTACTTGACGCCATTAAAAACCTGAAACTCCATAAAGCTCCGGGGCCGGATGGCTATACCGCCCTCTTTTACAAGTCGTATGCCACTGAGGTATGCGATTTTCTGGTCTCCCTTTTTAACGACATGGCTGAATCCTGTGCCGCATCTGGATCGCTGACTGAGGCCGTTATTTCAATTATACCTAAACCTGGGAAGTACCCCGCTCAATGCTCTTCGTACCGCCCAATAGCCCTCCTCAATATTGATGCCAAACTGTATTCCTCGATTCGTGCTAGCAGGCTCCAAGACCTGATGCTGGCACTCATACATCCGGACCAATCTGGATTTATTAAGGGCCGTCAAACCCATGATAATACTAGGCGGGTGGTCCACTTGATAGAGAAAGCTAACAGGTTCCAGATTCCAGCGGTATTAGTGGGCCTCGATGCTGAAAAAGCCTTCGACCGTGTGAACTGGGGCTTCCTGTTCCACACCTTGACTGCCTTTGGTTTCTCGGACAAGTTCCTCTCGATGGTGAAGGCGAACTACAGCAACCCCCGCTCCAGAGTGTCGGTGAATGGGCATCTGTCTGCATTTTTCTCGCACTCACGAGGCACCAGGCAGGGCTGTCCCCTTTCCCCCCTGCTCTTTGCCCTGTGCATTGAACCATTGGCATTAGCAGTGCGGGAGCACAAGGGGATACGAGGTCTCCCCTTTACTGGGGAGCAGCACAAAATTTCCCTATTGCGGATGATGTACTGCTCTCTATTATGGACCCGGCACAATCCCTGCCACATGTCCATGAGGTGTTATCGCGCTTTGAGGAGGTGGCCGGATTCAAGATCAATTACGACAAATCTTATGTCCTGAATCTCACGCTTTCACTTGCAGAGGTGGAACGAGTGCGGCCTCTCACCCCGTTGGCCTGGGCCTCCGGCTCCATCGTGTATCTGGGGGTCCGTTTGACATCCACGATTGGGAAATTATACTCCGCGAATTTTCCACCACTGATGGCAAAGACCCGGGCGGACTTGGAGCGGTGGAAGCCGAAATACATCTCCTGGCTGGGCAGAATTCATGCTATCAAGATGGTCCTCCTCCCCAAATACCTGTACCTCTTTCAGGCGCTCCCCATCCCTCTGGACGTAGACTTCTTTTGACGCCTTAAGACCCAGATGCTCCGGTTCATCTGGCAGGGGGGTCGGGCGCGGTTTTCTTTCACAACTCTGCGACGACGGGGAGGGAGGAGTGGGTCTCCCCGATATGCATTTGTATTACAAAGCGGCGCAATTACGGGTGCTGGTGGAGTGGTCCCAGCAGACCTCGGAGAAACACTGGCTGCACATGGACAGGAGTGTCGCGGGTAGATCCATCTGGGACTTGGCCTGGAAGCCCAAGAAAGACAGACCCCAGAACGCCTACATTAGTACTCCCACCAGTACCACCCTAAAGGTCTGGGATACGTTGGCCACTGACGATCGTTGGACCACCTTCCCATCTCCGTTCACGCCTATACACTTTAACCCGGATTTTCCGCCGGCGCTACAGGAGGGCCCCTTCAGGGTGTGGAGAGAGGGGGGATGTAGGGCATTGACCCACCTATTCCACGGATATATTCCACTCACCTTTGATAATTGTATGAGGGACTATGCAGTTCCCCCGTCAGAGCGATTTCACCATGTCCAGCTGCTCCACTGGGCCACCTCTCCTGGAGTCCTCGATGCAGCTACGAGATCTCCTTCGCCCTTTGAGGCTTTCATCCTCCGGACTTCAGCCATGAAGGGGGCGATATCCTCTCTTTACCAGCTATTACTTACTTCGGCAGTGTCGCCTCGCCCCCACTATATGGGTCAATGGGAGGAGCTCCTGGGGCGGGACATCTCAGACAAGGAGTGGTCGGCACTGTGGCGCGATATCGGCGCGCATAACCATTCGTTGGACTTGAGGGAGGCCCATCTCAAGACGCTTATGGACTGGTACTTATACCCGTCCAAGCTCCATCGTATATTCCCGACTACTTCTGATAGATGCTGGAGGGGTTGTGGCCTGCTTGGGGATTTCCGCCACATCTGGTGGGACTGCCCGATTATCCGACCATATTGGGAAGAGATCCTTTCTCACATTAAGGAGATCCTTGGCTACCCGGTGGAGGACTCTATAGCTTATGTGCTACTGGGCCTCCGAGACCCAATCCTTGAACATCAGACGCGTGCGGACAAGCAAATTTTGTGGCTCTGTCTTGGAGCTGCCAAACTTACCCTAGCGTCAGCATGGAAAAAAGCGGAGGCTCCGGCGATCTCCCTATGGCATACAAAACTATGGAAACTGCTTAGCATGGAACGAGTGGCGGACATCTTCCTGGGCAACTTCCGAAACTTCCAGTACCGCTGGGGCCCCTTGGTCCGATTTCTTTCACGAGGGTTACCATCTGCAGTTTGCCCTTCCTCCATACGATCGCTCCATTTATTTCAGATTTAATAGAGGAACTACACGGGATGATTGCTGAATGTTGTTGTCGCCACCACTAAGGGGGGGTTGGTTGGGTAGGGGGGGCGTTATTGTTTTGTGTTCATTATTTGTTTAAGGCATCCACACACAAGATGAGGCCTTTCAGATCCGTACACGATCTCTTTGTGTGCAAGTGCAGTTTCTCTGCTGGCAACGGAATATCCACCCCGATGGATCTTTGGTATTGTGCGCGAACCTAAATTGCTCTTTTGATCCATGACATTGGCATTCTGCTTTGCCTGATGGCAGCCTGGTGATGCTTAGCACCATTGATAATTGACTATGCTTATGCCCCCTGTGTGGGACGATGTGCGGGATTGCCGCTGTTATTTCTTTTTGTTCTTCTAATAAACTTGAAAATAAAGTTAAAAAAAAAAAATGCCATGTTTTAACTGACATTTTCATCTAATGCTAACGTCCCTTTAACCCATGGTTTTTTCAGTGGTCAGGTCCTACATTCAACCCCACAATGCCTAACATCACGCTGTGCGCAGAGGGGGGTTTCGGGACCGGGTCTGGTTTTTCTTTTATCTACTTTCCGCCCTTAGAGTGCAGCCATAGTACCCACCACAAGGGGCACTGCGCTACAGCTGAAGTGCTTAAAGCACCAGCTTAGAGTGCGGTAAACAAAATATGGTAAGCTATCCTGGGGTCTTGGATTTAATGACCCAGGAGACTTATTTTTGCTGGGGAGCTGCAGTATTCCCTGCAGCCCTTGGAAGGTTATATGGGGTGCTCCTTGAAAGGAGCAGTAAATAAAATAGATGAGTGGCTCCTGACGCTTATTTCTTAATTATTATTTTTTTAAATTTATTTTGTGGGTGTTCTCTAGCTCACCCGCGACACCCACATTTTTCATTTTTGTTGTGGCCGTGACTTGCTGCAATGGCAGCTCCATAGACCAATCAGAGCTGGCAACCCTTTTAAAAAAAAAAAAGATTTTTTTTAACTTGGCTGCCCTAGTACCGATTCGGGGCACCCCACAACATTTTTTATTTTTTTGGTCCGGCAGAGCCCACAAGCAAATTTCCCCATGCAATGTCCATGGACTTCTCTTTAGACCCTCAGAATGTGCTTTTTGTGTGGTTTGGTGAAAATCTATTCAGTAGTTTTTAAGAAATGAAGGTTCAAATATAATTATATATCTGGGTGGTTGGGACCGTAGAAATCTGACAAGATCCCCTCAAGCACAATTGTTTAAGAAATAGAGCATTCTGATTGGCCAAGGGAACTTTTTTGACCTTGGGCCAGTTTGCCCCTGTGGTAGTCAGACTGTTGTGGGAGCGAGTGCTCTGATTGGCTGCCAGCAACATAAGAATAATTGTGCCGGCAGCCATTACAGGACTCTGAGACTTATTCACCTGTCCTGAAGATTAAAAATATATATGAGTACAAGAGGGCATGGCAGGGATACTCTGCCCACCATGTCCTGTAGGTGGGGCCCAGAGGGACACCCCCGGGGCCAAAATGAAAAAAGAATCTGCCATTTTTTTAGCCATTATCCCTCAGGACTCTCTCATGATTGCAGCACAAAAATGGAAATGGCTGCCGCCATTTTGAAAAAAAACATATGGGGAAAGTGGGTTGAGTAGGGCCTTCCTCTCTGAGCCTTTGTAGGCCCAGGTACCCCATATCCTGAGGGCGATATTTCTTGATAATTTTTTTTTAATGGGCCAGGGTGCAAAATAAAAATAGTGGAAGAGGGGCCACATGGTTCCCTTCCCGTGGCCTAAATAGGCCTAAGGTATCCCATCCCCAATGCCATAAGTAACTTTTAAGGGAGGGGTGTCGCACAGCCCCCTCCTGAGCCTTTAAAGGGCCCAGGTCGGCTCAGTGACTGTGTTCCCTGGGAACCTACCCCCAGGATACAGCAGTTTCCCTGTCCACACCAGCGTGAACAGGGAAACATGTTTGCTCCCACCTTGCAGGAACTTTTTTTACTCTCAGGCTGACTATAGCAAACATGGAAGTCTATTCCCATTCGCAGGAGATTTAAACCTGCTCCCGTCGGCAGGGAGCAGACTTTTCTTCTGTTTCTCTTCCTGCACTCCTGAAAAACAGAACCCACTTTGCTCCCGCCCGGAGGGAGCAAGCAGAAAACAGCTGCTCCCTCGGGCAGGGCAGTGCAGGCTCCCGCACCATGCTGGGAGCCAGCTGGAGCTACTGGGCCCAGGGGCTCCTCCCACTGCCCACATGATGGCACTGGTGCACCCACCTATAATTTAGACATGCCCTGGGGGATGAGGCCGAGGCCTAAAAAGCTTTGTGGAGGGGGCACAAAAGCACGTCTCCCTAAAATTTGGCTCTGGGTGATGAGTTACCCGGTGCCCAAGAAGGCTCGAGGAGAGTACGTATTGCCCGCTCCCCTCTTTAATTGTATTTGGCCCCAGAGAATGGGGTCTCCATACTCTTGTAAAGCTCGGGGAGGGGCTTCCCCTCTTTGTTGGAATTTGGCCCCAGAGGATGGGTCTCCAGGCCCAATTCAGGCTTGGGGGCTCAATGCCCCCCTCCATCTAATATATATTTTTTGACTCTGAGGATGGGGTCCTCATGGCCTGAAGGCCAACCCTATGCTGCGCACGCCAAAGATTGTGCACGACGTGGGGTTGGCAGCATTCTAGTTGAGTTGGCACATGGCCTAGCAGCAGGTAAAGTCTTGTGACCAACCCCGCTGTGCATGGTCAAAGGCCGTGCACAGCAGGGGTTTGGCTGCCTGTGGGGAGAAGGATGTAGTGCCAGGCTGCAAGCCAGGCCCTGCGCCCAACCCCAAGCACAACCAAAGGCTGTGTGCGGCTTGTGGCTGGCTGCCTGTAGGGACTTGAAAGCAGAGCCTGGCTGCAAACCAGGCTCTTCTGCCAACCCCACGCTGCTCACGATGAAAGGCTGTGTGGAGTTGACTTCCTCCGGGTGGGTTGGCCACAGGCCAGCCTCGTAGTGTAGGGTTGGCTGCCTGCAGGTGGTTTCAAGCAGGCCAGGCCCTGTGGTCAATCCCCCACGGCACATGGATGAAGGCCATGTGCGGCCACGGGTTGGCTTTACGTATGTTAATGAAATATTACGTTACGATAAAACCCTAGAAATTCACTGACAAAAACAAGATTAAAGTAATATTATTATTATTTGAAATGTTCAGAAACAGCGTAGTGTTTTAAACAAAAAAAACTGTGAAATTCACCAGTTATAGTTATCTCAAGTAAGTATAACTCGTGCCCTAAGGTAACTATAACTCGCGCATGCACTGCTAATTACCCCACATATTACATCACTCATGACATCTTCTCTGACATCATTGATAATATCACTGTAAAACATTTTTTATTTTTTATTTATAGCGGTGAGAACAACAATACATTCAGAAGAAAATGTGTTCAAGCAAGCATAGTCAGGAGGATAAGTCCATATCTCAAATAGCTATACACAGCCGTTCCGCCCACAACCCGAGGGTCGGGCGGCGTTCAACTAATGGACTCCGTGAAGCAAAGAGTGCGTAAGCTTGCATCATATATCAACCAGTATTGAAACACCACTTTTTATGAAGAAAATGTAAACATACCAGAGGTGTAAACCCATCAACTGCAAACTCTTTTCCCTGTGGTTCATACCATGTGACAAATCTTATAGAACCCAGCTAGCCAAATGCAAGTCCAGCCCACCTAAACTAGCGCAGATAGTATACGTAGAGGGATACCTTATCAACCAACCTCTGCACCCCCATCTGCCCCCCCAAGGGCGCTTCCGTACCCGTCCACCTCACTACTTGCTGTCTCCGCTTCTAGTCTCCTCCTGTAGTCAAAAAATAATCCCCAAAAGTTCTTGGGTCTGCTTTTGGGGGGCAGGAGGTCACTGTAGTTCTCTGTTTGCTTGCAACAGTGTGTCAAGTCACCAATCCACTGCAAAGTCTTGGGGAGGGGGCCTCTCATCCAACACATCGCTAACCTCCTTTTCGCCGTCAGCAATCCCATATCAACAATCTTACGCTGCGCCTTAGGCAATGACCTGGAATAACCGGGGACGGGGCTATCTCACCTTGTAGAATATACTTAATTCCTGAAACCCCGCTCCCCAATAGTGCTGAACCCCCGGACATTCCCAGGCTAAGTGCATGAACCCTGCGTCCGGTGTGTTACATCTATCACACGCCGCACTTTCGCGCAACCCAAACCGATGTAGCCTTTCTGGGGTGTGATGGACTCTATTAATGTACTTGAAGTGCACCAACCTATGCCTACCATTTAGGAGACGGTCCTCGTTTTGGAGCAGCAATAACGCCACATGTCATCAGAAATAATTGTATCCAAGTCGCGTTGCCAGGCAAGGCGTACCTTGTTATACCCAGCAACTCGTTCAGACATGGTCATCTTATACAGAGTGGAGACCATTTTTCTCGGCTCCTCCGTTTTAATTACGTGTGTGAGTTCCATGAGCTCTGGGGGTTCCTGCATATCGTCCCCCAGCTGTTCCCGCCAAGCTTCTCTGATTCTATGGAATTGAAAACGCTGCAGCACGGTAGGTCGTACCTCCTGCGTTGCTATATCGGTCTGTTTTTTAAGAGTCCCGTCTGTAAACATGTCTCCAGCCGTGAGTATACCCAGGGCCTTCAAAGCCGTAATCACGCCTTTGTCCCTACATGGGGCCAACCAGGTCCTCCACTCAATTGGCATAAGCGGAGCGTATAAAATCGCCCCAGCGTGGTACTGCAAAAGCGCGTGCCAGGCATGTCTAGGTGAATTTAAAGAGTCAAGCAAGCCTGTGCGTTTGTCTGCTGTGTCAAAGACAACTGCCGGCAGTGGTAATGGGGCAGCAAAGAGTCTTTCAAGCTTAACGAATGGTGCATTCTCCCTATCGTGTGTCTACTGGTGTAAGTGTGCTGCCTGCGCAACACAATAGTATAGTTCGAAATCGGGAGCTCCTAGGCCGCCCAACTGATACAGGAGGACCAGAATTTTCCACTGCACTCGCGCCTGTTTGCCGGCCCAAGCCAGTTTAATCATCAGCGACGTGAGCAGCGAAAAGAAGCACTTTGGAAGCACCATCGGGATATTTGTGAACAAATACAGCAGTCTAGGTAATATCACCATCTTCATTATCGAGATCCTTCCTAGGAGGGAGAGAGGTAACCCGATCCATTTTTCAACGTTATCTTCCAATCTGTCCATAGCCTTACTGTAGTTATCACGGAATACCGTCTCAGCATCAGTGTGTAGACGCACCCCTAGGTACTGTACGGGCTCAGAGGTCCACCTCAGTGGGTAGTTCATCTCAAATTGTTCTGTAGCTGGCGTGAGGGGGAACGCAATAGACTGGTCCCAATTAACCGTTAATCCTGAGAGTGCACCAAACCTCACCACTTCACGTAGTAATGGGCTAGGTTCGTCTCAGGCTCCCGAACGTACAGCAGTGTGTCATCTGCATACGTAGTTATGACCAGTTGGTATGTGGGGAAATTAAGTGCCCGGTGAGAGTGGTATTCGCGCATAGCGCACACCAGTCGTTCTGCAACCAAAGCATATAGCGTAGGAGACAAAGGACATCCCTGCCAGGTGCCCCTCTGGATCTTGATGGGTTCGGTGATGTTGCTACTGAGTTTAATGCGTGCAGTCGGGTCTTTGTAAAGCACCGATACCATCTGCAGGAACATTGGGCCTAGCCCAAGTCTCGCGAGTACAGCTTTCATAAAAGACCACCCCACTGAGTCGAAGGCCTTCTCCATATCCAAGAAAACCACTATCGCCCTCGAATCCGGTCTCTTATGTTGAATAGCCCCAAAGACCATTTGTAAGTTGTAGGTAATATTTATGCCTGCCACAAACCTGGCTTTTTCCGGAGCAACCAGTTCCGGTGTCAATAGGGCCAGTCAAGTTGCAAGGACTTTAGCTTATATTTTTGTGTCCACATTGAGCAGAGACAATGGTCTATAGGAGCTGCACTCCTCTGTGGGCTTATCTGACTTAGGTATGACGACGATTAGCGCTTCCCTCATCGTACAGGGCATCTGCCCTGATTCAATCATATCTGCAAACAGGGTGGAGAGGTGCGGAAGCAGCAGTTCCAGAATCGTTTTATAAAATTCGACTGTTAAGCCATCTGTCCCCGGCGCACTGCCCGTCTTCATCCCACCCAGTGCTTCATGAATCTCATCAAATTCTATAGGAAGCATTAAAAACCTACGCTGCGCATACGTCAGGAACGGAAGTTGGATATGCTCCAAACAGTCCAAGACCTCCTCCTCGCTCGCGACCCGTATAAGTCGGAGTAGTATTCTAGAAACCGCTGCGCAATCCCTTCTTCCTCTGTGAGTAGTGTACCTTCCTTCGACCTTACCGCTGTAATCGCTACTCTCGTCTTTTTCTGTTTCACCATGTTGGCCAAAACCCTTCCCGGCCTATCCCGCTCCCCATATGACCTAGCTATTGCGTACTTGCCCAAGTGCCTGACCTCCGCGTTCGCCTCTTCCTGATAGTCTGCCAGTAGCCCCTTCATTTCCTCACGAGAGGCTTCGCCATCCCCTGTCAAAAGTCGGTCCTCACAGTCCACCAGACGTTGCTCAAGCTGCGACAGCCTTTGGCGGATCGAGCGGAGTATGCCAGAATGTTTACTCATGGCCACGCCCCTTAAATAGACTTTAAACACCTCCCAGACTGTTTGAAAACTTTCCACCGAGCCTATATTTGTTTCAAAGCATGCCTCTATTGCTTCATGCAGTTCTTCCCGGAAAACAGGGTCAAGCAGTGAGTACGGTGGAAATCTCCATGTAAATGGGGGAAGGGCCCTCTGTGGCAACGAAAAACCCAACAATATAGGTGAACGGTCGGAGAGAGTACGGGGCAGTACCTGACACTTGTGAACACGTGAGAGTAGTCCCGACAATGCTAGCCAATAATCAATATGTGTGTGTATGTTATGAAAGGCTGAGTAATGAGTGTACCCTCCCCGCGCTGGGTGCAGGCTGCGCCACACATCCGCTAGGTCTTCACTGATAAGTATCCTATCTAGTTCCCTAGCAGCCTTTGTGGGGCGTCTGTCCGGGCCGCACAAACAACCCAAATCAGGGCACCTAGTCATGTTGAAGTCCCCGCCCCACAAAGCAGTCTGGCTAGGAAAGTCCCGAGCAATTTCAGCTAATTTTATATAAAACTCGGGGCTATCGTAGTTAGGGCCATAAACATTAACAACCAGCACATCCAAACCCTTTCCAGCAAGTTTCGATATAACAGGTCTCCATCCTGCCCGTCTGAGTAGTCTCTGGCAGGCCCAGGATACGTACGTTGCAGCGTAAAATCTGGATAGAGTGCAATGGTAGATCCCTCATACGTTAACGACTGTTTTTCCCTGGCCGCGCGTAAGGCCACATCCCTGTCCCTGTAGTTGAGAAGCTTAGTAATTATTGGCCTTGGTGGTGCTCCTGGTTTCGGACGGGGGGCCAGCGTACGGTGCGCACGTTCCACGATAAACATGTTTGAGAAGACCTCCACTCCGGGTATTGTCATCAGCATAGGCTCAACAAAGGTCTCCATCCTGCCCGTCTGAGTAGTCTCTGGCAGGCCCAGGATACGTACGTTGCAGCGACGTGAACAGGCCTCCAAATCCTCCATTTTGTCTTG
Source organism: Lissotriton vulgaris (assembly GCF_964263255.1). NCBI lineage: Eukaryota > Metazoa > Chordata > Amphibia > Caudata > Salamandridae > Lissotriton > Lissotriton vulgaris. The sequence goes on along the minus strand of NC_141693.1, from coordinate 1,346,890,721 downwards.
AAGCATTTGCAGCACTCTACCCAATTGCTTTTGCTCTGTGTCCATAGAGGTTTGCGCTTCTTCCACCTCTGTGATCCTTCTCTCCGACATGTCCAGACGTTCAGCGTGTTTATCAAGCCTCTCTCCCATTCTGTCCATTCTATACGTTAGCACATCCATTTTCACTCCGAGAGAGGTGATGCCCTCCTGCAGCCCCTTTTCCATAGATTTCAACATTCTTTTTAAATCTTGCTCTCGTTCCGGCGGCGTTGCTCGCCCACTCTCGTCTCCAACGCCGTCCTCCTGTGACTTAGACAGTGTCTGTGTGAAGGGGAGTTTGGTCTGACCACGATCTGTCTTCCCCATGGTGGCAATCAGAATCAGTCAGCGTTGTCCCAGTATCAAAAACTTGCTGGTCCCTCACCAGGGTAAGCCAAGAGATCGCAAGAGCACTCCGCTATGCAAGGGTCTCAGAGCTGCCGGCGGCGGCCAAAGAAGGCAACATTAGTAGGCAACAGTTCTGCTTCAAGCAGGGTTCCAGCCAGTCCCCCAGGCCTCGCTGCGCAGGACCTGTAGTCTACTGGAGGCCCCAGTCTTCGCCGCAACTCCTCGCCCACTCTCCAACTAGTGTCAGACGCCCCCGGGCCCCTCCAGCGCTATCTTTTCGCCTGCAGCACAGCGACATTTGTCTCTCTCTGTGTGCCCCGCAGGTAAGGGCTCCTCCCTATCACCCTCACACAGATTGCTGTCGCCCTTTATGGCTTGGCGTCGCCGAGGACTCCGTTCCTCCCGAACCTGCTCTCACCACAGCGAACACTCTGCTCAAGACCTCCGGCCACACATGAGTAGCTCATATGCCGCAGCATTCCAGGTCTGTAGCAGCGATCAGGCACTCATCTACGTAGTGTCACTACGATGGGGAAAGGCGCCGCTACGTCACTCACCGGCACAACCCCCCGAACGTCGCCTCAACTGCAACAAGTCCAAACAGTCGTCACTGGGCTTCGTTAGTTCCTCCGCTCATATACAGTGGTCACAGTCGTTATAGCAGGGATCACCCTCCTACACTGCTTCACCCGTAGACTTTCTAGTGTGCCGCCATGATGGACCACTGGCTACACCCGGTACTGTGCCACAACAGGAACTTGGTTCTCTGCCCCGAGCGCCGTCCACAGTTATTTACGGGGTTTCAAGTACCCCCTCACTGGAATGTAGAAGCCACTGCTCATGTCCGTACTGAAAACGGCACAGCCGCTTGACCGCGACCGCAGCGGACCATACCATCCGACGGGGGCCACATGTAGAGTGACGTCGCCGGGGCGGCGAGCAACGCGAGGCCGGTGCTTAGCGGCCTACTCTGCCGCCAAACTGCCACACGAAAGATCTCAATTTGTAGCAGCCGGACACACTTCCCGGCAGGTCAGCAGGTCAGCAGGCGTCGGACCACTCCACGAGCAGTCGCAGCCGTAATTTATAGTTCCATGGTCCGAGGGGGCTCAGGATAGTGCAGGATAGTTTGTCGACTCGGCGGAGCTCAGGAGTCAAGCGGCCATATCCGACTCGAGCAAGCTCCGCCCTCCTATATATCACTGTAACATTTACGATTAAATTATTGATGAGAAAACTGTGCATGGCAGAGGCACAGGTTATGGTTACCTTAGGGCATGAGTTATAGTTACGTGAGATAACTATAACTGGTGAATTTTTCTTCCTTTTTGTTGTTTAAAATGTTACATTGCTACTGAAAATTTCACCTAACTATAACCTTACTTTTTTCACTAAAGCAAAAAAGTTTGTGTGTGCGCGCATGTGTGCGCCGGTTGACGAATCTGCCTGAAAATGTCCTCAAATTTGCCTCGCGGAGCTCCGGTTCTTCCTTGAAAGTTTCGGGGGGATTAGTCAAGCGGGGGCCAAGATAAAAGGGGGGTCCCAAAACGTGTTTTCCCCATGTTAATTTCCATAGGGCGGTCGAACTCACTTTTAGACCGAACGGCGGAATGGTTTTCCACCAAACTTGGCAAAATTGTAGGGACTGGTAGCCCGATGTGCCTTTGCTATGTCTCAAGATATGTGCTGCGGTGGATTTTGAGTAATTTAGGTTCAAAAAAATATATATATCTATAGGCGCGCCCGGTACGCGCACCGGGAAGCGCACCGGGCGTGCTACGCGATTTGCGCACGGAAAGCTGATTGGCTCACGCGTGTCTGTAAACATTCGAAACAGTCCGGAGCGGCCGCCATCTTGTGTCTCGGTAGGATCGAGACACAAGAGGTGGCAAAAAAAAAGGGGGAAATGACCATAAGGGGGCAGGGTAGACCCCCCTGACCCCCTAGGTTTGATGTGGGGGCTATAATAGGGTCCCGCGGGGCAAAAAAAAAAAAAATAAATTCGATTTGCGCATGGGGAGCAACCCGGTATGCGCTGCGGGGAGCGGACCGGGGAGCGTAGCATGGGGAAAACCCAGTTTATTCACTGCGTCACCTCTACGACCCTTTCTTGCGTCAATACGTCCCTTTTGCATACATTACACCTGATGTAGGTATAATGTGGCGCAGGGGCTTACAAAGTGACGCATCTACCTAGATGCGTCACTTTGTAAATATGACTGAATAAGGGGCATTTTTTACAGCACTGGTGCGTCACAAAAAGTGACGCTCCGGTGGCGTTAAAGTGACGCATGGCCTCATAAATGAGGCCTTCAGTCTTCTACTCATGCGTCATATTAAATTTATGACGTATTATGTCGGAAGTTCTTACAGATACGTCAGTATTTCAGACGTATCTGTAAGCGCAAAAGTGATGCATTGCTGGAGTGTGTCTCAAAAATGATGCAACTCCAGCAATGCATCCTTTCACATGGGGCCAGGCCCCATGTGAAAGGGCCTGCACGCCTGCTGTGAAACAGGTGTAAGATTTGGACGCAACAGCGTCATAAAAGTGACGCAGTGATATCTCATAGATTTCACTGCGTCACCTCTACGACCCTTTCCTGCGTCAATACGTCCCTTTTGCATACATTACACCTGACGTAGGTATAATGTGGCGCAGGGGCTAACAAAGTGACACATCTACCTAGATGCGTCACTTTCTAAATATGACTGAATAAGGTGCATTATTTACAGCACTGGTGCGTCACAAAAAGTGACGCACCGGTGGCGTTAAAGTGACGCATGGCCTCATAAATGAGGCCTTCAGTCTTCTACTCATGCGTCATATTAAATATATGACATATTATGTCGGAAGTACTTACAGATACGTCAGTATTTCAGACGTATCTGTAAACGCAAAAGTGATGCATTGCTGGAGTGTGTCACAAAAATGATGCAACTCCAGCAATGCTTCTTTTCTTACCCTTCCACACCCCCTTTCCTTTTCAACATTGTCTTTGAATATCCACATTCCCCATATTCACTCTCCTTCTCCTTACTTTCCTTCCCAACACTCACCTTCTTTTAGTCCCCCTACTTCACTTCCTTTCTCCTCTCATACCTTTCTGTTCTTTCTTACTCATTTTCCTTTCCATTATCAATGCACTCCACTTCACTTACTCTTTTTCATTTTTTTAAGAATATAGCTCTTTGATGAGAATTGGAGGTAGTTCTGAAAAGAACTTTTTTTTTCTTCTTTTTTCTTTTTTCTGAACAGAAACAAAAACAGGGAATGGAAACTGCTCAACAGGAGCAAAAAAAACAAAAAAAATTAGGGCTGGGAACGACAGCGATGGTTCTCCAATGCTCGAACCATGAGCAGAACACTTTGCTCCCCAAAGGTAAGGAGTTGATCGCAGTATCTGCATTTCAGGACACCTTTGTTGAATGCAGGTTGAATATTTGGAACCAGCTCCTGCGATCGCCCCCTTACAGAAGTAGTTGCTCCTCCGGTGGATGTAGAGGCCCCATCACTGGGAACCTCTTGTGCCAGAGCCCTGACACTTTCCCGGGCAAAATTCTGGGGGTGCCTCCTCTCCACATGCCGTATCATTGTGAAGTTCCCAAAAGAATATTTCTTTTTGGGGTCACCCCGTGACAGGACTTTTTTGCAGATCCTGCACTCCACTTTTGGAGCATTCACCTTTTTCAGTCCTTCTGGTATGGAAAAAAATTTCCAGATGAAATGCTCTTTCACCTTTGGCTGAGGAGGCTCTTCATCGATGAATTCAGGCTCATCTTCACTGCTGGATGGTCTGGCAGCCATGCTTAACCCAGAAAGATGCAAGAGCAAAAAGGCAGGTCTTTCAGTCACAAAAGTGAAAGAAGAAGTGAAGGAAATGGGTGGGGATTTCATTCTTTGTAAAAAAAACTGTTAGCAACCAATGAAAAGTGTTATTTTAAGGACACATGACTTGACGCGCTGACGCTGCGCGCACCGGAGCGCTTCCGGGTGCGCATACATGGCGCGAACGTAGGAGCTTCCGGGGCGCATACGCGGCGCGAACGTAGGCGCTTCCGGGGCGCATACGCGTCGCGAACGTAGGCGCATACGCGGCGCAAACGTAGGCGCTTCCGGGGCGCATACGCGGCGCGAACGTAGGCGGTCCGGGGGCGCTTACGCGGCGCGCCGAAGTGACGTTTTGATAGTTTCACGGAAATGCTAAATTATTTTCATTTCCTTATTCAAAAAAAACTGCTTTTATATGTATGGTACTAAATGTCTTGCGTTATTATTTACTTTTCATTCATATTTTTTTACACGAACGCAAGTAGCGCTCTGGGTGCGCTTTCCGGAGAGCTTACCGGTGCGCGGACCCAGAGCGCCCCCAAAAAAAATTATTAATTTTTTTTTTTTTTTTTAATATTATTATAAAAAAAAAAATACTAATTAATACTCACACAAATCAGCAAATAAAAAAAAAAATCCTAGGTTACAAACTCAATATAGAAAGGAATTAGCATTTAAAAAACCTATGAAATTCACTGAAAAAACCATAGGTTTCACACCAGTTATAGTTAGGAATTAGCATTTAAAAAACCTATTAAATTCACTGAAAAAACCATAGGTTTCACACCAGTTATAGTTACCTGGAAATTTTACTGACATAAAACCATTGAAATTCCCACGTTATAGTTAGTTGGACTCACTATAACTTGCGCGCCTGCAATGCACTGCTGATGATGTCACATATTACATCACTCATGACATGGTCAGTGACATCACTCATGACATCACTGATGACACCATCCTTGTGACAGAGTGACAGACCTCCTTTCAGTGTAATGTAACCCTTAAAACACATATTCAAAAATAGAAATTAACATTTTTAAAAAAATGGAGATACCCATACCAGTTACAACAAACAATCAGTAATTCCACCATCTATATACACATCCACTCATTCACCAACAGTTCTATATAGTCACTCATACATATACTCACTCATCATATGTAGTGATACACCTATACATCCTGTTACACACCGACAGTCATCCAAAAGTTACTCACACACACACATACTCACACATGCAAATAAACTATTGAACATCCATTTATTTGCATATAGAACTATACACACACTACCACTTTACTTCTATGGAAATTTACACATACTTACTCTCTTAAACAATCACTTATAGAAACACATACTTATTTAAACAGGAACTCTTACAATCTCTCGCTCTGACATATACTCACTTATACATCAATACTCACATATAATAGATTAAAACATATGTAGTTACTGATAAAGACACTAGTGAGACAGTCATTCACTCACTAACACACACATATACACACTCATCCACCCATACAGTCCTGCACATATGCTGTCTTCAAAACACATACAAACAGTGAGTCAGTCACCAACCCATGCAGCCACTTATACACAAAGTGAAACACTGATACATATATTTCAATATTTAAAAGTTACTCGCTAATATATGTATTCACTAAGATACACTTAATAAGGCAGTTAACAAATCATTTAAAAAAAAACAAAACATCCATTTACACACTTATTTAACCATTTATTCTTCCATCGACCTTTACAAATACATATATAAAACAAATTTATTTTTCAGAAAGACACACATTCACTGGATGGTGTCATCAGTGATGTCATGAGTGATGTCACTGACCATGTCATGAGTGATGTAATATGTGACATCATCAGCAGTGCATTGCAGGCGCGCAAGTTATAGTGAGTCCAACTAACTATAACGTGGGAATTTCAATGGTTTTATGTCAGTAAAATTTCCAGGTAACTATAACTGGTGTGAAACCTATGGTTTTTTCAGTGAATTTAAAAGGTTTTTTAAATGCTAATTCCTAACTATATCTGGTGTGAAACCTATGGTTTTTTCTGTGAATATATATATATATATATATATATATATATATATATATATATATATTCCCCAATGAATTGCTCCAGCAATTAGAGCCGCACTCTGTTGGAGGTAGAAAAACATTTCTTTATTGTAAACCGGGCAGCTTCCCTTCCCGTAATATTGTCCTTAGGCCGACGCGTTTCGATGAATTCTCCTCATCTTTCTCGAGGCCATAGTGAGCGATTGGAATGGTCACATGCTTCCCCAGCGGCCCCTACATGCTCCTTCAATTAGTGTCTCTGGCCTCCGGTGTGCTTTTTATTTTAAATACAAAATCGCATTGCATGCTGGACCCTGTAGTAATCTGCATACTTTCAACCCTCCAGTGGGTCCCAATGCTCACTATTGATAGAAGGACGATTCTTGCAGCCCCCATTGAGCCTCTGAAAGAGACTATGCCCGGTTAATTCACATTACTTCCAACACCGCATTCGAAGTGAAGTGTTCCCCTCGAGTGGTCCCAAGTCCGGTTAGCCGGGTGGTGCGTCGCTCTCACGGCCTGAAGGACGCCGTGCAACATATTCCCCAATGAATTGCTCCAGCAATTAGAGCCGCACTCTGGAGGCCAGAGACACTAATTGAAGGGGAATGCAGGGGCCGCTGGGGAAGCATGTGACCATTCCAATCGCTCACTATGGCCTCGAGAAAGATGAGGAGAATTCATCGAAACGCGTCGGCCTAGGGACAATATTACGGTAAGGGAAGCTGCCCGGTTTACAATAAAGAAATGTTTTTCTACCTCCAACAGAGTGCGGCTCTAATTGCTGGAGCAAGCAAGCAAGCCGGGCTGAAGATGGCTGGAATGCCAGAACCCGGTCCTCGGAAGCTTGTTTCCGGTTTCAGGGAAGACATGTCTTGGCAGTTCGGGCTGGACTGTTCCCATGAGGCACAGGGTCAGACTGATTTGCATATAGCCATGTCTGAACTGGGGTGGCAGAGTGGGCTAAAGAACGGTGATGGATTAAACCCAGATCTTTTGACTGGGTGTGAGTGTTTGATTGATTCAGATGCTCCATTCATCACCACCCCCTTTTGTACCGCTTTTGGCCGCCATAAGTGTGGCAGGTTATGCTCACACGTGAGTCCCTTGCTCACTTTGCCACTGGATTCAAGCAAGCCGGGCTGAAGACGGCTGGAATGCCAGAAACCGGTCCTCGAAGCTTGTTTACGGTCCATGGAAGACATGTCTTGGCAGTTCGGGCTGGACTGTTCCCATGAGGCATAGGGTCAGACTGATTTGCATATAGCCATGTCTGAACTGGGATGGCAGAGTGGGCTAAAGCACGGTGATGGATTAAACCCAGATCTTTTGACTGGGTGTGAGTGTTTGATTGATTCAGATGCTCCTTCCATCACCAACCCCTTTTATACAGCTTTTGGCCGCCATAAGTGTGGCAGGGTATGCTCAGACGTGAGTCCCTTGCTCACTTTGCCACTGGATTCAAGCAAGCCGGGCTGAAGACGGCTGGAATGCCAGAAACCGGACCTCAGAAGCTTGTTTCCGGTCCAGGGAAGACATGTCTTGGCAGTTCGGGCTGGACTGTTCCCATGAGGCACAGGGTCAGACTGATTTGCATATAGCAATGTCTGAACTGGGGTGGCAGAGTGGGCTAAAGAACGGTGATGGATTAAACCCAGATCTTTTGGCTGGGTGTGAGTGTTTGATTGATTCAGATGCTCCGTCCATCACCACCCCCTTTTGTATCGCTTTTGGCCGCCATAAGTGTGGCAGGGTATGCTCAGACGTGAGTCCCTTGCTCACTTTGCCACTGGATTCAAGCAAGCCGGGCTGAAGACAGCTGGAATGCCAGAAACCGGTCCTCGGAAGCTTGTTTCCTGTCCAGGGAAGACATGTCTTGGCAGTTTGGGCTGGACTGTTCCCATGAGGCAAAGGGTCAGACTGATTTGCATATAGCCATGAACTGGGGTGGCAGAGTGGGCTAAAGAACGGTGATGGATTAAACCCAGATCCTTTGACTGGGTGTGAGTGTTTGATTGATTCAGATGCTCCGTCCATCACCACCCCCTTTTGTACCGCTTTTGGCCGCCATAAGTGTGGCAGGGTATGCTCAGACGTGAGTCCCTTGCTCACTTTGCCACTGGATTCATGCAAGCCGGGCTGAAGGCGGCTGGAATGCCAGAAACCGGTCCTCAGAAGCTTGTTTCCGGTCCAGGGAAGACATGTCTTGGCAGTTCGGGCTGGACTGTTCCCATGAGGCACAGGGTCAGACTGATTTGCATATAGCCATGTCTGAACCGGGATGGCAGAGTGGGTTAAAGCACGGTGATGGATTAAACCCAGATCTTTTGACTGGGTGTGAGTGTTTGATTGATTCAGATGCTCCTTCCATCACCACCCCCTTTTATACCGCTTTTGGCCGCCATAAGTGTGGCAGGGTATGCTCAGACGTGAGTCCCTTGCTCACTTTGCCACTGGATTCAAGCAAGCCGGGCTGAAGACGGCTGGAATGCCAGAAACCGGACCTCGGAAGCTTGTTTCCGGTCCAGGGAAGACATGTCTTGGCAGTTCGGGCTGGACTGTTCCCATGAGGCACAGGGTCAGACTGATTTGCATATAGCCATGTCTGAACTGGGGTGGCAGAGTGGGCTAAAGAACGGTGATGGATTAAACCCAGATCTTTTGGCTGGGTGTGAGTGTTTGATTGATTCAGATGCTCCGTCCATCACCACCCCCTTTTGTACCGCTTTTGGCCGCCATAAGTGTGGCAGGGTATGCTCAGACGTGAGTCCCTTGCTCACTTTGCCACTGGATTCAAGCAAGCCGGGCTGAAGACAGCTGGAATGCCAGAAACCGGTCCTCGGAAGCTTGTTTCCTGTCCAGGGAAGACATGTCTTGGCAGTTTGGGCTGGACTGTTCCCATGAGGCAAAGGGTCAGACTGATTTGCATATAGCCATGAACTGGGGTGGCAGAGTGGGCTAAAGAACGGTGATGGATTAAACCCAGATCTTTTGACTGGGTGTGAGTGTTTGATTGATTCAGATGCTCCGTCTATCACCACCCCCTTTTGTACTGTGTGTCAGAGACTCCGCATGCATGATCCCTGTCTCAGCTTGGAAGGAATTCTCCTCTAATATGTCGGGGGGAGTGAGGGACTTTTGTACTAAAGTGGTCCCTCCAGGGTTTTTTCTAGACTCAATATGTTTCAAAAACAATCATGGGTGTTAAGAAAACAATCATAAATGTTTTGAAAACAATCACCAATGCTTTTCCAAACAAGTGTGATCATGCACAGCTGGCTGTTGGCCAAGGATGAAAAAAAAGTGGTGACCCTTATACAGAATAATACTGCCATGCCTGGGGACATGTTTATGTACGTCAGGTGCAGGGATTGTGATAGAGTACCGAGAGCCTGGTGTTGAAGAGACAGGAGCACGCTACTAGGTAAAAGGTCACCTGTTTAGAATCGTTATTGTCATGTGGATGGGAGAATGTATCTAGAAATGGGGTATACATGATGGGACTATCCTAGAAGACATGCCAGTGCCATACGCTTGAATGCAATTGCCATATTATGTACGTGCTCAGACATGTTTGTTAAGGACTATCCCAACTGACAAACTCAAAATCATACACATATTACCTTTAATGTTTGAAATCTTGTTGATAGCAATGTTCCTAGCATGGTATAGACACTTTTCCCATGCCCGCTTTCAAATTCATATCACTCTTACACTACTATATGGACATAACCTGAAGCAGCAGTCGCACCTTCTGGACATTATGAGTTTAACCTCAAATTAAACATGAGTGTGTGTTTGTGTTAGGACATCCACTACAAACGTCACCCTCAAGTAATGTCCAGGGGATACTATCCATGCTACGGAGTGGTTTAATTAGCACTATTAAACAAAAAGTGGTTCTGTTGGGTAAGACCAATTGTTTTGAAAAATACTCATGAATGCAATTAACAACAAGCGCTCTCTGTTACAGAATACACTTTGAGAAATGAATGCTCAAAATACAAAGTTGTGCGATCAAGAGATTATATTGTACAGTTTAAGACAGAATTCATTCATTTAGTATCCGAATTGAAATCATTCAAAGATAACATTCAATACATGATATGACCATCAGGAAAAGTGCAATTGCTTGACTTTTTGGTGAATAGTGCTCAATGAGTGAAAGAATATACAGTGTAACAAGAATTCCTATGTACAAATATATACAAGTGTTTCATTGGCCAGATGCTGATTTTGAACCAAGGATTCCTACTGTTCCTATCAGGATCCTGGTGGTCTGGACCTATGATATGCGTAGACGTTTCGTCACTCATGCGCCCCAGTCGGTGGTCGCGGTGGGTCTTTCTCAAGACAAGGGAATGACAGTCTGGAAGGTAACAGAGACTGTGTATCAGAGAGGCAATTGGTGCACAATGAGTTGCACCTGAGAGGTGTGTGGAAAATAACATCAAGGTACTCACTTGAGTTTCAGACCAGCGAGTCTGAGCCTGAATCAAAGCGGCGCAATGGCCAGTCATATCTGTGGGTGAGGGGTCATTGGTTCAGTACAGCGCATGGTTAACACAAATGAAGCTGTAACACTGTGGGGGAGGGCGTGCAGAGTGGTTGGTGCTTGGGTCAGATGCAACGGGAGTGCAATGGAACCTGGTGCTGCGTGCAATTGTGGAACTGGGCTCAAAGCTCATGACCATGATAAGTGAAGTGTGTTAAGCCAGGGAGTGCTGCCAAATAACTAAGGGGAGCTGGCTAGACCTGGAAGAAAGCAGATAGCCTCTGAGCCCGAAGTGGCAGCGAGGTCTAAGATCCGACGAGTAATGGTATAAACATTAAGCGCTAGTCAGAATGGCCCGTATGGTGCATGTGGACCGCCATTGAGTTAAACAATGTGGGCAACAGGTCAAGGTGCCCGATTGTATCGTGTGAAGGTTTTGACAAAAGTGGCTAACACCAATACATTTAACGCCGGGAGAACACTAACATGTGAAGGTGCCCGATTGTTTTGTGTGAGGTTTTGACAAAAGCGGCTAACACCAATACAGTTAACGCCGGGTGAGCACTAATCTCTAGTGATGATAAACCGTTTGTGCGTGGACTGCCAGACGGAGTTATAGGTATAACAGTACCGACTGGGGGGCTAGATACAGAACAGCGTGAGGTCTGTATGCAACTGTTTTGAACCCGTAATGGCGTGTAGACTGCCAGCCAGTATTGTGGATATAATAGTGCCGAGTGGGGAACTTAAAATTAAAAGTGAGATCTCTGTAGCCGTGTGAAGGGGGATCGACAAACAAATTAGTGAAGCTCAGGAGGGGCTGGGAGAGTCACCTAGCCGTTAGTGTTAGTGTTCTCCCGGCGTTAACCCCTTCGACGCTTGTGATGGAACGGTTCCGTCACGAGCGTCGGTTGGGCTGTGCTGGTGACGGAACCGTTCCGTCACGACCACGCCCGTTTTGGAATCTTTAGCACAGCGTGAAAATTCGCGCCGCGCTGAAGCGGTTAACTGTATTGGTGTTAGCCACTTTTGTCAAAACCTTCACACAATACAATCGGGCACCTTGACCTTTTTTACCCACATTGTTTAACTCAATGGCGGTCCACATGCACCATACGGGCCATTCTGACTAGCACTTAATGTTTATACCATTACTTGTCGGATCTTAGACCTCGCGGCCACTTCAGGCTCAGAGGCTATCTGCTTTCTTCCAGGTCTAGCCAGCTCCCCTTAATTATTTGGCAGCACTCCCTGGCTTAACACACTTCACTTATCATGGTCATGAGCTTTGAGCCCAGTTCCACAATTGCACGCAGCACCAGGTTCCATTGCACTCCCGTTGCATCTGACCCGAGCACCAACCACTCTGCACACCCTCCCACACAGTGTTACAGCTTCATTTGTGTTAACCATGCGCTGTACTGAACCAATGACCCCTCACCCACAGATATGACTGGCCATTGCGCCGCTTTGATTCAGGCTCAGACTCGCTGGTCTGAAACTCAAGTGAGTACCTTGATGTTATTTTCCACACACCTCTCAGGTGCAACTCATTGTGCGCCAATTGCCTCTCTGATACACAGTCTCCGTTACCTTCCAGACTGTCATTCCGTTGTCTTGAGAAAGACCCGCCGCGACCACCGACTGGGGCGCATGAGGGTCGAAACGTCGACGCATATCATAGGTCCAGAACCACCAGGATCCTGATAGGAACACTAGGAATCCTTGGTTCAAAATCAGCATCTGGCCAATGAAACACTTGTATATATTTGTACATAGGAATTCTTGTTACACTGTATATTCTTTCACTCATTGAGCACTATTCACCAAAAAGTCACGCTATTGCACTTTTCCTGACGGTCATATCATGCATTGAATGTTATCTTTAAATGATTCCAATTCGGATACTAAATGAATGAATTCTGTTGTAAACTGTACAATATAATCTCTTGATTGCACGACTTTGTATTTTGAGCATTCTTTTCTCAAAGTGTATTCTGTACTAGAGAGCGCTTGTTGTTAATTGCATTAATGAGCATTTTTCAAAACAATTGGTCTTACCCAACAGAACCACTTTTTGTTTAATTATAAATACCCAGGTTCTGAGGGACACAGGGTTACCCCTTTTTCTTTAACTAGGTTTAATTAGCACAGTCATGCCAAAACATCTCAATTTATTAAAGATGACTATGAACAACACATTTTCCTGTGCCACAAGAGTGTGACCCTCACTAATCACTTGAAGAGGAGGCAGGTTTCAGGTTTAGTGGAAGGGATACTGCTTTGCTAATATGAAAGATACCCAATCTGCCTTTTTACGATTACATTATTACCTAAGTTACTGACAGCAGATGGGATATCCTTCATGTTTGCAATGGAGAATCGCATCCTTAAAAATATAGTATTTTTTAAAATCATGCTTGTTAGGTAGTCTACACATACATATGTAAGTATAGGTATTCATGACCATACACGATAGCGTGCAAAACTACAGGCACACATTTAGTAAATATTGTTAGTATTGACACAGAAACCACTACAGACCCAAAGGGCTTTCGTTTGGGTTGCTCAGTCACTAATGAGATGGATATAATATCCCCAGAAGGAAAAGTCTATTATAGCGTATGGCACTTGTAAAAGGGTAAACAGTATGGCAGTCAAGTTTGGCACATACTATTCAAACCTGCAAACTGTAAAGAAGGGTTATAACCAACATAAATATTTTTTCAAGTGATTAAGCATGGCCCTTTTCGCTGATCTATGACCTTTAGCCTCCCATCCAAGTCAAGAGTAGGCCACATCCAGAATGCGCCACACAATGGGTGGGGGAGCCAGCCACCACCACACCTGCTTTTGCTGCTGAGAGAACCTTCCCAGTCGATTTACTGCAGTGGGGTGGACTCTCTGCCTAAGGTCTTTTTAACATTTGCACCAGTGGATGCTGTGGCATCTGAAGATCCCTGTTGGTGCCCTCTTCTTGCAGTGGACTGTCAGATCTTCTTTTAAGAGGTAGGTAAGAAAACAAAATAAAGTGCCATTAATACCCACCCATCTAATGTTAAACCTCATAATTTGTAAGACATCATTACGTAGATATGTTCAGAATTTGACTTGTCTTTTATTGTGCCTGATTTAGAGTTTGGTGGACATGTTACTCTGTCACTAGTGTAACGGATATAAAGTCACCTTATTAGAAATGCATTATATGCTATGGCACTTCTAATAAAGTGAATGGGATATCCGTCACATTGTGATGGAATAACATGTCCCCCAGTCTCTAAATCAGGCCAACTGCCATGGTTTAATATTGGTGACACGTTTATTGTAATTTTAAGATGGACATTGCTCCGTGTTTTGCAATGCCTTTAAGTAAAAATACTCTTGGTCTAATTTTTTTATTTTTTTTAGAAATTACTCCATCACAGCATGCCGAATAATACGTCCATTATATACTATGGCACTTGAATTATGTGAACGGAGTATCTGTTACTTTGAGATAGACTAACCCTTCTGCCAAACTGAAAACAAGGGCTTGTGCACCGGGGAGCGACAATGTGATGGAGTACCCTGTCCACAAAGGGAATGTATAAATGCTATCTTTAGAGTCAAGTGCACAGTGGTCTTTCTAATGGGAATGCCCCAGCTGGCTTGACTGTTGGGATGCTTACTTCCACAGCCAGGGCTACCCTTGGCTAAAATGGTTCTATGTCCTAAATGACGAATGTCATTCTTACACCATTCAATGAAAACATGACAGGCTTTGTTGCAATGGTTGCGAACTACATTACATCCCAAATCCTGATGTAATACTGTCCAACAAATTCTATAATATGTGTGAGAAGTGCCCCAACATATCTGTATTTCATAAACATCTGTGGATCTTCAGTCAGTCATTGCCTTTTATTTGTAAAAGCTAGGCGGTTGCACAGGGTGCTGTGTTTTCAATGTTTCAATGTAAACCTTAGAAAATTGTAAATAAAGGCGAATGAAGGTGGCCAAACTCAAAGGTTAGAAACAACGGGTGCTGCATTTCCTTTGTGTTGCTGTGTCCTGTTTGTAAAGCATAATTTATGGGATTATAGGGTTTATAACACTTTGTCCTGTCACTCACTGTATTAGTTCTTTCAACGTATATTTAAACTTAAGAAAAATACTTGTATGTAGCTCACTTGACTTTATGCTGGACCATATCGCTGCCTGGAGTAGGTCAGGGCCCCCTCCGTAAGGATGTCCAACTCCTCAGGAGTGAAGTTGAGGACCCTTTCACTTGCACCTTGAACCATACTGGATCCTAACCACATTGATAGAGCAGCAATAGAGGAGGAAGTCTCCTGCAAACGATGGTTAGGAGGCAAGTGACCTAATGGGCATAACACATATATACACCAATGTAACAGATGTCCCATCAACACACTCCTACATGGTGGCTGACGAATTCTGTCAATCACAGACCAATGTAACCCATTAGGGACCAATACCACCAGAAAAGGTATGCACAGCCTTCACTTGCTAGGTCGTCGCCCAGGATGGTTACTGCACGCATTTGCCATGTCTGGTCCACCATCAAAAATCAACACTGTTAGCATCGGATATGTTTGACAGTATAGCGGATTTGCTGTATGTCATTGACCGAAGAATTCGTCATCTGCGACTTTTATTCAGTCAATAACAGCTGAAACGTCCCCATTACTAACAATCCATTTACACCATCTACCAACCTTGCCAGATTTCTCAAAATATAAAGGAAAAATAAAATAAAAAGTGTGAAATTGAATGTTTGGCAATACATACCTTTTTTGTTTTTTTAGAAAAAAGTAGGTTATTCCTCAAATTTAATCTTTACTTTAAAAATAATTAAAAATCTAGTGATCTTTTTTCTTTTGTGTGTATGTGATTTTTGTGATAATTTAGTTAGTGGAATATATTTATGTTTGTGGCTTAATAGATTTTACTACATAACAAACATCTACATTTTTCACACTGACGCCATGTTATGCTGCTGTAATTAAACATGTGGCTGAAAGTTATCTTATTGAAATCCGCCCATTAAATTTGTGCACCTATGTCATTTGCACGTTCTGCTAATATTTTGCAGATGTGCCATCATATATTTCTGACAAGTCGTAGAAGAATATGTTAATGTAATGAATGTGTGGTCAAACCACTTTCTGATTTAGAGGCCATGCAGGAATGACACATTATTAAGAACACCATAGAGGCTTTGGCACAAAAATTCCGATCTGAACCTTTGCTGAATATCAAAATTCAGACTTCCATCCCTCTGATAGTGAAGATGATGGCAGCGTTACATTTCTTTGCTACTGGCTCCTTTAAGTAAACATTAAGCAACTCGAATGCCATTTCGGAGCCAACTTATTTGCCTGTCACCAACAAGGTCCTGGTCATGCCCAGCTGCTTGAATGACTACATCTAGTTTCTGATCTCAGGGGTGAGCTCATTGACAACATCTTTGCCTGATGGTAAATGACTGTGAAGAAAGTGCATATGTTTTTCTTCCTCATGGACATATTCTCTATTCGGATTTAACCTACTAATTAATACATTTCCTTTCAGATTGAGGTTTGCTTCGAATTTTCAACGTTTTAATGAGGTTAATACAGGCGCGCAACGCTCATTGGACTCAAAGGGCTTCAGCCCCCAGCGTCATGTGTGTCAGCCCGGGCTGAGACAGCATCCCGGGCACACACACAGCTGCACCCGAGTACTTCACAGGTTTTTTTAAAGACCCTTTGCTTGTTAATGAGGCTTTGATGTCCCCCTCCCCCGTTTAGAGCCCCAGCTGCCCCACTCTGCCTTTTGCTTGAAGAATCAGCCCCCCCCCCATATAAAATTGGCTACGCATAATGAGAAGTAATGTTTAGAAAAAGTTGATGTTCGCTTATAAATGTTTTTTAAATACCAAATGAAAATAGAATGTTTGTTCCAAACTGAGTTATATTTCTTCTTAATTCTTTCTAGGTCGTGTCATCCTGTCATTTTCTGAGGCTCTAGTAAGTCAGCGGTGGGTACTTTGTAGTGTTGCACATATACTGGTCATAGAGAGATCTGCAGTGCGTGTTGCTTGACTCTTGGTTGATGGTCCTTAAAGAATTAGGGGCACACTTCCTCTCAGTCATGGAGTGATGCCAATGTACATGAGTTTCATCAAAGGTACCCGACACATAGTGCGTTTGTCAAACCCTAGAAAATACACTTTATTTTAACAGCTGTGGCTGATCCCTAAAATTTGATGTTGTTTATGACTGCGTCTGAGAATAATGTCTGTGGAAAACATGAGAACAGCCCAGTGTGTGATTGAAGACTGCCAATTGTATGTTTAGAGGGCCAGCTGTTACGGATATGTAACACTGAGTTTATATTGTCACAATACACTATACACCTAGCATTGTAACAGTCATATTTCATTTATCACTATCTCTCATACAACTTTTTCTATTTCCGTCTGTACTTCCAGATGCTGTGTTTTCTCTCCATAGTCTGTATGTTGATGCTATACAAGTATTTTTGTCATGAAATGTGTATTGTGTGTAAGCTACATGAGTACCAAATCTGGTAACTTTGATGTGCAGTATCTGTGGCTTGTTAATAAATCAACTTTTAATCTAAACATATATTACAAATAACTCATAAAACACATTGTTTTTTATACATTATTGTAATTATTTATATTGACAAAAATATTATTAAAACATGTTATACCCATTAAGATGTCCAGAGAAAAAATCAACTTGTATCTTGGAGGAGAAATTAACGGGGAGCTAACAGTTTCAACGGTTCCTTTTCCAGAAAACAGTCCATGAGCGGATGGGGATGCATGGTCATCAGATGGATAGGGAGAATAGGTCAGATGCTCACATTTGGTCATCATTTTTTGTGTCTCTTGGTAGTAGGTTCTTTGGTGTTGTCCTCAACTGGGCCGGGTGACCGACCCCTTCTAAGGGCCACGGAAGCAGCCTGAGTGTCAAAATGGGTGGTGACGGATAGCTTTGTGGGCAACAGGGTTCAACTTTCTTCATCTGCTTGCTGTAAATTCTTCTGGGACTGAGCTGGCAGCAGATGGTACTTGACTATGGAAAGTGGAAGCTAAATTAGACATTGGTGCAGTCAGTGTTTTAAAACTATCGTGCACCACACCAGAATGTGATAGAGACATTTTAGGTGACACTCCAGGAGATCATTAAGAACCCTCATGAGATCATTCTGGGCTCTTAGGAGGTCAGTAATCTGGGCCAGCTGACCTCCTGCTGCGTAGCTTCACCCATAACATCTCTCTTCATGATGCTAACGTTGGTGAGCCCACCTGATCCTCCTTCCCCACAACAGGTCCCGCCCCTGCAGTTTCCAAACCTCCCTGTGGCCTTGGCAGGTGTGATCTGTCTTGGTTGCACAGCAAAAGTTATAATTGTGGTTGTGACAAGAGCCAGGACAGGAGTGGCCATAGATGTTGGGGGTTTGGGATCACAGAGGAGCATGTAGGGGCACTGATGTAGGTGACGTGGCCATACTCTGCTGGATGTTGTTTATCTTGTGTCCTCAAAGAGAGGAATAGGCTACATGTGCTGGCCATACAAACCAGATGGGCCAGTCTGGTGTTCAAGATCATCCTCGTCATCAGGAGTACTGCCTCCACTGAAGGCTTGAAATCTTGTTTCCTCAGACAAATTGGACAATGAAGTTGAGGATGGTGACAGATCTTGCTTTCCCCCTTGAAGAAAATTTAATAAAATATTGTACTTAAAAAAAACAGTTGTTACTATATAACTGGCTATGTTATGCTATTAAACATTTGCCCTTTATGTTTGTTATATATAATGTCAACCTGCTTTGCAATGATTTCTCTTCCTCTTCTGATGGCATTGAGGGGCCTGGTGTAAATTCTACATAATATACTTACAAAATATATTGTGTAGTATTGATACAGAGTGATTTTAGGGTCCATAGGACAGAGCTGGCTTAGTGTAATCTAGGTTTGTTGGGCTCTCATGTTCCTGGGTTCATCCTACTATGCTTTAGCAACACTATGCCAAGTCGACTGCCCCCAACCACTTGGCTGTCAGTATTAGTAATGGTGATCAAACCTATTTATTTAGAGAGTTTTATATAGCGCTACTGGACCCGGGGGTATCAGAGCGCTTTACAAGGTCGGTATACATACAAGAAATAGTTAAACGTGTGTAAAAATCATGAAAGATACAAAAAATTACATTTGCATGGATAGGAGGTAGCATATAATGGCATAAGCAGCGTATACATATTCACGGAGGGTAAGAGAGGATGGAGAGTATAGAGAATCAGAGAGATAGGGGATGAGAAACAGGAGGAGAGGAGGTAAGAGAGGTAGGGAAAGGGGGTAGGGTGAGAGGATAGCAGGGGAGCGGAGTGTGTATAGTAATCGTGTCATGGACGTTAGGGGTCCCAATATTTGTTGGGAAGAAGTGATTTGAGCCTTTTTTTGAAGAGAGGGTAGGAGGGATTGCAGCGGAGATCTTTGGGGAGAGAGTTCCAAATCGTGGGAGCATTACCAGAGAATGCACGGGATTGGGTTTTTTTGCATTTGAGTTTGGCGAGATTAGGGCAAGGGAGTTAGTGCTCCTAAGGGATCTAGAGCACCCAGCTTTAGGTAATTTGTCAGCAAGAGGGTGTATTTAGGTGGAGGGCTTTATACGTGATACATGCAATCTTGTATGTGGATCTTCCTTCGATTGGGAGCCAGTTAAGGTTTTTAAGGACAGGAGAGATGTGGTCAAATTTTTTACAATCGGCGATGAGTCTGGTGGCGAGGTTGAGAACACATTTAATCGGTGCCAGGTGGATTTTAGGGGTGCCAGCGAGTGTTGCGTTGCCATAGTCAATTGACAGGACAAGTGATTGGACCACCATATACATGATCTAATAACCAGTTCTCTAGGAATTGCACTGCGAAACAACCCAACACTGTTTCAGGGACCGCTGCAGCTGAATGTTGTTTAGCTGTGAGCACCCTTTGGCATCTTCACACTGTTGCGTGGAAATTCAATAGCCCCTGTTAACTCCCTCACCTTTGTCTGAAGTACCTGCACTATAGGTCGCAGTGAAGCCAACACAGATTCATTTTGTGTCACCCTTTCCTTTAATTGTCTATGATCTGCACACAAGAGGTTAACATCAATTGCTACTGCATTTATATTCATTTGCGTTGGTGCCAAGAATTGCTTGCAATATAGCATCAAACGTTTCTGTATGACCCTCTAAGGGGAACTGTACTGATTTGATCATGCATTTCGAGCTGGATCCCTCGTCAATCTGCATCTTTGCTTGTTTTGATGCTTGCTGGCCCTTTTCACCCTTACTCCACACCATTATATCTAACAGCACATCCGTCTCAGGTTGTTTATTGTAGTTCATGTGATTACTCAGTTTATAAGTGACCATATCCTCCCAGCCCAGGATATATGCTCCACATGGCACTACACTGTTCGCCTTAGCGTGTGCCAACCCCACTGCTAGTCTTTCCAGGGTCAATGATGGCTGTTTAATGCTGCCCCAGTAATTATGGTTGTGTTCCCATTTAAGGGAGTCACATCTATGTCATTACCTTTCTTAATTTTGTGTGGTAGAAGGAAGTTCAAATACTAGATCAGCAGATTATGTTATGTAGGGAATCATGCTGTAAAATTTCTGTTTTTGTCCATGTATCTGGGCCGTCCCAGAATATAGTTATCTAATTATGATGAAGGGCATGCAACAGATTTTCTCTGGTTAGGCCCACTCTATCAAGCTGTTTGTCTGGATGGTCCTCGGGAGGGCTTACTTACCAGATTTCAGTGTACTCAGTATTCGGACCTCTGACCCCAGCATTACACTAATCCGCAGATGCAAACCTATTTTTTTCTGGCTCCCTTCTTCTCTCGCTGCTCCGGCCCAGCCTGGCCACCAGTACTCTCTCTCCTCCCCTTATTGGCACTCGGCAGCAGTCAAGCCCACAGCCTCCAGCTGCAGCTCCGGTCCTTAAGTTGTTGTCAGTGGGATACCTGTTCCACTGGGCTTCGTGCCTGGTCCTGCAGTCACTGCCCACTTTCAAAATGCCGCTAAATTTCCCAGCTTCTGCACACTAAGGTCCAGACGTATCAGCGCATTTTTGCGACTGCAAACGGGCCAATACGCAGAATCGGCCGGTTTGCGATCGTGAAAATGCATTTTGCAATGTATCAAACATTTTTTAATTCACAATTATTTGCATTTAACTAAATTGCAAATGCAGCAAGGGAATCGCAATTTGTGATTTCCTAAATGCAATTCTTGTAGCTATTGCAGATTGCGAATTGGCATTAAGGAATCGCAAATTACCACCAACTTCTAGTTGGTAGTAATTTGCGAATTCCTAGAAAAATTCACCTTTTGGCATTTTTCTAAGTGCCTTGTGGCGCACATACATGCCCTTAGGGCATGTATGTACGCCGCATGTGCACACATGCATATTTCAGGGGTGCATCAGGGTGGCCTTTTGGCCCTCTTGCACCCATGAAATTCCATGCGCAATTTGCGAGTATGTATTTGGTACTCGCAAATTGCGACTATCTTCCCAGTCATTCCTATGGGCCTCTAGGCATTCCTTAATAGCGTATCGCAGTTTGTGACTCACTATTAAGGAATATGTAGGAATCGCAAAATGTTTGTAAAAGCCTACATAGATTGCATTTTGCGAGTCTATAATATTAAATCGGTAAAATTTGCTATTATTGACAAAATGTAATCTTCGTACATCTGGCCCTAAAAGTCTGCCCTCTACCGACTAAAATGCTGAAGGCACACAATGGGCATCTCAAATATCTTCACTGGCCTACTAATTGTCAAGCTCAGGAGAACCACTCCTGACTCGACCTTTGAGTTCGGTGTGAGCGGATGGCTCAGGGTTTCTCTTTCTTGGTCTGTCAGAGGTTTGGTGTACCCCTTCTAGTAGCCATGATGATAACGACGCTAGAAAACGTCTAAGCGGATGGTGCCTTCCAGAACAAGCCTTTGTTTCGAGGAAAAAGGCAACTTGCCAAAAAAACTCCCAATGTTGGTAGTGTTAGAGAAGAAGCAGGAATACAGGTGGTAGCAGAAGCAGGAATTGGACAGGGACCAGGCAGAAACTGCAGAACAGGAAACCATATTCAGGAAACAGGGAGTGAAGAAACCCTTAATAGGACTGAAGAAGAGTTGGGACCCAAAGGCAAGGCTGTTCTGATCTCCTTATATACAAAAAAATGACATCATAAAAGAGAAATCATGATTGATTGGGAAGATACTATCGAAGACATGGATGGGTGCCATATTGAATTGGGCATATACACATCCCTCCCTAGGAATTCTGGGAGGAAGAAACACTGGGAGCAGGGAGGTACACAAGGCATCTTCTTCCAGCAGCAAACCCCCAGGGTAAGAGTGAAGGCACGGAGGACAACACCGGCGGGTCAGTAACCATGAGTTAAGTAAACAAAATTGTGGCAGCCTGCTGGAGCCCACGCATCGCTTCCGCAGGAGAAGTGCTGTGCCTGCATCAGAAGCCGGAGTCTGTCGCGATCGTGGTACCACACAAATATGCTCAGATTATTATAGATTCCAAGGTGGTCCAACAGAGCCCAGCAGAAGTGTTTTCTACTTCATCTTGTCCTTACCCACGTCCCCTCAAAATAAAATATTAAAATTCATAGAATGCAGTGATATATTTATTCCAAACTGAGAACTGGAACATTTTAGTCCTGGTGGCATGGCTACCAGTCTCCTCTCCGCCTACAATTACCACAATGTCTTCAGTGTAGAGTATAAGCAATACCTTCTCCTCCCAGGGCATGATGTTTATGGTTCTGAAATACCCACCAGCAGTTGCCAGGGCCTCTTGGTGTGCCTTGGAAGTGAGGGAAGAGGCTCTCTGCTGCAGTTTGTTCCACCCCTTGTGGATGTCCACCTGTGAGTGTCTGGTGTTGGAGACATTATTCACGTTATCTACAACTATGGACCACTTTTCACTTCTCTGGCTCATGCTTGTTTTTTTGTCCTTCAAACAACTTGGGCTCAAGCCTAATTATCTCATCCACCATCACAGTCAACTCATTTTCCGAGAATGAGTGTTGTCTTCTTTCAGAAATCTTAAGCAATATTTGTAAGTAGCTCTGCTCTTGGTGCTTTTTGTTATGAGTAGTAAATAGTTTGTGAGGTTTGAGGACTGTCCTTTGTAGTGGGAGCTGCAGCTGTTGTTGGTGAGTAGATTTTGATCAGATGTGTGCTCACAGATGTGGATGTTTCTTCATCAACAGACTTGTCTACCTTTGGAAATCGTGGCCACCATCGTGAGGCTCCATTTGTCCCACTGTGATGGCAGGTAACTCTTAATATGGCAGACAGAAGTCGTCCATACAAACGTTAATGGAGTGGTGTCTACAATGAAGGATGGGGGTGGCTCAAAACATAGGACTAAAGGACAGCTAACAGACTTTCTTCCATCATGATGGATGGCGGTCTGTCTGGCCAAACCCTAAATACAGAAAACGGTTAACTGCCAACCTGGCATATGGATCAGATCTGCCATGAAGAATTAATTTCCTGTTTCCATTCTTCCTTCCTGTTCTAGGTCAATTTCCTCAGCATATGAAAGGAAGGTGATGTAACAGCCTGGTGCGTTGCACGTCACTTTTCCTACTCTGTTGCTCATTATGGTTGTTGATCCTGCTTCTGGGCTATTTTTTTTATCATAGTCCCTGCATTGCCTTATGTGTTTTCTATACTCTAGTACTTTTCCTCCAAGGTGATGAAGTTTTCTTACAATTCCTCAACCAGAAATCAGTCTGGACCAGTAGGTGCTCACTGGAAGCTCCGCATCAAGAAGCAATCACTTGCATCGCCAAGCAAACGACAGGCTGCAACACCAGTGGAATCAAGCTTAGAATGGATGTTGTACTATATGGTCTTGCAGATGTTAATAACTTTACGACACACGTGTAGTCTCTAACCAGTGAAAATGCTACTTTACACCAGTCCTTGATAGATCTCTTGCATGGTGCCATAGATCGTATTTTCCAGGTTTGGTTGGGCTGAAATTTGAATGAAATCCAAGGAATATGAATGAATTTGTGGATATTTGTATGATTCACTTTACTTTCAAACCCAATATCTAAGCATTTAAACCAAAAAAGTGGGGGTTATTATTAGTAACATCAAATTAACCCTTTTATCGTGGGCAACCTCATTGGTATCTAAACGATTGCTCCACCTTTTTGTACTCCTTCACTGATACATTTATCAAACAAGATCAGCAACATGTAATACAAGAAGATCTTTGTGATTACCATCAAGAGTCTTTGGAAATGCAAACCCACATCATCCACTAGAGAAACTGATTAGGTGAATTCAGTTTAAGACACACTCTTCAGGAGAGGGTTGAAAGAGGGTTAAAAATATTAACTGGCCCAAACTGACAAGCCAGCCACCTTTCAGGACCTTTTCTCTATCACCATCGAGATGATACAGAAACTTAAATATGAGAAAAGTCAATCAAGCTAGTTCTAAGTTCTCACCTAGGGTTTCTTTGCATACTTCTTGTATTCAAATACCTACGGCTCTAAAGTCCCAAGAAGAACCATTGCATTTGCAAAGACTAGACGCCTGCTGTCAGAAGAAGAAAGAATTGCCAACGGAAGATAGGTCTTTGTCTATATTGTGACCAAAAAGGTAATCTTTTTGGGAAATGTCTGACCCACTCAAAAAGAGATTTGGAAAACAAAAGCACTCATCAATCAGGATAGGGCTAGAGAAAAGTATGTTCACATATAAACCCTTATTATAATATTTCAGAATCTGCATATTTCTTTATTGTACAATCCTACTTACAGTTCTTTCTTTTGATGATCGTGGAACATTAGGATCTTTCATGGCCATCCAGTGACCACACAAGTAGACAAAACCATAATATTCTGTTAAGACCAACAGATATAGCAGCATCATCAGTATACATAAATGAACAAGCCCAACCTTTATTCCTCTGCATATCTAAACACCAAAGATGGATAGGATTTGACTTAATAGCAGCTCCTAACTATTCTACTAATTTAGGAATGTCTTGGTTGCCGCTGCATAATCTTTACATAAACTGAACTGCTATACCATGTTTTTGGGATCAGAGAATTAAATGCAACATTGACTGGGCAACATGGCTGCCTAGACATAGCGGGAGAGAGCTTCTGTGCCAACGAGCAAAATGCTGCAACCTATACTTCCCCTGCAAGTGATCAACATATCTAGATCATCTGTGTAGAACACTGAGAGTTGGTACAAACCCCTGGAAGTTGTTGGAGGAGAGTGTGGTGGGAGGCATAGCACCTAAAGGAGATGGCAGCCTAGAGACATGAAGAGGAGTCGTCCATTGTGGATCATAGGTGGCCCTTAAGGAGCAACTGAAGCGTAGTGCAGAGGCCTACTTGGCGCTTGCTTTGCACTGCTTTGAGCAAAGTGTGTTAAGGGGCCTGACCATTGGTGTCTGAGGCAGCTGGGACCAGCTGTAGGCCGATTGACAAGCCAATCAGCCAAGTGGAGGGGTTGCATAGCATCAGGAGTTGTACGAAGTAGCCTGAGCCTGCTGAGACGGTGGTCATACTTCTATTGATTTGTCAAAGCAGTGGGACAGCAGCAGGCATCGGCTGCTGCTCCACCCCTTGCACACTGACCTGATCTGTAAAGATAAATGTGAGACAGGGCTAGATGAGGCAGGGGAACACGGGATGAGATGGAAGAGTGCACAAACAGCACAACATGAAGTGAGTTGCTTATATATTTTGAGCCCAACAGAGATCACTGGGCATGGAGCAAAGGTAATGAGGGGTGAAGGGGATACCAGGCCTGATTCCATTTCAATGGCCGGGGAATGATCTACACCCCTGGCTCATCATTAGAGGGAGGGTTTGCCCCATGTATGATTCTAACTCACAACCATCAAACCTCCTCCCTATCTGACTCCGTTTATCTTGCTACTGAAGAGGCTCTGTGGGCTCAACTGGGATCACTATCTAACTGCTTGTGCCAGCTCCATTGAGTGTGGATGCGCTCAAAAGCTGTTGGGTAGATGGAGCCCACTGATGATTTGGTCGTGCAGCTTGGTGTGACTTATCTGATAGGCTCTTCATGGCTGGGAATTTCATTGCTCCTTCTGCACGATAATGGCTAAAGATAAACACCCACCAGCCACTAAGCAAGGCACCATAGACAAATATGTTCATTAGGGGGCTCTGACCAGCCACAATCTTCAAATGCAGTCAGTGTTGCACTATTGTAGCTTCAACTGACTGTCACATCACAGAAACAGCTGCTATCCTGCAGGCCATTAATTCCAATTCCAATAATGTCCGATACCACTCTGCTAAGACAAAACCTGAAGCAGGAGGTGGACAAAATCACGGACGCCAAGAGGCAAATGTTGGAAATAGAAGATGCAGCCAAACCCCACAAAAAACGGCCATGTCTGAACTGGGGTGGCTTGGTGAGCAAAATAACGATGGATAAAACCCAGATCTGTGACTGGGGGTGAATGTTTTGCCATTGTGCAACATTCAGTCCATCATCTTGTGTGTTTTGCTGATCACCCTATGTGGGAAGGGTATGCCCAGACGTTGGTCCCGTGCTCACTCCGCCACTGGAGTCAAGCTATCCTGGCTGAAGACGGCTGATAGCCAGAAACCGGTCCTAGAATGCTTGATTCCGGTCCAGGGAAGACATGGCTTGGCAGTTCGGGCTGGACTGTGCCAATGAGGCACAGGGTCAAGACTGATTTGCATATGGCCATGTCTGAACTGGGGTGGCTTGGTGAGCCGAATAACGATGAATTAAACCCAGATCTGTGACTGGGGGTGAATGTTTTGCCATTGTGCAACATTCCGTCCATTATCTTGTGTGTTTTGCTGTTCACCCTATGTGGGAAGGGTATGCCCAGACGTGGGTCCCGTGCTCACTACACCACTGGAGTCAAGCTATCCTGGCTGAAGATGGCTGATAGCCAGAAACCGGTCCTAGGATGCTTGATTCCGGTCCAGGGAAGACATGGCTTGGCAGTTCGGGCTGGACTGTGCCCATGAGGCACAGGGTCAAGACTGATTTGCATATGGCAATGTCTGAACTGGGGTGGCTTGGTGAGCAAAATAACAACGGATTAAACCCAGATCTGTGACTGGGGGTGAATGTTTTGCCATTGTGCAACATTCCGTCCATCACCTTTGTGTTTTGCTGTTCACCCTATGTGGGAAGGGTTTGCCCAGACGTGGGTCCCGTGCTCACTACGCCACTAGAGTCAAGCTATCCTGGCTGAAGACGGCTGATAGCCAGAAACCGGTCCTAGGATGCTTGATTCCGGTCCAGGGAAGACATGGCTTGGCAGTTCAGGCTGGGCTTTGCCCATGAGGCACAGGGTCAAGACTGATTTGCCTATGGCCATGTCTGAACTGGGGTGGCATGGTGAGCAAAATAACGATGGATTAAACCCAGATCTGTGACTGGGGGTGAATGTTTTGCCATTGTGCAACATTCCGTCCATCATCTTGTGTGTTTTGCTGTTCACCCTATGTGGGAAGGGTATGCCCAGACGTGGGTCCCGTGCTCACTACGCCACTGGAGTCAAGCTATCTTGGCTGAAGACGGCTGATAGCCAGAAACCGGTCCTAGGATGCTTGATTCTGGTCCAGGGAAGACATGGCTTGGCAGTTCAGGCTGGACTGTGCCCATGAGGCACAGGGTCAAGACTGATTTGCATATGGTATGTCTGAACTGGGGTGGCTTGGTGAGCAAAATAACGATGGATTAAACCCAGATCTGTGACTGGGGGTGAATGTTTTGCCATTATGCAACATTCCGTCCAACATCTTGTGTGTTTTGCTGTTCACCCTATGTGGGAACGGTATGCCCAGACGTGGGTCCCGTGCTCACTACGTCACTGGAGTCAAGCTATCCTGGCTGAAGACGGCTGAAAGCCAGAAACCGGTCCTAGGATGCTTGATTCCGGTCCAGGGAAGACATGGCTCGGCAGTTAGAGCTGGACTGTGCCCATGAGGCACAGGGTCAAGACTGATTTGCATATGGCCATGTCTGAACTGGGGTGGCTTGGTGGGCAAACTAACGATGGATTAAACCCAGATCTGTGATTGGGGGTGAATTTTTTGCCATTGTGCAACATTCCGTCCATCACCTTTGTGTTTTGCTGTTCACCCTATGTGGGAAGGGTTTGCCCAGACGTGGGTCCCGTGCTCACCTCGCCTCTAGAGTCAAGCTATCCTGGCTGAAGACGGCTGATAGCCAGAAACCGGTCCTAGGATGCTTGATTCCGGTCCAGGGAAGACATGGCTTGGCAGTTCAGGCTGGGCTGTGCCCATGAGGCACATGGTCAAGACTGATTTGCATATGGCCATGTCTGAACTGGGGTGGCTTGGTGAGCAAAATAACGATGGATTAAACCCAGATATGTGACTGGGGGTGAATGTCTTGCTATTGTGCAACATTCCGTCCATTATCTTGTGTGTTTTGCTGTTCACCCTATGTGGGAAGGGTATGCCCAGACAAGGGTCCCGTGCTCACTACGCCACTGGAGTCAAGCTATCCTGGCTGAAGATGGCTGATAGCCAGAAACCGGTCCTAGGATGCTTGATTCCGGTCCAGGGAAGACATGGCTTGGCAGTTCGGGCTGGACTGTGCCCATGAGGCACAGGGTCAAGACTGATTTGCATATGGCCATGTCTGAACTGGGGTGGCTTGGTGAGCAAAATAACGATGGATTAAACCCAGATCTGTGACTGGGGGTGAATGTTTTGCCATTGTGCAACATTCCGTCCATCATCTTGTGTGTTTTGCTGTTCACCCTATGTGGGAAGGGTATGCCCAGACGTGGGTCCCGTGCTCACTACGCCACTAGAGTCAAGCTATCTTGGCTGAAGACGGCTGATAGCCAGAAACCGGTCCTAGGATGCTTGATTCTGGTCCAGGGAAGACATGGCTTGGCAGTTCAGGCTGGACTGTGCCCATGAGGCACAGGGTCAAGACTGATTTGCATATGGCCATGTCTGAACTGGGGTGGCTTGGTGAGCAAAATAACGATGGATTAAACCCAGATCTGTGACTGGGGGTGAATGTTTTGCCATTATGCAACATTCCGTCCAACATCTTGTGTGTTTTGCTGTTTACCCTATGTGGGAACGGTATGCCCAGACGTGGGTCCCGTGCTCACTACGCCACTGGAGTCAAGCTATCCTGGCTGAAGACGGCTGAAAGCCAGAAACCGGTCCTAGGATGCTTGATTCCGGTCCAGGGAAGACATGGCTCGGCAGTTCGAGCTGGACTGTGCCCATGAGGCACAGGGTCAAGACTGATTTGCATATGGCCATGTCTGAACTGGGGTGGCTTGGTGAGCAAACTAACGATGGATTAAACCCAGATCTGTGATTGGGGGTGAATTTTTTGCCATTGTGCAACATTCCGTCCATCACCTTTGTGTGTTGCTGTTCACCCTATGTGGGAAGGGTTTGCCCAGACGTGGGTCCCGTGCTCACTACGCCACTAGAGTCAAGCTATCCTGGCTGAAGATGGCTCATAGCCAGAAACCGGTCCTAGGATGCTTGATTCCGGTCCAGGGAAGACATGGCTTGGCAGTTCAGGCTGGGCTGTGCCCATGAGGCACAGGGTCAAGACTGATTTGCATATGGCCATGTCTGAACTGGGATGGCTTGGTGAGCAAAATAACGATGGATTAAACCCAGATATGTGACTGGGGGTGAATGGCCCTGCGCATTGGAATAACATAAACAGCAGTGTAGACGTAGAAGTGCGGTCTTCCAGGTCTCTACTGACTATACTAAACTTAATTGGGTTTGTACCAACTAGCTCAGAGGTCACTGGAAACTTTCTTGACTGAATAGGAAGTGATCAGCTTCCCAGGCACAGACAAGAAGGGATTCAGTTTTCCAACAACCGCATAAACATGACATCTTTGCTCCTTAGAATAAGAGTCAATCTGTAGAGTCGTGTGAAACAATAGACAGCTATTTCACTCAGTCAGTTGTGCAGATTACTTTCACCAAGATGCAGAGAATAGAGAGACGGGCGTTTTCAATAAAAGGTATTATTTATTGAACAGTCTTTCTTCTCATGCAAGAGAAATGAATTGCCACAATTGCAAGACTTGTTATTATAAAAAGTGCGTACAGTAAAAGGAGGATTGCGAAATAATACTGTAAAAGCATTGATATGGTTTCTTAGCCATACGATAGTTAAAATGAGTAAAATATATACATTCATATATACATTAGGCTAACGTCCTCAACTGGTGCTTCTAACTACGCCTACCCCAGTGTACCTGACCTAAGTCTAATACTTGGGAAGGAGTAAGTAGCAGTTTAAGTTAAGTTGGTTTTGCCAAGGATTTGCTTCAAGAATTCTCTCTAAGGGTTTAGTCAACACCATACCTCTGGAATAGAATGTTGGAGGTCTTGTATCTCCTTCCAGGACTTGATATTCCAGTCACCTGCAAGGGTAGGCTGGAAACGCCGGAGCTGGATTTTCTCGGCAGGAGAAAAGACAGCGTCTCTCTCAGCGCGTCAAGGAGGAGGAGGGGCAGCGTCCGTGGGCTTCTAGCATCTGCTGGGCTCTGCAAGGGACAGCTGTTCGGCTCCTGTATTCACCACACCATCGCTGTTCCTTAAGGCAACGTTGGTAATATTTATACCTGAAAGGTGCCTTGTATGACGTAAGTTTTTGGACATAAGACGTCAATAAAGATGTCACTAAGAACCGGTCGTTCTTACAGTGCTCATTAGAGTTCTATTACTAATAAAAACAAAGCAAGCGGGGCTTTCCCAGGTTGCTGGGGGTTTTATCTTGTTGAAGAACTCGGAGTGTAATCTAGGAATCTAAGATAGTGGCTTCTGCTGTGTCATGTACTGTAATGAGCTGCAGAGGCGAGTTTCTGAAATATGGCTGAAATATGGCTCTGATCGTTTATGCCATTATAGGGGTATGAATGGATTATAGCCGTATAGGGGCATAAGGTCACAATATTGATCGGGGTCCTCGATAGAACACGACACCCACTCCACGAATTTATGTCCATCAAATTACTAAAAACTAAAGCAATAAGATGCGCGTGTAACATTACCCACCCCAGAATACATATTGCATTTGAAATGGCGTATTTGAAATACATGAAAGTATAGTTACTGTACGTTATTAAGCATAGAAATCATTCAAAAATTATAGCATATGTAATCAGTTGAACGATTGTGCGAAAAAATAACACATGAAATGTCTCTGAATACAGAAAAGAAGGGCGAGACTATTTCATCACATAAAAATGCATTTGCTGTCTAGAGGCTGAGGCAAAGTTATTATGTCTCTAGATCTACTTAAAAATAGAAGTTCTGTTCTTTATGAATAGTTCTACTTTAAGCAAAGAATTTGTGCCAGAAAAAAGGTAAATATTTTGAAAAAATGTTCAATTCAAAAAAAACTTTTCATGGTGAACGGGGGAATAGAGTTCCAACGCTTTTCAGTAGTTTTTGTTGATCAAAACTGAAGGCCGAATTCAGAGTTCATGCGAACGCTGTGTGTCGGAATGCTTTTCAAAAATTATTGTTTCTGTTCAGGGGAGAACATCATATCAGACAGGCTCTCAAAGAATTGGTCTACAAAATCAGGTGACAGTTCGACCAAGTTTGATAATGCTGTAACTTGGCAGGTGTGAGAATGATTGCTATCATCAATGTCTGGATCAGCAATGCTCACAGAAGGTCGTACCTGGGTGATGTTGCATTTATTTCTTGCTCCACTGTCACCACCTAGTCATAGCACAGGAGTCTCAACGAATGCCGTCATCAGGATTGGTAGCCGCTGGGGACAACACAATGCATGAGCCGTTACAGGATTTAGCAAGGTATCGATATCCATTGGTACTGCTGATGGAAGTGCAAGACAGGTGTCTAACACGCATTCTTCGCCGCATAGCATACATCGAAGCACAGGTAAGATGCAGGTCTGCCATATAGGTCTGAATGAAAGAAACCAGGTCATGTTCAGATCTCTCAGCCTGGCCAATCCAAGGACTCTAGATATCCGGTCCCGGTAGCGTACTGCTAGGATCGTTTCTTCCATCCCTGCCGGAGTCATGTCTGTGTTTTGGCTTGCCATATCGGAGCAGGAGGGTCAAAAATAAAATGCCTGCTACAAGTCCCAAAATCAGGGGTATGCCGCCAAAGACTGAATGGACAAAATTGGGAATAATTCCCAGAATTGCTTTGAATGGTGTTAATAGTCCCGAAAAAATCGTCTTAAATACGCCTGAGATACCTACGGCATCTGACATATTTAGAATTTGGCTAAGCATTTCTGTGAAATACACGGGGCAATTTGTTGATAAAAGGTCATGTATCTCCGAAGCCGTCCTTGCAACTTGGAGATCATACGTCTCTTTTGATGACGTGATGGGCACTGTTGTCTGTAAAAGCACAGACTTCATTCTGCTTAAAGTATCAATTCGTATAGAAGAGACATTCAAAGTCAGCCAAATCCGCATCTCGGAATCTTCATGGCCGTTTGGAAACAATGCTTGCATACAGCAAGTGACCATGGAAGTTACGCTTACGAGATATGCTTTCCCTGGCATCAGGCCACAACAGCTGTGATCCGTTATTAGAATGTAACTCCCGTTAGAGAGCTGCTTAAAGAAAGGCTCTATCTGCGTTGCAGGTGTGACATGTTGGTGGCATGAAAGGTTGTTTGAATTTCCTTCACAGGCCCCGTGTAAATTAATACCCTGGCACAAAAGTATACCGCTTAGTGAATGTTTGCAATTTTCACCACTAAGAAATACATTTTTGTTGCTGTCACTATAGCATGTGTGTGTATATGGTAATTTCCATGCTGACTTAATGTACCCTTTACCCAAACGTTCATACTGGCCAGTCGGTATATATTCAAGGCAATTTCTAAATCGGAAAGTTGTTATCAGAATTGTGATAATCCCGTGTATTATCCATTCAATGATAGGACTTTCTGACATTGTCAATGGTAATCTCTCAAGTTTTTCGATGCTCAGGATTGTATAGTCTGCTCCTTTCTGTGCCAAGCTGATTTGTTTATCAGTAAGGTTAAAGATGGAAAACAATGACGTTGTGTTGATTAAACGCCATGGCACATAGCCTGAACGAAGATTTTGCAGCGTCCAGCCTAGCTGTACAATAGAACGCAATTGCGACTGGCCATGTTGTAACATTAGCAAGTCTTTATCTATTATATCGATGGCAGATGATACAATACTGTCCAGTGAATATATTCTGGAGGACAGAGTCATTAACCCATTGTCCACAACAGAAAGTGATTTTTCCAAATTAATACAATCAATTTCTCGTATTTTTTCAGCTGTTTCAATTTGTGTTACTTTCCAAGCCTCGTTGTATGCCGCATATACACTTGCCGCTATGAAACGTTTTTGACGCTGTTTGCGTGGTCCCAGAATGAAATCGCGCAAATCAGCACCATCTTTAAGTAAAGATAAGTGTTGCTTAATTTCTGCCAGTGTGGATGATTCTAGCCATTCGAGGCACAGTTTCCCTACACTGTATGTTGTTACTATCCCTGGGTGTTGTCTCTGGGAGTATCTAGGGTCTGGTCTGGTCTGGTCATTGTTAACCCCTGTGTTTTATTCAGGAATCTATCTTGACAGTTATTCGTGTCAGTAGGCCAGATTAACCACTTTTTCCAATCAGGATGTGTTCTGTTTAGATGTAAAATTTTAGATACGTCTATTTCAATAACTGTTGTTGCATTATCAGGTATTGGCTTTGGAATAGACGGTTTGTTAAGGTCTTTAATCTTAGCTAGGCCGAGACAGGTTGTTTGGTGAATTGTTTCATTTAAGAACATTATTTGTTCTGGGATCATGCAGGCTCGAAATAATGCTTCTAGGCCTTGTACCTGCCAATCTTTTGTACCCCAGATGGTTTTTGTTTCAATGTTATTTTTCCAAAAATCAAAACCAAATGTCATCATTTTTTCATAAAATGCTTCTGAATATATCAATTTAGTATTTGTCAACATGGTTCTCGTCCCTGTTTTGTCCAATAGTTTATAATAAAACGTTTCTGCATCACTTGTGTTAAACCCTGAGAAGTACTGGAATTTCTCATAGAATGTTTTAGAACTACTTTTAGGTGGAGTAGCACAATGTTCCCATTGGTTATATTTAAAAACATTTCTAGGTTGTGTAGATTTATGTAAGTAATGGTCTCCGTAATGTGAGAAGCAATACATTTGTTCATAATTAGACGAACCTTGTAAATAATCATGTTCTGTAAATCTAGCTGACAACACTAAATCTGACATCATATTATTTATACTTTCAAAATCCCAATCATCAGAAAATGTACTAGGTTTTACAAAGTCACTTAAGGAAACCTTGAACTGGTGAGGATATTTCAAGATCTCGACCGGGCCATATACTTCATAGTCAGTCTTGTCCCATACTACCCCGCCGGGTATTGGAATGGCTGTGACATTTACTAATGATAGTCCTCTTTTCTTCACGTGGGATGATCTGTGTGGTTTCAGGACTAAGTTGATGTTCTGACTTGCTGTGTCCATTGAACTGTAATAAATTTTCCTAAAATTAAAACTAAAATCAGGCATAGTAGGAGTGTAAGTACCCCTGAGATAATCCAATGCTCAATCAATGGTGCATCTAGATATACTTCTTTGATTTGATGAAAGGGTTCTGTTGCCTTTTCTTTAAAGGTCTTTGTTTCTGGCGTCACTTCAGGGTCGTCTTGATCTTCAGAAAAGGTATCGAAGTTGATGAAGTAGCCAGAGGCAGTTCTGTCAATTGTTGGAATTGTTTTCTCAATTTGTCTTTCGGTAGCACATTCTGATGCCACATCATTGTAGACTGGTGTTTCATGACGAACTGTTTCAATCTGTGTTTCAAGAGGCACGAGTTCCATGGCATTATTGCATAGTCCCTCTCTGTGCACTGTAGGTTTATCAAATGTGATTAGTCTTTCAGTTTGAACCTCTTGGATTGTTGCAAATTTGGGTATTCTGTTGTTTCTCGGGAGTCCACTTGGCCTACTGTTGATTATAGGCCACATGTTTGTGGTTTTACCAGGTCGATTGATACAACTCTGTTCTCCTTTTTACCAGCAAGGGGCGGTAGTACTACTGATCTTGTTCCGTTGATTGCCAAGACAGGTACTGCTTTTCTGTAAGAAGGCCCAAATTCCTTCTTCACCGCTATTTTCTCTCTGACTAGATCCCCAACCTTTGGAATCCAGACAGGTCTTGCTGGGGCTGGTGGTGCCTCTTCAGTGATAGTTGGCTGTTGCTTTAACTTTATGTTGCTTAAGGATTTTCTTGTTTCATTGAAGTCCTGTAAAACAGCCAAACGATCTTTGATGTCAAAGTCTTTATTCCTATCTTTTACCACTGATGCCTGACTATCAAGGTCCTGAACATGCATTCTAGTTCCGAACAATAGTTTGTACGGGCTGAAACCTTTTAGAGAATTTCTTGGCACATTATTTAGACTAAGTTGGACACTTATTAAATGTTTGACCCACCCATCACCCGAACCTAATACCTTCGCTGTTATAGATTGCTTTATGTCTCGGTTTTTTCTTTCCACTACACTGTTCCCCTCAGGGTGTGATGGACAAGAGTATCACAACCCAACGCCCATACTGGCCATGGCCTCCTTATAAGCTCGAGAGCTGAAAGCAGGACCCTGGTCAGAATGGAACATGGCAATTGCGTATGTGCCGATAAAGACTCGCAGATCGCCGAGCGCTGGGGCCACATTTACTAAGTGAATATAGTCTAAAACAATTAATAGGACGCTGGATTGCATATAGAGAGCACTATGCTACCTACATACCAGGCCATGGCATTACTCCGCTTGATTCGCTGCTGCGATCTCTGTCACAATCTGGGCAGTTCTTTACATATTTATAGTGGTGCAGGCTCATTCCTGGCCACCAGTATACTGATTGTAATTCGGTCAGAGATTCCTTCATTTGCTTGTGCCTTGGACCTTCACCCATGTGTGCGTCTGCTATTAATAACTTTCTCCAGTTCGTGTTTGGAATTACCCTATCCCTCACTCCAGGGATTTGAGAAAAAGGAACGGAGTTTGCATCAATTACGTATGCATAATTGAGTGGATAGTTCACGGGTAGTGCTGCACAGTCGCCTTTTAAGGACGTCTTTACTGCCAGCATTGTTTCCCCGTCTATGTATTTTTCTGAACGCTTTTTTGTGGCTACGGAAGCCGGTTTAGTTGCTTCCGCTGTGGCTGTATTAGCCAATGAATTCCCTGCAACGTGAACGCCATCACGTTGATGACTCAGAGTGTGTATCACGTGAGTCTTTTGTAGTTGTTTCTGTAAAAGAACTACCTGTTTCCAAAGCATTTTATGCGTGATTGTGGCACCTGTGTCATCTTTGTAATCATTTTGAACCCAGCTCTGTAACTTATTATTGTAAGAGTTGACGCAAAAATGCGAATCGCACACGATTAGTGTCGGAAATTCACGTTCTGATTTTTCAAGCGCCATCTTTAAGGATCTGATTTCAGCTCTCTGAGCCGAACAGTTTCTTACTGATTCAGTTTTTGTTATTTTCGGTCTGAATTTACCGCACAGCCAGCGACCTTTAACAATCGCGCAGGCTGCATCGTAGGATTTGTTTTCTACATTGTAGTGCTGTACAAATCTGTCTGTATAGATTATACAGGAGTACTGTTGGAGGCCGAATTTCGAATTGCAGAGGATATTCTTGTTCATAAGTTAAATCATTCAGTTTTTTCATGTGCGGGGCGAAATAGTATTTCACGTCGTCCGCAGCAAGAGAATTTTCCCACTGTATCCATTTCTGATCCAGTGACACTGTAGGCAGGTTTACTGGGCTGAATAACGCCTCGAAGGCGGATTCTGCTGTGAGGACAATTATCCTTTTGCCATGTGCTAGTTCTCGTTCTTTAGCTATAGCAGTTTGCACTGCTTTCACAGTATTTTCTGTGAGACTGAATGTTTTTTCTGCTTGTGTGTACAAATGTGATTTGTAAGCTATTGGTACCGTTTCTCCCTCATTAGAGGTCAGGTACATGAATCCGTATCTTCCTGGGATGACTCGGATTACAAGGTCGATTATAAGTTCTTCAGCGTTTTTGGTGCTTGGAGTACAGCGCACTTCTCTAAGAAGTTGTCCGCTAGGCTTTTTCCTTCACTTGATAATTCGTATCCTAAAAATAAGACTGTCAGATGGGCAATTCGAGACTTTTTAAAGTTGAATTTGTAACCCTCTGCAGCGAACCCAAGTATTACGGTGTTCACCCTTTTCAAGTGAGTCTCCAAGTCGTCATCTGTTAAATAGATGTCATCGACATAAGATAATGCCTCATCATCATATATTTGTAGTAACTCTGTTACTCTGGCTGAGAATAGTCCTGGGCTGTTCTTGAATCCCTGTGGGAGCCTACAGAAATTTTTCTGTGACCCCATTACTGAGAAAGCGGTCAAGTATCTGCTTTCTGGTGCAATATTTTGACAAAAGAAATCATTAGATATGTCTAATGTTGTTTTATATTTTTTGCGAACTATGTTATTCATTAGTGCAGCACTATGCGAATTTTGTACTTCAAATGTTTTGCAACATGAGTTTAGGTGTCTGTAGTCCAAAACTAGACCATATGAATTGTCTGGTTTGGAGACAGGAAACAAAGGATTGTTCATTTGAGAGGTGCATGTTTCAATCACCCCCTGGTATTCAAGTTGATCTAAAATCTCTCTGACTTGTTTTTTAGCTTCTTGCTTAATTGGATACTGCCTTTGTGCAGTCGGTTGACTTTTTAACTGGATTTTGTGAGGAGGAGAGTCCTCATCCCATCCTACATGATTTTCATATAATGCTGGTGCCTGGGCTACTGCCCATTTCCTTGCATATATATATTTAGTGTGAATCGGAATGTGATTCGAGAAGGCAGGCATAATCATTTCTTCGCCACGAGGGCACTCCCTGACAAACTCCGGGGGCCAATCTTTCTCAGCTAACAGGATGTCATAGCCTTTTGAGAGGTTATCCCAAAATAGACCCCTTATTTTCCTAGTCTTATCTCCCTCTATACGCAGTGTTATTTCGTATGGTGTCGGCTTGGTATATAAAAAACTGATTAATGTCCGAGCGGACCTCCTTCTGAGTGTGAGAGAACAATGGGTGAGGGATGGTGTTGAGCTGGATGATGAAGATTGGCAGTGTGCGGTGTCATCCCCCAAGGAGGTAGCAATCCCAGCCAGACTACGCTTGGTCCAGCTGAAAATCTTGCACAGAGTGTATGTGACCGGCCCTCGGTTGATACATATGAGCCATTCGGTGGACGGACTTTGTAGGCGTGGTTGTGGTGCATTGGCCACCTTCATGCACATTATTTGGGAGTGTCACGCGGTCGCTTCCTACTGGAGGCGTGTCCACGCGGTGATGTGTGAGGTGACTGGAGTCGACTTGCCGGCTGAGGCCCGGCGCTGCCTACTGAATGTGTGGGGCCCCACGGACTACAACAATGCGCAAACCCAATGGGTCACTTTGGGAAACATGGTGGCAAAGCGTGATATCGCTCAGAAGTGGGGCGCTACGTCGCCTCCCTCTGTGGAATTGTGGAAGACCAACATGGACTGGTGTATGGTTCGTGAGAAAACAGTGTACGTGGCCCGGGGCAAACCTAAGAAGTGGCATAAGATCTGGGGGGCCTGGAACGAATACAGGGGTGATATCTGTCTCCCACCCGACACTGCACCACTGGAGGAACGACTTTCCCCTTAGCCTGTACTTCCAACCCAAATGCCATTACATTGCATATCCTGTACTCTTTCCCTCCCGATATCGTCCATTTTGCACTGTTCATGCGTGTACTTTTTGGGTCCATGGCCCAGCCTTCCCCTGCTCTGGGTATTGTCGCTTTTAGGTTCTTGCGCCTTGCCTTTTCGCACTGGTTCTGGTGCTCTTTTACTGTGATTTATTCTATGTTCTCTTCATTTATAACGTAAAATTAAACCTCGTACGATTTTATAATATGCACTGTGTGCACTGATCATCCTCCCTTTCATATGCTGCCTAGCCTCCGGGATGTAAGGCTGAATAGCTGTGTACTTTGACTCGTAAATAAAGGTTTTCCAAAAAATAAAAAAAAATTTAAAAAAACTCTGGTGTCGGCAGTTTCTACTTGAATGTATTCATTCATGTCCACTGTCTCCAGATGACTCATCAGGATCTTGCGAGCTATGCTGATTTCTGCTGCACTGTCTAGCATTGTCTGTGCCCACTCCCCGTTTTTCAGCTGTGTCCTCAGTATTCTCTGCATGTTCGATTACTCTAATACTGGCTACCTTCTTTCTTGGAAATTGTAACTTTTTACTTTGAGCAGGCTCCTTGTCTTTGGACTTGGTGTGCTCTCCTGGGTCTGACCGTCCTCTTCTTTCCGATTTCTGCGAAAAAGATCGAGAGGGACGTGTATCAATACTTTGATATCTATCAGGTTTTTTCAAGTTATCCCTATTTCTAAGGTTGTATCTTTTCTCAGAGGGCTCCCTCTGGGGAGACTGGTGTTCTCAAGTCGGAGTTCTTTCCCTCCGTCGAGGAGACCTTCCTCTGGACTGGAAAACTTTTTCCTTGGGAGTGGATTGTTTATTTCCATCCCAGCTCTTTTTAGGAGTGTTTGAATTATTTTTAATAAATAATTTTTCTGGATTTTCGAGTAGTTGGGGTTTTACTGGTTTTCCACCCAAGCTGTCTCTACCTAATTCTTCATAACTTTTTTCTATAATTCTGGCAAGCTCAATTGGTTGATCTGTTATATCTGTTTCTTTCAATTTCTGGCGGATCGCCACAGATGCTGCTTCTCCTTTTATATTGGCTAGTAATATAGCCGAGACCTGCTTGAAGTCTTTCAGTAATTTCATACCAAGAGTTAAAGCAGGTTCTGGACCGTATTCATTCTGAATCTGTTTTAGCACATCTGGTATTACCGCCATTGACGGAACACCATGTGTTTTTGTGTAAATGGAAGCAAAGACTGTACCCCAAGTGTCACAGTCCTCCACGTGTGGTGCGACCCCCATTGGAAGGCCGATGGTCAGAATTTTGTGTTTCTCAATAGCGGTAGTATTCGGAAATACTGCCTCTATTTGAGTAATTTTCTGCGCTAACCAGAAAGGAATTTGTTCCCGTTTTATGGGTGTTTTACCAAGACATGATTGTATGTTCTGTGGTGTAATTTTATTTGTGTTCCCCTGATGAGGGGTCAGCTGTGGGACATTAGCAGCTGTTTGGACCGTTGCAGTCCGCATTACATATTGGACTAATTGTCTATGTATTTTAATTAATGTTTTTAGCTGTGCTAACAGCTCTTCTTTAGACATTTTTTCAATGTCCGGATGTGGTGTGTAGCTGGCTAGAACCGACCACGTTGCTCCTGGTCTACCTAGTGGACCGAGCCTGGTAATATGATCATTGTGTTTTAGGGCGCCTTTAAACCAGAGCAGGTGCTCTTGGTATTTTAATGGGATTTCAATCTCCTCGAAAGGAGCGTACTCTTCCGGTGGATCCTCTATTTTGTAATAGTGGAACTCATGTGTTGCAGCGTTTGCCGCTGGAAATTTTATCCAAGAATAGAATACCTCTATCTGCCGATATTCGTGTGCCTCTATCACAAAGACGACTGTGCCACCTTGTGTGGTCAGTCCGTTTTCTATAAGTTTTAACGTTATAGTTTTTCTTATGTTGACCGGGATGTTTATCGCACCCGGTTCAGTAATCCCTGTACCATCGGGATCCTGCTGAGTCGCATTTAATGTGGCATCAGCGGTTCCATTGTTCCCGCCTTCTCCTGGCATTTTACTGTCAGGAAGGTCTTATGTTGCAGATCAGGTTTCAAGGAAACAAAGATTAGGTGCACAATATTTTGGAACACTGTATCCTTCAACGTTGAATAAACCGGAAGCTTTACATAGGAATCTCTTCCTACTAAGTTCGGGCGGATTTTAGCCTTTCACCCACTCCAGACGTCTATTGGAGTATTTACGGGAGAAAGGGTCTGTGTGAAAAAGCACGACTGAGTTACTCTAACGTCTTGCGTTAGTTTTATCGCCTTACCAAACGTTGGGCGCCATGTAGTGTAGTTCCTATTTTCCCTATAGGCCCTGCGCATTGGAATAACATAAACAGCAGTGTAGACGTAGAAGTGCGGTCTTCCAGGTCTCTACTGACTATACTAAACTTAATTGGGTTTGTACCAACTAGCTCAGAGGTCACTGGAAACTTTCTTGACTGAATAGGAAGTGATCAGCTTCCCAGGCACAGACAAGAAGGGATTCAGTTTTCCAACAACCGCATAAACATGAAAACTTTGCTCCTTAGAATAAGAGTCAATCTCTAGAGTCGTGTGAAACAATAGACAGCTATTTCACTCAGTCAGTTGTGCAGATTACTTTCACCAAGATGCAGAGAATAGAGAGACAGGCGTTTTCAATAAAAGGTATTATTTATTGAACAGTCTTTCTTCTCATGCAAGAGAAATGAATTGCCACAATTGCAAGACTTGTTATTATAAAAAGTGCGGACAGTAAAAGGAGGATTGCGAAATAATACTGTAAAAGCATTGATATGGTTTCTTAGCCATACAATAGTTCAAATGAGTAAAATATATACATTCATATATACATTAGGCTAACGTCCTCAACTGGTTCTTCTAACTACGCCTACCCCAGTGTACCTGACCTAAGCCTAATACTTGGGAGGGAGTAAGTAGCAGTTTAAGTTAAGTTGGTTTTGCCAAGGATTTGCTTCAAGAATTCTCTCTAAGGGTTTAGTCAACACCATACCTCTGGAATAGAATGTTGGAGGTCTTGTATCTCCTTCCAGGACTCGATATTCCAGTCACCTGCAAGGGTAGGCTGGAAACGCCGGAGCAGGATTTTCTCGGCAGGAGAAAAGACAGCGTCTCTCTCAGCGCATCAAGGAGGAGGAGGGGCAGCGTCCGTGGGCTTCTAGCATCTGCTGGGCTCTGCAAGGGACAGCTGATTGGCTCCTGTATTCACCACACCATCGCTGTTGCTTAAGGCAACGTTGGTAATATTTATACCTGAAAGGTGCCTTGTTTGACCTAAGTTATTGGACATAAGACGTCAATAAAGATGTCACTAAGAACCGGTCGTTACAGTGCTCATTAGAGTTCTATTACTAATAAAAACAAAGCAAGCGGGGCTTTCCCAGGTTGCTGGGGGTTTTATCTTGTTGAAGAACTCGGAGTGTAATCTAGGAATCTAAGATAGTGGCTTCTGCTGTGTCATGTACTGCAATGAGCTGCAGAGGCGAGTTTCTGAAATATGGCTGAAATATGGCTCTGATAGTTTATGCCATTATAGGGGTATGAATGGATTATAGCCGTATAGGGGCATAAGGTCACAATATTGATCGGGGTCCTAGATAGAACACGACATTTTGCCATTGTGCAACATTCCGTCCATTATCTTGTGTGTTTTGCTGTTCACCCTATGTGGGAAGGGTATGCCCAGACGTGGGTCCCGTGCTCACTATGCCACTGGAGTCAAGCTATCTTGGCTGAAGACGGCTGATAGCCAGAAACCGGTCCTAGGAGGCTTGATTCTGGTCCAGGGAAGACATGGCTTGGCAGTTCAGGCTGGACTGTGCCCATGAGGCACAGGGTCAAGACTGATTTGCATATGGCCATGTCTGAGCTGGGGTGGCTTGGTGAGCAAAATAACGATGGATTAAACCCAGATCTGTGACTGGGGGTGAATGTTTTGCCATTATGCAACATTCCGTCCAACTTCTTGTGTGTTTTGCTGTTCACCCTATGTGGGAACGGTATGCCCAGACGTGGGTCCTGTGCTCACTACGCCACTGGAGTCAAGCTATATTGGCTGAAGACGGCTGAAAGCCAGAAACCGGTCCTAGGATGCTTGATTCCGGTCCAGGGAAGACATGGCTCGGCAGTTCGAGCAGGACTGTGCCCATGAGGCACAGAGTCAAGACTGATTTGCATATGGCCATGTCTGAACTGGGGTGGCTTGGTGAGCAAACTAACGATGGATTAAACCCAGATCTGAGATTGGGGGTGAATTTTTTGCCATTGTGCAAAATTCCGTCCATCATCTTGTGTGTTTTGCTGTTCATCCTATGTGGGAAGGGTATGCCCAGACGTGGGTCCCGAGCTCACTACGCCACTGGAGTCAAGCTATCCTGGCTGAAGACGGCTAATAGCCAGAAACTGGTCCTAGAATGCTTGATTCCGGTCCAGGGAAGACATGGCTTGGCAGTTCGGGCTGGACTGTGCCCATGAGGCACTGGTTCAAGACTGATTTGCATATGGCCATGTCTGAATTAGGGTGGCTTGGTGAGCAAAATAACGATGGATTAAACCCAGATCTGTGACTGGGGGTGAATGATTTGCCATTGTGCAACATTCCGTCCATCATCTTGTGTGTTTTGCTGTTCACCCTATGTGGGAAGGGTATGCCCAGACGTGGGTCCCGTGCTCACTACACCACTGGAGTCAAGCTATCCTGGCTGAAGATGGCTGATAGCCAGAAACCGGTCCTAGGATGCTTGATTCCGGTCCAGGGAAGACATGGCTTGGCAGTTCGGGCTGGACTGTGCCCATGAGGCACAGGGTCAAGACTGATTTGCATATGGCCATGTCTGAACTGGGGTGGCTTGGTGAGCAAAATAACGATGGATTAAACCCAGATCTGTGACTGGGGGTGAATGGTTGCCATTGTGCAACATTCCGTCCATCATCTTGTGTGTTTTGCTGTTCACCCTATGTGGGAACGGTATGCCCAGACGTGGGTCCCGTGCTCACTACGCCACTGGAGTCAAGCTATTCTGGCTGAAGACGGCTGAAAGCCAGAAACCGGTCCTAGGATGCTTGATTCTGGTCCAGGGAAGACATGGCTCGGCAGTTCGAGCTGGACTGTGCCCATGAGGCACAGGGTCAAGACTGATTTGCATATGGCCATGTCTGAACTGGGGTGGCTTGGTGAGCAAACTAACAATGGATTAAACCCAGATCTGTGATTGGGGGTGAATTTTTTGCCATTGTGCAACATTCCGTCCATCACCTTTGTGTTTTGCTGTTCACCCTATGTGGGAAGGGTTTGCCCAGACGTGGGTCCCGTGCTCACTACGCCACTAGAGTCAAGCTATCCTGGCTGAAGATGGCTGATAGCCAGAAACCGGTCCTAGGATGCTTGATTCCGGTCCAGGGAAGACATGGCTTGGCAGTTCGGGCTCGACCGTGCCCATGAGGCACAGGGTCAAGACTGATTTGCATATGGCCATGTCTGAACTGGGGTGGCTTGGTGAGCAAAATAACGATGGATTAAACCCAGATCTGTGACTGGGGAGGAATGTTTTGCCATTGTGCAACATTCCATCCATCATCTTGTGT
Source organism: Lissotriton vulgaris (assembly GCF_964263255.1). Classification (NCBI taxonomy): domain Eukaryota; kingdom Metazoa; phylum Chordata; class Amphibia; order Caudata; family Salamandridae; genus Lissotriton; species Lissotriton vulgaris. The sequence continues at coordinate 1,346,846,432 of NC_141693.1, read as the reverse complement.
GTTTTGCTGTTCACCCTATGTGGGAAAGGTATGCCCAGACGTGGGTCCCGTGCTCACTACGCCACTGGAGTCAAGATATCCTGGCTGAAGATGGCTGATAGCCAGAAACCAGTCCTAGGATGTTTGATTCCAGTCCAGGGAAGACTTGGCTTGGCAGTTCGGGCTGGACTGTGCCCATGAGACACAGGGTCAAGACTGATTTGCATATGGCTATGTCTGAACTGGAGTGGCTTGGAGAGCAAAATAACGATGGATTAAACCCATATCTGTGACTGGGGGTGAATATTTTGCCATTGTGCAACATTCCGTTCATCATCTTGTGTGTTTTGCTGTTCACCCTATGTGGGAGGGTATGCCCAGATGTGGGTCCCGTGCTCACTACGCCACTGGAGTCAAGCTATCCTGGCTGAAGATAGCTGATAGCCAGAAACCGGTCCTAGGATGCTTGATTCCGGTCCAGGGAAGACATGGCTTGGCAGTTCGGGCTGGACTGTGCCCATGAGGCACAGGGTCAAGACTGATTTACATATGGCCATGTCTGAACTGGGGTGGCTTGGTGAGCAAAATAACGATGGATTAAATCCAGATCTGTTACTGGGGATGAATGTTTTGCCATTGTGCAACATTCCATCCATCATCTTGTGTGTTTTGCTGTTCACCCTATGTGGGAAGGGTATGCCCAGACGTGGGTCCCGTGCTCACTACGCCACTGGAGTCAAGCTATGCTGGCTGAAGATGGCTGATAGCCAGAAACCCGTCCTAGGGTGCTTGATTCCGGTCCAGGGAAGACATGGCTTGGCAGTTCGGGCTGGACTGTGCCCATGAGGCACAGGGTCAAGACTGATTTGCATATGGCCATGTCTGAACTGGGGTGGATTGGTGAGCAAAATAACGATGGATTAAACCCAGATCTGTGACTGGGGGTGAATGTTTTGCCATTGTGCAATATTCCGTCTATCATCTTGTGTGTTTTGCTGTTCACCCTATGTGGGAAGGGTATCACCAGACGTGGGTCCCGTGCTCACTATGCCACTGGAGTCAAGATATCCTGGCTGAAGACGGCTGATAGCCAGAAACCGGTCCTAGGATGCTTGATTCCAGTCCAGGGAAGACTTGGCTTGGCAGTTCGGGCTGGACTGTGCCCATGAGGCACAGGGTCAAGACTGATTTGCATATGGCCATGTCTGAACTGGGGTGGCTTGGTGAGCAAAATAACGATGGATTAAACCCATATCTGTGACTGGGGGTGAATGTTTTGCCATTGTGCAACATTCCGTCTATCATCTTGTGTGTTTTGCTGTTCACCCTATGTGGGAAGGGTATGCCCAGACGTGGGTCCCGTGCTCACTACGCCACTGGAGTCAAGCTATTCTGGCTGAAGATGGCTGATAGCCAGAAACCGGTCCTAGGGTGCTTGATTCCGGTCCAGGGAAGACATGGCTTGGCAGTTCGGGCTGGACTGTGCCCATGAGGCACAGGGTCAAGACTGATTTGCATATGGCCATGTCTGAACTGGGGTGGCTTGGTGAGCAAAATAACGATGGATTAAACCCAGATCTGTGACTGGGGGTGAATGTTTTGCCATTGTGCAACATTCCGTCTATCATCTTGTGTGTTTTGCTGTTCACCCTATGTGGGAAGGGTATGCCCAGACGTGGGTCCCGTGCTCACTACGCCACTGGAGTCAAGCTATCCTGGCTGAAGACAGCTGATAGCCAGAAACCGGTCCTAGGATGCTTGATTCCGGTCCAGGGAAGACATGGCTTTGCAGTTCGGGCTGGACTGTGCCCATGAGGCACAGGGTCAAGACTGATTTACATATGGACCTGTCTGAACTGGGGTGGCTTGGTGAGCACAATAACGATGGATTAAACCCAGATCTGTGACTGGGGTTGAATGTTTTGACATTGTGCAACATTCCGTCCATCATCTTATGTGTTTTGCTGGCCAACCACAATCTTCGAATGCAGTCAGTGTTGCACTATTGTAGCCTCAACTGACTGTCCCATCACAGAAACAGCTGCTATCCTGCAGGCCATTAATTCTTCCAGAGAGGCACATAAGGCTAAAATTAGAGCAGTAATCTCCGACACCACTCTGCTAAGACAAAACCTGAAGCAGGAGGTGGACAAAATCACGGACGCCAAGAGGCAAATATTGGAAATAGAAGATGCAGCCAAACCCCACAAAAAACGGTGTCTAAACTTTCTGCAGGGGACTAGAGGCAAGGGCAGATGATGCAGAGGGGGGTTGTCCGAAGAAACAACTTTCATTTTTGGGATTTCTGACAAATGTATAGAAAAGTTGCTGCAGATAATGATGCCTAAAGGAAGACTCTCCACATGCTTTATAATTAAACGTGCACATAGAGTGCTCCTCCAGCAACGGCCGGCAGGTGTAACCCCTCCCATGAATGCTCATTTTCTGAATTATGACAGAGATGAAATCCTCCACTTTGTTTAGGAATAAGGCATAATGACCTACGAATCACTGTGAATCATGATCCTCCCAGATTATACAACACTAGTGCATTAACAACAATATCCTTTCTCATGGATACTTCTGACCACAGATACCTCAACTGGTGAATTTCCCCAGGTGACCAGGTGGATTTTAGAAACTTAAAAAGCAGTGCTTCCGCATGCTGTTAGGTGAAGCAGTGTGAGTCTGCATCGACTTCGTTCCTCTCCAGAAGTGATGAGCAGAGTCACATGTAAGCACCCCCCATATGTGCTCACGTCACCTTTCATGTTGCGCCTGCAGACGTGGATCTTGAGCTCTGCTTCTTTTTCACTCTGAAGAGAATTTTTTTCACACAGTTTTCCAATGTACAAGGTAACATGTCACTCCCTAAAACTACATAGTTTTAACCTTTTAGGGACTGTTGAAAACAGAGATCAGTGACTGATTCCTATGATGTGTGCCTGCGGTGCTTGGGTTCATCGCACAACTCGAAGGCCTGCAAAGACTGTGTCCAGATGAATTTAAAAGCCATCCGAGAATGCGAAGCTCTTCATGGTGAATCATCACAAGACTCCATGCAGCACGTGCCCAGGTCAAAGTTGAGGGAGCTCCGGTTTCCGAAGTTGTTCCCATGGCAGATATTTTGGTAGGCCCAGGAAGAAACATAAGAAGTTCAAGCAGGACTTGGCTGCTTCCTGTCACTCTCATTCTCCATAGAATTAGCGAGGGCATCATTGTGTCTTACAGTTCTGCTTCCATTCCTCTGAGAAGCCAATTTCATTCTTAGTCTTGATCCACACCAAGTTTTGGGGCTGTTGTCAACCTTGCAGCAGGCTAAAGCCTGTTGAGAGGCTTGCTCTGTATCCTTGGCATGCTTCTGGCGCCCTCTATTGGATCTTTGGACCCCAAGGATCAACAAGGGCCTCCAGTCGGGTTATTACTGGCAGATCCATCCTCAGTGGCTTTTGTTCCCCTTGAACCTACTTCATGTTCAGCATCTGCACCAATCCCTTGGACATTGATGCCAGCACCGTAGGAGTATCCACAACCGATTGTGTTATCCAACTCTGAGCCAAGTTCATTCCAACCTCAACCGATGCCTCACGAGATCCTGATGTGGCACAGCCAATACTCAGTCCCACTGACTGAGACACTGTACTATCAGTGCAAAGTCTCACACAGACAATGTATCAACGTTTTGGATTAGACTCCGCCCAGAGTCAACAATATGGAGATGACAATGGGGGTAATGGGGACCAATATACCTCAACAAACGACTCACCTTCTACACCCGAACCGCCAGCTTCGCTCCGCTGACCTGGCCCTTGCCACCATTCCACGCATCCACTGAACGACCACCGGTGGCAGATCATTCTCCCACCTCGCCACCAAGACATGGAACACCCTACCCATCCACCTGCAACAGACCCAGGACCTGCTGACCTTCAGGAGACTTCTCAAGACCTGGCTATTCGAGCAGTAGCAGCCCCCCCACCCCCACTAGCGCCTTGAGACCCTCACGGGTGAGTAGTGCACTCTACAAATGTTTGATTGATTGATTGAGTTTGACCCAGCCTATGATGAGGATAACTGGTACATAGATCTGCAAAATGCCCGTGAATTGGTTACCTCATCCGATACTGGGTTGGCTTCACTTCCTGGACCAGCAACTGAGGAAAATAATCCTTTGCTACAGTCATTAGGAGTAGGGGCGGGCAATGAACTCTATTCTACCAGCTGAGTTTGCAGAGTTTTTCCAACTCTGCTGTGAGTGCGGAGTTCGGCAAAAAACTCTGATTCCACTGTGTGCCGGAGTTTGCTCCCGCTCCCCTAGCTTGCTACCAATTCCAGCAAGTGTTCTTTTATCAATCAAAACACAATTTTTTTTACTGTGCCGAAATAGATGTACATTGGAACTTAACACAGGCCAACTTTAGAAAACTCAGATTCCTTTTTGTACTGTATACGTTTTCTTTTTCAACTGCTGTTGATAAAGTGTCAGTCACAGTGTCACACGATATGGACATAAATAACTCCTGGGCATACTGATGGACATAAATAAGTCATGGACACACAGAAAAAATATTACAATGTGGCACATTCGCATAGACGTCAACTATGTGGGGCAGACAAAGTCTATTCCAAAGGATGTGTGCACTTTCTCAAGAACGTTATAGTTTCTTCAATTCTTCAATACATTTAATTATATTCTGAAACATTCCTCTGTGTTTTTAGATGGTATTTATTGATACTTCAATTTCATACTTCAAACACAATTAGTGAAACATAAATTTCATCCTTTCTGATTATCTCCATAAGCTGTCTTTCATATTACCCAATGCATTTCGGGTCTGATGGTGACCCTATCTCAGGGGTCTGTTGAGAAAGAAATGGAAACTTTGTGAGCTAGTCTTAACTAGAGAGTTACTTAATTATTTATACATTGAATGCTCTCGCTTAAATAAACATATCATCTTAAAGGTCTCGAAGGGTGTGGGAATTGATGTAATGTACACTTATATTGACTATGAGCATATTCCTATGGCTGAACTATTGTATTGAGTCATGTGGAGTAAAACCAGCTGACTAATGTGCCTTACTTTGCGAGCGACTAAATCGATTTGCGCACCAATATTGTTACAAGAATAGCGGTAGTGGTAACCGAAATAGAAATCTGCTAGCGAATGTGTGCAAAATTAATCTAAGAAGCAAAGTTACTTACTGAGATGAAAAGCTACCGTGAGTTCAAACGAAATCCTAGGGTAACCAGCTACTGATAGCCTGTCCGTGATAGGCTAAAATTACATCACATGATATCGTGATCGTATTAGTTTTACCGTATTAGTTATAAATGTATAATTATACAGTACTCGATTATGGTGAGTATCTATCAATACCTTTCGTGATTCATCAAGTGACTACATAACTCGCCAAGCGATTTCAATGACGAAAATATAACTAGATCGAAAATACAGCGGCCATGTTTGTGAAGTCAAAGAAGTTTGAGGCGGCCATGATGATTTAGTAAATACTACGCAATGTTCAAAGTATCATACAAAATCATGTAAACGCTATGAATGACTGTCAATGGACTGTTTTGACAGATAATATATGATAAATTGTCCTCATGAAAATGAGGTATCTTAGACCCGGGCATCTATAGATGTGCATGGTGGTGAAGTAGTTTATGGCGACCATGTTGGTGTGGTGGTAACTACGAGAAGTGTAAAATTTCTACTCAGCTGACTACTGTGTTTGTAAACAATAAAGTTCTATGAAATGAAAATTAATGAAAATTAGTGCACATCAAGACTTAAATTAACAATATTAGCTCTAGAATAATGCTGCATTCACCATTGCATAACTAGGCAGGAGCAAGATAGGCATAGTCCATATAAGTCAAAAACATAAACTTCAAAGAAAGCAGGATAATTCTATCCTGTCGTTCATCCCATGTGGGTACATGCTGTCCAATTATCTTATCCAGTGGTACTCTGATCTTTAGCGTTGTTTATGAGGATCAGTATCACTCCTTATAGTAATAGCTTCCAAAATCGTAAATCTTAATTGGGCTATATTGTGTCCTGTTTCAATCCGATGTGCAGCAACTGTAGATTTCAAATTCTTTTGACGTATATTGCTTTTATGTTCTGTCATTCTTATTTTCACCTTCCTCTCTGTTTGGCCCACGTAAATTTTTCTGCATGGGCATTTAATTCCATAAATGACATTTTTTGTGTTGCGCGTGCTTGAATGTAATAAAGGTATTTTCTGACCCGTCATTGGGTGAATAAATATATTGCCTGGAATGACATTATTGCAGTGTATGCAGTTTTTGCATCTTTGCATCCCCTTATGTGGCTTCTGCGTGGTCTTTCTGTTTTGACTTGTTAACAATTCTTTTAAATTCTTAGATCAAGACAAAGGCAAATGTCTTTTTAAGGAAGTCTGGTGAAAACTTTTGAAATGTAGACAACTATTCCGGCCTGTACTTTTCGTGTAGACATTGGTTTTTATTCTGTTACTTTCGATGGTGATCAAGACATCTAAAAATGCTAGTTGATGGTTATTGATCTGGTGTGTAAATTTGATACGTTCATGGCGTGTGTTGAGTTGTGAGATGTTTTCTAGTAGCTTCTGTTTTTCTCCACTCCATAGCATAAATATGTCATCGATGTATCTCTTAAAAAGGAATCAGACCTTGTTGCCAGTTTGGATTCTTTAGGATATGATCAGATTCGAATTTAGCCATAAATATGTTTGCGTAGGTCCGCGCCCCCGCAAATCCCATTGATGTTCCACTGCATTGTTCAAAATACATGTTTTTCCATTGAAAGTAACTGTGGAATAGTGCAAAGTGTAAGAGTTCTAATAAAAACACTTTTTCCGAATTTTCCACTTCATTTTGAAGTAGGCACCATTCCATGGCTTCCAACCCTTCATGTGTGGTATTGAGGTGTATAACGCTGTCACATGAACTGAACATAGCCATACTTCTTCATTTTCAGTCAAATTTACAGTTTTCAACATGTTTAAAAATGCAGTTGTATCCTTTATGTGTGTCTGCCAACTTTACAAGAAAGGTTGTAGAAACCAGTCTCGATATTGACCTAAAGGTTCAGATAATGAACCACATGCTGAAACTATCGGTCTGAATGGCGGGGTGGTGGCATTTTTGTGCATTTTTGGTAGCATGTAGAGTTGTGGTCTGCGTCGATACTTTATGTTGAGGAATTTGTGTTTTTTTTCAGTAATCCACTCCATTTGTAATGTATGATCAAGGATTGTTTTCAATGTCATCTGGAATGCATTAGTTAGATCTTGATCTAATCTCTGGTAAATGTCAGTGTCTTGCAGATGGGTCAAAACACTATTTTCATAAAATTCAGTGTTCATCACCACAAGGGCTCCCCCTTTGTCTGCTCTTTGGATTGTAAATTCTGTCATTTCAGTCAAGCTTTTTAATGTGCTCCATGCATTCTTAGAGAAATTGCTTTGTGTCCCACTTTTGAAATTAATTGCTTTGATTTCTGATGTGATGACTCTTTCAAATGCATCTATGGTTTTGTGCGATGTAGGGGCTCAAAAGGTACTTTTGACTTTGAATTCTTTGATATCCTTACCAGTTTCATTAGCTGTGATAGGTTGAATGCTGCTAAATACGTTTTTAAGACACAAGATCCTTACAAATTTGAAGATAGCTATTTCTGTTTCCTGGGGGTTAGATTTATATGCAGGCACAAATTTGGTTCCTTTGTTTAATAATGCTGTTTGCGCTTTTGTTAATTGAATATTTGAGATGTTCATTACGAGGTTGTTTTAATCTTGCTCCTCGTCATTCGCATGGCTCTTTCTTCCTCGGTCTCTTTTTCGGTTTCTTTTTCCCACCTGAGTTTTCTATTGGAGCATTTTTGGCTGCCGGACTTGTAGATAAAAAAGATACCTTTTTTGCTTTTTCTGTTGATGCTCCTTTTGACGTGCTTGCTAAAGGTATTCTATTTTGTGCCATTTCTGATCCTGCCTGTTTGGTGAAAAGTCAGACCCAGCTCTGAAGTGTTTTGAGGAAAGCCAGACCTCTGCACACTTTTTGGGTGTTTCATCTCCAGTCCTTCAGTCCCACAAACAGTTTCGCCCATTTTCAAGGTCGGCATGGTCCCAACAGATACCAGCCTTGCGATCAGAGGCATCAAATTTCCCAGTCTCCCACTCCTCCAGCAATAACCTCAGATACTCTTTAGTGCACCCTTAGTGGTGCAGAGCCATCCAGTTGGAGGCATGGTCAGCCGCTTCCTTCAGGGGTGGAAACGTGTCCGTCAGGTGGGTCTTCAAATTGTTCAGTACGACTGTGCCCTGACCTTCATTTTTGACCCACTGAACCTGCTACCTACAGTTCAGCAGCTTTCAGAGGACCATCCGTCCATCTTATGCCACAATGTGCAGGCTTTTTTGGCCAAAGGAGCCATGGAGAGGGTAATGGCTTTGGAAATGGGGGTTGGACGTTATTCCTACCGCTTTCTTGTGCAGAAGGAGGATGGAGGCATTTGTCCTATTTTAGACCTCCCTTTCAATGCAGTCCTGCTGTAGTGTAGTTCCTATATTCCCAATAGGCTCTGCGCATTGGAATAATATATCCTAGAGGTTAGACATAGGACTGAGGTCTACTAGGTCTCTATCAAATATATTAGACTTAATTGTGAGTGCCAGCTAGCTCAGAGGTCACTAGAAACTTTCTCGAATAAACAAGAAGGGATTAGTTTCTGGCAACCGCATAAACATGACAACTTTGTTTCTCCAAGATAAAACGTATCTTCAGAGTCGTGGAAACAATAGATAGATATTTCACTCAGTCAATCGTACATGCTTCGTTTCACCAAGGGTGCAGAGAAATAGACGGGCGTTTTCAATAAAAAGGTTTTATTGAACAGTCTTCTTTCTCAAGCATAAGAAATGAACTGCTACAATCGTAATACTGGTTATAAAATATAGTGCATACAGTATAAAGAGTAAAATAAAATAATACTGTAAGAGCATCGTATGGTTCCTAAACCATAGATAAATACATACATAAATAACAGAGGCTAAAAGTACTCAACTGGTGCTTCTAAAATACGCCTACCCCGATGTACCTAACCTAAGCTTAGTACGAGGGAAGAAGTAAGTGAGGTGTAGCATAAATGTAGTATTCTTTTGCCAAGAATCTGTCCAAGATTTCTCTTAGGGTCTAATCAGCTCGGTACCTTAGTTTGGAATGAAGAAGGTCAGGCTCAGCTTGGAAACACTGGAGCTGGATTTCTCGGCAGGAGAAAAGACAGCGTCTCTCTCAGTGCATCTGTTGGAGGGTCGGCTTCCTTCGGCACTTGCTGTAGCAGGATGCGTCGGGCAAGTAGATAGTCAAACTGCTCCAAACCACTGTGTGTTTGCTAAGGCAAGTGTGGGCATATTTATACCTTGAAGTTGCTGAGTTTGACGTAAAGGTGGACATAATAACGTCATTAAAGACTCTCAGTTCTATGAAAACTTCTTGGACAAGTCAGTTCTCAAGCAAGGGAGAGTCCCTAGCTGCTGAAGCTGAGTTTTCCAAGAAATCGATGTAGATTTTCAGAACTAGTGGAAGTAGCCCGCCGTATTTGGACTGCATGAGCTATGACTAAATATGGTTATGATTCTTATGGCTATATAAGGACATAGTGATTTATACCTATATAAGGGCATGAATCGGGAAATTTACAATAGTGCCCTAAAATGGTTCACAACATCCACTCCACGTTATCATGTTCATCTAAGATTAAGTACTAAACATAAAAGCTAAAGCATGTGTTTTTACAATCCCACCCTAAAAATACATGAAATTTATTAAAAAATGGTCATACACAAAATGAGCATTTGTATAATATGCATCTAAGGGCAAGGATTTCATTGTAAGCATATGATATGATATTAGCAATGCTAACCAAATGAATCACGAAATGTACATTTATGAAATGGCTCTAGACACAGAAAAAAGGTCGAGACCATCCATTGCAGAATATACAAGCTAGTTTGATTTGTGCATTAGGTCAATATTGTTTCTAGGAAGTAGTCAAAGAATTCTTGTTCTCTAAGAATAGTTCTACTTTAAGCAGATTGCTTTGTGCCTAAGTTCAGTCTGTTTTTGGAAAAAAGTCAAATTAAATTGTAGTGAAATAGAGTTCCAAACTAGGAAGCTTTTGTTTTGAAAAAAGTGAAGGTCGAATCTCAGAGTTCGAAAGAACGCTGTGTGCTAATTTCAAAACTTATTCTCGGTGTCAGGAGAAAACATTAAGTCATCCAGGCTGGCAAAGAAATCGTCTACCACAGCAGATGAAAGTTCAACTACTTCATTAAGAAGGTCAATTGTACACAGATGTGAAGCATCGCCGTCAGCGTCAGCCACATTAGCAATGTTCATAGCGGATGGTACCTGTGTGCCTGTCGGTCCGCGTATCTCACCTCCAGTTGGATTTGCCAGTGAGATCTCAATGAATGCTGTCATCAGGATTGGTAGCCATTGGGGGCAACACCACACATGAGCCATTACCGGACCCAGTAAAGCGTCGACATCCGTTGGCATAGCCGTTGGTAGTGTTAGACAGATATCTAACATGCATTCCTCTCCACAAAGCAGGTATCGTAGAACAGGTAAGATGCAATCTTGCCAGATTGGTCTGAATGACAGGAACCATGTGGTATTCAGATCTCTCAAACGAGCCAAGCCAAGGATCTGTGTTATTCTGTCAAGATACCCCATGTCCTGGAGCGCATTCTCCATGCTGATTTGGGTATCGCTGGTCGCCAGATTTGCCATAACGGAGCAGGAGGAATAAAAATAGTATCCCTGCTACGAGTCCCAAAATGAGAGGCAGGCCACCGAACACAGAGTGTACGAAGTTACGAAAAATGCCCAGGACTGCTTCAAAAGGTGCTAACAGTCCCGAAAAAAATCATCTTAAATACATGTGCAATACCGCTGGTATCAGACATGTTAAAGATACGACCTAACATTTCTGTGAAATATATTGGGCAGTTTGCTGATAATAATGCATGTATCTCTGCAGAAGTCCTTGCAATTTGCGGATCATACGTCTCTCTGGACGAGGTCAGTGGCACAGTTTTTTGCAAAAGAATGGCTTTCATTCTGCTTAAAGTATCAGTTCGTATAGAAGAGACGTTCAGTGAAGGCCATAGTGGCGACTCCCCGTCTGTCTTGGTTTTTGGAAACAATACTTGCATACAACAAGTGACCCTGGCTGACACACTAACGAGATAGCCTATTCCTGGCATCATTCCACAACAGCTGTGATCATTTAACATAATGTAGCTACCATTGGAAAGCTGCCTAAAAATTGGATCTATCACCGCTGTGGGCGAACCTTAAAGGTGGCAAGAAAGATTATTGGAAAAACCCTTGCAGGTTCTGTGTAAATTAATACCTTGACATAACAGTGTACCGCTTAGTGAGTTTTTACAATTTTTACCACTAAGAAATTCCTCCTTTCCTCCACTGTGTGTATGGTAAATCCCAGGTCGACTTAATGTATTCTTTACCCAACCTTTCATACCGGCCTGCTGGTATGTGTTATAAGCAATACTGAAACTGGAAATTCGTCACTGGTATTGTGATGGTACCATGTATTATCCATTCAACCGATGGTTTCTCAGAAACGGTCAATGGTAATCTCTCCAGTTTTTCTATGCTCAGCACCGTATAGTCTGCTCCCCTCTGTGCCAACGAGATTTGTTTATCTGTAAGGTTAAACACAGTAAACAATGTCGTAGTGTTGATTGAACGCCAAGGCACATAGCCAGAACAAAGGTTTTGCAACTTCCATCCTAACAGCATTATAGAACGTAATTGAGACTGGCCATGTTGTAACATTAGCATGTCCTGTTCCATTATGACTATGGCAGAGGATACAATGCTGTCCAAAGAATATATTCTGGACGACAGAGTTGTTAACCCATTGTCAACTACAGAGTGATTTCTCTAAATTAATACGATCAATTTCTCGTACTCTTTCAGCTGTTTCCATTTGCGTGACTTTCCATGCTTCATTGTATGCAGCGTAGATACCGGTGTATATGAAACGTTTATGACGTATATTACGAGGTCCCAGTAGGAATTCTCGCAAATCAACGCCATCTTTAAGCAAAGATAAGTGTTTTTTTATTCCTGGAAGTGTGGACCTCTGCAGCCACTCAAGGCATAGTTTTCCTACACTATAAGTTGTTATTATCTAAGTATGGGCGAAATGCGCAAATTCGCGGTACGCGAATTTACGCAAAAGCAAAATTCGCGGTCCGCATCATCCGCGATTACGTGCTAATTTGCGGATTTTTTTTTTGCGTGTTGGCGTGGCGCTTTGCGTGTTCGCGGGCCTCTTGCAGCGCACCGACCGCGAAGTTACCCATGCGGTCGTACATGGACGCGGCCATCTTGTCCGCGTTGCGTATTTCTGTTTCCGGGCGCTAGTTGCATGCTCGGGTTGTGCGCGGGGTGCGATTACGTGGTCGCGGGCGTTTTTGCGTGCTCGCGGGGGAAATATCGCACAAACTTACCCACGCGGTCCTCTATGAGCGCGGCCATCTTGTTTTTCATTCATTGCTATGGTTCTGGGCATGCTTTTTCTATCCTCCTTCAATCTTTGCAATCCTTTGTTTCTTTGAACTTTTTTTTGATCTTTTTTGCTCATTACCTATCTCTCTATTTTTATACATCTATATTTTGTGTTTTTGTCAACTTTTTGTTACTTTAATAACTACTTTTTTTGTTTAGCTCTCTCTTTTATTTTATTTATTTTTCCCCCCTATTCTTTTCTTCTTTCGCCCAGGACCATGGCAAAGGGAGCCGACAAGTCAAAGGGGAAGGGTCCCGCACCCCGTAGCCGGCTCCCTTGCGGGCGCTTGAGGGCGGAGAATGTACAGGCCAGGGAAGTCTTTACTGCGGTGGAGGTGGCCGCACTCATCTTCTATGTGCAGCGCCACCTCCGGAAGACCGTGGCAGCAGGGGGCTGGCTTGCTTCAGGGTATGGCCTCTGGGAGTGTCGCCAGCTGTGGGATAAGGTGTGCCGGGCCATGCGTAGGGAGTCGGCGGTCCGGCGCACCTACCAGCAAGAGACGCACCTGTGGTCGGGCCTCCTTGACCGGGAGCAGGACCTGCTCCACCTGCTAGGTGTGGAGATCCCTGGCCTTGGTGAGTAGCTATTTAATAACTACTTTGTTTTCTTCTGCTCTGTGTTATTTTGCTAATATATGTTTTTCCCGAAGAGCAAGAATGCTGCCGATTCGATTACATTGCAGGTAAATTAATGTTTAAATAGCTTCTGTCATTGCCGGTGCTCGCCTGCTCAGTGGCGTTGCTACTATGCTTACTTATTTGCAACTTTGTGCTCATTTGAGAGCAGAACTGCGTAATGCTAGAGAGACTAGAGACTCAAATCTAGTCCTTCCTTTGTACTCCTGCTGCCACTAAGAAGAGATAGTGGTGGATTGATACGTTGAGTATATTATTTATGACTTGTTATTTAGTACTAGGACATTTTTTAGTGGTCTGCAATCATGATGACGGACTGTGTCTGTCACGTCGCGTGCTGCTGAGTGCTGGCAGTCGTAGTAGAACCTTTTTGTTGTTGGTGTAGTTAGTGATTTACATAACTTTCCTAGTAGACGGTCTGCGAATCCAGCAATACTGTACTATCCTCCTAGTTGACCAGATCAGATAGGTCAATACATGTAGTGCAATTGTTGGTAATTTGTTTCCCCGAGATAATTTTAGATTGTGGTCAAAGAAATCAAATATTTCAAAAAAACAATCATCCATGTTGTGTTTATTTCATGATCATCAGCACCTCCCAGGGGCAAGGAGACTACCACAACAGAGACTCCGGTGAAACAAGGTGGGCAGCAGGATCGGTCCTCTGCAGGCTCTTCTGCTGGCCCCATTAAGTTGTTCTATTGTTATATTAATACTTATACTTCCCTAACTTTTACAGCTTCTATTCATTACAAACTGTTTCCTAATTCTATTTTTTACAAAATAGTCTTTGATCTTCTTCTAGACTGTTTCTACATTCTTATCCTGCCTCTACCATCACTCTCTGTGCTACTATTATTATTAGTCGTTCTGTGTAGGTAGCTAAGCTTGCCCAGTCGGCAAACGGTGTTAAACAAAACTCTGATCCAGCAATAGCTCTAGGCACTCAGTGCAGTCCTCTGGGTTGCCCTTGCTGTGTATTCTGGTCTTCTTAATGTAAGTGCTTTGACAATTTCCAACAACAAAATGTCAATGTGTCCACCAAGAATAAGCTAGCAGTTGGCTTTTTTGATTTGATAGGAGCACATACCATAACGCTAGTGTTTCAGGGACTATTCTGCACATACAGAAGTATGGACAAGAGAAATAGGACATTGTTGATGATAGGTGCAGTTCGACTTTCCACATACCTCAGTCTGAACAGAAGTTGAACCCCCAATCCCCTGACCGACTATCTAGTGTGTCTGACCAATGATTACGACCCAGAAGAACAGAAGAAGACTACAGCAGAGTCCCGACCTATCAGAGTCACGGAAACATGCCTGCAAAGTGCAGTAGCTCAAACCCTTCCGCTCACTCACTCGTGAACAAAAACCACACAGTGTTTGTTAGTTTTAAAGTTTTATTTTCAAATAAGAAATAAAAAAACAATTTCTTTATTTTTAATAGCGCAATATTCCGAGCGACCACTGGTGATAGATGACGTTAAAGTTTAAACAACATTCCCTTGAATCAATATACTTCAACTTAACACATCAAATTATTAGAATAACTGTGCGGGAGCCCCCACCTTCTTTAAAGTACTTAAAGTACTGCTGGTGATGAGGAGTAGGTGGTGAATTGTCCTGTTGGCAGAAGGGCATTGGAATCTTCTTTCTGTAATTAGAAAAATGGTGCACGTTAAAAAGCAAGCATTCATCAGTTGTCCTAAAAAGTGTAGCATTTAATGGCTAACCATATAAAAGGTTAACACCCTCCCCAAAACCGTCAATTTTTTTCATTCCCAATAATTAAAAATTGGTTATATAACATTTTCTTCCATCACGAGATGAAATAGGGGGTGGTGTATGGCATCTGAAAATATGACGTGTTTTTTGTAGACGTCACAACCTCAGATGCGGCACCTACCACCCCCAGTACCGGGGCCAGGAGGAGCTGTGGGGGATGGCGCAGCGGCGGCGGACGGTGGAAAGTTATTATACTCCTTACTTATCGACATTTTTGAGTAGGCTCGCAAAGGAGTGTATGATGTACTGTACAGTAGACGGTACACTAGTACAAGTAAACTGTACTGTTAAGAACAGTTACTAATTTAGAACTACATTTTTGCCAATCACGGAGAAGACAGTCAACCTTGACTTAGTAATAGCATTAGCGGCGGTAGTTCTCGGGTAAGCAATGGCCCCCTCTATTTGACTTCAACTCAGCTGGGAAACTTTTATCGTGAAGCCAAGTCATATCAGATGAACTTGAGGGATGTGAAGAACAAAAAGGGAAAGAAGGGTGAAAGGAAGGACGAGCAAGTCGTAACATTTATGACTGTAAAGAATGATACGTGTTTTTGAATGCAGGCAGAGGTGGCTGATAGGAAGGAATCAGATGCATGGCTTCTTAAAGCAAGGATGGTTGGAGGAGAAAGAAAAGATGACTGCCTTTGTGGGTGAATCAGAAAATGCATGTGTGGTGTGCACTGCAATATATATCATTTGGGTCAAACTCAAATGCAAGTCAAGATGGTGGTTTACCAAATAAAATGAAAAGGGTGTTAGTTGGTTGTTGAGAAAAAGTAAACTTGGTACAGTTGAGACATTTAGAAGAATGATAGACGTTTACTTTGGAAGCCTGGATGGTATCTTCTTCTTCCTCATAGATAGCAGAGGTGTATGTAGTAGAGCAGACGCTCAGTGGATGAACAGTGTTACTTTGAACAGCATGTCCGTGCCAGAGTAGCAAAGCTGAGGAAATCTAAATACTAGAAGTTGCGATTGTTCAGAAATACTCTTGACTAACAGTACAGTAGTTTACTTTGCAAGCACAGCATATATAGTGTATGTATTGTATAGTTGACATTATATCAAGTCAAGCCCCTTCCTCCGGCAATTATGGGTACCACACTCACTCCCTATGTTAATAATTTTCTTTCAGCTGTGTCATGGGTGGACTGTCGCTGATGTTCACTCAATCTATCAAAACAAAGCACCTAAAGTCATCCATCATGTAAGCAAAGATCATGTGATCGGCAGGATATATGATCAGAAATGAATAATCTTCATTTTCCTTTTGTAGTAGTCAAGGCCCGGGGGGGGGGCAGTGTGAAATATAAAATTACATTGAGCAGTAGCCCTTGATGTAACCGAGTATGGCCAGTGCCACCCCTATAGAAAAGTAAGAGCTTCCTATCCCCACCTGCATGTATTGCTTAAAGTAATGCGAGTCTGTGTCATCATGGCTGTGTCTTGGGTGCAAGCTGAGTGAGCTGGCATTATGCCAGCTACCACAAGTTCACGTACAAGTAATTTCTTTTGCAAAAAAAAAGAAAAAAAGAAGACTGGTGTAGTCTCTGACTCTCTGACTATGTAGTAGTGAGTCCATAGTGCTGCTAGTAGAATTCCTGAAACTCCCATTAATGTCACAGCCCTAAAAAAAAGACGGAGGAAAGATACATGCCAAAATGTTATACTGTGCTTGCAAGTTGCAAGTGTTACTGTGAGACAACTTTCTGTTGAATTATTTTGACTTAATGTTAAAGACTATTGGCTACAGTATTTTTCTTTCTTTCTTCATATAGATGCTCCGCAACAAAAAAAGCTCACCCGGAAGGAGATGGCTGTCCGGGCCAGGGCCCGTAAGATGGAGGCCATTTGCGCCGAATATCGGCGGCTGTGGGCTCAGGAGCAGGAGGAGGAGGCGGCAACTACTGCATCCTCTTCCAGTGCCCCCGGGGCCACCAGCCAGCAGCCTCCATCGAAACGGCGCCGTGGCCCGACAGCCTCCCGCCGCCGCACAGCAGCAAAAACAACAGCTGCCCACCCAGAGCCTGGATGGCACGTCTGGGCCGCCTCTGAAAGAGAGTGGACTACCTGGAGCGCTTGGCAGTGATGCAACAGCGCCAGCTCCGGGAGCTCCGCAAAGAGCTGCGGGACCACCTGTCCACAGGACACCGCCGGAGGAAGTGACTGTCCCTTGCGCTTTTTTAAAGACTGTTGGGGGGGAATTGGGCGTTGGGGAAAGGGACTTGAAGGACATTTGGACATTGGTTGGCTTAGGGAGGGGGGTGAGTTGGGTTAGGGTATTTTTTTTAGGGGAAATATATTTATTTATTTTACATACTTAAACATAGTATACGTGTTCATATTATTTTGTGTGGTGGTGGGCGGGGGTTACTGTACGTTTGATTTCTTTAAACTTACCAGCATGAATTATCTAAACGTCCAAAAATGTACAAAAGTGCCACTAACAGTGTTAGTGAATTCAATTGCCCTATTAGTACTTTACTAGTACTACTGTCAGTCTCTCCTCTACTCCAAGTCCTAGCCCATTATTCTACCTCCCCAAAATGCTTATCTTACCTGTGATTCGTGTTTGAGAATAGGGCTGGCTGCATGGCAAATGTGATGTGATGTGAAGAGAGACTTATATAGCGCGCTACCACTCCAAGGAGTATCTTGGCACTTGGATTCCAGAAAAAAAACAGTAGGCAGTAGGTGAAAGAAGACTACCTGTCTAAAAGGCACATCATAGGAATCCCATGCATTCGGAGTTTGGCAAGGAATAGATCCATGTTTTTAAAAGCTTTCTGAATTTTAGTTCGGTAGTGGATTGACACAGGAATGAGGGAAGATTATTCCATGCTTTCGCGCCTATGACTGCGATGGATTTTCCTCCTCTGGTTGACATTTTGAACCTGGGGACGTGGAGTAGGTTAGCTGTAGAGGACCTAAGTGATCTTGACGGATGGTATTGTTTGAAGTATTTGCGCAAGTACAGTGGGCCGTGATGGTGGAAGGCTCTGTAGGTGATGATGTGAACTTTAAAAAGTATGCGCTTGTGTATTGGGAGCCAATGTAATGCATCCAAAGCTGTGGAAGCCGAAGATTTCCTAGGCAGTCTGAGGACCAGTCTGGCTGCTGCATGCTGGACCATTTGGAGTTTATGCAGGGCTGATTTATTAAGTCCTGCATAGAGGCTGTTACAATAGTCCAGCCTAGATGTTATAAGGGCAACAGCTACCGTGCATCTGGCACTCAGAGGAAGAAGGTCAAAGAATTTTCTAAGGCTCCTGATGATGCCGAAGCATACCCCTGCTACTTCCTTGGCTTGTTGGTTGAATGTGAGTGTATTATCAAACTTTATGCCTAGGTTTCGAGCAGCATTGATAGTCTTAGGGGGGCTTCTGTGTTAGTAGGCCACCACTTTTGTGGAGTGAAAAAATTATTGGGTCCAAAAGGAATGATTTCGGTTTTTGACGAATTACATTTCAGATGGTTATGTGACATCCATTTGAAGGTTGCTGACAGACATTCTTTCAGTATATGTTCTGCGTTGGATTGGTTTTTATCAAGGGTCAGAACAAGCTGAGTGTCGTCAGCGTAGGCGACAGTGCTGATGTCATAGGAAGAGATTAAGTTTAGTAGGGGGACCATATAAAGGTTGAATAGGGTAGGGCTTAAACTGGAGTTCTGTGGGACCCCTGTTTTAATAGTTTTTTCTTCTGAAGAAAAGTCGCCCAGCCTTACAATCTGGCGCCTATGTGCTAGGTAGTTTTTAAACCATTCGAACACGGTTCCTGCTATGCCTGCATTGGTAAGGCGATGTAAAAGGATAGCGTGGGATACCATGTTGAATGCTGCAGAGAGATCTAATAGGATTGTCATTGGGGTTAGTATGGGCGAATTTTGCGAAATCGCGATCCGCGAATTTGCGGATTTGCGAATTCGCGATCTGCAAAATTCGCGAATTTGTGCGAATTTGCGGATTTTTGTTTTTTTGCGTGTTCGCGGGGTTTTTTGCGTGTTCGCGGGGCTTTTTGCGTCTTCGCGAGCCGCTTGCATAGCGAAGTTACACATGCAGTCGTTTATGGAAGAGGGAGAGAGAGATAGATAGATAGATAGATAGATAGATAGATAGATAGAAAGAGAGAGAAAGAGAGGGAAAGAGAGAGGGAGAGAGAGAACGAGAGAAAGAAAGAGAGGCCGGATCTCTGAAGGGCCAGATTCCTGAGTTGCCCCTACAGAACATACAGCTTTTTATTTTTAGCAAAATGCATATGAAAATTGTGCTGTAAAGGTCTCTTTTAGTTTAACCCCTCCTGACAACTCAAAATGGGTGTATTTGCCATCCTCTCCCTTCTTCCTGTTTTTTATATCTGTAAGTGCTTCCTGATGAGGTTTAATTCCTTGGACAGGTGCCTCGTTGCCTACTTGTAACTATTCTCTGACCCTGCTTCAAGGGTCAGAGCAGGGTCAGAGAATAGTTGCAAGTAGGCAACGAGGCGCCAGGAAGCAATTAGCAGCAGGTGTCCAAGTTGAAGTTAATTTGTTTGTAACCCTTTTGTAAAAGGTTACAAAGAAATTAGGTTCAACTTTTGCACCTGCTGCTGTAACCCTTGCTTGGCTGAAAATTCGTCCCCGCTGATTCGCGGATTTTACCGCGATTGCGCGAGATTCGCGGATCGCGAAATCGCGGAAAATCCGCAAATTCGCCCGCGAAACGGATTTTACGCCCACCCTTACATTGGGGTCCTCTAGGTGGAGGTTCAGATCGCCGACAATAGTAAAGTTGGAGTATCTGAGGGTCAAGTCGCTCAACACTTCACCCACACTTGCAAGAAACTGCGTGGGGTTACGGGGGAGGGCAATGCTCCAGAAAAGGTGAAAGTGTCATGCACTTAAATGCAAAAATATAGGCTCTCAGCTTCCTTAATATCGGGAAGCTCTCTGATTGAACATTTATAGGTATCTCTATAAATGATAGCCAAACCACCACCACGCTGTTCTACACGATCTTGTCTGCAGATAGAATAGCCAGGAGGGACAGCGTGGACTATATCAGGGTTGGACCAATCACGAAGCCCAAGTTTCTGTATAAATAAACAATCTAAATCATTTTCGTTGACTAAATCAAATATGTGAAGAGAGTTTTTACACATTGAGCGAGCATTTATCAAACCACCCTTCAAATATTTGGGAATCGGTTGATTGATAATGGGGTGGTATGGTTTTAAAATAAGTCTACAAACAGAGCAGCAAATGGGGCCTGCCCACTTGCCTACATTGAGGGCATGGTGGCAATGAGAACAGGAATTGTTAAAGGCTAAAATGGCATTTCTAAATAGAGGAGTCACCTGAGTATAATGGGTGGCCCTAGGCTCTTCCTCGGCGCGGACGAGCGCAGACGGGTTAGACTCTGGCTCGACTCCGGCGCGACATTGGCGCGCCCGCTGCTAGCGTTCGCTGCGCGAAGCAGTGCCCATCTGTATTTGCAGTCCCTTCTACAGCAAGGGCGCTGGGACTTGTAGTTCCCCACCGGAGTTGTCAGGGGTCTGGTCCCGCGATTACCGGCCACAGTACCTAATCGTCTGTGAGCTCGGAGAAACATGCGTAGGTAGTGCAATCTATGCTTTTTTTAGGCAGTGGGGTGATTTTTTTTAAATGACAAATGTCAAAATGCGCCGCAAATGATAAACAAAAACACAAAGTTTTAAAAATACTGACAGACTACCACCTGGCTTCCGCCTCAGGTGCAAGGGTTATTTACGTGCTAATGGCCGGAGCAGCATAGTAGTATTCACCAGGCTCCCGCCTTTTATGGCGATTAAGGTTTGGTGTTGACTTGAATCCTGGACGGATGAAATATCATCGTTGTGTTGGTAGTAGTAGTGGTACACACTGGCAGTAGCAGCATATGAAAAAAAAGGAAATGAAACATTGAGTGGCCTGAGCGTAGCATTAGAAACAGTACGATAGATAGTACGGTAGAGAACAGTGCCATAAATTGTAGCCTAAGCAGTGCTAAAGTATTGTAAATATAAGTAGTAGTTGCGTGGAGTATGGCTACTATAAGAAATATTATTAAGGCAAAGGACACAGCAACGTAAGCATTCGATTCGTCACGTGTAGGAGGAGGATGTTGTTGATGATCAATCCACGATGGCGCACATGAAATTCTGATTTGAATGATTTTTCTGTTGCTTTGACCTTATCCTCTCCAGCAAGTGTGTGGAATTTATTGTTGTAATTTAGTCACACCTCAATGAAAAACCACACAGCCCGGGGGAAGAGGGTTATGGTTTTAAAATTGGATGGGAATGGGGGGTTTTGGGAAAGTTTTGTGGAGAGAGGAAATAAAAACACAGCATGGACAAACAACAAATGAAGAGAAACAAATCTTTGGATTCGAAGATATCCATAAATCTATTAAGGGACATAAAGGAAGTGCACTACTGCATGCATGAAGTTGTTTGCTAAATGGATGGTTAGGTTACTGAAAAGTAGTACTACTACTTACTACAACTTACTAGTAACTATGAAGAAACAATTTGACAGTACAGGGCTGCAGTAATTACGCAATTTCACTTGCCTCTCTGCCCTCAGAGAGAATAAACACTTACTATTAATACATTAAATTAGTTTTAAAGATAGCAAAGAAACTTATCAAATAGCTGGAGGGATGAATTTGAAGCAGAGAGCAAACAAACGCACAGAGTAACACTCGTAGAAGTTCAAGTTCACAACAATAACATTTAAAAGATAAAGTTAATTGAAGAGGATACTGTAACTGTATGTTGTAGTTGTCCTGTTGAATTTGTGAAGTTGCATGCATCCAGCCATTCCTCTTATTCGCGGTACTCCTCCATTCCATCTGACGATCCGTCGATCAATCTTGGTGACCAGACACACTGTCAACTGCCTGCCTGATGCGGAATCGCAGATCGCTAATGGTAAGCCTGAGTTAATCGTTTGTTCTATGGCACAGGGTAAAAGCCGGCCTGTAATTGTTGATGGAAAACCAGGAAGTGATAAAAACACCACGGAGAAAAAAATATAAGGTAGCATGTGTAGTGCAAAAATAACACTTTCAGTGTCAGAGGTGACAGTATTACATATAAGCATCATTTCGAAAGTGCGTACCCTGACCCTGAGTCTCCTTTTCAAGGATAGTAATTAGTAACTATGGGCGAATTTTGCGGATCTGCGGTCCGCGAATTCGTGCGAAATCGCAAACAAAGCCACGAATTTACACGCAATTGCAAAAAAAATGAGAATTCGCGGATTTTCCCGCAAGCTCGCTGATTTTTTTGCGATTTGCATAACTATTACTGGAGTACTTTCTACTGGCTAATCCAGTAAGTGCTACCTCGTTGGGTAAATGTATAGTGCTTTCCCTACACTACAGCTGCGTAAAGTGCCAGAAGAGTTGTCTCCAGTGACATCTGCAATAACGCATTACCGGCAATGTTAGCCTATGTGCCGAAATGCACCTCAGAAACAGGGCCAAATTCCCCTTTCCCCTCAACCTACGACCAAAGTGCTACTTTTACACAAAATTAGACTGTCCCAGCAGAGCTCCCAGACCCCTAAACCCACTCCCAAAAATTACCCTCCCAAAAACAGGCAATACTGCTACCTCGCAGAGGCCTAAGTTCAAATCGTGCCAAAACGCACTCTGAAAGTATGCTCTAAACACCCCTTTTCCACTATGGATTTTCTTCAAACCACTTGCAATCAAAATTGGACATTCCCATGAGTGCTCCCAGACCCCTAAGTCCACTCCCAAAAATCTAGAACACCCCCAAACAGCCCCCCAAAAACATGCAATACTGCTAAAAAACACCCTTTTTCCACCATGGATTTTCTTCAAACCACATGCAATCAAAATTAGACCTTCCCAGCAGTGCTCCCAGACCCCTAAACCCAGTCGCAAAACTCTAGAACACCCCCAAGTAGGCCCCCAAAAACATGCAATACTGCTACCTGGCACAGAGGCCTAATTGAAAATCGTGCCAAAATGCACTCTGAAAGTAGGCCCAAAACACCCCTTTTCCACCATGGATTTTCTTCAAAACACTTGCAATTTAAATTAGACATTCCCATGAGTGCTTCCAGACCCAAAAACCCAGTCCCAAAACTCTAGAACACCCCCAAGTAGCCCCCCAAAAACATGCAATACTGCTACCTGGCAGAGGCCTAATTGAAAATCGTGCCAAAACGCACTCTGAAAGTAGGCCCAAAACACCCCTTTTCCACCATGGATTTTCTTCAAACCACTTGCAATCAAAATTAGTCATTACTATGAGTGCTCCCACACCCCTAAACCCAGTCGCAAAACTCTAGAACACCCCCAAGTAGCCCCCCAAAAACATGCAATACTGCTACCTGGCAGAGGCCTAATTGAAAATCGTGCCAAAACGCACTCTGAAAGTAGGCCCAAAACACCCCTTTTCCACCATGGATTTTCTTCAAACCACTTGCAATCAAAATTAGTCATTACCATGAGTGCTCCCAGACCCCTAAACCCAGTCGCAAAACTCTAGAACACCCCCAAGTAGCCCCCCAAAAACATGCAATACTGCTACCTGGCAGAGGCCTAATTGAAAATTGTGCCAAAACGCACTCTGAAAGTAGGCCCAAAACACCCCTTTTCCACCATGGATTTTCTTCAAACCACTTGCAATCAAAATTAGACATTCTCATGAGTGCTCCCAGACCCCTAAACCCACTCCCAAAAATCTAGAACACCCCCAAACAGCCCCACAAAAACATGCAATACTGCTAAAAGACACCCCTTTTCCACCATGGATTTTCTTCAAACCACTTTCAATCAAAATTAGTCATTACCATGAGTGCTCCCAGACCCCTCAACCCAGTCGCAAAACTCTAGAACACCCACAAGTGGCCCCCCCAAAAACATGCAATACTGCTATCCCCAAAGAGGCCTAACTTAAAATCGTGCCAAAACGCTCTCTGCAACTAGGCCAAAACCCCCCTTTTCCACCATGGATTTTCTTCAAACCACTTGCAATCAAAACTAGACATTCCCAGCTAAGCAAATCCACTAAGAACCACCTACAACACACTCCAATCGCACCCTAAAAGCACGCAATAATCGAAAATTAACATGGGCGCCTATGGTAGCGGTTTCTCTTCCTCGACTTTGCCTAAACATACCCTTCCCAAATTTCATGCACAACCACCAATTCCCCTCCCTACCACTCACAGAAGCCCCGTTCCCCTAGCTCAACTGGAACACCGCAAACACACTTTCTCCTTGCGCCCCCAAACCGCCCATTGGATAACATGGCAAATCGTGCCTTGACAAACATTTGCTGTTTTCAGCACTTCCACTACTTCGATCCTCTTGAAACCTACCAGGACACTTGTTCCAGCGATTCCCAAGAATCTCAGCAAGGCAGAACAAAATCGATCCACTGGAAGGTGTACGACTTTTCACCCAAACACACGCTCCCGCAAAACACCAAAAAAGGTCAAAATTTGGCCAATTCTGGACCTAAAAACGCCAAACCCCCCTAAAACCTTGCCAACATCATTATGAACGAGCCTGCATTGGGCCCTGAGCCCTAGACTCCGTGAACCTTACCAAATTAAACCCAAAAACCCTAGTAAACTGCACTGAACCCCCAAAACAGCCCTAAACCCTAGATATGCTTTGTCTGTCTGTGTCAAAAGGCCTAGGTATGCTACATCAGGTTGCTTCACTCAGTGGTGCCTGCCTTGACCGTCTGCATGGCCCTGCCGCAAGCATGGGACAAAAATCCGTTACGCTCAAGAATTTGCGAATTTTCGGCAATTTCGCGAGATTCGTGGATTGCGAATTTGCTGTCGAAAATCCACAAATTTCACAAGTGGAACGGATTTTTGGCCCATGCTTGCGGCATGCTTTGACACAGACAGACAAAGCATATCGAATTGTTTGCAGCAAGCCACATAGCCCCAATTTCACATGAACTGCTGTCTGGACTCTGCCTGGCATAACAACACTACACTGCCTCGACCACTCCATACCACGACTAGACAGACATCTAGTTCTGCGGTAGTAGTTGTTGTAGACTGGTTTACCTGTTTGCCACTCACGAATTGGCCATAGTTCTTCCGTAAACCGACGCTGATGATCCATCCATCCCAGTGAGTGACTGTAAAGAAAAAAGATATATTATTTAATCAATCATCATGGTATATTGGCAAACAGTAAGTACAAGGACATTTTGCATATTGCAAAATGCGAAGTAGTGGCCCCTGCAGTTGAAGTACAATTTGAATTAAACAAGGTAAAGAAAAGCAGAGTAGACTTGAGTTACATTTAGTGTGTAAAAGATTAAATAATAACAGAAGACATATGATTAATTTCATGCACAACAAACAAACAGCAATTGCTTTCATCAGAGCCAGACAGCCTTTGCTGTCCACTGCATGCCATCTTCTTCTCATTATTCATTACCTGTTCCACTTTTTTGTCCGCATCTTCTTCTGAAAGTGAAGGCCCACAGGGCAGCCTCTCCTGTCAATTTCAGAAGTAACTGTTAGCAATCAGCACGTAGTCAGTAATTCCAGTACCACTTGAGGGGACTCGTCTACGAAGACAAAGTTTCTTGATTCTGCGTAATCCAACCATCTGCCTACAGGGAAATGGATAGGGGGAGTCTGGAGGAGGAGGATAGAGGAGCATGATTGAGTTGTGAACTTGTAAACCTCAGGAATGCAGACTGCGGCACCTTCAAATCAATAAGG
This sequence comes from Lissotriton vulgaris, assembly GCF_964263255.1. NCBI lineage: Eukaryota > Metazoa > Chordata > Amphibia > Caudata > Salamandridae > Lissotriton > Lissotriton vulgaris. Next base: position 1,346,820,677 of record NC_141693.1, on the reverse strand, counting down.
AAATAGGATGAAGACAGTGCTGCTGATGGACTTGTTATGATTAGGTGATTAGAGTTTTGTTGTGGTAAAAGTTGCAAAAGAAAGAAAGACACACAGGAATAAAAGTGAATAAGGACGAAAAAAAAGGAAGTCATTTTCAGGCCTCGGTATCAGGGAAGTAGAGCTCGTCCTCAAACTCTGTGAATTGAGACGGGAGTAGGTCAGCTAACAGAGAGGAACTTCCGTCACCTAAGTCGGTGTCCTCCTCTTCTTCCTGCGTGCATTCACGTATTTTGTAATCTGGTGGTATGAAGTGCTGATTCATCTTGATCATTGTTAACCTCTCCACATTTTTGGGCGAGAGGCGGGTCCTTTTTGAAGTTACAATGGCACCAGCAGCACTGAAAACACGTTCAGAAGACACGCTTGTGAGTGGGCAAGACAAATAATTTAGAGCCAGGTTGGTGACCAGTGGCCATAAATGCCTTTTCCTATACCAATACAGCAATGGGTTCTGATTAACGAAGACCTCTGTTGTGTCATCCAGATAGGCCTGCACCATCGACTCAAGGTTCTCCAGGGTTGCTCCACTTCGCGTACCATCTGTGGCCTTTGCATCACTGGAACGAGCAAACCCTTGATGAGTTAGCCAATCCGCTTCCGACAATATTATGGCTGGGCCTGGTGCAGGTGAGGATGATGATACGGTTGCTGGTGTCGTTAACGGCTGTGAGGGAAAGTGACTCCCTTCGGCCACAGATTCAGAAGTGGACCTTGACGTCGGATGGCCTGCTGATTCAGTAGTACTTCTGCCGGCTCCTTCAATTTTCTGCCGCTCTTTTTCGAACCGAGTGGCTGACAGAGCTAGCCAATGTTTGTACTTTGAAACATCTGCTTCATCAAAAGGAATGAATGCTTTGCTGGCCACGGTCTTTTTGTACCGTGGATCCAGAATAGTGGCACAGATGTAATGTTGTTCTGTATGTATTTTGTAAGCCTTCCATTGTCAACTAGGCGGCTTAATAACCTCTCCGCCAACTGATATGCGTCTTGCTTTTCAGCATCATCTCGGAACGTTGAAGACACCGCCTTCAGTTGGTGCTCTAGCATGCGCAACAATGGGATAGCTTTGCCCAAAGTACAGTCCTCCCTGCTGACTTCACGCGTGACGACCTCAAAAGGACGAAGCATGTCTGTCAGGCTTTTAACTAGCTTCCATTCCTCCAACTCTAGCCACATGTCTTTCATAGAAGAACCCAGCCCATAGACATACTGATTGATTACCACCCACTGCTCAGACAGACGCTCAAGCATGTAGAAGGTTGAGTTCCAACGTGTTACCACCTCCTGGATGAGTCCTCTGACTGGCAGTCTACGTTCACGTTGCATGTTCCTCAGCTGCTTCCGGGCCTTAAAAGAATGGCTGAAATGGGTGCAGATTCTTCGGCAGGTGGTCAGTAACTTGCTGACTGTCTTTTCTTTTTTCAAGAAATCTTGCACAACAATGTTAATACTGTGCGCCAAACACGGCACTCTGAAATAGTCACTGTCATGCATGGCCTTAACTATATTAGTGCCATTATCCGTGGAAACATAACCAATCATGCGCTTTCTTGAATGCAGCCATTGAAAGACCTTACTGTTAAACTCCTCCAAAATGTTTACTGCAGTATGAGATTTCTCCATGGCAAACATGGCTACTGTTGCATGTTTCCGAGTAGCTTGAAAAACTGTGTCCGTGTCAACACCTGCACGTAACTTGTCTGTAACCCCTGCAAAAGAGACCCAGTGTGCAGTGATGCACATGTAATCAAGGGATTGACAACTGGTCCACATGTCTGTTGTCAGGTGGATAGTGTGAACAGCACTCTTCTGCAAAGCTGCCCCAATCACCTCCAGCACATCTTGATGTAGTGCTGGAACCGCAACTCTGGCAAAATAGGACCGCTAGGAACCTTCCATTTAGGGCAGACTGTTGCCACAAATTCTCGAAAACCCACCCCTTCCACGAAAGTAAAAGGGAGAAGGTCCAGCGCTAACATTTTAGCCAGCATAGCATTATAAAGGCGTGCCGTTGGGTGGTTGCGTTCAAATGGCGCATTCGACCAAAAGATGTTTTTAATGGTGGGCTGGACCGTTCTACGGGATGATGATGATGCAGACTTCTTCAACCCAGTTAGGCTCATTGATGTACTTTTTCGCATTGGTGTATCTCCCAGACTCTTAGTGTGCCTCATACATGTTACAGGGGTAGAGGGTGTGCTGCTGCCAGGGGTACTGGGTGTACCAGAAAAAATGTCTGGCGCTTCTTCACTTCCCCCCCCCTGCACGATAAGCCCCTCGTCATCATCATCAGATGCAATATCAATGGATACATTTGGATTTGTTGTACTTTTGGCTCCCTGGATCTTTCTTAGGTGCGCATCCCAAACGATAGTGTGGTGTTTTTTGAGATGACCTCTCTGGCCTCCAGTGCCATAGTTGGTACCAAGCTTACCCCGACTAACTACTTGTTTACAAATCGAACACATTACCATGTTTTCCGCCTTTGTGCTAACACTAAAGAAGTCCCAATCTGGGGACTGGAGATGTCTGCTGGTGGTGGAAGTGCTACTTTCAGTTTCAATGCCAGATGAAGTGGAGGATGGGCGTTGCTGAAATTTACTCTGTTGTGCACTTATTACAGCACCACTACTTGAGGTAATGGAGGTCGAGCTGGATGGAGGTCCCTGCCGGCCCTTCTGACGAGAAAATATGGAAGCTGTAGGTGGTGTTGGTGTACTAGTTAACTGCGTTGGTGGTGGTACCAGTGCCATGCCCCCCACATCCCGGTCAGCAGCAATTCGGGATTAGGGTAAAATGTCTGTCTGCTGCATGCCCGCTGGGGCTGGAGTGACGTCTGTGATGACTGGGTCGTCGTCAGACTGCTCATCAGCATCAGAATACACCACTTCTTGTTCATCGTCATCACCCATAATTGAAAGCCTTGCGGGAACCTTCCTTTTAGGCTTAGCTACCTTTGTCGGCTCATGGCGTGCCTCACTCTCAGACTCAGAATGCATTGTTGTTGGTGGTGGGTTCCAATCTACATCAAGATCATCAGAAGGAAGGGGGCTTGAAGAAGAACTTGTAGTAGCCCTCCTTGATATTTTTCTTGCTGGGGGTCTGGAAGACAATGAATCATCAGGAGGAGTGGCTTCCTCTGATGATACCTTTGCTTGAATTTCGATTTCCTGATGCGCCCCTACTTCTGGAGGAACAAGCATTGTGGGCAGTTGTGCCGCGCCATGCGCCTCTAGTTGCGCCTCTCCTTGCTCCTCTCCTTGCTCCTGTCCTTGCGCCTGTCCTTGTGCCTCTTGCGCATGTACTTGGGCTTGTACTAGTTGCACCTGTGGTTGTTGTTGCGGCTGTGGTTGTTGAACACTCGTCAGATGAGTTGCACCCTGCGTTGATTGGATGCTACTTTCTTGCGATGAGCCAACATCTCTGGTCGATGATGATTGAGCAATTATTACAGTGGCTGCCTCTGTAGCACTCAAGGACTTGGACCTAACTTGGCGTGGTGGCACTGAGCCCAATGAAGTGGAGGTGCTGCTCCCAGCTTGGTCCCCAGCGGACCAAGCTGGCTGCAGGCCTGAGCACACTGCCTGGCTTCAAAATGGCCCCTTGACCCCCAGCAACATGGCCAGGCCCTGCCTGGACCAGGCCTCGAAATGGCCCCCACCCACATGGCCAGGCCCCAAGAACACCCCAAAAAGTAAAAAAACACACAATAATCACCACAATCCAATGCCATCCATGCCCTCAATGATGTTTAAATTCAAGACACCCCACAGAAAGACTTGGTCCATGCACCACTGAGTACCCCTGGGCATAATGGATGAAAGCAAGGCAAACTGGGTGCAGGCCTGAGCACACTGCCTGGCTTCAAAATGGCCCCATGACCCCCAGCAACATGGCCAGGGCCTGCCTGGACCAGGCCTCAAAATGGCCCCCACCCACATGGCCAGGCCCCAAGAACACCCCAAAAAGTCGAAAAACACACAAAAATCACCACAATCCAATGCCATCCATGCCCTCAGTGATGTTTACATTCAAGACACCCCACAGAAAGACTTGGTCCATGCACCACTGAGTACTCCTGGGCATAATGGAGGAAAGCAAGGCAAACTGGGTGCAGGCCTGAGCACACTGCCTGGCTTCAAAATGGCCCCTTGACCCCCAGCAACATGGCCAGGCCCTGCTTGGACCAGGCCTCAAAATGGCCCCCACCCACGTGACCAGGCCCCAACAACACGTCGAAAAACACACAAAAATCACCACAATCCAATGCCATCCATGCCCTCAATTATGTTTAAATTCAAGACACCCCCACAGAAAGACTTGGTCCATGCACCACTGAGTACCTCTGGGCATTAAGGATGAAAGCAAGGCGAACTGCGTGCAGGCCTGAGCACACTGCCTGGCTTCAAAATGGCCCCTTGACCCCCAGCCACATAGCCAGGCCCTGCCTGGACCAGGCTTCAAAAGGGCCCTCACCCACATGGCCAGGCCCCAAGAACACCCCCAAAAGTCGAAAAACACACAATAATCACCACAATCCAATGCCATCCATGCCCTCAATGATGTTTAAATTCAAGACACCCCAAAGAAAGACTTGGTCCATGCACCACTGAGTACCCCTGGGCATAATGGATGAAAGCAAGGCAAACTGGGTGCAGACCTGAGCACACTGCCTGGCTTCAAAATGGCCCCATGACCCCCAGCAACATGGCCAGGCCCTGCTTGGACCAGGCCTCAAAATGGCCCCCACCCACATGGCCAGGCCCCAAGAACACCCCAAAAAGTCAAAAAACACACAAAAATCACCACAATCCAATGCCATCCATGCCCTCAGTGATGTTTAAATTCAAGACACCCCACAGAAAGACTTGGTCCATGCACCACTGAGTACCCCTGGGCATAATGGATGAAAGCAAGGCAAACTGGGTGCAGGCCTGAGCACACTGCCTGGCTTCAAATTGGACCCTTGACCCCCAGCAACATGGCCAGGCCCTGCTTGGACCAGGCCTCAAAATGGCCCCCATCCACGTTGCCAGGCCCTAACAACACCCCAAAAAGTCGAAAAACACACAGAAATCACCACAATCCAATGTCATCCATGCCCTCAATGATGTTTAAATTCAAGACACCCCCACAGAAAGATATGGTCCATGCACCACTGAGTACCTCTGGGCATTAAGGATGAAAGCAAGGCAAACTGCGTGCAGGCCTGAGCACACTGCCTGGCTTCAAAATGGCCCCTTGACCCCCAGCCACATAGCCAGGCCCTGCCTGGACCAGGACTCAAAAGGGCCCCCACCCACATGGCCAGGCCCCAAGAACACCCCAAAAGGTAAAAAAACACACATAAATCACCACAATCCAATGCATCCATGCCCTCAATGATGTTGAAATTCAAGACACCCCACAGAAAGACTTGGTCCATGCACCACTCACTACCCCTGGGCCTACTGGCTAGTGAGGCTTTACAGGCAACCCCAAAATTTAAAAGAAACCACATATAACAGTGAGTTAAAATTCCATGACATAAATGAGATTTAAGTTCAACAAAACTCACAGAAACAGTTGTATCATGCACCCATGACTAACCCTGGGCCTACTGGATACTGTGGCTACCCAACAATATATATTTTTTAAAGTTGTGAAAAAGTTTTAAAATTGTAGTGGCAGCAACTGCAATGCCCCAAACAAACATCACAAACTTACTTGCAAAATCTCAAATCCAAAAGTGATCCAAACTCCAAAGTCCAAAAAGTCCTCAAATACAAATATCCAGCAGCAGCCACAAAAAGTAATCCTTCCAGCTCCAGATCCAAACGAAAAGTGACCAGGACATGGACAAAGCACTGGGAGGAGTCTGCTGGACAGGAACAGGACGTTGGAGACTCTGGGGCACTTCCTTCCTCCCACCCGCCCAAAAATGGACTCCTTGCACAAAAAAGTGCAGCCAAATGTCAATCTGAGTTATTGTGATCAAAATCATGATTTTCAGAAGGTTTATGCTGCCTGCGGTGGATTTCTTGTGCAGAATTGAAATTTTTGCAAGTTCGGGAACGTGAGCTGTTCAAATCTCCCGCCGGAAGTCAGCTGCGTGCCGCATCTACGGCGATGCGTGATCGCGGGCCCTTATGACGTACTCGCGTTGTTAAACTCTCGCTGTGCAAGATGGTGGGCCGCGATGACGTACTCGTGGTCGAAAAACTCTCGCGCAATCACGCAGCAAGATCCAAAATGGCGCAGCACATGCAAACAGGAAGGAAAACAACTCTTCGAACTCAGAATCACGGTAAGTCAACGCCGCGCGCGCGATATTGTATTTTTCAAGCGCGACCAAGCAAAAAAATCTGCTTGCGAATTTGCTGATTTTTAGGCAAATTCGCGGGATTCGCGGACCGCGAAATTGCCAAAAATCCGCAAAATCTGCGAACGGAAAGGATTTTGCGCCCACGCTTATTGTTATCCCTGGATGTTGTCTTTGGATATATCTTGGATCTGGCCGAGTTACTGTGAACCCTTGTGTCTTGTTCAGGAATCTATCTTGACAGTTATTCGTGTCTGTGGGCCAGATTAACCATTTTTCCATTCAGGATGTGTTCTGTTTTGTAGAAAAATATAATTTACGTCTACCTCCTCACCTGAAGTTAAATTACTATCAGGTTTGGGCTTAGGTATGGACGGTTTGTTTAAATCTTTTATCTTAGCCAGGCCAAGACAAGATGTCTGTTGAACAGTTTCATTTGAGAACATCATTTGTTCTGGGACGGTGCAGGCTCTGAACAATGCTTCTAAACCTTGTACCTGCCAGTCTTTTGTGCCCCAAACTGTTTTTGTCTCAATGTTGTCTTTCCAAAAGTCAAAGCCTAAAGTGGACAATTGAGCATAAAAGGCCGCAGAATGAATTTGTTTAGTATTTGTCAACATACTTTTCATGCCTGTCTTATTACCATTTTTAAAGTAAAAACTTTCTGGGTTTGTAACATTAAAACCTGTAAAATATGGAAATGTTCTAATAAATGTTTTAGAACTACCTTTTGGAGGTGTTGGGTATTGTTCCCATTGATTATAAGTTAAAACATTTCTAGGGTTTGCAGATTTATGCAAGTAATGATGGCCAAAATGATTAAAACAATACATTTCTTCATAATTTGATGAACCTTCTAAGTATTTATGTTTTCTAAATTTTGCTGACATTTCTAAGTCTGCCATCATGTTATTATCAGTTTCAAAGTCCCAATCATCAGAGAATGTGCTGGGTGAAACAAAATCACTCAAGGAAACCTTAAATTGGTGTGGAATTTTCAGCAGCTCGACAGGGCCATAAATGTCATAATCAGTTGTATCCCAAGCTATTCCACCAGGTAGAGGAACCACTGTGATGTTCACGGATGACAGGTCTCGTTGTTCACGATGAGATGATTTGTGTGGCTTCAGAAGCAAGTTGATGTTCCTACTTGCTGTGTCCATTTTAATGTGTTTTCCATCTATCAGCTTTCCCAAACTACTTAAAACTAGAATGACCCATAGCAGGAGATAAAATACACCTAATCCAATCCAAATTTCAACCCATGGTGAAACCAGATATGTTTTTGCAAGCTCTTGACCAAGTTCCGTTAATTTTTCCTTGAAAGTTTTATTTGGTGGCGTAGTTCCAGGTTCACTGGGATCCTCAGAAAAGTTATCAAAGTTGATAAAATAGCCAGAGGCAGTTCTGTCAATAGTTGGTATTGCATCCGGATTCTTTGAAATCGCTGGAGTTGCTCGTTCCCTTGACCTGTTTGTATAGTCAGATGCTACTTCATTTTAGACGGAGTTTCTTGACAAACTGTTATTTGGGTTTCAAGAGGCACAAGTTCCATGGCTTTGTTGCATAGTCCTTCTTTTCTCACTGTAGATTCTTCAAAGGTGATGAGTCTTTCAGTTTGAACCTCTTTTATAGAAGCAAGATTTGGTCTTCTGCTACATCTTGAGAGCCCACTGGCCCTACTACTTATTATCGGCCACATGGTGTGGTTTTACCAGGTCAATTGATACAGACCGGTTCTCCTTTCTTCCAGCAAGGGGCGGCAGTAGCACTGTTCTTGATCCGTGGATTGCTAGTACAGGTACTGGTTTTCTGTAAGAAGGCCCAAATTCCTTCTTGTCTGCTATTTTCTCCCTGACCAGATCCCCAATCTTTGAAATCCAGATAGGTCTTGCTGGGACAGGTGGTTTTTCTTCAGTGGTCGTTGGCTTTTCACTGGTGTTACTTAGACTTCTTCTTGTTTCATTTAAGTCCTGTAAAACAGCCAAATAATCTTTGATATCAAATGTTTTTTTTTCCACCACAGAAGTGTAATTCCACCCAGAGAAGGTTATTAAGCCTACGTTGGACATTTATTAGATGTTTGACCCACCCATCACCCGAACCTAATACCCTAGCTGTTATAGATTGCTTTATGTCACGTTTTTTTCTCCCCACAACCGAATTTCCCTCAGGATGGAATGGACTCGAAAATCGCAATGTAACGCCCAAGCTGGCCATGGCCTCCTTGTAAGCCCTAGAGCTAAAACCAGGACCCTGGTCAGAATGTAGCATGCCGATTGCGTATGTGCCGATAAAGACTCGCAAATCTTTTATAACAGTTCGGGCGTCAGCCGAGCGCTGAGGCCACATCCAGATGAATCTTGTCCTAGTATTTGTGGGACCGCTTTTGTCCATTGGGACATTTGAGCGTGGATAGTCTAATGCTATCTAACAATGGTGTCTGTACTGGGCTGGCTACACTGTAGTCAGGAATCTGGTAGTGTTCAAAGCTGTGGTATTTGTACAGTCATCGCAATTACTTCCGAATTCGTATACGTGAGCTTTCATCCCTGGCCACCAGTACATCTCTTCTAATTCTAATAGAGATTTAGAGATCCCTTGATGTATCAGACCCTCTCCCATATGTGCTTCATGAATCAGAGCACTTCTCCGGTTCCTGTTTGGAATTACCCTATCCCTCACTCCAGGGATTCGAGCAAAAGGAACAGAGTTTGTATCAATTATGTATGTATATTTGAGTGGATAATTTAGAGGTAACGCGACTCCGCTGCCTTTGCTCATGGCATTGACAGCGAGCATGGTTTCACCGTCTATTGTTGTTTTTGAACGATTGATTGTAGCTACGGAAGCCGTTTGCACAGCTGCCTTCGCGGCTTCATCAGCCAATGAATTCTCTTCAACGTGAATGCCATCACGCTGATGACTCAGTGTATGGATCACGTGAGTCTTTTGTATTTCTTTCGGTAAAAGAGCTACTTGTTTCCAAAGCATTTTATGCTTGATTGTGCCACCCTTTGCGTCTTTAAAACCATTTTGAACCCAATTCTGCAGATATTCATTGTAAGACTGGACACAGTAATACGAATCGCGCACTATAAGTGTGGGGAACTCGCGATCTGTATTTTCAAGCGCCATCTTGAAGCCTGTAGTTCAGCTCGCTGAGCTGTACAGTCTCCTAGAGATTGAGTTTTTGTGACCATAGGTCGGAATTTACCATTGCGACAGCGACCTTTAACAATCGCGCATGCTGCACTATAAGCTTGTTTTTCCCCAATTGCGGACTGTGCTGATCCGTCTGTATATATTATACAGCCGTAATGTTCTAGAGGTAGAATTTCAGTAGGCAGAGGACGTTCTTGTTCGTATTGGAGAGAATCTTGTGTTTTCAAGTAAGGGTCAAAAATGTATTCAACGTCTGTTGCAGCTAGAGAATTAACCCATTGTATCCATCTCGGATGTAGAGCTTTTGTATTTGTAATGCTTGCCTTTGTCACTGCCTCTAAGGCAGGTACAGGTGTAACGACTTTAATGCGTATACCCTGTGCGAAGGCTCTCTCCTTTGCTACCGCAGTTTGAACCGCTGTCAGAATTTTTTCTGTTGAAGTGAATTTTATTTCAGCTTCAGCTTGTGTGTACAAGTGTGACTTGTAAGCTATTGGTACCTTTTCACCTTCATTAAAGTTAGGTATGTGAATCTGCATCTCCCTGGGATGATTCGGATTACAAGGTTACGTACATTGTCGCATGTTTGTAAGTGTGTTGTTGCCAACAAGTATGTTTGTACTGAACACAACATTTCTGTGTGTTTTTGAGTCCAATTAGTAGGTTTGAAATCAGGTTTGATTAGTTCATAGAGAGGCTTAACCCTTTTGGCGTAATTCAGAAAGTAAGTTCTTCCGAAGTTTAGGAATCCTAGAATTGACTTTAAGTTTTTCAGCGTTTTTTGAGGTTGGAGCAGCGCACATTTTTCTAAAAAGTGGCTGCTAGGCTTTTGCCTTCACTTGAAAGTTCGTATCCCAAGAATAGGACTTTGAGGTGGGCAATTCTTGATTTTTTAAAGTTGAATTTATACCCTTCAGAGACGAATCCAAGAATTATGGTGTTCACCCTGTTCAAGTGCCTGTCCAAATCATCATCTGTAAGATAGATGTCATCGACATAAGATAATGCCTCATCATCATACGTTTGTAGTAACACTGTTACTCTGGCTGAAAATAACCCTGGACTATTCTTGAATCCTTGAGGGAGACGGCAAAATTGATGCTGTGTCCCCATTATTGAGAAAGCGGTTAAATACCTGCTTTCTGGTGCGATATTTTGACAGAAGAAACCGTTTGAAATGTCTAATGTCGTTTTGTATTTTTTGCGAACTATGTTATTCATCAGTGCTGCACTGTGTGCATTTGTACTGCAAAAGTTTTGCAACAAGAGTTTAAATGTCTGTAATCCAAAACTGGACGAAATGATTCGTCTGGTTTGGAGACAGGAAACAAAGGGTTGTTAATGGACAAGGTGCCTGTTTCAATCACCCCCTGGTATTCAAGTTGAACTAAGATCTCCTTGACTTGTTTTTTAGCTTTCTGCTTTACTGGGTACTGCCTCTGAGCAGTAGGTTGATTTTTTTACTGGATTTTATGGTGAGGAGAGTCCTCATCCCATCCAACATGATTTTTATATAATTCTGGAGCCTGGGCCACGGCCCATTTTCTGGCATAGGTGTATTTTTTATGAATAGGAATATGGTTTGAGAAGGCTGGCATAATGATTTCTTCACCATGTGGGCACTCCCTGACAAATTCAGGTGGCCAGTCTTTTTCAGCCAGAAGGATGTCATAACCCTTAGATAGTTTTTCCCAAAAGAGTGCTTTTATTATTTTTAGTTATGTCCCCCTCTATCCGGAGTGTTACTTCATATAACTTATGGGGTAAACTAACCCTGGTGTCGGCAGTTTCAACCTGAATGCATTCATTCAGATCCACTGTCTCCAGATGATCTTTCAGGATCCTGCGAGCTATGGTGACCTCTGCTGCGCTGTCCAGCATTGTCTTGGCCCACTCCCCATTCTTGAGTTGTGTCCTCAAGATCCTCGGCATGTCTGATTTTAATACTTGCTACCTTCTTTTTGGAGAATTGAGTTTTCCTAATTTTTGGAACATGTTGATTGTCTTTGGACTTCATGCGTTCTTCTTTGTGTTCTGATCGTCCTCTTCTTTCGGATTTCTGCGAGGGAGTCTGTAAGGTACGAGAGGATCGTGTATCAGTATCTTGATATCTATCAGGTTTTCTTAAATTATCCCTATTTCTAAGGTTATACCTCTTTTCAGAGTTCTCCTTTTGAGGAGATCTACCTCTGGACTAAGAGCGCTTCTCTTTAGGAAGTGACTGCCTACTATTTTCCCATTTCTTTTTAGGGGTAGTTAGATTGTTTTTGATAAAAAACTTTTTCAGGATTTTCTGTTAGTTCGGGCTTTACAGGTTTCCCTCCCAAACTATCTCTTCCTAGTCCTTCATAGGATTTTTCAATAATTCTGACAAGTTCATACGGTTGCTCAGTAATATCTAGTTCTTTTAATTTTTGGCGGATTGTCACGGATGCTGCTTCACCTTTAATGTTAGCTAATAAAATAGCTGAAACTTGTTTGAAATCTTTCAGTAATTTCATACCAAGATTCAAGGCTGGTTCTGGACCGTATTCATTTTGAATCTGTCTCAGAACGTCTGGTATCCCCGCCATAGACGGGACACCATGTGTTTTTGTGTAAATTGAAGCAAAGACTGTACCCCAAGTGTCACAGTCCTCAACGTGTGGTGCAATCCCCATTTGTAAACAGATTGTTAGAATCCTGTGTTTCTCATGAGGTGTACTATCGGGAAATACTGCCTCTATTTGAGTAATTTTCTGGGCTAACCAGAATGGAATTTGTTCCCTTTTTGCGGGCAACTTACTGATGACTGACTATATAGTCTGTGGTGTGATTTTGTTTGTGTTCCCCTGATGAGGGGTGTGCCTTGGAATTATTATAGCAGGTTGGACTGTTAAAGTCCGCATGACATATTGTACCAATTGTCTATGTATTTTAACTAATTGTTTTAGCTGAGCTAACAGTTCTACATCTGACATTCTCTCAATGTCAGGATGTGGTGTATAGCTGGCTAGTACTGGCCATGTTGCTCCTGGTCTACCTAGTGGACCGAGCCTGGTAATGCGATTTTGATGTTGTAGGGCGCCTTTAAGCCAGAGCTGATGCTCTTGGTAAGTTAGTGGAATTTGAATGTCCTCGAAAGGAACGTATTCCGCTGGATGTTCCTCTGTCTTATAGAAGTCGAACACATGTGTTGTAGGATTTGCTTGTGGAAAGACAATCCATGAATAGAATGCCTCTGTCTGACGATATTCATGTGCCTCTATGACAAATATGACTCTACCACATCTTGCTGATAGGCCATTTTCTATAAGCTTTATAGCTATGGTTTTCCTTACGTTTTGCGGGATGATTATAGCATCCACGTCGTCATGTCGGAAACCTGTAGTGTCAAAACCTGGTTGGTTTGCTTTTACTGCAGTTCCACTGCCCCCAGGATTGTCTTTGTCTGACATTTTGTTTAAGAAGTTTGCATAGCAAGTTTCAAGGAAATAAAGATAAGGTGCACAATATTTTGGAACACTGTATCCTTCAACGTTGAACAAACCAAAAACTAATAAATACGATTTTTCGTCCTACTCAGTTTTATGGCGGATATTTTATCCTTTAACCCACTCCAGGCGTCTATTGGAGTATTTACTGGTAAAGGGGTCTCTGTGAAAAGCACAACTGAGTTACTCTAGCCGCATCGCTGCGGCGGCTTTTCCCGCTGTGTGTGGCGTTTTTCAAAAACCCGCGTTACATGACGAGCTGAGCTCGTCATCAGCATACGAGCGCCGTAGCTGATGACGAGCTGAGCTCGTCATCAGCAGCGAAGAGGTTAATATCTAGCGTTAAATTAGTGCCTTACCAAACGTTGGGCGCCATGTAGTGTAGTTCCTATATTCCCAATAGGCTCTGCGCATTGGAATAATATATCCATAGGTTAGACGTAGGACTGAGGTCTACTAGGTCTCTATCGAATATATTAGACTTAATTGTGAGTGCCAGCTAGCTCAGAGGTCACTAGAAACTTTCTTGAAGAAACAAGAAGGGATTAGTTTCTGACAACCGCATAAACATGACAACTTTGTTTCTCCAAGATAAAACGTATCTTCAGAGTCGTGGAAACAATAGATAGATATTTCACTCAGTCAATCGTGCATGCTTCGTTTCACCAGAGGTGCAGAGAAATAGATAGACGGGCGTTTTCGATAAAAAGGTTTTATTGAACAGTCTTCTTTCTCAAGCATAAGAAATGAACTGCTACAATCGTAATACTGGTTGTAAAATATAATGCATACAGTATAAAGAGTAGAATAAAATAATACTGTAAGAGCATTGTATAGTTCCTAAACCATAGATAAATACATACATAAATAATGTAGGCTTAAAGTACTCAACTGGTGCTTCTACAATACGCCTACCCCGATGTACCTAACCTAAGCTTAGTACGAGGGAAGAAGTAAGTGAGGTGTAGCGTAAATGTAGTATTCTTTTGCCAAGAATGTGTCCAAGATTTCTCTTAGGGTCTAATCAGCTCCGTACCTTTGTTTGGAATGAAGAAGGTCAGGCTCAGGAATCGATTTCCCAGCAACCTGCAAGGGTAGCTTGGAAACACGGGAGCTGGATTTCTCGGCAGGAGAAAAGACAGCGTCTCTCTCAGTGCGTCTGCTGGAGGGTCGGCTTCCTTCGGCACTTGCTGTAGCAGGATGCGTCGGGCAAGTAGATAGTCGAACTGCTCCAAACCACCGTGTTTGCTAAGGCAAGTGTGGGCATATTTATACCTTGAAGTTGCAGAGTTTGACGTAAAGGTGGACATAATAACGTCATTAAAGACTCTCAGTTCTTTGAAAACTCCATGAGTCCTTGGACAAGTCAGTTCTCGAGCAAGGGAAAGTCCCTAGCTGCTGAATCCTTGTAGTTTTCGGAACTAGTGGAAGTAGCCCTGCCGTATTTTGACTGCATGAGCTATGACTAAATATGGTTATGATTCTTATGCCTATATAAGGACATAGTGATTTATACCTATATAAGGGCATGATTCAGGAAATTTACAATAGTGTCCTAAAATGGTTCACTTTGGCCAAGGTTCTATCCACCCTGGTTCCCGGTAACTAGATGGTGGTGCTGGGACTGCAGGATGTTTACTTTCACATCCCTGTCCTGCAGGCCCAAAGATAGTACCTGTGGTTCAAGGGCAGCAAAGGGCACTTTCATTTGTCTGTGCTCTATTTCGGTTTTACCAACAAAGCTGATGTTGGTGGTCTCGGTCCATCTTCGGAGATCAGAGGTACCAATCTTCATCTCCGTTGATAACTGGCTGTTGAGACAGGTTCACTACAGTCACAGACCAGCTCCAGATGAGGGAGAACCTCATTGTCAGGGTTCTTGCTCAACCTGCTGACGTCACATCTGATTCCTTCCCAGAGGCTTCCCTTCATTAGAGCCTCCGGACCAATGTGTCCAGGATATTCAGGCTATTGTACTGATGTTACAGTCTCTGTCCTGGGTCTCAGTGAGGATGGCTCTGAGTCTACTTGGCCTGCTAGCCTCCTGCATCCTCCTCACCGACCATCCAAGATGACACATGCTAGCTCTGCTTTGAAATTTGAAATATAAGTGGACCAGCACCAGGAGAACCTGTTGGACTCCATGTAGGTGTCACAGAAGACTGCAAAACATCTGCAGTGGTGACAGCTCAACTTCAATTAGACCAGTGGCAGACCCATCTCTCTACCCCACCCAGAGTTAAGAGTGGTAAGAGACACAACTCTACTGGGTTGGAGAGAAGTGGAGCTCAGAGGACTCTGTCTCTAGTGGAGGTTGGATGCTGGTCTCTGGGGGAGATCTGCCTCCACATCAACTTTCTGGAGCTGGGCTTGGGTTTGAAAGCATTCCTGTCCCACATTATAGGAAGGCTGGTGCAGGTTCTCATGGAAAACACCATGTGATTCTGCAACAAACTGGGTAAGACAGGGGCCTGGGCCTTGTTCCAGGATGCTCTATAGCTCTGTAACTGGCTAAATCGTCTGGGAATTTCTCTGGTGGTACCCTACCCGGTAGGATCTCTAAATTTCAAGGCAGCTGAACTCATCTTACAATGGCAATGATGGATCATGAATGGCACGTGGTGCAGAGCACTTCCAACAATGGAGAGTACCAAGGCTCATTCTTTTCCCCACCACTGAGAACATGCAATGTACATGCTTTTGTGTGCTTCTCAAGAAGGCTATCCAAACGAACTGCATTATACATAGAGTTAAACATGGTACTCCTGTATGCCTTTTCGAGTTCTGAAGAAGATTAGAAATGAGCATGCCCAAGTCATCCTAGAGCCACCGGATTGGGCCATGAGAGTGTAGAACCAGTCATTTCTGGGCTTGAGTATCTGCTCTACAGGCTGCCGTTTTGGGAGGACCTTCTATTGCAGCAGTAGTGGAGGGCCTTTCACCTGGGACTGTGCAAACTACACTGCCATGCAAGGAGATTGGGTGGCAAAAGTTAACCTCCTTTCACCTCCCTTCCAAAGTCATTGATGTCATCAGTATTTGAGTGAGCTGGGTGTTGTGATAAGTTTGTGTCTCTGTGCAGTCTTCTATTATGGGCCATAACTGTTAGATCTATTGTTGTTTGTTCTGACTTTTCCCCAGCAAGGACCTGTTGAGGACACTGTTAAAGTTTATTTGTTGGCCCTTTCTGGCTTTTTATGTTTGCCAGACCAGCCGTCCTTGTTCAATTGAATACTTGTGATACGTTTCCTCAAAGATTTGCAACACATGTTTCTGTCTAAGCCCTTTGGTATACCACAGTGGGTCTTAAATGGGATTTTCACTTTTCCTGTGTGAATCCCCTTTTAACCAAAGCACAGTTTCCCATTACGCCTCCTTTCCTTATAAACAGTCTTTTTTGTTGGGATAAAATCCGCCAATGGGGTGAGTGAGCTTCAAATACTCTTGTTCTAGTCTCCGTATGCCCCTTTTTCTAGACAAAATGGTGTTAAGAACTCGAGCAGCTTTGAGGGGGCAGAGCTTGCCCGGCTGGAAGATGGCCATCTTGATCTAGAGCTCCGCCACACGCCGCTGCTATCCGCCAGTATTCAGAGTTCCATTAGCCCAGACTGTTGCGGTGGCGACGGATCTGCATTCCTGAGGTCTCGGGGCTACGAAGACTTCTTCAACGGATTCCTGCTGGGGGTGAACAGTTGCTGCGTGGTGCGGCCTACTGCCCATGCTTGCTATGGGAGGAGCCTGCAGTGTTTCCTGCTCTCTGGGCCGGTGTCGATGTTTCGGAGCTGTCGGATTCCCCGGCTGCGACTGCTGCTGCTGTTGAAATCCTGGGCTGACTGGCGGTCTCCGAGTGGTGCCTCTGCGCTGCTGCTGTTGTGGTGTCTCTCTTGCTGCGGCGTGGCCTTGATCCACGCGGGGACTGCCGGATCTGTGCCTGCGAGGTGGTGCGGCTGGCGTGAGCACGGCGCAGCTGGCGGCAGCCCTGTGGGCCTTGGACCTGCGTTCGACCGGAGCTGCTGCCTTGCAGGGTGCCCTGCGGAGGTGAGACATTCCTAGGCTGGTCTGCGGGGAGGCCGGCTCTGTACCTGTTCCGCTGAGCGCTGCGCAGCCTCCCTTACGGCCTAGTTTGACATCTTGCTCCTCGCTCTGTGCCTGGCCCAAGGGGTTCCCTAAGGTGTGGTCTGTGCCCCCCATGTGCACAGCCTTGCAACGTGCTGGAAGTGTCCTCGTGCCCAGTGGTGTGAAAACTTGCGCACCGCAGGGAGTTCCTGATTTTGGCCTTCGGACTCGCATACCTGTGACGCCACGACGCGGGCTGCTGGTCCTAGCTTGGGGCTCACTTCTTTCTGGTGCTGCCTGGCCTATTCTAGCTGATATCATCGCCTTTGTGCTGGCGCATGTTCTGCTAGGCCCCCTCTCTCCTTGCTAGCTTGGCAGACGGGTGTGTGGTGGCCGTCTCCCCATTGCTATTGAGTTTGCCTTATCTTATTGTATTGGCTCTGACAACTTGGCCCCCCTCATTCCCAGTGCCAATCTTGCAGCCAGATCTGGTGAGTGAGCTTCTGGGCTGCCCGCTGTGTGGTGAATTTTGCAATGGGGAAGCCTGACAAGTCCCAACCCAAGCTCAACTTTTAGCAGCGCAAGTCTCGGCCCTGCGAAGAGGTGGCGGACAATGCGCTCTCTGAGTCGGAGGCCCCTGCTGACAATCCAGTTGGCGACATCAAACCGATCATCGTGTCCATGCAGCAGCGTCTCACCGCCATTGACTCTAAAATAGACATGCTGGCCTACAGGACGGACAGAATGTCTGAGAGGGTCAATAAGCTCTCCGAGCGCATAAACATGGCAGAGTGCCGCATCACAGATCTAGAGGAGGCCCAATCTGACGCTGGTGGCACACAGAAGCACGTTGAGTGCACATTGACCGCACTGCAGGACAGAGCTGAGGATCTGGAGGCCCGGTTGCGACGCAGTAACATCCGTATCACAGGCCTGGCGGAGTCTACAGCGATGGGCAATATGGAGACATTTGTGGAAAAATTGCTCATTTCTCTCCTAGGCGCAGACACTTTTCTTACCTATTTGTTGTGGAGAGGGCGCACTGATCACTTGGCCCTCACCCCCAACCTAGAGCCCCACCTTGGCCTATAATAGCAAAACTCTCAAACTACCGGAACAGAGATACTGCGCTGCGCAAGGCGAGAAAACTGGGAACTTTGTACTATGAGGGCGCCTCCATCCCTCTGTTCCCAGATTTCACCCTGAAGGTACAGGAGGCCAGACAGCAGTTCATTCCCCTAAAACTTAACTGCGTAATCAGCACATAGAGTAAGCTATGTTATATCCGGCAGGTCTCAAGGTCTTATTTGATGGTAAGCCCAGGATTTACTCAGACCCCCAGTTCCTACAGAAAGCATTCAGGGATTGGGAGAAAACTGGCAAGCGTGGAAAGGGTCAGAATGGCACTCCTCTTCTGAATGATGTTCCCGGTATCCTCGATGACAATGACTGAGGAGATATACAATTATCATCAGTGTAGTGCTGATTCGTTGCAGTTTTTGTAATGGTTCTACAAAGTTATAAAGTTATATGTGCATTTCTAGCATGATTAGCAGGCCGGGTAACCTGTTTAGATGGATAAGGTATTGTGTGCTTGCACTAGGCCCTCTTCTCCTTCACTACACTACTCCCCCTCTTGTTTTCCTTTGGATTGAGGTGGCACGGTTCTACATGACTTCTTATGGGGGAAGACCCCTAGTGATTTACTAGTATCAACATGACACATATTTACTTGCTGTTTGTTACTGTTGTATTGCTGCATGTCACTTCTTATGGAGCTTTATAAATAGCATGCAGTGTTGTGGCTGTGGGTTGGATAAGTTTGTACCGCTGGGTAACATCTGCCCCACTGCGTTAACCGCTTTATTACTTCTTGTTTCTGGTTTTTTTTAATTATTCATGATGTGAATTCTCTTTTGGTTTGATTTCTTTTTTTTCCTTTTATAGATCACATGTTCACCTTTCGTATTCATGTTGGGAAGTGCGGGTGGTGGGTCTTCAGATGAGGGTCACACTTTGTGTATTTGTGGGCTCCATGACAGAGTCTAAGGCTAGGGCTAGTCTGCTCAAATGAATGACCTTCATGACATGGAATGTTCGGGGGTTAAACGACCACCGCAAGGTGTGGAAAATCATTGCTTATCTGAAACGTGAAGAGATTGACGTGGCATTGCTTCAGGAGATGATGAAGCACTTGCCTACATGAGCAGTTTGCTGCACCGTGTAGCAAGTGTGGTATGAACGATAAAATATAGTTGGGCAAAAATGCTGCTAAAAGCACAATATTGTGCCACCAAATGTCACGTATTGTGCGGCAAAATGCCCTTGACTATGCCGCAATATACTGGAGGGTCTCCAGCTGGGGTGTGCGCTTCTTACCGGTAGCAGATTGGTGAGTGCCTCTCATGCGGCTTGTTTCACTTCCCATTCTAGAGGTGTGTTGACATGGCTCAACCGCAAGGTAGGTCTCAAGTTAGAACAATTGGTGACGGACCCTACAGGCAGATATGTTGTGTCTAGATGCTATAGCCCGGAGTGGGAATTTTTGATTGTCAACTCCTATGATCCAAACTATGACGATCCGGGGTCATATCATTCTCTTTTTGCATTACTCAAGGATTGCTGTTCCCTTTCGATATTCTGGTTTGGGATTTTAATTGTATATTGGATACAACTCCATTTTTGTGGCGCTTTCCTCCTTATTCAATATTAGATACTGTTTTTCACTCCGAGCTGAGCGATGCGATCTCTGAATTCTTCGATATCAATGTGGGCTCGGTCGACTCCTTCTCTACGGTTTGTTAGGCGTTCAAGGTTTTAATTAGAGGTGTTGTCATTAATAAACATGCAGGCTTTCTCTGGCCCATTCTCTGGCCCATTCTCTGTCAATCTTGCTTTGCTGGAGGCACGTCTGTCGGACCTTGAGGGACGTTTGTCTCTCAATAATGACCCCGATTTACATGAGTAACTCAAGGCCACACTAGCTGAATTCCATGAGGAGGCTGACAGTGAGGTCAAACATATGGGCAAGTATGCGTCAGCCAGAGCTTATGGTGAGTCTGACCAGCCGGGCTCAGTGCTGGCGGAAGTGGCCCGCTGCCATCTAGACTCTGGGGGCATTGTTGAACTGGAGGGCAATGATGGGTCGATCCTGATGGAACATACTAAAATCAATGATCAGTTCCGCTCCTATTACCAAGAGCTCTATTGCTCTAAACTTACCCCAAGCGATGATGAAATTTCTCACTATTTGGAATATATACAGCTCCCTTGGCTACAGAACTGGCAGAGTGAGTTCTTGATGCGCCCCATTGAGGCGGCGAAGGTTCGGCTCGATCTGGGGTTGATGCGTGAGGGCAACGCCCCCGGGCTGGATGGTCTTACGGTCACATTCTATAAGGGTTTTGGTGACGTTCTGATTCCGCATCTGATATATTTATTTCACGAGATAGCCGCAAACTGTATAATGCCTTCTTCCATGCGCGAGGCGTTGATCATTACTCTGTTGACACCAGATAAAGACCCTTGTAGGTGCCCCTCTTATCGCCCGCTCTCACACTTAACGTGGACACCAAACTTTACGCGAACATTTTAGCTAATCGTCTGTTGCCGCTACTCCCTCAGTTGATTGACCCTGAACAGGCCGGGTTCATTCCGGGACGGACGCTATCACTAAATCTCTGCACAGTTTTTGGGGCCCTGCAGCATGTTCGCCCTAAGGTCAAGGCTGCTGCATTTTTCTTCAGATGCCGAAAAGGCTTTTGATTCGATTGAATGGAAGTTTATGCATGCTGTGCTGCGGCGAATGGGGGTCGGGGAGGTCTATTTGCAATTGGTCTTGGTACTATATAATTCCCTAGTAGCTCCAGTGCGTACGGGCGATGTAGTCTCTGCCCCGTTTCAAATTTCGAGTGCTACCCGACGAGGGTGCCCGCTGTCCCCGTTATTATATGCAGTTGCTGCTGAACCCCTGCTGCGGCCATTGCGTGAATATCACGGGCACAGGGGTCTTTGTTTTCCTCATTACAATCTCATCACTTCTGCTTATGCTGATGATACGCTTTTATATATCTGTGATCCTGATATCCATCTATCCCCCGTGATATGCGAGGTGCTGCGCTTTAGAGGTCTCTCTGGCCTAAAGATTAATTGGGATAAATCCATATTGTGCCCACTGACGCCTTCCACGGTACAGTTTTCGCTTGACTTCCAACTACAATGGACCACCGACCCGGTGCGCTACTTGCGTTTTGAAGTTTATTCCGATCCGATAAGCTAATTACGGTAAAGTGATTGATAAGCTTGGTGAAGACATACACAGGTGGATACACCTTCCATTGTCTTTGGCTGGCAGAGTCTCTTTGATGAAGACGGTTGTGCTTCCTCTCCTGCTCTTTCTTTTTGTTAATATTCCAATAGCGGTGCCCCAGCATCTGTTTTGAGAACTCCGGTCTCTGATGACCAAATTAGTGTGGGCTGGTAAGTCCCCTAGAGTCGCCTTGGATACTCTCATGCTCCCGTACACGGCTGGGGGATCTTGAACTGTATTACAGGGCCGCTCAGGCCTCTCATGCATACAGTTGGGTGCACGGGCCCCACGATCTACCTCACGGTCAGATCGAGAGGGTTGCCACTGCCCCGCACTCCCTGCCTCGCTTCCTAACGCAGGCCCCTACGAGATGTTTCGGTATACTTGACTCGATCAATTCTGTTGTTCATGCATGGAATGCTTTGCTTAGAATGTATTCTGGGGCGCAATTGTATTCGCCCCGGATGCTTGTGGAGTGGTGCCAATGGTTTGCACTCAGCTTGGAGAAGGGGACCCTGGAATCCCTCAACAGACTATGGGTGATTTGTTTAAGCACGGGCGGGTAGGTACTTGGGAAGATGTAGCAGGCGCTGATAATTAGCACTTGGTACGGACGAGATTCCACTTATTCAGAACCCGGCATGCTATGCGGGCTGTACTTGGGGAAGAGTTACTAGAACCCTTGGACATCCCTCCTCTGACTGCACTCTGGAGTGCACAGACCCCGTGCAAGCTGATCTCCACTATATGCCTCGGCCTTGGCCACTAAGACTTCTTCTCTTAGCAAGGTTAGACAGGCCTGGCAGTTAGAAATTGGCGTCCCTATTATGGATAATATGTGGTTCTACTGTTGCGAAGTCACCCGAACGATTTCTATTAATGGTCGTCGTAGGCTGGCCCATTTTACATTTTTTTAAAGAGTCTATTACTCCCCTCTGCACCTTTTTGGGTATGGTTTGCTTGACACCGATAACTGTTGTATGCCACAAGCTGTTTTTTTTTTATCTGGCTTGGCAGTGCCCACAGGTGGAACATTACTGGGTGAAGATTTTTCAGAAGCTAATATAATTGGGCTCTCCCTTGCTTCGAATCCCTTGTTGGTGCGCCTAGGCAAAACTATGCCCCTTAAGAAAAATGTGCGTAAATTGGTGGCAATGGGTCTTCTCCTGACCAAGCGAAGGCTAGCGATGCAATGGATGAGGGGCCCTGTGCCCTCTGTGACAGAGTTGGAACATGATATGGTTTATTGCAACACCCAATCAGATGTCTATAACCAAATGCTTCCTCCTTGTATCCGCCAGAAGAGTTTTTGGGGTTTGTTCGCTCAATATCGTGTTGCTCAGCGGGCCTCGGCAGATGCGCCAGATGACTAGAATATGATTGTGGTCCGTCTCTGTAAACTTAATATCTTAGTGTACTATTGCAGATAATTCAGTATTGCCCTGTGATGTACTTATATCTATTTGCCCGCTGTATATTTCAATTATGGCTTTTTTCTTGTTGTGATGTCACCCACGCCTCATCCGCCCTCCTCCCTACTCACCACCATGCTTTGTATCGCCACTGTTAAGTTTCATATTTGCTTTTCGTTTATGTGACCTACATTTGTATCATTTCATTTTTCTTTGCATTATTGTATATTTTTTTTTGTGTGATTTAAAATGCAGTAAAATACAATTAAAAAAACAGAACTAGAGCAGCGTTCCTATCCAGGGTTGGGACACTTTTCATGTCAGACAAGCCGTCATTCTTCTATCTTTGCTCTGTCTCATCCCTTGAAAGAGGAAGAGACTCCAGCACATGGACCCCAAAAGAGCACTCCGCATCTACCTTGATTGTATTAAGGAACAAATAATGGATGATCAGCTCTTTCTGTGGTTTTCTGGTGCAAAGCCTGATGACCCGTGAGGCGGGCCTGTCGCACACAGCAGTCAATCAAATCTACCTCAATGTGTCTTCCGCACACGATCTCTCATTACTCGATTCTACTCTCAACTCCATTCACAACTGGATGTTAGCGCACCAACTCATTCTAAATCCCGCCAAAACTGAATTCCTCCTCCTTTCTACCTCTCTCTCACCTCCTCCCGTTCAATCGTGGATGGATCAGCTGAACTTACTCAACAACAAACCCATCATTGTCGACAGCGCTCAATCCCTAGGTGTAATTCTTGACAAAAGACTCAACTTAATCTCCCACATCAACTCTATTGCCAAGAACGCCCGGTACCAGTTGCGCCTTCTGTGGGGGATCAGTCAGTTCTTCCCAGAGAAAGAGTTAAAAACCTTGGTACAATCGCTGATTCTCTCAAGACTGGACTATTGCAATTCTCTTCTGACGGGCCTACCCAAATCCCACCTCTCCCCTCTCAAATCCATCCACCACTCAGCAGCTCGCTTAATTTCAGGGTCTAAACGAAGCGACCAAATCACTCCTATCCTGTCCTCTCTTCGATGACTCCCGATCGAGGCAAGATCTATTTACAAAACTGCCTACATCACACACAGAGCCTTGCACATGTCCTCCCCTTGTTACCTCGCAAATAAATTGAAATTGTCCGGAGGCTCTCAACCCCCTCGCAATGCGGAAAAGCTTCTGCTTGAGCCCCTGTCTTCAAAAAGGTAAGATCAATGGCACAATCCTTCTCAGGCAATGCGGTGAGAATCTGGAACTCACTTCACCCATTGCTCCTTGCCACCTCCTCTATCTGGGTCTTCAAAGCTGATCTCAAATCTCTTCTCTTCCAAAGAAACTTTCAGAACTAACACTTTCATACTCAGGCCCCTCTTGGAAGTTTGCTCTTCATTGTAAATTTGTATTTTTTCCTGTGCATTCCTCACCCCTGCGTGCTGTGTTGGATTTTGTGTTTGTGTACTCTTCATTCTCAGACCCCTCTTGGAAGTTCGCTCTTCATTGTAAATTTGTATTCTTTCCTGTACATTCCTCACCCCAGTGTGCTGTGTTGGATTTTGTGTTTGTGTACCCTTCATTTTTAGTCTTTGTAATGTTCTATTTTGTACCACTTTTCTCTTGTAATGTAACTAGCTCTATTGTACAGCGCTCTGACACCTTCGGGTAATGTCCGCGCTTTATAAAAATGCACTAAATATAACAAATAAAAAAAATTATAATAATAAAAGGTGGTACAGAAATGCACCATCTCTCAATGGATAGTCCGTATGAAAATCTACTTGCATTGGCTAAAAGTGAGCTTCTGGAAGGTCTGAAAGTCCATTCCCCAAAGCCACGGATACTACCATTGTGTTAGCATGCGGAGTATCTTTCCTGGATATCTGTTAGGCAGCTATCTGTCAGTGCACACTTTATGAAGCACAACTGCTTTGGCATTTAGGTCTGTAGGGATGGGCATCTTTCCCGTTCGGTCCTGCCGGGCTTTTAGTCTGGGCGCAGCCACAGACCCACCACTGTGGGAGGTACTGCTTGGTATCTATTTCTCTATTTCAAGATGAGGAATCTGCGGTTCGAAGTATCCATCGGAAGAACAAGATACTGACCTTCAGTAAAACTGTTTCTGGTAGTTACTCTAACCACAGATTCCTCACCGCCCTCCTGGTTCTGTGCAATTGTCGCTTTCCATCTAAAAAGGTCCCAGTTAGGAATCTGCACACTGGTTCTTCCAATTTGCAGATGGGTCCGCATCTGAGTGTGTGAATGAGTCATGAAAGAAACTGACGTCAGCGCACATGGGTGGCACTTATATGTGGCCCCTGTCATCACTTCCCTAAAAGCATTGATGCAGAGTTACACAGAGATAAATTGGCACACAGTAGCACTGGCTTTTGAGTTTTCAAATTCCGCAAGGTGAGGAATCTGTGATTAGATAAACTATTCACCTGAAATAGGGTTACCAAAGGTAAGTAACTTATTCTTTAAGAAGGGTAAATGGAAACTTAGAACTACAAACCTTAGTTATAAGCTCCTCTACTCTGCTAAAAATAACATTCATTTCCTGAACATTCTTCTGTGAGATATCAGATGCAGTCCGGGAATGGGTGGAGGAAAGACATGATATGAGGCCACATCGAAATTCGTATTTTGATGATGATCCAATGCTCACCATTAAAATTCTGTCACCCAAGAATACTTGCAACCATTCTCATAAAAGAAATAAATCCAGATTGACGATGTGCAGAGCTCTTTGTACCCCACTCCGACCTTGAAATGGGGCTTTGTGGGATGCTAGATTGGTAGACCATACCGGAATAGTGTTCTCCCAATTGCTGACATGCCTGCCGAATGACAAATTGCAGATCTGTTCTATGAGCACTAATACCCCCGTTTGGGGCTAATCATGGACGATCAATGTAATGTCATGCTTGTTGAAGAAAACACTGTTGTATGGAGTCAAATAAATGAAATAGGGGGCAGTGGAGTGCGGCACACAGCAGTAGGCCCTAAATAGTTAACCATCTTATGCGAAGCATTCATCTTAGTTCTGTGTTCTATTTATATGAGGGTAGTTGGGATATGTAACGACAAGACCAGGTGTTTTTCCTGCCCAGTTGGTAGTGGTCTCTAATCTAGACTGTGACAAATGATCATTGTTCTTAAAGTGTAGGGTGGGGGGAAAGGTTTAGTTTTTAACTGGAAATGTTTGTTTCATCACCTTGGTAGCTCATAACATAAGTATAAAAAATATATACTTATGTTTAATTTTAGAACCAAGCAGGACTTAGCACAGGTGTGTAAAATATACTTTCAAATGCAAGGGAAATGCAGTTGCAGTGGAAATTGCAGTTGTCACAGGTTTGTTTCACTTTTGAAATGCAGTTTGTATTATACAGTAAGTACTTACAGATTACGTTTTAGTTACTTTAGGATTACCTTTAGTACTGAGGGTGGTATGCCTAGATACCACACCTTAGGATCTCTACATATAAGGTAAGTATGACTTTTTATACTTTGCAATAGAATTCTCTTTCTTCGCACAACACAGTTTAACACTTAGACATTTTTTTAGGCCCAATATTTATTTACATGGGTTCCTTTGAGGCAAAAGTGTTAGTTGTTTTTACAGGTAAGTATACAACTTACGAGGTTGAGTTTTGGGGATTAGGACCAAGGTTCCCCAAAGTCTAGATGGGCTTTTGAGTTGCACCACCAGAGGTACTGGGGCGGCCGGGTGCAGAGTGCAAGGCCCAATGTTAGCCAGTGGGGCTAAGGGGGCCTTTGTTATGGACTGCTGATGAGCAAGCCACTTGGTTGTGGGAGAAAAGCTCTTGGGGTTAAGGTCAGCACTGCAGGGGCCAACGACCAGCACAGGAGCTGCACTACCAGTGGCCCTCGGGTGCCGGGTGTCAGGTGCAGGGTGCAAAATGGACGTTGGGGTCCCTGTGCTTTCCAATGGAGACCTTCAGTTTCGAAAAGATGCTGCAGGATAAGGCAGGGAGGTTTCCAGAAGACAACCACCGGCTGGAGAGGTAAGTTGGGATCTGGGGGATGCCTGGACACTGTAGGTTGGGCCACCCAAGGCAGTGGAGCTTCGGCTCCTGGGGTGTCTTCCGGCTTTGGGTTTTCTTATCAGCTCCTGTCGTGGTTGGGGTAACCCTTCAGGTTGAGGCTGCAGACATCATCTGGAGGCTTGAGGGAGGTCAGGGGTCACCGAATACCAGGTAAGGGTCGCTGGGGAGACCTCATTGGGGTGTTGAGCCGTGGACGTCGGGTGCAGAGTGGGCAGAACTGCGGAGTCACCGGAATCCGGATTCTAGAGGTGAGTCTTTTTGTTTGAGTAAATCCGGTGCTCACAGGAGACAGAGTCTGTAGGAAGGTCACAGCGCAGCTCCTCCGGGCTCTGGGGGTGGCTGGCTGCTGGACTCACCGGGGTTCTTGATGTGTGCATGTCGTTCATGGGACAGGCCGGTAGGGATGGAGCCAAAGCAGTTGGTGTCCTCTTCTCCTTCCTGGATTGGCATGGCTCTTGGGTCCCTCTTCTTTCTTCCTCGAATCTGAGGAGGCAAGGTTCAGGGTCGCAACTGAATACTAAACTTAGGGACCTTAAAGGGGTGTTCAGGGTGAGACCAATTGGTCCTTTCCTTAGGGTGGATACACCCCCTATTATGCCACCCTCCAGTGGGAAGGGGCATGAGCCTCTTCCTACTTGGCTGAGTCCCCTCATCTGCAAGGTGGAGGGGACTGAGATGTGTACTTCACCTTGCCTCCCCCACCTGAGGGGTGGGGTTGGCAAAGGTGGACACACCTCTCTCTTTAGCTTGGATTTCCAGCCGATTCTCCCACCCAAAGTGGGGGCCAGAACCAGTGGAAGCCAGTTGCTGGGGGCAGCAAAAGGCAGGGACAGCGTCCAAAGGCGGCAGGCCTTTGAAGCATCCCCTTTCGTGGACCCAGCCCATGCTGAGGTAGGCGGCATGACACCTCTGCCCAGGATGGGCTTTGTTTCTGGACCCAGAGGGCGAAGGCTCTCTACCCAGAGGTCCAGAAACCTGTCTTGTGGTGGGAAATGGTGTGTAGCCATTCCAGAAGCACACCAGGGCTGGTCGATTTTCAAGGGGCACCTCTAAGAAGCCTTCTGAGTGCATTTTACATTAAATCCCATACTGGCATCAGTGTGGGTGTAATGTGCTTTGATGTTTGCTACCAAACTTCCCAGTTTTTAGTAAAGCCATTATGGAGTTGTGGAGTTCATAATACCAACTCCCAGACCATATACTCTTCATGGCTTTACTACACTTACAATATCTAAGAAGGGGCTTAGACACTATAGGGGTACAGGGCTCATGCCACTGTACCCTCACCTTAGGGCTAGTGCATCCTGCTTTAGGTGTGTTCTACCTAGGCCTTAGGTAGTGTGTTGCAGGCATGGCACACACAGATGTGTGCCATGTTGACTCTTCACTTTTCTCTGCACCAAAATACGCAGGCTACAATGGCAGCATGTGGGTGTTAAAGTACAGGGCCTCTAGGGGTGGCACAATAGTTCAAGTTCAAGTTCAGGAATTTATATAGCGCACTACTCACCCAGAGGGTCTCAAGGCGCTTGAGGGAGGGAGGGTGAAATACTTATCGAAAAGCCAGGTTTTTAGCTGCTTTCTGAAGGAGAGGTGGTTCTGTGTAAGGCGGAGGTGAGTGGGGAGAGAGTTCCAGGTCTTGGCCGCTAAGTAGGAGAAGGATCTTCCTCCCATGGTGGATCTGTGGATGCGCGGAATTGCGGCGAGTGCTTGATTGGATGATCGTAGTTGGCGGGTGGGTGTGTAGAAGGACAGTCTTGTGTTGAGGCATTCGGGTCCTAGGTCGTAGAGGGCCTTGTGTGCTTGGGTGAGGAGACGGAACGTTATTCTCTTGTTGATGGGGAGCCAGTGGAGGTCTTTCAGGTGACCGGAAATGTGAGCTTGACGGGGGATGTCCAGTATGAGTCTGGCTGAGGCGTTTTGGATGCGTTGGAGTTTTTTCTGTAGTTTGGTAGTGGTTCTGGCGTAAAGGGTATTTCCAAAGTCCAGTCGGCTAGTAACCAGTGCGTGGGTGACTGTCTTTCTTGTTTCGATGGGGATCCAACGGAAGATTTTATTGAGCATGCGTAGGATGTTAAAGCATGAAGATGAGACGGCGTTGACTTGTCTGGCCATCGAGAGGGAGGAGTCCAGGATGAATCCCAGGTTACGTGCGTGATCTGTAGGTATGGGTGCTGTACCCAGGGTCGGTGGCCACCATGAGTCGTCCCAGGATGAGGGGGATGATCCTAGGATGAGAACTTCCGTTTTGTCTGAGTTCAGTTTTAAACGGCTGTTCTTCATCCATTCGGCTACTTCTTTCATTCCTTCGTGTAGATTGGTTTTGGCGGTGTTTGGGTCTTTGGTAAGGGAGAGGATCAGCTGGGTGTCGTCTGCGTAGGAGATGATGTTGAGGTTGTGTTGTCGTGCGATGGAAGCGAGGGGACTCATGTAAATGTTGAAGAGGGTGGGACTGAGTGATGATCCTTGTGGTACGCCGCAGATGACTTCGGTGGCCTCTGATTTGAATGGGGGGAGGCGGACTCTCTGGGTACTCCCGGCGAGGAACGAGATGATCCAGTCCAAAGCTTTTCCTTGTATTCCGACGTTGTTGAGGCGTTGTATGAGGCTGCTATGACAGACTGTGTCGAAGGCGGCGGAGAGGTCGAGTAAGATGAGGGCGACTGTCTCTCCGTTGTCCAGTAGTGTTCTGATGTCGTCTGTAGCTGCGATGAGGGCGGTTTCGGTGCTGTGTTTGGCTCGGAAGCCGGACTGTGAGGGGTCGAGTGAATTGTTGGATTCAAGGAAGGCGGCGAGCTGACTATTGACGGCTTTCTCAATTACTTTGGCAGGGAATGGGAGGAGTGAGATGGGGCGGTAGTTCTTGAGTTCTGAGGGGTCTGCTGTGGGTTTCTTCAGAAGTGCGCTGAGTTCGGCATGTTTCCAGCTTTCCGGGAAGGTAGCGGAGTCGAAGGAACAGTTGATGACATCGCGGAGATGGGGTGCGATGATGGAGTCTGCTTTGTTGAAAATGTGGTGGGGACATGGGTCGGTTGGTGATCCTGAGTGGATGGAATTCATCAGGCGGATGGTGTCTTCAGTAGTGATTGGGTTCCAGGCGCAAAGTTCGTGAGAGTGCTGATTTGGTTCGGAGGTGGGTGGAGTGGACTGTTCTTCGGATTGGTTTTCAAAGCTGTTATGTATGTCGACGATTTTGTTGTGGAAAAAAGAGGATAAAGAGTCGCAGAGGTCTTGAGAGGGAGTGATGTCGTTGGTGCCGGCGGTGGGGTTGGTAAATTCTTTGACGATGTTGAATAATTCCTTACTGTTGTGGGCGTTGTTGTCGAGTCGATCCTTGAATGCTGATTTCTTGGTCGATCGGATCAGTTGGTGGTGTTTGCGGGTGGCGTCCTTGAAGGTGGTCAGGTTGTCAGTGGTTGGGTTTTTTCTCCATTTTTTCTCGAAAGTACGACATAACTTCTTGGATTTCTTAAGGTCATCATTGAACCAGGGGGCCTTTTTGTTACCTTGTTTGGTCTGGTGGTTTTTCAAGGGTGCTAATTTGTCAGCGCTGTGGGTGATCCATTGTGTGAGTTTGGTGGCAGCATGGTTTGGGTCCGATGATATGGGAGGGGGGTTTTGGTTAAGCGATGTGAAGAGTTGGTCGGTGGTGATTTTGTTCCAGTTTCTTTGAGGAATAGGTTGTGGGGGGTTGTGGGTCGTGGTCTTTTTGTAGCTGAAGTGAACGCAGCTGTGGTCCGCCAATGGAGAGCTGTGGTGTGATTGAATGAGATGTGTTTGCTGGAGGTGAAGATAGGGTTGAGCGTGTGTCCGGCAAGGTGGGTGGGGGTGTCAACAAGTTGTTTGAGCCCGAGATTAGCCAGGTTGTCCAGAAGGGTGGTGGTGTTGCTGTCGTTTTTCTTTTCCAGGTGGAAGTTGAGGTCTCCCAGTAGAATGTAGTTCTCGGAGGTGAGGGCATGTGGGCTGATGAAGTCAGTGATGTCTTCGTTGAAATGTGTGCGGGTTCCTGGTGGTCTGTAGATGAGGGTGCCTCTAAGTGTGGTCCTGGGGTCGGTGTGGATCTGGAAGTGAAGGTGTTCGGCGGTCGCGAGGTTATCGTCGGAGTTGGTCGTGATTCGGATGGTGTTCTTATGGACTATGGCTATGCCTCCTCCTGTTTGGTTGGTGCGGTCTTTTCGTATGATCTTGTAAGCGTCCGGGATGGCTATGGCGATGTCGGGGGCTGATGATGCGTTCATCCAGGTTTCTGTAAGGAAGGCGACGTCCGGCGATGTGGTGTCGAGTAGGTCCCAGAGTTCAGTGGCGTGTCTGTGGACTGAGCGGGTGTTCAGCAAGATGCACTTCAGGTGGTTAGAGTGGGAGCTGTGTTTGGAGTTCGTGGATTTGGTGTGGGTCCTGACGCAGGCGAATTTGCAGGAGTGGCAGGCGAAGGGTCCATGGGTGTGTCCTGGTGCAGCCTCGCAGCATTGTGGTTTGCGGCCGGGGTTAAGGGCAATGAGGGCAGCGGCATCGTACGTAATGCGGAGGAGTGGGTTTTGCGAGGACCGGGGGGTCTGGCGCTGGGCGCGGACCAGGCGCGGACGGGCGCAGACGGGCTTACCTTTGGCGCACCTTCGGCGCGCATGGGGCGCGACCGCTGCGCGTGAACGCTGCGCGTAAAAGCATCTGTCATATGTGGATGGTGGAGTGGGGAGGGGCGAGGGAGGAGCAGCTGGGAGGTGGGAGCGGGGTGGAGAGAGCTGGGCTGGGAGTCACAACAACAAACTACAAGATGGCTGCAAGCCAAAATCTAACACGACGAGATTGGGGCACAATGGCAGTGGAAATGGCAAAGGGCAATGGCACAAGCACAATCAGGCACAAATCGATTACACAGTCAAGGCAGCAAATTGATTAGTGATTATTGCGTACTTTAGCAGTATAGCGCTATGATAGAATTATACAGCAATATGGCGCTACGATAATTTATTCAATAACCTGGAGTACCGGGTTTTTATGGACCCGGCGGTGCCAGGGAGAACACCTGAAAACTCCGAGTCCTTCCTGTTTCGAACCACAGAAACACTGAGTCTTCTAGGTGAGGTCAAAGATCGTATTTATTGGCTGCAGCCAGTAACAGATATCCTAGAAGTACAACAGCATGTATATTCTCAAGAGACTGCTCAAAGTTACGAAGCCAGCCTTCGTCTTTTATACAAAATAATGAGCTTCGGGCATAAATTCCTTATTTTACAGTAAGACCATACAAATATTTTACTACAAAGGAAAAGCAGAGTCATGATGACAAGCACATATTTTAGTTCGTCCAGCCCGTAATTGATTACCCGGCAAGACCCAGTATTTTCATCAGATATCAACGGACCCCCAATAAAATCGGGCACCTCCTCCTCGTAAAGCAAGTCATAAAGAAAGAAACAGGGACAGGTGTGTGTAAGATTATGCATGGTTTGTGTGCGATGAAAGGTTTATGATATGTTGTGCCTTGATACTAATCTTGCTCAGCCACTTGGGAAGGACCTGGCCGAACAGGTTTGGCTTCGGGCAGTGGAGTCGGCTTGCCCAGGTCACAGAGGAGTCAGCTAAGGTGTACGTGTCCTTTGGACCAGGTTTTGGCTTCTATTCATTTGGCTATGTGAGGGCAATCACAAAATGGATGCCGTTCACAAAATGGAACCCGAGGGTTCGGAACGGAAATGCTAATTTCAGGGTGATTCCGTCACTCAATCGTGACGGAAATGCTCATGAATAGTATACTCATCATTTCCGGTCTGCTGATACCAAAATCGTCTTGATACGATGAGGTTTATAACACGGGTCCAGAATTTCTGTACCACAGACCCTCCTTTTGCCCTTACATAGGCAAAACAACCAATACTCATGCTAATCTGAGTCTAGGTCTATGTTCACAAAGTCATTGAGATGTTCCTGTAGCATCATCCTATCACTTAGCTCGTTTCTTGATACAGGTTTCCTTACACATGATGTAGCACAGAGGCTTCATATTGCAGGAGCGCACTGTACACATAGGCAAAACAGGAAAAGAATGGCTAAGGCCATCCCAATGACTATCAGAAGTTTCCATCCCCAGGCCGATATCAGTTCCCAGAACCACCCCATCAGTGACCAGTCTCCCTTATCCACCTGAATCGATTCGGAGATTTTATGCAGTTTGGAGATGGCCTGGTATACTGTCGGGGCGTTATCTGGGATGAAAATGCAGCAACTTGATTGGATCACTTTACATACCCCACCTCGGTCTGCAAGTATGACGTCTAATGCGGCTCTGTTCTGAAGAGTCATAAGGCGGTCCGACTGGAGCTCCGCAGTCAAGTTACTAAGGGCACCGGCAGTTTCAACTATCGTAGATTCAACTACCCTTGTCAATTGGCGAATGTTCCTGATGTTCACCATAGGCCCCCAAAATGGCAGAAACCCTTTTACGAAGTCACCAAACTCTTGACCCGTAGTGTCGTCTTTACTCATGACACCTCTAACTGTCCTTGTCCTATGGTAATCTGCCGCGGCCGTGTAGGTGGGAGGCACCAGGAACGAAATGAAACATGTGCCCGAGAAGTCACGGGGCAACCATGTATATGCTCTATCATGGCAGATGAAGTAGGTACCCTTAGTTGCTAGGAACGGAGGAGAGGTCTGGGACGAAAAGATGTAAGTTTCAGTACAGACACTCCTCCCTAACTGAGCTCCGGGATTCTTGCCATTTCCCTGCAGACATAGGTGACCCTGGTGGGGTACGAT
Organism: Lissotriton vulgaris; assembly: GCF_964263255.1. Taxonomy (NCBI): domain Eukaryota; kingdom Metazoa; phylum Chordata; class Amphibia; order Caudata; family Salamandridae; genus Lissotriton; species Lissotriton vulgaris. Next base: position 1,346,787,091 of record NC_141693.1, on the reverse strand, counting down.
CCAGATCGGGGAGGATCTCTTTGCTAGCATGCTTTCACTCAGGGCAATTCAATACCCTGTTGTGTTCCATCTGCTGTAAGCCTTCAACTCATCTCTGGGAATCGTTCTATATATGTCAATATCTCTGCTCATATTTGTGATTCCCACCACCAATGCCTTGTTGTTTGAGTTACTTTTCGGGGAACGTGGGGAATATGGTTCGATGGCAAATAGGAACATAGTTTGGAATGCCCATAAAGAACCATAGTAGCTAAATGGCAAGACAAAATATGGGATACCCTTATTTGTTGTGTGGGGCATGAGTCCACGCACCCAACAATTTGTTGTGTTCATTATCGACTGGTGCTGGTGTAGGAGCTGAACAAATGAATTATTACGAACTCCAATCTTCTGGCAGACTCGTGTTCAGGTAGAGGGTGAAAAGAATGCGGGGAAACAAGAGAAGGAGGTGTGGGCTGGGTAGTGTGTGCAAATGTCACTGGAAAAGTGAATAAAGCATAACCTATTAAAAACATCATTATACTACACAACATAAAAATGCATATTATCAAAAATCGTGTTTTTGCCATCACTGTGCATATTCAAAGTTCATTGATTTGGCAGGTCTCTCCGTCTTGAAAGACTCCATCCTCTAGAATTGCTGCCCGCGGCGGTAGGGTGATTCTGCTAAGAGTGCTTCTGTCAGCCCAGGGCAACTCCCTTAGACCAACCAGAACCGTCGACCTAACGTCTTCGGCTGCACCCCAAAGACTTTGGGCAGCCGCGACCCTAGCAGCTGAACCCGGATGGCGGTTCGAAAAAACAAAAATAAGCAAGTTTCTCAGAGAGGAGAGAGAGCTGCACTTTCAAAAATAAAATAACAATTTTATTTGTCCATAGTCAGAGTTCTCGGCCTCAAATTGTAGTGTGTTCTTCCAGGTGTTGTTTGGTCCTGGAACAAAAGTTCAGGCTCTGTAGTGTTCAATCGCATTGACGGTTGCACAGATCCTTGCAGAATGTCATCACTCTCGCGTGCAGAGTTTGTTCCTTTCACCTGTGCATCGCTAAAGAGCAGGAAGCGAGGCAAAGTTTCGGTCTCAGAGTCAGCAATCCCCTCCTGGACCCACTGGTCGTAAGGCAGAGGTAACGGGACCCTCTTGCAATGGGTCCCGTGGATCCAATGTTTCTTTCCTTTCACTCGAACTGCTGATCTTGTGGACAGTAGCACTAGGTGAGGACCAGTCCAGCGGGGCTCATCATTCTTTGTCCGCTGGAAGTTTTTCACGAGCACATACGATCCAGGATCGATAGGATGTCCTGGAGCTTCAGTAGCTTGAGGTAGAGTATCATGTACCTGTTGGTGTAAAACACGCAATTTAGCCGTCAATTCGTACAGATAATCAAGCAGTACAGGGTGCTCTAATTCACTGAATTTTGTGGGCCTTGGCACTCCCCAAATGTTGGCCGGACGGCCGAACACTATCTCGTAGGGGCGAAGTCCCACTCTCGAGTGTACAGTCATTCTAGTTGATGGGAGGGCCAAGGGTAGAGCGTCGGGCCATTTGAGACCAGTGCTCGCTTGGATTTTGGCCAGTTTTAGTTTTAGGGTGCCGTTATAGCATTCTACTAATCCAGCTGATTGGGGGTGATTTGCAGCGTGGAATTTTTGATCAATGCCTAGCCCTTCACATACTCTCTTCATCACTCGCCCCACAAATTCACTCCCATTATCACTCCAGACCATTCTCGGCATTCCAAACCTAGGGAAGAATTCTTTGACAAGGGCTTTAGCTGTCGATAAGGCACCGTTATCTTTCAATGGGTATGCTTCTATCCATCTTGAAAAGGCACAAACAACAACGAGTACGTATTTCAGATTGTTGCACCTTTCCATGTGGATGAAATCTAGCTGCAAAACCTCGAACGGGTACGTAGGAGGAGCAAAATGACCAGCTGGAGTTGGGGTTCCCCTACCAGGGTTGTATTTCAGACACACCATACAGTTCTTGACTATATTATCTGCATATTTAGGGATTCTAGTGTTCTGCCATACTGGAGTCAGTAACTTGCAAATCCCTTTCACACTGATGTGTGCCATTCCATGCGCCATTGTAACCACTGCAGGCACATACGCATCAGGTAGCAACCATCTTAATTGGGGATCTAAACTACTGGTTCGACAGCATAGACATAGATACCCAAGCTGCTGAACTAAAAGACCTGCTCACAGACCTTAATTTAACCCAGCACATTCACTCATCTACCCACCATAAAGGTCATAGCCTCGACCAAATCTGGACGCATAACCTACCACTACCTAACCCTGTTATCAGTCCATGTATATGGTCGGATCATTTCGTTATTCAGTTCACATTAGAAATACGAGGGAATGTCAAGTCCAGACCATGCATGGGCAAAGAATTCCGTAAATGGAAATCTATGGATCTTCCTGGATTCATTGATGTTCTAAGTAAATCTGTACCTTTGCCGCACGATGACCTGGACTCCGGCGAGAGAGCTCTGTCAAACTGGCTACGCCACGCAGCTGACCTTTCAGCCCCCCTTGTACTGGTTTCTAGTATTAGAGGGAATGATGCCCATAAATGGTTTACCCAAGAACTGAAAAATCTTAAATTAGGGGTACGACAAAAGGAACGGAAATGGAGACTAAACTACTCCCCACAAGACAGAGAAGTGTATTGCGCTGCTAGGAAGGAGTTCCAAAAAATTCTGCACCAACACAAAACCAATTACTTCTCCCAAAAAATTTTAACCTCTTCCAATAAAACTAAAGATGTATTTAATATAGTTAATGAGCTTTGCGACGATGATAGGACAGCTCCCTCAATAGTTCCCACCCAGAAGTTGTGTGACTCTCTGAATGAATACTTCAGAGAGAAAATTGTAATTATAAAACGCAACATTGCAAGCTCTCCTATATCATCTCCTTTGGATGATATTTTTAATAATCCCGCTACATTAGATGCCTTCCCTGCCATAGACTCTAAAACATTTTCTGCTCTCCTGGCACGTGTCAAGTCTGGTTCACCCGACGACATCTGCCCACCCTACATTTTCACAGAAATAGGGCAATCCATCCCTCAGGGGATCCTTCCTCTGCTTAATGATTCACTTGATCAGGGAAAGGTACCTGTAGGGTTTAAACACGCTCTACTCATTCCCTTGATTAAAAAACCTGGCCTGGATCCTTATGATCCATCAAACTATCGTCCGATATCCTTGTTGCCATTACTTTCAAAGATCCTGGAGGCACATGCTGCTAGCTGTCTCTCTAGCTTCGTTGAAACCACTGGATATCTGGAACCTAATCAAGCTGGGTTTCGACCGGGGCATTCTACCGAGATGGTGACACTGGCGGTCCAGAATGTACTTAGATGCAACGCGTACAAGGATATTCATCAAGCACTAGTACTTCTTGACCTGTCGGCCGCATTCGACACGGTCGACCACACCATCTTGGTCGACCTTGTCGAACAGGCGGGCCTTAGAGGCTCGGCCTTGAGATGGCTGAAGTCATTTATCTCGGATCGCACCCAGGCAGTGAGATTAGGAACCTTTACAGCCCCTAAAATTAAAAATGAATGCGGAGTCCCTCAGGGATCGTCCCTGTCCCCACTTTTATTTAATTTGTATTTACGACCCCTGTTGTTTTCATTAAGAAAGTTTAAAGCTTTAATTTTTAACTATGCTGATGATTTGCAACTGATCTTCCGTCTGGACTCCCCTGGCGCTGCCACCGAATTTCGGGAGGCCATGGTCCACATTCAGAGATGGATGAGCCTAAATCACCTGAAACTCAACCCAGGCAAAACTGAATTGATTCTGCCTGGGAAGAGTGAACTGTACTGGGGGCCACATTTTTGGCCTCCAGAAATGGGAAATCCTCCAGCCAAGTCCCAAACAGTAAAAAGCCTAGGGGTTACTTTTAACGAAGATCTTTCTCTTAAAAGTCAGGTAGAGACGGTGGTATCTTCACGTTTTTTTCAACTTCGTAAGATCAGGAAGATTGCCCACCTATTAACTTACCCTGCTCTGATCCAAGTCATCATCGCCCTCGTGCTGTCCCGCCTGGACTACTCCAACAGTTTGTATTTGGGTCTTCCAGCTGGGCAGCTCAAGAGACTACAACTGGTTCAGAACCAAGCGGCCAGGCTGATTTGTAAGATACCCAAATGGCAGTCCATCAGGCCGGGTCTGGCCGGTCTCCACTGGTTGCCAGTAGCGCAGAGAGCAACATTTAAAGCTGGATGCATTATCTTTAGGGCTCTACAAGGCAAGGGCCCTGGATTTATTAGCAGCCTGCTTGCTAGGTACATCCCCTCACGTGCTCTTCGCTCAGGTCACAAGAACTTGTTAGTGGTGCCTCGTATTAGGAAACAACGCCAGGGAGGCGGTTCTTTTCACTTTCTGGCCTCCTCCCTGTGGAACTCTCTGCCACTGACACTGAGACTTCATGAAGACCTGTTGGCTTTCAGACAGGCTTTCAAAACTTGGCTCTTTAGGCAAGCCTACCCATAGTTAACTTCTGCCTCTTTCTGTTGATATGTTATGTCTCTGCAAATCTTCCAACAGCGCCATGAAGCCTACGGGCGTACGTGCGCTCAATAAATTTTATTTAACATAACATAACATAACCAACGCTGATGTTCTGACAATTCGACCCAACAACCATTCGCATCCAATTTACCCGTGCTTTCTCTCCACACCTTTAGTTCGTTCTCTGTCGCTTCAGCTTGAATGCATTTCACACTTTCATATAGTGTAAAGGGCTTACTGTAGTCGGGGGTAGCCAACACAGGAGCCGAACACAGTGCATCGCGCAATTCGGAAAAACTTTTCTGACATTCTTCGGACCACGGAATGGGATTCGGTGTATCTTTACAAGTTAATGCCACCAAAGGTTTGGCCAACAATGAGAAATTCGGTATCCATTGCCTACAATATGATGTAATGCCCAAGAAAGCACGCACTTCTCTCTGTGTCCTTGGCACACTCAGATTTGCAATTGCCTGAATTCTTTCTGGGGTCAGTTTCCTTCCCTCCTTCGATAAGAGGTGACCTAAGTAGGTCACTTCTTGTCGACAATATTGTAACTTAGACAGAGACACTTTGTGATGAAAATCCGACAAATGACGCAACAACGACAACGTAGCCTCTTTACAAATCTCCTCAGTATCTGCAGCTACAAGCAAATCGTCGACGTACTGAACAAGCGTAGCGCCATCAGGTAAAGCAATCGTGTCAAGCTGTGTTTTTAAAGCCTGGCTATATATTGATGGGCTTTCACAATAGCCTTGAGGAGCGTGCTTGAAGCGGAAACTTCGGCCTACTAAACTGAAGCCAAAAATATCTCTGCTCTCCTCGGCAATCGGGATGCTGAAGAAGGCATTCTTTAAGTCAATTACCGAGAACCAAGTGGCTATCTCACAGGGAAAAACCAGGACGGGTTCCCAAGGCAAGCGCGGAGATACCCCTTCGGGGGTCGATTCTGGCACTATATAAGAAATGTAATAATAATAATAATAATAATAATGAAGCTGGAATCATTGTCAATAGGGTAGTGATGTCAGGGACAACTGGAAACTGTGGTACAACAATCTTATTCACCTCCCTAAGGTCAATCACGAACCTATAAACAGGTGGCTGGGAAGGATCAGTGCGCTTCAAGACAGGCAGAACCGGACTATTACAAGCGTTGCCTCTCATCTCTTCAATTACATCTTTCTCAACCAAATCATAAATGATCGCTAACAACGCTTTTTCACCTTCGCTAGAGATCTTGTATTGGGGAATGCGTGGCAATTTAACATTGGCTTTCAACGTCACAACATACGGTGATATTTGCAAAAGACCTACATCATTGGGACCAGTAGCCCAAAGAGTATCCGGAAGAGAAGACAATTCTGTCTGGATTTTATCCTTACATAGATAGATCGGAGAGACCACTCGTTTACCTAGTGTCAGTTGTACTCCAGAAGGAGAACAATACAGAGTCGCATATAATCTTTTCAACAGATCTAATCCCAACAAATTCTCACCGCAACCTGTTGTAAGAATAAGGGGTGCATCGAATTCACAAGGTCCAACAGAAAGAGACATAGGACTGGAAATTGGGTTCCTAACCGGGGCGCCAGAAAAACCTACTGAAACGTTCATTTCGCCAGACAAAGGTGCGCTAGGGAGTTTCGAGTGCATCATAGAACTCTTTGTAGCACCAGTATCCAACAGAAAAGGTTCTGACACACCTGATGTGATCACCTCAACATAAGGTCCATTCTGATCTACTGGAACTGAAACAACTCCCTCTCTTTGTCCATGGCTGTCCTAGCAATCATTGCCTACCATATTCTCATCTTCCGCATAGTAATCATCAGCATAGTACTGAGTCGTCCTGCCAGACGCGCTATTCTGCTGGTCAAAACTGTTCATTGAATTCTGTGGTGGAAACGGGCGTCCGTTTTGTTGGAACGCACCGCGTCCCCTACCTCTGGGCATTTTTTGAACACCGCGGCCTCGTACACCAGTAGCACCATTCGCACGTTGTAACAAAACCGGGCAACTACTCTTGAAATGGCCTTCTTCTTTGCAATACGCACACTGATTGGGACCATACGGTAGACGCTGTTGAGAAGACTCGTTCTTTTGCGTGTTCCTCGAATATTGCTGATGCTGCTGATAATCGCGCTGAATATTAGTGCGGGGTGGATACGCTTGCTGCAACAGAACTTTAGTTTTTAATTCTTTAGTCTTTTTATCCGCTTTCTCTAACTCATCCTTGCGTCTATTCTCATAGTACTGGGCTGTAGCTAAAATCTGCGCTGACGTTGAGACAGCCCAAGCACTCTCGGAATCCTTCAACTTAGCACACAACTCTGGCAGTAGATTATGCACAAATTTGTCGACGAACAATCTCTGGCCACCTTCAGTAGCCATATCCTGACCGCTATGATCTACAAAAGTTTCTTCAAACCGCGTGAAAAAATCGGACACCGCTTCGTCTTTCTTCTGTTTACATGCAGACAATTTGTCCCAATTGACACGCAATTCAGGCATTAAAGTCTTCATGTAAGTTATTATTCTACCAGGGAGTTCGGCAATTAAAGGTTCGGGTTTAGCACCACCGACTTGTCTGTTATCTACAGCAGCAACATTAGCCCATGTATCACCTAACTCCTGATCGTGATTGGTGTGGCGAATCTTTCCCCATAAAGGCTGTGGAACCACGTTCCCAAACAACATGTCTATATCGGCTAAGTTCATAATGCACGAGCTTGCAGTTTGTGACAATTCCTTATAATACCCTGCAGGATTTTTACGAGGATCAGGCAATGTCTGTTTGAGAGCCAAGGCTTCAGATCTCTTCCAAGGAACATGTACCCATACACGCTGAAAATGCGGCGGAATGGCTGGATTAGCATTTGCGTCCCCTTCCCTCCAAACCGGAGGAACCTCTCTCATTGGGTACTGTCGCGCCTTTTTCCTACCAGGTGCGTCACAGTCAGATAGTGATCGAGAAGTGCCCCCTTTACTCCGATACGACAACAAGGTCGCAACTGCTCTTTCAACATCGGTGCCTACAATCATACCCTCCGCGAACTTGAACCGAACACGGCACAACTCAGATAGGTCATGTTCCGGATCATTTCCTACCAGATCTTCACGGAGAAGTACACACATCTGTTCAAAAACATATCTCTGCTTCGATGCGTCCCATTGACGGAAGACTTCTATGATAGACTCTTCGTCATATTTTGCAGTATCGACAACCCATTTACGCGCTAACCTATCCAGTAATTCTCTCTCCCGATAGTCAGGCAGCTGACTCCGCAACTGCCTTCGTTCCGTGCTAGGGGTCGCATTAGGTGACCCAAAGAAAGGTGAGAGAAGGCCAGTAACGGTGTTGGTCATTCTCTGTCAAATAGAAGGAGAAGCTGGCGGAAGGACAGGAGGAAACACAGATTGATGTAATGCAGAAGTGGAGACAGACACGGAAGGAGTATCAGGATAAACAGTCGGAGCAGTAGGCAAAGTCGTAGGGAACACAGATGGAGTAGGTAGCAAAAGCGGCGGCCCTTGAGGGGGCTGCGCCGGAGGAGTCGGAACCAGCTGAAGAGGAGCTGGCGGTTGTGGTAGAACCTGTAGTCCAACAATGGGGTGTTGCACAACCAAAGGTTGCTGAGGTGCAGTAGCACTCTGCGCATAAGGAGGTGGTGAACTCAGTAGATGAGACATTAAAGGGTCTTGATCAACTTTCTCTTTTAATTCTTGTCCTTTACGTGGCAAAACTGGGTAGCACTTATCTACCGCTAACTTCCTACTTCTAAGCGTTTGTTCACTCTCTCGCTCTTCCTCATTATCTCTGAACGCAACGGCAGCTTGTACAATTGACATACCTCGTTTATTTTTCTTTGCTAATTTTATTTCTTTCTGTTTGGCTTCTTTGCGCCATATGCGAAAAGAGTCAAACATTGCCGGCCGGGCTTTCTTCTTAAAGAGTTTAACCTCTAGATTATCCAAAATCTCTGTGTCAAAACTACCATATTGGGGCCATTTTAGAACACCATCTTTTCTGGTGTATCGGATCCATACTTCATTATATGTGATGGGGCCCACGCCGTGCTTCACATAGAGTTCATATGTCGGAGTTCCAATCGGAGGAACCGGACACGAGTCCTCCAATCGGGAATCCTTATTACCACAAAGACAAAACAAATTTCCAAGTCTGCTAAAACCAAGCATCTTCGCTCTCTAGTCTATCTTCAAACTTTGAAGGATTATCGAATACGATAGCCTCGTGAATACACGAGTCCTTCGGTTTTGGCACTTGCAAGTTCCAATACAAAATAATCCCGAAGGATACCAAGAACTAAGAATCAAACTAAGGACTGGGAGACGCTCCACTTATACTTAACTGAGGTATCGATGACATCACCAGAAGACTCGTCTATCGTTTCGCTCTACCAATCATCAAGGGTCCAAAACAGGGTGATAGTCAGGGCAGCAGTCCTTCGTAGCCGTCGGGACGCGGGGAACCTCGCAGCAAAGACCTTCGGACCACGTCGACATACAGGGGTCGCTGAAGTGGCTGGCCGTCCTCCGGAATTTTCACACGAAGCTCCTCACGAACCTCTGGCTTGGACCGGTACCGCTGATACCGCCCCACGTTGGGCGCCAACTGGAGTACCGGGTTTTTATGGACCCGGCGGTGCCAGGGAGAACACCTGAAAACTCTGAGTCCTTCCTGTTTCGAACCACAGAAACACCGAGTCTTCTAGGTGAAGTCAAAGATCGTATTTATTGGCTGCAGCCAGTAACAGATATCCTAGAAGTACAACGGCATGTATATTCTCAGGAGACTGCTCAAAGTTACGAAGCCAGCCTTCGTCTTTTATACAAAATAATGAGCTTCGGGCATAAATCCTTATTTTACAGTAAGACCATACAAATATTTTACTACAAAGGAAAAGCAGAGTCATGATGACAAGCACATATTTTAGTTCGTCCAGCCCGTAATTGATTACCCGGCAAGACCCAGTATTTTCATCAGATATCAACGGACCCCCAATAAAATCGGGCACCTCCTCCTCGTAAAGCAAGTCAAAGATCGTATTTATTGGCTGCAGCCAGTAACAGATATCCTAGAAGTACAACAGCATGTATATTCTCAGGAGACTGCTCAAAGTTACGAAGCCAGCCTCCGTCTTTTATACAAAATAATGAGCTTCGGGCATAAATTCCTTATTTTACAGTAAGACCATACAAATATTTTACTACAAAGGAAAAGCAGAGTCATGATGACAAGCACATATTTTAGTTCGTCCAGCCCGTAATTGATTACCCGGCAAGACCCAGTATTTTCATCAGATATCAACGGACCCCCAATAAAATCGGGCACCTCCTCCTCGTAAAGCAAGTCATAAAGAAAGAAACAGGGACAGGTGTGTGTAAGATTAGGCATGGTTTGTGTGCGATGAGAGGTTTATGATATGTTGTGCCTTGATACTAATCTTGCTCGGCCACTGGGGAAGGACCTGGCCGAACAGGTTTGGCTTTGGGCAGTGGAGTCGGCTTGCCCAGGTCACAGAGGAGTCAGCTAAGGTGTACGTGTCCTTTGGAACAGGTTTTGGCTTCTATTCATTTGGCTATGTGAGGGCAATCACAAAATGGATGCCGTTCACAAAATGGAACCCGAGGGTTCGGAACGGAAATGCTAATTTCAGGGTGATTCCGTCACTCGATCGTTACGGAAATGCTCATGAATAGTATACTCATCATTTCCGGTCTGCTGATACCAAAATCGTCTTGATACGATGAGGTTTATAACACGGGTCCAGAATTTCAGTACCACAAACCAAGGCACAAATTAAAGCAGAAGTAATGCGATCTATGCGCTAATGATTACAAGCAAAGAGCGATCTGGCAGTCTCGCGCTACGATACCAGCTTCTGGGTCAGAGCAGGGAGCAGCGTGGGGAGCGACTGCTACTGAGGATCTCAGGACGGTCACAGCGCTAGATCAGAACGGTGGAGCCTAACTTCAGTGGGAGGGAGGAGCAGCTGGGAGGCGGGAGCGGGGTGGAGAGAGCTGGGCTGGGAGTCACAACAACAAACTACAAGATGGCTGCAAGCCAAAATCTAACACGATGAGATTGGGGCACAATGGCAGTGGAAATGGCAAAGGGCAATGGCACAAGCACAATCAGGCACAAATCGATTACACAGTCAAGGCAGCAAATTGATTAGTGATTATTGCGCACTTTAGCAGTATAGCGCTATGATAGAATTATACAGCAATATGGCGCTACGATAATTTATTCAATAACCAAGGCACAAATTAAAGCAGAAGTAATGCGAGCTATGCGCTAATGATTACAAGCAAAGAGCGATCTGGCAGTCTCGCGCTACGATACCAGCTTCTGGGTCAGAGCAGGGAGCAGCGTGGGGAGCGACCGCTACTGAGGATCTCAGGACGGTCACAGCGCTAGATCAGAACGGTGGAGCCTAACTTCAGTGGGAGGGAGGAGCAGCTGGGAGGCGGGAGCGGGGTGGAGAGAGCTGGGCTGGGAGTCACAACAACAAACTACAAGATGGCTGCAAGCCAAAATCTAACACGACGAGATTGGGGCACATTGGCAGTGGAAATGGCAAAGGGCAATGGCACAAGCACAATCAGGCACAAATCGATTACACAGTCAAGGTAGCAAATTGATTAGTGATTATTGCGCACTTTAGCAGTATAGCGCTATGATAGAATTATACAGCAATATGGCGCTACGATAATTTATTCAATAACCAAGGCACAAATTAAAGCAGAAGTAATGCGAGCTATGCGCTAATGATTACAAGCAAAGAGCGATCTGGCAGTCTCGCGCTACGATACCAGCTTCTGGGTCAGAACAGGGAGCAGCGTGGGGAGCGACCGCTACTGAGGATCTCAGGACGGTGCTGCAGCCCTTAAAGGCCTTCCCTGGTCACAGTGCCCTGGGTACCCATAGTACCTTTTTCAAGGTGCTTACCTGTGGCCTGAGATGTGCCGATTGTGGGTACAAAGGAACAGTCTTGGGAAAGAACACAGTCCCTGGGAACCTGATTGGCAGGGATCTAGGGCACACCATGGCCAGTTGCATCAGATGTCAGGCACAAAGTGGGGGATAACCATGCAAAAAGGGGCCCTTTCCTACAGATCTAATTAACAAAATTAAAAAGGGAGCAGTCCTTAGAGCAAATGCCTTAGCTCAGGCATCTTTGTTCTACAAAAAACGCAACTTCCCCCAGGGCCCTGGGACTGACTGGAGTGGAGTCCTTCTATACTTGCCAAATTCCTAGATGCTTGGAGGCAATGGACACTTGATAATCAATCTACCCACAAGAATGAGATTTCCCATTCTACTTCAGAGATCATAGATTGTTCTCCCGACTCGTCTACTTCTTGATGCCAAATTTAGAGGTACGTTGGGTCCCTGATGGCGAACACAGGTACATGGCCTTTCAAACCACTCATGGTAGAACATAAGATCTGGCAGGGTCCGAAAAAGGCTGGATGGTTTTTGTGTGCCTTGTGATTGAACAATGAGAAATGTGGAACACATGTATTGGACACAATTGATGTATATTTGTAATACAAGCAGGGCTCTGTGGACTCTCCTGGAGTACTATGGGAGACCTTCGTGGCCACAATCAGAGGAGATACTATTAGCTGTCAGGTCAGGAAAAAGTAAAGAAAGCAACTAAAGTTTGCATAGCTGTAGTCTTGACTTCTTGAGCTTTAATTTCAATGCATAGAGTCTACGTCAACGACCATACAGAGAAATTCTCTACATACCTGTAGGAAGGTAGGATTCTTCAAGCATAGTTACAACCACTTTTTTCCTGGTGTCTGTGTTTTTTTGACCTAGTCTGCCGGGATCCTGCTAATCAGGGCAGAGCAACTGTGCTTTCTCCCCTAAATTGACAATGGTAAGTACTTTGGTACCGCCACAATTGACTACCGGTTTACCCCTATAAGTCCCCAATATATGTTACAAAGGTACCCAGGGCATAAATAGATCAGGGGTCTCCCATGGGCTTCAGCATGTATTGGGCCACCCATGAGAGTCCACTTAAAATATGACTGCAGGCAGGCCTGCCATTGCAGCCTGTGTGCGTTAGTGTTTGCACCTGTCACAACAGATATAAGTTTCCTTATATTTGAGATCACCGCACTTAAAACCTATAAGTCGCCACTATGGCAGGCTCTTCAGTCCTGAGGGCAAGGTGCTTGGTTATAAGTGTGAGGGTGCCCCTGAATGAGCAGGACATCCCTACAAACCCCAGAGTCGATTCTCAAGTGCGGTCAGCCATTTTAATACAGATAATAGACATTATTCATTACGAGATGTCTAACTATATAGTGGCTGCACAGAACCCGGTCATTGTTTGTAACAAACATGTTGGAATCATAGCCCAACACTGATTCCCATGTACTGAGGGGGCTTCTTAGTGGACCTCGTACTCCTGGTAACATCCTTTCAGGGTCTGCCAGCTAGACACAATTCTGACCTCATGTTCCTGTGCTGAGCTTGTGCAGGGGAAGGCAGAACATTAGGTTTCCTGTTGATCCAGCGCTCCTATAGAAAAACTGTCTCACAAACGCTACCTATCACCTCAATACTCACCATTATTATAAAACTCTTTTACAGGCCCTTAACACTGATGAGACAATTATTGAGCAGCTGAATCAAGTGATTTGAATTATATTCTATTCACATAATATTTACACTAATATGTACAACTGCAGTTTATTCTTCATTATTATGATATAAAACAAATTTACACTTAAATCAAACCACTATGGTTGATGGATCAACTAATGGAAACTAGACCATGAATAATCAAGACCAGCTTGTCATTTAAAATCTAATTTTATTAGCTTTATTGACTTTAAGAAAGAACATCTAAGTTTTAAATCTTTATTTTATAAACAAATAGGAAAGCAGCATTTTTAATAAAGAAGTGAAAATTAGAACTGGCATTTCAAAGTCAACTCAGAAACATGAAGAATTAGTTAAATAACAGTTTCCTTTCCCTGAATCTATTTCCCTGTCTCAATCTGTCTTCACCTAAAAAGGAATAAATCATTAAGTCAGCTGTCCTTACATGCGCCAAAGTTCCATCAGCATAACGGCACCATTCAGGAATCGGAAAGTAAGAGCTTTTTCTCCACTCATGGGGCCTCATTTATGAAAAGTGACGCATCGCTGCGTGAAAACAGCGATGCGTCACTTTTCACTGCGCACTCCTTGCGACATTCCTGATGCGTCATATTTAATGTATGACGCATCATGTCGCAAGGAGTTACAGATACGTCAGTATTTCTGACGTATCTGTAAGCGCAAAAGTGACGCATTGCTGGAGTGTGTCACAAAAGTGACGCAACTCCAGCAATGCGTCCTTTCACATGGGGAAAGCCCCATGTGAAAGGGCTTGCGTCAGTCTTACGCCTGCTGTGAGGCAGGCGCAAGATTTTGACGCAACAGCGTCCTAAAAGTGACACAGTGAAATCTCATAGATTTCACTGCGTCACTATTACGAGGCTTTTTGCGGGGGTACGCCCCCTCTGCATACATTATACCTGACGCAGGTATAATGTGGCGCAGGGGTTTAAAAAGTGACGCATCTACCTAGATGCGTCACTTTTTAAATGTGGCGCAACGAGGCGCATTTTTTACACCGCTGGTGCGTCACAAAAAGTGACGCACCGGCGGCGCAAAACTGACGCAAGGCCTTCATAAATAAGGCCCATGGTGTCATAATTTATACCTTTCTCTCTAGCTAAACTTTCTACATTTCACATTCCTTCAATGAAATCCAGACTTCTCATTGGCTGACCCATGTCAGTCCACTATTAGGTCATCACTGAATTTTGACAAAGTCCGGGCTTCACATAAGCCCTATTGTCCTTTGCTTCCACGCTTTCCGTTTCCTCGAGATGTTACAATTTTCCTCGAGTCTCAAATCACACTTCCTAGCCTTGGCAGACAACTCGTATCTTGTCCTTGTACTCTTTCTGTGAGCTCGCTCAGCACAGTTAAAGAAATGTTTTCCTTAGTTCAATGCAGCAAGAATCTTCAATGCTGCGCATGTGCCAAAGTTTACTTCGGACAAGCTTTTCGTCTGCAGCTCAGTCAGCCATATTTTCTTTGAGCCAACTTTAAGGCTCGCTTCGAAAACTATTATTAAACAAACACAAGAAATCAATTAATTTAAGAATTGAGACCCATTCTGTTACCCTCCCCTTTTGCTAACTTAACACAATTAATTATGTTACCTAGCTTAAGCACAAGAATGCAGCATTATATTCACCAATCCTTTTCGAATGTCAGGAACTCTTAGAGCATTTATCACAAAAGACATAACATAAGCACATAAAAGAAGCACATGCCATTAGTTAAACAGTCGCATTTAATACTGACAAAGACAATAGACAAGGTTAGTTTATTAATTTTTCTTTGCGTTTGCAACAAAAAGCACATTAGTCCCGCGTGTATTTCATGTGTGCATCTTTAAAACTAAGTTGATTAATAATTTCAGCACAAGCTTATTAGTCTATTTACTTTTTATTAGGAGAGATTAACTTCGCAAGTTTGAACAAAATGTTGTTATTTACCTTGCTCCATCAACTCCCTTTTTTCCTAATCTTAATTGCATTCAGGGTAATTCCTACCATAGGTATTAACGAACCAAATATGTCTCCCAAAATTTCCGAAAAACTTTCCCTCCTAAATCTGTTCACATGGTTACTAATTTCAAATGAACCATCAGCATTTCTATCTACATAAAAATTTTTGGGAAAAAACTAAACCTAGATAACAAGTCCCATACCAGTGGTCCGGGAGGCTGTAATAGGCTTTATTCCCACAAACAAAATAAATTCCAGGGAAAATTGGATCTTTGCCCCCTTTAAATCCCCATCCCCCTATAATTTGATAAGTATCTTCACATTGACTCGCACCTACAAAATAATTATCGTATAAAGTATTGTCTCTTCTTATACAAAATTTTCCACTAACAGGTTTATCTATATGAATCGCAACATTTACATTTCTACCATTGAGCTTCTCATCTTCGATTTGCCAAAACCTTGACTTAGTCTGTTTCGACATCTCATTACGCTTGTAAATTGCCCTTCTCTCTTCTACCATATTTAGGAAAGTTTTCTCTTCTGTTCTCAATTTACATGTTAGATTATTTCTATAAGCATACTCATATGTAAGTTCACTAGTCGTTAGGAAAAATTCCCTCATCTGTTTAGCAGGTCTCACTTTATTCATGTTATCTACAACCTTTAAATTTGCAAACATTTCATCAAAGTCAGAATAATAATATTCCAGACGACCAGTTTTATAAAACAAACTTGTTATTACACTGCAGGTTATTCCATAAGTAAGAGGAAGCATATTATATTTAACGCCTTCTGACACTGAAGCAGGTAATTTCACACAAACGTAACAATCTTTTGCATTCATCACCTTAACATATTCAGATAAAAGTCTTGAGAAGGTATTGCTAGAAAAATCTCCAATAGATCTATCTTGGTGAAGCTCTGGTTTATGTACAATAATTCTATTAGTATCAGTTTTCTCAGATTTAACCACAACTTTACTTGTCATGTTAGCTTTATACATCTCTTTATCTACACCAAAAGGAAAAATAACAGCTAAAATTAACCAGACTAAAATAATCAAAATTATACAAATTGAAGACAGTTTACAACATCTTCTGAGAATAGAACATCTCGAATTTTCATTAGTATAAGGCATCTTTACTTTATAGATAACAACTAAAAATAAAAATAAAAATTGAAAATTACTAATATACTCCCCTTTTTTTTTTTTAACAGATATACTTATCTACTACAAGTTTTTCTTCTAACAACTTTTCTTCGACCTTATGTCATACATCAAATGTGTTTTTCAGCTAACACAATTTCTTCGACCTTGTGTCTCCTAACACAGTTTCTTCAACCTTGTGTCATTTAATCAATAAGTTCAATCATTGTCACTTGCAACATCAAAATCTTCTTTGCTACTGTTAACTTCCACTACTGGTGGGATAATGATGTAGGCCCACTCTGGCGATTTATATTTCTGGTTTGGCTTAACTGTTCTTTTTGCTCTACTGCTTATCACTTCTACTTTCTTTCCTGCCTGATTTTTCTTATTCAAGTCTTCCTCTTTTTGACTTGAAATCTCATTAACCTGCTCTTTTGCCTTATTCACTAATTTAAATTTTATAGTTCCAATTTCTTTTGGCCAATTATCTCCTATTCTTGTTAGCTTCTTTTTCGGTTCTTTCAAATTACACTCCACTCTCCAAGCTCTTTTTCTTGTTCTCTTCAATTTGGATTTATCGTCACTGTCATCTGTTTCACTTTCTGTGTTTTCAGCTGATTCATTAATGATCAATTTTTCTGAGTAAGATTCTTCATCAGATTCAGGAACTTCTTTACTCTGCAGTTTCACTTTGTTAGGAAAATCATTCTTATAGCTGGTACTTGGAATTTCTTCTTCTTCTTCTTCAATTACTTACAGTTAACCAGTTTCAGAATCTTTGTTCCTTCTTCTAAAGTTTCTTTTCTGCTTTTCAATACTCTCCTGATCTTGATCTTGAATCACTTCTTGATCAGTTTCTTTTTCTGCTTCTTGATCTAGCAGATTGTCATTTTCTTCTTCAGAATCTAGTATTACAATTTTTTCAGATTCGTCATTCAATGCCTCATTCGCATTTGAATCTTCCAGATGTCGACTATCTTGTCGATCTTCAGGATCTGGATTTCTCTAAGGCTCTTCTTCTGAATCTGAATCAGCTGTTGTACCACATTCTTCGTCAGGATTCTCAGGTTCTGGAACTCGTATGGTATGACTCGCATGAATCCACCTTTTTAATCCCCTACACTTTACTGCATTTGTTGTAACCAAAATCACCTGTCTTGCCTTTTGCCACCTTGGTACTAGGCAATTTCTTCTCCGATGCACTTTTGTCCTCACCCAGTCTCCTGGTAACAGAGCATGAGCTTGTTCTTTCTCTTTTGTGAGCACTTCAGTTCCTACATGATGTAATACAGAAGTCACCACGTCAGATAGATTCTTGCAATAATCCAAAACGACGCTATCATTTATACTCAGTAACTTGTCAACTGGAACATATGCTTGCCTCATGACCCTGCCCATTAATATCTCATGAGGGCTCAAACCTGTTTTCTTATCTGGAATGCTTCTCAAAGTCATCAAAACAAGTTGTAGTGCATCTGTCCACTTCATTCCTGTTGCTAAACACATTTTTCCTATTCTATTTTTTTTTTGTAAAATTTTTATTTATTGCATAGTAAAATAGAAAGAAGGAAACGGAGAGAGAGAGAAAAAGAGAAGAAAACAGGCGGCAGTATTGCAGTACCACACATGCAGGATTGGGGAAGAGTCTCAAGCAGATGCTTCTGCAGTGATGTTCTCTAGCAACTGGGCAGTCCTGGATGCAAGGAAAGCCAGCAATAGTCAAGGACTGACAATCATACGTTTCCGGATGCCTCGGCTGCCCCCTCCAAGGGGAAAGTCAAGCTAGCAAAAGTCACGGGTCTCGGGAGCCCCAGGGTAAGCAAAATCTTCCAGCAGCTAAGCAGTGCCGCAACAAGTACAAAACACCCCCCCCAACTCCCCGCCAACCCGCCTTCCCATACTCCCCCTCCCCCCCGGGTGGTGGCGCCAACATACATTCTCACTCACAGTCATACTATCACACAGCCTACTTAAATCTGGAAAAGGTGAAGGGCTCGCAGGGCCGATGGGCAGACCGCAGATGGCAAACCTCGCAATAGAAATCGGACCAAAGGTCCCCACCGAAACATAAAGTTCTTAAAGTTGCCCAGGAAGATATCTGCCATTCTCTCCATGCTCATCAACCTCCATAGCTTCGCGTGCCACAATGACAGAGCCGGGGCCGTCGGTTTCTTCCAGGCTGCAGCCAATGTAAGCTTAGCCGCTCCCAGACAGAGCCACAAAATGTGTTTGTCCGCCTTCGTCTGGTGCTCCAATAGCGGGTCCCGCAGGCCCAAGATGACAAAGGCCAAGGAATCCGGGATCGGATATCCCAATATGTCTTTGATATGAGACAAGATCTTGGTCCAGAAGGGCCGTATAACCGGACAATCCCACCAAATGTGGCCAAAATCTCCTAACAGACCACAGCCCCTCCAGCAGCGGTCCGAGGTCGCCGGAAAGATGCGATGCAGTTTCGAGGGGTATAAGTACCAGTCGAACATAGTCTTAAAGTGGGCATCCCGTAGGTCCACTGAGTGATTGTGAGTCCTAATGTCTCGCCAGAGACCCTTCCATTCTCCTTCCGTTATGTCCCTACCTAGAAGGCCCTCCCAGTGGTCCATGTAACTGGGACGGGGAGAGATCGCCGTACGAAGCAAAAGTTTATATAGAAAGGAAATTGTTCCCTTCATTGTGGCAGTTCGTAAGACAAAGGCCTCGAAGAGTGAGAACGGTCTAGTTGCCGCTTCTCTCAATCCCGTCGAGGTAGCCCAGTGGATCAGTTGGGCATACCTAAAATGCTCCGTAGAAGGAAGGCCATAGTCACGCATGCAGTGAGGAAATGAGAGAGGCTCCGTGCCGTGAAACAGGTGCGTAAGGGCCCTACAACCCCCCTCTCTCCAGAGTCGAAACGGACCCTCCTGCAGCGCCGGCGGAAAGGCCGGACTAAAATGCAAAGGAGTGAAGGGGGAGGGGAACGTTGTCCAGCGCTCATCTCCCGTCACTGTGTCCCACACCTTCAGGACAGTGCCCGTGGGTGTGCTGATGTAGGCGTTTCTGGGCCTGTCAACTTTGGGTTTCCAGGCCAGATCCCAGATCGACCTTCCAGCCACACTCCTGTCCATATGCAGCCAGTGCTTCTCAGACTCTTGCTGTGACCATTCCACCAGCACCCGCAACTACGCGGTTTTATAGTACAGGTGCATATCAGGGAGTCCAACCCCCCGCTCCTCCCGCGGGCGCCTCAGAGTTGCAAAGGAAAGGCGTGCCCGGCCTCCCTGACAGATGCATTTCAGCAATAGAGTCTTAAGGCGCCGGAAGAAGTCCATCTCTATAGGGATGGGGAGAGCCTGGAAGAGGTACAAACACCTAGGGAGGAGGACCATCTTAACGGCATGGATCCTACTCAGCCAAGAGATGTACTTCGGCTTCCAGCGGTCCAGTTCCCCTCGTACAGCCGACAGCATAGGAGGGAAGTTTGCTGCGAATAGGGATCCAATGGAAGGTGTCAAACGTACACCCAAGTATAGCAGAGAGGCAGGCGCCCATGCCAATGGCGTAAGCAGGCGCAGTCGCTCCAACTCGGCTGGCGGGAGCGTCAAATTTAAGACATATGATTTGTTGAAATTAATTTTGAATCCGGCCACTTCCTCGTAGTCGGACAGCAGTGATTGAATGTGTGGCAGAGATTGAGCCGGGTCCCCCACCGATAGCAACACATCGTCCGCGAAAAGGGAGATTTCATGCTGTTCCCCCGTAAAGGGGATTCCCTTTATTTGCTCTCTCTCCCGCACCGCAAGGGCCAGTGGTTCAATGCTTAAAGCAAAGAGGAGGGGTGAAAGAGGGCAGCCCTGTCTAGTTCCCCGGGAATGAGCGAAGCTGGCGGAGCGGTGACCATTAATTACCACCCTGGAGTTGGGAGTGCTATAGTTCGCACGAATCATGGTGATAAATTGGTGTGAGAAGCCAAAGGCCTCTAGGGTGCGGAACAGGAATCCCCAATCCACCCGGTCAAAGGCCTTTTCTGCATCCAACCCCACCAATACTGCTGGGATACGGAATCGAGAGGCCTTCTCTATGAGATGTATAACCCTTCTCAGATTGTCATGCGTCTGACGGCCCTTAATAAACCCCGATTGATCCGGGTGAATTATGGCCGGCATCAGGTCCTGGAGCCTGCGCGCTATGATGGTGGAGTATAGTTTAGCATCAACATTGAGAAGAGCTATCGGGCGGTATGACGAGCAATGAGACAGGTCTTTACCCGGCTTGGGAATCACTGTGATCACAGCTTCCGCCATGGAGCCCGAGGTTCGTCCCGTGGCTGCCATTTAGTTGAAGAGGGGCACCAAAAAATCACAAAGCTCCGATGCAAAGGATTTGTAGAACAATGCCGTGTAGCCATCGGGTCCCGGCGCCTTGTGGAGCTTCAGATCCCTAATAGCATCCAACACCTCTGATCTGGAGATGGGGGTAGCAAGATGTTCGTTCCACTCCTTCGACACCCGCGGGATGGGAAGGTCAGCTAGAAAGCGATCCTGAGCCACTTGATCTAGGGAATCACCCCTATAGAGTGCCTCATAAAAACGGCCAAAGATATTGGCCTTGTCCACATCTCTATGGTGTAACGACCCAGTGGGGTCCAGGATGCCGCCGATATAATCCCTCTCCCTCTTGTCCCGAAGCTGAGGAGCCAAGTGCTTGCCTATTTTATTCCCCTGTGAGTAGGAAATACGCCGAAGCCGAAGGAGGGTAAACTCTGCGCGGTTGTTATAATGGGCCTTCAATTTGCCCCGTACAGCAGTCAGTGGTCTAAGGGTCAATCTAGATGGATTGGTTTTGTGGGCTTGCTCTAAAACAGTCAGATCTTCTCGCTCCCGCCTCCTCAACCTATTGAGGTTGGCGTTGAGACTGAGGCAGGTGCCCCGCAAGGAGGCCTTACACGCATCCCAAGTGTTAAAGAGGGAAGTGTCCGAAGCTGGGTTGAGGGCCAGGAATTCCCCTATCGCTTTCCGCAGTTCCTTACAGGAGGTGTCATCCCGAACAAGGGCCGGCGGGAAATACCATTTCCTCGTCCCATCCCCTCCAGTCGGCCAGTGGAGCCCTAGCACCAGTAGGCTATGATCAGACACCGAAAGAGGGAAGACGCTAGAATCCCGGACATCTCCCCGGAGGGCCTGGCTTACAAAAATATGATCGAGTCGGGAATAGGTATGATGAACATGAGAGAAGAACGTGTAGTCTCGTGTTTGTGGATGCAGGAATCGCCAGCTGTCAATCAAACCAAGGTCACCAACCATACTCTGAGTGTCAACAGAAAAAACCCCAGTGCCCGCCCTCTGAGCTCGAGAGCTATCCAAGTCCCTGTCCCATATCATGTTGAAATCTCCCATAAGAACCACGTGCCCCTCAACAAAATCCCCCGCCCTGTCCAATAGATCGCGGAGAAAAGCATTCTGCCCCGAGTTGGGGACATACACCACCACAAACGTACAGGTCGTGCCATGAAGTACACCCTTGACCATCAGCCAACGCCCCTCCCTGTCACAGCTGATCCCCATAGGTTGGAAGTGTAGGGACGCTCGGAACATAAGTGCCACCCCTCTATGTTTAGTAGACGCAGAAGATCTATAAATGAGCGGGAAATGCCTATGACGCAATCGAAGCTCATCTTTACGCGCCAGGTGGGTCTCCTGGAGCCCCACAATGTCTAAGTGGTGATCGGATAAATATTTCCAAATTTTTGGGCGATTCTGGGGCGAGTTGAGGCCCTTCACATTCCAAGTCCCAATACTAAGCGGCATGGGAATTAATCAGAACCCACCTCTGCATGTACGACCCGACAACCTGCCTGCACCCCCATCCCCCCAAAGGCAGCCAAGCAGGCCCCCAGGCCCCATTCAACACCGGATCTTCACTGTACACCGTACTCCTCCCAGATCTCGGGAACCCAGGCTCAGCAACAGCTCCCACCCAGTTAGCAAACCCTCCCAAGGGCCCGACAAGCAGGATCACAATCAACGCGGATGAAGAAAGACAAAAGCATACTACACATTCATTCCAGACGCCACCACCGTGCAGTCCAACTCCCCCCCATTTTCCAACAACCCCCCCCCCCGCAAAGGCCCCAAAGTGTCCTCCCGCCTCCCCCCCCCAAGACCAAAACCAAAACCAGAAGCAAGCAAATGTACTTAGCAGTCCCAGTGGACGGTAGTCCGTGAAAGTCCTCCTGGGTTGGGGCCGGGGAACCATAGGTGGAACCCCAAGAGACCACGGACCGGGGTGTCTTCTCCAAAAGTACAATCAAACCCACGGTACCTGAAGTCGTGTGCCCCTCCGGCACCTACCAGCTGGCGGCCGAAAGATCAAGCGGCTCCTGAGCTTTGCTGGGAGGACGCCAAAGTCGCCGAAGCCACCGAGGCCACCGCATCCCCCCTCTCCAGCAAGCTAGCCGAACGGTCAGGTCATCTGGTGTCCAAATCCGGGCCCACTCTCTGCCATGAGGAGAAACGCCTACGCCTCCGTGACGGCGAGCCATCTGCTCCCTGTGAGGGGGTCACATCGTCCAAACCCAGGAGATCCTTTGTCATGAAATCGTAAATCACACACTGTACAATGTAATTGAGGAGTTTGGCTTTAGAAATGCTTGTTAAATATTCTGTGGCATTGGTGTGTTGGGACAATGCTTGTTGTTAACTACGAACTGAAAGTCTTCATGAATATTCAGTAGGAACACGTTGAGCAGGTGCGCTCAACAGACGCTGTTCCACACGTGTTAAGAAGCCTATAAAAGGCTTGCTGACTGGGGATGCGACGCTTCGCTTCTTAGTCAAAGCGCCGCTTCAAGAGCTCCAGATCCTGATGCGTCGTCGGCACCCTGCCCCGCCCTCTGGTCTTCGCCTCCGTGCATCTTGACTTCACCCACCTGGATTCCCCTTCAGGTGGTCAGCCGCCAGAGTTTTCCCCTTCTCCTGGAGCAATCCTTCGGTCCTCGAGCGCAGCCACGGACGAAATCCCTGACTTCCGGTTTCGCCGTAGGAGCGCATTTGCTGCCGGACCAGCCTGTCCTGCGCCCACTTCGGTCCCCCGGATTCAGGTTCCGGTTCCTTTACAAGTAAGGCTAAAATAGCTTGCAGCTGCGCCCAAGAGACTAGGAACAAGCCTTGGCAAAAACATTTCAAGCGAGTAGTCTTTCTTGAGGAAGACGTTATTTTCAAGGTGTTCTTTTATGTTTTTTCGCTTTTTAGCCTTCAAACAAACCTTGGCAAAAACATTGAGGAGCAACTTTCTTGGGGGTTTATAACTGCTATGAACCAATGTAAAGACTTTCTTGTATGAGAACCAATGTTTACATAGAAAAGAGTGAAGCAGTGACATTTAAACTGCCAACTATTCTAACAAGTGTGTAGTTGAGTAGACTTGCTTTCTGGGTCTGTGTTCTCTTCTTCCTTTTTGTTTCTACAGAACCCAGTAAAAGATCGACACTTTGGGTGCAAGGTAAGCAAGCACCATTGCATAGCTTGGTCTGTTTATATTTCAAGGTGATGTAAGAAAAGTTATTACGTTACAGAAGCTCCATTGAACTTGCACTAGAAGTATAGGAATGGGCTTTACTTGTGATCGGTATGTACATTAGTTTCTAAAGTCAATAGTAATACTGAAAGAAGACATTGTGGTACTGTGGAACTAGCTTTGATTAATGTTGCTTTCAAAATTGTTTAGCTTGCCAAAAATAACGCAACTGGTCAAAGAAAGCTCAGAATACTTCAGGAGAGAACAGACAGTCGTCTCAGGAAGAGATCCTGTGTTTGTTGTTTCTCTCTCTCTCGCTTTCCCTTCCCCAGTCCACTACCCTTTCCCTTCCCCACTTCCCTTTCCCTTTTGGGACTAACCGGTTGTGTCAAGTGTTACATTCCTTGTCACGCTTGTTGGTTCTTAGAGGTATTGGGACTAGTCATCTTCAAGACGGAACACCTGGACTCTTGCAGTGGCATTCCTGACAGAAAGTGAAGCCAAAAAACTGTCCAAGTTCCCTCTTGTAGCTGACTATTCCCGTGGATACTGAGTTAGAATGGATATAACTCAGTTGACAGAGTTGGTGCGTAAAATGAATGACGAAATCCAGGATTTACGTCTTGAAAATCAATCCCTCAGACAAGAGTTGGATCATTCTAGAGAGGAGCTTGATAGCACAAGAGATGGGTTCACATCTTGGAGAGATAAAGGGGAGCCCAAACGACCAGTTCTGTCTCCACCTAAATTTGGGGTTTCATTTCAGGGCCAGACTCAAACATCAGGTGTAGGTCAAAATCCACCAGCCCAGATCACAGTTGTTTCCCCACAACCTGTCCCTTTAGCTAACCCAGAACGTTTCACCGGTGATAGTTCACATTTTACTACTTTTATGAGTCAATGTCAGTTACACTTCTTGTGCAAACCTCATATTTTCACTACAGACACTACCAAGGTAGCTTTTATCATCTCGTACTTGGGAGGTGTGGCGGCAAGTTGGGCTATGCCCTTGGTGGATAGAAATGACCCATTATTGCATAATCTCACACATTTTAAAACTGCTATGTCCAGTTTATTTGCAAAGCATGTTTTCTTACAAGCATCCGACAATGAGCTGTTAAGTTTGCGTCAAGGCTCTCGAGATTTAATTTCCTATGTAACGACGTTTAATCGTTTGTTAGCTGAAACACAGTGGCCAGAAGAAAAAAGAATATCATTGTTTTATCGAGGACTTAGAGAAGAGTTAAAAGACTCCCTAGCACATATTGTAAATCTACCAGATGATTTTGCTGAGTTTCAGGATCTTGTAGTCAAGTTGGATCATCGGTTAGGCGAAAGAAGGACAGAAAGACCAAAATCAGATTTTAGAAACTTACACTTTAGGATTGAGAAGAAAAACAGTGAGGATAAGAATTCTCAGGTAGAGCCAATGCAGATAGGAGGTATTAAAGGACCCTTATCGCAGGATGAAAAGGATAGAAGAAGAAAGGCCAACCTATGTCTATATTGTGGAAAAGCTGGTCATTTTGCCAAAGAGTGTCCTAATAGACCAGTAAAAAAGAAACTTATGGCCACAATTCAAGATCCTCTTCAGGAGTCGGAAAACTAGAGTTCTCGAGGGTTGAAGAGATCGTCCCCTCGGGAGATAATATCATAGAGATCTCACAGTATATAACCAGTATCGCTAATCAGGTACCTCGACATTTCACTATCAGAGTAGTTCTAATCTTGACTAATCAACAAAGGCATAGTATACCGGTTCTGATTGACTCAGGCGCTACTGGAAATTTCTTTGATTTGGAATTTGCAAGAAAATTAAATCTTACCAAAGTCCCCAAGAAAGAACCAGAAACTGTGCGAGCAGTTGATGGTTCAGCACTTTCGTCTGGTTTAATAAGGTTCCATACTCAACCATTACTTCTCGTATCTTATAATGGACATACAGAACGGACTGTTTTTGATCTCATTGACACACCAGCCTTTGGGGTAATTCTAGGAATTCCTTGGTTAGAGCTCCACAATCCAAAAATTGACTGGGTAAAATGCACAGTAACTTTGGATTCGACATATTGCAAGGCACATTGTTACCAAGAGCATCGAGATCCAAGGCAACCTCTTCTTTGTGCTCTCACCCAGCCAGACTCGATAGAATTGCCACCTGAGTTTCAGGATTATTCGGATGTGTTTGATCCTGTTAAGGCTACCACTCTGCCTCCTCACAGGGTTTACGATTGCAGGATAGATTTAATTCCTGGAGCGGTTCTACCCTGCAGTCGCATTTACGCTCTAACAGAACCTGAGAATCAGTACCTAAGAACATATCTAGACGAACTTTTGGAATTGGACTTTATTCGCCATTCCACCTCTCCTGTCTCGTCTCCGTTATTTTTTGTAGCTAAAAAGACAGGAGACTTGAGAGCCTGCATCGACTATCGTGCAGTGAATAAGGCGACTATTAAAAACCGATACCCATTACCGTTGATACCAGTACTGCTAAATCAAGTTAAAGGGTCAACTATTTATACCAAATTAGACCTCCGCGGAGCATATCATTTAATCCGTGTGAAAGAAGGAGACGAATGGAAGACTGCCTTTAACACGAAATTTGGACTTTTCAAATACACAGTAATGCCTTTTGGTCTTTGCAATGCCCCGGCAGCATTTCAATATTTTATTAATGAGGTGTTGCATGACCTTTTATACATTTGTGCCATTGTGTATATCGATGACATTTTGATTTTTTCAAGAACTCCTGAAGAACATGTGTTACATGTAAGATCAGTCTTACAGAAATTACGAGATAATTCCCTATTTGTCAAACTGGAAAAATGCATATTTAACACATCCAAAGTAGAATTCTTAGGTTATTGGTTATCTCCGGAAGGCATAGTTATGGATCCAAAAAAGGTAAAAGCAATCTTGGATTGGCCAACTCCTACTTCTGTCAAAGAGGTGCAAAGAATTCTAGGGTTTGCAAACTTTTACAGGAGATTTATCTCAAAATTTTCAGAAATTGAGGTGCCAATTACAAGTTTGTTACAGAAAGGAAAAAAGTTTCAGTGGAACACCGAAGCTGAGCAAGCGTTTGACATTCTAAAAAGGGCCTTCACATCTGCCCCCATTTTGAAACATCCAGACCCAGATAGACCATTTTTTTGTCGAAGCAGACGCTTCACAGTCAGCAATTGGAGGAGTTCTTTTGCAAAAAGATTTAGACTCTGGACATTACCATCCAGTAGCCTTTTACTCTAGGAAACTATTGCCAGCTGAACAGAATTACACAATTGCTGAGCGTGAGCTTCTAGCTATCAAAGCAGTCTTTCAGGAATGGAGACATCATCTCCTGGGAGCAAAACATACGATAACAATCTTTTCCGATCATAAGAATCTACAGTTTTACTCCACTGTGAAAGCATTCACACCTCGACAGATGCGGTGGTTACAATTCTTCAGTGAATATGACTTTATTATCACTTATCGACCTGGAACCAAGCAATTACTGTCTGACACTCTTTCTCGTTTGGTTTGCAATAAAGACAGGGAGTTAGGTAAAGTGCAACAGAGCATTATCCCTGAAGATAAGATCTGCGCAGAAATAATTCAGGAAGATTTTTTATCCATGCTCAGAGATCAGACTAAAGAGTTAAATCAAGATGATTGGCTTACACGAAAACAGACCTCTGTATCTGATGGTTTGTTTTATCTAAAAGATAAAATATGTATTCCAAAAGAAGATTTGAGGGAATAGGTGATAAAATGGAATCATGATCTAGCTATGGTAGCCCATCCAGGAATTAGCAAGACAGTAGAATTGTGCCAAAAGTATTTTTGGTGGAAAGACATGAAATCAGATGTTCAACGATACGTTCAAGCTTGTCCCGTGTGCGCTCGACAAAAAAAATCCCCATTCTTTTCCAATGGGCTTATTGCAACCGTTGGAAGTGCCCCCAACACCCTGGCATACTATCAGCTTGGATTTTATAACAGATTTGCCAAAATCATCAGGGATGACTACTATTTTAGTAGTCGTAGATCTGTTATCAAAAATGGGACATTTCATTCCGTTACCAAAACTTCCTTCAGCAGTTGAGTTCAGTAACGTGTTTTTGGCTAATATAGTTAAATTACATGGCTTACCACAAAAAATAATTTCCGACAGAGGCCCACAATTCCTGTCTAAATTCTGGAAGCAATTGAGTGATCAGTTAGGAATTGATCTGGCATTATCATCAGCCTTTCACCCTCAAACAGACGGTCAAACTGAAAGGGTTAATCAATATCTGGAACAGAGTTTGCGTTGCTTAACCACTACTTTATCCTCTGAATGGACCGAAGCTCTGCCCTTAGCTGAATTCACTTATAACATCACACTACATTCAGCCCTTGGTTGTTCACCATTTTATTTTCTCACTGGTCAACATCCTAGAACTCTGCCAGTTATATTTCCAGAAAAAAGGACCTATTTGCCAGCAGTTACTGAAAGACTAGACAGTTTGCGTAAATTCCAAGAAAACGTGAAACTAACACTGACAAAACAGAAAAACAAAATGAAATTGTATGCAGATAAGCATAGGAAGCCAGCACCTAACTATAAACCCGGGGATCAGGTTTGGCTATCAACTAAAAACATACAAATAGAGGGACCTAGAAAACTAAAACCACGATTCATTGGCCCATTTCCCATTGAGAGAATCATAAATCCAGTGTCCATGCAATTGAAACTTCCAGAAGATTACAAAATTCATCCAGTATTTCATGTATCCCTGATTAAGCCAGTACAACCAGGCACTCGACCTGATACACCACCTCCCCCAATCATAGTAGGAGATCATGTAGAATATGAAGTCAGGAAAATCCTAGATTCTAAGCGGATTAGAGGGCGTTTGTATTATTTAATTGATTGGAAAGGTTTTGACAATTCAGAAAGATCTTGGGAACCAGAGAACAATGTGCACGCTCCTCGTTTAGTTCGTTCTTTTCATGCATTGTATCCAGACAAGCCACGCCCCCTGAGGAGGCCTTTGGGGGGGGGGGGACTGTCATGAAATCGTAAATCACACACTGTACAATGTAATTGAGGAGTTTAGCTTTAGAAATGCTTGTTAAATATTCTGTGGCATTGGTGTGTTGGGACAATGCTTGTTGTTAACTACGAACTGAAAGTCTTCATGAATATTCAGTAGGAACACGTTGAGCAGGTGCGCTCAACAGATGCTGTTCCACACATGTTAAGAAGCCTATAAAAGGCTTGCTGACTGGGGATGCGACGCTTCGCTACTTAGTCAAAGCGCCGCTTCAAGAGCTCCAGATCCTGATGCGTCGTCGGCACCCTGCCCCGCCCTCTGGTCTTCGCCTCCGTGCATCTTGACTTCACCCACCTGGATTCCCCTTCAGGAGGTCAGCCGCCAGAGTTTTCCCCTTCTCCTGGAGCAATCCTTCGGTCCTCGAGCGCAGCCACGGACGAAATCCCTGACTTCCGGTTTCGCCGTAGGAGCGCATTTGCTGCCGGACCAGCCTGTCCTGCACCCACTTCGGTCCCCCGGATTCAGGTTCCGGTTCCTTTACAAGTAAGGCTAAAATAGCTTGCAGCTGCGCCCAAGAGACTAGGAACAAGCCTTGGCAAAAACATTTCAAGCGAGTAGTCTTTCTTGAGGAAGACGTTATTTCCAAGGGGTTCTTTTATGTTTTTTCGCTTTTTAGCCTTCAAACAAACCTTGGCAAAAACATTGAGGAGCAACTTTCTTGGGGGTTTATAACTGCTATGAACCAATGTAAAGACTTTCTTGTATGAGAACCAATGTTTACATAGAAAAGAGTGAAGCAGTGACATTTAAACTGCCAACTATTCTAACAAGTGTGTAGTTGAGTAGACTTGCTTTCTGGGTCTGTGTTCTCTTCTTCCTTTTTGTTTCTACAGAACCCAGTAAAAGATCGACACTTTGGGTGCAAGGTAAGCAAGCACCATTGCATGCAAGAAGGTTCAGTTCTTGTTATACTAACCAGTTAATTGGTTTAGAGTACAACTCTTGAAACGTGATAATAGCTTGGTCTGTTTATATAGCTTGGTCTGTTTATATTTCAAGGTGATGTAAGAAAAGTTATTACATTACAGAAGCTCCATTGAACTTGCACTAGAAGTATAGGAATGGGCTTTACTTGTGATCGGTATGTACATTAGTTTCTAAAGTCAATAGTAATACTGAAAGAAGACATTGTGGTACTGTGGAACTAGCTTTGATTAATGTTGCTTTCAAAATTGTTTAGCTTGCCAAAAATAACGCAACTGGTCAAAGAAAGCTCAGAATACTTCAGGAGAGAACAGACAGTCGTCTCAGGAAGAGATCCTGTGTTTGTTGTTTCTCTCTCTCTCGCTTTCCCTTCCCCAATCCACTACCCTTTCCCTTCCCCACTTCCCTTTCCCTTTTGGGACTAACCGGTTGTGTCAAGTGTTACATTCTTTGTCACGCTTGTTGGTTCTTAGAGGTATTGGGACTAGTCATCTTCAAGACGGAACACCTGGACTCTTGCAGTGGCATTCCTGACATCCTTCGCCACTTGGAGGGAGCGAATCTGCACTAGCCTGTTCTCCCACCGAAAGATGATGCGGAATGGATGACCCCACGAGTAGGAAATGCTGCGCGTCCGGAGGAAGGCGGTCACTGGACGGAACTCCCGCCTTTTCTGGAGGGTCGAAGCCGCCAGGTCTTGGTAGAGCTGCGGCCTGTGTTCCCTAAATTGCAGAGAAGTGATGGTCCGCGCCTTCCGTAAAATGCGTTCTTTTAGTTGGAAATCGTGAACACAGACCAGTATGTCCGGGGTCGGCCCCCCTCTCCTCGGAAGACCAACTCTATGCACCCTGTCCATTCTGATTTCCTGGACGTCATCGTCGCCCAACACCTGCAGGAAAAGGGCCTGGACATATCCCTGCAGATCCCCTGCTTCACCGTCCCATGGTACTGCGCGGATGCGGATGTTGTTCCTGCGGGAACGGTTCTCCAGGTCTTCCGTGTGAGACTGGAGGTCCAGGTTTTGTTCCGTGAGCCGAATGATGTCTTGTTGTAACTGGTGGACATCGTTTGCCATACTTAAATCGTGATCCTCCAGGGTAGCCACCCTCTCTCCAATACCGTCCACATCTCTCCGCACTTCACGAAGGTCCGATGCAAGTTGGGCGCGTAGTTCCGAAATGTCTTCTTTAATGGAGGCAAAGAGCTCCTTCATAAAGGCCTTAGACGCTGGGGCCTCATCATCCGATTTCTTGGGGGACGCGCTGGGGCCAGGTGACGCCGGTTGTTGAGTAGATTTCGCTGCGCCATCTTTCCCAGGCTTCCCTTTGTTGCGGGATGCGGCGGACATCGTGGCACTTCCGATCTGGATGCGGCGTTCTCCTAGCTTCAGGTGGCGAGTCCGGCACCCCAATAATCCGCCACCTCCTGTCGACGCCCAATGCAAGTACACCCCACAGTCCGCGCTACCAATTCTCATGCGATAGCTCGCTCAGGGTGGGCCCAACGCAGCTCCGCGAACCCTCACCTGCAGTCACAGTGGGAGAGCGCGGCAGTCCCCATGTGAGACCCCCCCAGGTGCC
Source organism: Lissotriton vulgaris (assembly GCF_964263255.1). NCBI lineage: Eukaryota > Metazoa > Chordata > Amphibia > Caudata > Salamandridae > Lissotriton > Lissotriton vulgaris. The sequence continues at coordinate 1,346,755,703 of NC_141693.1, read as the reverse complement.
AGGCGGCCACTGTTGTCAAGGCAGGCCAAGGCGGGGGCAGTGGGGAAGAGTCCATACAGTCACCCAGTCCCCTCTGCTCTCAGACCTCGATTGGGAGCGCCAACTCCTCCACTCCTGTAGGCCTCGCTCCAGCGTGGTCTCCCCGCAACATCCAATGCCGTACAGGTCCCCCAGCAATCGGCGAGGCCCAAAATCCGTAGACTCCTCCAGTCACCACTCCGCGACCGCCTCCGGCACTCTCCTTAGCAGCGCAGGAAAATCGGGCCCAGTAGCAACGCAAGGTCGGGGATCACAGGCCTGCGGATCTCAAAACGCCCCGGAGACCAGGACAGCCGTCGCCGGGGCCGTACTCATTGCCAAGTCCCTCCTCACCACCCTGGGAATCCCCGTCGCCGGGGGAGGAAGCCAGTCGGCACAGCGGCTTTGCTGGAGTAGTCAGTAGAGAGCGGGAGGAGGGGGGGGCAAGGCGCTGCTACTCCGCCAGAGCACCCCGCCGGAGGACACGTGGTAGCCGCGGTCCCCGATTCCAGCGCCGTCTCACCTCTCCAATTCCTCGCTAGAGACGCGGTAGGCATCAAAGCTGGGGCCGCGGATGTCTAAGCCACCTCCGCTCTGCCTCAGACTCCGCGCTGGGCCGCCGCGTCAGGGATCAGGAAGTCCAGCCCCTCCAACACGCTAGGCCGGGGATTACAGGGCCACGTTGCGTCGCCGCTCCAGAGACCTTGTTCAGGCATCCAACGGTCACGTTCGTGGCACCGGAGCTGACCCCCCACTTCAGGGAGCTGAATCAGTCCAAGTGGGACCGTAGAGCATTCCGCTAAACGTGCTAAACAAAGCTAAGCTGGGCTCGGCACCGGAGGGACTCGAAAAGACATCTTACTCCACCGCCATCTTGGCCACGCCCCCCCTATTCTATTTTTTATCGTTCCATTCACTTGTTCAACAACACCTGAAGCCTCTGGTCTGTATGCACAATGTAATTTTTGTTTTATGCCCAAGGCTTCACAAATCAGTTTTAACAATCTGTTTTCAAAATGTGTGCCGCGATCTGTCTCGACGGACACTGGGAATCCATACCTAGGTATGAACTCTCTCAACAGCAATTTTGCAACAGTGATTGAATCATTATGACGAGTTGGAAAAGCTTCCACCCATCTTGAGAACAAACAAACAATTACCAAGACATATCTCAGTCTATTGTGAGGAGGCATGTCAATGAAGTCAAGCTGTATTCTGGTAAAAGGACCTCCCTCCCGTCCTATGGTTCCCATGCTTACAACTATTTTTCTGTTCGGATTGATCTGCTGACAGATCAGACATCTCTGACAAAAGGATTCTGCAGTTATTCTAAATTTTGGATTGTACCATGTTTGCCTAAATAGCCTAATCATGGAATCTCTGCCAATATGTCCTGGACCATGGTACATGCGTGCCATGTCTGAAATCATGCTGTCTGGCATTACTCATCTGTCATCTTTGTAAACCCAAATCTCATCCTCTTCTCTTTGCCTACATCCTGCTTTTAACCATGTGTCTTTTTCCTCATCACTTGCCTCATCTTGCAATTGTTTTACTCCCTGCCAAGTATCAACTACAGATATTAGCATAAGCAAGTTCAAAACATGTTTGTTTTCTTTTTCCCGATTGACTGCTGCATTATGTCTTGCACAAAATTTCGCTATTTCATCAGCATATGAATTTCCTTTTGTTATGTAATCCATTCCTCTCTGATGAGCTGTACATTTAACTACTGCAATTTTTTCTGGTAATTGAATTCCATCAATTAGTCTTTTTATTAATTTAGCATTCCTAATTGGTGATCCCGCAGAAGTTAAATAACCTCTTTGAGACCAAAGCTGGCCATAGTCAAGAACTACGCCATAGCCATACTGACTATCAGTCTCTATGGTAATTTTTTGTCCTTTTCCCAACTCACATGCTCGAATCAAAGCAACTAATTTTGCTACTTGAGCGGAACGAATTCCTTTGAGACTTGAGGCTTCAATCACATCTGCAACCGTGCATACTAAATATGCTGAGTGTAGCACACCTTCATCTGATCTCAGGCATGAACCATCAACAAACAAGACATAGTCTGACTCAGGCAAAGGGACATCTTTAATATCCTGCCTTGGTTTTGTGCAATATTCTAATACATCCAAGCATTCATGATCAAGAATTTCATCTCTGATTTCTGTTTCAGAAGTGTCAGGCAACAATGTAGAAGGATTTAAATTTACACATCTCGCAATCGAGACATTGTCTGATCCAAGAATTACTTTTTCATATTTTGTCAACCTATTACTTGTCAAATGCTGTGTTTTGCTTCTGGTAAGGAGAATTTCAACTGAATGTGGCACATATACCTTCACAGGGAAACCCATTATTATTCCTTCACTTTGTTCTAAATTCACACTTGTTACAGCTACTGCTTTTAAGCAACCTGGTAATGCTTTTGCAACAGGATCAAGAACAGCTGAGAAATATGCTATTGGTTTTCTCATTCTTCCATGTCTTTGAATCAGGACTGATAATGCACAACCTTCTCTTTCACTGCAATACAGCTCAAACTCTTTTTCATAATCAGGCATTCCCAATGCTGGAGCTTCACACAAACTTCTTTTTAGCTGTTCAAAAGCTTCCAATTCAGTTTTTGTTAGACTAATCGGATCTTTTATGTCTGCTTTTGTCAGTCTTTGCAAAGGCTTTGCAATTACAGAAAATCCACTAATCCATTGGCGACAATAACCTACAATGCCTAAAAACATTCTAACCTGTCTCTGTGTTTTTGGAGGTTGCATTGCTCGAATCATTTTTATTCTTTCTGTTGTTACCTGTCTGGTACCTTTTGCAATCCTGTGACCAAGATATTTTAATTCTTGTTTGCAAAACTGTAATTTCGCAGGAGATACTTTGTGTCCCTCATCTGCCAGATGATTTAAAAGAGTAATGGTATCTGTTACACAATTATCTCTTGTTTTTGCAGCAACAAGGAGATCATCAATATACTGCACTAACATAGATTTTCCAGGTAAATCTAGATTTTCCAAGGACTTCTTTGGCAACTGATTAAAAATAGATGGACTCTCGGTATACCTTTGAGGGATTCTACACCATGCCAGAATACGCTCTTTGAATCTGAACTTAAAAATTTGTTGGCTTTCTGGATGCAATGGAACAGTAAAGAATGCATTGCATAGATCAATAACTGTATACCATTCTGCATCATGCAGAATCTGATATAAAATTACCGCTGGGTTTGGTACAACTGGACAACAAGGAACAACAATTTTGTTAACTTTTCTCAGGTCCTGAACAATTCTGAAAGTTCCATTTGGCTTTTTAATTCCCATAATTGGTGAGTTACATGGACTGCTTTCAATTTCTCTTAGAACACCTTGTTTAATGAATTTTTCAATTACAGGAATTACTCCCTCAATCACATCTGCTTTCATTTTGTACTGTGGAATGTTTGGATAATCTACTCCTTGTTTTACTGTAATTTGCACTGGATCTACATTTTTCATTAAACCCATTTCATCTCCAGTGAAATCCCAAATTTTTACATTCACCGTCTCTTTTAATTCTTCAGGTAGATTGTTTTTATCAAACACAGGAAATAATCTTTTTTCTTCTGCCTCAACCATTGACATTGTTAATTTGTAAAGACCATCTTCTTCTGGAGTTTGAAGCTCAATACCATCCGGTGAGCAATATATTGCGCAGTTCATCTTGCAGAGTATATCCCTACCTAACAGATTTACCGGACTGCTATCACAAACTATAAATCTGTGCATGTCTTTAAATTTACCTATTTCAACTTCAACTGGTTTAGTTATATCTGTTTTAATCTGTTGATTAGCTACACCAACTACTTGGATCTGCTCACCAGAGAGAGGTAGGTTTTCTATTTCCCCTGATCTAACAGTAGAACGGGTAGCACCTGTATCCACTAGGAAAGTAATTTCCACATCATTCACTTTACCATTCACAAATGGACCAGATTGATCTACCTCAAGAGTGGCTCCAAGCACACACTCTTCCTCCTCTCTCAGGCACCGTCAGAATGAATCATCAGAATCACACCCTCCATCTTCTTTCAACAAGAATTGTTGTGACAGATTTGACACATTCACTCTCGGTGATCTGTTTACCTGTTCACCTTCACTGAATCCTGATTCTGTACTGTATTTCTGGAAATTTACACAGTTTGGAAGTGGCGGTTGTGGTAACTGATGTGGCAACTGACTTTGCTGAATCACTACCTGTCGCTGTAGCTGTTGCTGCTGATTTATCTCATTCTGCATCTGTGGATTTAATGATTGATTTTTAACAAAATTTCTGGGCGCATTCTTACATTCGCGCTTCCAGTGTCCAATTTCGCCGCAATTAAAACATGGGAGTTTCTGTTTCAACTCTTCAATATTTCCCATTAACTTTGGCTTATTATAATTACCCTTAAATTTTCCTTGATTCTGATCAGCATTTTTATTTCCTAAATAAAAAGCATGGGCGCAGTAACAGTGCCTATTTGTTGTTCAGCCACTTTCACCTGTGCCCACATTGCTTTTTCTTTCAGCTTCTTTTGTTTAGCATCTATCTCATCACTACAGTATTTTGCGTTTCTCAAAATATCATCAACTGTATGTGATTGCCACCCAACTATTCCAGTTCTTATCATTTTACTAATTTCAGGTCTCAAGCCATATACAAATCTGTATATAAAATGGCTCATATCCTTCTCACTCAGATGCTCATAACCACTGTATTACTTAAATACCAGCAGTAATCTTTCATAGAATTAATGTACTGATTCTTACGGCTCTTGGGTTGTTCTGTCTATTTTAACCCAATGTACCTCTTTTGGGGGAATCTTGTTTTTTAAAAACACAATTACTTTATCATACAATTTCATTACATCTGGTGAAGGAGCACCTGTTTCCTTGTCTCGAGATGGTTCTTCTCTAGGCCAATCTATAGAAATTTTACATTCTGTCCAAAGATCTGATGGGACAATTATGTCAAACAAACCATCAAGATCAACCCACAAAACTTTTGAAACTTTCACAAACCTCATACCATACCACAGGTTTTTCTCTCAATCGGGGAAAATCATTTGTGAATAGTAAAATGTCCTGTCTTGTCCATGGGACATGCACAAATCCACCACCTGCTATTTCTCTCATTGGAAATTCATTTACTACTTTATCTTTTTCTTTCACAAGAAAATTTAAACTTGTTCTGTCTTCATCTCTTTTCTTTGTCCATTTCGCTCTCCATTTACTTAATTCACCCCATTTTCTCAAAATCGTAATTAAATCTTTTATATGCGTAATTCTTCCTGAAGTATTCATGTTTTCAATGTCTTTTTCAGAAAAATCAACCCTGTAATTTTTCTGCAAATTTTTCTGCTTACTTAGATCTACTTCTAATTCAGAAGCAATTTCTTCCACTAGATCACATCTATTTTTCGTTTTCCATGTTATGCTTTTGCAGATAAACAATAATTCATCATCCTGATATGCCTTTAAACTGTCAGTTCCAACTGTCCCAATAATTAATTCCTCTATATCTGCTTTCAGTTTTCCAACATCAAGTAATTTACCATCTGGGGTTAAATTTATTTTATTAATGCTTTTTACTGACGATTCAGAATCAGAATCTGCACCAATTGGGGTTTTACATGTTAAGCTTTGATTAAGAGTTAAGTCAGGCATCCTCATTCTTTCTCGATGTATTTCAGTTAAATCCGAATAAAAATTTTCAGTTACTTTTTGTATTTCCGTATTTAATGGAACAGTTAAAGCTGAATGTCTGATTTCTTTTTGATCAAATACTGGAAGAACAGGTCCAATCGTTACAGGCACTGTTACTGCGTCCATGCTTTTGGTTAACTGCTGTATTAATTCATTTGCAGAACGAATATATTCTGATGTATCTGGTAATGGTAATTCTTTATACCTATCTGCTCTGATTTCATTTCTTGGGGTTTCATTTCTCTGAACTGGGGTTTCAGTGATATTACTATTTACTGGTGATATATTTGAATTAAGTCCTGTTCCTGCTCTTTCTGGAGTTTTATTATTAGTCAAAATCGTTTCAGGGGATGTTTCGTCAATAATTTCTCTGGGTGGGGCACTTGGAGGAGTAGTCCATGAACAAACTGGTTGAAAAGGTGACGGTTTTTTAGTATAAATTTCTTCTAAAACCGCATCTTCTGAATCACTCTCTTCTCTAGTATTATTTTTCTTTTGGGAACGCTTTTTTCCAGATGTCTCATTAACTAGTCTCACTGGGTACAAGCCATCACACATGTCTGCACTTCTCCATCGACGCATTCTATCCTGATGTGGTTCACTAAGTAATCTTTTTGGAAATCCTCTACTTTCTCTTTCTAATTCACGCATCTCATCTTCCCATTCAACTAAAGCTTCAAATTGTGTAGGTCTGGGTTTCGGTACAAGATTTATCATTCTTTCTCTTAGGTTTTTCAAAACCGCTATGTTAAATGATCCGTCTTCTGGCCAAGCTAAAACACCATCATTCTCAGTATATTTCATCCAATTCTCAATCCAGAGACAAGTATGATAACCATATTCACCTAACATATAAGCTGCAGGCGTTTTGTACTTATGAATTAATTTTCCGCCTCGCGTCACAATTTTCTTATCAGGTTTCAATTTATTTTTCAATTTCTGAAACCATGAAAGTTTCTTTTTCTCTTTCTGAAAATAATAATCCATGTTTTTAAAAGATTTCCTCAACTTCGAAAAAGATCGTAACAAGGAAGTTGTTATTCCGCAACACCAACCAATCCGTGCGCGAAACTCACCAACAAGCCAATCAGGTTAAGCCACGTCACTATTCTGCTCAACCAATAGAATTACTGTTTTTCACAATGAGCCAATCAGCTGTAAGCTTGTCTTGTCACGTGAACCAATCTGAGCGCGAATACTGTGACGTATGTTAGCCAATCACAGCGCGACTCTGATGACGTATGCTACTGCTGCAGACAAGCTGCTCCGTCTCTCGCTCTTTAAACTGACCCCTCCCTTACAAAAAAATTTCACAGCGCCATATTGTAGGAAGGTACCTCCTGACTATGGTTGCCCCCAACTTTTTGCCCTGTGTTTTAGCTGGTTTTTGACATAGTCGACCTGGGACCCTGCCAATCAGGACCCCAGGCCTACTGCTCTCTCTGTAAAATGGATTCCATGTACCTTAGGTACATTTCCAATTGGTACTGGGCCACCTTATCAGACCCTGTAACTCAGGGCATAGGTGTACCCAGGGCCTACCAGGGGCTGAAGCATGTATTATGCCACCCCTGGATGGCCATCTAAATCTGACACAACTGGCTGCACGACAGCTGGGGCAAGGTGGTGTAATCACCCTTTGCTTTAGATATAGTATACCTATATCTAACCCTAAAAATGGACACACACATTCCTATCAGTCACTCCTATGGCAGGCCTTGACAATCCTGAAGGCAGAGTGCTTGGAATCGTGTGAGGTGGTGCTCTGGCATGAGCTGAGCCCGTCTGCAGCTTGCGGAACCAAGTCCTAATAGCTGTTCCATGATAACGCATACCACATACTCTTAAGTGCATTATAATCCTCGCGGTTAAATGCTATCTTTGGTATTGCTTTATCAAAACATGTCGAGTAAGGTGTCATACGAATTGGAATACTAACCCCTCGCCAATTCTGGCGACGGGGTTAGCATTCCACCCTTCTAGAGGGACACGACATGTAAGTAACTGTGAACCCCGGTTAAAGTTAAGCGAAGCCTCAGCTCCACAAAATGGACGCTGCCACCACAGACACAAGTCTGACCCCCTGCAGCTGGGAGTCCTTCCAGCGAGGGGAGCCTGGACAAAGGGTTTCCTGTCAGGGGCGGTGCTAGCACCATCCCAGACAGGGTTTTGTGTATCCTGGGTAGGCAGGGCTTTACAGGAAGGTGACTGCTGAGTGGCACCCCGGTGCTCACTACGCATAGGCCGGTCAGAACCAGTTCCAGGGGCTCACCAGCCCCTGGCCTGGGGGAAGTCCGGCATGGGAGAGGGGTGTAACCACCCCCCTCCTAGTCCCACCCATAGGCAGGACCTAGTCACCGGGTCAGCCCCTTTTTTTAGTATAAAGATAGGAGCGGGCCCCCTGTTCAAATTAGATCATCTTTGGAATCAAGACACGACTTTCTGCGAAAGGACATCAAGATTTCTTCTTCAAGATTCTCCCTTGTGGCTAAGGAGTAGTCACCCTGCATCCGCAGGCACCATCCTAAGAACACTGCGGTCTGCTGCAAGTCCTTCCTCCGGAATCCGACTGCCCAGCTCGATGAGACCCGGCTTCCCTGGCACCTCTGACCTCTACTCACCTCTACAGCCAAGCTGAGAACTGTGAGTGCGACGAGACCTCGAGGGACCGACGATCGCCAAGACTGCACGACTTCTTTGCAACAAGCCCACCGTGTGCTCCACTGGTGAGTGCTTTGGGGTCCGAGAAGCCCCCACCCTGAGCAGCTCCAGCACCGAAGATCAGCCCTCCAGCATCTCCACGATCTGCGTGGGGCCCTTCTGCTTTTGCCTGCTCACCGCGTTGTGTGGCTACTAGCCGGCTGGCTTGTGGCCTTCTTCACGACGCCCGACGACATCAATGCTGCTGGTCTGGTTGCTCCAGACTGGCCCTTGCTTCCTTGCAACAGAGAAGCACCCCGGACCCTCCTGGTCCACTCCAGACTCCATTTTGAGTCCACCGCGTGGGCTTGAATTTGCCAAGGCTTTGTTGCCCAATCCTGGGTCCAGCGATGCCGACAGCTTCATCCATCGTGGGACAGCTCGCTCCTCCATCCTGGTCGCCGACAACGCCTCCTGGTCCGTGAGATCTGCAGAGCACAGCGTCACCCACTCACCTAGTCGAGGCGACTACCATCCGGTGCCCTCCTGGTGCCACCTGACTACTGGCTAGTAGTCTCGAACTTGGTCCCCTCTGCTTTCAGGTGTCATCTCTCTTCAAGATCCAGGCTTGGATCACTTCGAACTCTCTTCACTGGTCGCCTGCCAGCATCTTTCTTCCAGGCTCCTGGTCCGTCTACGAGGATTCCCGACGTCTTTTGAGACATATGCAGCTGCAGCCCCTGGGCTAGGTAACTTCGGCATTTCGGTGCCCCAGCATAGCCTCACTATCCAAGGGTCAGAATCCACTTTCGTTTTCCTCCTACCAGGTCGGGTTCGCCCGAGAACACTAACTCTGTGAAAGCTAGCTACCATAGACTTTGTCCCGCATCCCGCGTGAGAGTGCACACTCTGCACCTGAGTCCCCTAGGCCTCCTAGAAGTAATCTGAAGATTCTATAGTCAAGACCTAGCGATTCCAAAGCCTATTAGTACTGTACTTACCTGCTAGTAATTTCGCATTCCACTTCCAGAGTATATGGTTTTCCGTGCCCCTCGGGCATTTGTATATACTGTGCTAACTTAAGTATTTTCGTAAGAGTTTTGTTTTGTGCTTAGTACCCTGTCCTCATAAAGAGTACAGGGCTGTTGTGATTTTAATAAATACACTGTTTATTTTCATAACACTTGTGTGGTGTCCTTTCACTTGGTGTTCAAGGGGTATATGTGTGGTATAACAGCTGGCTTAACACGCCCTCTCGAGTCTTTAGCCTTAGACTGCTCGTATCCACGCTACTAGGATAGCTGGTCTATAAGGTTGACTTACAACCAATCATCAATAAGGGTTGCTGGACTGATACATAGTGTTCACTAGAATAGTGAGCACTGCATATCAGGCCACCTTCTCACATTGGTGAGCAGCGGTTGGGATTTGAGCTTGCTGTTGTTTTTACCACACGTATCCTAAGAATATCTTGTTGAAAGATCACATAAGTACTTTTAGGTACATATAACTTAGCTTAGAATACTCTGAGTTCTACTGAACCAGCTGTTGCAGCTCCTCAAGGCTTAGCACACCTTGGCTGCAACTCTTAGCAAGGGATCAGTAGGCAAACACATAGTGTAGGTAGGTGCATCACTTACACCACACTAGAAGCATGTCTAACCTAGGAGAGTCTGCTGAGACCCCTCTGATGGTTGAGGACCCTCCACAGGCCTCTTCTAGATATGCAGCCCTTAGCTTCCAGGAGATGAGACAAGTGTGTACCTCCAGGAAGCTAAAACAGGGGTCTAACCCCACAATCCCATTTCTGATAGGTCTCTTAGAGACTTATGATGCCAGGAAAGCTGAGAAACTTCTTAGCTCTCCTCATCCAGAAGGGGACATGCCAGCCCTAGAAGGAACCAGGGGTGACCCAGATCTCATCCATCTCTCAGGTGAGGAGGATGATGATCAGGAGACATCTGGGGATGAGGCAGACAAAGGTCCAGAAGTAGTTAGTCAGCTAACTAGGGACAACTTAAGCAGGCATGAGAATGGTACTAGGAGACCCCTGGGACCCCTCTTAGGCCAGCTTAACATTGGGAGTGGAGGAGTTAGATCTCTATCAAGAGGCTCTAACAGATCCATTCAAACCAATGGCTCTCAGGCCTCTGCTCTGAGGAGGATGACCTCCCCTCAGAGGAGAATCTATGAAGCCAAGGAAAGGGAAGTCAATCTGAGGATTGAAAGGGAAGAACTTGCCCTGGCCAAAGAAAGACTTGCCTTTGCTAGAGAGCAGGAATTGAGTGGGTCAAAACCCACTGGTGGCAGCATTATACCTAGCAATAGGGAAAGGAGTTTTGATACAAAGCACCTGAATAAGATAGTGCCCCCCTTTAAGCAAGGGGATGACATCCACCAATGGATAACTGCTTTGGAGAGGGCCTGCACTGTGCAGGGTGTTCCCCAGAGTCAGTGGGCAGCTATCTTGTGGCTCTCCTTTGAAGGTAAAGGTAGAGATAAGCTCCTCACTACTAGAGTGGAGGATGCTAACAATTACCAAGTCCTGAAGAATACACTGGTTGATGGGTTTGGTTTAACCACTGAGCAGTACAGGATGCTGTTCAGAGACACCCAGAAAACTCAGTCTCAGGATTGGACTGACTTTGTTGATTGTGCCACTAAGGCTTTTGAAGGCTGGCTACTGGGTAGTAAGGTTACTGATTTTAAAGGATTGTACAATCTAATTATGAGGGAGCAAATCTTAAATAATTGTCAGAACCAGTTATTACACCAGCACCTGGTAGACTCTGATCTGACCTCTCCACAGGAGTTGGGTAAGAGGGCAGACAAATGAGTCAGAACCAGGGTCAGGCCTAAGAACCAGGGTGGTGACCAAAAGAAGGAATCAACCAAGCCTCAAGAGAAGGGTGGGGATAAATCCACAGAGAAGACTTCCCAAGGGCCCCAAAACTCCAACAAGGGTGGTGGGTCCCAGAACACTCCTTCAGAACAGAAGAAACCTTATTGCCATACCTCTAAACAGGTGGGCCATTACAAAAGTGATGCCAAGTGCCCTAAAAATAGCAATAAGGAAAACATACCCCCAAGTAATACTCCCAGACCTCCTGTTACCACTAGTGGTAATCCCCCAGGTGGTGGGAGTGCCCCCAAGAATGTGGTGGGCATTACTTTGGGAAACCAGGAGGACTATGGCCTAGCCAGGTCCCCTAACAACACTCTTGTCTGTGAGACTGGCTTGGGGTTTGCCAACTTCACTACTGGTTCCCACATTTTGGGAAAGTATAGACAAGAGCCCTTTATCAATGGTCAGAAAGTTGAGGCATACAGAGACACAGGGGCCAGTATCACCATGGTGATTGACCATCTGGTCCCCTCTGCTCAACTGACCCCTGGTTTCCTTTACCAGGTGACAGACGTTCATGGAGTGAAGAGAAGGCATCCCATGGCAGTAGTCGAGCTCAGTTGGGGTAATGTCACAGGGCCCATGAGAGTGGCAGTGACAGACAACCTACCTGTAGATTGCTTACTGGGGAATGACCTGGAAATCTCAGCATGGGCTGAGGTGGAGCAAGAAGCTCACTCCAGAATGATAGGCCTACCCAGAAAGGTTAGTGGGGCAGTAATAGCTACAGCCCCAGTCCAAGCACCATTCCTCCCTGAAAAGGTTGGAAGGGCAGTGGTAGCCACTGCCCAGGCTCAGACAGACTTTCCAGAACAGGATAGGAGGGCTGTGACAGTCACAGCCCAAACACAAACTGAGTGCCCTCCTGAAAAGGTTGGCAAGGTTGAAATGGTCTCAGCCTCTACTCAAACAGATAGTGAGGTTGTGAAGCCTGAAACAATGGATCACTCCACTCAAACAGAGAGCATTGAGGAGGAAGAAGAGTCTTCCCCCTCCCAGACACTAGGTGAGAGCCAGCCTCCTCAGGGAACTGACTCTACCCCTGTTGAAGGAACTGCCCCAGAGGTAGTCAGGCCTAGCCTGGCAGAGCCCCTGATGGCAGTGGACCCTTCCCAGGTGGGATCCAGTCTGGAGCAGGTAGCCTGCACCTCTCTACCCTGCCTCAGTCAGCCCAGGGCTGAAGAGGTCAGGGAGGCCAGTGGTGGACCCCAAAGGGCCCCCTGTCCAAAAGAACTCCTTAATCAGCAGATTAGGATCACTGAAGCTGGTAAACCTAGCCAAGTGAAAAGAAATCAGACTCCTGAGGGATCCCCCTTAAAAGTAGTTAGGGACCTCCCACAGCTGGACACTGTTGGGCACAGCCAAACATGGGGCCTAAAAACCCCAGACCTGACCTGTCCCTCCAGTAAGCCAAACCGAGGGACTCAGCCTCCAGCTTTAGGTAGCCAGAGGCTGACCCTGAGAGCTCAGTGCATCTCAGCTAAAGAAAGAAAGGCACACATGATGAATGGTGATTGGAGGAAGTTGAGCCCAGAGATAGAGGAGCCTCACTTCAGTACTCCATCCCAGCATCAGCCTTCTTCTTTCCCAAGACACACCAAAGACAGAGATTCCCTATGGTGGAGACCCTCAGATACCCTTAGGGTGAGGGGTTGCTTAGTGGACCAATGCACAGGGGGAAACCAAGCCAGAGCTGGTCCTTCCTTATATGGCCACTTAGGTAATAGAGGCTTACCTGGACAAGGATAGCCTTATCTCCTTTCGTTTGGGGGGGGGGTTGTGTAGGAAGGTACCTCCTGACTATGGTTGCCCCCAACTTTTTGCCCTGTGTTTTAGCTGGTTTTTGACATAGTCGACCTGGGACCCTGCCAATCAGGACCCCAGGCCTACTGCTCTCTCTGTAAAATGGATTCCATGTACCTTAGGTACATTTCCAATTGGTACTGGGCCACCTTATCAGACCCTGTAACTCAGGGCATAGGTGTACCCAGGGCCTACCAGGGGCTGAAGCATGTATTATGCCACCCCTGGATGGCCATCTAAATCTGACACAACTGGCTGCACGACAGCTGGGGCAAGGTGGTGTAATCACCCTTTGCTTTAGATATAGTATACCTATATCTAACCCTAAAAATGGACACACACATTCCTATCAGTCACTCCTATGGCAGGCCTTGACAATCCTGAAGGCAGAGTGCTTGGAATCGTGTGAGGTGGTGCTCTGGCATGAGCTGAGCCCGTCTGCAGCTTGCGGAACCAAGTCCTAATAGCTGTTCCATGATAACGCATACCATATACTCTTAAGTGCATTATAATCCTCGCGGTTAAATGCTATCTTTGGTATTGCTTTATCAAAACATGTCGAGTAAGGTGTCATACGAATTGGAATACTAACCCCTCGCCAATTCTGGCGACGGGGTTAGCATTCCACCCTTCTAGAGGGACACGACATATAAGTAACTGTGAACCCCGGTTAAAGTTAAGCGAAGCCTCAGCTCCACAAAATGGACGCTGCCACCACAGACACAAGTCTGACCCCCTGCAGCTGGGAGTCCTTCCAGCGAGGGGAGCCTGGACAAAGGGTTTCCTGTCAGGGGCGGTGCTAGCACCATCCCAGACAGGGTTTTGTGTATCCTGGGTAGGCAGGGCTTTACAGGAAGGTGACTGCTGAGTGGCACCCCGGTGCTCACTACGCATAGGCCGGTCAGAACCAGTTCCAGGGGCTCACCAGCCCCTGGCCTGGGGGAAGTCCGGCATGGGAGAGGGGTGTAACCACCCCCCTCCTAGTCCCACCCATAGGCAGGACCTAGTCACCGGGTCAGCCCCTTTTTTTAGTATAAAGATAGGAGCGGGCCCCCTGTTCAAATTAGATCATCTTTGGAATCAAGACACGACTTTCTGCGAAAGGACATCAAGATTTCTTCTTCAAGATTCTCCCTTGTGGCTAAGGAGTAGTCACCCTGCATCCACAGGCACCATCCTAAGAACACTGCGGTCTGCTGCAAGTCCTTCCTCCGGAATCCGACTGCCCAGCTCGACGAGACCCGGCTTCCCTGGCACCTCTGACCTCTACTCACCTCTACAGCCAAGCTGAGAACTGTGAGTGCGACGAGACCTCGAGGGACCGACGATCGCCAAGACTGCACGACTTCTTTGCAACAAGCCCACCGTGTGCTCCACTGGTGAGTGCTTTGGGGTCCGAGAAGCCCCCACCCTGAGCAGCTCCAGCACCGAAGATCAGCCCTCCAGCATCTCCACGATCTGCGTGGGGCCCTTCTGCTTTTGCCTGCTCACCGCGTTGTGTGGCTACTAGCCGGCTGGCTTGTGGCCTTCTTCACGACGCCCGACGACATCACTGCTGCTGGTCTGGTTGCTCCAGACTGGCCCTTGCTTCCTTGCAACAGAGAAGCACCCCGGACCCTCCTGGTCCACTCCAGACGCCATTTTGAGTCCACCGCGTGGGCTTGAATTTGCCAAGGCTTTGTTGCCCAATCCTGGGTCCAGCGACGCCGACAGCTTCATCCATCGTGGGACAGCTCGCTCCTCCATCCTGGTCGCCGACAACGCCTCCTGGTCCGTGAGATCTGCAGAGCACAGCGTCACCCACTCACCTAGTCGAGGCGACTACCATCCGGTGCCCTCCTGGTGCCACCTGACTACTGGCTAGTAGTCTCGAACTTGGTCCCCTCTGCTTTCAGGTGTCATCTCTCTTCAAGATCCAGGCTTGGATCACTTCGAACTCTCTTCACTGGTCGCCTGCCAGCATCTTTCTTCCAGGCTCCTGGTCCGTCTACGAGGATTCCCGACGTCTTTTGAGACATATGCAGCTGCAGCCCCTGGGCTAGGTAACTTCGGCATTTCGGTGCCCCAGCATAGCCTCACTATCCAAGGGTCAGAATCCACTTTCGTTTTCCTCCTACCAGGTCGGGTTCGCCCGAGAACACTAACTCTGTGAAAGCTAGCTACCATAGACTTTGTCCCGCATCCCGCGTGAGAGTGCACACTCTGCACCCGAGTCCCCTAGGCCTCCTAGAAGTAATCTGAAGATTCTATAGTCAAGACCTAGCGATTCCAAAGCCTATTAGTACTGTACTTACCTGCTAGTAATTTCGCATTCCACTTCCAGAGTATATGGTTTTCCGTGCCCCTCGGGCATTTGTATATACTGTGCTAACTTAAGTATTTTCGTAAGAGTGTTGTTTTGTGCTTAGTACCCTGTCCTCATAAAGAGTACAGGGCTGTTGTGATTTTAATAAATACACTGTTTATTTTCATAACACTTGTGTGGTGTCCTTTCACTTGGTGTTCAAGGGGTATATGTGTGGTATAACAGCTGGCTTAACACGCCCTCTCGAGTCTTTAGCCTTAGACTGCTCGTATCCACGCTACTAGGATAGCTGGTCTATAAGGTTGACTTACAACCAATCATCAATAAGGGTTGCTGGACTGATACATAGTGTTCACTAGAATAGTGAGCACTGCATATCAGGCCACCTTCTCACACATATTTACAAAACTTTCAATGAGATTCAGTTAAGAACTTCACATAAAACAAACCATTTGTCTGCTTCGCTAAATGAAGTGATAGTTTTCTCAAACATTCGAGTATTCTTTTCGCGTGAAATAGACGACGCTATTTTCACAGAATATTCAGATTCATCGATAAAGTAAAGCTACTTAACTTATTCATTTACGCACATTCATACAAGAAAATCCCTAACCATTCATACATGAATCTTTAGTAGGACTTTAACCCACCAATAGAAATCCTCATTCGGCAGTAAGATAGACGACACTTCCTTACCCTTCACTCAAGTTAGAATAAATTCTACTACTCTTTTCACAATAAGTTTTAAAGCAGGACAGAAGTCCCTATACTCAAAAGTTATGATTTCATAGACAATCCTCACTATCCATTCTACCTCACACACCTAAGATTTCCCTAAACTTGTGCTGTACGACCACAACACTAGTGATATACGACAATACCACTATTTTGCAACAGAACAAATGCACCGTGTAACCTCACTTGTCACACTACTCATGCCGGCACAACTAGGATTTTTCACACTGCTGGAAAAAACCTTTCGACTACATATAACAAACTTAACTAATTTAACTTAGTTTAGACATGTAATCCTATGTAATTACCATGTAACATGTCAGTTACCATAGTAACCGAACTCTGCCACCAAGGAATTGATCCAGCGCTCCTATAGAAAAACTGTCTCACAAACGCTACC
Source organism: Lissotriton vulgaris (assembly GCF_964263255.1). Taxonomy (NCBI): domain Eukaryota; kingdom Metazoa; phylum Chordata; class Amphibia; order Caudata; family Salamandridae; genus Lissotriton; species Lissotriton vulgaris. The sequence continues at coordinate 1,346,739,159 of NC_141693.1, read as the reverse complement.
TATCACCTCAATACTCACCATTATTATAAAACTCTTTTACAGGCCCATAACACTGATGAGACAATTATTGAGCAGCTGAATCAAGTGATTTGATTTATATTCTATTCACATAATATTTACACTAATATGTACAACTGTAGTTTATTCTTCATTATTATGATATAAAACAAATTTACACTTAAATCAAACCACTATGGTGGATGGATCAACTAATGGAAACTAGACCATGAATAATCAAGACCAGCTTGTCATTTAAAATCTAATTTTATTAGCTTTATTGACTTTAAGAAAGAACATCTAAGTTTTAAATCTTTATTTTATAAACAAATAGGAAAGCAGCATTTTTAATAAGGAAGTGAAAATTAAAACTGGCATTTCAAAGTCAACTCAGAAACATGAAGAATTAGTTAAATAACAGTTTCCTTTCCCTGAATCTATTTCCCTGTCTCAATCTGTCTTCACCTAAAAAGGAATAAATCATTAAGTCAGCTGTCCTTACATGCGCCAAAGTTCCATCAGCATAACGGCACCATTCAGGAATCGGAAAGTAAGAGCTTTTTCTCCACTCATGGTGTCATAATTTATACCTTTCTCTCTAGCTGAACTTTCTACATTTCACATTCCTTCAATGAAATCCAGACTTCTCATTGGCTGACCCATGTCAGTCCACTATTAGGTCATCACTGAATTTTGACAAAGTCCGGGCTTCACATAAGCCCTATTGTCCTTTGCTTCCACGCTTTCCGTTTCCTCGAGATGTTACAATTTTCCTCGAGTCTCAAATCACACTTCCTAGCCTTGGCAGACAACTCATATCTTGTCCTTGTACTCTTTCCGTGAGCTCGCTCAGCACAGTTAAAGAAATGTTTTCCTTAGTTCAATGCAGCAAGAATCTTCACTGCTGCGCATGTGCCAAAGTTTACTCTGGACAAGCTTTTCGTCTGCAGCTCAGTCAGCCATATTTTCTTTGAGCCAACTTTAGGCCTCACTTCGAAAACTATTATTAAACAAACACAAGAAATCAATTAATTTAAGAATTGAGACCCATTCTGTTATCCTCCCCCTTTGCTAACTTAACATGATTAATAATGTTACCTAGCTTAAGCACAAGAATGCAGCATTATATTCACCAATCTTTTTCGAATGTCAGGAACTCTTAGAGCATTTATCACAAAAGACATAACATAAGCACATAAAAGAAGCACATGCCATTAGTTAAACAGCCGCATTTAATACCGACAAAGACAATAGACAAAGCCCGGAACTTCATACTGTTACAGAACAACATACTGACACTCCACACTACAAGATCCATCACGCCACATACTTCGTATGGTGGCCGCATTAAGGGAAGGAAAAGCGAATGTTATGTTTTGATGTTGATCGAAAAAATAAAAAATAACCTCAAGGCTTTGTTGCTTATATACTGCATTGAGACCACGTTGATATGATACAGCTCCTCTTACGGCCCACGTCCAGATAATTCGCGGCCGGCCCGGATGGGTTGTAGGCGGCACGCTGTGTTAACTGTACACCCCCGATGAAAATACATATATTTCTTCGTGAGACATGCCATAGCTGCCGGCCCCCGGATGTGGGTTGTAGGCATTAAGCAGTGTAATATGTGTTATGGACCAATAAAGCTTTACCAAAAAAAAAAAAAAAAAAAGACAATAGACAAGGTTAGTTTATTAATTTTTCTTTGCGTTTGCAACAAAAAGCACATTAGTCCCGCGTGTATTTCATGTGTGCATCTTTAAAACTAAGTTGATTAATAATTTCACCACAAGCTTATTAGTCTATTTACTTTTTATTAGGAGAGATTAACTTCGCAAGTTTGAACAAAATTTTGTTCTTTACCTTGCTCCATCACTGTCACAGGGAGGTGTGATCACCTCCCAGACAGGACTTAGTGTATTGAGCTGGGGCACTTGCTAGCATCACCAGGCTGCTTTGAAGAACACATTTGGTGTCCTTGCCTACTCCAATTTGAAACGGGACAAAGGAAATGGGAGTATCCTCCCCTTTGTCCAACCCCTCCTCTGGGAGGGACCCCCATATTGTTCCACCCCTTTCCTTAGGATACTTAAGGGCTTACCTGTGGGTGGTTCCTTAGTTTTGTCGTGGTACAAGATTCAACCCTAAAACGACATCGCTCTTCGACCGTCTGGACACTTGGACTTCGACTGGAAACGAGACAGCCCCAAGGAAGACTCCTGCTACTCCTGGTCTCGCTGTTCTTCAAGTCTTCTTCGTCGTCTGTGTCTGTGCCTCTTCCAGGTTCTTCAGCTGATCTGTGCAGAGATTGTGCTAACCAGTCCTTCCCTCCTCTAAGAAAATACGGGATGAGAAGGCTGTCATGGAGAGGCACTGTAGTATAGAAACAGAGGTTCTGCCATGAAAGTAACAATTTCTTTCTATAGATAAATCTATAGGACTATCAATCAATGATACACCGAAGCACACTACTGACCATAGATAGTACTACACATGACAATTGACAACCACAATGTTTGCTTGAACAATATATTAAAAAATCATATATCGTATGTGATGATACATAACTCAAAATTAAAGGACAAGACTGACAGACTGTGACCAATATTTGTGACATGCATATGTGCCTCATAAATTACACATTGGATACAATTGACATCTATACTGAAATTTGCTTGGGCGTTTAAATTTACTAGATGGCCCTAAAGAGACATCTGATGTTCATCCTGTCATGGAAATGTCTGTTTGGTCGTGGAACGCCTGTTCAATTCACATTGACGTTTCGACCCCCAGAAAACGAGTGCTGTTAGACAACATCACCATGGGGTTTTCATTAGGACTATAAACACAATAGTGCACAGCCTTTATGGTAAAGAAATGTATACTGGGCGTCAGTGTGTTCGGAAGCCTAAAGTCCTTTTGCAAGATGAAAACTCCAACATCAGTCTCACCTACTATGGAAGTTTCTCAACAAAAAAGAGATCTCATACTCTCCTCTCATATCCATCAGGGCCTGCGTTGTGAGAAACAACATGTGCTTACAAGGGATGAGCCAGCTAAAGCATAAACAGTAAGGCCCATATGGGAATGTTAATTAGGGTAAAAATGCCTACCTTACTGAGCGGATGAAACCATCACACCAGCGTCAGGTATCACGAAGGAGTCAATTGAGTGCTTCCTTTGTGGCAAAATTGCTTTGTTTCAAAATAGATCGGCACTTAGTGGGCATCCAAGTTCCAGGAGCAACAAGTGCTTCCCAGGTTCCTTATGTGGTAATAAAAGGAATGATGCAGGATTTAATTGGTGGATTTATGGAAAGGGGCGACCAACTTGGTCCCCCCGAACGTATGGCTGAGTGCCTCGATCCCCCCGGGAAGCCATTTTTGGGCGGGAGGCGCGTCTCGGCTGGTATGCCCGAAGCGGCGTAGCCGGGGCGCGCCTGTTCCCGCCCTAGAGTGGGCTGGCCTAGACACTGACGCAGCCAGCCACGCCCTCGGGGCAGGCAGGGGCGGGTATACGCCCGCCCTGAAGACGGATAAAAAGGGACGCAAGACCAGAAGACGGCCTCTTGTTCTTGTGCTCTGAAGCTGCACCTCCTCGCTGCACGTGAGCTCGGGACAGAACGAAGAGCCAATTTTGAGCGTTTTAATCTTTCTTTTTGTCTTCTAGATACTTCGTTTGAAAAATGCCCAAGAAAGGCGCGAAGAGAATGTCGACTGACCAGATGGTTCGGGTTCTCATGAAAGAAATGTCCGAGATAAAGAAGCAGTTGGCGGGGCGAGACGGTGAGGAGGGATCGGGGCGTCCACCGGCCGGAGGGAGGCCTAAGAGGCCGAGAAGGGGGCTGGTCGGGGGAGACGTCCCGGTTCCCTGTTCCCCGCTCGAGCCGCCAGCCCCGGTACCGGCCCCGGTACCACAGGAAGGGAATCCGATTCCGGTCGTAGTCACCCCGACATCCGCTGAGGATATGCCTCCCGAGTTGGCGGCACAGTTAGCAGCGTGGTTGGGGGACAGTAGCGAGGGCGCCACGGCTGCCGAAGCGCAAGCACTAATGAAACAGTTGCGCGAGAAACGTGATACAGCCAAGGTGCCCGCGCCGGATGCGGTGATAGTCAAGCCACGAGGGGCGGAAGTAGCGTCCGGTGCAGGTAAGCGGCCATTGCCGATCGCAAGGGATGAGTCAGCACCCTCTCGTAGAGAAAAATTGGGGCAACATGTTCCTTTGGCAATAAAGGAGAAGATTTGGGCGGGGGAATATGTAAACATTTTCTCCTTGCTTGTTGATCATTATGAGGTTGAAACTGTTAAGAGTCAAAAGGATCTGATGCATCCAAGTGTTTGGCGCGCAAAAATGGCCGCCTTTAAAGTGAATGAGAATATTGGCAACTGGGGCAATGCATGGGGAATTTTTACGTCAATTCTGGGGGAACGTAGGCCTGAATTGCTCCCTGAGTTTCCAGTATATCAGTCACGAATTATGGGGTACTCGACATCGCACCAAGGTAACCAATGGTTCTGTTATGACAACCTTTTCAGGAAAGCGATGGAGCATAACAAAAGTTTAACCTGGGACTGTTACGATTCTTTGACATGGAATAAAATGAAAGAGTCGGGGATGTTGAAAGTGCCGTTGGTGGGGAGTACTGTTGGTGAGTCCTCCCGCCAAAATGGGGGGACGCCCTTTCGGTCGGGTACGGGTACAGACGATTATCCGAGACCCGCCGGCAATACAGGGAAGAGGGGTTTCTGTTTCAATTTCAACAAAAGTAAATGTACTAGGCCCCCGGGATCTTGTAAATTCAAACACGAATGTAGTGGTTGTGGGGCACCCCATCCTGAGTCCTCGTGCAGAGCCAAATCGGGTGAAAATGGGGGTAGAGGAGGCGCCAAACAGGTCTAATATAGTCCGAGGGGCGCCTTTACCAACCCCGATTGATACCCTGGCGATGATTCCCTGGCTCAGCGAATACCCAGATCGTACTTCTGCTGGGGTGCTACGAAACGGTTTTTCATATGGTTTCCGCATCCCGGTGGGGGACTTTCAGGGTGTCGGGACGTGCAAAAACCAGCTTTCCGTCTTGCAGCATACGACTGTAGTACAGGATAAGATCCGGAAAGAGGTTACCCGAGGTCGGGTTGCCGGCCCGTTTAGTGTTCCCCCGGTACAGAATTTTGTTTGTTCTCCTTTAGGGGTGGTCCCCAAGAAGGACCCAGGTGAGTTTCGATTGATTCACAATTTATCAGCTCCTCATGGCCTTTCTGTAAACGACGCAATTGATCCAGAGATATGTTCGGTGCGGTACGCATCATTCGATGAGGCCGTAGCCATTTTGAATCGCCTGGGGCCCGGGGCGCTGATGGCGAAATCAGATATCGAGTCAGCGTTCCGTTTGCTCCCGGTATACCCGGGAGACCAACGTCTTTTGGGATTCATGTTTCAAGGTTCGTATTACATGGATAGGTGTATGCCGATGGGGTGCTCTATATCTTGTGCATATTTCGAGAAATTCAGTAGTTTTCTACAATGGGTTTACACGAAGAAAACGGGTTTTCGAAATGTGATGCATTACCTCGATGACTTTCTGTTCCTTGGGGCCCCCTGGGGATGATGAATGTGCCCGGGCCTTGACTGAATTTTGTGTTTTAATGAATCAATTTGGCGTGCCATTGGCACCAGGTAAAACTGTGGGTCCCACGACTTGCCTCGAGTTTCTCGGGATCGAGTTGGACTCTAGTGAGGGTTGTTTTCGTCTACCAGCTGCCAAAGTGTCGAAATTCAGGGCAGCCCTGCAAATGTGTATTACTGCATCTAAAGTTACGCTGCATCAATTGCAGCAATTGGTGGGGAAGTTGAATTTTGCCCTAAGGGTGATCCCAATGGCCCGCCCCTTTTCCCGTTCGATTGCCCAGGCGATGGTCGGCCTAAAAGAGGGTCATCATCGCACAAGACTATCGGCTGAGGTCCGCCAAGATATGCGTATTTGGTTAGCATTTTTGGCGGATTTCAATGGTCGAGTCGTCTGGAACAAACCAGCCTTGTCCTCTAAAGAGCTTGGTCTATGGACGGATTCAGCCGGAAGCATGGGCTTTGGCGCCATCTTCGGCACAAAATGGTCGGCACAAAGGTGGCCAACATGGTGGCATGAAGAGGGGCTGACGAGTAATATTGCTTTCCTTGAACTGTTTCCCATTTTGGTGGCCCTCAGAACCTGGCCCGATGGATTCAAAAATCACTCTGTCATATTTTGGTCTGACAATATGACCGTTGTTGAATGCATCAATAGTCAGGCAGCATGTTGTAAAATGATTTTAAGGCTGCTTAAAGAAATTGTCTTACTATGTATGCAACTGAACGTGGTATTCAGAGCGAAACATGTCCCAGGGGTGATGAATCAGGCGGCTGATGCACTGTCTCGTTTTCAAATACAGGCTTTCTCGGGTTTCCTTCCCTCGGCGGACCCAGAGCCGGCACCTTTTCCCGAAGCTCTCTGGTCTCTCGGTGCCCCGAACTTCGTTACCTCGTGGGAGAGAGTCTAGCACCAAGAACGAGGAAGGCATACGAAGGGGCGTTTCGGGCCTATTTAGCCTTTTTGGGGACTGAGAGAGGGGGGCTTTGGGGGCACGAGGATGGGGTAGTACATTTTCTGATGTCCTTGCGTAGGGCTGGGAAGTCGGTGGCTACAGCCCAGAGGCATCGTGCTGCCATTTCCTTTGTTGCCAGGGCCCATAATATCCAGGACCCGACAGCGTCTTTCGTGGTACAGAAAGCGCTACGTGGGTGGCAACGCCTTGAGGGTCGCAGAGTAGATGAGAGGCGCCCGATAGGTCTGGATAGGTTGGCCCAGTTGCTGGCCACACTCCACGCCACATGCTCGTCTCAGTTCGAGGCCTGTTTGTTCCGAGCTGCTTTTACGCTTGCATTTCACGGGGCGATGAGGATAAGTGAGCTGGTGGCAAAGAACAAGCAGGATGTGGTGGGGGGTTTGTGCCGGGAACACGTTCAGATCAGGGGTGAGACGATGACTGTATCCTTTGTCAAGTCAAAAACCGATCAAGGTGGGGTGGGAGACTGCATAGTCATTCGCAGGATTCCAGGGTCCTCCATGTGTCCGGTGAAGTGTTTAGAAGATTACCTAGCACGAAGGGTGGCATCATGGGGAGGGACATTGTTGAGACACGCGGACGCCACCCCACTGACGAAGTTTCAGTTTCAGCGGGTGCTCGCGATGTCAATTACCGCAGCGGGCTTGGACCCGGGTGAGTTTGGGACCCATTCCTTTCGGATAGGGGCTGCCACTGAAGCTACAGCCAGGGGTCTTAATGTGGAACAAGTAAAACGAGTGGGGCGTTGGTCCTCCAATTGTTATAAGAGGTATGTGCGGTTGCACATGTTGTGAAGCTGTAATAATGTACTCACGCTTCTTGTCTTTTGTTTGGTTTTCAGTTACGCAAGCCTTCGAGGCGGGGCGGACTATGCAGTCGACCCAACACCAGGCCAGCGGTCAGACATCACCGGCTGTGAGAAAGGAGGTGTGGGTCGTGGGCCACTCATACGTGAGGCGTGCCGCAGACGTATTCGAAGCAGGTGACATGATTCACGTAGCTGGGGAATACGGGTACAGAATGTCCTTCTACGGAAGGGGCGGTCTCTGTATTGACCAGTTTCAGGCATTCTTTGAGGATTTGTTAGGGCGGACGAGGTCACCGCCGTCTATAGTCATAGTACATTTAGGGGGCAATGATTTGGTCACCACCGGTAGACGACTTCTCCTGGAGGCAATGCTTTCCACTGTAAGTTGGTTGGCGAGGAAAGTTCCGGGGTGCATAATTGCGTGGTCTCATATGATCCCACGAAAAGTGTGGCGGGGGGCTGTCTCGATCCCTGCTTTGAACCATTCTGTGAGAAAACTTAATAACAAAGTGAGTAGGTTGTTTCGTTCCAGGACATTGCATTTTATCTCGCACGGTTGTATTAATGATGACAGTATGTATCTAGGGGATGGTGTGCATTTGTCTCGGGTGGGAAATGAGTTACTCATAGGAGACTTCTTAGCATGGTTAAAAACGTTGAAACATGACCTTTAGCTAGGAGTTTTGTGGGGGGCCCGGATAGCCGGTCAACTATCCGGGCCTGTGGCGGTAAGGTCATGATCGGTGAGCACTAATTAGTAGATCCCTATGAGTGGGCGTCACCCAACACGGATGGGAGCGCTCGGGAGAGGTGGCCATTGGCCCCTCAATGGGGAGGCGGTCCCTTCTAAGGATGGGTCGCCGGAAGTAAAGGAAAGGCGGTCAAGGCCCCTTCCTTTGTAGGAGGGGTTACAGCCCCCTCCTGGGGAATTTCCCGGGGCCAGTGACATCTGCGACGGCAGATGCGGTAAGTTGTGTGGGGTTGGGATAAGGTCTACGGTACCTTCTAGATACCTCACACGAGTATTCGAACGACCTTTAACTGGCGTCGAGTCTTTAGGTGCCCCCGTCAAGTCAAGGGAAATTGGTAATAGTTGCACTTGAGGTACGCCTCCGTGCTGTCGCCCAGCCCAAGTGGGAGGGGTAAGTCTGGTTAGGGATCTTGACACCGGTTATGACCTTGCCGTTGGCCCTTAAACGTTAGGTTGTACAATTTCAATATGTCAAGAAATGTTTTGTAGGATGCTAGTTCGGCTAGGAGAACCTCTGTATTAGAGAATCTGTTAAGGTTAGCCAAACATCGCAATATGGTAATGAAATTGTACATAACATGAAACGTTTAATGTTTTAATTTTTTGTTTTAATAAATACGGCCGGGATGGTCACTCCATCCCACTTCCAAAAACTTAAGAACTGTTTCCGGTTTCCCTCCTTTGGGGATTGTGTTGAGAGGGGGTGGCGGGTATCTCGGCCATATGGAAAGGGGCGACCAACTTGGTCCCCCCGAACGTATGGCTGAGTGCCTCGATCCCCCCGGGAAGCCATTTTTGGGCGGGAGGCGCGTCTCGGCTGGTATGCCCGAAGCGGCGTAGCCGGGGCGCGCCTGTTCCCGCCCTAGAGTGGGCTGGCCTAGACACTGACGCAGCCAGCCACGCCCTCGGGGCAGGCAGGGGCGGGTATACGCCCGCCCTGAAGACGGATAAAAAGGGACGCAAGACCAGAAGACGGCCTCTTGTTCTTGTGCTCTGAAGCTGCACCTCCTCGCTGCACGTGAGCTCGGGACAGAACGAAGAGGCAATTTTGACCCACCCACCAGCCCCTGAAGACAGCCAGTTGTTTGTAATAGAGTTGATTAATTTTGCTTGTGTTCTCGTTTCCAGGTTGGAGTATCATGTTGATATTGAGTTAATAAAGAATGGTCTGTTTGAGTACGTTTTACCATTAAAGAGATTCAGATTTAGTGTTGAATTTTATGCATGCCCTTTCGGTCATAGTGGCCAATGTATTCTGAGTTTTAGTTAGCACTGTCGTATTTATTTGGTAGGCGGTAAGGTCATGATCGGTGAGCACTAATTAGTAGATCCCTATGAGTGGGCGTCACCCAACACGGATGGGAGCGCTCGGGAGAGGTGGCCATTGGCCCCTCAATGGGGAGGCGGTCCCTTCTAAGGATGGGTCGCCGGAAGTAAAGGAAAGGCGGTCAAGGCCCCTTCCTTTGTAGGAGGGGTTACAGCCCCCTCCTGGGGAATTTCCCGGGGCCAGTGACATCTGCGACGGCAGATGCGGTAAGTTGTGTGGGGTTGGGATAAGGTCTACGGTACCTTCTAGATACCTCACACGAGTATTCGAACGACCTTTAACTGGCGTCGAGTCTTTAGGTGCCCCCGTCAAGTCAAGGGAAATTGGTAATAGTTGCACTTGAGGTACGCCTCCGTGCTGTCGCCCAGCCCAAGTGGGAGGGGTAAGTCTGGTTAGGGATCTTGACACCGGTTATGACCTTGCCGTTGGCCCTTAAACGTTAGGTTGTACAATTTCAATATGTCAAGAAATGTTTTGTAGGATGCTAGTTCGGCTAGGAGAACCTCTGTATTAGAGAATCTGTTAAGGTTAGCCAAACATCGCAATATGGTAATGAAATTGTACATAACATGAAACGTTTAATGTTTTAATTTTTTGTTTTAATAAATACGGCCGGGATGGTCACTCCATCCCACTTCCAAAAACTTAAGAACTGTTTCCGGTTTCCCTCCTTTGGGGATTGTGTTGAGAGGGGGTGGCGGGTATCTCGGCCATATGGCTGAAAGCGTATTGTCCAACACTTCTCCCAGTGTAATATTAACATAAAGTTCAATATAAGTTTAGATAATGCCTTTCATGTTTAAATAAAGCTGATCTCCGGCGTGCTGACAAATTAGTTCTGCTTGGCAGCCCTGTAATAATAAGATGAGTAGTCCAGCCAAGGTAGTTTTCATGTAGGTTTATTTAAGTAGTACGTTGTACAAAGAATGAGCCCCACCAGGAGCAGCTCTATGCTGCTCAGCCCATCAGCAACTGACTCAAGCACTCCAACATTCCACACGCCAACATTCTCACACACAGTCATCCAGGCTGAGAATCATACTACAACATCTCCCTCCTTTATAATGGGAAGGAAAAAATTATCAGATGGCTTAATAAAAGTTGCAAGGAATGAATGAGGCGAAAACATCTTGAAACATGGCATGAGAAATTAATGCTGAAACATGGCATAAAAATTGAAGGTGAAAAAGTAGGAAATACAGATGGAAAAGAAATAAGTTGGAAGGGAGTAACAGGAAAGACAGGAAGCACGAAAGACTCACTCACTCACCATCTCCCTTTCTCCCAAAAACACAACCCACAAACTCCCACACCACAAGCAACAAACCAACCCAGGTACTAGGATCATGCAAGCTGGCCAGGCAAACACGAAGAAAGTACAAGAATACCAGCAAGAAGGTGAAGGAGAGAACAAAGCAATGAAGTAAAGAGAACAGTAAATGGATGGAAGAGAGCCACAGACAGAAACAGCGAAATGAAGGCTGTCGTTCACACAAGCAGTATCATTGGGAAGAGTCCCCAAAACACAGCAAATAAAAAGATGTTGAGCTCACAGAGGTAGGAAAGGGGTGTAAATGGAGAGGAGAGCTACACCATAGAACTTCCCCCAGAGCAGGTTCGGGTGGAAAGTGTGGTTAAGCACCACACGAAGAAGGCAAAGGGTAGGAAAAACATCACTGGATATGGCAGAATAGCACAACTAGGTGTGGTGGAAAATACCACACAGTATAATGCAATATGTAGAAACAGAAAAACTAGGTGTGATGGAAGATACAACACGGTACAATGCAGTATGTAGATACAATAGAACTAGGTGTGGTGGAGGATACCACACGGTACAATGAAATATTTATTTATTTATTTCTTTATTTCGGCCAATTTGGCCATAAAAGACACATTTATACATCATAAAAGCAGAGAATCATAACAAAATACATACACCAACACTTTAAAACAATAAGTTTAGAATGCATTACAAAATTTATTTTCGCCCCCTCAATTAAACACATTTCATTTCAATAGCTGAATTTTTATGAGCATATACAGAAGTCCTACTCAGAGTATCTGTCCAAATTTCCTGCGAACAATATACACAGAGAAGAGGAACCTGCTTATACTAAACACGATAAACTGGGTTGTATTACTTTTTATAATCCTGTATGCTGTAGAACAGGATCTAGTTCCTAGAAGAGTGCACATGGGTTTTAACCATTTCTTTCGAGCCTTCGAGTAAGCTTTACATATGAACAACATGTGGACCTCATTCTCCGTACAGGAATTTGAGCACATAGAACATATCCCACTTTTACCATTCTGGCATCCCAGCCTTTTCTTTGACCAGCGTTCTGTATTAAAATTCAACATAAGGATCCCATATCTGAATTTTAAATAAAGGGACTTTGCAATAGGTGGCTCTATTTCATCCAAAAGGGATTCAAAGTGGGGTTCATCTTTAAAAGATAAAAAGTCTTGAGTTAAGGACCCAACTCTACTTTCATGTACAAGCTTATCACTCATGTAAGACCAAAAGGCTCGTTTGACTCTAGATTTAGCAAAAGCCGGTAGATTATCAGGATTCTCCCACAGTGAACACAGGCCCAATAGCGAGAACCATTTTTTAATATGCACAAGCCACTGGATAGAATTAAAGGAGTCGAGATTCAGTAATTCTCGAAGGCCATTTCTATATTCGAGCAATTCTGGGGTAGACCATATCCTAATCCAAAACATTAATGGTCTTATAATGGCAAAGTAATCTGTTCTTTTGAAATTCAAGTCAAGCTGGAGGGGGATTAGAGGTGTACTGTTCGGGACCCTTACAATAGCTCTCATGAATTTATTGTCGAGGCCCTGAAAGCTATCCTTGGCCCATGGTCCCCATATCTCCGCCCCATACAAGACGGCAGATTGAATTTTAAATTTAAAAAGTTCAAGAACAGGAGTTACACTCTTGCTTGTGCTAGCATTCAGTCTGCATATGATTGGTTTTACATTGTGGGCATATGACACCTTACTTTTCTCAATTTGGGCCTTCCAACTTAATTTTGAATCAAGCACTACTCCCAGATAAGAAAAGTTTTCCACAGTTCCTAATTTCTGGCCATTCAAGGTCAGGATCCCTCCGTCCGGTTTGCTGGGATTCAATGCCATACATTTCGTTTTATCAGCATTTATTTCTAACCCCTTGCTCATGCAGTAGCAGCTGAAGGAGTTTAAGAGTGCCTGGAGGCCCTTCTTGGTTTGGGATATTAGAATGGTATCATCCGCGAAGAGCAACGCAGGCACCCTCTCTCCATTAAGCTGTGGGGAATCATTAGTACAACCATTCAAATAATCAGGAACATCATTAACAAACAAGGAGAACAAGGTGGGGGCCAAGACGCATCCTTGCCGGACCCCACGCTCAATGGGAATATTACGCGTCAGTTCACCATTTGGACCCCACCTAATATTCGCATAGTTTCCAGCATGCAACTCGATTATTTGAGCCAAAAGACACCCTGGTAGACCTGCTTCACTTAAAGACCTCCAGAGCAAGTTGCGGGGGACAAGGTCAAATGCCGCTCTCAGATCTACGAAAGCTACATACAGATGACCTTTCCTAATGTGCACGTACTTCCAGATCAAACAACAGAATCTGAAGATTTGATCTATGGTACTAGTCTTGCTCCTAAAGCCTGCTTGGAATTTGGAGATTATTTTTGATTCCTCCAACCAATCATTAATCCGAAATAATAAGTGTTTGGCATAAAGTTTTTGCAGGGTGTCCATTAGACTAATTGGTCTATAATTTGAAGGTACAGATCTATTCCCCTTTTTGAAGATTAACACAACTTCTGCTGCACGCCAACTGTCTGGAAAGTGACAACTTTTAGACAAAACATTAAACAAACGATTTACATAAGGAGCCCATACTTCGATGTCATGTTTATATAGATCGCCCGGTATTTTATCGGGGCCAGGCGCTTTACTGTTTTTTAATTCATTAATCGCCCTTTTTGTTTCCTCCAGTGTAAAGTCAAGGGGTTCAATAGGAGGAGGGGACCATGGTGTCTCGTCCGTATCACCATCGTATTGTTTATAAAGGGATGTGAAATGATTCACCCATGTCATTTCATCCAGAAACGTGTCCTTCACAGCTCTGCCTGCGTGCCCCTCGTTTGCGACCAACCTCCAAAAGCCAACATTGTCATTAGATTTCGCAGCAGCTAACATTTCGGCCCAGATCGATTCTTCCCATAGTTTCTTTGCTGTTTTTTGGGTGCGCTTATATGCCTCCCTTGCTGGTTTGACTCCTTCCTTTGATTTACTTTTGATAGCAAGCAAGAGGTGTCTCTTGGCCAACCTACATAACTGATCATACCATAGTTTTCCGTGGCATCCTACTCGTACATTTTGTTGCTTTTTCCTAGGCATTTTTGACAAACAAGTTTTTAGTACATTGAAAAAAACATTGTGTAGTTCGACAAAGATACCAAAGTGCTCAGGTAAAAAAGATTGTCCAGCTATGGGTCCAAACATTTTCCCAAAGAGAGAGTATACCGATGCTAAGGCCTTACCATCAGACAAGATATAGGGCCATTTTAGTGCACGTCTATTGTTATTTATGTGTACCTGCTCACACATTTTGCCAGTAGCAGTCTTAGTTGATGTAGTGGCTGGATTGGCAGAAATATTACTAAACATTTGCGCATCGATATAAAGTTCTAAGGGATAGTGATCACTTTCCTCCCTACTAGCCACTTTTAAGTCAATCAAGTAGTGCCAAATACTAAGTGAAACAAGTATGAAGTCTAGGTTACTACTGGATTTCGCAAAGGTTGGTTGTTTTGACAAGTCCGAGGGGAGGCGGCCATTGCATGCTCTAAGACCATGATCTGCAGTTAGCCTTAACAATTGAACGGCCAGAGTAGAACACTTAACAGGGTTTGAAGTCTCAAGCTGGGGAATTTTATACGCTTGATCCTCGTCCTCAAAGACATCAATGATACCAAGAACCAGTTCAAAATTACAGTTTAAGTCGCCTCCCAGAATTACCGGAACATCACCAACCACCTTTTTCAAAAAAAAGAGATCCAGTGTTTCCAGAGTGGGTGAGACCTTGGAATGGCCAAGGGGTCTATTATAGACATTGACAATGTAACATTCATTCCCCTTTGAGGTTACAACTTTTAAGGCCAGGATATCAGGGGTTCCTGTGTCTATAGTTTCGACCCTTATTGCCAGGGTAATTTTAAGCCATATGATCAATCCCCCTGACGGTCTCCCCCTATCTGACCGGACTGCCTCAGTACCAAAGGTTTTGTATCCGATCCTGTGCGGAACATCCATTGCCCATGTTTCTTGCAGTAAACAAAAGTCACTAGAGTCAACATAATCAGCCCATTCTGGATCTTTCAGATTTTTACCGACACCAGCAATGTTCCATGACAGGATAAGCAAACATGGGGTTGATCTACTACTGGAACAGGTGCAGTCATCAATGGCCGGCCTTAGTACCGACTGATGATTTATACTACCCAACTGTGAATCGGCTGTTAGGTTCTCTGCCTCGGTGATCACAGCACTTACTACAGTATTAATACCCTCATCTAGACAACCCTCACCCAGGTCGTGGCATAATTTATCAGCTACTAAAGTCCTTTCCTTATTCTGATGGTCCCGCATTCTGCGACCAGACTTAACTCCCACTCCCTTACTATATGATATCTTGCTTTTATCAGCTCGGGGATAAGAATTCCCAATACCAAGTGTACAGTAGGTGTCGTATAACTTGGGGATACAATTTGGCATAGTTTCAAGTCAGTCAACAGCATCTAAGCAACTGTACCTGTTAAAGGTGGGAATACCATTCCACATATTTCGAACAGCCTGTCTGGCCAAATTTGGTACATAACCGTGATGCTGTTTGACAGTATTCCAGTTGGATCCATATTGTATAGGCCTAGGTGGAGGATAAAAAAACGATAGGGGCCTAGCTTCAATGGGTGATGCGTCTCCATATGATTTCCATGCGCAAATCTGTTCGGCACTATGGGGTTCCTCAAATGAAATGACTATACAATCACCCGCAATTGATTTAGCTATAGGTCCTACCCACGGTACCCTGCGAACCATAAGGATTTTACTTTTCATATGGTTTGGAATGGGTTTGTTTGAATTTAACCAATAGATCACCTTGTTTTTTAGGGATTGAAAGTTCTCTTCATATTGGTTTTCCAATTCGGGTACCCCGGTAAGAACAATTACAAAAGGGCTAGCGTCAGGGGGCAGGTCTATATACCCTCCTTTGAAGTTGTTATAGGCATGGCCAGATTGATAGTTTGATCTATTTGGTCTATTGGAAAAAGATCTATCAGCCAGGGGTTTATTACTTCCAAGAGTAGTGTGAGAATTGGCAGGTAAATTAGATGAGAATTTCTGCGGAGCAGGAGTGTTGGGGATAGAAGAGGCCCTGCATACTATCATAAATGATAAACATTTCTGAAAAAGGACAATGATGAAAAACAGCATACAAGCATCACAACAATAACAATGTGTTGAGCAAAAGTATGTAATAACAACAGCATGTAGTCATGTAAATGTAGATTGCGCAGCACATCTGCATTGAAGTTAAAGAACAAAACAATTTTAAATAAGAGATACTTGTCTCCGGTGAGCGACTTCTCACCCGAAAACGCACTGAAGTCCCATGTACTTTAGAATGTTAAGCAGAGTCAGATCAAGAAGAATGTAGTTCTGGAACGACTAAGTACGGAAGATGAAACCTAGATGATTTTTGTAGTAGAGACAGCAAAGCGTTCCGACAGAGAGATGGTACCCACGTTCTCAGCTCTAAGTATTCAAATAATTTTATTGAGTGTATGGCGGAGAACATTTCAGCAGTGAATCATTGATTTGCCCAAAAGATTATAGCATCATTCCAGCAAGTCCGTTGTTAGCGTGCAAGGTGATTATTGAAATTGACTTCAATTCCGTGTTGTAGGTCATTGAACTCTTAGTAATAGAGAGGGCACAGAAGTAAGCGGGCAAATGAGAAATCAGCTGTACTGAAGAATAAACGACAGAAAACATAATGACTCCAGTGCAGGACTCCGGTGTTGTGTAATATCTGGTATCCCCTTGGGATCGTGTATCCCCTTCACTTCGGCCGTCTTCGGAGAATTAACTCAGCCCGGGCAGGATCAGACAGAAGCAGTCGATCCCTGCTCGGGCTGAGTGCGGGGATACACGATATCGATACCAGACAGGCTCAAGCTATAAATTATCTGACGTTTCTCTGAATACTGGAGCCACTGCTGCACAAGAGACAGGAAGCAAATCGAAAGCCTTACAAAGAACGAAAGGTTAAATAAATGAACATTAAATTCATACACAGAGTCGAAGTGAAAGAATGGAATGCTTATTTTCCAAGCAAATTGCAACAAGTACAAATAAAGAAAGGTGAAAGGAATGAAAATTAAATAAATGCACGCACGGAGTCACAGTGAAATAAAGCATTTTTTTTAAAGCAAGTGGCAAGTAGTACAAAGAAGGAAGCAGTGAAATAAATGAAAATTAAATAAATACATGTTCGGAGTCAGAGTGAAAGAAGGGAATTTTTATTTTTTAAAGCAAGTTGCAAGTAGTACAAAAAGAAGGAAGCCTGCAATAAATTAAAATTAAACACAGGTACGGAGTCGGAGTAGAAGAAAGCAATTTTTATTTTTTAAACAAATCGCAAGTAGTACAAAGAAGAAAAAGTGAAATAAGTGAAAATTAAACATATGCACAGAGTCGGAGTGAAAGAATAGATTTTTTCTTTTTGAGATGGAATCACATTGTAAATTAAAACATGAGGAGAGAGAATGACAGAGCAGGGAACATAGCTGAAAAGGTTTTAGATTGCTATGTATGACATTCTGATAAATTCAGTGTAATTATGAGTGACATTTGAACAACTATCAATAAATCAATCAATAATTTGTAAAGTGCAACACTCACCTGCAAGGCGAGAGTCTCAAGGTGCTGGGGGGCGGGGGGTGGAAAGGGGGCTGAGCAGGCCCGGACGGGCACTGGGCAATCCCCCGGTGCGCTGCAAGGGTGGGGGCCGGTTTTGGGCTCTGGAGGCCGTTTTTGTTACAGGGCCGTTTTTGCAGCATAGCTGCAAAATCGACCCTGTAACAAAATTGGCCGAAAACCGACCCCGGCAAAGAGCTCGTCGCACCCCCAGGGGGCCGGCCGAGCACTTTGCCGGGGCCGGTTTTGGTTCTCAGTCCGGCCCTGGGGTTGAGGGGTTGCTACTGCTCGAACAGCCAGGTCTTGAGGCATCTCCTGAAGGTCAGTAGGTTCTGGGTCTGCCGTAGGTCGATGGGGAGGGTGGGAGAACGATCTTCCACCGGTTGGCATTCTTTGGATGCGTGGGATGGTGGCGAGGGCGAGGTCAGCGGAGCCGAGCTGGCGGTACGGGGGGTAGAAGGTGAGTCGTGTGTTGAGGTATGCTGGTCCAGTGTTGTGGAGTGCCTGTGGGCGTGGGTGAGGAGCTTGAAGGATATCCTCTTGTTGATGGGGAGCCAGTGTAGGTCTCTCAGGTGTTTTGTGATGTGGCAGGGGATGTCGAGGATGAGGCGTGCAGAGGTGTTCTGTATGTGTTGGAGTCGCATCTGGAGTTTGGCCGGGGCTCCTGCTTAGAGTGCGCTGCCCTAGTCCAGTTTGCTGCTGACGAGGGCCTGGGTGACCGTCCTTCTGGTCTCGGTGGGGATCCATTTGTAGATATTACGGAGCATACGGAGGGTGTTGAAGCAGGAGGATGAGACGGTGTTGACTTGCTGGGTAATTGATAGCGATGAGTCTAGGATGATTCCCAGGTTGCGTGCATGGTTGGTGGGTTTCAGTGCGGCTCCCAGTTTTGCCGGCCACCAGGAGTCATCCCAGGCGGAGGGAGTGGATCTGAGGATGAGGACCTCCGTCTTGTCCGAGTTCAGTTTCAGGCGGCTATTCTTCATCCATTCGGCGACGGCCTTCATTCCCTTGTGGAGGTTGCTTTTGGCTGTGGTGGGGTCATTGGTGATGGAGAGGATCAGCTGGGTGTCGTCGGTGTATGAGATGATGCTGAGGTGGTGCAATTGGACGATGTTTGTGAGCAGTGCCATGTAGACTTTGAAGAGTGTTGGGCTGAGTGAGGATCCTTGGGGTACGCCGGAGATGATCTTTGTGGCTTCCGAGCGAAAGGGAGGGACACTCTGTGTTCTGCCGATGAAGAAAGAGGTGGTCCAGTCCAGTTCTTTGTCGCAGATTCTTGCGTTGTGGAGGCGTGTGTGTAGGGTGAGGTGGCAGACGGTGTCGAAGGCGGCGACAGATCCAGGAGGATAAGAGCCATGGTTTCACCGCTGTCTTGCAGGGTCCTCATGTCATCGGTGCCGGCGTTGAAGGTGGTTTCAGTGCGGTGGTTGCTGCGGAATCCCGATTGGGATGCGTCCAGAGCATTGTTCTCTTCGAGGAAGCGTGTCAGTGGCTTCTTTTAAAAAATATATATATTTTTATTTGGTTTTTTAAAACATATAAACATAAGCATGTCAGATGAAATTGTCCACCATACCCTACCCCCCTCCACCCTCCACCCACCCCTCCAAGAATCTCACAGAAAACACTACACATGGATACAGTGGTGCTCCACCTATCGCAACATTGCACATTGCCGTCTATATCCTCCCCCGCATGCACTGGGACAACAGGGTGGCCGGACCTCCTTCTTTCACAGTCCTCCATCCAGACCATAATAGTGTCTCCATTTTCCCCACTCTCTATTGAACTTCTTAGGGCAACCTCTAGCTTTGTAAGTGACGCTTTCCGCTGCCATGTAAATATCCCTGCCTCTTCTCCATTCATCTAGTCGAGGAGGTATGGGAGCACCCCAAGCTCTAGACACATCTCTCCTAGCTACCTCCAAAGCCAGTATAAGGAAAATCAAGAGTGGGCGATTCAGATCCACTTCATTTGTTATACCCAACAGAACCAGTTTAGGCTCCACCGGGAGGGTCGTTTCCAGAATATCACTTAATTCACTTAATATCTTGGCCCAGTAGTCCTGGATTACACAGCAGTCCCAGATGGTATGATAAAAGTCTCCCTTCACATACCCACAACGCAGACAGTTAGGATCACTGGCCCGCCCTATCCTGTGCAATCGGTGTCTATCGTAATAAGCCCTATGGAGGATTTTAAATTGTATGAGCCGAAGCCGAGATTTTATCGCGACTTCCCTGGGGTGCATCAAGGCTGTCTCCCAGTCATGTGTGTCCATCTCCCCTAGATTTAGTTCCCACGTTCCTTTCAATTTCACCAGTCCGTCAGGCATATTGTTAATCAACGTTGTTATAGGTCAGGGAAACTAGTTTAGTCGGGACGTGCTCCTGCAGCAGACAGCCCTCAAGCAGTGCATACTCCGGCAGGGGACCTGTGAGCGCCGTCTCTGCCCTCCATGCATGACGTACCTGCTCGTATTTCAAGTACTGAGTATGATGCAATCCATACTCCACCCTCAACGCCTGGAAGGACTTCAGAGCTCCCCTTTTCATCAGATTTCCCAGAACAGAGATACCAATGGCATCCCACCTTTTAAAGCCCTTCAGTTTATGCAATTCCTTTAACCATGTACAGTGCCATATCGATGTATGTTTCATCAGTTTGTGTACCCAGTCAATCCTCTTAGTCACCCTCTCCCATGTCTCCACAGTCACACGCGTTGCTGAGAGTAGTCTTTCCCTTCCCCTGCCTCCATATATGTAATGCAGACAGGTGCGCTGCACCATTGTCCCTCTCTCCAATCTATATGTGGGGTGATCGGTCGGGGCATGGAGCCAGTCATTGATTGGCGATAAATGTTCCGCCCAATAATACGCCTCAAGATTGGGTAAGGAGATCCCTCCATTATATTGGTTCCTCTGCAGTGTCTCTAGGGCTATTCTAGGATGTTTCCCCAGCCACAGCAACGGCCGGAGCTCTTCATTTATATCTTTAAAAACCTGTCGGGGAAGGGGGAATACTCATTCTGTAGGGCGTACAAGAGCCGTGGCAGGGTTATCATCTTGAACATTGCTGCACGTCCTAGAATCGTGAGGGGGAGGGTCTTCCATCTATCTGCCTCACTAGCGAAGTTTGTGAGCACTCGATGGATATTTCTCTGATACGAGAGTGATCGGTCCTTCGTCACGTACATCCCCAGATGCGTCAGGCAGGGTAGGGATACCTCCTCTCCCCTAGGGCTATACAGACGTGACTTATGGCAATTTATTGTGTATCCTGAATGGGAGCCGTAGCGGCCCAGCAGGGTAAATACTCGTGATATCGAGAACTCTGGCTGGGTGACATATAGGAGGATGTCATCCGGTATATAGCGATATTTTCTCCTCAACCGTATCGATCCAGTCAGTTTTAAATCCTCATATCCCTCTGTCGAGTCTTATCTCACATGCCATTATTTCTATGGTAAGGGCAAACAATAGCGGTGATAGAGGGCACCCCTGCCGGGTCCCTCTCCGTATGGGAAAATCCGCTGACAACACCCCATTGACCTTTACCCTCGCTCTCGGGTCAGTATAAAGGAGGCCTACCCACCTCCTAAACTTATGACCAAAGCTAAACTTAAGCAATACTCCATACAGGAAGGGCCAGTGTACTGCGTCAAACCCTTTTTCAGCATCCAAAGATACGAACACATGGGAGTCCTGACGGTCACACACCTCCATCAACCAATTATGAGTTCTCCTCAAATTTAACCTGGTGGCCCTATCTGGCAGGAAGAAGTTCTGATCCAGGTGGGCCAGATCTGGAATTACGCGTCTCAGCCGCAGCGCCAGAATCGTCGCCAGGAGTTTAACCTCCACGTTTAGAAGGGGAATGGGGCGATACAACGCGCACTCCTCCGGTGGCTTACCTTGTTTATAGATTGGTATAATTGTGGCATACGTAGATCAGCGTGCTTTCCTGAACTGTCCCCAAGAACAAGGCCTGCATGAGATTAGTAATTAGGTCCGCTGTTCTTTTTTAAAGAATTCTGCGGGGAAACCCGTTCGGTCCAGGGGATGTCACCGGGCGATGTCTGGCTAGGGCCTCCCTGACCTCTGTGACTGTTATCTCTTCCTCCAGACTCGCCTGATCTTCATCCGCTAAAATGGCTATCTGACACTTGTTCCACCCATATCGCATCCTGCTCTTTACGACTCAACCACGCCAAGAGTTTCCCAGACTTATTCCACACATCATACAATCTATGTAAAGTCGCCTGTGCCTGTGTTTTGGCCTTGTCCATCACCAGGGCCTAGTATTGCTGCTGTGTATCCACTAATAGTCTAAGAGATTGTGCAGCACGATTTACCACGTGCCGCCGCTCTAGCTCTAAAATACGAGTTTCCAGGTCATGTAGTTCGCCCTGCTTCCTCCTATTTTCCCCTGCTAACCTGTTCTGGGCCCTATCACGCATGACCGTCTTAAAAGCTTCCCATAGTATCACCCCTGACTATAGCGATCCTAGATTTTCTGTGAAGTACACCTTCAGGTCCGCCCTAAATCCCCGCAGTAAGTCCTTATTTTGGAGGTCCCATGCCATCAGTCGCCAGGTCCTGCCCTCTGTTCTGTGTCTCCTCCCTAATATCACCAGAAGAGGCGAGTGGTCTGAGATTCCCCGCACCTCATATTCTGCCTTATCCTCCGTGCTAAGAGCATGGCGGGGAAGGAAGACATAGTCTAATCTGGAATACACCTTGGGGGCCCCTGAAAAATAAGAGTAAGTTCTAGCCTCCGGGTGGAGCCATCTCCAGGTGTCCGTCAATCCTAGTGCGTCGATGGACTTCACCAGGGTGGGACAGTGGTTGGGGATCAGTCCGCTCCCTTGACCTGTCCAATGGAGCGTACATAACATCATTGAGGTCCCTTCCCACCACATGTAGTGTGTCTGGCGAATTCAAAAGGATATCAGCGAAACCAGCGAGGGTTCTAGCCTGAAGGTTTGGTGGTGCGTAAACAGAAATTATTGTGATCTTCTGGCGTCCCCATATTCACGTAATCCCCACATAAGGGCCTTGCGGGTCCGCCCATGTTTGTGTGACTGCAAAACGGGGGGACTTCTTCAGTATGGCAACCCCTCTAGAGCCCAACGTGTACCCAGCATGGGCCAGAACTTTGTACGACCCCCTGGCCAGAAACCCACATTGTGTACCGTGTAAATGGGTCTCCTGCAGCAGGACTATGTCTGGGGATACCCTTCTAACATAGGACATAACCAACCCCCTTTTTATCTTGTTGCCCAGGCCATTCACGTTCCATGTAAGGATTCGGAGACTGCCACTGTCTTGCGCGGACGTTCCTGGGCTACCCAACACCGCAGGGGACATTAGTCCTGACTCGTTCATGCAAAGGAAGGCGTCTGGTGGGTGGTATGCAGGTATATGGATCAGTTTTATTTGTGACATGCTTTAAAAAGTTAACTGTGAACCCCCCCAACACTCATCCAAAACTTCCCCCCTCCCTTCATCGAAAGCAATGTAGCTCCACCCCAATAACGGCCCCTCCCTACCTCCCTCTCCCCTCCAGTCCCATCGCCATCCAAAAGACAGAGATAAAGCTTTCCAGGTGAAGGAGGTCTGTCGCCCACCCAATCTCACCCCCAAAATATGAGAAACCCGCTCTAAACCTCTAACAGAGGAACATGTAAAGGTAGAAGCACGAGCAGGTAAGAACAAGAAGGAAAGTTAGACCAAAAGAACAAAGCAAACAGAAGGGGGTGTCCAACTTGCGTGCTCCTTGGCCACATAGTCAATACTCGGTCAGCCAATACTGTCCCATCTTCACGAACTGTAGTCCAGGGGGTGGCCCTAAGAAGCCCCTGTCCCTTGTGTAGTCTCCTGATCTATATCATTTATTGCTACTACCAGGGGATGTAGTGATTGCTCTTCCGATTCTTCTCCCTCGGAGGAGGTACCTTCAGGTTCTCCCTCGCCTTCCGACTGTGCTTTTTCCGCAAGGCAGCAGAATCTGGAGCCTGTCGGCTGATTAGAATCGAGAGAGGCCGTGCTCCGCCTTCTCCGCCATACAGATCCGGATTTGGGATATGGGTTACAGCCAGGTTCCGGCTTCCGTGTCTCTGCCTCAGTCTCGTTGGTTTTGGCGATCCTCTCGGGCCTTCCATGGATCTCCCCATAGCAGGTGCCTTTTTAACCCCAGACGTGTGTCTTGTCGGAGGAGTGTGCTCCTCCAGCCACTGCCATACCTCCTCCGGGTTTTGAAAAAAGTATGATTTCTCCTTGTATATCACTTTCAGCTTTGCAGGAAATAGGAGCATGTACTGGATGGGAAGGTCTCTCAGTTTAGCCTTAACCGCGTCAAAGGAGTGCCCCTGCCTCTGCAATTCCTGGCTGTAGTCCGGGAAAATCATTATTTGGGCATTTTCTAGGCGGATTTCCCCAAGTTTTCTAGCTTCCCTTAGAATCATATCTCTGTCCAAAACATTCAGGAAGCGAGCAATGACTGTCTGAGGCCTAGCTCCTGCCGGTGGCTTAGCCAGCAGCGCTCTGGGCGCCCTTTCTATTATGAAAAAAGTCGAGAATTTGTCCTTTGGGAAGGTGCATAGAAGCCAGGACTGCAGGAACTCCGCCATGTTTGCACCCTCGATTCCCTCCCGAAAGCCCACAAAGCGGAGGTTGTTGTGTCTTGCCCTGTTTTCCGCATCGTCCACCTTCCACAGAAGCTGCTTATGAGAGGATTGAAGTTCCGCCATACCTTTCTTCAAGTCTTGTATGGTATCTTCGGCCTCCCCTATTCTAGTTTCTGATGCCGTCACTCGTTCCGCTGGATTTCGGAGGTCTTGTCGTAAGAGCGTCACCTCCGTGCCCACCTCTACAATTTTATTCTCCAGGGCCTCACGGGACGCATGTATGGCACCCATCAGGAGGGCTGTGTCCGAACGAGCACCGGAAGAGTAATCTTCTGGGGAAAGGGCGCAGTGGTGTAACGGTCCATCTGAGCAGGGGGGGTGGATCCTGACACGGGTGAGAAACAGGGAGCTCCACACCCTCAGGCGGGCAACCTCTGTACGGTTTGCTGGAAATCACCGCAATTATGCGTAGGAGGTCTTGCCCAGTGCCCTGCACCACGCGGAGCCCGCATGGAGCAGAATACCTGATGATGGAGGCGGAGTCAGTGCCCCGTCCAGTTGTGTTCGTCTTCCTCAAGTGTCCCACACTGCTCTTGCCGTTGCGCCCTTATCCGGAGGGAGGTGCAATATGGGCCCCCGAACCGAGCAGCACCCTCCACTGCCACCTGGGAACGATCGGAGGCCTCCTTTTACCACGATCTCTCACTCCTCAGGGACGGTGAAGCGAGGGGGGGGTGGGAGACGGGCCGCTCAAAGTTAAATTTTGGGCCCCCAATGATGTTGGCCCCTGTATAGTCCCACTGACTTTTCGGGATCCCCGCACTCTCGCCACAGCTCCAGGAGACCCTCTAGTGTCAGTTTTCTCAGAGGGCTCAGGCCGGTTCCCCCTCCCCGACCCGGTGGGTAGACGGGACGGGCGCCTCACTCTGCGTCCAGCCGCGGCCCCGGGTCCTCCAAAGCCTCCACTGTCAGCGCCGCTCTATCGGGGCCATCCCTCACTGCAGGTTTACGCTGGGCTGGTAGGCCAGACCCGGTGTCCTCACCCCCTCTAGACCACTCTCCAGCTCCCCGGGACCGAAGCAGCATCCCGTCGGAACCCCGGTCCACCTCCGTGATTTCAGCCGAGCCGGAGGGAGACGGAGCCGTACGTCCGAGGTGCCCAGCAATCGGCGGTATCTCCGGCCGCACTGCGATCAGGCTCAGCGCCCAAGCGGCGCCATCTTGGATTGCGTTCCAAGGCCTCCGAGCTCTTCTTCGCCGCCTCAGAAATAGGAATACCACCGCTCTCAGAATACGCTCTATGTCGTTAGGGGGGATCAGGGACCCCTGCGGATGGTAAAACTTCAGTTTTAAGAACTTCAGGCCATGAATAAATTTGTCGATTCGCTGAGACTTGCCGAAGCAGCGCAGGCACACGTCCTACTCGGCCATGTTGTTGGCCACGCCCCTCGGTGTCAGTTGCTTGTTGACCATTTTCTCGATTACTTTAACCGGGAATGGGAGCTGAGAGATGGGCCTGAAGTTCTTGAGGTCCTTGGGGTCCACCTTGGGTCTCTTGAGTAGGACGTTCATCTCGACATGTAGGCAACTTTCCGGGAAGGTGGCGGTCTTGAAGGAGGTGTTAATGATCTTGCGGAGGTGGGGTGCGATGATCGTGCTCATGATTTTGATGTTGTCATTGTCTTTGACGTGGGTCCAGGAGAGCAGGAGGTAGGTGTTGCTGGGGACGGTGATTCTGATGTTGGTGGGAGTCTGTGTGTTGAAGCTGTCATGGATGTCTGCGATTTTGGGGTGGAAGAAGGTGGCTAGGGAGTTGCAGAGGTCTTGCGATGGCAGGATGTTGTTGGAGTTTGAGCTGGGGTTGGAGAGTTCCTTCCCGATGTTGAAGAGCTCTTTGCTGTTGTGTACGTTGACTACGTTGGCAAGCAAAGTCAAGTAATAAAGATGAGGTGAGCATATCAATATCAGAAGTTACACCCATTTCACCAAAGAGAAACTCTAAGCAGTTCTTAAAATTACTGCAAAGCTCCAGCTCTGGAAGGGCACTGACCTCGTACTCACGAGCTGCCCCAGACAACAACACGGGAATTGAGAATGCTCAGTAGAGTGAAGCGCACACCTTACAGCCAGCCAGGATGCTGTTTCTTTCAAAGACAGTACTGTTTAATCAAGCCGAATAAAAATGATAACTGAGGAGTGCAGCTGAGTGGTGTCAGCCCGGTTGGTACGCCACTACCTGCCCCACCCCGCAGCACCAGATCACACCAGCAGGCTGCAGCTGTACCAGAGCTATTGAAAACACCAGGCTCATAAGTGACACAGCTGCTGGCCATGATGAAAGTTTGACCAGCACCATTACCGCTGCCCCTCATTACCATAACCAGGTATCAAGTTGTCGATGCTGGGGGCCAGACTCATTCAGGCGCCAACAGATTGAGGCTCTAGGGAGGCTGCATCCATCCTTGTGATTGTTCCCTTGGGCTCAGCTTCCAGCTTGTTTATGTGTAGGCCTACTCACCTGCGGCAATCTTGTGTGCAGGGGGTGTGCCAGGGCAGTCCTATGTGGAAGGGAAGTATGGAAGCGGGGATGCTGGGTGTAGAGTGGGAGAGTGTATGGGTTTCTCTGGTGTTTTTTGAGGGTGTGGGTCAAAGATTCTCAGTGTAGGCAGGGTTCTCATGCAGGGTCCCTTACTTCTTGTGGCGCTGCAGATAACTGCTGTTTATCTTCTGTGAAGCGCCGGGAGGGCGGCATGCTATTTTCGGGGTTAGGTGCTAAGTGCAGACCCCTTCATCCCTGTGGCGGCTATTACCTGCTGAGTGCATGAGTATAATCCCTAACTTGTTTTTCTGGCCTGCTCTGTCGGAATACAAGATCAAACCGTCTGGGGAAGCTAGTACTGGCCCACGTGGAGCGAGATTAAGTTTCAAGGTGGGGTCGCAGGTTCCCTTACCTGCTGCTGGTGTAATCACACTCTCTCCGTCCTGGGTGCTGCTGTCTTCAGAGTCGGCTGCAGCCGCGCTTCTTCAGGAGTCGAGTTGACGACTCCTTGCCGGCTGCGCTACAGCATGCATTCTGAGATGAGTTCAGTGCTGCCTGTCAGACACCACCAATCTTGCGGCTGTCTGGACTGGGATTGGACTGGCCACGTGTCAAAAGACAGTCACATTATTCCATTACTGTCACGTTTTCCGCTCGCACATGCCTGCTCACCAATATTTAAAGAGAGTGAGTCTCTTGATAGCAGCTCTTGGCCATCATTTTAACACTGACTGTGAGGTGTCATCATGTGACGAGTCTCACAGTGAGTAACACGTTTAACCTGAATTGATAGCCGGTGTCAAGGGGAAGTGAATAAACCTTGTTACATTGTAGTCTCTGCTCTTAGCCTTCCTAAGCCAGCCCAGTCACGAGCTAAGGCAGCCGTCTCAAGCCTGCGCGAGCAGAGCAAACCGTGGGCTGCAATCTGGATTTAAGTTTCTATCAGAGCACTAATAGTACTCTGGATTGATACTGAGGCACTACAAATACATGACTTTCCATTTCAGCGCAGTGATGCATTCCACCACGCTAAAATGCGTTCGTCTAACAGCTGATGCGTGCTACATGGCAGAGTTGAGGGAAACAATGGCAGAGATTAAAAAACTTAAAAAGGTAAAACCCAACAATATGGGAGGAATATTAAAATGTGAGGGATAGAAAAAAGGCAATGGGAAAAAGCAGGATAGGAAAATGGAGAAATAAAAAATTTCAGTTTCTGCACAATGAACAATTTACAAAACTGTTTACAAAACATATAATTGACACTGCATGCACTCTGACTCTAGGCTTGACCTAAAAAAGAGATATGATACATTTGTAACCTTTTTTTAAATTACTGGCGGGGTAGGAGGAAAGGCAGGGGATACAAGGAGGGAGGGAAGGAATTGGTGTTTGGGGCAACATGGGCAATGAAGAGTGTGGGAATTAAAGCAAGTTTTTTTCAGGATGGAGGTACAGCTCTGCCAAGTATCATGCATCAATGGTTAGACGAATTCAGTTAAGCATGGAAGACCTCATCACCACACTAAAATGCTTAGTCATGCATTTATAGCGCCTCCTATCACAGCGGCACTACTAGGCATAAGAAACTACAAATAGAATCAGACCACTGCAAAAGCGGGAGCAGCGTAGCCACGGCCTGTGGAGGGAGTTTCGGTGGGGCGGAGAGGCGGGCGGGGAAGGCGCAGGGTGGGGGGTGCTAAAAACTGGAGTATGGATAATTGAAGGTAAGTAAACAATTTAATAAATAAAACGAATTTCGTAGTGCACCCTGCATCGCATTTTGCGATGCAGGGTGCATCGCATTGTTGTAATATCTTGTATCTTGTAATACCTTGTATCCCCTAGGTTTCATCAGTTACCCCTTAGCCAGTCACCACTTGAAGTTGCCTTTTATTTGATAGCAGACTACAATAAACTTTCAAATTTTTTACATCATTCCATGAGATTTTACAACCAGTTTGTTTAAGGGATACCAAATATAATGGCCTATAACGGCTATAATATCTGGTCTTTCTTGGTTAAGAACTTACTAGCATTCAGTTAGATATGGTGAGCCCAGTGTTTCTATGCCAAATAGCACCCTTCCTTTTGCCTTCCAACATCGTTTAGCATGGAGATACCAAATATTATGACTCATGCATTGCTGTAATATCTTGTATCCCCTTTGGGTTACACTGTAGCCATTGACCACTTGAAGTTGTTTTCTACTTGATAGCAGACTACAGTATCTTTTCACATTTTGTACATCATTCCACAAGATTGTGCGTATGGTTCCCTTAGGTGATATCATAAATGATGGCCTATACCGCTTATTATAGTTGGTATTCCCTATGTTTCTTGGGTTAGAACATAACAATATTCAATTTGACATGGTCTTATGTTGAATGGGTGAGCACAGTATTTCTATGCCAACTATCACCCTCCCTTTTGCAGTCCATTATCATTTACTATGTGGATATCAAACATTATGGCTCACACATTGCTGTAATATCTTGTATCCACATACGTTTCATGGGTTATACTTTAGACATTGTCCAACTGAAGTTGTATTTTATTTGATAGCAGACTAGAGTTATTTTCAGATGTTTTACATCATTCCACAAGATTTTAAATCCTGTTCTCTCAGGGGATACTAAATAATATGGCTCATGCATTGCTGTTATATCTTGTCTAAGTTTCATGGGTTACCCTTTAGCCATTGACCACTTGAAGTCGACTTTTACTTGATAGCACACTACAGTAACTTTTCAAATTTTTTACTTCATTCCACAAGATTGTAAGTTCCGTTCCCTTAGAGGATACCATTTGATAATGGCCTATACCGGCTATAATATCCGGTATCCTCTGTAATTCTGGGGTTAGAACTTACTAGTATTCAAATTGACATGGCCTTATGTTGGATGGGTGAGCACAGTACTTCTATGCCAAATAGCGCCCTTCCTTTTTCTTTCCAACATCATTTACTATGCGATACCAAATACTATGGCTCTCGCATTGTGGTAATATCTCGTATCCCCTATGTTTCATTGGTTACGCTTTAGCCATTGACCAGTTGAAATTGCCTTTTATTACATAGCAGACTACAGTATCTTTTCACATTTTGTAAATCATTCCACAAGATTTTGCATCCAGACCCTTAGGAGATACCAAATATAATAGCCCATGCAGTTTATAATATTTGGTATCCCCAGTGTTTCTTGGGTTAGAAGTTACCAGGATTCAATTTGACATAACCTTATGTTGTATGGGGGAGCACAGTATTTCTATACCAAATAGCACCCTTTCTTTTTCTTTCCAACATCATTTACTATGGGGAAACCAAATATTATGGCTCATGCATTGCTGTAATATCTCGTACCCCTATTTTTCATGGGTAACCCTTTAGCCACTGACCAGTTGAAATTGCCTTTTATTTGATAGCAGGCTACAGTATTTTCCACATTTTATACATCATTTCACAAGATTTTAAATCCAGTACCCTTAGGGGATACCAAATATAATAGCCTGTACAGCCTATAATATATGGTATCCCCAGTGTTTCTTGGGTTAGAAGTTACCAGGATTCAATTTGACATTGCCTATTGTTGGATGTTGGAGCACAGTATTTTTATACAAAATTGTACCCTTCCTTTTGCTTTCAAACAGCATTTACTATGGGAATACCAAATATTATGGCTCATGCATTGCTATAATATCTTTTATCCCCTATGTTTCATGGGTTATCCTTTAGCCATTGACCAGTTGAAACTGCCTTTCATTTGAAAGCAGACTACAGTATCTTTTTCACATTTTGTAAATCATTCTACAAGATTTTACATCTTGTACCCTTAGGGGATACCAGATATATTAGCCTATACGTCCTATAATATTTGCTATCCCCAGTGTTTCTCGGGTTAGAAGTTACCAGGATTTAATTTGACATCGCCTATTGTTGGATGTTGGAGCACAGTATTTTTATACCAAATTGTACCCTTCCTTTTGCTTTCAAACAGCATTTACTATGGGAATACCAAATAGTATGGATCAGGCATATACCAAATATAATAGCCCATGCCGCCTATAATATTTGGTATCCCCAGTGTTTCTTGGGTTAGAAGTTACCAGGATTTAATTTGATATCGCCATATGTTGGATGGGGGAGCACAGTATTTTTATACCAAATAGCATCCTTCCTTTTGCTTTCCAAGATCATTTACTATGGGGATACCAAATATTTTGCTCATGCATTGCTGTAATATCTTTTATCCCCTATGTTTCATGGGTAACCCTTTAGCCACTGAGCAATTGAAATTGCCTTTTATTTGATAGCAGACTACAGTATCTTTCAATATTTTATACATCAGTTCACAAAATTTTACATCCAGTACCCTTAGGGGATACCAAATATAATAGCCTGAACGGCCTATAATATATGGTATCCCAGTGTTTCTTGGGTTAAAAGTTATCAGGATTCAATTTGACACTGCCTTATGTTGGATGGGAGAGCACAGTATTTCTATACCAAACAGCAGCCTTCTTTTTGCTTTCCAAAATCATTTACAATGGGGATACCAAATATTATGGCTCACTCATTGCTGTAATATCTCGTATCCCCTATGTGTTATTCGTTACCCTTTAGCCATTGAGCAGTTCTCATTGTCTTTTATTACATAGCTTACTAAGGCATCTTTTCACATTTTGTAAATGATTCCAGAAGATTTTGCATCCGGTACCCTTAGGAGATACCAAACATAATAGCCTAGACAGCCTATAATATTTGGTATCCCCAGTGTTTCTCGGGTTAGAAGTTACCAGGATTCAATTTGACATTGCCTTATGTTGGATGGGAGAGCACAGTATGTCTGTACCAAATAGCATCCTTCTTTTTGCTTTCCAACGTCATTTCCTATGGGGATACCAAATATTATGGCTCATGCATTGCTGTAATATCTCGTTTCCCATATGTTTTATCCGTTACCCTATAGCCATTGAGCAGTTCTCATTGCCTTTTATTACATAGCAGACTACGGTATCTTTTCACATTTTGTAAATGATTCCACAAGATTTTGCATCCAGTACCCTTAGGAGATTCCAAATATAATAGCCTAGAAAGCCTATAATATTTGGTATCCCCAGGTTTTCTCGGGTTAGAAGTTACCAGGATTCAATTTGACATTGTCTTATGTTGGATGGGAGAGCACAAAATTTCTATGCCAAATAGCATCCTTCATTTTGCTTTTCAACATCATTTACTATGGGGATACTGTAGTGTAGTTCCTATATTCCCAATAGGCTCTGTGCATTGGAATACCATTTACTATAGTTTAGACGTAGGACTGAAGTCGACTAGATCTCTATTGTATATATTAGACTTAATTGTGAGTGCCAGCTAGCTCAGAGGTCACTAGAAACATTTTCGAATTCACAAGAAGGGATTAGTTTCTGACAACCGCATAAACATGACAACTTTGTCTCCCAAGAATAAGAAATCAATCTCTAGAGTTGCGGAAACAATAGATAGCTATTTTACTAAGTCATTCGTGCATGCTTCGTTTCACCAGAGGTGCTGAGAAAATAGAGAGAGGGGCGTTTTTAATAAAAGTATTTATTGAACAGTCTTCTTTCTCAAGCATAAGAAATATACTGCTACAATCGTAATACCGGTAATAAAGTACAGAGTATATAATGCAAACAGTATTATAAAGTAGTACTGTAAAAGCATGATACGGTTTCTAAGCCATAAATTGCCTTAAAACGGATAAAATACATACATTGATATAATGATGGCTAAAAGTATTCAACTGGTGCTTCTAAAATACGCCTACCCCGGTGTACCTGACCTAAGCCTAGCACAAGGGAAGAAGTAAGTGAGGAGTAGTTTAAGTTTAGTATTTCTTGCCAAGAATCTAATCAAGAATTCTCTAAGGGTCTAATCAGCTCCGTACCTTGGTTTAGAATGAAGGAGGTCTTGTATCTCTCTCTCAGGACTCAATTTCCCAGCAATCCGCAAGGGTAGCCTGGAAACACTGGAGCTGGATTTCTCGGCAAGAGAAAAGACAGCGTCTCTCAGTGCGTCAGCTGGAGGGTCGGCTTCCTTCGGCTCTTGCTGCTGCAGGGCGTCTGGCAAGTAGTGAGTCGATCTGCTCCAAACCACTGTGTGTTTGTCTGGGCAAATGTAGGCATATTTATACCTTGAAGGTGCTGAGTTTGACGTGTGATTGGACATAATAACGTCACTCAAAGACTCAATTCTTTGATAACTCCAGGAGTTCTTGGATAAATCAATATTTAAACAGGGGGAAGTCCCTAGCTGCTGAAGGCGGGTTTTGGAAGTAGCCATGCCGTATTTGGGCTGCAAGGCTCAGGCCAAATATGGTACTGATTTCTATGCCTATATAAGGATTAGATAATGTATACCTATATTAGGGCATGAATCGAGAAAATTACGCTAGGGTCCTAGATTCATTTACAACAATACCACATATTATGGCTCATGCATTGCTGTAATATCTTGTATCCCCTATATTTCATGGGTTATCCCTTAGCCATCGACCAGTTGAAACTGCCTTTCATTTGAAAGCAGACTACAGTATCTTTTCACATTTTGTAAATCATTCTACAAGATTTTACATCTGGTACCCTTAGGGGATACAAGATATAATAGCCTATACGTCCTATAATATTTGCTATCCCCAGTGTTTTTCCGGGTTAGAAGTTACCAGGATTCAATTTGACATCGCCTATTGTTGGATGTGGGAGCTCACTATTTTTATACCAAATTGTACCCTTCCTTTTGCTTTCAAACAGCATTTACTATGGGAATATAAAATAGTATGGATCATGCATTGCTGTAATATCCCCTAAGGTTCATAGGTTACCCTTTAGACATTGACAACTTGAAGTTGCCTCTTATTTGATAGCAGACTACAGTATCTTTTCACATTTTTTACATCATTCCACAAGATTTTACGTCTGTTTCCCTTAGGGGATACCACATATAATGGCCTATTCTGCCTATAATATTTGGTATCCCGTGTGTTTCTCGAGTTAGAATTTAGCAGTATTCAATTTGACATGGTCTTATTTTGGATGGATAAGCACAGTATTTCTTTGCCAAATAGCACCATTCCTTTTGCTTTACGACACCATTTACTATGGGGATACCAAATAATATATCTCATGCATTGATGTAATATCTTGTATCCAGTACGTTTTATGGGTTACCCTTCAGCCATTTACCACTTGAAATTGCCTTGTATTTGATAGCAGACTACAGGGTCTTTTCACATTTTTTTACATCGTTCCCCAAGACTTCTCATCTGGTTCCCTTGGGGGATACCATATATAAGTGCATATACTGCCTATAATATTTGGTATCCCCAATGTTTCTTGGATTAGAAGTTACCAGGATTCAATTTGACATCGCCTTTTGTTGGATGGGAAAGCACAGTATTTCTTTCCAAAATAGCAACCTTCCTTTTTCTTTCCAACATCATTTACTATGGGATACCAAATACTATGGCTCTCGCATTGCGGTAATATCTCGTATCCCCTATGTTTCATTGGTTAGGCTTTAGCCATTGACCAGTTGAAATTGCCTTTTATTACATAGCAGACTACAGTATCTTTTCACATTTTGTAAATCATTCCACAAGATTTTACATCCGGTACCCTTAGGAGATACCAAATATAATAGCCCATGCAGCCTATAATATTTGGTATCCCCAGTGTTTCTTGGGTTAGAAGTTACCAGGATTCAATTTGATATCCCCATATGTTGGATGGGGGAGCACAGTATTTCTATACCAAATAGCACCCTTTCTTTTGCTTTCCAACATCATTTACTATGGGGGAACCAAATATTATGGCTCATGCATTGCTGTAATATCTCGTATCCCCTATTTTTCATGGGTGACCATTTAGCCACTGACCAGTTGAAATTGCCTTTTATTTGATAGCAGACTACAGTATCTTTCCATATTTTATACATCATTTCACAACATCTTACATCCAGTACCCTTAGGGGATACCAAATATAATAGCTTGTACGGCCTATAATATATAGTATCCCAGTGTTTCTTGGGTTAGAAGTTATCAAGATTCAATTTGACACTGCCTTATGTTGGATGGGAGAGCACAGTATTTCTATACCAAACAGCAGACTTATTTTTGCTTTCCAACGTCATTTACAATGGGGATACCAAATATTATGGCTCACTCATTGCTGTAATATCTCATATCCCCTATGTGTTATTCGTTACCCTTCAGCCATTGAGCACTTCTCATTGTCTTTTATTACATAGCAGAATAAGGTATCTTTTCACATTTTGTAAATGATTCCAGAAGATTTTGCATCCGGTACCCTTAGGAGATACCAAACATAATAGCCTACACAGCCTATAATATTTGGTATCCCCAGTGTTTCTCGGGTTAGAAGTTACCAGGATTTAATTTGACATTGCCTTATGTTGGATGGGAGAGCACAGTATTTCTGTACCAAATAGCATCCTTCTTTTTGCTTTCCAACGTCATTTCCTATGGGGATACCAAATATTATGGCTCAGGCATTGCTGTAATATCTCGTTTCCCATATGTTTTATTCGTTACCCTTTAGCCATTGAGCAGTTCTCATTGCCTTTTATTACATAGCAGACTACGGTATCTTTTCACATTTTGTAAACGATGCCACAAGATTTTGCATCCGATATCCTTAGGAGATACCAAATATAATAGCGTATACGGCCTATAATATATGGTATCCCCATTGTTTCTTGGGTTAGAAGTAACCAGGATTCAATTTGAAATTGCCTTATGTTGGATGGGAGAGCATAGTATTTCTGTACCAAATAGCATCCTTCTTTTTGCTTTCCAACGTCATTTCCTATGGGGATACCAAATATTATGGCTCATGCATTGCTGTAATATCTCGTTTCCCATATGTTTTATCCGTTACCCTATAGCCATTGAGCAGTTCTCATTGCCTTTTATTACATAGCAGACTACGGTATCTTTTCACATTTTGTAAATGATTCCAGAAGATTTTGCATCCGGTACCCTTAGGAGATTCCAAATATAATAGCCTAGACAGCCTATAATATTTGGTATCCCCAGGTTTTCTCTGGTTAGAAGTTACCAGGATTCAATTTGACATTGTCTTATGTTGGATGGGAGAGCACAGTATTTCTATGCCAAATAGCATCCTTCATTTTGCTTTTCAACATCATTTACTATGGGGATACTGTAGTGTAGTTCCTATATTCCCAATAGGCTCTGCGCATTGGAATACCACTTACTATAGTTTAGACGTAGGACTGAAGTCGACTAGATCTCTATTGTATATATTAGACTTAATTGTGAGTGCCAGCTAGCTCAGAGGTCACTAGAAACTTTCTCGAATTCACAAGAAGGGATTAGTTTCTGACAACCGCATAAACATGACAACTTTGTTTCCCAAGAATAAGAAATCAATCTCTAGAGTTGCGGAAACAATAGATAGCTATTTTACTAAGTCATTCGTGCATGCTTCGTTTCACCAGAGGTGCTGAGAAAATAGAGAGACGGGCGTTTTCAATAAAAGTATTTATTGAACAGTCTTCTTTCTCAAGCATAAGAAATATACTGCTACAATCGTAATACCGGTAATAAAGTACAGAGTATATAATACAAACAGTATTATAAAGTAGTACTGTAAAAGCATGATATGGTTTCTAAGCCATAAATTGCCTTAAAACGGATAAAATACATACATTGATAAAATGATGGCTAAAAGTACTCAACTGGTGCTTCTAAAATACGCCTACCCCGTTGTACCTGACCTAAGCCTAGCACAAGGGAAGAAGTAAGTGAGGAGTAGTTTAAGTTTAGTATTTCTTGCCAAGAATCTAATCAAGAATTCTCTAAGGGTCTAATCAGCTTCGTACCTTGGTTTAGAATGAAGGAGGTCTTGTATCTCTCTCTCAGGACTCAATTTCCCAGCAACCTGCAAGGGTAGCCTGGAAACACTGGAGCTGGATTTCTCGGCAAGAGAAAAGACAGCGTCTCTCAGTGCGTCAGCTGGAGGGTCGGCTTCCTTCGGCTCTTGCTGCTGCAGGGCGTCGGGCAAGTAGTGAGTCGATCTGCTCCAAACCACTGTGTGTTTGTCTGGGCAAATGTAGGCATATTTATACCTTGAAGGTGCTGAGTTTGACGTGTGATTGAACATTTTGTATTTGTATTTTGTATTGTGTATTTGTAAAGCGCAACTATCGCTCCGGAAGGAGCATCCTGGCGCTGGTTAGATAGTATGCATACATTTACAGAAGCAGAATTTGATGGCGGCCATGAAATATTCATCTGGGAGATTGAAAATCCATGTTTTTAGTTGTTTTCTAAACTGGGTTTCTTGAGTTTGGGACCTGAGATTTTTGGGCATGGAATTCCAGGCTCTAGAGGACAGATAGGTCAGGGTTTTACCACCTTTGGTTTTGAGGTTGAATTTAGCTAGTTTTTTCAGGTTGTCATTAGAGGATCGTAGCGTCCTGGAAGGGTTGTAATGGGGGTAACGCCTGGTAAGATACTTAAGGCCTGTGCAATTGAATGCCCGGAAGGCGATGATTAGAATCTTAAAGAGTATCCTTTTATGCAGGGGCAGCCAATGAAGAGTTTTCAAGGCAGCTGATACTGAGGATTTCCTGGGTAGTTTTAGTACTAATCTGGCTGCTGAGTGTTGAACACTTTGAAGTTTTTTCAGTGTAGATTTTTTCACTCCTGCCATCAGACCATTGCAATAGTCTAGGCGGGCAAGGATTAGAGCCACTGCTACAGCCTTTCTTGAGTCAGTGGGTAAGAAGTCAAAGAACTTTTTAAGAGATTTTATGATACCAAAGCAGCTTCCTGCCACATTCCTGACATGTTGGTCAAAGGATAACTCAGTGTCAAACAGGACTCCGAGATTTCTTGCTGTCATTACGGTCTGGGGGGGAGCGGTGGAGTCCTCTGGCCACCATAGGCTGGGACAGAAATTGGCATTTTTTCCCATTGGGAGGATTTCTGTCTTGCTGGCGTTACATTTAAGGTGGTTTTTTTCCATCCAGTGGAAAACGTCCTTCAAGCAGTTTTTAAGATTTTGCTCAGCATTAGTGGAATTTTCATCTAGTGGCACAATGAGTTGAGTGTCATCGGCATACGATGTCACGAGTATGCCGAATGATTCAATCAGGGAGATAAGTGGGATCAGGTAAACATTAAAAAGTAGAGGGCTCAAAATGGAACCCTGAGGGACTCCAGACCGAACCTTTTTTTCTTTAGAGAGGAAAGGGCCTAGTGCGATGGTTTGGGATCTATCTGTTAGAAAGGATGTTATCCACGCTAGAACTACGTCTGAGATACCAATATCTTTTAATCTGCCCAACAGTATAGAGTGCGAGATGGTATCGAACGCCGCTGTAAGGTCCAATAGGATCAGCACGGCGTTCTTTCTTTGATCCTGCAGCAGCTTTATGGAGTCTGTCAATTCAATCAATGCTGTTTCCGTAGAATGATGAGGACGGAACCCTGACTGTTGGGGATGGAGGACGTTGTATGTTTCTATATGGTTTTTTAGTTCTTTGTAGACCATCTGTTCAGTGATTTTTCCCAAGACTGGGAGGAGTGAGATTGGGCGTAGATTAGTGAGGTCTGAGGAGGATTTATTAAGCTTTTTCATCAAGGGTTTTACAATTCCCTGTTTCCATTCCCGTGGGACTATACCTGTGTTGAGGGAGGAGTTTACAATCTTATTTATGATGGGATTCACCACTTCAATTAGCTGATGGAGAATTCTTGGGGGGCAGGAGTCAGAGGGTGCTCCTGATTTACAGGCTAGGATTACTTCACCTGTTTGGGATAGACTGACCGGTGTAAAAATTTTAAGACTTCCAATTGTGTTTTCTCCCTGATCAGAGAGGGTAGAAGTCTGAGAGACTTGGTGTATAGGAAAGTCTTTCTGTATTAAATCAATTTTCTCCTCGAAGAAGTCAGCTATTTGATTGCAGAATTCTTGGGATGGAGGTATTTCGGGCTGTAGCGCTCTGGGGTGAGTAAAAGTCTTAACTATCGAAAACAGAGTTTTTTGTTTTTGTTTAGCTTCCTTGATGGCATTGATATAGAATTCTTTCTTGCCAATTTTTATACTGGAATGATATACCTTCCTCAGCTGGATATATGAGTATCTGTCTGCAGGGTCGTAAGTTTTACGCCAATTGCGTTAGCATTTTTTACATAGTAGATGGGCTTTGGCTAAATCTGTGGTGAACCAGGGGGCATTTGTCTTGCCTCTTTTCTCCGTTCTTCGGGAACGTTTGGGTGGGGCACGTGATTTAATCTCATGCTGCATCCAGCTATGGAAGCGTTTTGAATCATGTTCTACGTCACCAGTCAGACTAGGGATCTGTGTCTGAATGATGGGTTTGAGCTTGAAACTTTCCTCTACCATTGTCCAGTTAACGTAGTTCTCTGAATGTAAACTGGATTTAATTAAATTCTGGGGACTTGAGGTTTTAATGCAAAAAGGGATCAGACTGTGATCTGTCCAGATTTGTGGGACAGGCGATTGGGTTTCTAGAAGGGGAAAGTTCGTACAGACCCCATCTAATATGTGTCCAGCTTGATGTGTGGGCTGTTTGACCCTTTGTTGAAGGTTAAAAATTTTTAAGGTCTGATGAAAGTTAAGTGCCTGTAAGTCAGCTTTGGATTCGAGGTGCAAATTAAAATCACCCAGGAGAGTAAAGTGCGGGTATCGGATGAGGAGCTGACCTAGAGAGTCACTAAGAGATTCTAAGAATCTAATTGCACTGCCCGGGGGGCGGTATATTAGTCCTACTGAGAAGGAGGAGGTCTCGTTTAATTTGATGGAAAAACCGAGGCCTTCTATTCCTTTGAGGGGGTCTAAATTGAATGTGTGGCATTTGAAGTGGTTTCTTAACACCAAGGCTACTCCTCCACCTCTCCCCTTCAGTCTGTCCTGCCTAAAGATGGTATAGCCTTGTGGGAGGGCGATGGCTAGGTCTGGGTTACTATTATCAGAGAGCCAGGTTTCGGTTATGAGGAGGCAATCCAGGTCTAACTCAAGGATGAGATCTTTTATATCTTGGCTATGGTTACACATGGAGCGAGCGTTAATCATCCCTCCTTTAAAGTATGAAATATTATCGACCAAGTCGATTAGAGGAGCTTTTGTCTTGACATAACAACGTCACTCAAAGACTCAATTCTTTGATAACTCCAGGAGTTCTTGGATAAATCAATATTTAAGCAGGGGGAAGTCCCTAGCTGCTGAAGGCGGGTTTTTCCAAGAAATCGTTGTTAATTCTCGGAATTTAGTGGAAGTAGCCATGCCGTATTTGGGCTACAAGGCTCAGGCCAAATATGGTACTGATTTCTATGCCTATATAAGGATTAGATAATGTATACCTATATAAGGGCATGAATCGAGAAAATTACGCTAGGGTCCTAGATTCATTTACAACAATACCACATATTATGGCTCATGCATTGCTGTAATATCTTGTATCCCCTATGTTTCATGGGTTATCCTTTAGCCATCGACCAGTTGAAACTGCCTTTCATTTGAAAGCAAACTACAGTATCTTTTCACATTTTGTAAATCATTCTACAAGATTTTACATCTGGTACCCTTAGGGGATACCAGATATAATAGCCTATACGTCCTATAATATTTGCTATCCCCAGTGTTTTTCAGGGTTAGAAGTTACCAGGATTCAATTTGACATCGCCTATTGTTGGATGTGGGAGCTCAGTATTTTTATACCAAATTGTACCCTTCCTTTTGCTTTGAAACAGCATTTACTATGAGAATATAAAATAGTATGGATCATGCATTGCTGTAATATCTCGTATCCCCTAAGGTTCATAG
Source organism: Lissotriton vulgaris (assembly GCF_964263255.1). Taxonomy (NCBI): domain Eukaryota; kingdom Metazoa; phylum Chordata; class Amphibia; order Caudata; family Salamandridae; genus Lissotriton; species Lissotriton vulgaris. Next base: position 1,346,698,632 of record NC_141693.1, on the reverse strand, counting down.
GTTACCCTTTAGACATTGACAACTTGAAGTTGCCTCTTATTTGATAGCAGACTACAGTATCTTTTCACATTTTTTACATCATTCCACAAGATTTTACGTCTGTTTCCCTTAGGGGATACCACATATAAAGGCCTATTCCGCCTATAATATTTGGTATCCCGTGTGTTTCTCGAGTTAGAATTTACCAGTATTCAATTTGACATGGTCTTATTTTGGATGGATAAGCACAGTATTTCTTTGCCAAATAGCACCATTCCTTTTGCTTTACGACATCATTTACTATGGGGATACCAAATAATATATCTCATGCATTGATGTAATATCTTGTATCCAGTACGTTTTATGGGTTACCCTTCAGCCATTTACCACTTGAAATTGCCTTGTATTTGATAGCAGACTACAGGGTCTTTTCACATTTTTTTACATCGTTCCCCAAGACTTCTCATCTGGTTCCCTTGGGGGATACCATATATAAGTGCATATACTGCCTATAATATTTGGTATCCCCAATGTTTCTTGGATTAGAAGTTACCAGGATTTAATTTGACATCGCCTTTTGTTAGATGGGAAAGCACAGTATTTCTTTCCAAAATAGCAACCTTCCTTTTTCTTTCCAACATCATTTACTATGGGATACCAAATACTATGGCTCTCGCATTGCGGTAATATCTCGTATCCCCTATGTTTCATTGGTTAGGCTTTAGCCATTGACCAGTTGAAATTGCCTTTTATTACATAGCAGACTACAGTATCTTTTCACATTTTGTAAATCATTCCACAAGATTTTGCATCCGGTACCCTTAGGAGATACCAAATATAATAGCCCATGCAGCCTATAATATTTGGTATCCCCAGTGTTTCTTGGGTTAGAAGTTACCAGGATTCAATTTGATATCGCCATATGTTGGATTGGGGAGCACAGTATTTCTATACCAAATAGCACCCTTTCTTTTGCTTTCCAACATCATTTACTATGGGGGAACCAAATATTATGGCTCATGCATTGCTGTAATATCTCGTATCCCCTATTTTTCATGGGTAACCCTTTAGCCACTGACCAGTTGAAATTGCCTTTTATTTGATAGCAGACTAGAGTATCTTTCCATATTTTATACATCATTTCACAACATCTTACATCCAGTACCCTTAAGGGATACCAAATATAATAGCTTGTACGGCCTATAATATATAGTATCCCAGTGTTTCTTGGGTTAGAAGTTATCAAGATTCAATTTGACACTGCCTTATGTTGGATCGGAGAGCACAGTATTTCTATACCAAACAGCAGCCTTATTTTTGCTTTCCAAAGTCATTTACAATGGGGATACCAAATATTATGGCTCACTCGTTGCTGTAATATCTTGTATCCCCTATTTTTCATGAGTAACCCTTTAGCCACTGACCAGTTGAAATTGCCTTTTATTTGATAGCAGACTAGAGTATCTTTCCATATTTTATACATCATTTCACAACATTTTACATCCAGTACCCTTATGGGATACCAAATGTAATAGCCTGTACGGTTTATAATATATGGTATCCAAGTGTTTCTTGGGTTAGAAGTTATCAGGATTCAATTTGACACTGCCTTATGTTGGATGGGAGAGCACAGTATTTCTATACCAAACAGCAGACTTATTTTTGCTTTCCAACGTCATTTACAATGGGGATACCAAATATTATGGCTCACTCATTGCTGTAATATCTCGTATCCCCTATGTGTTATTCGTTACCCTTCAGCCATTGAGCACTTCTCATTGTCTTTTATTACATAGCAGACTAAGGTATCTTTTCACATTTTGTAAATGATTCCAGAAGATTTTGCATCCGGTACCCTTAGGAGATACCAAACATAATAGCCTACACAGCCTATAATATTTGGTATCCCCAGTGTTTCTCGGGTTAGAAGTTACCAGGATTTAATTTGACATTGCCTTATGTTGGATGGGAGCGCACAGTATTTCTGTACCAAATAGCATCCTTCTTTTTGCTTTCCAACGTCATTTCCTTTGGGGATACCAAATATTATGGCTCAGGCAGTGCTGTAATATCTCGTTTCCCATATGTTTTATCCGTTACCCTTTAGCCATTGAGCAGTTCTCATTGCCTTTTATTACATAGCAGACTACGGTATCTTTTCACATTTTGTAAATGATGCCACAAGATTTTGCATCCGATATCCTTAGGAGATACCAAATATAATAGCGTATACGGCCTATAATATATGGTATCCCCATTGTTTCTTGGGTTAGAAGTAACCAGGATTCAATTTGAAATTGCCTTATGTTGGATGGGAGAGCATAGTATTTCTGTACCAAATAGCATCCTTCTTTTTGCTTTCCAACGTCATTTCCTATGGGGATACCAAATATTATGGCTCATGCATTGCTGTAATATCTCGTTTCCCATATGTTTTATCCGTTACCCTGTAGCCATTGAGCAGTTCTCATTGTCTTTTATTACATAGCAGACTACTGTATCTTTTCACATTTTGTAAATGATTCCACAAGATTTTGCATCCGGTACCCTTAGGAGATTCAAAATATAATAGCCTAGACAGCCTATAATATTTGGTATCCCCAGGTTTTCTCGGGTTAGAAGTTACCAGGATTCAATTTGACATTGTCTTATGTTGGATGGGAGAGCACAGTATTTCTATGCCAAATAGCATCCTTCATTTTGCTTTTCAACATCATTTACTATGGGGATACTGTAGTGTAGTTCCTATATTCCCAATAGGCTCTGCGCATTGGAATACCATTTACTATAGTTTAGACGTAGGACTGAAGTCGACTAGATCTCTATTGTATATATTAGACTTAATTGTGAGTGCCAGCTAGCTCAGAGGTCACTAGAAACTTTCTCGAATTCACAAGAAGGGATTAGTTTCTGACAACCACATAAACATGACAACTTTGTTTCCCAAGAATAAGAAATCAATCTCTAGAGTTGCGGAAACAATAGATAGCTATTTTACTAAGTCATTCGTGCATGCTTCGTTTCACCAGAGGTGCTGAGAAAATAGAGAGACGGGCGTTTTCAATAAAAGTATTTATTGAACAGTCTTCTTTCTCAAGCATAAGAAATATACTGCTACAATCGTAATACCGGTAATAAAGTACAGAGTATATAATACAAACAGTATTATAAAGTAGTACTGCAAAAGCATGATATGGTTTCTAAGCCATAAATTGCCTTAAAACGGATAAAATACATACATTGATAAAATGATGGCTAAAAGTACTCAACTGGTGCTTCTAAAATGCGCCTACCCCGGTGTACCTGACCTAAGCCTAGCACAAGGGAAGAAGTAAGTGAGGAGTAGTTTAAGTTTAGTATTTCTTGCCAAGAATCTAATCAAGAATTCTCTAAGGGTCTAATCAGCTCCGTACCTTGGTTTAGAATGAAGGAGGTCTTGTATCTCTCTCTCAGGACTCGATTTCCCAGCAACCCGCAAGGGTAGCCTGGAAACACTGGAGCTGGATTTCTCGGCAAGAGAAAAGACAGCTGGAGGGTCGGCTTCCTTCGGCTCTTGCTGCTGCAGGGAGTCAGGCAAGTGGTGGGTCGATCTGCTCCAAACCACTGTGTGTTTGTCTGGGCAAATGTAGGCATATTTATACCTTGAAGGTGCCGAGTGTGACGTGTGATTGGACATAATAACGTCACTCAAAGACTCAATTCTTTGATAACTCCAGGAGTTCTTGGATAAATCAATATTCAAGCAAGGGGAAGTCCCTAGCTGCTGAATGCAGGTTTTTCCAAGAAATCGTTGTTAATTCTCGGAACTTAGTGGAAGTATCCATGCCGTATTTGGGCTGCAAGGCTCAAGCAAAATATGGTACTGATTTCTATGCCTACATAAGGATTGGATAATGTATACCTATACAAGGGCATGAATCGAGAAAATTACGCTAGGGTCCTAAATTCATTTACAACAATACCACATATTATGGCTCATGCATTGCTGTAATATCTTGCATCCCCCATGTTTCATGGGTTATCCTTTAGCCATTGACCAGTTGAAACTGCCTTTCATTTGAAAGCAGACTACAGTATCTTTTCACATTTTGTAAATCATTCTACAAGATTTTACATCTGGCACCCTTAGGGGATACCAGATATAATAGCCTATTCGTCCTATAATATTTGCTATCCCTAGTGTTTCTCGGGTTAGAAGTTACCCGGATTCAATTGGACATCGCCTATTGTTGGATGTGGGAGCACAGTATTTTTATACCAAATTTACCCTTCCTTTTGCTTTCAAACAGCATTTACTATGGGAATACCAAATAGTATGGATTATGCATTGCTGTAATATCTCGTATCCCCTAAGGTTCATAGGTTACCCTTTAGACATTGACCACTTGAAGTTGCCTCTTATTTGATAGCAGACTACAGTATCTTTTCAATTTTTTTTACATCATTTCACAAGATTTTACGTCTGTTTCCCTTAGGGGATACCACACATAATGGCCTATTCCGCCTATAATATTTGGTATCCCGTGTGTTTCTCTAGTTAGAATTTACCAGTATTCAATTTGACATGGTCTTATGTTGGATGGATAAGCAAAGTATTTCTTTGCCAAATAGCACCATTCCTTTTGCTTTACGACATCATTTACTATGGGGATACCAAATAATATATCTCATGCATTGATGTAATATCTTGTATCCAGTACGTTTTATAGGTTACCCTTCAGCCTTTTACCACTTGAAATTGCCTTGTATTTGATAGCAGATTACAGGGTCTTTTCACATGTTTTTTACATCGTTCCCCAAGACTTCTCATCTGGTTCCCTTGGGGGATACCATATATAATTGCATGTACTGCCTATAATATTTGGTATCCCCAATGTTTCTTGGATTAGAAGTTACCAGGATTCAATTTGACATCGCCTTTTGTTGGATGGGAAAGCACAGTATTTCTTTCCAAAATAGCAACCTTCCTTTTTCTTTCCAACATCATTTACCATGGGATACCAAATACTATGGCCCTCGCATTGCGGTAATATCTCGTATCCCCTATGTTTCATTGGTTAGGCTTTAGCCATTGACCAGTTGAAATTGCCTTTTATTACATAGCAGACTACAGTATCTTTTCACATTTTGTAAATCATCCCACAAGACTTTGCATCCGGTACCCTTAGGAGATACCAAATATAATAGCCCATGCAGCCTATAATATTTGGTATCCCCAGTGTTTCTTGGGTTAGAAGTTACCAGGATTCAATTTGATATCGCCATATGTTGGATGGGGGAGCACAGTATTTCTATACCAAATAGCACCCTTTCTTTTACTTTCCAACACCATTTACTACGGGGGAACCAAATATTATGGCTCATGCATTGCTGTAATATCTCAAAAGCCCTATTTTTCATGGGTAACCCTTTAGCCACTAACCAGTTGAAATTGCCTTTTATTTGATAGCAGACTAGAGTATCTTTCCATATTTTATACATCATTTCACAACATTTTACATCCAGTACCCTTAGGGGATACCAGATATAATAGCCTAGACAGCCTATAATATTTGGTATCTCCAGTGTTTCTCGGGTTAGAAGTTAACAGGATTCAATTTGACATTTTCTTATGTTGGATGGGAGAGCACATCTTATATTGTAAGCGCTAGGTTGTTCTATTAGATTATTGCTTTGAGGAGCTCTTGGGGGATGTAATAGGAGCTCAACTTGCTGGGGGAAGTGGTCACTCTCTCCTCCCGGTTTTATACAGTAACTCAAGATCTTGGTGAAAATACCGGAGTCCACGAATGTGTTGACGAAGGTGGAATTGGTTTTGTTTGAAATCCTTGTGAAATTGGCTGGTTGACCTTGTGGAAAGCAGCCATTGAGCAAGCACAGGCCAATTATCTCTAGGGCAGTTGTACAAGATTTCCCATAGCGATACATTTTTTAATAGTTTGTTATTACTGAGGGTAATTACTTCATGACTGTTGCAGTGTATTGTTGATTAGGTTGATGGGGATTTGTTTTCACAAAATGCATATTGGAGTCTCACAATGGTAACATTTTATGTTGAGGAAATGTTTTTGGGAGTCATTTTAGGATTGTTGCTAGTGAGGTAATGTGATCAAGTTTACTCTTCTGGCTGGGATGGATGTGAACATTGCAAATTAACAGATTAGCATTGCAGGTGTTGAGTTGTGGTCCTAAATCTGGATATAATTATAGTTTGTTGCATTGTATCCATGCCAGACCGAGGCCTACCTGGTTTGTTGCCACCAAAGGTGGGCTGCTATATAAGTTGAGCATCCTCCCGCACCTCTGCCCTCTTTTGATTTTTTTGTTGCTTCTTGTTGATAATCCTTGAAGGCTATGATTGCTGTGGGATGCTCGGACCAGGTTTCCCAAAAGGAGGAGAATGTCAAAGTTGTGAAGAAAAGAAATGAAAATTGACTCCCCCCCCCCCCCCCCCCCCCCTTGCTTCGAAGGCCTTTCACATTCCAAGAACAGAATTTTAAAAGGTAATTGGGAGATGTTTCAGTTGTACTGGGTTTTAATCATGTCACTCTTCTTACAGGAGCAGGGCCCTGTGAGCTTTACAGGGAGACCTGTCTCATGGAGCTCGAAGCTCCGGCGGCTGCTGTATGGATGATGCATAGATTTTCTAGACAAATTGGGTATTTTCCTGCTGGGCCAATTGCGCCCCTGAAGGTACTGGCTGACACTGTGCTGGTTTTTGGTGGATGGGTCAGCTGTGGCTGTAGGGGGCTGGGATACCTCTCTGGCTCAATTCTTTTTAGTACAATACCCCAATTTAGAAAGCAGCCTCTACAAATTCAAATTCATTCATTCATCTGCCCATCTCTTGTTCATACAGCTATACCATCTTTCAGCGCCTTGATGCCTTCGGGTTTAGTTGCGCTCTACAAATTCAAATTCATTCATTCATTCATTCATGCTGCCAGACCTCCGTGGCTGGTTTTGAGCTGGACCAAGTGATCACCGTTACTTCAGGACCTGCCCTTTCTCGTTTGGGTTTGAACTCAATGCCTTCTATTTCGTGAGTTGTTACATGATTTTAGGTTTCAATTGTGTTGACAAGTTCAGGAGTGCATTTCTGTTCAATGTGTCTTGGCGTCCTTTGGACCTATAGAAGGGAATAATTTCTAGTCTCGGTATGGCATCACCTATGATAGCTTTGTGGTAGTGTATGGCCCCTGGACTATCCCTGGCCCCTGCCCGGGTTTCTACTTCTGAATGGTGCAGGCACTGGGTGTGGTCAGAGGTGGTAGCTTCAAAAAGTGGGTGAGCCCATTGGCTGTTTCGGGCCCCAAAGCCTTTTTGTGCCTCTGGCAATTGTCCAAGGAGGTTCTGATTGATCGGGCTTGTGATGTGTGCTGGCCCATTTTCGCGCCTCTTGCATTTGCTGTGGAAGGTTTTGATTGCTCAGGCTAATGGCTGATACTGTGGGAATTGTTTTTCTCAAAGGGCACGCCCAGGCTAATTTTGATTCACGATGGATTATACCACGATCTTGTGGGGCCATGCTCTGGAGCCAGACTTTGCCTATGGGTAGGCTTCCGGGGCAGACAGGTGTACGAGAGTGCTCAGAGGTTGAGGTTACTTGTTTCCGAGGGAGAGCTATTTGAATCGCTGGTTAAGGTCCATTGTTGCCTTTGGATTTCTAGGTTTCTGAATTAAATGTTAGAGCCAATAAAATCACCTCCATTGTGTTTATAAATGGGGTCCACCTGGGTGATGAGGATGATGGAGAGGGCTGAGCTGACTTGTTTTGTGTTGTGAATGAGGTGGCATTGGACGCTGGAATTTCGTTGTTTTAGGAAATACCTTCAGGGGTGTTATTATAGATGGTGAGGCCGTTTTTGGTCTGGAGTCTGATTGGGGAGAGCAAGGCATTGTAATCATGCTTGGGTCTGGTGTTTATGGTTATGTTTAAGTGAACCTCATCTTCGTCACATGTGTCTTCGAAAGGGTTGAGTAACAATTCCTGCCACTCTACTGATGACTCCAATGATTTTTCTACCTGTAAAATATCTTAAACTTTGTGTGTAAAGAAGGGGGTGATGAATGAGCTGACTATTCCCAAAGGTAATAACTTGGGGTGAAATTATAGTTGAGGCCCTGCTTTGTTGTTCTATTTCAGTGGTATGGTGTGCGCTTTGACTGTTGTCTGTGTGGCGGGTGTTTTTATAGGTTTGTCTATCTGAGGTACAAGTAAAGTTGGTTGAGATGACCTGGGCGTTGCCATGCCTGGGTTCTCTGGGGATTTAAATAAAATCCATCATTTTAATGCTCCTGAATCTCCTTTTTTATAGGTTGAACGAGCAAGGCTGGTATGGTTGACTCTGATGTGCAAGAGTAGTCTCCATCGGATACTTTGCTGGCTGCATGGATTTGCACTTGGAATTCCTTTTCGTTACTGCTTTGACTGTTTCTCGGATACTGCCAGAGCGTCGAGCGGGGCATGAGGTTGCTTGCCCTTGCTACACTTATACGTGGGGTTGGCTTGGGGGCAATGGGGTGATAAAGTAGTTACGTCTAACTACCTTTTCCACTTTATGGAGTTCGCTGTTGTGAGCTTACTGTTGGGGAATGGCACAGAGGAGCGAAAATTCTGTAAGATTTTTTGATGAGTTGTAAGTTGGCTCTCCCCCTCTTTCTGTTGTTGATACGGCTCACTTCTTCTGGGGGCCTTGTCAGAATACTTAAAGGCTGCCTTAGTGACGCTGGGATTGGCTTGAGCCCATCAGAAGATGGGAAAGGGCAGAGAGAGAGGAGGGAAAAGGAGCTGCCACCTCCACCCGCCTGTAACTTTCGCTGCTGAGCTGCCAGTAAGCCAGGCGCAAAGAAGGCACCCGATTGTTGTGCTGTTGATGAAGGTTTTCGCCTATAGCTTTCTACTTGGATAAAGCCCCTTAAATAAAGTGCTCACGCCACAGCGTTATCAATACGCCAGGTGTAGAGCGGGCACCTGTTTATTGCGCTGTTGTTGAGCGCTGTTAGACACCGTTTTTGGGCCAGTGCAGTGAAAGGGCCGGGAGGAGTGCCGATGGGTGGGGTGCGAGCGGGAACACACTGCATCACCTGCAAGCCACACCCAGACCTGACTGGGCTGCTTTTGCAGGAGCCCGGGTTCACGCTGGGCAGACAGTAGCTATTACCTCCTGCTCGTCCCCTCACCTCCAAATGCAGCTGCTGTATCCTGCTGCCAGGCGACAGGTCTGAAGTAGTCTACAGTATTCAGGAGTAGAGTCAACCCTTTTTTCCCAGTTTGGGACCGCTGTACACTGCTCAGCTAAGCCCCCAAATCAGGGTGCAGGCTGGTTGGCTGGAGACAGAGATTGGGGATCACATGGAGTCGCACTCGCAAACCGGGCAGTGAACTTGTGAGCCTGTGTGCCCATGATCCTCACCCAGAGCCTCACCTTAGTTCAAACCTGCGGACCTGCGAGCACCAGCCGGACCAGTCCCTGACCTCGCCTCTCTCCTATGCTGCGCCCTGCTTCAGTCCGGGTGCCCTGGCCAAAGGGCGGCATTCCTATTTTCCTGCTACCGGTCTGCTACCGGTCCTCTCTGTGCATCTGTGGACCCGCCTCTGCCTCTGCATCTACAAACAGATAACTGCCACCTCCTGACCCTCATCCGAGGCTCTCGTGGTCTCTCCTCACCGGTACCGCAGGGTTACGATCCCCACTGCAAACCTCAGGCTTGTCCCACTTCTCTTCGGGTGTGGTAAAAAAAGTATATGCAGCCATCCAGAATAACTTTAAAATTGGCGGGATACAGCAACATATATTTCAAGTCAATTGCTCTAAGTCTTTGCTTAACCCTGCAGAAGACCTGCTGCTGTAGTTAGACAGCCCTAGTGAAATCCAGGAAAATACAGACAACAAGGTTCTCGATCTTCAGGTCTCCTGTTTTTCACACCTGCTCGAGGTCCTCATTCCGGTCTCTATAGTTGAGAAATTTAGCAAATATAGTTCTGGGGTGGGGGCCTGCTCTCTGAGATGGGGCTAAGGATCAATGGGGCGAATCTCAACAGGGCTGCATCTGGGATTGCCGTCTTAATCCACATACCTAAGGTTACACCTGCAGGAGCTCCCCTCTGCATCCCCCAGACTTGCCTCCATCGCACCTGATCAGGCCTCCAGTGTGGTGACTGCTGTCTTCAGTTGTGTGAGCTCTTTCCTAATTTCTGTGACCCGCGTCTCCATTTCTATTGATCGTTCAGCCACTTTGCACAGGTCAGTGTGGAGCAAATCCACGTCAAACCCCATGGCCCCAATTTTTGCCTGTACTGCAATACCTGAAGCTTCAATGGCTGCCAGGATATGAGCTCCGAAAAGTTTCACAGCACCCGAGGCGGTTCAATCCTCCCAGAATGGTGGAGCTTTGCCCTTCACCTTAGCAGTAAACTGATCCATTTTGTTTGTTGCATGTCCCACACCTGTCTATCCTTGCCTGTCATGCACCAGGGAGTGGGCCTACTGCAACACTGAAGTACAAACCTCGCCCCACCACCACACACCTCCAGAGGAGACCCCCAAGCAGACCCAAAGGTACAGAAAATATGCATAAGAGGCAATTATGAACCAGCAGCAGGTGAGTATTCAACTTCTGAGATCTGAATTTTAATTGTCAATGTCCCAGGGGAGGCGAAGCAATGCAGACCAATCTTTTCAGGCTTCTGACCAGAACAGCCGCCTGAAACTGAACTCAGACAAGACAGAAGTCCTCATCCTGGGATAATCGCCCTCCGCCTGGGATGACTCCTGGTGGCCCACTGCCCTGGGCACCACCCCCAAACCAACGTACCATGCACGCAACCTGGGCTTCATCCTGGACTCCTCCCTCTCGATGACCAGACAAGTGAACGCCGTCTCGTCATCATGCTTCAACACCCTGCGCATGCTCCGTAAGATCTTCCGATGGATCCCCACCGAAACCAGGAAGACGGTCACCCAGGCACTCGTCACCAGCTGACTGGACTACGGAAACACCCTCTACGCCGGAATCACAGCCAAACTTGAGAAAAGACTTCAGCGCATCCAGAACACCTCCGCACGACTCGTCCTGGACATCCCCCGACACAGCCACATCTCCGGCCATCTGAGAGACCTGCACTGGCTCCCCGTCAGCAAAAGGATCACGTTCAGGCTCCTCGCCCACAAGGCACTCCACGACCTGGGCCCCAAGTACCTCAACAACCGCCTGACCTTCTACGCACCCACCCGCCAGCTACGATCGACCAGCCTCGCCCTCGCCGTACCACGCATTCGCAAAGCCACCGCCGGGGGAAGATCCTTCTCCTAACTGGCAGCCAAGACATGGAACTCCCTCTCGATCCACCTTCGGCTGACCCAGGATCATCTCTCCTTCAGGAAGCTCCTCAAGACCTGGCTCTTCGAGCAGTAGCGGACCCCTCCCCCCCCAGCGCCTTGAGACCCTTCCGGGTGAGTAGCGCGCTATACAAATGCCCATGATTGATTGATTAATTGATTGATTGATTGATTGATCCAATAGCAGCCAAAAGGGCAATGGTATAGCAGAGGGACCCAAAGTGTATAAGCCAGTTATCCTGTGGTGCAGATCTACCCTCAACTGGTGGTGCAGGAGAATGTGTAGACCTCTCTATGAGCCTGCAGCTATTTTTCCCAACCCCTATTTGGCACCTGAATTCTTCCCAATCAAAGTGACAGTGGCCCTACAACTCTAGTGTGATCTGAGGCAATCCCGGTCCCCACTCTATTTTGTATTGCAACCACAGCGGGGGCAGTACCCTCTACGCTGCTCTCAGATTCACCACCAGCGCTCTTCTCCCGGTCACCACTCTTGGTTTAGTGCCACTGTGCGACTAGGCCTCCCGCTGCTGGGAGCGGGTGGCCCTCTTTGCGATAGGGCGTCCGCAGCCTACCAACGATCATGCTGAAGGTCCCAAGGTACCCTACTGTCCCCCGCCTGCACCGCGCTAAGGCCACACTTTGTTTTTGGTTTTTTGGAGACTCTGGGGTGGCAGGATACTTCAGGATAACTTTTTGCAGGGCCGGAGTAAGTGTTTTTTGATATCATTCAGCAAGCTTTCACATTTGATTCCTTTGGGGGATACCAAATATAATGGCCCATAGGGGCTACATTATTTCGTACCCCCTATGTTTCTCTGGTTAGATTTTAACAAGATTCAGTTTGATATGGTCTTATCTTGGCTGGGTGAACACAGTATTTTTCTGCCAATTGGCACCTTTCCTTCTGTTTGCCAATACCTTTTACTATGTGGATACAACATATTACGGCTGATGCATTGCTGTAATATCTTGTATCTCCTACTATTCAATAGTTACCTTTTAGCATTTGACCAATTGGTGTTGTCTTTTGGTTTGATACCAGATTGCAGTCTCTTTTTACATTTTTTATTTAATTCCACAAACTTTCACATCCGTTCCTTTCAGGGATACCAAATATAATGGCCCATACGGACTATAATATTTGGTATCCCCTAGGTTTCTAGGGTTATAACTTACCAGGATTAAATTGAACATGATGTTATGTTGCCTTTGAGTCTTCTAACATCTCTTACTTCTTACTTCGGGGATAACAAATATTACTGCTGTAATATCTCGTATCCCCTACTTTTCATTGGTTACCCTTTAGCCATTGCCCAATTAAATTTGCCTTTTATTTGATAGCATGTTATAGTACTTTGTTGCATTTTTTATAACATTCCACAAACTTTAACATTCGATTTATTTGAGGGGGCCTGGCGGACACCACGCACGGCTCCAGCATTAAACCGTGCAAACCTGCAGCCCGAATCGGGCAGAGAGCCGGGAGCAATGATACACTGTCTAGAAGCTGCCGGAGCATCCATTTGAGGTTGATACCAATGTGGGCATGATGGTGAAGCCCAATTCTACTAAGAACCCCACCCCGGGCACTGGGGATGCACCGGGCCCTTCCGCCCCTCCTGATAATAGAGTTGGCACTCTGGACCACTCCACAGTCACTCTGTACAGTTTTAAAAGATATTGTAGGAAGCCGGATCTGTATAGACTATACCAAAATGAGGTATAGTGTGCACATAGTCCAGTGGAACCCCAAAGGTAGCCAGAGGTAAAAGAAGATAATACCTTACTCCCTATTTGTGGTGGTGTGGGCGAGCAGTAAGGCTTTATCCTAGGGTAGTGTTAGGCATTTATTGTACAGATTCAAGCAAGAAATGATGTCACACGCTCAAACACTGAACTCAGACCAATTTTGTTTGTAGAAAAATATTATTCAGTTATTTTAGTTCTAGTACCAAGCCAAGCCTGGTGCAAGTAAGTGAAATAATACTTTCACAGTATAAAAACTTGCAATTATAGTTGAACGTTGGTTCGAATGCAGTTGGTTGAGTTACAGGTGAGTCAACAGTTTGAAATTACTTTTCAGTTACTTTACAGATTACTGTGCACATTACTTCTTACATGGCTTTTTAAGTTACTTTTGCTGACCAGTGTGATATGTGGCACACTGGGGCATCTGGTAGACAAAAGGTAAGTAATACAGTTTTTGTATATTTGCAGTTTTTCTAGTTTTTGTACAAACCAACTACTCACTTAGAAGATTTTTCACAAGAAAGCAGTCAATGTAGTCCTATGGGAGAAAACAATGTTATTGACTTAACTGTAAGTACTTTGGTATGGGAGTTGGTGTTCTATGTTTAGCACCAGGGTTCCCTCAGGGTCAAGGATGCACTCTTCAAGGACCCTCAGCGGCAATAGGGCGGCTGGGTGCAGAGTATTGAAGCCCAATGTTATCCAAAGGGGGATAGGGGCCTCCGGTTGGTGGCTGCTCACGAGCAGGCCACAATGTTGTGGGAGCAAAGCTCCTGGTGACAGGCTCAGGGCAAAGGTGGATCTGTGTTAGCACCCAAAGTGCACCCGAAGTGGCGCAGGGGCAGCTGGGTACAGGGTGCTGTTTTGGTGTTGGGTTCCCATTAATTTCAATAGAGATTCTTCGGTTGCAGCAAACACTGCAGGTGCGAGGACGTAGATCTTTAGGAGGCGACCACTGGTTGGAAAGGTAAGTTGGGATGCTTGGACACTATCGGTAGGGCCACCCAAGGCTGTTGGACGTTGAGTGCAGGGGAGTCTTTAGGAGTCTGGTTTTTCTTACCAGCTCCACTCGCGGTTGGGGGGTTCCTTTAGAAAGGGGCTGCATGCATCGATTGGAGATTCGAGGCAGGCCAGAGATCACCAGATCTCAAGTCAGGGTCGCTGGGGAGACCTGCTCGTGATGTTGGGCCACTCAAACCCGGGCCATGGGCATCTGATGCAGAGTGATGCAGACTTGCGGATTTTGGCCTGAGACAGAGTCTATGGGTAATTCCAGGGGATGTATGACATCACAACGCATGCTTTTACATCGCATGCTTTTACATCGCAACAGCAGGCGTAAGAAATTGACGCTTTTGTGTCCTAAAAGTGGCGCAGTGAAATCTTATAGATAGTTGTTACATCTTTCCATGACCTCAATTTGAATTATTCAATATTCCTTAATAAGAAAGGATCTTCTTGTACATCTCTATGAATCTGTTGGACGTTTTAATCATACAGCATCTAGAAATTTGAAATTTACACGTTATATTCAGCCCTGAAGAAGTCCGGTGACGGACGAAACGCGTTGGCTCTTTGGCGACTATTTTTATGAAAAATGAAAAACTGAATAAAGGAAAGAAAATTGAAGATTTAAAGCTTCTTGTCTATATATTCATTGGGAAAACGATCTTGACAATGTTATATGTGACTTAACAAATACTGAGACAAAAAAATATTTTTCTTCATAAACTGTATTTATAAACTTGAAGGGTGCTGTCCATTTTCTAAAGTTTGGCTTGCCAAGGAAGTAGAGTTTCCTTATTTTCCTTGTTTGAGGTTTGTATAGGGATTACATTCCTGGTTCTAGCACCTTCGCCTTGGACTGAGTCACGGTATTTAAATAGTGGTGCAAACTTTGTTGCCTTAATCCCTATATAAAACTAAATCTTATAGATTTCACTGCGTCACTTCTATGACCCTGTCTTGCGTCAGAACGGCCCCCCTGCATACATTATACCTGGCGTAGGTATAATGTAGCGCAGGGTTTTACAAAGTGACGCATCTACCTAGATGCGTCACTTTGTAAATATGGTGCAACAAGGCACATTTTTTACGCTGCTGGTGCGTCACAATAAGTGACGCACCGGCGGGGTAAAAGTGACGCATGACCTCATAAATGAGGCCCTAGATTTAGAGGGGTTGCAGGTAGGTAAAGGTCAGGACCAATGGGTCTCTTCCTTTGGGTGGGTACACTCCCTATTATGCCACCCTCCAGTGGGAGGGGGCACATGCCTCTCTCTGGTTCGCTGGGTCACCCCATCTGCAAGATGGTGGGAACTGAGAGCTGTGCTTTACCTTGCCTCCCCACCTGAGGGGTGGGGTTAGCAAAGGTGGGCACACCTCTCTTCCTCACTTGGTTACCTGACGATTCTCCCACCCAAAGTGGTGGTCAGAACCGGTGGGGACCAGTTGCTGGAAGCAGCAAATGCGTGGGGTAGCTCACGAAGACCGCAAGCCTTTGAAGCGTCCCCTTCGTGAACCCTGCCCATCCTGGGGGAGGGAGGCTTGGCACCTTGTCCCAGGATGTGCATTGTTTTAGACCACCGAAGCAGCAGGCTCTTGACTCAGTGGTCCAGAAACATGTCTGGTGGTGGCAGCAGGTGAGCAGCCACTCAGCCAGGACACTAGAGTTAGGTCGTTTTTCAGGGGGCATCTCTAAGATGCCCTCTGAGTGCATTTTTCCTTAAATCCCACATTGGCATCAGTGTGGGTTTAATGTGCTGGGAAGTTTGATACCAAACTTCCCAGTTTTCAGTAAAGCCATTATGGTGCTGTGGAGTTCGTAATGACCAACTCCCTGCACCTAATACTCTTAATGGCATTACTGCACTTACAATGTCTAAGAATTGGTTTAGACACTGTAGCTGTACGGAGCTCATGCACCTGTACACTCACCACTGATAGAGTGCACCCAGCTAAAGGGATGGCTTACCTATGCCAGGGCAGTGGGGTGTAAGCATGGCACACGTGATGTGTGCCATGTCGACTCTTCACTTTATTCTGCACCAAAACATGCAGCCTACAATAGCAGTGTCTGTGTTTATAAAGGTACAGGGCCTCTAAGTTTGGCACAATAAGTGCTGCAGTCCTTAGAGGCCTTCCATGGCCATAGTGCCCTTGGTACCTATGGTACCATTTACAAGGGACTTACAAGTGGCCAAAGATTGTCAATTGGATTTTGTAGCAATGCAGTTTAGGGAAAGAACATAGGCCCTGGGTACCTGTTTGGCAGGAACCCAGGGCACACTCAGTCAAAGCACATCAACAGTTTGGCAAAATGTGGGGGCAACCATTCAAAAAAGAGGGCACTTTCTTACAGATATTGCATGCAATTCTGGACATAAAAGCCACACTTTTGTCCAAGATTGATGCAGTCACCTTGGATGTGAACCTGCTCTGTACGGGTCACATGAAACAGGTGGAAGGTGTGGAAGATGCTGAATCCACTTTAACCATGGTGCGACCCACATTGCAGGAACTCCAAACCCAACTGAAGGAAATGAGGGCAGATGTGACCTCGCTACAGCGTTGGGTTGCGGAGTTCCGCTTAAGAAGTAATAATGTCCTCTTCTCTGGCTTTCTGGAGTGTTCATTAGGCCTGAGTATGGAACTCTTCCTCAAACAGTGGTTGATGACCACAATGCTAGCAGGCATTGTACCCACATTCTTCTCTGTGGAGAGAGCACATGGTCTACCTTGGAGGCCACAGCCACTAGGGGCCCAGCCGAGTCCTGTAATTATGAAACTACTTAATTATAGTGACAGATACTTGATTCTGCAGTTGTTTTGGATTAAAGGTCCCTGCCACTTTGAGGACAGCAGCATCACAGTTACCCAGATTTTACTGTGGAGCTGCAGCATCTTCGCAACTCACATATGGTGGACAAGCAATGCCTCCGGGAGCTAGGTCTGAAGTATGCTCTTTTCTAGAATGCTCAACTTAAGGTGATGGATGATCAGTGAACCCATTCTATCTTGACTCCTGCAGATGCATAAACCTGGTTACATGCCAAGGGAATTGCAAAGCCCATATCAGATGACCGGAATGGTAGTAAATGCTGACATCATAACTGATTGGTAGGAGGAGTGGGGGACCCATAGCTTCCCCTTCACTGCACAGATGGACAGGGAGCGAGCACAGGTAGGGGAAGTGATGCTGCAATATGGCCAGAATCCTTTTGAAGCATTGTGCTCAGACCGGGTCTCTGACAGAGTTGGATACTAATGGCTCCTAGGCCTCTGCTGGGGAGGACTCCCGGGAGCTGAGGTTAACGCCATGGCTGGCAGATGATCTGCTATGTAGGGTGATTTTTTTCTTAGCTGTGTGATAAGTGGTGTGGACTGCCCACCCGTGACTGTTGTAGACACCTTGGGGCCTCTTGAGCGAGGGTGGGACGCCTAAATCATTGGAGCGGGCCTGTGTATCCGTGAGCCCTGACCTCTCCAAACAGGACCTGCATTTTATTACACATTTCACTTTGGTTGTTGTTCATTCATTGAATGGTATGGCTGGGGAGTCTTGGTCAGGGAAGGCGGGTTACAAATCTTGTGTTTTCTTTCGATACACAGATAGAGTCTCCTATATATCCCTGTACCACACCAGTCTCTTGATCATCAATGGTGCGTTTCAGGAGACACGCACACTGAAGTTGTGGGCAATGGGACTCGTGGAACACAATGCTTCACTACTTACAACCAACACCCAATTGGCACACCTACGGGCCACACTACCCCACACTATAACTTGCTGACGTAGAAAGTGAGGGGCATGGGCACTTTCACAAAGAGATACTGGGTTCATACATATCTTAAGTGCAGCTGCGTAGACATAGATTTTTTGCAAGAGATGCGTTTGACACAGGCAGAGCTAGAAAAAGTGCATGCGAAATGGAGGGGACAGGTTTAACTGCTAATGACGTTATGGACCTTCAGGTTCCAGACAGAGGCACTTCAGAAACCTCCTTCAGGGAGGCCCTGTGAACACATATTACCCACTATTTTGAACGTAACACAGACACCACCTCCACAAGAGCACTGGAGTGGGATGCCCACAGGTTGGTCATCAGAGGGCAATGCATTGCCATTATGGTGTGGGGTCGTGATCAAGGAACTCCTGGACATGGAGTTGAGACTACTTGCGACAGAGATGTCATGTTGGGTTGACGAGATGGAAAGACGCAAGCAGCTGAGAAAGAGTCACCGGGAGCTAGAGGTGCGGTTGGGGAAACATGACTATAGGCACTGCCTTGCCCATCTCCATGCGGAGGAAGAATCGCTCAGGCAAGCTATTGGCATGGCTGGTTAAAGAAGACCAGGAACGCCCCTCAATAGAAGTAATTAAGTTAGGGAGTGGCACTGTGGTTAATACATAAGTGGAAATTAACTTTTGCGAATTCCTATTTATTCCTGTAGACAGCCCCCCCACCTCATTGACAGGATCAAGGGGTTTCTTAATGGGCTTCCGTTACAGTGGCTGAATCCGCTCCCATGAGCGGAACTGGATGAGCCCCTGCTATCACCCAAATTGCCCAAAATAAAACCCTGGGTATGGATGGACTTACAATAGATTATTATGCCACCTTCAGTTTACATCTTTACCAGAATTTCTTGGAAGTTTTAAATGAAGCAAGGTAGAAGGGTCAGCTCCCAGACTCGCTCCGTGACGTGCTGGTAGAGGTTCTGTCAAAACTGGGCCAGGATACCCCCGAAGTCCACTCATATTGGCCGCTCTCCCAATTAAATATAGAATATAAGATATTAGGGAAGGTCATGGCCAATAGGCTTCTCCCTGTTGCTAATTCCCAAGTGCATGTAGATCAGTCTGTGTTTATTCCAGATTGCAATAACTTCCTCAATATACGACGACTACTTATTTTGATGAAAGCTGCCTCGAGTGAGAGGGGGGAACAGCTTGCGGTGTCGCTTGACATAGAAAAGGCATTTTGCATACTGGGTGGGATTACCTACTGGCGACGTTGCAGGAAATGGGCACGAGGTGGGCTACCTGAGTTAGATACGCGCCCTCTATAAGAACCCGACAGCAAGAGTCAGGGCGGAACAGTTGGTATCTCACAGCTTTAACATACATAGGGGCACCAGGGAGGATTGCCCCCTGTCTCCGTTGATTTGTACCCTGGCCATGGAGCCCCTGGCCTGCTGCCTGCACTTGAAAGGGCATCTTTGGAGTCTCCTGGAACATGACGAATACCATATCATATCTTTATAAACAGATGATGTCCTCATTTATCTGTGTGATGCCACTGCCACACTTCCAGCCCTTATGGAGATACTGGAGAAATTTGGAATTGTGTAAGGCCTCAGAGTGAATTGGTCTAATTCTTGCTTGTTCCCTTTGGTGCACAGGTCTACCACTTGAGCAAGGACCTTGTGGAGAGTAATGATAACATGGGTAGGGTCCTGGACTCGATCCATAAATACCTCCCTTTCTGGTTGTCCTCGCCGCTGTCCCAGCTGGGCCGGCTGACTATCTCAAAGATGCCTAACCTGTCACAACTCCTGTACTACTTTGCAGCGTTAACCACTTTCACTTGCCAAGTACTTCTTTCGGGACCTCCATGGTCTCCTGCTGGAGCTAATATGGGGTGCAGGCAGGAGGCGGTAGAACTCTCCATACTCCAGGGCCTGCTTCTTGAGGGTGGTCTTGGCACCCCCAATTATGAGTTGTAATATGCAGCAGCTGCAGTGGCTGATGCGCTGGTTGGGCAGGAGAGATCAACCTTTTGCAGGCTTCTCGGGGGCGTGGCTGCGGAAAGGCTGCTCCGTGAGCAAGCTCCGTCGGCCGGAATCTGATCCTTAAACGATCATGTACAGAGAGAGCTGCTGCGGCGTCTTTTGTAGCGGCTCGTGCTGCGGTGCAGCCCAGGACCAGATAGCTGGTTTCCCAAGGACGGGGAGTGCTGTTTGACCGAGCGGTGCAGAGGTGTATTGCGAAGCGGCTGCCCTGCCGGCCCTCTGCATGCGCCGCGTCTGGACTAACATGGAAATTTAGCCCGGGGCTGTCTCGCGGTCCCTGACCTAGTCCGGGCGGCGCTGCGGGGGAGCCTTCACACATAGCCTAGCAGTGGATTCGAGCCGGGCTGACTGCTGGAGGAGGTCTGGTAAGCTGCGGTGTGCCAGTGTGTGACAAGGCCTTATCTGTGGGGAGCTGTCATTTGTGGCAGTAACTCTGGTGCCTGGAGGCGAGAGGGGACTGACCGATGCATGTGCTTGGCTGCTGCATCGTTGCCGGTGTGGTGGAAGAGGCTGTGGGAAAGCTGTTGAGTACAATGCTGCAGTGTGCCGCCCTGGAGAGAAGTGCTTCACGAGGTGTTATCTCCTGGTCTGCGGTAGGCGCTGCAACATTGCTGCATTTTTACTGAGGCATTGTTCACCATATGTACGTAGCGGCATTGGGGGCTGCAGCTTAAGCACACCGGACTCTGTGGTGGCCAGTGGGGCGAGTCCCCTAGCAGTGCGCGCCCCGTGGTAGGAAATGGGCTCTTCGTTGGGAGGTCACGCCGCAGAGATTGAAGTGCATGGTGCTCCGTCATTTCGCTGCAGTGAGATGTCCTTGCTGAGCTGTGGATGGAGGTAGCTCTGGTCATTCTCCCAGGCACTGTGTTGGGACTGCTGGGCTGTTGCTAGCTGTAGTGTGACCAGGGACCAGAGAGGCTGCACGAGGAAGGTCTCTACTATCCAGTTTTTGGTGGGGTTGGCTATTCACAGGACGTGGTGGTGTTGTAGTGGTGATAGGTGGTGCCGTGACCCCGAAGTTCATCTCACCAATGTACATAGGGCGGTGGGCCGCAGACCGAACTTTGCTGTCATGGGCAAGACGGATGCAAAACAGCCCAAACTGACTTTCGACAATAAGCGTTCCACAAGGCAGACAGACCATGACCCTGATGCCCAGGGAGGTGGTACTCATGAGTCATCAGCGGAAGATCACGGGGAAGACCTTCGCACCCTTAGGTTGGAAATGGGCTCCAGTTTGAGAACCATCGACTCCAAGCTAGACACTCTGACTGTACAATTGGACTCTGTGAAAACGCAGGTGGCTACACATGAAACACGACTAGATGGCCTCTAAAATCGACACATGGAGTTTCATGAGTTTAAAGTTGAAACTAAAGAACAATTGTTGCACATGGATATGTTGCTGAACATCATTAGGGCCACGAACGAAGATTTAGAAGCAAGGTCTCGAAGGAATAACCTCCACTTTACTGGTATTCCAGAGACTACCGCCATTTCTAAGATGGAGACCTTCGTGACGGACCTTCTTCATGAGCTATTCGACCCTCATTTATCATCAGTATTTGTAGTGGAGAGGGCACACAGGTCTCTGAGGACGAGACCTCCTGTGGGTGCTACACCTAGACCAATCCTGGCCAAGTTGTTGAATTATCAGGATAGGGATCTTATTTTGTGCCTGGCCAGGGAAAAGGGCCAGATCTTACATAAATGTAACACTATATCCTTCTATCCGGACTTCACGCCGGCAGTACAGGCGACGCGACGTGAATTCCTTCCCGCCAAGCGTGTCCTTATGCAAGCTCAAATCCCCTAAACCCTCCTATACCCAGCCAAGTTGAAAGTCTCACATGATGGTACTGCTCACTACTTTACAGATGTGAAATCTGCTTTGAAATTCGCAAAACATGTGAGGGGTAAAAAGGCAAAGGTCACGGGAGCTTCAGTGGAAGAGTCATCGGGCCATTTAAGTGAAAATGACTAAGAAAGTCCCTCGTCTTCTGCTCACTTTGCCCTTACGTTTTGCTGAGCTGAACAGGTGGTGCTTGAACTCTGCTGCCTGGCACATCCCTCTTACTAATTTCTCCTTTGTTTAAAAGTGCGATGTCTTGGGGCCTTGCGGTCCGAGTGCATTTTATGTTAACTATGTTTACATCCTATCATTAGCTGCGCGCCTTTCTACAGTACTCCCGGCCACCCTGTGTAAACGGAGAAGTTCGCATGTGTCACCTCGCCCTCATGGGAGATCTCCCAGTGTTTTTTTGTGTGTTCTTGTATGCGAGTTTTGGGGTGGGTATGCTGCAACCTGATTGGGGGGTTGGAGTGGGTTGGGGGTTGGGATTGTTTTCCTATTTGTAGCCAGCATGTTGGTACGTTCCATGTCAGGACAGAAGACTGATATTGGGTGTTGGCACGTCATCTCAACTTGCACTGTTTATTTGAGAGTTGTACTCTAGACCACACGCTAATACGCTAAATTTTCTTACATGGAACATTAGAGGATTGAATGATAACAGGAAAGCCAGAATGGTACATGCCTACCTCACTAGACACAAAATTGATTATTGTCTTCTACAGGAAACTCATTTGCATGTCAAACCATCGCAAAGATTGCGGCTCAGTAGGTGGGGTAATGTATATTCAGCTGTCTACTCCAATTATGCTGGCAGGGTGGCGGTGTTGGTTAGGAGGGGGGTGGATTGGCGGGAGGACCACACATTTGTCAACCCAAAGGGGAGGTATATCCTTGTACATGGTAAGCTGGGAGGTATGTCTTTGGTCTTAGTAACAGTCAACGGGCCTAATGTGGATTCACCTGAATTATTTCACTGTGTCTGGGCTAAGATAAGGTCGACTGGTTGTACCACAGTACTGTGGGGGGGACTTCAATGTTGTGTTGAATGATGTGTCTGACAGGCGAGGTGCGGCTCGAACGTTGCACCCCAATGCGAGTGCCGCCCTGAATGCTATTATGGCTGATGGGGAGCTACTAGATATTTGGTGGTGTCGTCACCCGCCACTTAAAGAGGGTACATGCATTTCAAGTTATCATACTGCATGGTCCAGGCAGGATATTTGGTTAGTCTCGTGGAACGTAGCGACCTGGACCTCAGAGGTCCAGCATCTGGTGCGCTCCCTGTCGGATCATGCCCTCTGTCTGCTCTGGCTGAGACTCCCTGGCACGCCACCCGTGCATTTTCCTGGCGCCTGCCCCCGAATGCCCTTCTAGATGAGGCGTTCAAGGAAGAAATCCGCTCTGACATCCCTGATAACTTTGCCCTCAATGTTTCTCAGTAGACACTGAAGCTTCCCTATGGGAGGCGTTTAAGGTGGTTATTAGAGGACAGTGCATCGCAAGGCAGGCTGGAGTGCTGAAGGCTATCAGGGGTACACTTGCCTCGTTAGAAACCCAAATATGAGACCTTGAGGCTCGGTTCTGCTCCACAGGTGAGCCGGGTGATGCGGCGCATCTGAAAGATAAACTGTTGGAATTTGCTGAGGAGTCCCAACGTGAGGTCAAATTCCTTGGTAAATACGCTGAAGCTCGCAGATATGGTGAAGGGGGTAGACCGGGCCCCACACTGGCAAACATGATTTACCCATCTAAATACGCTATGTTCGTGCACGAACTATGCACAGCAGATGGGGATGTTATCAGGGGACAGACGAAAATATTGGATGCTTTTTCTTCATTTTATTCCAATCTCTACACGGCTATGCAGGGGGCGTGCCCGGAGGAGTTGCAGGAATTATCTTGAGTCCGTAGACTTAGTCTGGCTCAACAATGTCCATAGGAAGTATATGGATCTCCCTATCACGGTGGAGGACGTAGCCCAGGTGATTAAAAGTTTAGCACTAGACAAGTCTCCAGGGTCAGATGGCCTGACCACCTCGTTTTTTAAAGCCTACGCGGAAGAACTGGCGCCCAGACTTTTGGCAGTTTATGAGGAGGCTCCCCAGGTGGGTGTTTTACCCCAGTCCATGAGAGAGGCAGTAATTATAACCTTGTTAAAACCTGGAAAGTCTGGGACTAAGATGGACTCTTACAGACCCCTGTCTTTGTTAACCGTTGATGTTAAAATACTTGACAAGCTAATCGCCAACAGTCTAGAGCCTTTGCTTCCCATGATTGCGCTCCCAGATCAATCGGGTTTTATCCCTGGGAGGTCGACTGCCCACAATTTGCGTACACTTTTCTCGGTACTCCACTATCTCCATCCGGAGGTGCATGCTGCCGTTATATTTTTAGACGCCACAAAAGCGTTTGACACACTTGAATGGCCCTACCTGTTTGACATACTAACGGGTATCGGATTTAGCCCACTTCTTATTAGCCGTATCAGGTTACTATATACTTTGCCGATAGCCCAAATTAGGGTGAATGTCTTGATTTACGATTCACTCTCAATATCACGTGGCATCAGACAGGGGTGTCCTCTTTCGCCCCTGCTCTTTGGCATTGCTATGGAACCTCTAGCCGCCCGACTTCGTCAGCTTCACACTGCCCGGGGCATTGGCTTTAGCACTAGAAGCCTACTTATCTCACTGTATGCCGATGATTTGACTTTGTACATCATTAACCCCAAAGAGACTTTGAACCCTGTACTTTGTAAGTTTATTCGCTTCGGAGAGCTGGCGAGAGTTTCAGTAAACTGGTCCAAATCAGTGGTATTTCCATTGACGGATGGCACGCCCCAATTGACGTCCGAGTTTCCCTTGCACTGGGAGCAAGAGGCTGTTAAATATTTAGGGATATAGCTTAGCTGGGACACGCAAGAGATATGGAACATGAATTTTGGGAGGGCGGTCACATGGCTGTAGGAGAAGGTCGTGCTCTGGTCCAAATTGCCCTTATCCGTGGCCGGAAAAGTAGCCCTAGCTAAAATGGTTATCTTGCCGAAGTTTCTTTATCTTTTCGTAAATGTGCCATTCCCACTCACTAAACATTTTTTTTACCACCCTTTGATCGCAGCTGATTTCCCTGGTTTGGGCTGGGGGGCAGGCCAGAGTCCCTTGGGACCTTTTGACTCTTCCGCTGAGGCAGGGGGTATTGGGAGCTCCTGACATGCATTTGTATGTGCTGTGCGCTCAGGCTCAGTTCTTGTATTTCTGGGTCCATCCGACATCGAGGGGATGTGGACACGGCTGGGACTCTGCGGTGGGCGAGCTGCAAAAGAGAGCTGGCATTCCCTTGCTTTACGCCCCTTCCACTCCACTGGCGCGTAATCCCATCCTTCCCTGTATTCGGGATGGGGTCAGTAGTAATCTAACTAACAGACTGTCTTTGCATACATTTGCAGATCTGTACCCCGAGAACACTTTTAGGTCACCTCCCGGGCCAGACACTGACCAAGCGGTGCCGTTTGCTGAGCTATTTCTGTATCATAAACTATGCACAGCATGTCGTGCGCTATGGAATGGCTTTCCTGTGCCCCACCCGCCCCCCACACTGCCTGCCTTGGAGAGCATTCTGAAGTCTCCCTCACCCCGTAAACTCGTCACACCCTTTTATACCCAAATGCAAAACACAAATCCGGTAGCGTCGCCTAAGTCCTTGCAGTGCTGGAATAGTGAACTTTCCACTCCGCTTACAGAGGACCAGTAGGACTTCGGCTGTAACCAGCTCACTGAACTTTCACTGAACTATAGATTGCGCTTAATTCATTTCAAATACCTGCATAGATATTACCGGACACCTGTAGGTCTGCACCGTATGGGGCTTAGGGAAGACAATAGCTGTTGGCGTTGCAGATACACCCCCGCTTCTTTTCTGCATGTAGCTTGGGAATGCCCACGAATAGCTGACTTTTGGTTGCAGATCTTTGTGGCAATAAACCAAATTGTGGGTAGGACGAACGCCCCCTCGCTGACTCTGGGACTACTGGGGTATGTGAAGAGCACACCACCCAAACATCATAAGCTTCATGCACTCCTGTTATTATATGCTAAACGGCAGGTCGCGCTCTGCTGGGGTAGGAAGAGGGTGCCCTCGCTTAAAGATTGGTTAAGTGATGTCACATATGACCATATGCAACTCAGCACGTTCTGGAAGCTCATGCCCCCGTCGTCGAGGCCTCGGGACATATGGGAGCCATTCCTGGACTGGGCTCGAGAACAATCTGAGTCCCCTGACAATGCGCACACTGTAGATGAGTAGTAGTGTTATTCTTTTCTGCAATGTAGGGGCATGTTTAAACCTGTACATGTTTTATTGGGCTCATGCTGTTAATGCAGTAAAACTGGTTATGTATCTAGGCTTTATACCTTTTAAGGCTTCTACGGAAATGTTTATGCTGAGTTATAGATTGATGCTTATAGATCTGGAATCCCGATGTTATATGCAAGATTATGTGTGTGGGTCACTCAATGTCATTCATTAACTTCGGCTGTTACCTTCTGTCCTGGTCTGATAATTATTTTACGCTGATGTACTATTATGCTGGCTTTTTGAGCTGTAATTGTTGGTTCTTTTGTTTGAAACCATAAATAAAGATTAAAAAAAAAAAACATTTGCAGTCTCCTCGGGTGGCTACACATATGTGGCTGTCGGACTCCTGAGCTTGTCCACCGCATGAGACGCATCAGATCAATCAATCAATCAATCAGTGTTTGTAAAGCACGTCTACTCACCCGTGAGGGGCTGAAGGTGCTGTGGGGGCAGGGGACCCAGTGGATCAGTGCTGAGATCATCCGAAGAGCCAGGTCTTGAGGTCCTTCCTAAAGTCCATCAGCGAGGGTGATTCCCTGAGGTTGATGGTGAGGGTGTTCCATGCCTTGGGGCGAGGTAGAAGAAGGGCATTCCTCCGGTTCTGATCTTGCAGATTCGTGGGACGGTAGCCAGGGAAAGCCGGGTAGAGCAAAGGTGTCTTTTGGTTACGTGGAATGTGAGGCAGTGGTTCAGGTGTTGTGAAGGGTCTTGTATGCGTGGGTGAGGCGTTTAAAGGTTATTCTTCTGTCGACTAGGAGCCAGTGGAGGACGCAGAGGTGTTGAGTGACGTGGCTGTGATGGGGGATGTTGAGGAGTAGTCTTTCTGCAATGTTCTGGACATTCTGGAGTCTTCAGAGGACTTTCTTGGTGACGCCGGCGTACAGTGCATTGCTGTAGCCGAGTCTGCTGCTTATGAGGGCATGGGAGACAGTCTTCCTGGATTTGGTGGGCATCCAGCTGAATGTCTTTCAAAGCAGGCAGAGTGTGTTGAATCTGGCCAAGGAGACAGTGTTTATCTGGCGGTCTATTGTGAGCGAGGAGTCCAGTACAATGCAGAAGTTTTGTGAGTGGTTCGTGTGGTTATTAGGACTTCCTAGAGCGGAGGGCCACTAGGAGTCATTCCCGGTGGAGGAGGCTCCCGGGATGAGGACTTTTGTCTTGTCAGAGTTGAGCTTCAGGTAGCTGTCATTCACTCAGGCTGCAACAGCTTTCATTCCTTCATGGAAGTTGTTCCTGGCGACTGTGAGTTTTATGGTGAGGGAGAGGATCAGCTGGGTGTCGTTGTCATAGGTGACAATGATCAGCCTGTGGTTTCCTGACGAGGGCTGCGATTGGGGCCATGTAGACTTTGAAGAGGGTGGGGCTGAGGGAGCTGATCTCTGTCAGGTTCGAGAGGTACGGTGGGAGTCTAAACCGTTGGGTTCTGCCAGTGAGGATGGAGCGGAGCAGTTGAGGGCCTTGTCTTGGATACCAGCATTGTGGAGTCTTGTGGCTAGGGTGTGGTGGGAGACGGTGTCGAAGGTTGACGTGAGGTCCAATTGGACGAGGGCCACGGTTTCGCCCTGATAGAGGTGGGAGCAGATGTTGTCGGTGGCAGCGAGCATAGCGGTCTCGGTGCTATGATTGCTTCTGAATCCAGATTGGGAGATGTCCAGGACATGGTTGGTTTCGATAAAGTCGGTGAGTTGAGCATTGATAGCTATTTCAATGACTTTGGATGGTTCTGAAGTTCTTGAGGTTTTTGAGGTCCATCGGGTCCGCTGAGGGTTTCTTCAGGAGGGGGTTGATCTAAGAGTGTTCATAGTTGTCGGGGGAAGGTGGCGGTCTCGGATGAGTAGTTGATGGCTCGGCATAGCACAGGTGCAATGGCGGAGGCGGCTCTGTGGGAGATGCGGTGCGGACAGGGGTCCAAAGGTACTCCGGAGTGGATGCTTTTCATGATCTTTATGGTGTCGTCCGTAGTGAGTGGGGACCAGCTGTGGTGGTTGCTGGCCCGGTGGTCCTGGGTGTCGAAGTTATCACAGATAGTCATGACCGTGTCATAGAAGAAGGTGCTGAGTCTGTTGCAGAGGTCTTGGGAGGGTGGGTCGTCTGAGGCCTCGCTATTGGGTTTGACAACCTCCTTGAAGATGCTGAAGAGGGCTTTGCTATTGTGTGCATTGTTGGAGATTCTGTTTTGGAGGGCCTTCTACTTTGTGGTTTTGATGAGGTGATGGTATGCTGTGGTGGCTGCTTTGAAGGCAGCGTTGGCTTCCAGAGTTTTCTTGTTCATCCATGTCTTCTCGGTCCATCCACAGGTGTGCCTGGAGTTTTTAAATGTGGGGGTGAAACAGCTTGCTTTCTTTACATGTTGTTTGCCAGTGGCTTTCTTGAAGGGGGCAATGGTGTCAGTGCACTTTGCGATCCATTGGTGGACGTTGAGTGTTGTGATGTTGATGTCTGAGGATGTCGGTGGTGATGTGTGATTGAGGAAGGTGGTGAGTTGATCTTCAGTGACTCTGTTCCAGCTTCTGCAGGGTAAACGGCGGAAGTAGAGGTGTGCGGTGGATTTGTTGAATGAGAAGTGGATCTGATGAATATAGTATATTATTGCTGGCATGCCTACGAGAAAGGCAAGGGGCCCCATCCGCCGTCCTTGCAACTGATCCCCGTTTGGTGATTGCTGACACTCTAGGAGGTGACCCAACACCATGACATTTTGTCTTGGAGAAAGGCATGGATTCACCAAATGAGGGACCTTTTCCAGGCGGATGCGCTAATGCCCTTACAGTAGATTATGGACACTTATAGCATTGTGGCAGGGGATTTCCTGTAGTATCACTCTGTACAACATGAAATCACTACACTACACCACCCCTGCATGCAATCCTGTCACGCAGAAGCACTCTGTAAATTATTGCAGCCCTTTAGTTTTGTTGCGCTCTTCTCACTGCAGGTCAGACAACAGGGCTAAAGACCGATGGATGGCAGACCTTGAGATGCAATTCACAGACCGTCTCTGGTTACAAAATGTTACAACATGTAAAGGGGGTTTCACATAATCCATGCTTCTGTTACACGCAATTTAACTATTTGCATCAGGCACACCTCAGCCTGAAATGCATCAAGGGCATGTTTCCTTAGTCATCCTCTGCATGCCCCAGATGTAGAGCACATGAGGCAGTTTTTTTACCATATGGATTGGGAATGCCCGGTGATGCAGCAGGTCTGGAATGAAGTCATGGAATAACCGCCACTTGGTGGAGCACTTTGTCCTGCCCTTGCTGGAATCATAAGTCACACAGATGATGAACGGAATGCATAGCAATTCAAACATTCACCCCCAGTCAATAGATCTGGGTTAAATCCATTGTTCTGTTGCTCACCATGCCACCCTAGTTTAGACCCAGCCATATGCAAATCAGTCTTGACCATGTGCCTCATGGGAACAATCCAGCCGGAACTGCCAAGCCAGGTCCTCCCTTGACCAGAAACAAGCATCCGGGGGCCAGTTTCGGGGAATCGCCACTTATCAGCCAGGCTAGTTTGAATCCAGTGGCCTTCTACGTTGAATAATAAGGGAAAGTGAACCTCAAAGGAGCAGTAGTTCTTTTACTCACAAATGTGTTGAAGGTTTGCATGGACATTACAAGCCAAGCTGTAAAGCTAGCTTTAGTGTGGTGTGTAGTTACCATCATCTTATATTGCAACTGGTTGGATCACTGATTCTACCAACACCTGTGCTATTAAAATCTTTTTCAAAAAGTACCACTGTAAAAGTGAGCTATTGAAATATATGAAGGCAGATCATTAACCAGAGTACCTTTATCGTTCCTTTTCCTAAAGATTTGATTTTAAAAATAGGAATCAATAGTACATTTTACTGTTGCTTCTTACTTAACAATAACTGCTATATAATTTGAAAGTGAGAGTCTATATGTCAATTTGCTTCCTGTATATCAACTTTAAAGAAGCAGAGGCTGCATTCATAATATTACCAAAGATAATTGATCACGTCATTTCATGTACAGAAGACAGTATCAGTGGCAGCAGGTATTCACAGAGAGTAACTTTCAGCTGGAAATGGTTCTTGGTGCTGAAAAGAAGTAATGTTCATGATGAACTACGAGTTCAAAAGAAAGATTTTTAAGGCCTTTCTAAATTGAGAGAGAGACCGATACATTCAAAGCAGATTAGGTTGTATTCTCTTCAACATGTAAAAGCATCAAGTAGTTTATTCACCATTCCCTTGTGGGTTTTGGTGCAATGATTCACAGCTACCTGTTAGCACACTATGCTGCATAGTGGTGCTCATTGCTTGAGCACGGGCGATACTACCCTCTCTTCCTTATGATGTAAAAGGGAATGATGGCATATATGCGCTCTACAGTCATCATGGTGGACAAAACACCAAGAAGAATTTCATTGGTCACTGTGGTGGTGGTTTCCTATCGATATTGCAACAAATACATGGAGGACTTATGCAAAACCATCTCTAAATTTCAGGGTTTGCTGGATAATGATGCTTCCCTCATTTCAACCTAAGGTTAGCCATAAAATCCCTGGTTTGACTCCAGCACATAGAGCCTTGAAGTTGCCTACCCTAGCTCAGAAGCCCTTAAACAAGTGGACCTATGACCCCTCCATCCGCACCAGTCCACAAAATGGTAAGGCCTCCCTGAAACTGCATCCTCTCTACAAGGTGAGCATGAGTGCTCAGGGGGACAACCATGCACTACAAGGCTCAATTCTGAAGCCAACTACACAGCATTAATCAAAGCAGTGAAGGGCCACCTACTTCTTTCAGCCTACAGTCGCTGGTCACCTTTGACTGATTGACTAACAGCCCCCAACCCTTTTCCCTTGAAAGATTGTAAGAATGCTTCTAAGTGGTCATCCAAGTAGCACACTGTGCAAAGCTCAATTAAAGAAAGATCCGTACTATGTGTACTATGTGTGAAAAGGCCATATGACATGTCACTTGGGAACTAGACATGCGATATGCATGCAAATGAATTTAAAGTGCTTGTGCACAGAAGGGGTGATACATACATAAATATTTCCTGCAATTCTTATGTCAACAGTGAGCAATGCGTATTTTCTTGCAACGCTTATGCAAATAATAAATCACTCCTTAGCAAATCCTGCAATGTCTATACAAACAATAAACAATTCCTGCTATGCCACCATAAACAATGTTTGCAATGGCTGTGTGTACATTTGCTGCAATGCTTATGCAAGCAATAATTCATTCCAGCAATGCCTGTGTAAATGATTCCCACAATGCCTATGTAGACACTTCCTGCAATGCTTATGCAAACAATAAGTAATCCCTGCAATTGCCTCCATCATCAATTCTTGCAAAGGCTGTGTGTACATTTCCTGCAATGCTTAGGCAAACAATAAACAATTCCTGCAATGCATGTGTGAACAATCCTGCAATACTTCTGAAAACTAGTCCTGCAATGCATGACTAAGGTCTGCAATGAACAATTCCAACAACGTGCACTTAAAGAAGCGCCCAGAGGAAGGGCGTAGTCAATATCAGCTTAAGGGAGGTTGCCAGTAGGGCCAAATACATTGTTTATGACCCCTTTTTAAGTCTCACCTGAGACAGCGCATGCTGTCGCTTCGAGACATGTAGTAAGTGGCTTTTAAAAGTGCCACCAGAGGCTTTTGCTGGCCTACACCTTGCATTCACGAGCTTGTGCACGTGCACAGCTGCCATCTGTGTTTTTATTGCTGTAATCAGGCTCCTCTGCTTTCACCACCACCTCCCTTTTCCCCCTCTCTCCTGGTCAGCTTCATTTGTGTTTTCTAGCTGTGAATCATGCTCCTCTGCTCGCACTCCCCCTCCCTTCTCCCCTCCTCCCCCTCCTCTTCGTCAGTTTCATTTGTGTCTTCTATCACTGTGAATACTCCTGCTTCCACAAGGCACACACACCATCAGTCGTCAGTGCACGCTTCCACCAGGCACACACACCACCAACCGTCAGTGCACGCTTCCACCAGGCACACACACCACCAGCCGTCAGTGCACGCTTCCACCAGGCACACACACCACCAGATGTCACACACTACCAGCCCTCGCTGAAAGATTCCACCAGGCGGACACCATCAGCCGTCAGTTCACGCTTTCAGCAGGCACACACACACAACCAGCCATCAGTGCATGCTTTCAATGGACACACGCACCACCAGCCATCAGTGCACACTTTCACAAGGCGCACACACCACCAGCCGTCAGTGCATGCTTTCAGCAGGCACACACACCACCAGCCTTCAGTAAATACTTCCACCAGGCACACACCACCAGCTGTCAGTGCACACTTTCACCGGGCACGCACACCACCAGCCATCAGTGCACGCTTTCACCAGGCACACACACCACCAGCCGTCAGTGCATGCTTTCACCAGGCACACACCACCAGCCGTCAGTGCACGCTTCCACCAGGCATACACACTACCAGCCATCAGTGCACGCTTCCACCAAGCACGCACACCACCAGCCGTCAGTGCACGCTTCAACCAGGCACACACACTACCAGCCGTCAGTGCACGTTTCCACCAGGCAAACACACCACCATCTGTCAGTGCACGCTTCCACCAGGCACACACACCACCAGCCGTCAGTGCACACTTTCACCGGGCACGCACACCACTAGCCATCAGTGCACGCTTCCACCAGGTATACACACCACCAGCCGTCAGTGCACGTTTCCACCAGGCACACACCACCAGCATCAGTGCACGCTTGCATCAGGCGCACACACCACCAGCCGTCAGTGCATGCTTCAACCAGGCACACCCATCACCAGCCGTCAATGCATGCTTCCACCAGGGACACACACCACCAGCCATCTGTGCACACTTCCACCAGGCACACACACCACAAGCCATCAGTGCACACTTCCACCAGGCACACACACCACCAGCCGTCAGTGAACGCTTCCACCAGACACACACACCACCAGCCGTCAGTTCACACTTTCACCAGGCACACACACTACCAGCCATCACACACCACTAGCTGTCAGTACACGCTTCCACCAGGCAGACACCACAAGCCGCCAGTTCACGCTTTCACCAGGCACACACTCCACCAGCCTTCGGTGCATGCTTTCACTGGACACACGTACCACCAGCCGTCAGTGCACGCGTCCACCAGGCACACACACACAACCAGCCATCGGTGCACGCTTTCACTGGACACACGCACCACCAGCCATCAGTGCACATTTTCACTAGGCGCACACACCACCAGCTGTCAGTGCATGCTTTCAGCAGGCACACAAACCACCAGCCCTCAGTAAATTCTTCCAACAGGCACACACACCACCAGCTGTCAGTGCAGACTTTCACCGGGCACGCACACCACCAGCCGTCAGTGCACGCTTTCACCAGGCACACACACCACCAGCCGTCAGTGCATGCTTCCACCAGGCACAAACCACCAGCCGTCAGTGCATGCTTCCACCAGGCATACACACAACCAGCCGTCAGTGCACGCTTCCACCAGGCATACACACCACCAGCCATCAGTGCACGCTTCCACCAGGCACGCACACCACCAGCCGTCAGTGCACGCTTCAACCAGGCACACACACTACCAGCCGTCAGTGCACGCTTCCACCATGCACACACACCACCATCTTTCAGTGCACGCTTCCACCAGGCACACACACTACCAACCGTCAGTGCACGCTTTCACCGGGCACACACACCACCAGCTGTCAGTTCACGCTTTCACCGGGCATGCACACCACTAGCCGTCAGTACACGCTTCCACCAGGCACACACACCACCAGCTGTCAGTGAACGCTTCCACCAGGCACACACACCACCAGCCATCAGTGCATGCTTTCACCAGGCACACACATCACCAGCCATCAATGCATGCTTCCAGCAGGCACACACACCACCAGCCATCTGGGCACGCTTCCAGCAGGCACACACACCACCAGCCATCAATGCACACTTCCACCAGGCACACACACCACCAGCCGTCAGTGAACTCATGCACCAGGCACCACCAGCCGTCAGTGCACACTTTCACCAGGCACACACACTACCAGCCATCACACATCACTAGCTGTCGGTGCACGCTTCCACCAGGCAGACACCACAAGCCGCCAGTTCACGCTTTCACCAGGCACACACACACCACCAGGCGTCGGTGCATGCTTTCACTGGACACACGTACCACCTGCCGTCAGTGCACGCTTTCACCAGGCACACACACCACCAGCCAGCAGTGCACGCTTCCACCAGGCACACACACCACCAGCAGTCAGTGCACGCTTGCACCAGGCACACACACCACCAGCCATCAGTGCACGCTTCCACAAGGCACGCACACCACCAGCCGTCAGTGCACGCTTCCACCAGGCACACACACCACCAGCCATCAGTGCACGCTTCCACCAGGCACGCACACCACCAGCCGTCAGTGTATGCTTCAACCAGGCACACACACCACCAGCCGTCAGTGCACACTTCCACCAGGCACACACAACACCATCTGTCAGTGCACGCTTCCACCAAGCACACACACCTCCAGCCATCAGTGCACGCTTTCACCGGGCCGCACACCACCAGCAGTCAGTGCACGCTTCCACCAGGCACACACACCACCAGCCGTCAGTGCACGCTTCCACCAGGCACACACACCACCAGCGTCAGTGCATGCTTGCATCAGGCACACACACCACCAGCCGTCAGTGCTTGCTTCTACCAGGCACACCCACCACCAGCCATCTGTGCACGCTTCCACCAGGCACACACACCACCAGCCATCAGTGCACGCTTCCACCAGGCACACACACCACCAGCTATCAGTGAACGCTTCCACCAGGCACACACACCACCAGCCATCAGTGCACACTTTCACCAGGCACACACACTACCAGCCATCACACACCACCAGCCATCAGTGCACGCTTCCACCAGGCAGACACCACAAGCCGTCAGTTCACGCTTTCACCAGGCACACCCACCACCACCCATCAGTGCATGCTTTCACCAGACACATGCACCACCAGCTGTCAGTGCACGCTTTCACCAGGCACACACACCCCCAGCCTTCAGTGCATGCTTCCACTAGGCACACACAACAACATCTGTCAGTGCACGCTTCCACCAGGCACACACACCACCAGCCATCAGTGCACGCTTCCACCAGGCACACACACCACCAGCCATCAGTGCACACTTCCACCAGGCACGCACACCACCAGCCGTCAGTGCACGCTTCAACCAGGCACATACACCACCAGCCGTCAGTGCACACTTCCACCAGGCACACACAACACCATCTGTCAGTGCACGCTTCCACCAGGCACACACACCTCCAGCCATCAGTGCACGCTTTCACAGGCCACACACACCACCAGCAGTCAGTGCAGGCTTTCACCGGGCACGCACACCACCAGCCATCAGTGCACGCTTCCACCAGGCACACACACCACCAGCCGTCAGTGCACGCTTCCACCAGGCACACACACCACCAGCATCAGTGCATGCTTGCATCAGGCACACACACCACCAGCCATCAGTGCACTCTTCCACCAGGCACACACACCACCAGCCATCAGTGCATGCTTTCACCAGACACACACACCACCAGCCATCAGTGCACACTTTCACAAGGCACACACCACCAGCCGTCAGTGCTCGCTTCGCCAGGCATACGCACCACCAGCCGTCAGTGCACGCTCCCACGAGGCATACGCACCACCAGCCGTCAGTGCACGCTTCCACCAGGCACACATACCACCAGCCATCAGTACACACTTCCACAAGGCACACACACCACCAGCCGTCAGTGCATGCTTTCACCAGGCACACACACCACCAGCCGTCAGTGCACGCTTCAACCAGGCACACACACCACCAGCCGTCAGTGCACGCTTTCACCGGCAACACACACCACCAGCCGTCAGTGCACGCTTTCACCAGGCACACACACCACCAGCAATCAGTGCAGCAGGCAAGCTCTTCTCAGAGTTTCTTGGTAAATATGTGTTTGATGCCGGGGAGGGAGTGGGTTGAGTTTCCTTAAACCAGCTGAGTATGCAGGTGCAGTGCATGAACTCCTGTGTGAGTGAGTCATGCTGCCTGGGGCTCACTCACTCCACACTTTTAAATTGTGCATGCACCAGGCTTTTTCTCATTTGCAAAGTTCGGCGCATGCGCACAGGCAGGCAGCCCCCACAACCCCGGGAATGAATGACTGCTTCCTACAACAAGAATGGAAACAACATTCAGAGCAATGAAAACAAGTTCATTTGATGCAAATAACTGTTAAAAAGAACCATGTTCAGCTATTGTAGATCTGGCAACTTAAACAAAACAGCAACAAAAAACAAACAAGCATTGGCATAGCCAATATGTCTCGCTTTTTGGACCCTATAAGTATTTAGTTATCCAGTAGAATATCCTTGGTGCAACAACGCCAACTGTTGCATGGCTAAACACTTATAAGGTCCCAAATGCAAGACCTATTGGCTATGCCAATGCTAGTTATCTTTGATCTGTGGTTCGTAGTACTGGAAGAATAATTAGCATGACACAGGTGTGTGATAGGGGCCAAGGGTTGCAAAAGTAGCCAAAAAACAGTGATGGACAGAAAGAGAAAGTATGTAAAGAAAAAATAAGTCAGAGCAAATAAAGTGAGAGAGTGCGAATGAAGGAAGGAAGGAGAATACAGTGCAAATAAGAAGAGAAAGATGGAAAGTAATAAGAGAGCAGAATGGAAAAAGGCTCAAAAGAAGAAAGATGGAAATAAATTAAAAAATGGACGAAGGAAGAATATGGGAGGAACAAATAAAACGAAAAATGGAAGGAGAAAAAGAAATAAGGAGAGCTGGAAAATAGAATGAAATAATGGAAAGAAGAAATGGGAGACAGAAGTAAGGGCAAAGAAAGGGAAAAATATGAAGTATTATTGAAGTAATTCAAAAAAATGGATAGCAGAAAAGGGGAAGGAAGGATAAGAGGATGAAAAGAAGAACAGAAGGAACAAGAAAATAATGAATTACAAAAAGGATGGAAGAAAGAAAGTAAATGACATTTAATATAAACAAGGTCAGAAAGATAACTACAATTAGAGATGGAAGGAAAGAAGTATGGACAGACAGAAAGAAAGATGAAAGCGGAATGAAAGAAGAATGCAAAAAACATAAATAAATGTTAATAGAAAGCATTAAAGATCGATGGAAAGGAGGACAGGATAAAAGAAAAAACGAAAGGAAGGAAAAGAAAAAAAAATACAAGTAAAATGCATTATTTTTTTAACCAAATTCCTTTAGGTTTATGTTTATAAAATACAACATTTTACACATTTTCCTCAAGTAAACACCATTCACTGGCTTTTTTTTTAGAAAAGTTTGAGATCGTTCACTTTGATCCATTTTATTTTCCTTGCTACACCCTCGGCCTCAGAGCACACGCTAAGGTGCCCCTCTGCAGAGCACAAGCTCTGGTTAGGCGCCTCTCCTGAATTCTATGTCAGGACAGGAGGCTCCGATTATGCTTTCTCATTTCTTTAATGAAATGCTCAGCAGCCAATAAAAACAAAACTACATTTCCCATGAACACCAGGGAATGACCATAGAGATTACGCTATAAAAGGGTCAAACATTAGTCCTTCTTCCTCTTTCTTTGCTGCTCCGCAGCCAGTTAAGTCTCTTTAACTTTATTCTGCTCAATTGCTGTTCTTATTATTATTTGCTATTGTTGCTCATACACTTGCCTTGTATTGCGCTGCTTCGTTTCCTCGTGCGCGCTGCTTGTGTATGTTG
Source organism: Lissotriton vulgaris (assembly GCF_964263255.1). Classification (NCBI taxonomy): domain Eukaryota; kingdom Metazoa; phylum Chordata; class Amphibia; order Caudata; family Salamandridae; genus Lissotriton; species Lissotriton vulgaris. The sequence continues at coordinate 1,346,660,776 of NC_141693.1, read as the reverse complement.
TTGTGCTCCGGTCCGCCTGCGGGTGTGCCGGTGTGTACTTTCGTCCGTTAGCGGCGTGTTTGTTCTTGGGAGCGTGTGTTCGCCTCCCTGCGCCTGGCCGCTTGTGCCGGTTGCTGTGAAGTGGAGCGGGAGCAGGGGTCCTCGGTTCACAAGGAGAGCGCGAGCGCTCTCGAGCCGGTGTTCTTTCAGTGGCAGCAGCGTCGCGCATGCGCGCTGCTTTATTTCCGGCTGGAGGCTCTGTTTCTCCTCACGCCGGTTGAGTGAAGGACCGCTTTAACAGCGCTCACGCCCACAGCCCTGAACTCTCGACCCCGTTCGACGCCAGAGCACAGGAAAGTGCTTTGGTTGTGATATTGTGTGCATAGGCTCTGCCTAGAGTGGATATTATTCGGCAGGCTTTACTCCCTCCACATTTGAATAATTTTTCTTGAGTTTTGACTCAGTTTAGCCTGCTTGGGGTGTTCACTCCCCCTTATTTGTATTTTAGATACTCCATATCTGTGCCAGTCGTCTTGTGGGCTTTGACTTTTGCGCACCAGTGCAATGGCAGATTATTATGAGGAAGATGATGACTGTTTCTATCATGAGGAAGAGGATGACGCTCTTGATTATGATCTGGTGGAAGAATTGGATAAGGGTGTGCAGTTGTCTGTTAATAAGGTGCTTGTTCGTGCTATCAACCCCCTAAAGTGCCATTTGAACCAATATGCGATGCAGCAGGGTTGGTTGCCTCCTTCCCAGAAGCCCACCAAGTTTCCCCATAATCCTCATAAGACGGATTTTCAGAGACTGGCGAAGACTTTGTCTACTGAGGCGTCCAAGTCTTCAGCGTCTCGTTTTGCGGAAGACTCCGACCATGCTCATGCCTCTTCTGGTCCGGACTCTCCTCCCAAGAAGCGTCTCCGCAAGGAGCATTTTGTTGACGCCCCCGAGCGTCCTTCCCTGCTTAATTTTGAGCCGGAGGACATTGTCCATCCAAACTCGACATCGTGGTTGCCCGCTCCGGCAGTCGCCGCTTATATTGAAGCGCATGTTCGCCAGCCTTTTGAGGCGTCAGTCCGGGCTAGGCTACGTTCCGAGTGCCCGAGACCAGACCTTGCGGACCACCTAGCAGAGACTCCGGAGGTGGACCCGATGATGGTTACCTACCTTAAAAAGTATTCGAAAGATCCTAAGAAGGGCCTGGACCGTTCCTGGAGGTCTTGCCAGGATAAATTACTGGACATGCTCGGCCCCCTTTCCAAGATCCTAGATTTAGGCTTCAAAGCTAAGGAAGCTTCAGCGACTGTAAACCCAGATGAGCTCATCGAGTGGGCGCAAAGAGCTGTCTGCCAGCTAGGGAATGTTAATTGCGCAGTTTCTGCGGAACGGCGTAGGTCCATTCTCCTCAAGTTGGATCCCAAATTGGCAGAATTGGCGTCCTCAGAGGCTGGTCCGGAAGCGCAGGGCCTTTTATTTGGTCAACCATTCTTAAAGGAATTAACGAAATTTGTGTCCGCCTTCAGCGGAATTGATAAGGCACAGGCATCCTTGCGCCGGGCCATGCGTCCAGTTTTTACCAAGGCCGGACGGGGACGCTCGTTCGGCCGTGGGTCGCAGCAGCAGTCCCAGAGAGGAGCCTCGCAGCAGCGTGGTGGGCAGTATGACGCTGGATACTCCACCCGTGCTAATTTCTACCCGTCCCGAAAAGGAAAAGGTCAATACGGCAAGGGACGATCAGGTGGACACCAAGGCCATTACCAAGATTCCGGCACTACAGGTGAGCCTCATTCAAGCATGCGATGTGATGTTGGGGGGCAGGGTGCAATTTTTCCTGCCCAATTGGCGTATGATCTCCGCCGATGCTTGGGTGCTAGAAACAGTTCAGGGTTTCAAAATAGAGTTCTATCACCCAATGCATCAGACCCGTCTTCCCCCTCCTATGCTTTTTTCCCGTCACTCTCAGGCTTGTCTATCAGAGGAAATCGAGGTTCTCCTCCAAAAGGGGGCGATTGTTCCTACCGAACGCCATCCGAAGGGCTTTGTCAGCTCAGTCTTTCAGGTCGAGAAGAAAGGAGGAGGGTCTCGCCTGGTTCTCAACCTGAAAGACTTCAACAGCGGAGTGGTTTACAGGCACTTCAAGATGGAGGGCATCCATCTATTGCGGGATCTCCTTCGGGAGGGAGATTGGATGGTCCGTCTGGACCTGAAAGACGCATATCTGTCAATCCCGATTTACAGGCCCCATCGTCGTTTTCTCCAGTTCCAATGGCTGGGGCGTTGGTACGAGTATCAGGTTCTCCCTTTCGGCCTTTCGTCGGCACCATGGTGCTTCATGAAGTTACTGAGACCAGTTGTAGAACATCTTCGTTCCAGGGGAGTCAGACTGATTATATATCTGGACGACATTCTTTTTATGGCGGATTGTCCTCTCCGGCTTCTGCAGCATCTGGAGTGGTCCATCACACTCTTGCAGTCTCTAGGTTTTCTAGTCAATGTTCCGAAGTCGGTTTTGATTCCCACTCAATCTATCGATTTTCTGGGCTTCCAGATAGACTCGGTAACTTGCCAACTTCTCTTGCCCAATCAGAAGCTGTGCTACATCAGGAGGGAATTGACGTCTGTTATTTCCAAACAGACTGTGTCGTTGAGGTCGTTGGCACGTGTGGTAGGTCTTCTAGCGTCCTCCATTCAGGCAATCTTTCCGGGTCCTCTACATTACAGGGCGATGCAGCGCCTGAAGATTCAGCATCTCCGGAAAGGCCTTCGCTATTCGGATCAGATTCCTCTTTCAGAGGAAGTGCGGGGGGAGATGCAGTGGTGGCTGGACCACATGGAGGCCTGGAACGGTCGAGCCCTGTTCGGTTCATCTCCGGAACTGGTGATCGAATCGGATGCCAGTCAGTGGGGTTGGGGAGCCCGATGCGGGTCTGTCTCGACGGGGGGTCTTTGGATCACCCCAGGAGTTGTCTCTCCACATAAATTGTCTGGAACTCCTAGCGGGTTCCTTTGCGATACGGTGTTTTTCTCCCCTACAGACGAGTTGTTGCATTCTTCTCCGAATGGACAATGTGTCCGCAGTCCGCTATGTCAACAAGCTGGGCGGGACTCGGTCCAAGGTCTTGGCGGAGATAGCCAAGGATTTTTGGCATTTTTGCCTACAACGGAAGATCACGGTTATTGCAGAGTATCTTCCGGGCCGCGACAATCTAGTTGCGGATTGGCACTCCCGCCATCTTCGGGATTTCAGCGACTGGAGACTTCATCCTCGAGTCTTCCGTGCCATTCTTCGGCAGTGGGGCCAGTGTCACCTGGATCTGTTTGCCTCTCGCCTCAACGCGCAACTGCCCCGGTTTTACAGTTGGAGACCGGATCCCTTAGCTCTGGCCACGGATGCTTTTCTTCAACAGTGGCCATCGACTCTTTGTTATGCGTTTCCCCCATTCATGATGCTTCCCAGAGTGCTGGCTTACGCCAAGAGGTTTCGTGTGGAACTGATTCTGATTGCTCCTCTGGAGGGCTCAGGCGTGGTTCCCGGTTCTCCTGGAGATGTGTTGCGCTCCTCCGCTCCTTCTTTCCCTGAAGTGGAATCTGTTGCAGGATCCTCTCGGAGATCCGCATCCCCTCATTCTGTCCGGCTCTCTCCGGTTGCTGGCATGGCGAATCTCGGGGATCGTTGGTCGATCCCGGGCCTTTCTAGCGACGCTGCCCAGTTCATTAGTAATGCCTGGTCTCCCAATACCCACAAGCGATATCGAGGGGCTTGGAAACGCTGGTGTGATTGGTGTGTTCAACGGGAAGTCGATCCCGTTTCAGCGGATGTCAGTCTAGTCATTAATTTTTTGACTTCTCTGGCCACCTCTGGTCTGGCCTACCGGACCGTTAATAGTTTTCGTTCTGCTATTTCTGCGGGCCACGTCCACATTGATGGTAAACCTGTTGGTGAACATCATTTGCTTTCCAAACTGCTTAAGGGGATTCGTCTTGCGAAACCTCCCACTCCTAAATATGTTTCTTTGTGGGATGTTTCGGTTGTCCTGAGGTTTTTGGAGGCTTGGCCTTCTAATCTCTTATTGTCCCGTAAACAGTTGTCTGCAAAATTGACCATGTTATTGTGTCTGGTATCTTGCAAGCGCGTTTCTGATATTCGCGCTTTAGACCTTGCGGGTCGCAGTTTCACCCCTGAGGGTGTTACATTCACTCTCTCTAGGAGGACTAAATCCAACACTTCCTCCATAACATATCCTTCTTTTCCTGATCATCCCAATCTTTGTGTTGTCCAGTGTTTGAAGGATTATGAGGTGAGTACCGCTTCTTTGCGTACGGACATGCAAGGTCAATTGTTGATTGCCTTGCAGAAGCCTTTCCGTCCTGTTGCACCGGCTACTCTGGCTCGCTGGGTGCGCTGGCTCATGTCTGAAGCGGGCATTGATGTTTCTGTGTTTGGGGCACATTCTGCAAGAGGGGCAATGGCCTCTAAAGCTTATTCTATGGGTGTTACTCTATTTGACATTATGAAAGCTGCAGATTGGTCTTCAGACTCTGTTTTCAAGAAGTTTTATTATAAACCAATTGTTAGTGTTGCTTCTGTTGTGGTGGACGAGCTTTGAACAAGCATAATCGGAGCCTCCTGTCCTGACATAGAATTCAAAATTTGCAAACATTCGTGACAAGAATTTTCAATTCTATTAAGGACTAGGAGGCGAGGATTATCCCACCCTTTATTATGACTCTGTTGCATTGTTATGTACTGTATAATGATTGCATATTGTTGCAGGTCTATATCTCCTTGTTCTTTTCCCCCCCTGACTTGCTTTGACTTTTCTTCATTATTTGGATATTACGGCTCTGTATCTTTTTCAGGTTCAGACCAGAAATGATGTGGTTGATCTTCTTCGAGAGTCTCCTATGTCTCCTAGTTCTCGGACCCAGGATTCCTCCATCCTCTGCTACAGGATCCTTTGGATTTCGGCAGCGTGCTTGGAACTGTTTTTGTTGCTCTACCTGGGATTGTTTTTCGATGTTGAACTGTTTCCACAAAGAAAGAGGAAGAAGGACTAATGTTTTACCCTTTTATAGCGTAATCTCTATGGTCATTCCCTGGTGTTCATGGGAAATGTAGTTTTGTTTTTATTGGCTGCTGAGCATTTCATTAAAGAAATGAGAAAGCATAATCCTCGCCTCCTAGTCCTTAATAGAATTGAAAATTCTTGTCACGAATGTTTGCAAATTTTGAAGTCTCTTTCCTTAATTTATCACGCTCGGCTACTGACAGGCTTTAATTGATAAAACTGCCGAAGTATTGTTTATGAACCATCCTCGGCTCGGAGCGCTGCTGTTTCTGTCTGCCCATTCCGAGCCAGGCCTGAGATGTCATTCCACTCTCCTGGAGGGGGCGGGGCCACAGAAGAGCAGCCCGAGCTGGCCAATCGGGCAGAGCGCCGAAGAGAGCCGAAGAGCAGGGGATACCGGATCCAGAGGGGATACCTGATATTACACAACACCGGTCCAAATTCAAGATGGCGGCACGCAGCACGACGGAGAACAGGGTGGCTCTCAGCACGTCCGTGCATGTAGATAATGGTGAGCAGTCTTGACAAGTGCAGAGGTAATGACGTAAAGGAGTGCAGCGTAATAAAGGATGCAGGGGGTGCTGTGCATGTACAGCAAGTGGTAAGGTTGCTTGCGCAAGTTTGTACATTTGAAAAGGCCGCGTGCACTGCTAACGGCCCACACACCCGACTAGACTCAACTTTTAAAACAAACACAGACAAAAAACGCCTCACAAATGTCACTGCGACAGCTCAATGCTCCAATTTCTCATAAGACACACGGCTTCAGTCCACATCAACTGAAAAGTAATTGCCGATCCCGTGGAAAGCACTCCCCTCCAATCCACAAAGTGCTCACGTGAAAGAAGAGTCATACCTCTTCTATAGTGCCAGTTAAAGTACACAGGCAGTCTCTGCAGATGAAGCTCTATCTGTCTGTCACTGTTTATATAACACTTTACACACTGCTTGTCTCCGTGGTTGTTGATAATGTTGAGTTCACACCTTGGTAGGCTAGTGCAATAAATCTTCTTAACGATGGAAGTAAGTAAAGATCAAACGCCCTGGGCAGGCTGTCCGGGTGGTGGAGGACACTGCAGGCAGCAACTGGCACACTTCAGTTGTGGGCGACCAATGTCACAGGAACTGGGAGAAAGCAGGTCAGGGAGGCCGCAGGATTTGTAGGCAGGAACTGGCACGCTTCAGTTGAGGGCGACCGATGGAAAGGTCACAGGTGGGGCTCAGGGGTGCCAGGTTTCTTTAATACGAAGGTCACAATTTCAAAGGAGGCGTTTTACCTTGAAGTAATTTAAGCTTTGGGAGTAAGGTAGCACAGGCAGGTGCTTCCAGACCGTCGCCAAATCTAATAATAAGATGAGTAGTCCAGCCGAGGTAGTTTTCATGTAGGTTTATTTAAGTAGTAAGTTGTACAAAGAATGAGCCCCACCAGGATCAGCCTCTATGCTGCTCAGTCCGTCACCAACTGACTCAATCACTTTAACATTCCACACGCCAAAATTCTCACACACAGTCATCCAGGCTGAGAAGCAAACTACAACAAGCGCGTTCCTGCAGCATTGGAGGGAGACACATTCTAAGTGAAAAATTAAATGCGATTGGACGCTGCGTCAGCGTGCACGGCTGTGAACAGGCTGTCAATTGATGACAGTCAAACATCAGTGATGGGCATATTGGTTGCCAAAGCAACTTGAGAAACATTCTATGATGCTGAAGGCAGCTGCTTACGTCTGGGGCTCTATTAACAATATTTGATTCAGTGCCTAAGAGAGATAGCTGCGAAAAGTGTGTTCCTTCAGTAACGTATTTATCACACACAGTTGGAATACGTCAATACTCTAGCCTGTATATTGACTCACAGATGAATGCATTTCCAATATACAATAATGCCCAACATATGAACATGATAGAAGTGTCTGAAATAACTTGTGGAAAATTAACTATCTACAAAATGTGCCACACACATAGACCTTAAAGATATTATTCATCAAAGACATATCATTCAACCATGTTCTTGAAATAAAATGGTGTGTCTTTCAGATCATTTACATGATGCAGCCCACATGTTATGATTGCATCATGTCCCCCATATACCTTTGTTAAAAATACATTGTATTCTATGCAAGATTGCATCACATTCACTGAAAGGTTACAAGCAATGCATCATTGAAGATTCGTGGATCAACAGCAAAATCATACAGCTTATTAAATTACAGATTTGTTAAACATGAATGCAGACATGATAAACCACAGTATCTTGATAAAGCTAGGACATGCCTATATTATGAATTTTAACCAGTACACAATAAGGAAACTTGCCTCGATATCTCCTCTGATTCATTTAACCCTTGGTTAACTGAGCCAAGTAGATGTATTTACTCACACTCTTGGATGTTTAATATAGATGTCACATCTCCTCCTCTTGGGTTCTGTAGGATTCTTTCTAGCACCCACCACTTCAAGCTGTCTATTGGGTGCTGCATGAGATTGTAATGTTCAACTAAGGGTGCGCCCTGGACCTTGCAACGTATCCTTGAGCAATGTTGCAGGATTTGGGTTTTGACTTTCTGCCTAGTTTGCCCAACATATACCTTGCTACAAGGCCACTTGATGATGTAAATAAAACCTTTTGTATTACAGTTGGTGTGATGTTTGAGTGTAAAATGTTTTCATAAGTGGCAATAGTCCTTCTGTTCAACCGTCAGGTCACACTCCTTACATTGACCACGCTTAAAGAGGCCCACTAAAGGTGGTAACAGTAGCTGAGTTCTAAGGTCTGGGGTAGGTGTGTTCATAAAGTACGAGTTGACCACATGGTCACAAACATTTCTACCCCTCTTGAAGATGAAGATAGGTGGTCTGTGGTGCCAATCTCATCCGTGACCAGAGATCAATGTCGGTTAATGATCTTTTTTTTTTCTCATGGCTTCTATTTCCAAAGGTCGACACACAGACTACCCTATCATTCATTCTCTCATGGTCATCTTTGCTCTCTAGTAGTGTTTCTCTCTGGCAATACCAGGCCCTTTTCTTGGCTCTCATAAGTAGGCCTCTGGGGTAGCCACGATCTTTCAGTCGCATGATAAGGAGGTCAGATTCTATGAAGAAATCTGACCTTTGTGTACAGTTCCTACAGAGCCTCAAGAACTGACAATATGGTACGTTTCTGGGGTGACGGCTCAAATATCTGAGTAGTGTATTGCGCTCCATGGGCTTCCTAAATAGTGTGGTGTATAGAGTATTCTCCATTATCTCAATCCTTAAATCTAGGAAATCGATTTTTTCCTGACTCAATGTCATGGTAAATTGTATGTCCACTAATCTATTGTTCAACCATATGCAAAGTTCTTGTAGTCTGTCCTGTTCACCTGTCCAAATCCTGAGGACATCATCAATATATCTTTTCCAGAAGGTGATGTTACCAGAAAAAGTATTCTCACTACTATACAAATGCCAGTCCTCGTAGGTGTCCATGAACAAATACATTATATCTGGGGCAAACCCTGTACCCATGGCTACACCCCTTGTCTGGAGGAAAAAAATTATTCCTGAATACAAAGACATTTTTGTCATTGCTATCTTGAGAAGGCTCACAATTAATTCCGTGGGGACAAAGTATGGCCTTTCCCTTTGTTCAAGAACCTCACAGGCTACCTCCAAGGCTTCTTTCTGAGGAACACTGGTGTAGAGGGAAGCTACATCCAATGTCACTAATAGCTGTTTGTCTCTGTCAAAAGGTTGATTTTTCACCAGGTAGAGGTACTGGGCATTAATCAGGGCAAGTCTGTGCCACCGGCCTGGGGTTCAGAGGGGCGCCTGCCACTGTCTCCTGCTTACAAGCCTGTGACTTGCCATAGTCCGTGAGTGAACAACAATTGGTAGTCTAGGCAGCGGCCCAGAATAAATGAGAATTTTGTTGAGCTTTACATAAATGGTTCAGTGTCTGATTCTACGATCCGTAGAGCATTGTATTCAAGATCAAAAGCAAGCTGGAACTGCGGTCAGAACATTTATCCATATGTCCTGAAGATCACTATATATCGGATATTTGGATGTAAATTGGGGCGTCTTGATTACATTGCTTCATGTAAGGGCTAGCAAGACTTACTGCAAAACTAAAGGACTCAACTGTGTCTCTAAATGAAAAATAGAAAATAAGAAAAAAAGAAAATGGAAATAACTTACGTGACACATACAAAGGCATAGTTCAAATAAGAAGTAGTCAAGATAAGAGCCCTGAAGAAGTCTGTGTAGGACGAAACACGTTGGCTATTGTTGTAAGACATTTGTCAAAAGAAGAAAATGAATAAAGAACTTTCCTCTATATACATTGAAAGCATACTGTGCATTATAAATTATTAAGTATAAGTATTGTGTTTGTGGAATAATATGAGCATTGTGCTGAACTCTCATTTAAGTTTAACTATACTCTTTGCTAATTATGGGGTTCTGAACTATTAAGGATTAAAGACCTATGAGCATCAAGGACACCCAAATTAATCTCCCTTAGAGTGAAGGAGCCACTCCCCTGCATCTGCAGGCACTGCAACAAAGCTGAACGGTCTGCTGCTCCTGTCGTCCTACAGAGTTCCTGGGGTTCAGCAACACAAGTTGTGGTTCTGCAACTCCCTTGAGGACTGACCTGTCCTCTCTGCAAATTTGAGGCCAGTATCCCTCGTCCGAACTACTAGGACCAAATCCCTGTGCACCACGTTGACTTGCCATTGCCTTCAGGGTCCTCTGGGAAGGGTCCTTATTCTTCAAAACTGCAACTTCTCCATTGACTTCCATTGGGCACGCAGCTGTGTTTCCACTCTGCACACAGCCTCTGTGGGATTCCTGGCTACTTACCTTGGGTGGTTCCTTGCGTCCCCGGCTCCTCTGGGTCTTCTGGTCCAAGTTCCATTCTCCTTTGCAGTTCGCATTCCACTTTCTTAGTATATAGATTGGTCTCCCCCTGGAGACCAAATTTTGTGCTACTTAAATTATTGCATTTGGAGTATTCTTGTGTATTGTGTTGATATCTCTAAGTAGGAGATATACCAATGTGATAGTGATATTGCTAACCATTTTGTGGTTTCTTTTCATCTAATCTACACTACAAATTAAACTGTTAAAACAAGCTGCTTAACACTCATTCAAAAGGCTTCCTTTCACAGCTACCACTTTGAGAGCTTTGTATGGTTCTCAAGACCACTAAAATCACCATAAGGGTTGCCTGGATTATTGCTAGGTGCACCACTTGAATAAGTGTGCCCCATATACTAAGCCAGCCTCCTACAATACCATAACAGGGCTATAACAGATACAGATGGATGAAAGCTTCGCAACATAGCTCGTGGTTCAGAGACAAATTTAATGAGTAACAAGGCGAGTAAGAAATTATATTGGTTGTGCCACAGCACAGCAATTGAGACCTCTTCGTACAAATATCTGAGGGCCATGGCTTGGGGGCTAGTAGTGACTAGGAAAGCACAGATGTTTGAGTCATGCTACTCCACCTAAAATTCCCAGATGAGTGTGCCAGCTGCGGACACACCTGCCGGATTAATTGCTCATCTCTGAGTGAGGTGCCTGACTAAAGAAGCAGAAAACCTTTCGTGAAGGGGATGTCATTGGGAAAGAGCTGGTAGAAGCTTCGAGCCAATTGCAATTTGACAAATTTCAAAGATCCAACGGGCTCCCTCCAAGTTTTTTTCAACCTCTTTGATCAAAACTCTCCCAGATAATGCAACAAAGTCTCTTGATCATGGAAAACTACCTCCTGACTTGCGCTTGGCCGAAATAGTCGTAATCTACAAACCAGGTCATCCCCGATTTCTGCTCCTCATATCACTCATTCTTCTTTGTTGAAATTTTAAATGGTAGCCAAAACCCTAGGCAATAGATTGTTGAAGGTGATCTTCTCCTTGATCCAACCGAACCAGTCCAGCTTTAGTCCAGCTTTATACCGTAACACTGGATTGGGCACAATATTAGTTTTATTAATAAAGCCTTGCCCCTTGCGGCCAAATTAGAGGAACCTCTGGCACTACTTTTGGCTGACTTTGATATGGCCTTTGACTCAGTAGGTTGGGTCTGCTTGTTCGCCTTGTTAAGGAGGGTGAACATTAGTCCCAACTTTATTAGATATGTCTCACTATTATATACAGACCTACCAGCGAGGGTTAGGGTAGGGCGAGAGGTGTCTGAGTTATTTCCAGTGAAGTGAGGCACTGGAAAAGGATGCCTGCTGACCCTGTTGCTCTTCACCATTCCGATAAAACCACTAGCAGAATGGATTAGGGTGAATACCAAAATGAAGGGGTTTGAATGGGCTTGGAGTGTCGTGGACTGAATATCATTGCTCACTGATTATATTTTGGTGTTCTTGATGGACCTTGAATGGTCTGGTCCAGTAGTCCTGCAAATCTTCCATGTATTGGGTGCCGTTACCGGACTTAACATAAACAGAACTTAGTCAACTGTATATCTAAATTACGATCACCCACAGGACCTTAGCTTGGCCCATGATCCACAAGTAGTTAGCTTTGGGTTTAAATATTTAGAGATCTACATGACACAGGATGCAAAGGTAGTCTAGAATAGGCATATTCAGCTGCAAACAGACAAATAACATAATGTTTTGGGTGGCGCTGACTCTATCCTTGCTGGGAAGGTAAGCGATCCTAAAAATGGTAGCCTTGCTGCACCTGTTGTATCAGTTACAGAACATCCCCTTTGAAATAACATGCACATTCTTTAATTGGATCAACTCCATTTTAAAGAGTTGTTTTGGGAACCAGAATTTCCCTAGACAACTGCAAATACATGTTTATATCCACATATGATAGTAGGGTGTTGGCGTCAAGACATTATATCATGTTACAGAGATGCCCATGTAGTGATTCTCAATGAGCAGTGGTATGACATGCAGGGTGACCCAGCTTTTGCCTCCGAAAAGTGGAGGATGCTGGTAGTTAAAATATAAGCCCTCTCTATGGTGGAGAAATTAATCCTACAATTCTCATGGCCACCCAATTAATAGTCAGCATTTTGAGGAATCTAAGCAGGGTTTGAGATGGAGGCAAAAATTAACTAAAGAAACCCTATTGTGGGTCAGAGAGAGACTACTAGATTGCTGATTTTCAGGGGTGGAAGCAATGGATTACTATACGAATCCCCAGGGTGGGAGATGTAATGTCAGGCACAATGAGAAGTCATTTGTCGATTTGCAAGAAGAATGGGACCTTCATCGGTGTCGATTCTTCTTCTACTTTCAGCTCTACCATACGTCCATTCCTTACGTGACTGACCCAAAAGAACTCCCAGACTTTAGTCCTCTGGAAGCAAAAGTATAGGATGAGGGATCATTATATGACCATATTTATTGCTCCTTAGTTACTAATGCCCCAGACTCCCTTGACCAGTTGTGTTTCACCTTGTACCATGATCTGGGACCATTCTCTGATAAGAAATAAAGAGGGACACAGGTATCCTCAGGAGAGACAGCCATCGTATCACAAATACAATTTATCCAAAGTTACTGCATCGTACTTACCTCAGTAGAAATAAGCTGTGGAAGTTTGGTACAACTGCTTCTGCACTCTGCCTAAAATGCAGATCACACACAGGAATCAGAGCCTCACAATATGGAGTTGCAACATAGTTGTTCCTTTCTGAGGGGCTTCCTTTTTTAGTGAGGTGTTGGGTTAGGGAATGGAAACAGACCCCAAGATGACCATTGCATATATATTAATGTTGATCTAGACTCAAATAGATACAAAATGGCATTGTTGTGGTTAGCATGTCTCATTGACAAAAAGAGAGATATTGCTAGGCACTGGAATTAGATGCCCCCTCCCTCATACTGGAGGGATTGGAAAAGTACTGGACCAATGTATGTACCTTGAGAAGCGTATTCTTTAGCTGCAGTTTCCTTGCAGAAACATTATTAAATTTCGAAAGACTTTTGCTAATATTATGCTAGATCCATGTGGGCTTAAGTCCTGGTCTGTCAATGAAGTTTGTGGTTGTAGAGATAGCAGGAAAGAGTTGTAAATGTGTTCGTACCTATTGATATGCAAAGCTTCTGAATTTTATACTGATTGCTATTATGGAGCCTCTCAAAGTATATTGCTGCAGCCTTAGTTGATTATATGTTTTTTGTTTGTATGAAAATCAATAAAATGCTTCATTAAAAATAATAAATGTGGGGGGCTTGACCAGGCAAGATGGCCAGGTGGACGTGATCCATGCAGGTTCCAGAGCCTTGCTGCTGTCTCGGGCTGCTTCAGAAATGAGAGGTAGCCAGAAATTCACCTGATCAGCCAGCATAGAAGCCTGATACCACCGGGAACCCGTGGGAGTAATTGCGAGCCCTGTACGACCCGTAAATCCGGTATATTCAGCGGCGGAGGGGAGCGAAGAGGGCTCTCAAAATGGCACCGACGGCCCATCCGTCCCGGGAAAGTGGAGCAGTTGAAGCGCTGCACCAGTGCTTACAACAAGGACAGCGGACCACCCGGAGTGGCACGACGGAAGGTGGGGGCACAAAGAAAAGCCTGTCGGCACAGAGGGACACACACATCAAGGGGAAGAGATGGCACCGATCCCATGAAGCGCCCCCCATTATAGATTCTCACCATGGGACAATAGACGGTGAGCGGGGGCATTTTTGGCAGCGCCGGGTGTCCCGGGCAGTGGGAGGCCCCCGACACTGTTTCCCTCAGACATTTGGGCTTCACCACAGTAATCTTTGTGAGCCATTTGAATTGCGCCTGACTCCAAAATGGCGCCCGCAGTGGATTGGCACCAGGAGCCACAAACGACAATCCAGGGTAGGACCCCGTAGTATCTACAGTGCAGAGACTGCAAACAGAAGACACAGCAGCAGCAGCTCAGGTCTCAAGGATAGAACACTGGTAAAGTCACACACACCACATGTTCCCTGCCTGACTCTAAGATAGCCGATGATTTTTAGTTTGAGGACAGACTCCTGGTTGTGAAGCAAGCCAACAACCAGAGTAAAGAGACTGTGGAGGTCCTACTGGCGGGGGCCCGAAACAAGGGACAGTTTCATTAGCGGAGGAGGGACAGCGGCACCAGGATTCTGTCTGTTATAGGCCACGTATGCTCATGATCCATGGGCCAGAATGGACTCTCCTAGGCTACCGCTGAACTATGCGATCGACAGGCAAGGCTATGGGCCGTGTCCAGGGCACCCGTCAACATGACCTCAACCTCAAGCAATATGTTAGATGTGGGCCTTCGGGCTGCCCAGCTCAGGTTATTCTTGGTTATTTGTTTCACATGTTTAGGGGGGGATTATAGGGTGGACAGAATGGAATACCAGACAAGGAGCAAGTCGCTGTCGGGAAGGAAGGTGCATCGTTATAAGGCATGAAGAGTTCCTCATGGAGGGGAAGGAGAGAGAAGGGTGGGCTCAAACATTTACAGATCTACCTTTGAGGAGGGGGGTGGGTCCTAATGCGGGATGCCTCTTGGATTGTGAGGGGCCTGAACTCACCCCTCAAATGACATAAAATATAGAAATATCTGGAAGACCACCATTTTGACATAGTAGCACTTCAAGAAACACATTTAGAGAAAACAGAGTAGCTACAGCTCCGCCGCAAAAGTTATTCCTTAATCTATAGATCGTCGGCAGGGACAAAGCAGAAGGGAGTCACACTAATGTTTAACAACTCTACAAAATTTCAGCCAGAAGCCATAAAAGCAGATAGAGAGAGAAGGGCGAATATGGTGAAGGGAAAACTGAGAGGTCAACAATGCACATTCATATCGGCATATGCACCCAACACAGGTCAACGGGCATTCTTGACTTCCCTATTGTATTTTGTGGGCGGTTTTGCAGAAGGCCTGACAGTTCTAATGGGAGATTTCAACCCAGCATGGCACGCAGAAATAGACAGCACCCACCCCCATAGGTCGGCCGTAGGTAGCTTTCCCATAGGGATTAAACAGACAATACAGACGTTAGGACTAAAGGACGCATGGAGAACACTATATCTGACCACCAAAGATTACACCTTCCTCTCTCACGTGCATCGATCTTATTCATTGTTGGACTACATATTTATAAGGCAATCTCTACTGGGGTCCCTTCAAGCGGCAAAGATACTCCCGATCACTATCTCAGACCATAGCCTTGTCACAATTTTCCTTTCCTGGGGTGCATTACACCAGGCCCGCCAAGATGGTACTTCCCGGTATCAATCACTAGAGATAGGGTATTACGAGATGAACTGCGGTCGGCAATTAATGAATTCTTCCAGCTGAACCAGCCCCAGGCAACCACCCACCTGAACAGTTGGGATGCATTTAAAGCGGTGCTCAGGGGCAAATGCATTGAGCTAAACACTACATTGAACAAACGGAGGGTTAGGGAGCGAGAGGCTCTACAGGCTGAGCTGGAGGGCATTGAAAGAGAGCACAAAAAGACCCCCACCCAGGCCCTGCAACGTAAACTAATTGCCCTGAAAGGGAGAGGTGCTCTATAAAAAAAAAGCGGTCCAAAAGGGGGTGGTGATGGACGGAGCATCTGAATCAATCAAACACTCACACCCAGTCAAAAGATCTGGGTTTAATCCATCACCGTTCTTTAGCCCACTCTGCCACCCCAGTTCAGACATGGCTATATGCAAATCAGTCTGACCCTGTGCCTCATGGGAACAGTCCAGCCCGAACTGCCAAGCCATGCCTTCCCTGGACCGGAAACAAGCTTCCGAGGACCGGTTTCTGGCATTCCAGACGTCTTCAGCCCGGATTGCTTGAATCCAGTGGCAAAGGGAGCAAGGGACTCACGTCTGAGCATACCCTGCCACACTTATGGCGGCCAAAAGCGGTCCAAAAGGGGGTGGTGATGGACGGAGCATCTGAATCAATCAAACACTCACACCCAGTCAAAAGATCTGGGTTTAATCCATCACCGTTCTTTAGCCCACTCTGCCACCCAAGTTCAGACATGGCTATATGCAAATCAGTCTGACCCTGTGCCTCATGGGAACAGTCCAGCCCGAACTGCCAAGCCATGTCTTCCCTGGACAGGAAACAAGCTTCCGAGGACCGGTTTCTGGCATTCCAGCCGTCTTCAGCCCGGCTTGCTTGAATCCAGTGGCAAAGTGAGCAAGGGACTCACGTCTGAGCATACCCTGCCACACTTATGGCGGCCAAAAGTGGTCCAAAGGGGGGTGGTGATGGACGGAGCATCTGAATCAATCAAACACTCACACCCAGTTAAAAGATCTGGGTTTAATCCATCACCGTTCTTTAGCCCACTCTGCCACCCCAGTTCAGACATGGCTATATGCAAATCAGTCTGACCCTGTGCCTCATGGGAACAGTCCAGCCCGAACTGCCAAGCCATGTCTTCCCTGGACCGGAAACAAGCTTCTGAGGACCGGTTTCTGGCATTCCAGCCATCTTCAGCCCGGCTTGCTTGAATCCAGTGGCAAAGTGAGCAAGGGACTCATGTCTGAGCATACCCTGCCACACTTATGGCGGCCAAAAGCGGTCCAAAAGGGGGTGGTGATGGACGGAGCATCTGAATCAATCTAACACTCACACCCAGTCAAAAGATCTGGGTTTAATCCATCACCGTTCTTTAGCCCACTCTGCCACCCCAGTCCAGACATGGCTATATGCAAATCAGTCTGACCCTGTGCCTCATGGGAACAGTCCAGCCCGAACTGCCAAGCCATGTCTTCCCTGGACCGGAAACAAGCTCCCGAGGATCGGTTTCTGGCATTCCAGCCGTCTTCAGCCCGGCTTGCTTGAATCCAGTGGCAAAGTGAGCAAGGGACTCACGTCTGAGCATACCCTGCCACACTTATGGCAGCCAAAAGCGGTCCAAAATGGGGTGGTGATGGACGGAGCATCTGAATCAATCAAACACTCACACTCAGTCAAAAGATCTGGGTTTAATCCATCACCGTTCTTGGCATGGCTTGGCAGTTCGGGCTGGACTGTTCCCATGAGGCACAGGGTCAGACTGATTTGCATATAGCCATGTCTGAACTGGGGTGGCAGAGTGGGCTAAAGAACGGTGATGGATTAAACCCAGATCTTTTGACTGGGTGTGAGTGTTTAATTGGTTCAGATGCTCCGTCCATTACCACCCCCTTTTGTACCGCTTTTGGCCACCATAAGTGTGGCAGGGTATGCTCAGACGTGAGTCCCTTGCTCACTTTGCCACTGGATTCAAGCAAGCCGGGCTGAAGACTGCTGGAATGCCAGAAACCGGTCCTCGGAAGCTTGTTTCCGGTCCAGGGAAGGCATGGCTTGGCAGTTCGGACTGGACTGTTCCCATGAGGCACAGGGTCAGACTGATTTGCATATAGCCATGTCTGAACTGGGGTGGCAGAGTGGGCTAAAGAACGGTGATGGATTAAACCCAGATCTTTTGACTGGGTGTGAGTGTTTCATTGGTTCAGATGCTCCGTACATTACCACCCCCTTTTGTACCGCTATAAAAACAAAAAGGCAGAATACATCCTACTGCGGATCCGTCAGATCTCCTACACCCAGAGGAACAAGGTGGGAGCCCACTTAGCTAGACAGCTACAGGAAAAAAGGGAGAAGAAATACATGGGGCCATCTGCGCCAGTGAGGGCAACATAATACACGCAGACGATGATAAGGCAAACATATTCGAAAGGTTCTATAGAGAGATCTATATAGGCACATCTACAGATACACATGTACAACATCAGTATCTGCACTCACTTGAATTGCCCCAAGTTCCAACATCGTGGAATGAACAACTAAATGCCCCTTTCACTGCTGAGGAGGTAGGGAAGGCGATTGCGAAACTCAAGCCTCACAAGTCCCCAGGACAAGATGGCCTGAAAAGCCCACTTCTATAAAACATACGTTTCGGAGATCGTCCCGCACCTCACCTCTCTATTTAATGCAATAACTGAGGGGCACACAGTGTCAAACTCAATGGCTGAAGCAATGATTACTGTAATTCCCAAGACAGGAAAAGATCCCCAGAACTGTGCCTCCTACTGGCCCTTCACACTGCTAAATCTAGATGCCAAACTATATTCTGCCATATTAGCTGCTAGATTAGAGGACCTCATTCCAGAACTAATCCACCCTGACCAATCGTGCTTCATAAAGGGGAGGCAGACCCACGACAATATCAGTAGGACAATACATTTGATCAAGAAAGTAACCAAATACAAAATCCCGCCAATTCTCATGGACCTGGACGCCGAAAAGGCCTTTGACACGGTCGATTGGTCATTCCTCTTCCGCACCCTAAAATGATTTGGCTTTGAGAGGGGTTTATTGATAATAATTAAGGCTAATTACGCGCACCCACACTCAAGAGTGTAGGTCAATGGGATTAATTTGCTTCCGTTCTCCCTAGACAGAATAAATGCAATACAAATGACAGTGTTACCAAAGCTACTATATCTGTTCCAAGCACAGCCAATCGACCTAGAACGGGAATTTCTGCCCAGGCTTCGCTCTCTCATCATCAGAATGGGAGGGTGCACCTTCCTTTTCATACAATATGACGCACAAAGGGGGAGGGCAGGTGGCACTCAGGGATTTCAGTTTGTACTACAAAGCTGCTCAACTGAGGATCATAGCGGAATTGTCCATGAGGTAGTCCGACAAGCACTGGCTCAACATGGACCGGGCAATAGTGGGGAGAACGATCTGGGATGTGCTTTGGAAACACAAGAAAGATAGGCCTGCCAATGCTTATATTAGCACTCCGACACGCACCACCCTCAAGGTCTGGGACGAGGTCACGAGAGGTGAGGGGTGGACGTCTTTCCCTTGTCCCTACTCCTGATTCATTTCAATCCAGAGTTTCCCCCTGCTCTGCAAGAGGGTCCGTTCAACGCTTGGAGGGAAGGTGACTGATGCTTTCAGACCGGTTTCATAACTACGATATATTCACATTTGAGAACTGTCAAAGGGACTTCCATGTACCATCTAGCAAACACTTTCTCTACCTCCAGCTCAAACACTGGGTATCGTACCCACAGATCATGGAAGCAGCTACACGAGATCGTACACCGGAGTGATCTCTTTCTTATATGGCCTACTACTTTCATCACTACACTCACCAAGGGCTTGCTGTTTGAGCTTCTGGGAAAAGGTGGTCGGGAGGGACATCTCGGAAAAGGAATGGGAACACTTATGGTCAGACATCGCTAAGAGTAATCACTCCTTGGACCTGAGAGAAGCACACTATAAAACCCTCTTTGACTGGTACATTTACCCCACTAAACTCAAAAAGATATTTCCGGATTCCTCTGATCTCTGTTGGTGGTGTTGCAGCCTCCTTGGGGATTTTCGCCACAATTGGTGGGACTGTCCCACGATCAAATCTTTTAGGGAGGAAATCGTGGCACATATTAAAGATATGTTATGGTACCCTATCACGACGTCCATAGAAGGAGTCCTCTTGGGCATTAGAGACCCAGAACTGGAACACCAAACGAAATCAGACAAGGCAATCATGTGTGCCTGCATAGAGGCCACCAAAACAGCAATAGCTGTAGCGTGAAAAAGACAGAAGCTCCAGCCTTGTCTTAATGGCACTCTTGCCTTTGGAGACTACTCTCCATGGAAAGGTTAGCAGATATTTTTAGAGATGAATATAAAAAATGTGAATATAAATGGAGCCCGCTGGTCTTGTACCTTACACAGGGTCTTACCTTGGCGGTGTGCTCACCCTCGTTAACAGCCTTGCACTTGTTCCAGTTCTAGGACAAATCAAGATCAGCCGTGAGTGCTCCAGGGTCCTCGAGGGGATTGTACCAGAGAACAGAACCCGGACCCCAGTAGCGTACTCCTAGCATTCTGCAACACTGATAGACCAGCCTGCATACCATGAAATTACCACCACAGTTGTTAAAGGGATGGTTTAAGGGTGGGGGAGGGTCAGTATTATTTTACAGAAATATCAACCACAAATATTTAAAATTTTAGATGAAATATAATAATACTTTGTCTAACAATATGGAAATTGCTCACCTATTAGTGTTTTATAATACATGGGATTCTATAATCCCTGTTTAAACAGCACTCTAATTTCTTTATAATCGACAACTTGTGATGCACCCAGTCGCCAATTATAAAAAAAGACATCAGAACTCGACTGTTATATGTTATTACATTTGAGTTCCGATGTCACAATGCCTGCTGCCAGAGTCAGCTACCGAGCTGAAAGGCAGGGTCAGGTCACAGAGCATAGTTGAAGCAACTGTTTAAAGCAACAAAAATGTAACATTGCTTTTCTTTCTTCTGCTCTATTTTAATAGGTTACGATAACAAGCAGACGGAGTATGTTTTTTTTTGCACTCCTTCGAGAAAAGCTAGAATTTTTCAGCATGTTTCTACACATTCCGAAGTACTGCAGCTTTTTTTTCTGACATATTGAACTGTTTCTAATGTCTGTTTGCAACAAATATCTTTTTTTTGTTTAAGAAGTTTTTAAAAAGTTTTTTCAAATACATAAGATAAAAGAGAAAATGCAAACAATAAAATGGAGGAAGATGAAAAAGAATAATAAAACATACATAGCATAATTAAAATATATATTCAGGCAAATAACATATGATGAAATAATAATGTAACAATTGAAGAGAGAAAGGAAGCAAGGCAAAGAGGACAAGAGAAAGATAGGAAAAAGAGAAGAGAGACAGAGAAAAAGAAGGAGAAGGAAGAACCAAAATGGTATAGAAAAATACTATAGAGAAAGAGAGAAAAGAACTTGTGTATGGAAGAGTGAGAGGAAAGATATGTAGTGAAAGGAAGCCAAAGAAGATCAGATTTAGTTTTTTAAGAGAGAGAAATGGAGGAAACAGTAGCAATTCTGTGTTCATCACAAATAAAATTCCACCAAGTTAGTAAAGATATTTTAGAATTGTCTTTCCATGATGATAGAATAACTTTAAAAGCTAATGCAATAAAAAGGTCAAATAACCTGGAAACAGAAGATGCAACAGCCACATCAGAAGATAAGAATCCTAGAAAAACATTTTGTAGTGATAAAGTAACATTGCATTTAAAAATTGACATGCAGATATTCCAAACAGAGGGGCCGATTAGGATGGCGGACGGATCGCCACCGCCATGCAGGCGGTGGCGATCCGTCCGCCATCCGTGCCCGTCCACCACCTATTTCGGTGGACGGAAAGATCTAATATGGTGGCGGTGTCTATCAGACACCGCCAGCCATATTAGAATGGGCTTTGGGGAATGCCGCCACGGAAAGCCATACGGTCTTTGCTTTGGGGGCCCGTTGCGGGCCCCCAGGGTGAAGGGGGGGGGGGTGGGGGTGCACATTGGGGCACCTATGGTACCACCCTGCGTTTCAAAGTACAACATGGCAGGCACCGCACGGTGCCTGTCATGTTGTGCTTTGAAACGCACAACATCCATTTTTAGCATTGCGGCGGGCGGTGCCTTAAGCACCGCCCGCCGCAATATTAAAGATGCGGGATGCACCCGCCACTGTGGCGGGTGCATCCTAATTCGGCGCACGGGACCTCCGCCATTATGGCGGACGGTCCCTTGCCACGACAGGATGGCGGACGGACAATGTCAGTCCGCCATCCAAATAGACCACAGAGATCCAAAAGGATAAAACATTAGAACACTCATAAAGTTGATGTTTTAACGTGCCCGTTTCATTAGAACATGACCAACATAATGGAGAAGAAGATGGTGAAAATTTACAAATATTAACAGGAGTAATAATAGCTTTATGGTAAATAAAATACAAAGATTGGGTTATACGAGCAGCAGCAGAAACTTTGAATAACTTAGACCACAATTTATCCCAGGTTGTAATAGGAAAAGAAACGGACAAATCAGTTTCCCATGCATTTTCAATGGGGGACTTAGGTCTTTCAATAACATTTCATAACAATAACTTAAATACAAGAGCAGCTTTAGGTCTGTGAGTTGAAAATAAGGGGTATAGAGAAGTGGAAGGGGATAGAGACGGTGTGTGAGGTGGGAGGGGAAAAGTGGCTAGATGAGATTGTACGGCATTAACAATGATGTTATATTAATTGAGACAAGAATCAGGTAATTGATATTGTATTTGTAAGGCATGAAAGGGAATAATAGAGTTGTGATGAAGTAACTGGTGAAAAAAAATAATACCCTTTTCCTTCCACTATTTGTAGTAGAATGATTTGCCTTTATATTTAAGAAAGTTATTATACCATACAGTGGAGGACAGAAAACATTGAAGCGGAGTAAAATCCTTAGGAAATGTGCTGTATAATAAAGTTTGGGAGTATTTTAAAACAGGGTTAGTGGACAGAAAGGTGCAGTTTGACATAAAAACTACATGCGGAAAGGAAAAATCTTTTAATAAGGAACGTTCAAAAAAGATCCAACTGGGAACAGGAATATCCACAAAGTCATAGGCTAAGGCAAAGGATTGCTTAATCAAAAAAGCTAAATGATAAGCTTTAAAGTTTGGGAAACACACACCACCTTCATCCTTAGGACGAATGAGTTTGTTTAGAGCAATTCTTGTGTGTTTGTTGTTCCACAAAAATTTTGTACAAGCAGAGTTAATTCGAGAAAAATAGGCATTGGGAATTCGAATAGGTAGCATAGACAATGTATATAAAACATGAGGTACAATCATCATTTTAATGGTATCTAACCTGCCCCACAAGGAAAGATACAGGGGGGACCAAGTAAGGAGGAGTGTCTGGATTTTATTTAGTAATGCATGAAACGTGAGTTTAATTGTAGCATTGAGGGAAGACGAAAACCAAATGCCAAGGTATTTGATTTTTGAAGGACACCAAGCGAAATTAGTATCACTAAATATAAACTGATAGCATATAGAGTTTAAAGGCAAGACTTCTGTCTTTGAGAGGTTGAGTTTATAACCGGAAATACTGGAGTATAATCGAACTTCATTCATAAAATGTGGGAGAGAATCGACAGGATTAGACATGTAAATCAATATATCATATGCATAAGCAGATATTTTAGTTTCTACAGAGTTATAATTGAAGCCAGTGATCTGTGAGTTAATACGAATACGTTCTAGAAATGGTTCAAGGCATGGGATAAATAATAAAGGGGAAAGAGGACATCCCTACCTTGTGCGTCTGGACAAAGAAAAAAATTTGGAGAAATGATTATTAAAAAAAATACTGGCTCGAGGACAAGAGTACAGAAGTTTAATATAAGAGATAAAAGAAGGCCCAAAACCAAACCATTGGAGAGTCTGAAACATAAATTGCCAATTGATACGGTCAAATGCCTTTTCAGCGTCTAAAGACAGGGCTGCAAGGGGAGATTTGTATTTTTTGCCATATGAAATGATATTAACCCCTTCGCTGCTAGGCCTTTTCCCCTCCTGTGCTAAGCCCTTTTTTGGCGATTTGGGGTAGTGCGCACTTAGGCCCTTGTAACTTTTTGACCACATAAGGTATCCACGCCAAATTTGCGTCCTTTTCTTCCAACATCATGTGGATTCTAAAGGCGCCCAGGGTTTGTGGATTCCCTTGGAGGGGTCCCAGAAATCAACCAAAATATAGTGAAATTTTTGTTTTTTTCAGTTAAATGGGAAAAACGGGCTGCAAATGAAAGCCTCTGGGTTTTTCCCTGAAAAAGTTATCAAAAAAGGGTTTGTGGGGCTGAAATCTCCATTTTCTCAGCTTTTAGGGAATGACAGTCTTTTGTCAGAGAACCGACATTTTTCACACAGTTTTGGCATTTTTCTGGGACATAGCCTATTTTTGCTATTTTTAGAGCTTTCCACCTCCTTCCAGTTAATGGTAGAAATTAGTTTGAAAGCAATAATGGATCCTGGAAAGCTGTACATTTTCGAAAAGTAGACAAAATTCTGAATTCAGAAAGGGGTCATTTGTCTAAATCCATGAAGGTTTCTCTATAGAAACTAACAGTGAAATATTGGAATAATTGAAAATTTGTTGAAAAAAACAGCCTTTTGTCTCAACGTTTTCAGCTATAACTTTTTCTAATTTTGACAACTCTTGGAAAGCAATATACCTTTACATCCGTTAGACCTTCCTGGTTGTGGGGATATATAGGACTTGTAGTTTCACCAAGAACCCGACGAACCCAGATTCAAAAACTGAGCAGCAACTTGCAATGGTATTTTTTCATTTACTGGGTATAGAGCACTTTGTCTTGGAAAATGTATACATGGAAAAATCTGTATGAAAGACACCTATGTATTTCTGAATTGGGTACAAATTATAGAGTTCAGAAACAGTATATAATTGCACATTTTCAAACTTGGGAATACGCATACTAGCATGAGAATTATTGGTCATTTTTCAAAAATATTTTTTTTTTACACAATGTCTTTCATTGAAAGGGAGAAATGCATGAAAGCTCATTTGGTAATAACAGTTGATTTACAAATCTGAATTACCCCAAGTCTCCCAATAAAAACGGTACCTCACTTGTGTGGGTCGGCCTTGTGCCTGCGACAGGAAACGGCGCAAAATGCAACGTGGTCACACCTAAATTTTGCAGTTACAAATTGACCCTTTTTTGGCAAAGTGCCTACCTGTAGTTTTTGCACCCTAGCTCTGCCGGCACCTAGGGAAACCTAGCAAACCTATACATTTTTGAAATGTAGACACCCAGGGAAATTCAGGATGGGGTGACTTGACTGCCTACCACCAGGTTTTGTTACCCAGAATCCCTTGCAAAGCTAAGAATTTGACAAAAAAAACACATTTTCCTCACATTTCTGTGGAGGAAAGTTCTGGAATCTGCGTGGATCAACAAATTTCCACCCACCCAGTGTTCCTCCAGGTCTCCTGAAAAAAATGGTACCTCACTTGCGTGGGTAGGCATAGTGGCTGCGACACGAAACAGCGCAAAATGCAACGTGGTCACACCTCAATTTCCCAGTGAAATCTTGCGCTCTTAGGACAAAGAGACTACCTTTTGTTTTTGAGCCCTAGCTCTGCCAGCACCTAGGGAAACCTAGCAAACCTATACATTTTTGAAACGTAGACACCCAGGGGAATTCAGGATGGGGTGACTCGACTGCCTACCACCAGGTTTTGTTACCCAGAATCCCTTGCAAAGATAAGAATTTGACAAAAAAAGCACCTTTTCCTCACATTTCTGTGGAGGAAAGTTCTGGAATCTGCGTGGATCAACAATTTTCCACCCACCCAGCGTTCCCCCAGGTCTCCCCCAAAACATGGTACCTCACTTGCGTTGTTAGGCATAGTGGCTGCGACATGAAACAGCGCAAAACGCAACGTGGTCGCACCTCAATTTCCCAGTGAAATTTTGCGCTTTTTGGACAAAGGGACTACCTTTTGTTTTTGCGCCCTAGCTCTGCCAGCACCTAGGGAAACCTTGCAAACCTATACATTTTTGAAAACTCGACACCCAGGGGAATTCAGGATGGGGTGACTCGTCTGCCTACCCCCAGGTTTTGTTACCCAGAATACCTTGCAAAGCTAAGATTTTGACAAAAAAACACATTTTCCTCACATTTCTGTGGTGGAAAGTTCTGGAATCTGCGTGGATCAACAAATTTCTACCCACCCAGCGTTCCCCCAGGTCTCCCGAAAAGAATGGTACCTCACTTGCGTGGGTAGGCGTAGTGGCTGCGACATGAAACAGCGCAAAACGCAACATGGTCGCACCTCAATTTCCCAGTGAAATCTTGCACTTTTTGGACAAAAAGACTACCTTTTGCTTTTGCGCCCTAACTCTGCCAGCACCTAGGGAAACCTAGCAAACCTATACATTTTTGAAAACTAGACACCCAGGGGAATTCAGGATGGGGTGACTCGTCTGCCTACCCCCAGGTTTTGTTACCCAGAATCCCTTGCAAACCTAAACATTTGACAAAAAAAACACATTTTCCTCACATTTCTGTGGTGGAAAGTTCTGGAATCTGCGTGGATCAACAAATTTCTACCCAACCAGCGTTCCCCCAGGTCTCCCGAAAAAAATGGTACCTCACTTGCGTGGGTAGGCATAGTGGCTGCGACATGAAACACCGCAAAACGCAACGTGGTCGCACCTCAATTTCCCAGTGAAATTTTGCGCTTTTTGGACAAAGAGCCTACCTTTTGTTTTTGCGCCCTAGCTCTGCCAGCACCTAGGGAAACCTAGCAAACCTATATATTTTTGAAAACTATACACCCAGGGGAATTCGGGATGGGGTGACTCGTCTGCCTACCCCCAGGGTTTGTTACCCAGAATCCCTTGCAAAGCTAAGATTTTGACAAACAAAACACATTTTCCTCACATTTCTGTGGTGGAAAGTTCTGGAATCTGCGTGGATCAACAAATTTCCACCCACCCAGCATTTCCCCAGGTCTCCCGAAAAAAATGGTACCTCACTTGCGTGGGTAGGCATAGTGGCTGCGACATGAAACAGCGCAAAACGCAACGTGGTCGCACCTCAATTTCCCAGTGAAATTTTGCGCTTTTTGGACAAAGAGACTACCTTTTGTTTTTGCGCCCTAGCTCTGCCAGCACCTAGGGAAACCCAGCAAACCTATACATTTTTGAAAACTAGACACCCAGGGGAATTCAGGATGGGGTGACTCGTCTGCCTACCCCCAGGTTTGTTACCCAGAATCCCTTGCAAAGTTAAGATTTTGACAAAAAAAACAAATTTTCCAGACATTTCTGTGGTGGAAAGTTCTGGAATCTGCGTGGATCAACAAATTTCCACCCACCCAGCGTTCCCCCAGGTCTCCCGAAAAAAATGGTACCTCACTTGCGTGGGTAGGCATAGTGGCTGCGACATGAAACAGCGCAAAACGCAACGTGGTCGCACCTCAATTTCCCAGTGAAAATTTGCGCTTTTTGGACAAAGAGACTACCTTTTGTTTTTGCGCCCTAGCTCTGCCAGCACCTAGGGAAACCCAGCAAACCTATACATTTTTGAAAACTAGACACCCAGGGGAATTCAGGATGGGGTGACTCGTCTGCCTACCCACAGGTTTTGTTACCCAGAATCCCTTGCAAAGCTAAGATTTTGACAAAAAAAACACATTTTCCTGACATTTCCGTGGTGGAAGGTTCTGGAATCTGTGTGGATCAACAAATTTCCACCCACCCAGCGTTCCCCCAGGTCTCCCGAAAAAAATGGTACCTCACTTGCGTGGGTAGGCGTAGTGGCTGCGACATGAAACAGCGCAAAACGCAACATGGTCGCACCTCAATTTCCCCAGTGAAATCTTGCACTTTTTGGACAAAAAGACTACCTTTTGCTTTTGCGCCCTAACTCTGCCAGCACCTAGGGAAACCTAGCAAACCTATACATTTTTGAAAACTAGACACCCAGGGGAATTCAGGATGGGGTGACTAGTCTGCCTACCCCCAGGTTTTGTTACCCAGAATCCCTTGCAAACCTAAACATTTGACAAAAAAAACACATTTTCCTCACATTTCTGTGGTGGAAAGTTCTGGAATCTGCGTGGATCAACAAATTTCTACCCAACCAGCGTTCCCCCAGGTCTCCCGAAAACAATGGTACCTCACTTGCGTGGGTAGGCATAGTGGCTGCGACATGAAACAGCGCAAAATGCAACGTGGTCGCACCTCAATTTCCCAGTGAAATTTTGCGCTTTTTGGACAAAGAGACTACCTTTTGTTTTTGCGCCCTAGCTCTGCCAGCACCTAGGGAAACCTAGCAAACCTATACATTTTTGAAAACTATACACCCAGGGGAATTCGGGATGGCGTGACTCGTGTGCCTACCCCCAGGTTTTGTTACCCAGAATCCCTTGCAAAGCTAAGATTTTGACAAAAAAAACACATTTTCCTCACAATTCTGTGGTGGAAAGTTCTGGAATCTGCGTGGATCAACAAATTTCCACCCACCCAGCGTTTCCCCAGGTCTCCCGAAAAAAATGGTACCTCACTTGCGTGGGTAGGCATAGTGGCTGCGACATGAAACAGCGCAAAACGCAACGTGGTCGCACCTCAATTTCCCAGTGAAATTTTGCGCTTTTTGGACAAAGAGACTACCTTTTGTTTTTGCGCCCTAGCTCTGCCAGCACCTAGGGAAACCCAGCAAACCTATACATTTTTGAAAACTAGACACCCAGGGGAATTCAGCCCCCCTGCCTTAGACACAGGCCTTTGGCCCACCCACACAAGTGAGGTATCATTTTACTTGGGAGAACAAGGGGAACGCTGGGTGGTAGGACATTTGTGCCGACACGGAGATCCCACGCAAAAATGTATGGAAAACTGTTTTTTTAACCTAAATTTATGGTTTGCAGGGATTTCTGGGTAGGAAAACATTGGGGGACCCACGCATGCCATACCTCCCTGGACTCCCCCGGGTGTCTAGTTTTCAGAACTGTTTGGGTTTGGTAGTTTCCAAACATGCCCGCCGAGCCCCGGTCCAAAAACTCAATGCTACCCCCCAAAAAAGAAGGTAATGTTGCTATTGGTTATTGTAATTTCTCCACCGTACGATTTGGACCGTTTCCTGTTGCAGCCACTATGCCTACCCACGCAAGTGAGGTACCATTTTTATCGGGAGACCTGGGGGAACGCTGGGTGGGAAGAAATTTGTGTGAGCCCAGTGACGCCACGCTTTCCCACACATAAAAAGTGTGAAAAAACTGATTTTTCCAGCAAAAATTGAGGTTTGCAAGGGATTCTGGGTAAAGGAACGTTGGAGGATCCACGCAAGCCATACCTCCTTGGAAGCCCCCGGGTGTCTACTTTTCAGAAATGTATGGGTTTGGTAGGTTTCCCTAGATGGCCGTCTAGCACGGGGCCAAAAACCCAGGTAACCCCTCTTGCAAAAGCTGGCGATATTGACATTCAATACCACCAGCTTTTGCAAGAGGGGTTACCTGGGTTTTTGGCCCCATGCTAGACGGCCATCTAGGGTAACCTACCAAACCCTTCTGAAAAGTAGACACCCGGGGGCTTCCAAGGAGGTATGGCTTGCGTGGATCCTCCAACGTTCCTTTACCCAGAATCCCTTGCAAACCTCAATTTTAGCTAAACAAAATCAGTTTTTTCACACTTTTTTGCATGGGAAAGCGTGGCATCACTGGGCTCACACAAATTTCCTTCCACCCAGCGTTCTCCCAGGTCTCCCGATAAAAATGGTACCTCACTTGCGTGGGTAGGCATAGTGGCTGCAACAGGAAACGGTTCAAATTGTACGGTGGTGAATTTACAATACCCAATTGCAAAACAACCTTGATTTTGGGGGGGGGGCACCTGAGTTTTTGGCCCGGGGCTCGGTGGTATTCTTTGGAAACTACCAAACCCAAACAGTTCTGAAAAGTAGACACCCGGGGGAGTCAAGGGAGGTATGGCATGCATAGGTCCCCCAATGTTTTCCTACCCAGAACTCCTTGCAAACCTTAAAATTAGGTAAAAATATCACTTTTCCAAACTTTTTTGCGTGGGATCTCCGTGCCGGCAAAAATGTCCTACCACCCAGCGTTCACCTTGTTCTCCCGAGTAAAAGGATACCTCACTTGTGTGGGTGCCCCAAAGCAGAACAGTCCGAAAATGAATTTTGAAAAAGTAGCATTTAAGTTTTACAAATTAAGCCCCCCTGCCTTAGACACAGGCCTTTGGCCCACCCACACAAGTGAGGTATCATTTTACTCGGGAGAACAAGGGGAACGCTGGGTGGTAGGACATTTGTGCCGACACGGAGATCCCACGCAAAAATGTATGGAAAACTGTTTTTTTAACCTAAATTTATGGTTTGCAGGGATTTCTGGGTAGGAAAACATTGGGGGACCCACGCATGCCATACCTCCCTGGACTCCCCCGGGTGTCTAGTTTTCAGAACTGTTTGGGTTTGGTAGTTTCCAAAGATGCCCGCCGAGCCCCGGTCCAAAAACTCAATCCTACCCCCCAAAAAAGAAGGTAATGTTGCTATTGGGTATTGTAATTTCTCCACCGTACGATTTGGACCGTTTCCTGTTGCAGCCACTATGCCTACCCACGCAAGTGAGGTACCATTTTTATCGGGAGACCTGGGGGAACGCTGGGTGGGAGGAAATTTGTGTGAGCCCAGTGACGCCACGCTTTCCCACACATAAAAAGTGTGAAAAAACTGATTTTTCCAGCAAAAATTGAGGTTTGCAAGGGATTCTGGGTAAAGGAACGTTGGAGGATCCACGCAAGCCATACCTCCTTTGAAGCCCCCGGGTGTCTACTTTTCAGAAATGTGTGGGTTTGGTAGGTTTCCCTAGATGGCCGTCTAGCACGGGGCCAAAAACCCAGGTAACCCCTCTTGCAAAAGCTGGCGGTATTGACATTCAATACCACCAGCTTTTGCAAGAGGGGTTACCTGGGTTTTTGGCCCCGTGCTAGACGGCCATCTAGGGAAACCTACCAAACCCACACATTTCTGAAAAGTAGACACCCGGGGGCTTCCAAGGAGGTATGGCTTGCGTGGATCCTCCAACGTTCCTTTACCCAGAATCCCTTGCAAACCTCAATTTTAGCTAAAAAAAATCAGTTTTTTCACACTTTTTTGCATGGGAAAGCGTGGCATCACTGGGCTCGCACAAATTTCCTTCCACCCAGCGTTCCCCCAGGTCTCCCGATAAAAATGGTACCTCACTTGCGTCGGTAGGCATAGTGGCTGCAACAGGAAACGGTTCAAATTGTACGGTGGTGAATTTACAATACCCAATTGCAAAACAACCTTGATTTTTGGGGGGGGCACCTGAGTTTTTGGCCCGGGGCTCGGTGGTATTCTTTGGAAACTACCAAACCCAAACAGTTCTGAAAATTAGACACCCGGGGAGTCCAGGGAGGTATGGCATGCGTAGGTCCCCCAATGTTTTCCTACCCAGAACTCCTTGCAAACCTTAAAATTAGGTAAAAATATAACTTTTCCAAACTTTTTTGCGTGGGATCTCCGTGCCGGCAAAGATATCCTACCACCCAGCGTTCACCTTGTTCTCCCGAGTAAAAGGATACCTCACTTGTGTGGGTGCCCCAAAGCAGAAAAGTCCGAAAATTAATTTTGAAAAAGTAGTATTTAAGTTTTACAAATTAAGCCCCCCTGCCTTAGACACAGGCCTTTGGCCCACCCACACAAGTGAGGTATCATTTTACTCGGGAGAACAAGGGGAACGCTGGGTGGTAGGACATTTGTGCCGACACGGAGATCCCACGCAAAAATGTATGGAAAACTGTTTTTTTAACCTAAAGTTATGGTTTGCAGGGATTTCTGGGTAGGAAAACATTGGGGGACCCACGCATGCCATACCCCCCTGGACTCCCCCGGGTGTCTAGTTTTCAGAACTGTTTGGGTTTGGTAGTTTCCAAAGATGCCCGCCGAGCCCCGGTCCAAAAACTCAATCCTACCCCCCAAAAAAGAAGGTAATGTTGCTATTGGTTATTGTAATTTCTCCACCGTATGATTTGGACCGTTTCCTGTTGCATCCACTATGCCTACCCACGCAAGTGAGGTACCATTTTTATCGGGAGACCTGGGGGAACGCTGGGTGGGAAGAAATTCGTGTGAGCCCAGTGACGCCACGCTTTCCCACACATAAAAAGTGTGAAAAAACTGATTTTTCCAGCAAAAATTGAGGTTTGCAAGGGATTCTGGGTAAAGGAACGTTGGAGGATCCACGCAAGCCATACCTCCTTGGAAGCCCCCGGGTGTCTACTTTTCAGAAATGTATGGGTTTGGTAGGTTTCCCTAGATGGCCGTCTAGCACGGGGCCAAAAACCCAGGTAACCCCTCTTGCAAAAGCTGGCGGTATTGACATTCAATACCACCAGCTTTTGCAAGAGGGGTTACCTGGGTTTTTGGCCCCGTGCTAGACGGCCATCTAGGGAAACCTACCAAACCCACACATTTCTGAAAAGTAGACACCCGGGGGCTTCCAAGGAGGTATGGCTTGCGTGGATCCTCCAACGTTCCTTTACCCAGAATCCCTTGCAAACCTCAATTTTAGCTAAATAAAATCAGTTTTTTCACACTTTTTTGCATGGGAAAGCGTGGCATCTCTGGGCTCACACAAATTTCCTCCCACCCAGCGTTCCCCCAGGTCTCCCGATAAAAATGGTACCTCACTTGCGTGGGTAGGCATAGTGGCTGCAACAGGAAACGGTCCAAATCGTACGGTGGAGAATTAAGTTTTCAATTTGAGAGCGTGTGATTCAAGGAAATTGTGACAGACAATTTCAAGTTTGCAGGAGATTCTGGATAAAAATCAACAATAGAATTCACCAGAAAGACATGACCATATACTTCCATGGTTTAACAATTATAACTAAATTTAGTAAGTTATTTATAGCTATAATGTACACCGTAATAGAGTTACTCAAAAGTCAAACATTCAAGGCACGGCTAACTATTCCTCAAAGACACACACATACAGGTTGGATTTGGCACGAGGGCCAGTGATGGTTCAGTACATAAAATTTTATTAACAAGATATTTCAAAAAATGAAATGCTCTGTCAATAAATAAATGCATAAAAACCAAACCAGTGACTCGCAACTCGTGAGCTGTAAAGCCACGACAAGGCACCAACCGCTTTACAGGCCATTCACGCACCTTTCATACCTGATACAAACCAGACCATTGACACCATCCGGAAAGAACAGCAACACATTACAACAATCACAATAAGGGACAAGGTACACCCTACTTCAGAAAGAGATAAAAGACAAACATTACTGCACAGCCATCTAATCCGCAAGCACACACACATTCTGGTTGGATTTGGCACGAGGGTGAGTGATGATTCAGTACATACAATTGTATTCGCAAGTAATTTCACAAAAATGAAATACACTGCGTATAATTGAAAGTATGATAAACTGAACCACTGACTCACAGCTCGTGAGCTGTAAAGCCACGTCAAGGCACCAACCTCTTTACAGGCCATTCATACACCTTTCGTACGTGTGACACATACAAAACATTCACACCGCCAGCCGCGGACCCATCACATTTCAACACTCACACCAGCAGTCAGCGCCATTCAAGGGCCCATCACTTTCACACGTCCACATTTCTGACATTGCAACAACACAAAATGATGGACTGCGTGGAGTGTCACTCACCTAGCAGTGTGTGTAGTGACCAACAGAAAGTAACTACTCACACACCGCCAGCCGAGCGCCAGTCCACCGACACCACCATCCAAGCACCAGACCATGCACACCACTAGCCAAACACCACTCAGCGCACACCGACAGCCAAGTACCACTCCACACACACCACCAGCCAAGCAACACTCCACGCACACTGCAAGCCAAGCGGCACTCCACACACAACGCCAGCCAAGCACCACTCCGTGCACAGACAGCCAAGTACCACTCCACACACACCGCCAGCCAAGCGCCACTCCACGCGCACCACCATCCAAGCACCGGACCATGCACACCGCCAGCCAAACACCACTCAGCGCACACCGACAGCCAAGTACCACTCCACACATACCACCAGCCAAGCACCACTCCACGCACACCGCAAGCCAAGTGCCACTCCACAAACACCGCCAGGCAAGCACCACTCCGTGCACAGACAGCCAAAGAGCACTCCACGCACACCACCAGCCAAGCGCCACTCCACACACACCACCAGCCAAGCGCCACTCCACACACACCACCAGCCAAGTGCAACTCCACACACACCGCCAGCCAAGCACCACTTCGTGCACAGACAGCCAAGTATCACTCCACGCACACCACCAGCCAAGCGCCACTCCACACACACCACCAGCCAAGCGCCACTCCACGCACACCACCAGCCAAGGACAAATCCAAACACAACACCAGGCAAGCGCAAGAGCACGCACACGGCCAACAAAACACCAGACCACGCACACCGCCAGCCAAGCACCAGTCCACAGACACCGCCAGACAAGCACCAGTCCACAGACACCGGCAGCCAAGCGCCAAACCATGCACACCGTCAGACAATGGACACTACACGCAAACCAACATCATACTTTAGTTTTTTTTTTAAATAAAAGAAAAACAAAAACAAATTGCAAATTGATACAAATCTACTAACTCAACAACTAAACTAAAAAGACTACACAAATGCAAACTTTGAAACTGAACAATAAGACCAACCAGTTCACTTTACCACTCATTGATACACCCAAAAATTCTTTTGCGTGTGGTACAATCTAAAACAAGCAGGTACACACAGCCCGGGGTTTGAAGGGCAGTCAGGGCAGTACATACGAACCTCCTTCCGCAAACCTCTTCGCCAACAGACTCTACATCTCCGACTGGGAAAGTCTTTTGAGGTTGTAGGAGGAATTGTATCAGGAAAGTGGCGATCTTTCAATCTGGCAATATCCTCCACCACTCCAACTCTAGGAACACTTGCCTGTTCCACTAAAACAAGGCTGCCTATTACAGACTCCTGAAACTTTTCAAAAGACATCTTTGACTGGGGACAAGATTTCTGGAACACAACAAAAGCATTAAAGGTTGCCAAGTGGAAAAAACATGGATAGCCAACTTCTTGTACCAAATGTAAGCCTTACGAAGAGCAGCATACGGTTCCAACCTCTGATCTACTCTGTCAACACCACCCATGTACTTATTGTAGTGCATTATGCACACAGGTTTGCGCACTTCTGCAACCTGACCCCAAACAGTCACCGGTTCAGTGCTTTCATCATATATTGTAGTCAACATGTAGACATCTCTCCTGTCTGAAAACTTAACAGCTAGAAGCTCCTCACAACGCAATGCACTACACTGTCCCCGAGCAAGCTTCTGACAAACAAGTTCTTTTGGGTAACCTTTACGGTTTGAGCGGATTGTGCCACAAGCAACAGTGTCCACTTTGCCCAATTCCCTGAACAACCGCACACCAGTGTAGAAGTTATCGACATACAAATGATGGCCTTTGTTAAAAAATCCACGACCAAGTTCCCACCCAATTTTCTCAGTCACTCCAAAAGTCGACGGACAACCAGGGGGGTTAATCCTGGATTCCTTACCAGTGTACACCCTGAAATTAGAGACATATCCAGTCTCACTGTCACACAGCATATACAGTTTGATTCCATAGCGTGCCCTCTTACTAGGAATGTATTGCCGAAATGCCAAGCGGCCTTTGAACAACAGCAAAGACTCGTCCACTGCAATTTCTTTCCCAGGATAAAAGATCTCAGAAAATCGATCAACGAAATGATCAATGACAGGCCGAATCTTGAAAAGACGGTCACAATCAGGGTGATCTCGTGGCAAAGCAAGACTATTGTCAACAAAATGCATCATCCGAAGCAGAAGCAAATACCTATCACGACTCATGACTGCCGGAAATATAGCTGTTGCCATCAAGGGACTAGTAGACCAATATGAAGCCATTGATGGTTTCCTAAGTAAGCCCATCAAAAAAGTTAAACCCAAAAACTTTTTCATCTCCTCCAAATTTGTGGGAGTCCACCGGGTAGCTCTAGCATGGGGCTTAAGGCTGGCACTGTTCACCCTCAAAAAAATTTCAGCATACAAATTAGTCTGCTCTACAATCTCTGCCAAAAACACATCATCCATAAACAACTTGAAAAAATCAATAGGCAAAAAGTTTTCAGTGTTCACCCTACACCCTGGAACACCAGTAAATTCAGGCAATGCTGGCTGCACCATGCCTGGTGCAACCCAGAGGTCAGAACTTTCAACGTCAAGTCTTGCAGCCGCAGGCTGCCGCCCAGCTGCCTCTCGTCTCACTGCACCAACTGGAAGTCTAGCAGCCCCAGGCTGCAGCCCAGATGTCTCTTGCCGCACTATTGGCACAGGAATGTCCTCCGCAGCCACAGGCACAACAATGTCCTCCGCAACCACAGGCGCAGCAATGTCCTCCGCAACCACAGGCACATCATCCACACCAAAAGTAGCTTCATCAGCACTCAGAGTGTCTTCATCATTAGATGAAGCCATGTGTAGAGAAAACTCACTACCTGAATCTTCACCTCCCACCTCTGGATCAGAATCAGAGTCAGACTCTGGACCATGGTCAGAGGAAGAATCAAAAAGCAATCCAACAACTTGCTGAGCAGTAATCCTGCGGCTAGCCATTATCCTTACAAATAAAGGAGTCTGCACAAACAACTCAACAACCCCAACACTGCGCAAAGTAAGATAAAAAATGTAAGCCTTTTTAAAAAAAAACTAATTTAGAAAATATATACAATTCACTTACAAGACGCAACTACACTCACCAGCACCTACTCTGCAAAGACACAGCAAAGAGGCAACGATATCCCACTAGAAAGAAGAAGAAAAAAAACTTACATCTACAGAAGGACACATCAAAAACAAATGCAAAACATGTTTTACAATCACAACAAACAGAAACCAAACATACTCGTATTACTACACACTTTGCAAAAAAATACAATTACAGTACAATTGAACAAAAAAGAGGTCTCTTACCAAACACATACAACTACAGAAACAGCAGAACAACAGAACCACCAGTAACGGAACCGCACACTGCAACACTCTAAAGAGAAAAAAAACAATACACATTAGAAGAAACAAAAACAACACACATTACAACAGGCTATGTCACAGGCTATGTCACAAATGGGGTGTCTGTCCCCAAGGGGGAAGATTATAAATCATTATAAACGTGGGCCCCCTGAAAGCAACCCTACGGAGGGCAGAGAGGCCAAATAAAGACACGGCAGAACATACTTTTGAAAACAAATGGGCCCAAGGAAGCAACCCTTGGCCAAGGGGTCGCTCCCTATAAAAAAAAAACCCTGGAGTCTAGTGGGCTTTTCTATCCCCCCCTGGGTCCAGAAACGGTAAAAAAAACAGTCGATCTGCCCCCAGGGGGGGCAGAACAGTCTACAATATTTATAATGCCCCCTGGAAGCGACCCTTGCCCAAGGGGTCGTTTCCTTTATAAATATAATCCAATCCCTGGTGTCTAGTGGGCTTTTCTGCCCCCCCTTGGTCCAGATGCGGCCCAAAAAACAGACGATCTGCCTCCGGGGGGGCAGAAAAGTCTAAAAATAATTAGGGCCACTAGGAAGCGATCCTTCCCCAAGGGGTCGCTTCCTTTTCAAAAACAAACAAATCCCTGGTGACTAGTGGGCTTTTCTGCCCCCCCTGGGTGCAGATCGGCCGAAAAAATGGCCGATCTGCCCCAGGGGGGGGCAGAAAAGTCTGAAAAATAATTTATCCCCCTAAGGAAGCAACCCTTGCCCAAGGGGTCGCTTCCTTTATAAATATAAATAAATCCCTGGTATCTAGTGGGCTTTTCTGCCCCCCCTGGGTCCAGATGCGGCCCAGAAAACGGACGATATGCCCCCAGGGGGGACAGAAAAGTCTAAAAAATAAATATGGCCCACTAGGAAGCGACCCTTCCCCAAGGGGTCGCTTCCTTTGCAAATGTAAACAAATCCCTGGTGTCTAGTGGGCTTTTCTGCCCCCCCCCCTGGGTGCAGATCGGCCAAAAAAACGGCCGATCTGCCCCAGGGGGGGCAGAAAAGTCTGAAAAATCATTTATCCCCCTAAGGAAGCGACCCTTGCCCAAGGGGTCGCTTCCTTTATAAATATAAATTATTCCCTGGTATCTAGTGGGCTTTTCTGCCCCCCCTGGGTCCAGATGCGACCCAAAAAACGGCTGATCTGCCCCCAGGGGGAACAGAAAAGTCTAAAAAATAAATATAGCCCACTAGGAAGCGACCCTTCCCCAAGGGGTCGCTTCCTTTACCAATGTAAACACATCCCTGGTGTCTAGTGGGCTTTTCTGCCCCCCCCTGGGTGCAGATCGGCCCAAAAAACGGCCGATCTGCCCCAGGGGGGGCAGAAAAGTCTGAAAAATTATTTGCCCCAAAATTGGAAGCGACCCTTGCCCAAGGGGTCGCTTCCAACACACCTCAAGTCACAGAAACACAATCCCTGGTGTCTAGTGGGGCATTCCTGGTGCACGATCGCGACGCTGTGCGCGATCGTGCACCAGGAATGCCCTGCATTGGGACATCAGGGGAGAGGAAACACAGTTTCCTCCCCCCAGATGCCTCAAGGCACCGAAAACCGCCCCCCCCGCCCCACCGGAGCACCAAAGACGCACCTGCTTGCTGGACGCGCTGGAAACAAATGGCTTCCAGCGCGTCCAGCGCTTCCTGATGACGTCGGCGCGCGCTGTGCGCGCTGACATCACCAGGAAGCGTGGGGGGGCCAGGGGGTGGCAGCGGAAGGTCTTCCGCTGCCACCCCTGCAAAAACAACGAAGATCCCTGCACAAGGGAGGGAGCGCCAGCGCTCCCCCCCAGGGCTGTACTGATGACGGAACGGTTCCGTCATCAGCACAGCCCAACCGATGCTGATGACGGAACCGCTCCGTCATCAGCATCGAAGGGGTTAACAAACATCCGAGCATTATCAGATGCTAATCTGCCTTTCACAAACCCAACTTGATCAGTTTTAACCAGTAGAGGAATGATAGTTTCAAGTCGGGATGCGAGAATTTTGGCAAAGATTATGCAATCATAATTTATTAACGATATAGGACGGTAATTTTTACAATAAGAATGGTCTTTATCAGGTTTAGGTATTATAACAATTAAGGCATCCATAAAAGATCCAGATGCTTTGGCGTCTGCAATAAAGGAATTAAAAAATGCCAGGAGCTTGGGGACAAAAATGGAATTAACGGTGTTGTAAAATTCTACAGACAGACCATCAGGTCCTGGGGCTTTTGACTTTTTTAGAGATTTGATAGCATTGGTTACCTCCTGAAGAGTGATATCTTTCTCTTATGCGTTAAATTCATCAGATAAAGATGGTGGGGAAGGGAGATCTGAAAAAAGGTGTTTACATTTTGATTAGTTGGAAATGTATCATCAGAGTAAAGAGATTTATAATATTCATGAAAAACCTCGGCAATGTCCTCATCTGATGAGACTAGTTTTTTAGTAGATTCATTAAGGATAGGGCCAATATTTTTACGTTCAGATTTAATTTTCAAATAGTTAGCTAACATCTTACCCGCTTTATTCTGACCTCCATGATATTCAGATTTAATCTTAAGCAAAATATTACATGCTTCAATTGTTGTTAAGATCAGCTTTTGCTTTAATCAAATCCTGAAGGGCAGAAGATGATCGAGAAGTAAAATACGCGTGTTCTAAGCTTTTGAGTTTTTGCAATTGATCCTCATATTTTTTCCTTGTGATTTTCTTTTTTTTCGATACGTAAGAAATGGTAAAGGCACAAAAAGCGGCCTTAAAGGCATCCCAGTTGTTAGGAACAGAAGTGTCTAATGGGTTATTGTCTAAAAAGTTCATTAATAAAAGTGGTCGCTTCTTTAATAAAAACCGTGTCTGATAATAAAAAATTATTACGTTTCCATCGGCTAAATTGAGAGGAGGTAAGTGAAAGGTCTAGTATAGCGTGAACAGGGGCATGGTCTGATATAAAAATGGATCCAATTTCAGAATTTTGAATAGAAGGAAGCAGGGATTTACTAACCAAGATATAATCAATTCTAGAGCGGGTGTGATGTACATTAGAAAAAAAAGTAAATTCAAGCACGTCAGGGTTACAGGTCTTTCAAACATCATACAATGAACGAGAGGCAATTGCCGATTGAAAAGCTTTATGAGATTTGTCAGGATGAAATTGTCACAACAGAGAAAGGTTCACTAACCTTACAAACACCGGATACAGCAGAAGCGAGGATGATGCTTGCTTCTCCCTTCCACCCGTCACGGTACCACCTGAGAGCGGATAACCACACACTCAACAGAGGGGACCCTAACAAGGGAAGGGAAAAAAGGGAGAAATAAACCAAAACACTGTGGCAGCCAGAAATCATCTACTGCTAGGGTGGTAGAATCAATACACTTCCTTCTAGGATTTATATCGGGAACTGTGGGAGGGAAACTCAAGGAACAAAAGGTGAGTACTTATCCCCTCCCCCTTTACATCTATCAATAACTATAAACCTATATTCAATGAGTGTACTCACCATATGTACTGCCACTATTATCCAAGAATAAACAGATGCAAAAATAGGAAAAATAAAGAAAAGAAAAGTAAAGAAATCCTTCCTTGTTTCGTAATGCCCACAACAGTTCAGGGACAGCAAAGTCACAATATCGCAAGGTAACAACACCTTTACTTATCTGACCATTATTTCTTGGTTCTCCATTGTATTTCTGTATAGCTTCCTGTTGTTCGTATCCAAGGCTGAATAGAAAAGCAATCCGAGCCTCCCTTCAGCTCCTCGCAAGAAATGAAAAATCCAAAGCCTCAGTTACAATTTCCGACGATGTTGGGGCCCCAACAGGCACAGGAAGCCAAAAGAAGTTTCTTTTAATTAATCCAGGTCCATAAAAAATACCGTTCCACGGACTCCAGCAACTCGGATCCCTGGCTGCTGGATTAAAGATCAGAGGTCATGAACGCGCTGAGGCGCGTTTTCCTTCCGTGAAGAAATGTTTTCGTGCCTCCAAACACTAAACACAGGTCATAAAAAGTTCCAGGCAAACAACAGGAATCGTAGCGGTTTCCACCATTGATTCAGGTGACAAGCACCGGTTAAGAGCAGGGGAGGAGACTATAAGGAAAACCAGTGAGAGAATAGAGGTAGGAAAGAGACAACAGACTACAGCTAAGTGTTCTGGGAGTTGTAGTGTCTCCACCTCCCGTGTACCTAACCCTTATAAGCAATAAAATCGTGACAGAACCCCCTCACTAAGGCCGACGCCTCGGCGGACCACCAGGCTTAGATGGGTAGGAACGATGAAAACGCCGCAAGAGCCCAGGACAATGTAAATTACACCTTGGCTCCCACGAGCGATCCTCAGGACCATACCCCTTCCAATCGATCAAATAGTACACACGACCCCTCACACGTTTGGAATCCAGCACAGCCCCCACATCATATTCGTCCTCCTCATCTACCATTATCGCCCCGGGAGGTTCAAACACCCTGGTTCCAGGAAGATACGGTTTCAACAAAGAAACATGGAACACTGGGTGTATGCGCCAAGCATTCGGGAGTTCCAATTTCATGGCCACCGGGTTAACCACCCCAAGGATGGAATAGGGCCCCACAAATTTCGGTTGTAGTCTGGTGTTGCCCTTAAACTTCAGATGTTTGGTGCTTAACCACACCTTATCCCCAACATTGTATAACGGTTCAGGAGTTCTCTTCCTGTCCGCATACAATTTGTCTCTCTTTCTGGCTGCCTCCAAATGTTCCTTAGCCTCCTTAAGTACTGCTCTAAGGTGTACGTGATGTTCCTGAATAGTGGGATGGTTAGATAAACCAGGTTGTTCAAAAGGAAGCATATTAGGATTATACCCTAACTGACAATAAAAGGGAGAACATCCCAATGATGAATGGGTTGCACTGTTGTAGGCGAACTCAGCCGTCCACAACAACGCCCTCCATTCCTTGTCCTGCTCCAAAGTGAAACACCTCAAGTATTGTTCCAGTGTTTGATTGAGCCTTTCCGTTTTACCGTCTGTCTGTGGATGGTAACTTGTTGACAGACGGGCATCAATCTTCATTAAAACACATAAAGCCTTCCAAAATTTGGAGGTGAATTGGGATCCCCTATCTGTAATGAGGACAGATGGAATTCCATGCAACCTTACGATATGTTGTAGGAAGATGGTAGCCAATTCACTAGATGTGGGCAGCTTAGGTAGGGCTATAAAGTGACCCATTTTGGTCAAGTGGTCAACAACCACAAGAATTGTGTTGTTACCGAAACTGAGAGGCATTTCAACAATGAAGTCCATTGACACTGTGTGCCACGGTGACGGAGGTGTTGATATGGGCCGCAATAACCCACTGCTTCTTTGATGTTGCGTTTTAGCCCGTGAGCAGATAGGACATTTTGAAACGTAATCTTCTGTGTCTTTCCGTATGGATTCCCACCAGAAATAACGGGATATTGCTTGCATTGTTTTGGCCTTACCCATATGACCACTCAGGGCTGAATCATGGGTCCATTGCAACGCTTGTCTTTGAAGAGCAACATCAGGTATATACAGTTGATTATTCTGAAACACCATATGGTCCTTCATTGTTCGTATCACAGGATCCTGTGCAATCCAGGACAGACTGTCTATGGCCTTTATTCTTTCTTTCACCTGTTCCAGAAAGTCTGTTGAACTTGTTATAGCCATGATGTTCGACTGAAAAGACTTTTCCGGAAGGATATTAGGGTTCGTCCATTATAGGGGGGGTTTGGCACAGGCAAGGGCATAGGCCTAGATAGAGCATCCGCCTTACCATTTTGAGGCCCAGGACGATACTTGATGACAAAATCAAAGTCTGAAAAGAACAAAGACCACCTTAGCTGTCTAGGTGTTAGAGCTTTTGCACTCTTCAAGAACAGTAGATTGCGATGGTCCGTGAAAATCTCCACTGTATGTCTGGCCCCCATCAAATGATGTCTCCACTCCTCGCACGCCCTCTTAATCGCCAACAGTTCCTTGTCTGTAATGCTGTAGTTGGTCTCACAGGCTGAAAGCTTCCGAGAAAAGAAAGCAACAGGATGCAACTGTCC
This sequence comes from Lissotriton vulgaris, assembly GCF_964263255.1. Classification (NCBI taxonomy): domain Eukaryota; kingdom Metazoa; phylum Chordata; class Amphibia; order Caudata; family Salamandridae; genus Lissotriton; species Lissotriton vulgaris. Next base: position 1,346,618,242 of record NC_141693.1, on the reverse strand, counting down.
AGTGTCTGGATGTCTCTGTGACAGAATGCCGCCAACAGCGTAGTATGAGGCGTCTGTTTCCATTACAAAAGGCTGCTTTGCATCAGGATGTCTCAATATAGGTGCAGTGGTGAAACAATTCTTCAATGCATGGAATGCTTGTTCAGCGGAATCAGACCACTTAAATACAGCTCCTTTCTTCAATAAATACGTCAAATGTTGTATAATCCGAGAAAAGTCCCGGATAAAGCGCCTATAGAAATTTGCAAAGCCCAAGAAACTCTGCAATGCCTTTACTGAAGAAAGAGACTTCCACTGGATAATAGCCTGTATTTTCTTGTCATCCATACACAATCCTTTCGGCCCTATAACATAGCCTAGGAATTCCACTTCTGTCACATGAAAGAAACATTTCTCTAGTTTAGCATACAAAGCATGCTTCTTCAAACGTTCCAATACCTCTGGACGTGTTCTTTCGGTATGTCCGAATAGATTAAAATATCGTCGATGTATACGATGCATGAAACGTCCAACAGCCCACGTAATACCTCATCCATAAAAAACTGGAATGCGGCGGGGGCGTTGCACAGGCCGAATGGCATTACTTGGTATGCGTAGAGGCCAAATTTTGTGCGGAAAGCGGTCTTCCATTCATCGCCCCGCCGCACTCTCACCAAATGATAGGCTCCGCGAAGATCGAGTTTGGTATAGATCTGTGCGTGTTTCAACTGATCCAGCAGCACTGGGATGAGAGGTAGGGGGTACCGATTCTTCTTTGTAACCCTGTTGATGGCTCTATAATCGATACACGACCTCAAACCTCCTTCCGTTTCGGAATAAAGAAGAGGGGCGAAGAGGCAGGGGATGTAGATGGACGAATAAACCCTGCCTCCAATAGCTTCTCCAGATACTGATGCAAATAAGTGGTTTCAGCCTCCGTAAGGGCGTATATCCGACTACACGGGATGCTCGCCCCAGGTTCCAGTTCTATGACGCAATCATAATCCCTATGGGGTGGTAGCTTGTTGGCTTCTTGTTCGCTAAACACTTCATTATACTGTGAATAAGCCTCCGGTAAGGTGGTTAGAAGACAGACCTTCAACTCTTCGCCTCCGCTGGCCAATAGCAATGCAGTTTTTCATTCACAGCAGGCACTTGTACAGCCTCCCATGTACAATGTTCTGCACAGTAACCATATCCAAGCGTTACAGTGCGCGCAGCCCACTGGACAACAGGGTCATGTTGTGTTAACCAGGGCATACCCAAGATTAACTTGAATTGTGGAGCATCTATTAAATCAAACTGAATATGCTCATAATGATCTCGTCCAACTTGCATCAGAAGAACCCCCATATGAAAACGCACAGGGCCTGATGTTAACTCGGAACCATCAACAGCCTTCACTGGCTCCGGGTTATCTTTACGTATGCATGGCACTCTCAATCCCTGTGCATACCTTAGATCAATAAAATTACCCGTAGCACCGGAGTCCAATAATGCATGCACCATCACGGGTTGCACTCCAGGCCACTCAAGCATGACACAGACATTCATATGCGGTACGGAACGTTGCATAGTGTTTGCAATAGCATGTAAGACCTCTTCTTCCACTGCACTCAAACAAGGGGTCTCTATCTTGTCTGAGCCATGTCGTTTCCCGACTCACTAGAAGGGTATTCTACCGCAGGTATTGTTTTAACACTCTTATATTCTTTATAGAATGTCTTTGTTTTGGACTTGCAATCCTTAATAAAGTGTCCTGCCTTTCCACAGTACATACACAATTTTTGACTGCGTCGTCTAGTCCTCTCTTCAATACTCAAAGGTCCCCTCACACCTCCTATCTGCATAGGTTCAGCAGTGTCATTGGCAGAGGCTCCATCTCCTTGCCCCTTTGGTCTAGGAAAGGGATACCTTGCTTCATACTTCTGTTTATCACCCTTACGCTCCAACAACCTGTGGTCCAATTGCACGGTCAAATCGATGAATTCCTCACAGGTAGTAGGCATATGTACTACCTGAGCCAGGACATCTTTTAGCTCTCCTCTTAAACCTTGATAATACAAAGAACATCTTTTTCCTGCCGGCCAATCAGTTTCGATAACAAGATGGTTAAAGTTAGTAATATAGGTCAGGAGATCTTGTGACCCTTGCTTAAGTGTAATAAGCTCTTTGTCTAATGACAACATATGCGCCTTGCGATCGAATAGCTTACGCATTTCATCGCAAAAGTCCGCAAAATTGTTTAACACTGGATCGTTTCTTTCAATTAATGGGAAGGACCAGCTCGCCGCATTCCCCCCTAAATAAGACATCATAAAAGCTGTCTTAGCTTGATCGTCATGAAAAACAGCGGGTTTACACATAAAATGCAATTTACACTGCCCCAAAAACGTACTAAATTTCCTAGGATCCCCTAGGAATCTCTCTGGTGGGGCTAGCGGTAACTGAACTGGCTGAATAACCTGAATAGTAGAGGGACCTGTCCCTGCCGCTTGAGTGTGTGAACCCTGTTGCACAGGTGGGGGCAAAGTGTAATCTCTAATATAACTAGCCTCTCTGGAACTGGTAGGAACCGCCCGTACAACCCCGGCTACTTCCCTACGTAATGTTCCCATCTCATCTCTCATTTGTTGATTTTCTCCAATAAAGGCTGAAACTTCCATTCGTAAAGCTGTCATTGTTTCCATCACTGCAGTTAATAGTGTGGTAGTATCCATCGCTCGGGCCGTATATTATCCGTGGGCTTGTCACTCTGTCACAACAGAGAAAGGTTCACTAACCTTACAAACACCGGATACAGCAGAAGCGAGGATGATGCTAGCTTCTCCCTTCCACCCGTCACAGTACCACCTGAGAGCGGATAACCACACACTCAACAGAGGGGACCCTAACAAGGGAAGGGAAAAAAGGGAGAAATAAACCAAAACACTGTGGCAACCAGAAATCATCTACTGCTAGGGTGGTAGAATCAATACACTTCCTTCTAGGATTTCTATCGGGAACTGTAAGAGGGAAACACAAGGAACAAAAGGTGAGTACTTATCCCCTCCCCCTTTACATCTATCAATAACTATAAACCTATATTCAATGAGTGTACTCACTATATGTACTGCCACTATTATCCAAGAATAAGCAGATGCAAAAATAGGAAAAATAAAGAAATGAAAAGAAAAGAAATACTTCCTTGTTTCGTAATGCCCGCAACAGTTCAGGGACAGCAAAGTCACAATATCGCAAGGTAACAACACCTTTACTTATCTGACCATTATTTCTTGGTTCTCCATTGTATTTCTGTATAGCTTCCTGTTGTTCGTATCCAAGGCTGAATAGAAAAGCAATCCGAGCCTCCCTTCAGCTCCTCGCAAGAAATGAAAAATCCAAAGCCTCAGTTACAATTCCCGACGATGTTGGGGCCCCAACAGGCACAGGAAGCCAAAAGAAGTTTTTCATTTAATTAATCCAGGTCCATAAAAAATACCGTTCCACGGACTCCAGCAACTCGGATCCCCGGCTGCTGGATTAAAGATCAGAGGTCATGAACGCGCTGAGGCGCGTTTTCCTTCCGTGAAGAAATGTCTTCGTGCCTCCAAACACTAAACACGGGTCACAAAAAGTTCCAGGCAAACAACAGGAATCGTAGCGGTTTCACTATTGATTCAGGTGACAAGCACCGGTTAAGAGCAGGGGAGGAGACTATAAGGAAAACCAGTGAGAGAATAGAGGTAGGAAAGAGACAACAGACTACAGCTAGGTGTTCTGGGAGTTGTAGTGTCTCCACCTCCCATGTAGCTAACCCTTATAAGCAATGAAATCGTGACAGAAATTTGCATTTGGACAATCTATCGGAAAAGGGGTCCAACCATTGGTTAAAGTCACCAGCGACAATAATATTGGGACTTTCAACTGAAGAAAGTAGAATTTTAATATCATTCCAAAATTTAGGATCTGGCTTAACCGGGCCATAAATATTTAACAAAACTAAAGTTTTATTCTGTACCACAATCTTTGCCATTACCCATCGTCCATCATCATCATTCTGTGTGGATATAATTTGTACTGCCAAAGCTTTATGAAACAAATATCAACGCCCCCCTTTTTGATGGCTGTAGGAGAAAAAACTACTTGACTCACCCATTGCCTTTTCAACTTAAGAGACTCTACATCAGTACAATGAGTTTCCTGAAGAAAAGAAATCTGAGAATTGAGTTTGGATAAATGAGACAATACCTTTTGCCTTTTGACTGGATTCCCAAGACCACGGACGTTCCACGTGACAAATTTACACATAATGGAGGGATAGGAGGGTATAACACAGGTGGAGTTGATACACTTCAAGGATACAACTACAAGAAAAAACACACCACATGAAAGGGTTACATATGGAGAATACTACAAAAAACACACTACCAAGATACATTAGCAATAAATCAATGACAAAGAACAATGTTGAACAAATAGAGATAATATTAAGAAAAAAAGCATGTAGAAAAGGTTAGGACGAAGTACCTGCCCGAGAACGACCTGAAGCGATTGTGCGATTACGTTTGTGACCTCCTGTTGGAAGAATCTAATGTGCAGCCTGTTTCTACACCAGTCACAGTTTGTGGTGACATACATGGACAGTTTTACGACTTGTGTGAATTGTTCCGAACTGGAGGCCCAGTTCCTGACACAAACTACATATTTATGGGGGATTTCGTAGACCGAGGTTATTACAGCCTTGAAACCTTCACATATCTTCTTGCACTGAAGGCTAAGTGGCCTGATCGTATAACGCTCTTAAGAGGGAATCACGAGAGTAGACAGATAACCCAAGTTTATGGGTTCTATGATGAATGCCAAACTAAATATGGAAATGCAAATGCATGGCGGTACTGCACAAAAGTGTTCGATATGCTCACAGTAGCAGCTTTAATAGATGAGCAGATACTGTGTGTGCACGGAGGCTTATCACCAGACATCAAGACGCTCAACCAGATCCGAACGATTGAACGCAATCAAGAAATTCCTCACAAAGGAGCATTTTGTGACCTTGTGTGGTCTGATCCTGAGGATGTTGATACCTGGGCAATAAGTCCAAGAGGTGCCGGTTGGTTGTTTGGTGCAAAGGTCACGAATGAGTTTGTTCACATCAACAATTTAAAGCTCATCTGTAGAGCACATCAACTGGTACACGAAGGCTACAAGTTCATGTTCGATGAGAAGCTGGTGACGGTGTGGTCGGCTCCCAACTATTGCTACCGTTGTGGGAACATTGCATCAACCATGGTCTTCAAAGACGTAAACACAAGAGAGCCAAAGCTGTTTCGTGCTGTTCCAGATTCAGAACGCGTGATTCCACCTAGAACTACTACGCCGTATTTTCTCTGAGGCCTTTGTCCCTTTCTCCCTTCGTCACCTGTTCCTTGTATTATCCCCTGTCTTTTTTTATTTTTTATTGAGCACTTGCTGCTGAAATGCTGCCTCTTGCCTTTTTTATTTTTAAATTATCTAAAATATATTGTGGATTATGGTGTTTATATCAATTCTTATTGATTTCCTTTATCCCTCGTACTTTCCATGCCCTCTGCAGCACGTTTGAATGCCTGTGAAATGAAATTGAAGTGGTACAGTATAATTGCCTTTTTATGGTCTTGGAGTGAATGAAAACATTTCTTTTGAATACTGTCTTGAAAACCTTCGAACCACTCATAACATTTGATCTTGCATTTTCTTTTCACTTTAAATACTTTTAAGAAATTTCAGCAGCAAAGGTATTCAATGAACACAGTGGACTGTACGTTTATCGTTGTGCGCACGTCCAAGATGTAAAGCTTAAATGTCCTTTTGTGGGACGTTTTAAGTGGATGTAAAATAAAGTGGTCTAGTGGCCTGCACCTTTTCTGTTTTTATTTTATTTTTTAAATATCAACTGAAATACAGAAAAAGATATATAACAGTTGCATTTGTACATTAAAATAATTGTACTGATCTCTTATTTCTTCAGATTACTTGTATTTTAATAAAGTAAATATCTTAAATGAAACCCACATAGGTTCAATATTAAAAATAAAAAATATGCATTTTGAAAAAAAAAAAAAAAAAAAAAAAAGGTTAGGACGAAAGGTGAGATAAAAAGAAAAAAGAGGAAAGAGGAAGAAAAAGAGAGAGGAAAGAAGGTAAAGATGAAAAACAGGTAAACAGATCAAGGCAAAGCAGCCAGATCTGAAGAGAGAGAAGAAGGTGAAGCAACAGGAGCATAGCGGCACCAAAGGACACGGACCTCGGTGAACAGGTGCAAAGGAGGAGAAGAAGGAGAAATACCTCATGTAGAGAGGGAAGAACAGATAACAGAAGATCATGTTGTAAAACATATTAAGCTAGTCAAGAAGAATATTCCTTAGCAACAAAAATAGAAAAATCAACTATTAGTGTCCATTCCAGTAGAAGAAACATTCGGCAGGTACAGTCTAAGTTTTTGCGGGTCATCAAAGGAGTGTGATCAACCATTATGTGTAATCTTGCAGAGACATGGATGGAGGATGCCATATTGGCTGTTGAGGTGTCTCAGTTGAGGGCGTAAAGCTCAAAATTCTTTACGACGTGAGTTGGATGCATTGGAGATATCCTGAGAAATGAAAATATTATGGCCAGACCAAATAAGGCGACGTTTAAGTCGAACAGCTTTCAAAACATGCATCAATTCAATAAATTCCTGGAAGAGCATTATGATATCACGTGGTTTGGTAGTGTTAGAATTAAGACGACCCAGGCGATGAGCTCTTTGTATAATGAGGGGGGTTTATTTATTTATTATTACATTTCTTAAGCGCTCAGCTACCCGTGGGTTTCCCGGCGCTGGGAGTAAAAAAGACAGTATGCCAAATGAGGAGGGAGTCAAATCAGCGAACTTACATATTAAAAAGCCAGGTCTTGATTCCCTTGCGGAAAGTAAGGAAGCACATTTCAGAACGCAGAGGGAGGGGTAAAGAGTTCCAAAGAGAGGGAGCCAGCAGAAAAAATGAGCGACCTCCCATTTTTGCTCTCTTAATGCGTGGAATCCTGAACTTATTCTGGGTGGAAGACCTAAGTGTGCGCGTAGGGAGATATTGCTGCACCAGAATAGATAAGTAAGGAGGAGCTTTTCCGGTCATGATTTTATGCATGAAACATAATGCCTTAAATTTAACCCTGCTCTCGATCCGCAGCCAATGTAGGTTACGCATGTGGGAAGAGGCTGAGGATCTGGCGGGTAGTTTACAAATAAGGCGAACAGCCATATTTTGTACTACCTGGTACTTCTTAGTGACCTCCTTACAGGCGCCCAAAAGTAAGATGTTACCATAGTCCAGGCGTGAGATGACAAGAGCCTGGACTACAGATTTCAAGGTGTCAGCAGGCAGCATCCATGAGATTTTCCTAAGCCACCTGATGATGGTGGTACAGGTGGCAGAGACTTTCACGACGTGCTGCCTGAAAGACAGTTGGTTGTCCAGGAGGACCCCCAGGTTCCGGGCACAGGGAGTTGGAGTGGGAAGAGGGCCCATCTCCGGCGGCCAATGCTGTGGGCCCCAGAGCGAGATGTCTGAGCCAAACAGAAGCAGTTCTGTTTTCTCCCCGTTTAATTTTAATTTGTGCTCCAACATCCATGCCGAGATCTGTTTTAGTCCAGCTTGAAGAGAGGAGAAAGGGAGGTGCTTGTTGGTGGAGAGAGAGTAGATGACTTGAGTGTCATCGGCGTAAGAATAGATAGAGAGACCTGCCTGTTCCGCCAAAAAAGCAAGAGGTCTCACATATAAATTAAAGAAAAGAGGACTGAGAATAGAACCTTGTGGAACACCGTGATTAGAGGGAAAAGAAGAGGAAACAGAAGTAGAGGAAAAGACTTGAAACGTGCGATTGGATAGAAAGTTAGCGATCCAGGCCAGGGCAGCACCATCGACACCCACCTCTCTCAGGGAGGACAACAGGATGGAATGGGAGACGGTGTCAAATGCGGCACTCAAATCAAGCAAAATGAGTGCCACGGTCTCCCCGTTGTCCACTTTTTGCCTGATGGATTCTGACACACCAAGGAGAGTGGTTTCAGTCGAGAAGCCAGCCCTGAACCCGGATTGAGAACCATGAAGAAAGTTAGAGGTTTCCACGTGAGAATTAAGCAGAGAGTTAACATGTTTCTCCAGAATTTTAGAGAAGCATGAGAGTAGCGAAATAGGGCGAAAATTAGATGGGTTGTTAGGGTCTAAATTGGCTTTCTTTAATAATGGGACCACCATAGCGTGCTTCCATTCGTTGGGTACGATAGCTTCAGAAAGGGAGGCATTCAAGACCTCCAAAATAATAAGGAGTAGAGTAGGGTCCAGAGAGCTCAGAATATGAGGGGGCATGGGGTCAAGCGGAGACCCAGATTTTATATTGGGGTTACCGATGCTTGGAGCTCTAGAGGTTCTGGAAGGAATTTCTGTAGAAAAGAAACCATATCAGGACCCTCAACATTTTCCGGAAGACCATTTAAGCGTAGATTATTTCTGCGATTTCGATTTTCAAGGTCTTCGGTGTGGATTTTAAGCTTATGTATTTCCTGTTCAAGTGAAGGAACTTTGGAAGAGATATCTTGAAGATCACTAACGCGTTGTGCCAGTTCCAATACTTTACCCTCCATAACAATCCATTGTTCCTCAATCTGTTTTAGTTTTTCGTTGGTTACAGACATGAAAGGTTGAAGACCACGAACTTCATCAAGTATAGAGTCTAAAACAGGATTTTGAGATGAATGAATGGGAGAAGGTGGATCATTTTTATGTCTTTTAGGTTTTGTACCAGATATGGATGATCTAGCATTATGGATATCATTAGCCATTGTAAATTGTACAGAGATCACCTGACTTATTAAGAATGAAGATCCCTAGAAAATCCAAACTAGGATATGTATATTTGGTGATTCGTTCAAGATACAGGCATAAGGAAACAGTTCTCCAAATTGTATTAAAAGTATTGAACCACAAGTAAAGCTCCTTAAAAAACTTGATTGATGAGGTAATCAAAACACATATGAACAGTAGAGGAATACGCAAGTACATTGACCTAAAAAGGCAGTCACTCGCGTAGTTTACAAAAAAGTATTGTCATGGAGTAGGAGCAAAGTAGTTAGAGGTGAAGGCAGTTCCAAGAAAAAAAAACATCATCACCAGAAGGGAATACATCCTCATTTCCTCAAGCTATTTGAACATGCAGGTGTTAGGAGTGAAGAGCGATGAACATTGAGACTTGAGAAAAATGCACATGACTTAAAAATCAAAAAACCACCAGATAATGCCAATAGCCGGTTATTGTTAACCTCTGAGGGCACAAAATTGCAGCTGTTCAGAGGAAAAACAGTGATGTGTGCATATAATTGCAAGATCCTCCTTAGAGAAGGCAAAAAGAAAAGGCCAGGGTTTCATACGCGGGCATCAGTGACCTAAAATGGCGGCCGCCCGCACTTCTGACTAGATATAAGTGCCGAGGAGTAGAAATCTCTCAATAAGGATAAAGGCATCACAGGAGATAAACAACAGCACTAATGTACAGTATCACAGCCTTTCCTCCTACCATTAAGGAGATGAATGAAAAATCTGAGGAGATATTTGCATGATAGAACAAAAAAGCATATGAAGTCAGTGCACAACACTGCAGGAGGAGTACAGGAGTCATCTGAAGTAATCCTTTGGGGCACAAATGAGTAGCATTTCAACAGGTTGAAAATGTTAAGGAGTCAAAAAGTAAGTCGCATACCAGTAACGGCAACGACACATCCAGTCTTCCGACGTGAGCGCAGCGACCTAAGATGGCGGCTGCTCGCGTCTCAGGAACGGAGAAACTGCTGTATTCGGAAAGTGGCTCTGTGACATGGTGCAGGAATCCAGAAATCAGCCAAACCACTCACCGCATCCTAAAAACAAGGGACTGATTGTTGGCGCTCGGAAGATCAAGGCAGGAGGTATCCAAATGCAGACTGAGTCCTGCGTAGCTCACACACGATCCGCCATTTTCCTTCGGCGCGCAGACCACGCCCCGATTGCAACAAATATCTAACATGTTTTTGATGTGTTTAATTTTGTACCCGAGGTTTTATTTTTATTCTACATGTTTTCAAACATGCTCACTCTTTCATATTAAAGAGCTACGCACAAAGGATTTAAGGAGTTTGTGGGAAAGGTGATGGTGTGACCATGCAATATGGGATAAACTATCCACTGGCGTCAATAATAAGGATATTGCAAGTTAGCTCAGAGTTGCATAAGCTTATAAAGGAACTCAGCCTTCAGCCTCGTTCCTCTATATGGTTATGAAACTCCTCAGTCACTTGTAATATACTGATAATGTATGGCAGGGTGCACTTTACCCATTAAATATTGTAGATGCAAACGATACAAGTGTGGCTTAAGGAAATAAACAAATCAAATTTTAGTCTTTGTACAGAGTGGTGATAGAGACTCTTTAGTTATGTTTTAGCTTCCCTACTCTAACTCTAGAGGTGGCATCCCTAATTTAGCCTTTATTCAAGAGGACCGAAAGAGAAAAGGTATCAGCAGTGAGCGTCTTCCTAAGAAGTCACTCCACCATCAGATGGGTCAAGCAGCATAAAGCCACAAGCAGTAAAGAAGCAAGTTAGCACTCAGCTGCTCACTGTTGGAGAGGTAAGATGGAATGGGGCGTCTGTACCTCTCTACCAACCATCATATATTCAAAATTGTACTCAGCAACTGTCTCATAATGCTTTTCTCACATGTAGTCTACAATAGGCTCAGCAACTAAATTTTCATTGAGGTTGATTCCTTCCATGGCCTTCTCCATGTACGTCTCTCTGCAACAGTTCGTCCTTGCAGGACGCACCTCCTTTCACCTTATCTTCGTCAGGCCAAGCTAACCGTAACTTCTTTATTCCTCAACTATCTGATGACAACAATACCCTTTCGCAGGGTGTTTGTCCACCTGCAATGAAAGCATGGAAACAAGCAACATTCTACAAGACACGCATGGAAATCTAAGAGTTAATTTCAGAAAAGAGAACATTTAAAATGTGCTGTGAAATCAGGACTACAACTTAGGCTAAAATAATGAATGCACCATGTTGTTTATGTTTAACATTTCCATAAAATCATTAACATGTTCAACAAAAACGTTCCCTAAACTATATTAGTAAGTTTATTTCAACTACATCATTGGCCTAATAAACATTGAAGATACTTTTAATGGGTCAATGCGTTACATCACTAATGATCCCTCTATATCAGTGTATTACATCCTTTATACGTGTTCAAAACAATTCTACAAATCATTTGTTAATCTTCACAGTGGATCGTGTTAATTTCACAAGAACAGGTTAATTGACTCACATTTCGTCTAGCATCTAATTTCACTAATAACACTTAATAATATGTGCCTGCATACAACAAGAGGTTACTTGCACTCCTAACAGGTACCGCAAGTATGATACGGATTTCTGCTCTATCACCTCCAAAGTGAGAGGATTTATAAAAGCAAAATATGGGACAATCTTGCTGGAGTACAAGAAGAGAGAAAGGGAGGGCTGACATTTTTTTCTAACACATAAAAATTTAAATACTCTTAAACAGACTTAAATATTTAAAAATATATCAGTAATTAAGAAAGCATAAATTAAAGCTTTTGTGTTATTCTAAAGTGTGATGGAAACAAAGATTTTAACAGGTTCAAAATAAATGAAGACACTTTACTTAGCGATGTGCAAATAATAAATATTTGCTGAAACCTGATTCCACACTGTCATTCCTGTGCTACATATTTTTTATCAGTAAAACTATGTGTCTGTCCAAATGTAGTAGTTTTTCTAATGGAAAATGTTTTTATAAGAGACAAAAGTTTTCTGCTACGATTTGGGAGATATCCCACAAAGGATGGAACCCCCCCCCCATCGGTACAAACTTGGCACTCGAACAATTGTAGGTTATGCAGCTCTCATAATGAATCACTATTGCATATTTTGTTCATTTGTCCTCAGCTACTAGAAGAGAGGAAAACCCTATTAAAATCTATCCTTAAATAAAACGGTGTGAGGACTTGTCATCAAGCAATTACTACTTGCCTCTCCGGGAAATCGGCTCAGTTGACCACACAGTTTGTAAAGTTTATTCTTATTGCAGAAAAAAAGTTAACCTTAGAGAGTGCCACCTGATGTAAGGGGCGTGTGATAACCAATAATCGGTCTGTTCAACAATGCTGTCCCAAAGATGTTATTGTCAACTATAACTTCATAAGCTTCTCTGAAAGGGTTTGCACAATAGCACTTTAAGCAATTCTTAGAAGACTTTGAGAAAGGCTCCATTTAAAATGGAAGTGGCACCTTACCTGTGTTTTTTTTTGTTCTATCATGACTTTTTAACCTTCGAATTTTAAAATACGGGGCAGTGTAGGCAATTCTTATAAAATTTTGTAGAAATGTTAACTATTAGTTTTTAAATAATGTAGCGTCGTCTTTTGTGAATTGTGTGAAATTTCTGATTTATAATATGAAAAATGGAATGTCAACCGGAAAAGGTTGGCATCCTTTTAACGTTTATATATAAAGGCTCTTTCAATGGCATGTTAAATTAGGATCTGGAGAAAAAAATCCTCAAAATGCTGCTTAATTATGGTGTGATTTCTGAATTGAAATATAACGTAGCCTCGATATTATTTTATACTTTACAAATTTATGTTGTTCCTATGTACAATTTATTGTTTTTCATATATACTTCCTGTTTGTAATGATTTTTATTAATCAACATTCAAGTATTTCACTTCACTCACTTCAATGGAAAATGTGCTCTCTGTAAATGACACTGCACTTCCACACCATACTTTATCAATATATTTGTGACAGTGTGCTCTAAAATGCACCATCTGCTACATATCAAATCCTTACCACTCACCTGCTGAATAGGCGTGGCTCGAGTGCTAAACTTGTTCTCTGTGTAACTCTTAGATTTTTTACAACGGCTATGATTTCAGTGATCTAACATTGATGGAAGCACCCCCACTCTGAAAATTGTTCCAGCACCACTGGGGCCACCAGCACTAATTTTTGGGACCAGCACTTACTTTTACTCAGCATATATTTCCAGGGAGCAAGAGAGGGAAAAACACACAAACGAGAAAAAAGGAAGAAGAGAAAGACGGAAAACCCGTCATCAAGGGAGCAAGCAGGAAACTGCAAGAGTGAGATAAAGGGGCGGTCGGATAGTAGATTAAAGAGGCCTGAGGTGGAGTCAGCACTAGCAGCCTTGGTATTCGGGATTCTGGCATTTAATACTGCATGTCAGGCTTCTTAGCAGCGCTTTTGGTCACTGACACTCATTATTTCACATATTAAGCACTGCCCCTATGGGTGTGAACGATATTTTTGGAAAGTATATTTAGGACACAATATTTTTGCAGGATGAAAATTGGGCAGTGATATTCTGGTACCATACTTTGCCGTAAGACTTATATTGCTCTAAAGAAAAATGTTTTTCAGTATTATATCTGTGGACATGTTCAAAGGGTCACTATTTTACAACTCGCCGGATCGGTGGATATGTCTACGGATCCATTGATGCAGAATAAATAAAGGGTAATGGACTATAATACAGAGGGGCCAATGCTTGACTACACATTGATGTGAATTGGGTTCATGAAAGTTTTCATTGCAGCCTTGTCCATTGACACCCTTGGTCCTTCAAGTCCTCTCTCACATTTTCTCCACTGCAACCAGACTTTTCCTCCCTTTGACAGGGGCTTGATATCTCTGGATCAGCTTGTCCCATGTGATCTGGTCCCCACAGTCATGGGAGCTGCTCTGTGGCCCGTGCTTATTAGTTATGGTGTGCACCATTAACAGAAATCAAAAACTCTACTGGCCCATGTTGAACTAACATACCAGCCATAGATGGGCATTGCTCAATTAATGCCATGTTCCTAGACACATTGGGCTAAGAGGGATGCCAAAAGGCAACCTAAAACATTCTTGCCTGATCAACACAAATCAGGGGCCAAAGACCAGGAATTTGCCCTCTCCCAAATTCACCAACTTCATTTTGCTCGCCCCACTACCCCTTCATCTTTTCCACACCAGAACAGCCTGAGATTCATCTACAGCTCCAAGCACCAGCACCACCAAAAGATAAAAGCCATGCAAAGACCACCTCACCTTCATAAGATGACAGCTAAGCAAAAGATCCATTCCCACTCCAGCACAGCTGCCACCATGGAACATTGAAGATTGTATTCTTTTGCCAGCAATGTAACAACTCACTAACAGTTTAATGCACTAACAAACTATAAACGCAATTTAATTTATAATTTGTATTTGATGCAATACATGCATCCAGTCAACGCAATAAATACATACATCTCACGAAACGCAGTAATCCAGATGCCTCTATAAGGCTGATAGAACACATCAGACACACCTTACGAACCTCCCAATACACAACACTGTGCCCAACACCAATAATTTGCAAACAAATACCTTTGACAACCACATACGAGATTTAGTTGTAGAAGCACACACAGCAGTCACTCATGCATATCAGATGTCCCCCAGTCTTACAACCCTCATTACACCATCATCCCTCACAGAATCAGTGGATCACATTAATCTGACAACCCCATACCTCGCAGCTCACAGTTGCACACTTTACAAATGTAGTTAACATTTGGCTGCACCCTGACAAAACATCCCAAAACAGTCACAAGGGAAATGGAAAACTAGTCATCCTTGTGAAATAAGATAAATGGTATTGTCTTAAAGTTCACAGATCCAGACACCAAAACTCACACAGCATAATCCATTAGTAATCTGATGCAATATAGCCAAGTACGGTCGTCCATCGAACCAATAGTAACACTATGCCTTACTAGTTACCATACAGGAATAGACCCATCAATTCATAGACCATGTCCGACTGATACATAGCCACCCCACTGTAGTAGGCCAAAAAAACTACAGCAGGATGATAGCGCTTCTCTTGGCTGCTGCTTTTTTTAAGTCATACAAATGGTAAAAAAAAAAGTGCTGTACAAATTATGACATTGCATAGTATAACGCGCAAATATCTGCACGAAAAAACAGTCGTGTGGTCACAGTCACATGACTACTGATTGACAAATGGGAAGAGCAAAGATGGGGATTGAAGCAACTGGTAATTTTTCCCACAGAAAAGTTTCACACTTGCTCCAGAAGCTCTGGCATGGGTAAACATGCAAAAATCAAGCAAACAGCCTGATCAGGTGGTGCTAAGGTTGACTTTATGTGGTAACGAGCACTGCAAAACAGTGCTAAAATAGAAAAATGCTTTTATGAAGAAGAAGTGATTATGGCGAACCCACTAGGAAGAAAAACGAATTTCTCGTTGAATTGAAAATTACGAAAAAATACCAAAAGAAAAGACTTCCATTGCATCAAACCTAGCAGTGATCCTGCACCTAACCCAACCCCACAGTGCTAAAATCATCAACAAAACAAATATGTTTATTTCATTACTACTCAAAATAAAACTTCTTTATTTTCACAGTATTGTCACTCTTCATTGTATTAAAGAGTTGTATCATGATGCTTTCTTTGTATCGCACATTGATGGCCTTTGTAGGCAATGAAATGATGCTGCGTTAAACAAGTTATCATGTGACTGCAGCGGCACCATTTTAAATTCGTTCCAGGTTATTTCTACTCAGCTTAAGCCGTCGAAGCTACTTGGAGGTACCGAAACAAATCAGGGTTCTTAGTGGAGCTTCCTTACAATTTGCTGGACCGTTTTCTTTAAAGTCACAGACATCAAACACAAAAACAAACTGCTGCATCCCACTTAACGGCCAAGCAAATAGGTGTGAAGTTAGTAAAAAACCATTTACTCACGTTATCTGCTTCATTTTTAAACAATCTCTTGCAATAAGATAAGAAAAAGTGCAGACGTGACTGTTTAAATTTTTTTATGTTTAACTTCAAACTGACTGAAACACTTAGGCGTGTGTACAAACTGAAAAATGGGGCTAGTGAAGGTTAATGCCTTAATGCTTTTAATATCGGTTTGGTCCTTTGCTGCACTTTGTCAAGATAGATTACGGGTTTCTCGGGCACCCTACATTGGTTAGAAAGACACCGAGCCTACAAAAGAACAAGCGATATTAATACTAGCAAATTGGGATGTATTTTATTCCGTCTCTGGTTTGGACATGGTGGTGCGTGCTGAAAGTCAGGTAATGCTATGCTATGTTATGTTATGTTATGTTATGTTATGTTAATGGCCTCTTGTAAAGCGCTTGGCTCACCCAGGGGCATCTCAGCGCTGACTAGGCGAAAGCCTGAGGAGGAAAGAGTTAAGATCCAAAGCTGCAGCGAAGTTTTAGAATAGGAAAGCCTTCAATAGTTTCCTAAACACAAGGTAAACACAAGGTAGGATGTAATCCATTGTCTATCCTCTTTATTGGTTTTTGGCGTTTCTTGCATTTGTCTGTGTAGGTAAATTTAAGTTGTATCCATGTGATATTTCTCTGCCCTATAAAATAATTTAAATTATGGCTCAATCTATACTGAAGTTCACATTACCTTACCGATAGAATACACCATTGGCAATTCTTGTTTTGAACTCCAGTTATACCTTATAAGGCAGTGCCATTTGATTTCTCATCCCCTACCTGCAAATAAAGATGCAGTACTTAGAAGTAATGTCAATGCCTAAATTGATTATTTCAGTGTATATGCAGGTAGGATGACTGTTGGAACTGGCACGTTCTGGTAAGTTGAGGCAAGGCCCTATCCTGGCAGAACCTGCTACTCCCATCAGGAGTGGGTGAATACACTCCCTGCATAACCTGCGCTCAGCCTGGGGTAGCTTGGCACCGAACAGTCAGGCTTATCGCAACGGCAAGGTGTAAAGTATTAGCATATCACTCTCACACAATAAATACACTGAGCTTCACAAAAGTGACTTGACATGTGGTGTATGTAAATATGGTTTGTATTCAACACACATTAATTAACACAATATGAACATCAAGTATTTCTGAGCATAAATCACATTCGGAAATATCACTAGCAGTACTAGGCCCAACCGAGTTAAAATGACATCAGTAATATGCACACTTGGGAAGGATCCTAATTTAACCCCAACACCCTTATGCGGTGCAAAAAGTTGTCAGAACAAGGCCCACCCTGGCAGTTATTATAATTCAATGCCACAGTAATAGGATGCACCCCAGATCACAACAATAGCAGAAATGTGTACACACAGATAATTACAACACTTTCAAACAGCACTGTTGTCCAAAGCTGCACAGGTAAAAACCAATGTCAAACGTAGTGTAGAACCCAAAGGCTCCATCTCCCTCCAGTCAGCTCGAAGTCCAATAGGATCACCTGCGGAGTACGCCAGGGATCGTCCCTCAGCCCCACCCTCTTCAACACCTACATGACCCCACCGGCTGACACCGTCAGATCGCACAGATTCAACATCATCTCCTATGCTGAAGACACCCAGCTCATCCTCCCACTGTCCGTAGACTCCTTCATCACCAGAGCCATCTTTCACAGATGCATGATGAACGTCTCTGACTGGGTGAAGGACAACTGTCTCAAACTCAGCACAGACAAGACAGATGTCCTTATCTATGGGAACAACAGCTCACCATGGAATGATGCATGGTGGCCCACGGAAATTGGCCTAACCCTTGTCAGAATTGGCAAGTAACGTTCTTTTACTCACATTTCTGCAGGAACGTCACGAAATGAAGAAAGGTCCGCTACTTCCCCAGTGTGCATATGTCACCCACCAATGTCAAAGTATCAATAGCAACTTGGAGAAGAAGGGAAAGAAAACAAGGAATAGAGAAGGTCCCACGTCGCACCCCAGTCTGAATCAGGATTGGTTGATCATAAGCGAAAGTCTCTTTGTTATATGCTATATCTTTCTATTTGCATATATGTCTACCTTATTGATTCCCTTCTTCCATGTATTATGTCCACTGGGGTGACAGAGAGGGTATAAGCATCTAAAGAAAAAACAATAGGGTAAGTAATATGTGCAAATGTGAGATGCAGAAGTATGGCAGTAAATGTAATGTAATAAACCCACCTAAACATATATAACTGGTGCTCTGACTGTTCTTCTCAATATAATTGAATTCTGGAAAACTTCCTCCTTAGCGTTCAAATTAACAAATGTTTCCTTACTTTCGGGAAAAAATAAAAATTACATAAAAAGAAAGAGCCGATCTCCACAACGCGGGACTCTAATCAGATAAGTATACAACTTACTCAAAATAAAGCTCAAAGAATACAGCGAACAAGCTCTGATATCAATATGACGGTAATGCAGCTTTGCTTGTTTTTCTCTTTTTTACAGGAACTAACCATGCCGACCAGGAGGACGAAGACGGGAACCGGATGGAAGCGAGGTAATGCTCGAAATCAGGATCACACCGAATGAGACGCTGCTACAGCGAGGAAAGCAGACGAAAAGGATGATGGCCCAGAAATGCAGGTAGGTGACCCGGAACAGTACTACTCGATCCCAATACTGGAACACATTTATCTTTATTCCAACTGGCTAGCTCCTGCGCATGCGTTAATACGGGAGTCAGCCATTTTTTAAATTTCTGTCTTTTGAAAGCACGAAGCTGGCAGAGTGCCGTTAATAGCACGTATCCGGCAGTCCTGACAGTACACCCCCCTTAGAAGCCCTCCCACCAGTTTGGGTTTATCAGGATACTGACTATGGAACAACCGCAGCTGCCGAGGGGCATGTATATGACCAGCAGGCTCCCAAGTACGTTCCTCCATCCCATAACCTTCCCACTGCACTAAATATTGGAGTTTGCGTCTCACTCTCCGTGAGTCATGATAGCTTCAACTTCATACTCTGGTTCATTGTTCACCAACAACAGAGCTGGAGTATCAGCAACATGAGTACCGGGTACAGCAGATTTCAAAAAGAGACATGGAAAACTGGATGTACTTTTAGAGCAACCGGAAGGTTTAATTTCATAACAACAGGGTTTATACACGAGGCTTGAATTTACAAAACCCTTTCAGTGTAAGGTTCTAAGTGGATAACCACACTTCGTCTCCTGGAGTATACTTAGGTTCCTGGCGTCTATGGTGATCAGCTCTTTCTTTGTAACCTGCCTTAGCTTTGTCTAAATTCATCTTTGCTGTTTTGTGAACATCCTGCTGGTGTTTTACAAAGTCTAATGCTGCAGGAACAGAACAGGAAGAAGAAAGAGATGTTAACATGGTTCGTGGGTGAAAACCTTCAGTACAGTAGAAAGGAGAGTAAGCAGTAGAGGAATCGCAACTCTTATTATAGGAAAATTTAGTGATCCACACCATTGTTTCCCAGTCTGAGGAAGAATGTAAACACTGACAGTGTATGTATTGTTCAAAACATTTGTTAACCCTCTCAGTTTGGCCATCAGTCTGAGGGTGGTGGCTGAAGTATAGTCTTACATCTATCTCTAATAAATCACACACCTTTCTCCAGAATTTGTAGCATATCAGACGCAAGAACAGAGGGAAGACCATGAAATTGAAATAGTACTATATGTTGGATGAACAGAGAAGCCAAAATTTTGGAAGTAGGTAACCGTTTCAATGGAATGAAATGGGTCATCTTAGTTAATAAGCCAACCACTACAAGGAGTGTAGTGTTCCCTTGCACAGTCCTAGGTAGTTCAACGATAAAATCAAGAGAAGGTGTATGCCAAGGGCTAGGTGGAGTGGGCAATGGTACCAATAACCCTGCAGGGGCCTGATGAGACGCTTTTCCCAGACCACCAAAAGTGTCTCCTCAGGATTTCCATAGTTTTTTTAATATCCTGGGTGCCCAGAGAGAGAATGGGTGTGACACCACTCTAACACCTGCTGCTGTAAGTCATGGGTAGGAATTACTAAGCCCCCTTGGGCAAAAAACAAGTCCTGTTCTTTGGCAAGTTCATTCAGGCCCACTAAGCTCTCTAAATCTACAGACTCTTGTGCTTCCTTAACTGTTTTCAGGAATTCCTCCTCAGAACAAAGAACTCCTATTATGTGCTCCTGGAGTATTATGGGTGGGGGCTCGATTTGGGATTCTTCTCATTCATAACCTAATCGAGACAGTGCATCTGCCTTCCCATTTTTCTTTCCTGCTTGAAATTGTATGATGAAGTCATAATCACTAAAAAACTGTGTCCAACGTAGTTGTCTCATAGATATGGCTTTTTCAGATTTAAGAAATTGAAAATTGTGATGATCTGCAAGAACAGTTATCCTCTTAGTATAACCTAAAAGATACTGCCTCCATTCCTCAAAACCTTTTTTATAGCTAACAATTCCTTGTCCCCTACAGAATAGTTCAACTCAGCCGGAAATACCTTACGTGAATAATATGCCACAGGGTGAAGACATCCTGTGTTTGGGTCAGCCTGAGAAAGAACCCCTCCTACAGCTGATTGGGAGGAATCGGCCTCAACTACAAAGGGTCGAGAAGGATAAGGTTGTTTCAAAATGGGTGCCTGTGTGTCACAAACTGTAGTTAACTCTTACCACACGAACTTGCGCAGGAACAGAAGTTGAATATTTCCCAACTCCCTCTAAAAGATCCCTCAGAGCCCGTTATGAAACTTGACCCTCAGTGACCTTCTAGGGGGAAGGGGGAGTGGATAAAATAAGAAACAACAGAAGAGACTGCACTGGAACTGTTCTACTGCTTCTCTTGTCCAGCCCGTCCTGCAGACTTGAACTTCAGAGAAACCTGGATTGTATCAAAGAGAAAAAATAGCTTACACCTAAACTACTCTAATGTCTATTTCTACTTCTATTCTGCCCTTTACCTATTATTCCAGTATTCTTGCCTCTCTTCTTCTCTTTGTTTTTGTCCTATTATCTTAACTATTTATTAGATAAGTTGATACCTGTTTAACAAGAATAGAATTACTTAAGTATTTTGTTTCTCTAAACTTTATGATTTATTTATTACTGAAATACTTGCTCACCTTTTCAACCTTGTTGGGTGGCTTTAACTCTCTCCAGTTTTTTCTTCTTCAATAGATTCCTAACGCTATTCTAATTACCTAAGCTAAGCCTACACTACCTAACTATGCTTATTATGTACTAAGCCTAGTTCTAAACTAATATGATTTATGTACCTGACTAACTATTGTAATCCGTCCTAGCGAACTACTCCTCTAAATCCTTTTATCTTTTCTCTTCACAGACTTTTGGAGGAAGACAATCTCTGGTGAGTATTATTTGAATATCTTATTATCCTTAAGTGCACTTCATTTACATTGAATGCAAGGTTTATTTATATTGCCATTAAGTTTTAACATCTGAATCACTTATCTCTTTTCTTCTCTTTGGTTCTTCACAGGAATGCAGCTGGCGTTGGAGGCCTCTTGCCGAACTCGCAGCAATTGGAGCAGGAATTGCCAAACTCGATAAAGGTCAAAGCAGGGACTCGGCGTCATATACAGGATTTTCCCAACCGACATTCATTCAGAAACGCGGTAGGAAATGTTTGTCGAAAAGTTCTAGGGCAAAGTTTACCGGAGCTCGAGGAAACAAATCCTTCTCTGGAAAACTCTTCAGTGAAGTGCGCATTAGCCCAATACTGCGCGCTTCACCTGAGCTCCCACACCTGTGAAAAGCGGATACACTAGACCGCAACATCTTCTCTAAAGTCGGGGGCCATCTTGTAGTTCCGCTCGTGACTTCAATGTCCCCATCCCTTGTATAAGGAGCATTTACCTTTGTTGATCCAGCTGGTTTTACTAGACTATGAAGACACCACATGTATTGCCTGCTTGGGACTTCTGACACTGCCACTGCGTAAATGATTCCTTCAATTTACAAAAAGCCTCTTCCGCCGCGGAGGTCCACAAAAATGTAACCCCCTTCTTAAGACGTTTTTTGGTGATGGGGGAGGCCAATTCAGAAAAGTTATCAATAAAACGTCTGTAAAAATTGGCAAAGCCAAGAAAGCTATGAATATCTCGAACAGACTTTGGTGCTTGCCAGCAAGTGATAGCTTCTACCTTCTGTGGATCCATACTGATTCCTTGTGGGGACACAATATACCCAAGAAAGGCTACATGGAAGGTATGGAATTGACACTTTTTAAATTTGCTCAATAAATGATTGTCCCTTAATCTTTCGAGGACCTCCCTCACATGGGTTTCATGTTCTTGTAAGGACGAGGAATAAAACAATAGATCGTCAATATAAGCTATAACAAAGAGGTCCAACATGTCTCTCAGGACTCCACTGATAAAAAACTGAAAGGCTGAGGGGGCGTTACATAGTCCGAATGGCATGACTAAATATTCATAAATCCAAACTTAGGGCCTCATTAGGATGGAGGATTTTCCGCATCCTCCGGGCCGGCGGAAGCCACCGCCGGCCCGGAGGATGCGGAAAATCCTCTGCGGACCCACCAAAGACCCACCGCCATATTAGGATGGCTGGTGGGTCCTGGTTTCCGTCCGCAGCTTTCCGCCGCGGTTGGCTTACAACCACGGTGGAAAAGCACTAATATGGTGACGGTGTCTCTCAGACACCGTCAGCCAGATTAGGATGGGCTCTGAAACATGCTTTTCCGCGGCGGCTTTTCCGCCGTGGAAAAGCATGTGTAACTCCCGTTGCGTGCCCCCTAGGTGAAGTGGGGGGTGCACATGGGGGGTACCTATGGTACCCCCCTGCATTTGTATGCAGAAAGCGGCAGGCACCGCGCGGTGCCTGCCACTTTCAACATACAAATGCAATGCGTGCATTTTTAACATTGCTGCGGGTGCAGCTTGAAGCCGCACCCGCCGCAATGTTAAAAATAGAGGATGTGACCGCCAGGGTGGCGTCACATCCTAATTGCGCAGGAGGGAACTCCGCAGCCCATGCGGAGGTTCCCTCCTACTCTATGGTGGCGGACGGACTCAGGTCCGTCCGCCATCATAAAGTGCCCCTTAGTACAAAAAGCGTTCTTCCATTCATCTCCCTCTTCAATTCTCACCAAATGATAGGCTCCTCGTAAATCCAAATTGGTGAAAATCTTGCCATCTTTATTTGATCAAGAAGGTAAGAAATCAGCGGTAAAGGGTATCTGTTCTTAAGAGTAACGTCATTGAGCATCCTATAGTCTATACAATATCTAAGACCACCTTCTCGTTTAGGAATAAAGAAGAGAGATGAGGAGGCTGGTGATCTAGAAGGGTGGATAAATCCAATTCTTAGCATTTCATCCAAATACTCCAGCAAATAAATGTTCTCTTTTTCGGTCAAAGCATATATTCTGATACAGGGATAGCGGGCACCTGGCAAAATATCGATTCTACAATCATAAAGCCTGTGAGGTGGAAGGCTACTTGCCTTTTCCACATCAAACACCTCTTTCAAGTCGTGATACATAACAGTTAAGTCGGATATGTCAGAACTAGTGAGTACCCCTACTTACTCTGAATCTCTTGGCATATGGAAAACATGTCGCTGGCAAAACCCCGGATTGAAGATCCTCCTCATCTCTGTTCAATTAATAGAGGGGTTATGTTGACATAACCAGGGTAGCCCTAATATGGCTGGGAATTGAGGAGACTGAATGAGATCAAATGCAATACTTTCTTGAGGTCTCTCCTCAATGACCAGGGTTAAGTCAATGGTAGCGTGTGTCACAGGACCAGATTTAAGACTACCGCCATCTATGGTTGTGACTTCCTCCCAAGAGCCTTTAGGCCTACTATGTGCCCACTGAAGGTCCATAAAATTACCAGAGGCGACAGAATCTACCATTATTTGGACATCTATCACCTGTTCTCCCCATATAAGGCAAGAGGAGAGAAGGAAGTGATGTGATGTGATGAACAGGTTTGGTTTGCGAGACAGTCAAACCTGAACTACCCGAAGTCTTTGTCTCAGGAGACTCCGGGCTTGTTAGTTTTCCGAAGTCTTCTTTTGTTTTGGCTTAACAGCACTATCTCTTAGGAAACTGTATGGTTGTCCACAATATAAACAACCTTTTGTCACGCCTTCTTTGCCTTTCTTTCCGACTACGGGATCCTCTAACACTCCCTATTTGCATAGTTTCTGGATCTTCTGGTTGTTTATCGACATCTGGCCTTTTCTCTCAATAAACAAACACACGTCCTTTTGGCCTTCCTCTTTCTCTTTTTCTTTCACAGATTCTGTGGTCCAACTTGACCACCAGGTCTGTAAGGGCTGTACAAGACTCAGTGGGATCGACTACTTGTGCTAGAAGATCTTTTAACTCGTCCTTCAACCTTCTATAGAACAGAGCACTGCATTTTTCTTAAGGCCATACCGCCTCTGCTACTAATCTATTAAAAGTAGAAATATATGTTGGAAGACTTGAACTTCCACCTCGAGAACAACAACGATGCCAACTCTGCCAACCTGATCGACAACCTCGGCCTCAGACAACTTGTCACCGCACCCACCCACGCCGCTGGCCACAAGCTGGACCCCGTCTTCTCCACAGGCTCCCACGTCACCTTCGACCACACCACCGAACTCCACTGGACCGACCACCGCTGCATCCATTTCACCTTCAAGAAACCAACCACGCACCACCGCACCCAACAGCTGCCTCGCCGCTGCTGGAGCAAAGTCACCGAAGACCAGCTGATCACCACCCTCGCCCAGAACCCACCAACTGACCCCACCAACCCAGACGCCGCCGCCCGCAACCTCAGACAGTGGATCGACGACTGCGGCAACACCCTCGCCCCGCTCAAGAAACCCTCCAACAGCCACGTCAGCAAGAGACCCACCTGGTTCACCGACAAGCTCCAGACCTCCAAATGCACATGCCGGAAACTGGAGAAGATATGGCTCCACGAACGTACACCGGACAACCACTCATCCCACAAAGACGCCACCCGCAAACATCACCACCTCATCAGATTAGCCAAGAGATCCTCCTTCAAAGACCGCTTGGTTAACAACGCACACGACAGCAAAGAGCTCTTCAGCATCGTAAAGGAGCTCTCCAACCCCAACGCCAACGCCAACAACATCCCGCCCTCACAAGAACTGTGCGACTCACTAGCCATCTTCTTCCACCAGAGGATCGCTGACATCCACGACAGCTTCAACACCATGACCGCCTGACTATGCCAGACTCCACTTCCCCTGTGAACACCACCAGCGCCAACAGCCTGACCTCCTGGTCCAACAACAACGACGACGAGACACGCAAGGTCATGAACTCTATCCACTCAGGATCTCCGTCAGACCCATGCCGACACCACGTAATAAACAAAGCAGACGCAGCCATCGCACCCCAATTACGGAAGGTCATAAACATCTCCTTCGAAACAGCGACATTTTCGGAAAGCTAGAAGCATGCCGATATCAACGCCCTCCTCAAGAAGCCCAAAGCGGACCCCAAGGACCTCAAAAACTTCCGGCCCATCTCCCTGCTCCCATTCCCGACAAAGGTCATCGAGAAAATTGTCAACATGCAATTGGTCCGCCACCTGGAAGACAATAACATCTTGGACCCGTCCCAGTCCGGATTCAGACTCAACCACAGCACTGAGACAGCCCTCATTGCCCCCACACTTGACATCAGGCGCCAACTAGACAACGGCGAAACATCAGCCCTCATCCTCCTGAACCTGTCAGCCACCTTCGACATGGTCTGCCATTGCACTTTAAAGACACGCCTCCTAGAAGCCGGAATCCAAGAGAAGGCCCTTGACTGGACCACGTCCTTCCTCTCAGGCAGAACCCAGAGAGTCTGCCTCCCACCCTTCCGATCCGAAGCCACCAACATCATCTGCGGCATCCCCCAGGGCTCATCCCTCAGCCCGACGCTGTTCAACGTCTACATGGCCCCACTCGCACAAGTGGCCCACCACCACTACCTCAACATCATCTCCTACGCTGACGACACCCATCTCATCCTCTCCCTCACCAAGGGCCCACACACCGCCAAAACCAACCTCCACGAGGGAAATAAGGCCGTCGCTGACTGGATGAGGAACAGCCGTCTGATGCTGAACTCGGACAAGACGGAGGTCCTCATCCTCAGACCCACCCCCTCAGCCTAGGACGACTCCTGGTGGCCGACCACACTGGGAACAGCACCAACACCCACTGACCATGCATGCAACCTAGGATTCATACTCGACTCCTCCCTCTCCATGTCTAAGCAGGTCAACGACGTCTCCTCCTCATGCTACAACACCCTCCGCATGCTCCTCAGGATCTACAAGTGGATCCCACCCGAAACAAGAAGAACAGTGACACAGGCCCTTGTCAGCAGCAGACTGGACTATGGCAATGCACTCTACGCAGGAATCCCAGCCAAACACCTACGACGACCATAACGCTTTCAAAACGCCTCCGCCCGACTGATCGTCAACGTCCCCCGCTGCAGCCACATCACCCCCCACCTGAGAGACCTACACTGGCTCCCCGTCGACAAGAGGATCACCTTCAAGCTCCTCACCCATGCACACAGAGCACTCCACAACGCCGGACCAGCCTACCTGAACAGCAGACTCAGCTTCCACACCCCCACCCGCCAGCTCCGCTCCGCCAGCCACGCTCTCGCCGCTGTCCCCCGCATCCAACGTGCGACCTACGGCGGCAGATCCTTCTCCTACCTCGCCGCCAAGACCTGCAACACCCTCCCTACCCACATATGGCTGACCCAAGACCTACTCGCCTTCAGAAGACTCCTCAAGACCTGGCTCTTCGAACAGTAGCAACACCCCCCCTCCCCTCAGTGCCTTGAGACCCTCACGGGTAAGTAGCGCGCTTTACAAGTACTCTGATTGATTGAAGATCCTTTGTACTCTGTTTCAAATTTAGAAGCTCAGAGTTTACAGACTGCATAAAAAATGCATGTCAAACAGCTTCTTAAGTTCTCCCTTGAATGCGACATAATTATGCAGCAGTGGATCATCTCTTTCTATGAGGGGTATGGACAGGTGGATGCAGGTCCCCCTAAACAGGACAAGATAAAAGCTACTTTAGCTTGGTTGGTTGGAAAACATGCGTCTTTACACATGAAGTGAAGCGGACGTTGACTAATTAAAGCTGCAAACTTGGTGGGATCCCCCATAAAACGCTCATAGAGGGCCAGGGGAATTGACTGCGGTGTGGATACTTGTATAACTGGAACATTAGCACTGTGAGGCAGAGAAGAAGGAAACTGTGTCCCTGTCCCATTACCCAAACTAGATTCAGTTCCCATGGCCCTTTGAAGGGTGTCCACTCATGCTAAGAGGGCCTGTGTTTCTTTCTGTAGATTACCCAGCATGTGTGCTAGGTCCGCAAGTGTCACCTGACTCATGTCCGTAACGTTCGGGCAGAAATCAAATTTATTATTTTTTGGGGTTCGCGTTCTGTCAGAATTGGCAAGTAACGTTCTTTTAGTCACATTTCTGCAGGAACGTCACAAAATGAAGAAAGGTCCACTACTCCAATTACGAGTAAATTCCAGCTAAGCTGGATGGGAGCGAAGTTATAACTAGAGAGATTTAGAATGTCTGTGACATAAGCCCACACGAGGAGAGCAATATCAATGAGACGGAATCAGAAGGAGTGTCGAGGGTGGTAGAATGGCGTAATCCGGATTGTGAAAGGACCGTGGGGTAGTATTGAAGCCAAGAGAAGACATAGGAGAGGCAAGTATCAATGTATGGGACTGACAGAGTATTTTAGAAAGATATTAGTGGAGAGAGAAGTAAAAAGTAAAGGAAAGGTCACAGCACCAGTGGCAAATAGAAAAATCTTTTTGATAGCAGGATCACGTTAAAGGTGATGTCATAGTGGATAGTGGTACAGACATGGTAAAGATTGAGAGCAACAAGGCGAGTCTAACATATTTACAAATATTTACACAGTGCCTTATTTGTGTGACTCCATCCATGAGGCAAGGTTAAGTTGAGATTCATAGATAACCCATGTTCCGTACATACAGAGTAGTCAATAAAATATTTGCGCACATACGTGACAAGAATTTTCAATTCTATTAAGGACACGGTTGTGAGGATTATGCTTCTCGTTTCTTTACTGCAAGAAATTCAGCAGCCAATAAAATAACCGAAAAACAAAATACTACAATACAGATGAACACTTGCATGTCACATGAACTACCATAGAGCCTCTCCCTATATAAGCTCAATACAAGGAAACTGTGTCCTCTTTCTTTGAACGAAATCCAACAGTTAAGTCCATGATATGACCTCTGATTTTGAAACCATCTTTATAAAACGTGGAAACTTCTCCAGAATAACCAGTAGCCCAGCAGGGCTCGACCTCCAAACCTGAATCCTGATCCAGCGGAACTCGCAAAACTTCTTGGAAGGAGTAACATCTGATATGAATCAAACATCATTTGTTATCGCCACCTGAAATACAAGAAATAGGCCGTAACACTGTTCACCATGTGTCTTCAACAGTCAAAGGAAAGGGAAGGGAAAAAAAGGGAACATATGCAATATACAATGTTCTACATATCTCAATACATAGACAATTGGGTGGGATAATCCTCGCCTCCGTGTCCTTAATAGAATTGAAAATTCTTGTCACGTATGTTCGCAAATCTTTTATTCTATGTCAGGACCGGAGGCTCTGATTGTGCTTGTTCAAAGCTTAGCCACCACTACAGATGCTACGTCTACAATAGGTTTGTAATAAAAAGATTTAAAAGTAGATTCTGATGACCAGTCGGCTGCATTCATAATATCATTCAAGCTGACACCCAAAGAGAAAGACTTAGAAGCCATCGCTCCACGAGCTGAATGAGCACCAAATTTTGACACATCAATGCCGGCATCCGCCATTAACCAGCGTACCCATTTAGACAAAGTAGCTGGAGTCACAGGATAAAATGGTTTCTGTAAAGCAATCAATAATTGACGATTCATGTCAGAACGAAACTCTGCTGTACTTACCTCATAATCCTTCAAACATTGAACCAGACATAACATAGGATTAGCAGGAAAGGCTGGATAGGATACCAAAGAGGTATTACATTTAATCCGCTTAGTAATAGAAAAAGCCACACCCTCCGGGGAGAATTGTCTTCCAGCCAGATCCAAGCCCTCACATTTGAGACCCTCCTGCATGATACCAAACAAAGTAACATAGTCAATTTAGCTTATAATTGCTTTTTAGGCAAGTATTTGTTAGAGGGCAAGTATTCAAGAAATCTCAGGACAGATGAAACATCCCATAATTCAGAATATTTTGGACAAGGAGGTTTGACCATACGTATGCCTCTGAGCAATTTACTTACTAAGGGATGTTCACCCACAGGTTTACCGTCAACCGTTATGTGACCTGCTGAGATGGCTGACCCAAAATTGTTGACAGTCCTATAAGCCAAACCTGAGGCAGCTAGGGAAGCCAGAAAATGTACCATCATGGAGACTTGTGTTTTAACGGGATCCACTTCCTGTTGAGAGCACCAGCTACAACAAAGTTTCCAGGCAAAGAAATATCTCTTATGTGTGTTAACTGACTAGTCCTCAGAAATGAACTTGTCAGCTTCGCTTGAAAGGCCTGGGATCTTCCATCTATCCCTGAAACCTGCCAGGCTACCAGATGAAGATGCCCCGACCCTAGCAGAGGATGAGGGACTTTTTGAGGATCCAGCAATAGGCTCCAAATCTGCGGCAGGAGGATCGGGGTTGCACACAACAACTCGAGGATCATGGGATACCAAGGCTGAGCCCTCCAAAGGGGGGGTGATCAGAATCAATTCTGAGTGATGGCGCCGGATCTGAGCTAGGACCCTGGGGATCAGAGGGTCACTGGCCAAGTATGAAGAAAAGCATCCGTGGCTAACGTCTCCGGATCCGGATGCCAACTGAAAAAATACCACCCGCACCAGTCTGTTGAGGTGAGAGGCAAATACGTCTATCTCGCACGGACCCCAAAGATGAACTAACAATTGGAAGAATCTGGGATGAAGTCTCCAGTCGCTGAAGTCCTGAAGATGTCGAGAGTGCCAGTCGGCCACCTCGTTGTTGTGACCAGGAAGATATTCTGCTATCACTGAAATCCTGTGTTGCAGGCAAAAGTGTAAAAAATCTTTGGCTATCTGTGCCAATATCCTGGACTTGGTCCTCCCCAGTTTGTTCACATATCGGACGGCAGATATTTTGTAATGCAGAGAAGGATGCAACAATCTGTCTTTTGGGGGGAAAGGCAACGAATCACAAAAGAGCATGTGAGGAGCTCCAGACAATTTATATTCAGCGAAAGTTCTTCCGGTGACCAACTGCCTCCAGTTAAGCAGCGGGCTCCCCAACCCCACCTGCTGGCAATGGATTCTATCACCACTTCCGGGCTGGATCCAAAGAGGGCTCGACCTTTCCAAGCCTCCATGTGGTCTAACCACCATTGCATCTCCAACCTTGCCCGCTCTGAGAGGGGAATCTGATCTGCATACCTGAGGCCTTTCCGGAGATGGGGAATCTTCAGTTGTTGCATCACACGGTATTGGAGGGGACCAGGAAAGATTGCTTCGATCGATGAAGAGAGGAGTTCCACGATCCAGGCTACCGATCTCAAGGACACAATCTGTTTGCTCCAAATCGACCTCAACTCTCTCTTGACTGAGCGGACTTTCTGAGCAGGCATGCAGATTTGACAAGACAGGGAGTTGATCTGAAACCTCAAGAACTCTATGGATTGGGTTGGTATTAGGATCGACTTCTGGAGATTCACCAAGAATCCCAGACTCTGAAGAAGATCGGTCGCCCATTCCAGGTGAGTTACCACCAGGCGAGGTCACCGGGCCATAATTAAGATGTAAATAATCAGACATACACCTTTTGCTCCCAGAGATTCTACTACCGGCCGCAGGAGTTTCGTGAAACACCAAGGTGCTGATGAAAGGCCGAAGGGGAGAACCTGGTACTCGTAGTAAATCCCCTGCGAGAGAAACTGCAAGAATTGACGATGGGGAGCAAAGATTGGAACCAAAAGATAGGCGTCCTTCAGGTCTAGACGAACTATCCAGTCGCCCTCTTGAAGAAGATCGTGCAAGAGATGGATGCCTTCCATCTTGAATTGGCAATATACCACCCAACCATTGAAATCCTTGAAGTTTAACACCAGTCTGGAACCACCCCCTTTCTTATCCACCAAAAAGATGCTGCTGAGGAAGCCGTGAGGGTGAGGCACCGTAGCCACAATCACGCCTTTGTGAAGAAGAGAGTCTATTTCCTCTGAAATAAAGTCTGATCTTGTTGGGAAAAATACATGTGATGAGGGGTGGAAATCTGACTCGGGGAATTGTAAAAATCGATTTTGAAGCCCTGCACGGTCTTCAGCACCCATGCATCTTGTGAAATCGTCTGCCATAAATGGAGGAAACATTGAATTCTGCCCCCCAGTTACCTCGGAATAAGAGATAATTCTCACCTGAGTTTCCGGACTCTTGGTGTCCACCTTGGTTACCTCCAACCCTGGTTTTCCGGAAACTGTTTCTGGCACAGTGAGTGGGGTAGAAGGAGGGGTTGATAACCACCTCTCTGCTGGAAATGTCCCCTCGGGGCTGTTTGATTATATCCCCTGCCGAACAAAAGCCCTTGAAAACGTCCGGGCCTACCAAAAATCAGTCTGAATGCTCGTATGAGCGAGCCTTGGGCTTTATCTACACCACTAAAAGTAGCAACAAATTTGGAGAGTTCCTTCAGGAATAGTTGTCCGAAAAGTAGGCCCTGGGCTAGTGGGCCTGACTCAGAGGAGGCGAGTTCGGCCAACTTAGAGTCCAGTTTCAGAAGTATGGAGCGCCCACGCTCCCTGGACATGGCACAGTTGGCATTGCCCAATTGGCATATCGTGTGCTGAGCCCAGCTGATCAGTTCTTCAGGGTCTATGGCCATTGCAGAGTCCTTGGCGTGGAAACCAAGTTCTAGGATCTTCGTAAGGGGACCTGCCATATCCAATAATTTATCCTGACAGGTTCTCCAAGCCTTATCCAAACCCTTTTTTGGGTCCTTAGAGTATTTTTTTAGGTAGGTCAGCATTGAGGGGTCTACCTCCGGTGTCTCTGCTACTTTGTCTGCGAGGTCAGGTCTAGGGCTCTCAAAGCGGAGACGTGCTCTCACCTCTTTGTCAAATGCTTGATGAAGGTGAGTCTGAACATAATCTGCTACTTCTTGAGGTGGGAGCCAGGCCGTGGAGTTAGGGTGCACAATTTCAGTAGGGTAAAATGTCAAGAGTTTGGGACAGGAGGGTGTCTGCTCATGACGCTCCTTCCTAGCCTTCTTAGAGGGGTGAGGAGCTTCCTCCTAGTCCGAAGACTGGTTCGAGGATGTATCGGAGGAGTCCTCCTGGGGAATCTCCGTGATAGTCGCCTCACTCCTGGGTTTTTTATAGGCATGATCTGAAGCCATGGACTCTGCTAATTTGGCAAAATCTGCTGTGTGAGGGTTTGCAACCCTCATCCCACCGGCCTTTGGACGGGGACCTGGCATGGGAAGCCAACTCAGTTGTTAAACCATAGGAACAAAGATGACGTTTGAGTGGCTCAATAGCCCTGACCAGTGGTCTATTTACGGAGTATTTTACTCCAGCGTCAAGGGCCTCAACAAGGTCCTGCTCCATAGAACCCGAAGGATCATCATCACCATACTCCTCCTCATAGTGAAATTCAGACATCTTGGGAATGAGATCCATTGCCAAATGGATGAGCGATAATTTCCTCCAGCTAAATGCTGAGAAAACGGAAATAATGCTCTTCAGAGATGCAGTAACAAGCTGGTCCCAACTCCCTCCCCCAAAACGGTAGTAAAGAACCTAGGGGTAAAAATTGACCAGAAACTTAACCTCGAGGAACACACCACCACAACCGCCAAGTCCTACTTCCACGTGCTCAGTCTGCTTCGCAGAGTTTTCCTCCTACTACCTATGTCCACTAGGAAAACCTTGACGCAAGCTTTGGTCACTAGTCATCTGGCCTACTGTAATGCTCTGCTGATCTCCGCCAAGGAATCCTCCCTTAACAGACTGCAAGTGGTCCAGAATACAGCGGCTCGACTAGTGACCAATGCTCCCCCCAGAACCCCCTCACTCCCTCTACTTCATAAACTTCACTGGTTACCGATTCGGAAACGGGTCAAGTTTAAGATCTGCTGCATGGTATACAAATCCTTAAATAATTTAGGACCCAGGTACATCGCAGATAAATTGTCCCGGTACAACACCTCGAGGACCCTTCGATCTGGGGCAAAGGAGCTTCTCTGTGTACCTCGGATAAAACAAACCCGACAGGGGGGCGCATCATTTTCTTATGTCGCACCCTCTCTCTGGAATCCGCTCCCCATACATTTCCGTCTCTCCCCCTGCTACTTATCTTTTAGAAAACAACTGAAAACCTTGCTGTTCTAAACTATTGGGTTTTAGCTGTCTACAGCCGTCTTAGCGTGGAGATACCCAGTCTGAGGTGATTCATGCGCTTTAGAAATGACATAAATAAAAAAAATATATATATGTATAATTGGGGAGCGTAATACACAACAAGGGGGCGAAATCCCACAACCCGGACGTAAGAATTGGGTAAACCCAAAATCAGGGAGAGTGGAGTAACCCCAGGCAAGCCAGACAGTGTAGTTAATATTTGTTAAAGTGTGGAGGGAGGGCTTGCCGATCCAGTCTAGGCAGAGCCTATGCCAATTATGCTACCCCAACACTCCCGACCGTGTGAGACGTCGTCGGGAGCAGGCACTAGAGAAAAACTAGTTACAAGACTAATCACCGCTCACTCGCTCGTAGAAAACGCCGTAGCAAAAGTGAGATGCTCCTAAAATGTCCACTGCGCATGCGCAATGCGAGCCACTCAGTGCCAGCAAAAAGAGGACTCCGCGTCCAGCAGACGCGCGTCCTCGATCCCTCACTCTACCGCTCCACAGATAATTGAACGCGGGCGGGGATGCTCAGTTCAGGAAGCAGAGCGCTCCCAATGCGCCCAGGAAATGACACTGAAAATTCAAGCGAGGGGTGGAAACTGACAGGACCCGCCTACCCACAGCCCAGCTGGCAACTAATGCAGGGAAATATCGCTCGGCAAAGCAAGCCTGATAGTAAGCAATTACCCCAATAACACATTAACCTTCAGCAATATCTCGAACAAAATCATATACGAAATTGAGTGAGCACTTAACTGGCAGCAAAGAAAGAGGACACTGTTTCCTTGTATTGAGCTTATATCGGGAGAGACTATTTTTGTTCATGTGACATGCAAGTGTTCATGGGTATTGTAGTGTTTTGTTTTTCTGTTATTTTATTGGCTGCTGAATTTCTTGCAGTAAAGAAATGAGAAGCATAATCGGATCCTCCGGTCCTGACTCAGAATTGTAATAGCAGGGTCACAAAATAAAAGGTGATGCCATGGTGGTGCAGAATGAGTGAGGGGAACACGTCAAATCTAGTATATTTAAAATGTAACCACTAAAGTAACTATGCGATGTGAGCAGTAGGGTTACAGCGCCACGCATCAAGAATCATCTGATTGTCTGTCTCCTAACAAAACATAAACAAATAAATGTAAAAAACAACTGCAATTAGTGTGAACTGAGATGTTATACGCCATCTTGTGGAATTACAGTGCCACCAAACCAGAATTTTACAGAACATATTCAAATGTTTTATTAAACTGGTGCCACTGTGTTGATAAGAGCGAGGAAAAATGTAGGTGTTTAGGAAGCTAAAAGAAGGAAACACCAGAAAACAAGGTGTAATCCAGGTTCAGTATTGGACTACATGGAAGTGAGTAGTCCTGGCGCATGTGAGAGAATCCAGTTAGAGAGAGGGGGACTTATAAATTGGCAGACTGATCCCAGAAATAGTAATCATTTGAGGAAATAATGCATTTCTTTGTCTGTATTGAGACCCAGTGTGGAGGAACAGAGCCATTGTGCTTCTAGTTATCTGAGTGCAAGTTCTCTGTCACCGCCCCTCTTGTCATTTGGGGCAACATCTATACCATGGAAGCGGAACTTGGATCTGTCTACTCCACTTATGCACTTGTGTGAAACTAGTGCATTTGCTGTGTTTTGAGCTGCCTCGTGGTGCTGCCCACATATATCTTCTTGCAACCACATATCAAAACATAGATCACAAAGCTGGTAAGACCATTGATAAACTGTCGTATCTTGTGTTGTGTACTTGTGTTGTAGGGAAATGTTGTAGTCTTGTTGCACCCTAAGTTGCAGATGTTGCAGGTCCCACAAGTGTAAAATCCCAAGGGTTTGTGAAGCTAACTTTGCTGTTGTGGTGCTTGGCAGAGAGTGTAGCTTGGACACAGGGTGTCCCTGGTCATTCTACTACGCTTAAAAGTCATGGAGGGTGTCTGCGAAATTATGTTGTTGATACCTGGTGCCCCCTTGAGCAAAGTCCAATGTTTTCCGAGTATTTTGAAAACCTCGTGATTGAGAGCAGAGTGAGTCCTGATGAATGAGAGCCTTTGCTTGTCCTTGTCCGTACCCTTGGTCTTGCTCACTAGTGTGTCCTTTCTCTTTATGGCTGTGGCCCTGTTCTCAGCCACTTTAAGTACATGTTGATCATAGCCACTTCTTTCCAGATTATCCGTGCCTAGCTTAGATTGTGTGTTGAAGTTAGCCTCCTCACAGCCGTTTCTGCAGATACGCAGTAGCTCTCCATAGGGGATAGCCTTTTTGGTTGAGGGTGCATTTTGGACTGTGACATCTCAAGAGTGAAGCAGCCATTTAGGGTATTGTGGTTGAGGAAATTTAAATACTCTATCAGTTCGATCTCAGTACCTGTCCAAAGGATGATAATCTCATCTATGTAGCGACCCCAGAACTAGATGTGCCTGGTCCAGTCTGAGGCCGCCCTTTTCCAAGCATGTGTGTGTTCCACCCACCCCATAAAGAGGTTGACGTATGACGGAGCAAGCTTGGATCCCATGGCCGTCCCCTGTTCCTGTTTGTACCAGGTGTTGTTGAACAGGAAAAAGTTGTTCTCAAGGATGAGATCAATCATGTCTAATAGCATTAGGTTGTGGTCATAAAGGGTTGCCTGCCTTTTGGAAAGAAAAAAGCATATCACCATTTTCCCTAGGTCTCTTCTAATGCAAGTGTAGAGTGATTCTACATCGAGTGTTGCAAACCACATCCTATCATCCCATTCCAGGCCTTCAAACTTGTTGAGTATGTCTGTGCTGTCCCTGACATTGGAGGGTAGGTTGATCACTAGTGATTGTAGGAAAGTGTCTACAAATTTGGAGAGTGCTTCTGTCATAGAGCCAATGCTTGAGAGGATTGGTCGCCCCGGAGGAAAAGGTTGTCTCTTGTGTATCTTCGGCAGAAAATAAATACATGGAAATTTGGGATTATGAATTGTGAGAAAGTCGTGTTCCATGTCAGACAAGAGGCCCACTCCCTTCCAATGTGAGAGTTGAGTATTGATCTTAGTGCCTGCTGATGAGCAAGGGTTGTGAGTTAGTCTTGTGTAGTGTGAGGCATTGTCCAGCTGCTTATATACCTCATTCTCTTAGTCAGTCCGGCTCATCACCACAACCTTCCTCCCTTTGTCTGCTTCCCTGATCACTATTGAGTCATTTGAGTGTAGGTTTAGGATAGCTCTCCTCTCTTCAGATGTGAGGTTGTCCTTTGTGTATCTCTTGGGTCTTTTCAAGAGTCTGTCCTCTAAGCGGTGTAAGTCTTCAGTTCAGGTTTTCACGCTGATTTTCGGTGAATGAGGGAGACGCCGAACTACTGCCTCGCTGCCCTAAGCCTCACCTTTCGGCTCGGGGCTCATTGTTTCCGCTGTTCCGTGTTTCAACACAGTGGGGGCTCAAGTAGTAATAAATATCCTCGGGTGGCTGGGCAGCCAAGAGCGAATTTCGGACGAATTTCACCTCCTCCCTGCAGTGTTCTCCTATGTCCTCCCGTAGTGTTCCCGGCAGCTGTGTCAGGTGTGAGCAGCGGGAGTAACTGGAAGGCGGGTGCGGAGAGAGAGAGAGAGAACCCCTCCTTTTTCCCCTGCAGAAGCGGCTCGGTGGAGTGAGACCTGGATGTGATTTCCGGGTACTGCCAGTGAGTCTACGGTGTTTACGGTGAGCTTACAGTCGTCTGTGTGAGTGTGACCG
This sequence comes from Lissotriton vulgaris, assembly GCF_964263255.1. NCBI lineage: Eukaryota > Metazoa > Chordata > Amphibia > Caudata > Salamandridae > Lissotriton > Lissotriton vulgaris. The sequence continues at coordinate 1,346,581,184 of NC_141693.1, read as the reverse complement.
CAGACTGCAGACAGGGGGTCTTCACAGGACTACATTGGTGCTACCTGCATGTCGTACAAGAAGCCCGCAAGAAGCCAGTATCCCGGTCCATATCTCAGTACGTATCCCACCCAAGCCTAAACCAAAAGCCAAAGCCACTAGCAGTACTCACCGGTGAAGCCAACGAAGCTAGGACCGCGGAGCCGGAGCGGGAGTTAGAGAGTCGAGGAGAGCTGGGGGTCCGGCGGGGAAGGGCGCAGCCGGGTCCGAGCTTCCATCTTCGAGTCCATGCCTGAAGAGGAGGTAGGATTGCAGCGGCCGGCCAGTGGTTACGAGAGTGGTGGGCAGTGAGGAGCCTGCAGTGGCGTTCTGCCACATCGCATCGCACCGCACCTAGACCGCGGACCACGGAGCCACCAACCCGCAGCCCAGGCACTCATACCACCGCCGCAGCAGCCCCTCCTGCTATTACTGGCTGCCTGCGGAGAGGCGCAGAGCGGTGCAGAGAGGCATGAGGTGCAGTGAGGTGCCTGGGAGTGCATGGGAGTGTGGGGGGCAAGGGGAGTGTGAAGCCTCCCGTGCAGCCACTTTAATAGCCCCCTAACAGTCCTCCAACAGCCCCGTAGCCCGGTGTGGCAGGAAAACCGTGACAGGAGACAAGCGTCCGAAGTGGGGGCAGTGGAGGTCCGAGGGCAGGGGTCCTGTGCTCTTCCCACCCTCCTGCCGCACCCTGTCCGTCTGAGATGAGATCTGGCAGGGTGAGGATATCAGGTCCACAAAAGAAAAAGAAAAGTAGAGGGAAAACCGCGAGGTCAACTACGGACTCCGAGCAGACATCTAACCTGTTGTTGGGAGACTCTGAAAACATAACAGACACAACAGACACAACAGACAGTATGGCTCAAGACACCAGGAAGGGCCCTGACAGGACGGCCTGTAAACCTCTTGGTAACCAACCAAAGATAACATCAAAATTTACTTTTTTAAAAGACGCCGGATCAGCGGTCTTCTCAAGTAACATGAATAGAATGGGCCTCCCAACTCCCTTAAGTCCCCTAGTGACTATCATCAAGGGCAGTTCTGCTGTAAATGGGGCGACTTGGACCCCTCAATGCAGCCACATGCCAGCCACCGTCACTATCAAGCCCTCAGTGGCAGCTCCAACTGAGGCTAGGGGAAGTCCAGCGACGGTGTTTACGGTGAGCTTACAGTCGTCTGTGTGAGTGTGACCGCAGACTGCAGACGGGGGTCTTCACAGGACTACATTGGTGCTACCTGCATGTCGTGCAAAAAGCCAGCAAGAAGCCCGTATCCCGGTCCATATCTCAGTCCGTATCCCACCCAAGCCTAAACCAAAAGCCAAAGCCACTAGCAGTACTCACCGGTGAAGCCAGCGAAGCTAGGACCGCGGAGCCGGAGCAGGAGTTAGAGAGTCGAGGAGAGCTGGGGGTCCGGCGGGGAAGGACGCAGCCGGGTCCGAGCTTCCATCTTCGAGTCCGTGCCTGAAGAGGAGGTATGATTGCAGCGGCCGGCCAGTGGTTACGAGAGTGGTGGGCAGTGAGGAGCCTGCAGTGGCGTTCTGCGGCATCGCACCGCACCTAGACCGCGGACCACGGAGCCACCAACCCGCAGCCCGTGCACTCATACCACCGCCGCAGCAGCCCCTCCTGCTATTACTGGCTGCCTGCAGAGAGGCGCAGAGCGGTGCAGAGAGGCGTGAGGTGAGGCGAGGTGCCTGGGAGTGCATGGGAGTGTGGGGGGCGAGGGGAGTGTGAAGCCTCCCGTGCAGCCACTTTAATAGCCCCCTAACAGCCCTCCAACAGCCCCATAGCCCGGTGTGGCAGGAAAACCGTGACAGGAGACAAGCGGCTGAAGTGGGGGCAGTGGAGGTCCAAGGGCAGGGGTCCTGTGCTCTTCCCACCCTCCTGCCGCACCCTGTCCGTCTGAGATGAGATCTGGCAGGGTGAGGATATCGGGTCCACAAAAGAAAAAGAAAAGTAGAGGGAAAACCGTGAGGTCAACTACGGACTCCGAGCAGACATCTAACCTGTTGTTGGGGGACTCTGAAAACATAACAGACACAACAGACAGTATGGCTCAAGACACCGGGAAGGGCCCTGACAGGACGGCCTGTAAACATCTTGGTAACCAACCAAAGATAACATCAAAATTTACTTTTTTAAAAGACGCCGGATCAGCGGTCTTCTCAAGTAACATGAATAGAATGGGCCTCCCAACTCCCTTAAGTCCCCTAGTGACTATCATCAAGGGCAGTTGTGCTGTAAATGGGGCGACTTGGACCCCTCAATGCAGCCACATGCCAGCCACCGTCACTATCAAGCCCTCAGTGGCAGCTCCAACTGAGGCTAGGAGAAGTTCAGCAACTAAGCCCACCTCTATCCAGCAAGCGCGTCAGCACAACTCTGCACCATCCACTGTCGTCAAACCCAACGCTGCACACAATATATTGGATCTCCAAATAGAGCCAATTGGAGAAAAAACCAGCAACTTAGAAGACTACAACCAAACACTACATGAAGTCAGCTTCAGCATCCCGTGCAGCCAAAACGGCGAATTTTCGAACTACCCTTGAAAGATTAGTGTTACGGTTTCGAGGAGGGAAGGAGTTGCTGCCTCTTTTGGGGATGGCGAAACAGACTCAGTTCAACAGGAACAACACAAAGCGAGGGAACCTGAGCCTACTGAAATCATAGAGGAAGCAGAGGGTGGCGTGAAAGAACTCTCCTATCTCGAGTCAAAGGAATGGGAAAAAATGCTGCACTCATACGGAAATACTACCCCGGGACCCCCTCAGCTACCAGCGTCACCAAGGCAAGACAAAAGTGAGGAACATTCACAAGAGAAGGCGTGGGCTACCGCCCTCGACATCCTTCAAAAGTCAGCTGACGCTATGACTTTTCAAGCGAATAAAATGGATATCCAAATCAGCCTACTAAATACACTTGCTGTGTACGTAGTCAAAATCGACGACAGGATCTCAAATTTAAACAACTTGATCAGACGGGCCCAAGAAGCGGTAGATTGCCCGCAACAAGGATGTGACTGCCCACCAATAGTGGATAAACTCAGCTCACTCCCAGGGATAATGGAAAAGCTTGTGATAGACCTAAAAGAAATAGCAAAAGTAAAACCTATCCTTGGAAATGGCAGTGACGCGCTTTTAGGAGACTTAAGTGAGGATCCGCAAGCAAAAATAGCCACTAACTCAAGGCAAAGAGGAGCCGAAGGGACCAACTACTCGCAACCCCAAGATTCACCTGGGCAAGCTAGCCAAACGAGCGAACAGCAATCTTCTCCGGCTACCAACAGAGCAAATTCCACCCTCCCTTCCGTAATCGAACAAGAGCTGGGAGACCCCATGGGAAAGGCGAAAAGACAAAGGAAGCGGAAAGGACGTAACAAAATGAGAAGGGGTAAACAAGATCTAAGCCTCTACCCGATGTTCAACACCATGAGACGTCCAGCACCCACAGAGGATGAGGATCCAAAAAACCCCTCTGAGCCAACAACCATAAGGGAAGAAAAACTGATCACGCAGGATAGTGAAAGGAGGAAGAGTGGCACCTCCCCTTCTCCACCTGCAATGGCACCTCTTGGAAAAAGGGTGCACAGTGGGTCAAAAGAGCAAATCGCAACCTACCACATGGCTCCCCCAGACACACCTATTACGCTGAACGTAAAGGTCCAGAGTCAAACCTCCAGCCTTATGACAAACCAACCCCGAGGGACCATGACCTCAAATCAGGCACACACCGCAAGCTGTATTAACAATCGACAGGGCGCAATTCTAGCGAGTGCTAAAGGGGCCGTGGGACAAGGAAAAAAGGAAAGGCTCCACAGTGTGCTGAACGACGTCCATTCCATGGGCCCTATGACAAAAGTAGCTTACATGTCTAGTGCGCAAACGTCAGAGGTAACTCCAAGGCCGCTCAGCACAGCGTCGAGTGGGGATGCCCTCTTCACTTATTTTTACCTGGAATATAAGTCTAAAGGCAGCCACGACATCCTAAGCCGGGGGAACATCATAAAGCTGATTCATGCAACAGGGCTGTTAAACGAAATAACCTCACAAGACTTTATTTCGATAGAATTCATCGGACCGTGCCAAGGCCAGACAAACGAAACCACAAAGGTCACCTGGAGTTCCGTAGAGGCAATGAATAACATCCTAGGGCAAACCAAAACTTTTAAGCAATGGGGCATACAGATACAACCAGGCAGGGAAGTGGGTTACCCACACGTTTTGCAGGCAAGCCAAGTTGACGGACATAGACGAGCGGAGAGGGGAGCTGTGTACTCAGTCCTTAGGGGTGCATGCAACAAAACTCCTACCCTTGACCACAAACAGAGGAAATCAAGAGAAGACGGGTCCACACCAATCAGGGATTGGGAAGAGGCTGGTCCATGGTCATGGCTGGCAGGCACACTGAATACAACTCGACTCTTACGATGACAGTCCAATAGGGAATATTGACACGAAACCCCTCCCCTAAAGATCTGTTCATGGAATATTAACGGCCTAAAAAGTAAACTGGAGGACAATGCAACAATATCTTACTTTTGGGAATTTGAGATACTGTTATTACAAGAGATATGGCTCTTCGAACCGCAGCATATAGAAGGCTTCAAAACGCATCACATCCCAGCTCATAAACTGAATCATTCAGGACAAGGGAGCAGTGGCCTAGTAATCTACATATCAACAAAAAACGCAGTCGCCTCCTGGGATATTTTGGGCTCATCACACAGTCTCCAGTGTGTAAGAATTTCTTACGCTTCTAGTATAGGGCAACGTTGGACCTTGATTTTAATGAACGCGTACGTCCGTCCAAACATTGCATCAAGGCAATCCTTCATAGAAGAAGCTACAGCGACAGTAGTGAGAGCGAAAACCAATTCAGAAATTTTACAAACTGGCGACTTTAACATGTGGTTAATGTCAGACTTACAAAAAAATTAGGTCACCAAATCACACAACAGCACCTGGGAGATACCACCGCAGGACCAGCCAGGATTGCACAAGGACGACCCAAAGGGACGTTCCCTACAAGGCAACCTTGAAAACCTAGTCCTCAGAGCCCTCAACTGCCATTTTCCCTTAGACAAGCCTCCCCGTTTCTCCTACCTATCGAAAAAAGGCACTTCATTAATTGACTACACTTTCGTCAGCCTTTCATTCCTCCACCAAATAACAAGTTATCGTCTGGGGAGCAGAACAGAAAGTGACCATTGTCCACAAGAAATATCGCTAAGGACCAGTCTCACTCAACATGAAGAAGAAAGGGCATTGCCATCCGAAAGCCTCACAATCAATCTAAAATGAATCAAATGCTCCTTCAGTAACTTTCAACAAGTAGCAACAGAGGCCAAACAAATAATCGAGCGCCACAGTAGGTGCCCGGACGACATAATCACCAACTGGCCATTATTTGTAACTGAACTTATCGATAAATACGCGAAACCAATAAAGTACATAACCCAAACCGGGCAAAAGCAGACGTCCTGCTTGAATCTTGTGATAAAATCCGCAACAAGAACCATGAATCGGACATGGCGGGCGTTAAAAACTGATCCAACGGATCCTATAAAAATAACAAAATTGAGAGAGGCCCGCAGCCACCTTAAGAAAGCGAAAAGTGAGCTACTCAGAAACCAATGGAACTTGTTCTGGGCCAAATTACAGCGAATACAAATAACTCCGCTAGGTTTTGGCGCACAATTAACAGCGTATCTGGGCGCGCATCTAAAGTCGCCTCCTCATGCATACTGGAGTAGGAGTGGGTTGATTTCCTCTATCTTCACTTCAACGATCGGAAAGCAAATATCTTATACCAGATTTCTCCCTCCGAAGACAATGTGGCACAAATAGTGGCTGATCGGGCGCCTGATCCGAACATCATAAATTCGTCAATGAATGAATGCCTTAATGATGATCAAAAAATGGAATTATCAAATGAGTGTCCCTCGACTCAAAGCAGCAATGAATTTACAACAATCCAGAAGGCAGAAATTGAAAATCTGATTAAAAAGGGTCGGAAGGACGGGGCCCCAGGTCCAGGTGGAATCCCTCAAGCCTTGTACAAGGAAGATGTAACTTTCTGGGCTGTGAAGCTATGCACTTTATTTAATTCAATCCTGCAGCATTACACAATACCGCCCTCTTGGCGGGGATCAATCCCCGCACCAATCTTCAAAGGCGGAGACAAAAAATCCCCGGGGAATTACCGCCTCATTGCCCTCATCGACAATGAAGCAAAGTACTTTGCGAGAGTGTTGCTTAACTCACTTAGGGCATGGGCGGATGACAACTCAGTTATTCCTCCGAATCAAACTGGCTTCACAAGCAACACTGGCACCTCAGTTAACCTCATGACCCTCTCCTGCCTGATTGATCAAGCGAAGTTCAGTTCCTGCCCACTCTACATGGGATTCATCGACTTCCAAGCGGCCTTTGACAACGTGAATAGAGCAAAGCTCTGGCGGAAGCTGTCTAGACTCAACATTCCAGCTGACCTCCTAAGAGCCATACAACTCCTTCATCAAGATACATGGGTTAGGATTAAGATCGGGGACGGCTCAAGACTATCACGCCCCATTTCGACGACAAAGGGTCTCAAACAGGGTTGCGTCCTGGCCCCGATAATTTTTAACCTATTTTTATCTGACCTCCCTCAAGCCTTAAATAAGGTTAATTCCCACGCTCCCAAAGTAACGGGTCTGTTGTTGTCAAACCTTCTATATGCTGATGATGTGGTCCTCCTTAGCAAAACAAAGATCGGTATGCAAAGGCTCCTGGACGCGACCTCTGAATACTCAAATAAGAAAGAGCTTCAGATCAACAACAAGAAAACTAAAATCTTGGCGGTCCGTCCAGGGAAAGCTAAGAATTTGTCTTGGACTCTGAACAAGGAAAGCATTGCTGAATCCAGTACCTCGGAGTTATTTTCAACAACAATGACAAATACAAATCCCACTTAGAAGAACAAAAAAGGAAGGGTGCCGCACTTGCTTTTGCAATTGGATCAATGCAAAAGAAACTACAAGGTGCAACCTTCGCACCAACGATACAGGTTGCTCAAGCAAAAATCATTCCTACCGTAACTTATGGTAGCGAAGTCCTAAAAGGTCTGGACAGCGGCCAATTAGACAAAATCATCACAAAGATCTACAGATCAGTGTTCAAGCTACCAATCGAAACATCACCGGCACAAATCAGGTTGGAACTGGGAATCTGCCATCAACCACTAGCCAGAGCCATGACTTTTCTTGTGTGCTGCCACAAATTGAGGTCATCGAAGGAAGGCAGCCTAGGATACCACCTGTGGGCCAGTCTCGAAATGAACTCATGGCGAGCAGGACACGACTATTGGGTAAAAGGTTTGACAACCCTATGCCTAAAGGATCTTTGGAGTATGCACGTAAGTCAGAAGGAATTCAAACGGCTAGCGAAAATAAGCACAAAACAACTTTCGATAGTGGAAGACAAGGCTCGCCTAGCAAAAAGAAGTCATGGGTGGTTGACCCTGCAATCCTATGCTTTGTTGATCCCACAGCAGTATCTAACCATATCCTTTACCGCACGAACGAAACTAAGCTTTTTAAAATTGAGACTGGGAGTTATTAACTTGTTGGTTCATTTGCCAAGATGGAAAAGAGAGCACGGACGAGATCTATGTCGACTTTGTGGGAAATACAAAGAAGACATAATACACATCATATGTCTTTGCCCAAAACTGGTGACGGAAAGACGGGCCCTCCTCAAACATCTCTGGAACACAAAAATGATCAGAACGTGTAGAGCAGTAGTCCTGGCCTGCTTCGACCCTAGGAACACTAAATTAAACTGTGCCCTAGTAAGGTTCATGGATCATGCAGCAAAAAAACTTTGTGAGGGGCCTACAGTCTGTGATCCTTCATTGGCATAATGTTTCGGCAAGCTCCACCCGTCATCTCAACCCATTTTGGACTTACTTTACTCCCCTTTTTAAATGAATTTCTGATACCTTTTAATTTTTTTTTATTTGCAATGGTTTTTTAATCGTGCAATAAAGTTCTTATATACAGTCACTAGGTTGTGGAATACCTCAATGCTGTTTAGATGTGTGCCCTGTGGAGTGAATCCGCTGCGTGTGTGCAGGCTTGATTCTGAAAGATATTCTGACCAAGTTACGCAAACCTAATATGGGCTTGCTAGCTGTAAGGTACCTCACCATGGAGAAGCTCTGGGACAGTGGCCTACCACATCAAAGGGTGTAGGGGCTCCGCTAAATTTGAAGGGCTTAGTTTACATCTCAAATTGCTCCATGTTAGTCAGGAAAAGTCAACATATCTTTGCCGCCCCCCGCCCACCCAAAGCTCTCTAGACCATTGGAGCCAAAGGTTGGCAGAGGGAGGAAAAAGTGGAAGAATGAAGTTAAGGATAGAGTGCCTACTACTAAAGGTGTAGTAAATCCAGACACAAAGTGAAAAGTAAAACTGCATTTATTGTAGAAGGAATGCCCCAGTATGGGAGCACATAAACCAACAGCTCGTAATCCTCCAGCTTGTTCCCTCAAGTCACAAGTAGAAGTCTATTCCATCATTACATTCCAATTCCACTTATGAACACTAAGAAAACCCTAAAGGGACAAACTAAAGGACACTTAAAAACAAACTCAGAGGTAAATGAATAACTACCCAATACAACACATCTTCCCCCCCCCAAAATAGAACAAAAAAAAAACATTTACTAATTAAGAACAAAAGTTCAATTGCACAGATTGTCCACCGATTTCATGAGTTTAGTGATCCTGCGTCCCAATCTTCCCCACATTACCTTACCACATTCAGACGAGGTAGAGGGAACCTGCACCATCTCCAGTTGGTCACCCATGCTAGTGTCTTTCTTAGGTTGATGTTCCAACCTGCGCTCCATGTCCACCTTCCTTCTATCACCATCATCGACCATTCCACTTCCAGTCATTCCAGCACTGCACTCATCCACCAAGCAATCCGGATCACTCAACCTCACACCAGAAACAACTTCCGGAACCCTTCTCTCATTCTTTTACAAAAAGTTGCAACTCAAATGAGGTCACACTTTACAAGCATTCAACAGGACGAAATTGCACAAAACTTTCACCACCTGCAAAGGTTGGAAAAATCTACTTTAATTATTTTTATACACACACACCAGACTTCCTGACCCTCACCCAGTCACCAACCAAAACCTCCATACTTTTGCCATTTTTTATTTCATTGGGGAATGCTTTAAATTTATTTTGTGCCCTGGACATATGTTCATTCACTGCAGTAGAGGTCCATTCACTTCTCTTGGAGCTGTGTATTCATCCAACATGGTCTTTCATATAAGGGGGCCTGTCCCTCATAATTTCAAAAGACCTAAATCAAGTGGAACTGTATGGCGTGACTCTATAAACCCACACAGTGCACCATACTTCCTTAAACCAAGACAAATTTGCTTCTCTGGCCAATGGAATAGTGTTCTTGAGCACCCTATTGAAGTGCTCAACAGCACCATTTCTAGCGGGATAGTAAATGGACGTGGTCTTGTGTACTATACTGTTCCTTTTCAGGAACACATTGAGCACCTCCGAACAAAACTCTGGTCCATGTTCCATCAAATTCACTTTGGGCAACCCCTCTCTCAGAAACAGTTTATCCAGAAAACACACTATAGATTGGGCATCCGCTTTAGAAAGTACCTTAATGTCTGACCATTTAGCGAAATGAGTAAACAATTGCATACTTGAGCTCACTGCTCGCCTGAACAGGACCCAAGATATCCAATCAAATCCTTTCCCACAGGATTTCCCGGCATCTGAAGGGAACCAAAGGTGCTTTGATGGCTAATAATGTTTTTCCAAATTATTGCACAGAATACAACTTCTCACCTTCTTTTCAATGGCCAAGTCAATGCCTGGCCACCAGTACATATGCTTGAGCCTACACTTTTACAAGGCCTAAATGTGCCTCATGGCATAATTCAAGCACTATCAGGCACATGCATCATTGTATAAATTTGCGATTCCTTTCTTTGCGATATTTAAGGAATCGCAAATTAAGAATCGCAAAGTGCGATGCCACATAAAATTTGCGATTAAATAAAGAATCGCAAAAAATCACAAATAAAATAGCGATTCCGGCAATTGCGATTTAGCTTTTAGCGATTTCGCAATTTGCGAAATCGCAATTACCGGAGTCGCACAATGATGAAGCTTGAAGACGTCAGAACCAGGAAGTGAGCAGCCCAAGCCTCATTTTCAGTGCACAGGCTCAGGGAGAGGAGGGAGCTGGCTCTGGGAGCTGAACAGGAGTGGGACTGAGAGATTTGAAACACCTGGCAAGTAACTGAAAATGGAAGCTGCACAAACAGCAGAGGACAGCCAAACAGGCAGGAAAAGGAAAATTAAATTTTCTGAGAAAGAGATTGACACCCTCATTGAGGGAGTAGTCCACAGCCATGATAAGCTGTTTGGCAAAGCATCTTTAAAATTGCCAGAGCAGGAGAAAAGAAAAATATGGATCCGGATCCAAAACAGAGTGAATACCATTGGGGTGACTCACCCCAGCACTGAAGAGCTGAAAAAGCGATGGTACGATTTGCGCAGTCGGGCTAAGGTGCGCATTGCTGACCGGCTGAAGGAGGCAATGAAGACAGGAGGGGGAACACCAACAGACACTGGGAACACTCCCATGGAGGACTTGGTGGAATCCACAATCCAGCCTGAAGCTGTTGTTGGTGTGACACAGCTAGACACCTCAGGAGCTGCACACACATCTGAAGGTAAGATGAATGCATGTTGCCATTGTCCCAAATAATAAAGTTAGAACCAGAGCTCAGACCAGCATAAGTGCACACTTATTAGCATCTACTAAACAATGTTGTCAGAAAGGGAAGTGCATTATGGGAGATGTAAGCAGGTCAAGCAGTTACAATGAAAAACAAACAAATATGCAAAAAACAACTCTAAATAGTGTAACATATGCTCAATTTAATGACAAATAAAAAAATTAATAACTGTGACATGAGCTCACAAGCATGAATTAATGTTGTTTTGCTCTGTTTAACCTCACAGATGTAGAACGTGTAGAGGCTGAGGATAGTGATGTCCAGTAAATGCAGCACTCCAGCGCATCTGAACATGAGGACACAACGGTTCTGCCAACAAAACAGTCACGAGCACCAAACTCACGCCGGGCACTTGTCCCAACACTGGTCCCCATGGCTTCAGATGATGATGTCAATGCAACACCTGAGGGCAGCCATCGCCAATCCACTCCCATCACAACTCCACAAGCACAGGTCCGCAGAGGCAATCTCAGAGTCCGTCGTAGAAGACGTAAAGCACGCAGTACACAGCAGGCGGAGCAACCAAATGATGTCTGGGGTGGCCTTGAGGGACAGATGCTTCGCCTGCAGAGTAAGAACACACGATTAGTTCAGATCCAAATCGGAAAGATGGCAAACAACATTGCAGTACTGTCCAATTGTGTGCAGCAACTGACCTAGGTCATGCAGGAGAGATATGCATCTCAGAAAAAACACCATCGCCAACCTATGCAGCACCTCAAAATGTATGAGAAATCTAACAATAGGCTGGCCACTGCAACTGCACTGCTGGCACGTAAGTCTGTGACCATGTAAACACAAATGTGCCATTGGAACGGGGATATGGCTAAGGCACTGGACCAGGTGACCAATGCTGTGGAAATGATGAATGCATCCACTAGTGCAGCTAACATGTCTACGCAGGAAGAGGGCAGTGAGGGTGCCTCAAGCATGAGCAGTATAGTCACGCCAGTTGCCACTTCAGTGAGACACAACACATGCAGCAGTACCCCCTCCACTTCCAACATGAGGGATGAAGATGCTGGCTCTGACAGGCGTCTGGGTGTTCGTGGGAGAAAGCGCTAGACCTCCATGTACAATGAGATTTCGAGATGGTGACGTAATCATTGTTGCAATGTGACCTTTTGACTGACTTTCAAGTCATCCTTACTTTTCATTCCACATATGTCCATAACCTAGACTCCTGTGACACTGGTCACATTGAAAGTGTGCTTCAACACTCTGGTCATTATTTCTTTACATAAAGCTTACTTGGCTTGCAATATACAGTTTTTGTGTCATCATTACTCACCTTAGAAGGAATTTTGTGTGATGTCCAATCTTCTCCTGCACCCTTTTGCTGCGTTTGACCCTTGTAGTGCACGGTGGTGTGGCACTTGCTGTTTCCCATCCTCTGAGTCGCTGTCAGACAGCTCGATTTCCATTCCTCTCTTGGTCGCAATATTGTGCAGCATGGCACATGCTGCTACTATCTTACAGGATTGTTCAGGGTTGTATTGGAGTGCTCCACCGGTCTCAGGGAGGCATCTGAATCAGCTCTTCAGCAGCCCAAATGTGCGCTCTGCGACGTTCCATGTTGATATATGTGCTGCATTGTACCTCTGTTGGTTTGCAGTTGTAGGATTGAGGTAAGGTGTCATGAGGTAATTACGCAAGGCGTATGCGCTGTCACCTACATGTAAGGAAGCAAAGGGGGTCAGTGGTTGTTTGACATTGACATACGTACAATGAATGTGAGAATGTATTGTACATATTTACCAAGCAGATATCCCTCTCCAAATTCTTCCCTGACAACACGGGTGTGAATGCCACTTTGCCTGAATATATAGGAATCATGTGACCTGCCTAGAAATTGCGCCACAATGTCAGTTATCATGTTTTTGGCATTGCAGACAACCTGAATATTGAGGGAATTATAACATTTCCTATTCCTATATAAATATTCCTGTGCTGTAGGGGGACATATTGCCACATGGGTGCAATCAATACAACCCAAAACATGTGGGAAGCGAGCAATCTGGTAAAACTCCTGTTTAGTTTTAGCAAGGTCATGCGCTGTGGTAGGGAAATTGATGTGTGAGCCTATCCGGACCATCATGGCATCAAGGAATGCTTTGAATATTCTTGAAAGTGCGCTTTGCGACACACCTCCAACTGCTGCAATGACTCCCTGAAAACTGCCTGACGCCAATAGATGTAGGAAACATAGGACCTGCACATGCGTTGGGATGGCATTGGTCCTACGTGTCTGTCATTGCAGGATAGGGTCCAATTCATTGATGAGATCATGGATCATTGCTGCATTCAGCCTATACTTATCGTATATTTCATCCTCTTGCTGTCCTAGCAAAGTTATGCGGACTCTGAAAATGCGCTCATTTATCCGCCTCCATCTGTGTCCAGCAGCCTGTAGCCTCATCCTCCTCGTCATCAGGTAAAGCCCTGCCATTGTGGCTTGTGGTAGCTCATTCTGGGTGTGTTTAAATAAGTTTAAGTTGATTTGCAGCTGTATGTGATTTGCACTCATGATTACCACCTGGTTGTGATCCTTCTTATTTTGCGATTGCAATTGTACGATTTTCAATGAAATCGCAATTTGCGATTTTTCATGCATTTCATTTGCGATTCTCTATTTGGGAGGCGCAAATACAGAATCGCAATTATTTTCTCTGAATTTTTGCGATTCTTTATATTTGCGAAAATCTGTGTTTTTCGCACATATACCGTTGATGCATTGCTACACTGTATTTTGCGATTGCCAATGCCATTTTTTTGCGATTCGCAATTTTTACGATTTCTTAAATGCTTGATGCATGTGCCTGTATGTCCTTAAGACTCTCTGGGGGAGTGACTCTCCATGCTCTTAAAATCTTACCATCCTTGGCCGTCATTTCATGCCTCAACACCCAAAAAACACGTAACTTTTCCTCTACAACATTTTTGGCAGGCCAACCATCTCGAATCCAAACACTGCAATGCTTCATCCTTAACGGTTGCCACCCATTCACTTTCCAAAATACCATCATGTACACCTGGCAGACAACTATTATGACACTATTCAACAGGTATGCCCAATAAAGGTAAAGGCATTCTACTAAAAAATCAGCAATTTTATTCTTAGTTCCTGGCACATAGCAGACATCGTAATTGTAATCTAACAATCTGATGGACATGCGGGCTAGCCTCGGATATGCAGTCAACAAACCCTTTGTGTCAATACCTTCATCAATGGCTTGTGATCACTCCTAAGGGTAAAGTGAGAACCCCAGATGTTGTCTCTGAAATGCTCTTAACTCCACACACATGCCAGGGCCTCTTCTATACTACTATTATAAAGGAAGAACTTTGAGGCTTTGAGGCGGGTAAACTCGGGAACCACAGCACCAATCCACACACCCAATACATTGTTGTAATCCTCAGGGTGTGCAGATGGACATAGGCTATATAAATGAAAAATAAATACGTTATAAAAAAAAAATAGTGAAAAAAAAAAGTAGTCCCTTCAAAGTAGCGCCGGCCGCGACGTGCGTGCTGGCATCAGGAGCGGCGTACACGCGAGGAGCGGCGTACAGGAGCGGCGGAGAACAGCGCGGGGAGGAGCGGCGGAGATCAGCGCGGGGAGGAGCAGTGACGAGGAGCGGCGGAGATCAGGGGAGCAACGGACATGACCGGCGGACAGGCGTTGAGGATCGGCGGGCAGACAGTGAGGAGCGGCGGCGGGGAGGAGCGGTCAGCGGCAGATGAGGTAGGGCGCCAAGTTACCAGTCAGCAAAGCAAACGTGAGGGAGGAGCGGCGGCGGGGAGGAGCAGTGCGCGAGCCACAGGTACCGGAGGAAAAACAAACGTGTGCAGAAAAAAGTAACGTGGGCAGGTTAACAGGAGGAAGAAGAAACGTGTGCAGGTGACAAAAGCGTACAAAGTGGAGCGGGGAGCAAACAGGCCATTACAGGTCGAAAAAGTGAAACGGAGTATTACAGGGAGGAAAAAGTGACGTGGGCAGGTTAACAGGAGGAAAAAGAAACGTGTGCAGGTGACAAAAGCGTACAAAGTGGAGCGGGGAGCAAACGGGCCATTACAGGACGAAAAAGTGAAACGGGGCATTACAGGGAGGAAAAAGTGAAGTGGGCAGTGACGTGGGCAGGTTAACAGGAGGAAAAAGAAACGTATGCAGGTGACAAGCGTACAAAGTGGAGCGGGTAGCAAACGGGGCATTACAAGACAAAAAAGTGACGTGGCCAGTGACGTGGGCAGGTACCAAACGTGGCATTACAGCAGGAAAAAGTGACGTGAGCAGTGACGTGGGCAGGTTACACAACGTCAGGGCGGGCGGGGGCCCTGAGCCATGATTGCTCCCGGACAACGTCCGGACGGGCTGCTAGTTGTCAATAAAGGAATACTTCTATTCCTTAGGGGTAATTGACCGTGATGCAAAAGCAATAATGCATTCGTCCCCCCTTTCATCCATTTGTCCTGGCGATTAACAACAACGGACTGAAAGTAGCCACCAACTTCCAACAGGGAATGCTTGCAATCAGCAACTGGATAACAGAGAATTGCCTTAAACTAAACTCGGATAAAACCGAGGTAATGGTCTTCGGCAATCTCACTCCTACCTGGTCCCCCACTTGGTGGCCACAAGATCTTGGGCTTCCTCCCACCCCGGTCACCAAGGTTAGAAACTTAGGGGTGATTTTCGACAACAAATTGTCATTTGTGCATTATGCCAACACAGTGGTTTCTTCCTCGTTTTTTACAATAAAAATGATCAGGAAACTACTGCCCTATCTTCCCACAAGTACAATAAAAACCTTAGCTAGTACCTTGGTCATGTCCCGCATTGACTACTGTAATGCACTCCTTGTCAATGCTCAAGAAAAGGTACTAAACAAACTACAGCTGGTACAGAACGCAGCTGCTAGATTAATCACAGGAATACCCAAGTCCAAACCAATTTCTAAAACCATCCGACAACTTCATTGGTTACCGGTAAGACATAGAATTAAATTGAAATCCTTATGCATAGCTTTCAAAACCATCCATGCAACAGGGCCTGCTTTTCTGAAGCAACTCCTCTGCCCCTACAGACCAGCACGTACACTATGATCCTCCACGGCTAACCTCCTCGAGGTTACAAAAACTAAGAAATCTACCTGGGGTGACAGATCATTCTCAATTACTACCGCCAAACTTTGGAACTCTTTGCCGAACCAAATAAAAAGCACCACATCTTTAATACCCTTCCACAAACAATTAAAAACCTGTTTTTTCAATCAATAATCATCTATCAGGTTATCACTCTACCCAAGCGCCGAGACACCTCAGGGTATTTGTGCGCTCAATAAATCTCATAAATAAATTTGTGTGAGCACTGCACCTAAACCTTTGCAGCTGGCATCCGAGATTACAATACTTTTCAACAGGGGGTCAAAAAACTTGTAAAGCAGCTGCTTTTCATATGTCATTTTTAATACCTCGGAAAGCCTCCCTACATTCATCAGACTAAATAAATTCACACTTACTCTGCAGACGCCACCTAATGGGGAAGGTCTTACTTGAGAAGTTCATAAAATAAGTGGCAGAAAATTCTGCCATGCCTAAAGAAATTTGATTTCATCTTTGTTGGTAGGAGTTGGATCCTTCTTAATAGCTTCCACCAAAGATGCTTTGGGTTCTACAACTTTTTCACTTATTTCATAGCCTAGATACGCAACAGTATTCTTTGCAAATTTGCCTTTAGTGTACTGTGCAGTAAGACCTTTCTCATTCAGGATATTCAAAACTTCTCTGAGTTTGTGGTCATGCTCCACTTTGTTGCCCACATGTCCAAAATGTCGTCCTGAAAAGATATAACTTTGATCACCTTTTTAAACAACTTGAACATTAGTCGCTGGAACATCGCCGACGCGGAGGGTAAACTGAATGCTACTCTCACAAATTGAAAGCACCCAAACAACGTAATGAAAGCTGTTAACCTGCGGCTTTCGGGATATAAAGGGACCTGTGGTAGTCGGAGGTGAGATCAATAGTGATAAACCATTTAGCGCCCTTGGTAATAGACAGCATTTTGCTAATTTTGGGAAGGGGAATTTGGTCAACAAGTATATTCTTATTTAAATCTCTTAGGTTTGCACACAACATGATCTTGCCATTGGCCCGCCGTGCCACCATTAAAAGTGCGACCCAGTCCAAGGACTCCACCGATTCTATAATTCATATTTCCAGCAGTTTATCCAACTCTTTGGAAACTTCCTCCCTGATGCCCATGGGGATGTTTCTTACCTTATCTGTGCAAGGAACCATGATCCTATAAGATGATTCTGTGCTGGAAGTCTTTGAGTACCTCAACCTTCTTTGAAAACACTGCAGGGTACTCCTTCAAAATATTTTCACTGTCTATATCACTCTGTACAGACACAACTGGTTCCACACTGTTGGGATCCAAATCAATACCTAGTTCACCTTGGTCCCACCATCCCAAAACAGATGGTCCCGTTTCAGAAACGTATAATTTGCACTCAGTTCTAAAATTGGAATCTTAATTTCCTATAACCTAACAAAGGGATGGGTTCTCCATGACACTCTTGGGACAAATATCAGGCATCAATAAGTTTGCTCCCTAAACGGTTTTAAATTTCTCATTGTACACCGATTCACTTATTAAAATGTCAGGTGAACCTGAGTCTGCAGTGACAGTAATTGTAACCCCTTCAATACTAATATCACATTTAGGCTTCTTTCTATTTTCTAGTACATTCAACACATCAGATTCAGAATCTACACTCAAAACACACATGTTGGTGTCATCAGCGTCACTGTCTGCATGTCAGAATCAGATACTTCTTCTTAAACCTTAACTGCTGCGTTCTTTTTATACTTTTTCTTGCAGATCTTTTGAAAATGCCCTATGATCCAGCACCACAAACACCTTTGATACTAGGCTGGACATTTTTTATCATTTGCCAAATGCCCATAAAAACCACACCTGTAGCACTTAATTCACTATATATTGAGATTTGTTCTTTTTGTATGTAGACTTGGGATTCTTATCCCATGTTGAACCAGACATGTTGTAGAATTCTATTCCATCATTACATTCCAATTCCACTTATGAACACTAAGGAAACTCTAAAGGGAACATTTAAAGGACACTTAAAAACGAATTAAGAGTTAAACAAATAACTGCCCAATGCAACAAAAAGGCCCCAGTACTGTAGCTATCACCTATCGCCCAGTGGTCCTACAATAGCTCTAGATATCCCCACCTGTGCTGTAGCAGAAACACACTGTAGCAACCTACCAGCTAGGAATCCCCAGACAATAAAAGCTAGTGCTACTGCACACAAAGTTTCCCCAGCATCTGTCAGAGGGAAGGAGACCAATCTATCAGAACGCAAAAGAATGTACAAAGCTGTCACCATTATGCCTTAGACATTTCCTTTGCTTGAGGCTGGGTCTCGTGTCTTGCTGCTGGACATACATTATGCCTTAGACATTTCCTTTGCTTGAGGCTGGGTCTCGTGTCTTGCTGCTGGACATAATTCACTGGGGGAGTGGGGAACAAACAAGTGACGCCCCCTGAATCGCTCAAAACTTCTGAGCATATTTCAGCAAATCCCCTCGCTTTCTGGGATATATTCAGGTTATCTAACCTCTGTGTGGTTCCAGGTCAGGGATCAGGGAATAGAACTATCAAAAGTTGATTTCATTTAGTCCTGCATCGCTCTTTTGGTAGCACCAGCAGATTTAAACTTAGCCAAGGCTGGTTTAGAAGTCAGGGGTCCTATTAGAGAGAAGTGTAAGGTGTTTGACTCAGACTCTGGTTTAAAACCTTTCTCCTTCCTAAATAGGCATGGTGGGATTGCAGTCAGTGAGCAGCTTATATCCTATCCTCAAGATAGGTTGTGGCCAACTGATATGAGGGCAAGGCAAGATGGTCAGGCCCCCAATAATCTGATGGTGTTTTTTTCAAATAACATATGGACAGGGCAGGCGGGGGATCCCTGAGTGGCAGCAGGGGAATAGATTTGCCCCCCTGATGCAGTTTCCTGACACATGGGATTTGAACAACTGGCCTAGTGGGCCATAGAGGGAGGAATCCTCTCCCAATCTGAGAATCCTGAGTTGAAACATACACAGGTTTGAGCGTCTTAGAGGGAGTGGTGACATGGAAAAAAGAATAAAGTCTTATCATAGGGTGTCCCTTCAGGAGTCCTGGCTGAGAGAGGATCAAACAATAGAAGCCTTCGTAGTCATGAATAGTAAAGGCTCCAACTGAAGAGAGGGTAGAGCTTCAGCAGGGGAATTAACCCTAATATCTACTAATGTAATCAAAAAACCATTGGAGGGTATTCATTTGTCTACTGGCAGGCAGCTCTCTGCGGTAGAACTTGGTGTGAACAATAAGATTTGTAGACGCTTTATATTGATAAATGTATACATCCAAAGAGAAGAGTACCACTGAATGAATGATTGGCTGGAGTAGCTTGCCCAATCTTTTCAGGAAATCCTGGGATACCCAGCAGCAACTATAGGGATGGCTAGGGATTTTAATGCTTATTTGTATCCCGGCCTGGTGGACATTCAGATCGAAGATGTATTGGACTGTTATAATCATTGTCCAGCCTCTTTCCCGTCTGGCTCAATAAAGCGGGTGTCCAAGATTCTGAGCCAATGGCTGGTAAATAAGGGCCTGGTTTGTTTGAACAGTTGTTTTAAAAATGATAAATCCAGCAGCTGCAACATTTCATCAAGGTCGTTTTGAGGGCCCGATTGGCTATATATTCACTCCAGTCTGGCAGCTTGGTCTCTTTTTAGATTTTAACGTGGCAAAATATGGGGGAAGTCATCATTGGACCATTGCTGCTTTCTTAAATTTTCATGAGCCCATGGCAGCAGAGAAGGTACTGCCCCTGGGGGTTTCTTTGCCTTGGAGGCTCACAAGCTGCCTCGACTCGACTCACCTTCAGCTATTAGCTGCATTCCAACTTATGAAAAACATTGAGGTTTTTTCTACGAGCCAAGAGAATAGAATCTTATGGTTTAATGAGATTTTGTTAACATGTTGGACTGTATACTTGTTACCATTAAAAAAGGTGGATTACAGGCAACATACTATGCTAATGGAAAGGGATGGTTTGATTCTGACTATCAGCAAATGAAAGGTCTGGTGAGAAAGGCATCTAAAGAAGTTAAGTTGCGACCAAAATGTCTTCCCAATTCAGGAGTTGGATAGGCGAAAGCGCCTTTATAGGCAATTGATTAAAGAGAAAAAAGCCAGTTTGGGCCATAATAAATGGGATGACATGCTGAAAGTTATACAATCAGGAGACTAACAAGAGTTCTGGATGAAATTAAATGAATCCTATAGCCCTAATAGGGGGGGCTCTCACTTGTATCATTGCCGAGGATATGCGGCCCTCGTACTTAGGTGATCTATATGGCAGCCCTCCTGTCCCATCCAGTCTTAAAAGCACTGTCGCTAAGAATTTGGCCCCTACATGAAAGAAGAAAGTGCAGTATTTGATTGAATTAAGTGACCAAGAGCCGCGGGCCCCGATAATATCCTGCCAGTGTTAATTAAGTCAAATAACATCTGGTGGGTAAAGGGGTTTTCCCTCCATTGTAGCTGGATAGCCTCAGCTGCCCACTTTCCCTCATCATGGAGGGGTTTAATAATGAAACCCATAATAAAAAAGGGGAACAGCTCAGGCCCCTCACTTTCCAGGCTGATCATCCTTTTGGACATCTCATTGAAGGTGTTCTAAAAAATCCTGCTCAAAATGTTGGATGATTGGGCATATGATCAGAAGATCATGCCAATAGAGGAAGGAGGATTCTGGGAGGGCCACTGCACCATAGACCACTGTTTTTCTCTCTGGGGCATAATTTGGAAGGTCCTGGAAGTGAACCAAATGCTTTGTTGCTGTTTCATTGATTTCCAGACAGCCTTTGACACAGTAAACAGGGGTTTCCTAAGAGGGAAAGGTGATACCTGGAAGCTACTGATTGACCTCCTTAGTGCATTACAAGCACTGCATACGGACAACTGAGCACAGGTTAAACTTGATACATATTAACATACATCTGGGATTATCACAAAAATCCCAATTCAGAATGGCCTTCGACAAGAATGTCTTTTAGCCCCCTTACCTTTTCGTTTATTAGCAGACCTTCCAGCAGCCATAGATCTATCACATCTATTCTCCCCTAAGGTTGGAAATCAGCATATCCCTTGTTTATTAAATGCAGATGATTTGGTTTTGCTGGCCTACACCCCTATCGATCTGCAAAGAAAATTGGACTCCCTCACAGCATACAGTAAACAGAATTCACTGAAAATTATTCTGGAGTAGACGAATGTGTTGATCTTTGGGAAAAAAGAGAATAATTTTAAATGGTACTTGAATGCTCGGAAGGTGGGAGTAGTACATTTTTATGAATATCTCGGGTTCTCCTTCAATAGGAACCACAAATGGGATATTCAGATAGGGTGTGTAAGGCAGAGGGTCATGCTGCAAGCGGGGTGTTTGGTCAAACGTGGGCTGGACCTTCCCACCCCTAATGAAGGCTTATGAAGGGAAAATACCCCCTCTGGGGTTGTATGGTGTAGAGGCACTTGCCCTGGACCCCTCCTGTAATTGGGTTCCATTGGAGGGGGAAGTTCTTAGGAGACTCCTGTCACTGCTAACAGGAACCATGGTTCAGGGAATAAGGATAGAATTAAACCTGGTTTCCTGGAACTTGATGACAAATTCCTGGGTGTTGAGAATTTTTATGTTATTGGTGGAGAACGAAGTCCCAAAGGTGTCTAAACTGTGCTGGGAAGAAATCTGTGGTAGTGAAAGAAGGTGGGCAAGGGAGGCAAGAAATAGGATAACGAATCTTGAAAAAATGCATTTTCATGGGGGTATATTTGAGATCTGGTCCCCCTTCCCCAGTAAACCAGCTTTGAGAGATTCCATCATAAATGTTGACCATTTTCTGAAACTTTCATATTTGAGGGACAAGCCTTCAATCAGCCTCTCGCTAAACACCCTTGGCCAGTAAACAGTCTTCCCCTACTGGGCCCAGATACCTAACCTTAGACTACGTAATGAAATTCTAAAGGAGACAGTAGGGTGTAACCAATTTTCTCATCCCAAAAATGGTGGAATTTGATCTGGGATAGTAGTGGATTCTGTAAATGTCTCCTGAATATTAAATGCTCTTTGTCCCATGTATTTATGGTTTGTGCTTTCTATATCTCTGATTGTATTAAGTTTTAAGACCACTGTTTTCGAAATATCAAACATTTCAAAGGTTGAAGGCGATGGAGCTGCTGTAGGCTATCTTGATGTGGCAGTAGGAAACGCACATTTTATATTCACTGTCATGTAGAATTTTAAGGATAGGTTTGTATAGGGTGTGCTGCTTTGGTGGGCTAGCGGGTTTTAAGTCGATATTACAGTGTACAGGTGTTTTACTGTTTTAGAATGTTTTAAAGATCTCTGTCCTAATAAACTTTGTTTTACTACTGCTTTATTCTCCCAAACAGTCGCTAACCCAATTTGCCGTAATATCACTCACATGTAACCAAACACTTCAATAGTGGATGCAAAATGGGGACTATCCATGGTACGCGACGTTTTCCCTGGGGGGCAATTGCAGGACTGCCTAGCTGACATGGAGGGATCCACACCGTCCCCTTTGCCCATCTTCACATACAATTGCCTCTGCGCAGTGTGTAGGGAATAGTATCCAATTTTCCCCCTGGAACTTCTGGCATCCAACACATTGTGGGAGTTTCTGACAGCCCCAATAATCAGGCGCATGGTGAACAGCCTAGACTCCTCTATTTAGGCAGAGCCCCCGCACTGAATCCCAGTGGTAGAGCACAGTGAGATATAGAGCTAGGGGATGCCATCTCAGACGCGAAATGGGCATATTTATGTGGTCAAATAGGAGAACCATTTCCCAACGGTAACCTGTGCTCATCCTCTGGTAGCTTGGCGCAGAAGAGAGGGTAGGCTTATCATCAGAGGCAATGTGTAAAGTGTTTGCGCAACACACTCACACGATAATACAAAGAATACACCACAAAAGAGACTCCACATAGGATTATATATAAATGTATATGTTATATTGTACATAAGACCAGTCCAAAACATCATCAATCATAAATACTGTGCATACTATGCAGTCACTTATATAGTACTCATTATTCTGAACAATGCAAGGCAAACACGACATATATTAGTGAATACATAGGGTTTGAAATGCAGCAAATATGAAAAAGCACATGAATCACCACATCAGTACAAGTACTGCAACTTTGCTTAAACCGAGGGCACAGCACACTTGTGCTCCTAATAATCATTAGCCAAACTAACAAGTGTGAGAGTGCACCCCTTTTCTTAAATTGAAAACCCTTCTTGAAATCTCCAGTTATGTGTACGTGCATACAGCGAACTGTGGATCGCCTCCACCACAGCAACTGAAACAATAATCAGACCAGGGCGAAAAGTGGGATTAGTCTCCCAAGCATAACCATTTCATCCCGGTACTCTTCAAATAATCCATTGATACCTTTCATTGATACTGTTCTTTATATCTTGATTTATCCTTGTTCAACTCAATTCATCACTACGGAGACAGTAAGATTCCATCTGCACTTTTTATTAAACTTTTCATCCACCAGCTGTATGCCTGTTTAGGCTTTGTACAACAGTACAAGAGGGGGGGGTGAAAGTTTGAGTAAAGTGGGATGTATTTATGGGAGGCTTTTGCTGTGGGGACGCTGTTCAGTTTGGTGGAAATGAGTGGTCAGTATTTATGGGGGTTTATTTTAGTGGGGTGATAATTGGGGCACGAGATTTAAAATAGGAGCTTGCTTTGAACCACGGGGAGGACACAGGAGGGTCACGGATTGAGACAACACATTTTATTTTACTTTCACAGTTTGGCATTTAACAATGTGACATTATTTCCCCTTGTCCGATTACCTATTAATCATTAGACAGTATTTCTGTGTCACTCTTAATGGTCCCCCAAGCCTCAAAACAGGGCCCTAGTGTGCAGGTAAAAACAATGCCCTCACAGTCTCCTAGGGCCGGTGACAAGACTGGGGTGCAACTGCCTGCAAGCGTGCAGGCCGACTGATGGTGTCACACGGGTCCTGTTTTCACAAGAGGGTTAAGGTATTCTCAACCAGGCATAAAGGGAACAATCTTGCCTGGGGAACAATGTTTACCAAGTTGCGGGCAGCTGGGTCACTAGAAGTGGTCACACGCCTCCCCCCAGGTCTCCAGAATGCAACAGCAACACAGTGCCGGAAGGCTGGCAAGACCAAGGCCTGGCATGACCATTTGGACTTGCCGCCCCTTTGGTCTAGACAGGACTGCTCGCACTGACTACTTCTTCACACGACAAAAGATCCTACGACACGTGGTATTAGGTATAGGGATTTTGGCGCCACTTGGCAGATTTGCACAGTTTGTACGTTTTTTTCCCGAAAATTAAGTTAACGGTGCTCAAAGGTGTGGAGAACCACTAACCTCCACAAAACAAAAGCAAAGCTTTCTAAACATGAATTTCACTCCCAAGCACACGTTATATTATGACAAGGTTTCCCTGTTTAGCGAACAAACACAGTAATTTCAAAACAAAGTATAGACAATTTCTTTTGATTCTTTCTTTTCAGGCTTTATTCTGTTGATTTCAGCCACAGCCAACACGTGTTTCGTCGCAATGGGGGCGTGATCCCGCGACTTCATCAAGGCTGTACAAACATAAACATACAGAATTCTTCTGTATTCAATAATGCCAAAATCATTACACATATGTCAACATTACTTTTCTTAGACTTATATTGAATGTTAATTGTTAGCACAAAGTGTCAGACAAGAATTCTCCAATTCCTTAATGTACGTGTACAGACGCCTATACAAAGCCGTACCATAACCAAAAACGATGGAGAGAGAGAAGCTAAGTGCACTTGTCAAAATCCACTAAAAGTGCCACCTTATTGCGCAAGTTTGTGATGTTATGTGCCGTAAAATTTCAGCACGTTGATACATCCATAGCTGCAAGCAAAATTTCCTGGAATTAGTGCCAGTTTTCAAAACATCACACCAATCAGCCAAACACAAGGGGTTGCACACCAAACACAGTAAAGCCCCGTGCCATAACCATGTTGTAAGTTCTAAGTAAATACCTATACTTTTCCGAGTGTTGGGATCTATAATTAAAGTTGAACAAAAAACAAGTATAAGAAAATATCAAGCCATTCCAGTCCAATGGCCTAATACTGTAGACTCCAATTTAAAACGCCTCTTAAAATTCGAGATAATTGTCACCTACTTTGAATGTGGTGATATTTCCAACCCACAAAGGGGTTCCAAGGTAGTTTCGCGATCGTCCAAATGCACGATTCCTTTTATAAGCAAGTCCAAAGTTTTCACCGCAAACAATGCGGTCGTCTGAAACCCAATTGAATAAAATTAGGTCCAAGTTCTATGCTTAGGTAATGTGCAAATATGTGCAGTAAGTAACATAGGAGCAATCAATTTTCCCTATCAGTCTTAAGTATTGGGAACCCGATTAAGTAAATACAAAATTACAAATCCAACTATTTAAGATCCTGAGACTGCCCCTATACGGTACTAAGGGTGGGCGTAAAATCTGTTTCGCGGGCGAATTTGCGGATTTTCCGCGATTTCACGATCCGCGAATCTCGCGAAATCGCGGTAAAATCCGCGAATCAGCGGGGACGAATTTTCAGCCAAGCAAGGGTTACAGCAGCAGGTGCAAAAGTTTAACCTAATTTCTTTGTAACCTTTTACAAAAGGGTTACAAACAAATTAACTTCAACTTGGACACCTGCTGCTAATTGCTTCCTGGCGCCTCGTTGCCTACTTGCAACTATTCTCTGACCCTGCTCTGACCCTTGAAGCAGGGTCAGAGAATAGTTACAAGTAGGCAACGAGGCACCTGTCCAAGGAATTAAACCTCATCAGGAAGCACTTACAGATATAAAAAACAGGAAGAAGGGAGAGGATGACAAATACACCCATTTTGAGTTGTCAGGAGGGGTTAAACTAAAAGAGACCTTTACAGCACAATTTTCATATGCAAATAAAAAGCTGTATGTTCTGTAGGGGCAACTCAGGAATCTGGCCCTTCAGAGATCCGGCCTCTCTTTCTTTCTCTCGTTCTCTCTCTCCCTCTCTCTTTCCCTCTCTTTCTCTCTCTTTCTATCTATCTATCTATCTATCTATCTATCTATCTATCTATCTATCTATCTATCTATCTATCTCTCTCTCCCTCTCCCATAAACGACTGCATGGATAACTTCGCTATGCAAGCGGCACGCGAAGACGCAAAAATCCCCGCGAACACGCAAAAAACCCTGCGAACACGCAAAAAAACAAAAATCCGCAAATTCGCACAAATTCGCGAATTTTGCGGATCGCGAATTCGCAAATCCGCAAATTCGCGGATCGCGAATTCGCAAAATTCGCCCATGCTTATACGGTACCAACTTGAGTCCTATTTGGTCCATAATAATAATATTGCGTGACCGGTTCTTTAAAACCAAAGCCAACGTGGTTGATTCCCAACATATTCTTTATTTCACCATATTGATATAACGGAAAATATCATGTTCTTCACTCGTGTCTGAATATGCTATAACGATACTCATTAAGGGTAATAACTGTTTATCAAGGCACATGGCATATTACTCCGCAGGACATTTACAAATCCTAATTCTGTTTAAATTAATCCCTAACAGTTCTGAGTCCCCCACAAAGTTCTCGATATTACCTTACCTTCCTTAGTCGCAGAGTACAGCAACCGAATCAGACGCAAAACATCCACCGAGTGCGGTAGGCGGCTCCCGAGTATCAGAGCCAGCAACACTTAAATCACCCTGTCACCAAACACTGCTTCCTCGTTGCGGCTACTTCCGGTTCCGAGAGTAATGTGCATCGCAAATGGACTATCATGATCACGATGAAAACGGCCGCCATTTTGGAACATGTCCAAAAGCTATTAAAACGCCTTCTAAACGTGAGTTCTAATTAAAAACATGAGGTGTGCGGTACTTCTTCACACGCCTCCCTCCCCATCTCTCCCGAGAATGCTCCACTATACCTTCAGGTGGTCTAGCCAACGTTAGAGGGGATCTGCCACTGCTGGAAAAGTTATAGAAAAGGGGATCCCAGGATGCTTGTTTCCGGTCAAGGGCAGACATGGCTTTGGCAGTTCGGGCTGGACTGTTCCCATGAGGCACGAGGTCAGACTGATTTGCATATGGCCATGTCTGAACAGGGGTGGCGGAGTGAGCTAAAGAATGGGGATGGATTAAACCCAGATCAGTTGACTGGGGTTGAGTGTTTGATTTGCTCAAATGCTCCGTCCATCATCCCCTTTTGTATCGCTTTGTTCGCCCTAAGTTGGCAGGGTATGCTGAGACGTGAGTCCCTTGCTCACTTTGCCACTGGATTCAAGCTAGCCTGGCTGATGACGGCTGAAATGCCAGAAACCGGTCCCAGGATGCTTGTTTCCGGTCCAGGGAAGACATGGCTTTGGCACTTCGGTCTGGACTGTTCCCATGAGGCACAGGGTCAGACTGATTTGCATATGGCCATGTCTGAACTGGGGTGGCGGAGTGAGCTAAAGAATGGTGATGGATTAAACCCAGATCAGTTGACTGTGGGTGAGTGTTTGATTTGCTCAAACACTCCGTCCATCATCCCCTTTTGTATCGCTTTGTTCGCCCTAAGTTGGCAGGGTATGCTCAGACGTGAGTCCCTTGCTCACTTTGCCACTGGATTCAAGCTAGCCTGGCTGATGACGGCTGAAATGCCAGAAACCGGTCCCAGGATGCTTGTTTCCGGTCCGGTGAAGACATGGCTTTAGCAGTTTGAGCTGGACTGTTCCCATGAGGCACAGGGTCAGACTGATTTGCATATGGCCATGTCTGAACTGGGGTGGCGGAGTGAGCTAAAGAATGGTGATGGATTAAACCCAGATCAGTTGACTGGAGGTGAGTGTTTGATTTGCTCAAATGCTCCGCCCATCATCCCCTTTTGTATCGCTTTGTTCGCCCTAAGTTGGCAGGTTATGCTCAGGCGTGAGTCCCTTGCTCACTTTGCCACTGGATTCAAGCTAGCCTGGCTGTTGACGGCTGAAATGCCAGAAACCGGTCCCAGGATGCTTGTTTCCGGTCCAGGGAAGACATGGCTTTGGCAGTTCGGGCTGGACTGTTCCCATGAGGCACAGGGTCAGACTGATTTGCATATGGCCATGTCTGAACTGGGGTGGCGGAGTGAGCTAAAGAATGGTGATGGATTAAACCCAGAGCAGTTGACTGGGGGTGAGTGTTTGATTTGCTCAAACGCTCCATCCATCATCCCATTTTGTATCGCTTTGTTCGCCCTAAGTTGGCAGGGTATGCTCAGATGTGAGTCCCTTGCTCACTTTGCCACTGGATTCAAGCTAGCCTGGCTGATGACGGCTGAAGTGCCAGAAACCGGTCCCAGGATGCTTGTTTCCGGTCCAGGGAAGACATGGCTTGGCAGTTCGGGCTGGACTGTTCCTATGAGGCACAGGGTCAGACTGATTTGCATATGGCCATGTCTGAACTGGGGTGGTGGAGTGAGCTAAAGAATTGACTGGGGGTGAGTGTTTGATTTGCTCAAACGCTCCCTCTATCATCCCCTTTGGTATCGCTTTGTTCGCCCTAAGTTGGCAGGGTATGCTCAGACATGAGTCCCTTGCTCACTTTGCCACTGGATTCAAGCTAGCCTGGCTGATGACGGCTGAAATGCCAGAAACCGGTCCCAGGATGCTTGTTTCCGGTCCAGGGAAGACATGGCTTTGGCAGTTCGGGCTGGACTATTCCCATGAGGCACAGGGTCAGACTGATTTGCATATGGCCATGTCTGAACTGGGGTGGTGGAGTGAGCTAAAGAATGGTGATGGGGGGTAAGCCCTAAGTTGGCAGGGTATGCCCAGACGTGGGTCCCTTGCTCACTCTGCCACTGGATTCAAGCTAGCCTCGCTGATGAGGGTTATGAACCCGAAACCGGTCCCAGGATGCTTGTTTCCGGTCCAGGGAAGACATGGCTTAGCAGTTCTGGGGTGGTGGAGTGAGCTGAAGAATGGTGATGGGGGTTCGCCCTAAGTTGGCAGGGTATGCCCAGACGTGGGTCCCTTGCTCACTCTGCCACTGGATTCAAGCTAGCCTCGCTGATGAGGGTTATGAACCCGAAACCGGTCCCAGGATGCTTGTTTCCGGTCCAGGGAAGACATGGCTTAGCAGTTCGGGCTGGACTGTTCCCATGAGGCACAGGGTCAGATTGATTTACATATGGCCATGTCTGAACTGGGGTGTTGGAGTGAGCGAAAGAATAGTGATGGATTAAACCCAGATCAGTTGACTGGGGGTGAGTGTTTGATTTGCTCAAACGCTCCGTCCATCATCCCCTTTGGTATCACTGCTGGAAAAGTTGGCAGGCCTCAGAAGCGGGCCCAGTTGGTTCCTTCGTTGCACATGCTGATCCAGGGGTGGAGCCAGCTGGAATGATCCTAGCAGGGCTAGCCTACACCTTGTTGCAAGGAGAAGGCGTTAGAGGAAGACCACACTGGAGTCCGTGCCATTGTTATGCTCTGTGATGATTTGTAAGTCTGCACACTGCGCAGCTTAAGTAAGGAGCCAATCTGTGGTAACCTGATGTTGTTATAATGCATCCTCGCTATAGTTTCTCTGTTACCTGCTGCTCAGTCAGTGTGTGTGTGTGATGTAAAGGAATGATGATGAGTGCCTGAGCTGTAAGAGTGTCAGTTGGAGAGAGTAGGATGAGCAGTGAAGATGCTGCTTCTGGTGGGGCAATTACGTATAACCTGTAACCTGTAACTTAAGAGATATCCTGTTTAATAAATCTACCTTGTAACCGCTGTGAACTGGCTACTGACTCTTACCTGCAAGACGGTATCTTTTATTTACAATACAATCCTCTTAAACTTGCGAGGCAGCCAGCCCTGCCCTGACGATCCCAGACACTGCAGAGCAAAGCCCTGGGGCCACAGAACGGGCCTTGTCAGAAATGGCGTAAGGAGCAGGCAACGAGGTCTTTACTGTGCCTGAGACCATGAGAGAACAGGAGGGGCAAGCTAACAACCCTTTGGAGTGCACTGATAGTGCACAGCAGCAGGGGGCCAGGCAGCAGGCTTACACATAAGGCCAGGTGCAACGTGGCAGTCCCTCCTGCAGCCCAGCTGGCAGCAGGGCAATACAACAAAGCAGGTAGTCCAAATGGTGGTTCCTCCTGGCAGCACAGCAGTCCTCTGGCAATGTGCAATTTGTAGAGCCAGTAGTGTCTGGTTACAAGTCAATGCATTGTCTAAAACATTGGTCAAAGACCCAGTATTAATACTCAATAATGTCTTTGATGAAGGGGTGACTTCAAAGAAACCCTTAGGAGTGTGCAACAATCCCTTTCAGCCCAGCCCTGGCTCCAGATAACCAGAAGGGGGTACATCAGCCCTTTGTGTGAGGGCAGGACACAACCTATACAAATGTAAAGTGTAACTGCCCTCTCCCAGCCCAGGAAGACATCATTATGCAGATGAATGCCAGGCGTCGCTCACTGCTAAAAAGCAGCAGTAAGAAGAAAAATAAAATGACAATAAAACTATTTTATTGTCACATTATTTTTACTTCCAGCCTGCTGAGTCGGGGGCAGGGCGGGGCCAGGCAGTAGCGTCACACAGCAGGGGGAGTGGTGGTAGGCAGGCACTAAAAGTGTGCATGTGGGTTTGGCCAGCCGTCCACGGCCGGCCAAACCCACATGCGCACTTGGATATCTCCAGGCTGTTCCCTTGGAGATATCCTAGTGCTCAGGGGCACAGGCTCCAAGACCCTGCTGGAGCGCAAAACTGGCCCACTCTGCCCTGTGTTTCTCTCATGCTGGGAGAAGCGCTGGGATTGGGCGGGGCTTGGGAATTTATGCCCTTGGGCATTGTAGTGTTGTCTGGACAGGAGCAGTGGAGCAGCGTGGGAGGAGCAGATCGTGTTGGTTGTGGTACAAAAGGGGGGTGGTGATGGAAGGAGCATCTGAATCAATCAAACACTCACACCCAGTCAAATGATCTGGGTTTAATCCCTCACCGTTCTTTAGCCCACTCTGCCACCCCAGTTCAGACATGGCTATCTGCAAATCAGTCTGACCCTGTGCCTCATGGGAACAGTCCAGCCCGAACTGCCAAGCCATGTCTTCCCTGGACCGGAAACAAGCTTCCGAGGACCGGTTTCTGGCATTCCAGCCGTCTTCAGCCCGGCTTGCTTGAATCCAGTGGCAAAGTGAGCAAGGGACTCACGTCTGAGCATACCCTGCCACACTTATGGCGGCCAAAAGCGGTACAAAAGGGGGGTGGTGATGGAAGGAGCATCTGAATCAATCAAACACTCACACCCAGTCAAAAGATCTGGGTTTAATCCATCACCGTTCTTTAGCCCACTCTGCCACACCAGTTTAGACATGGCTATATGCAAATCAGTCTGACCCTGTGCCTCATGGGAACAGTCCATCCCGAACTGCCAAGCCATGTCTTCCCTGGACCGGAAACAAGCTTCCGAGGACCGGTTTCTGGCATTCCAGCCGTCTTCAGCCCGGCTTGCTTGAATCCAGTGGCAAAGTGAGCAAGGGACTCACGTCTGAGCATACCCTGCCACACTTATGGCGGCCAAAAGCGGTACAAAAGGGGGGTGGTGATGGAAGGAGCATCTGAATCAATCAAACACTCACACCCAGTCAAAAGATCTGGGTTTAATCCATCACCGTTCTTTAGCCCACCCTGCCACCCCAGTTCAGACATGGCTATATGCAAATCAGTCTGACCCTGTGCCTCATGGGAACAGTCCAGCCCGAACTGCCAACTCTGGGCAATAGCTTGCTTAATCTCCACAACGGCCCCCACAACGCTAAGGATGCCTGGCCTCCCCCTTGGGGGTGCCCAGGAGTGGACGCCTCACAGGGAAAGCCAGGATGGGTTCCACAGCGGTATTCGTACAAGAGCCTTGAGACCCTTGCGGGTGAGTAGTGCGCTATACAAGTATCAATTTACATTTACATTTAAAGTGAGCAAGGGACTCACGTCTGAGCATACCCTGCCACACTTATGGCGGCCAAAAGCGGTACAAAAGGGGGGTGGTGATGGAAGGAGCATCTGAATCAATTAAACACTCACACCCAGTCAAAAGATCTGGGTTTAATCCATCACCGTTCTTTAGCCCACTCTGCCACCCCAGTTCAGACATGGCTATATGTAAATCAGTCTGACCCTGTGCCTCATGGGAACAGTCCAGCCCGAACTGCCAAGCCATGTCTTCCCTGGACCGGAAACAAGCTTCCGAGGACCGGTTTCTGGCATTCCAGCCGTCTTCAACCCGGCTAGCAGATCGTGTTGGTTGGCAGGAAAGGCACGTTTTTTTTCCCTTTCCTGCCCCCGCCTTAGATTGACAGCAGCCGGCCCTGGTGTATCCACTGTCACACACAGCCCGTCCAGTGTGGTGGCTGTCTGTAAAACATGTACAAAGTGTAGCTGTCACCTAGCTCAGACGTGTATTAGAGACAAGCTGCAAAGCACAAAGAGTCATAAGTACAAAGAAATGCCCACTTTCTAAAAGTGCAAAAAGAACAATTAATGGACAGAATGCAGAACAATGTCATGCAATCTCCCCCCAAAACAGAGATCTGGGCCTAACTCCATTGTTTTTTGCTCACCATGCCATTTCAGTTTGGACCCAGCCATATGCAAATCAGTCTTGACCCTGCGTCCAATGGGAACAGCCCAGCCCGAACTGCCAGGCCAGGTCGTCCCTGGACTGGGAAACCAGCATCCTAGGACCGGTTTCAGGCTTTTAGCCCTCATTAGCCAGGATAGCTTGATTCCAGTGGCATGGAGAGCACAGTACCCACGTTTGGGCATATCCTTCTCACTTGGGGTGACAAATGCAAAAAGAACAGTTGATGGACAGAATGCAAAACAATGTCATACAATAACCCCAGTACAGAGGAGCTCTGGGCCTAAATCCATCATTTTTTTTTCTCACCATGTAATTCCAGTTTGAACCCAGCCATATGCAAATCAGTCTTGACCCTGCGCCCAATGGGACCAGTCCAGCCCGAACTGACAGGACAGGTCCTCCCTGGACTGGAAACAAGCATTCTAGGGCCAGTAAATATGTTTTCTATACCTGTGCTAACATAATCCCAATGTGTTTTTTTTGTTTTGTTGCTGTGATTGTGCCCTTTTATTTTATTTTACTTTTTCAACTATCCCGCTTGTATCTGTAATGTGTAAGTTTGTAAATCTCCTCATGTAAAACCCTTGATTCTATTGTAAAGCGCATTGACACCTTTGGGTAAAGTCTGCGCTATATAAAATTGCATAAATCAATAAACAAATAATAAATACATTCGTCCGGGCCATATCAAAGGCATGCAGAGCTGAGCAGATGGGGGGTGGGTGGGGAGGAGGGTGATGAGGCGGGTGGGGGGGGGGGGGGGGCGGGGGTAGGTCTCCTTGCCCCAGACAGGGTGCATAGCGTCACGGTAGATCCATGGTGAAGAGCTGTGTAGTGCTGAGAGGCCGTTTGTTTTCACCACATATCGGGAGCACAGCACGTACTCACACTGGGGATTAACGTCGCCTAAAATCTTTGAAAGTTTCCTAGGTAAGTGCAGGGCCGTTGGAAGGTGGGTGTGGACCACCCCGGGTGTCATCACTGAGGGGGGAGGGGGGGGGGGTAACAAAATGTCAAAAATACGTGTTTTTAACATAAAAAAAAAATAGGGGCTCACCACATTTTTGGGGGAAAAAATATTCAATGTGGGGGTTGGGGTAACCAGAAATTATTTCTACACCGGGTACCACCTGACCTTGCTGCGCCACTGGGTAAGTGCATAGGCAGAGCAGGGCGCGCCTTGGTGCTAAACAATGAGCTGTTTCTATTTGAACAGATCGCACTTGCCGGCATTAAACTATAGAACATTATTTTCACAGGACGTTGAGTTTGAAAAGAATCATCTTTGCTTAACACCGTCGACATAAGTAAACTGCAATTCTGACAGTGGGGTGAATGGGACATTAAGATACCCTTCGGTTTTGTAGGCAGAATTAATTGGTGTCTATTCTAACTAATAGCATAAACGTGTTTAGCTGTGAGAAAGATAACGGCGCGAGCTGGTGTTCTCACCGTCGCGGCACGAGACGGCTCC
Organism: Lissotriton vulgaris; assembly: GCF_964263255.1. Lineage (NCBI taxonomy): Eukaryota > Metazoa > Chordata > Amphibia > Caudata > Salamandridae > Lissotriton > Lissotriton vulgaris. The sequence continues at coordinate 1,346,547,068 of NC_141693.1, read as the reverse complement.
ACTGTGAAAGGAAGTTAAAGCTGGAGGGCGGGGTGAGCCCAGCATCCTTCATGTTAATTGCCCGAAAACTGCAAAAGCACGAGATACCCCCGTGACACCAGGTACCCCTGTCTGGAGTCTTCCCAGTATTCGTGCTAGTGTAAACACTCTTCTGAGAGACAGAAACCAGGCCGAGAGAAGGAAGGCGATAAGCAGCGTTTGTCCCTGGGATACACCTTCCTGTGTCTCACCTCCACGGCGTCCTTCTCCCTGATACTCACAGACAGAGGCATGTGTGAGAATGATTATTGAGTTGTTGGGTTCGGGAAATAAAGGTGAACGCCGTTGGGGAACGCAGAGGCCGCACTGACCCGCTGTCAAGTTTTTCAGGAGATTTGGATCAAAGAATTTTCATACAAGTGAGTAGGATGGGGAGAATCAGAGGCTCAACAACATGAACATAGAATACTAGCAGAAAAGAACATGAATATACCATAGGCAAAAATACCAGCAGAGACAAAAACTAAATATATACGGGTGCCGTGATATATTGTGCAGGTATAAGAAGAAACGAATAACAATCATGTAAATACTGAGGATGGGTTACTAAAGTGTGACTGATAAATCGCCGGAAACATAAGCAACACAAGGCTATTTATTTTAACCTACTCGTAGGAGAATCTTTGACAGAGAAAGAGGTGATGAGAACACAATAGCAGTAAAAAGAGCAGAGAAGAAAGAGAATTAGGGGAAAAATCAGAAAGTCCAGGAATTGTCACCCATAAATCGTGATTGAGGTTCAACATGTAGAGTCACTGCATCAGCTGTTCTGGAGCTTGGGTCATAATTCGTATTTAGGAGTCAAACGAGGACCATATTTTGTGGAAGAGATTAGGGTTACCCTCTAACAACCTCTGCGTGGAGTGAGTACTCCTGAGGTATGTGACCTAGGCACACCAGGTGTGGAATGAAACAAAGACAAGGTTTTTCCAGTCCATTAGGATCACCTTCACAGCTGTAGTTAGCAAAATGTTCAAAAGGGCTATATTCGATTCTGGTAATGATAACGGGTTACTGGCTGCATGTGGACCCAGTGTAATCTTCATTAAATCTACCCCATTATTCATGTGGGAAATTATGCATAATTGAGTCCAAAGTGATTCCTAAAATGTGGTAAGGCATGGGCACTTGAAAAACATATGTTCAGGATCACCTGGATCTAGCTTAAATACTGCTCAATCTTTACACATCTAAACATACAATGAGAAGAAAGTGAAGAAGCACTTTTCACACGTTTCAGAAAACAACAATGTTCTTAATAAAAAGTCCAAATCCTTCACTCTTCTATCCCTCCACTATCCTTTTCAATCAAAATAATAGACTAACATGTCCGCTTCTCAAATGTCATATTTGACCCTACTAATTCACCACTAATCCTTTATTGGTTCCAGAGTAGCATGCTACTCACCGAAAAAAGCGCTTCAACATCCCATCAGGGGTAACAAGCGCTATATATATATATATATATATATATATATATATATATATATATATATATATATATATATATATACAAACCTTTGTCCCTCTTCTATCCCTCTGCTACCCTTCTCAATCCAAATAACTGACTAACATATCCTCCACTCAAATTAGTTTCATATTTCACTATACTTATTCAACACTAAACCTTTAATGGGTTCCGGAGTAGATTGCCAGAAAAGCTTTTCAACACCACATTGGGGGTAACAAGAGCTATATAAATGCAAACCTTTCCTCCTCTTCTATCTCTCCGCTATCGTTCTCAATCCAAATAACTGACTAATATCCACCACTCAAATTACTTTCATTTTTCACTATACTAATTCACCACAAATCCGTATGGGATATGGAGTAGAGTGCTACTCGCCAAAACAGTGCTTCAACACCCGATCAGGGGTAACAAGCTCTATATAAATGCAAACCTTTTTCCCTCTTCTATCCATCCGCTGTCCTTTTCAATCCAAATAACTGACTAATATCCACCACTCAAATTACTTTCATATTTCACTATACTATACTAATTCATCACTAATCCTTTATGGGTTCTGGAGCAGTGTGCTACTTGCCGAAAAAAGCGCTTTAACACCCCATCAGGGGTAACAAGCGCTGTATAAATGCAACACTTTTTCCCTCTTCTATCCCTCTGCTATCCTTCTGAATCCAAATAACTGACTAACCTATCCACCACTCAAATAACTTTCATATTTCACTATACTTATTCAACAATAATTCTTTATGGGTTCTGGAGTAGCGTGCTACTCGCTGAAAAAGCGATTTGATGTCTCGTCAGGGGTAGTAAGCCCTATATAAATGCAATTACAATTACAATAAAAGCGCGTGGCTTTGCCGCGGTGCGAAATGGCCGCTGCTTAGGTGAGCTTCGCCGGCTGAGCACACAATCCGTCTGGATTCAACTGCACCGGGGGCCGTCTGTCCCAGCAATCACCCCACGACGACTAGCAGGCACCTGTGGCAGCGACAAGACGCTGTCATTTCCGCAATCGAGCGGCGCCTGGTGGGGCTGAGAGAGTCGGACGACTGCGGCGGACTGCGGCCTGGGAGCACAGCCCGATCTCGAAGCCTCGGCAATCGGCTGCGGGCCCTGTGTCACGAACAGCCCACTTGCAGCACTGAAGGGGGTCAGACCCTGCCCACCGCCAGCTGTTGATCTTGCCTGCGGACCCGATCGACTGGCCGGGCCTACCCACAACACCGCAGAGGCCCTCATTGATGCAATCGACGATATTCGTAGGTGAGCGGGGATATAATGACTGGAGGCGGCGGAGCTGAGGCCCGAGAGCACCTGCCTTGGGCCGCGCGGCCGGAACCCACGTTCCGCCAAAGTTTAACGCGGAGGCCCCCAGCAAGCACCCGATTGGCCCACCGAGGCCACCTCTGCAGTGCCACACACAACCTCTTTCGACCCACAAAGAGGCACAGACTTCCACCGGCTTCGTGTGGACGCACCCGTTCCTGCCGCCTGCAAATCGACCCAGCCTCCAGGGTTGTCGGCCGGTATCAGCTATGTGCCGGATCGCAACAGGCGCAGAGGCGCGCAACATTTGGGATTGTACGGCTTGTACCTTTAATCTTTGGCACCACTACCTGTGCAGCACATCGCCCAACTCTTTATAGCTGCGCAATCTCCAGGCCGCAGCAATCACCTGACTGGCTCGTTGAGGCCGCCCCTGCAGTGCAAGCTCCATCTGGCGCCACGCGGGGACTCGGAATGCCCTACACTTGTGTAGACGTAATCGCTTGGGTAGCCTGAGACTCCCCTCGATCCTGGTTGGGCAGTCAGCACCAGACCCTGGCTGGGTCGCAACAAGCGCCGCAGCAGGAGCACATCTCCTTTGGGCCTTCCCTGTGTTGGTGCGGCCCGTACTTGAGCTTTTTGGCGCTACAGCCCTACAACCAGTGCAGCGCACCGCCCCATCCTGTAACCAGTGAAGTTGCCAGGCCAAACTAGGAGTGTGCCCCAGCCCAAGACAATGGGCTGCTCACACTGGACTCATCGTCCCCTTTTTGCAGCACCGAGGGGGGATTGTACCCCTCCCCCATGGCAGTCAATATACACCCTGGGGAAAAGAAGGGAGACTGAGGAAGCTGAGAACCAGGAGGCACCTGCGAGGGGCAACGTGTTGCGCCAACACAGACCAACTTTCCCAAGCCTCTAAAAATAGACAATCGCGACACAGCACCATAGATATGGGGAAGGCAGAGGTCAGGCAATCAAAGCTCACCTTTGATAAAACGTGCAGCACACTGCAAGCAGACAATGAAGGGGAAAAAACTTCTGCACCAATCTCTCTAGATGAAGCCGCAACAGAAGATCAGAAACAAGATCTCAAGACCATATTGTTGGACGGACAATCAAGCTTGCCAACATAGATGCCAAACTAGATGCGTCCTCCACCCGCCTGGACAGAGTGAAAAACAGAGTACATGAGCATGACGCCAGACTTGATCACGTTGAAGCAATTTATTATTTATTTATTTCATTTGTATAGCGCTACAGCTACCCAACAAAGGGTTTCCCGGCACTGATGATCCAGTGCTTTGATTGGTGCAGGTTCGTGATGTTAAACAGCCAGGTTTTTAAGGCCTTCCTGAATTTCATATGGTTGGTTTCCTGCCTAAGTGTCACCGGAAGTTTGTTCCAAAGTGAAGGTCCGAGATATGAAAAAGATTTGCCGCCCATTCTCGCCAGCCTGATCTTAGGAATCACAAAGTGGTTGGCTGTGGCTGAACGAAGGGTTCGGGATGGGCGGTAGGGATGTATTAGATTTTGTAGGTACTTGGGTGCATTGTTGGTTGAGATCTTGTGCATAATGCATAAAGATTTGAATTTCACCCGGTTCTCGATTTTCAGCCAGTGCAATTCGCGGATGTACTTGGTGGTAGGTGTGGAAATGGGAATTTTCCACAGTAATCTTGCGGCGGCATTTTGCACTGTCTGTAGTCGTCGGGTTGTGGCCTTATTGGCCCCCAAGTATAGCACGTTGGCATAGTCTAGCCTGGAAGTTATTAGAGCATTGATGACTGTTTTTTGGGTATTTTTGGGCAGCATCCAACAGATTTTTTTCAACCACTTTAAAATCGCGAAGCATGTAGCTGACCTCTTCGCAGCTTGCTGATTAAGATTAAGTGATTCATCTATGATGACTCCGAGGTTGCGTGCTGATTTGACTGGAACCGGGGGGGTACCCATTACGTCTGGCCAGTGTTGGGGTCCCCAGAGCTCTTTGTTCTTACCCAGAACGAGTAGCTCTGTTTTCTCGCCATTGAGTTTGAGAAAATGTTTTCTCATCCACTCTGCGATGTTGGTTAGACCGAGTTTTAATGACGAGATGTTGTTGGAGTCAGTGGATGATAGAGAGAAAATAAGCTGAGAATCGTCAGCGTAGGAGAACATAAGTAATCCAGTCTCTTCTATCATTTTGGCCAGTGGGCTCATGTAAATATTAAAAAGCAGTGGGCTCAGTATGGAGCCCTGAGGCACTCCATGTTTAAGGGTCATAGTGTCTGAGCAGGCGGATTAGGAGAAAACTTGGAAAGTGCGCTGTTCCAGTAAAGATTTAATCCAATTACACGCAGCGCCCCTAATACCAATGGCGTGGAGTGTTTGCTCAAGTACAGCATGTGACACAGTATCAAATGCTGCACTGAGATCGAGTAACAGCAAGGCAACCGTTTCTCCGCGGTCCAACATTAGACGAATGTTCTCAGTGACGCCTAACAAGGTCGTCTCTGTGGAGAATCCTGTACGGAATCCTGACTGGTAAAGGGGTAATAGATCATGGGTGGTAATGAAATCAGTAAGGACTCTGTGAACGTGTTTTTCTAATATTTTCGCAAAGGTTGGTAGCAGGGAGATAGGTCTAAAGTTGGATGGTAAATTGGGATCTGTCCCTGCCTTTTTCAGCAATGGGTGAATCATCGCATGTTTCCACTCATTCGGTACGATTTCTTCCTGTAAGGATTTATTAAGAAGATTAGTGATTGTTTCCAGGGCCCCATTATTGAGTTTTTTCAGGACCGAGCATGGTAGTGGATCATTAGGTGAGCCTGATTTGATGGAATTTAATAGTTTACGAACCAGGTTTAAGTCCAGCAGCGGCCAGTTGTTTAGAATAGCTGGAGGTGTTACATCACAGGGGAATATGCGGGAGGGTAAAGCTGTATTAGCAGGAATAATGGGGGTTGAAGTATTGGTTTCAGAGCTAATATCAGTGGAAGGCAGAGTCACCTTAGTCTTGGCTATGTCCTTTGTGATTTGTTCTATACCCTGATATATCTTATCCACTTTTTCTACAAAGAAGGCTGCAAGAGAGTCACATTGTGATTTATTAAGGTCAGGGGGAGATTGTAAGGTGAGGGAACCAGCTAGCTCTCTTACAGTTTTAAAAAGTGTTTTGGACTGGCATAGAGCTTCAGTAATTTTTGTGCAGGCATGTTCAGCTTTGGCTTTGGCACATAGCCTCTGGTAGTTTGAGAGTTTATTTTTATAGGCTGTTTTGGCATCAGGACAGTAGGTTTTCCTCCATTGCCGTTCTGCAGTTTTACAGGTACTTTTTTCCTGTTTCAAGGTCTCAGTGAACCAAGGGGCAGGGGGGCGGTGGGAGTTTTGTTTTAATTTAGTTTTAGGCAGAACAGAATCAATAGCTTCTATAAGCCAAGTTTGGACAGATGTTGAGAACTCTTGTACTGTTGATTTTGTACAGGGGAGATGGCCTTCAAGAAAGGAATTGAGGTTATCTATATCAAGCTTTTTCCATTTCCTGATCAGTTGCGTAGGTACTGGTGTTTTATCCCTATTAGAGACTTTCACATGAAGAGAAAATTTAATCAGGAAATGGTCAGACCAGGGCACTGGAAGAGCAGTGTGTGTAGATATGTCATTTAAGTTGGAAAAGATGGGATCCAACAAATGACCTGCTCTATGTGTAGGGCCGGAATTCTTTAAGGTCAGATTAAGGGATGCTAAATCCGTTTTAAAATCATTAGCTATTGAGCAATCATCTTTCTCCAAGTGTAAATTCGTGTCCCCTAGAATGGTGAAGCTAGCCATTTTCACAACTAGAGGTCCAATAAGTTCAACAAGGTTAGGTATCCATTTAGAGGCGGTTCCTGGCGGCCTATAAATAAGTGCTCCCGAAAAGGTGAAATTAGGTGTAAGTGAAAGTTTAAAAATTGCGCCTTCACAACCCTCACATGGGAGTTTATTGAATTCGCAGTTGTAACAATTTTTAAAGATAATTGCTATTCCTCCTCCTGGTTGCTTTTCACGGTCAAGTCTAACAATAGCATAAGTTTCAGGGAGTGCCATAGCTAAGTCAGGGCAAGAGCTATCTTGAAGCCACGTTTCCGTTAAAAACACGGCATCGGGAGTCTCATCCAAGAGTAAATTAAAAATTTCCGTTTTATGCTTAGGTAATGAACGGCAGTTAATACTAAAGAAAGAGAACAAATCAGAACTCGTCTTAGTATTATTTGTAGGTTTTCTGACCTGTAAGGCTTTTATTACTGCATGGTCAGTGGAGAATTGGCAACATTGGCATGTAGCTTTCTCCAGATCAGGTTCTATTATCTTGCATAAAGGATGACGTATGGGTCGTAGGGATAGTAGAAAATCTGGTGAATATTTTAAGCATGGAGAGCCAGTTGTATCTGTTAGTGCAATGATTATAGAGGGGCAATCTACGTATCCCTTGGTACCTGATGGAGATGGCGCCATGTGTCGGGGCACGTCCGGAGCACGTCCGAGGCGCGGACGAGCGCAGACGGGCTGACTCTGGCGTGACTCCGGCGCTGAGGAGGCGCTTCCACAAACGCGACCGCTAGCGCGGAGATAGACCGTTTCCTTAAATACCGGACACTAGAGCGCTCTCACCGCTCTCGCCCCCTCACTCAAGATGGCCGCCGTAAATGATGTTGTCACTAGCCCTCGATCTACAGCCCTAAAATCGGCTGGGAACGTCAGGAACAAAGCGAAAATAGTGGCAAGTGAGTGCCAAGTATGCCAGGTATGCTGAGTGCAAACAGTGTGAAAATTAGAGCAATTTAAAATTCGTCGTTTTTTAAAATCAAATAAGTTGCACGCAGTAGCTGGAAATAGTCCTTGCGTGATCAGAAGTCAAACATTATGTTAGCAAAGCGCTAGGATCTCGCGCCTGCTTCCTAGGGGCTCCTTAAATACCGGACACTAGAGCGCTCTCACCGCTCTCGCCCCCTCACTCAAGATGGCCGCCGTAAATTATGTTGTCACTAGCCCTCGATCTACAGCCCTAAAATCGGCTGGGAACGTCAGGAACAAAGCGAAAATAGTGGCAAGTGAGTGCCAAGTATGCCAGGTATGCTGAGTGCAAACAGTGTGAAAATTAGAGCAATTTAAAATTCGTCGTTTTTTAAAATCAAATAAGTTGCACGCAGTAGCTGGAAATAGCTCCTTGCGTGATCAGAAGTCAAACATTATGTTAGCAAAGCGCTAGGATCTCGCGCCTACTTCCTAGGGGCTCCTTAAATACCGGACACTAGAGCGCTCTCACCGCTCTCGCCCCCTCACTCAAGATGGCCGCCGTAAATGATGTTGTCACTAGCCCTCGATCTACAGCCCTAAAATCGGCTGGGAACGTCAGGAACAAAGCGAAAATAGTGGCAAGTGAGTGCCAAGTATACCAGGTATGCTGAGTGCAAACAGTGTGAAAATTAGAGCAATTTAAAATTCGTCGTTTTTTAAAATCAAATAAGTTGCACGCAGTAGCTGGAAATAGCTCCTTGCGTGATCAGAAGTCAAACATTATGTTAGCAAAGCGCTAGGATCTCTGAAACCGATAATAATCAAACGGCCACAATGGAACAGCTGTTGAAAATGGACACTGTATTAGAACTCATAAAACAAAAAAATGAAGATCTTGAAGTTCGCTCAAGACGAAACAACCTCCTCATAACGGGTGTCCCCGAATCCACAGCCATTTCTAGGATGGAAGACTTTGTAGAACCTATGTTGAAAGACCTTTTTGGCTCAGATTTATCCCCGGTCTTCATTGTTAAGAGAACCCACAGGTTGCTGGGGCCATGGCCGCCACCAGGGGCTCCTCCGAGGCCCATTGTGGTGCGACTTCTGAATTATAAAGATTGTGACACTGTGCTGCATCAAGCGAGGCAACAAGGACGCACTTAATACCAAGGCGACTCAATATCTTTCTTCCCGGACTTCACCCTGAATGTGCAAGCTGCCCGACAAGAGTTCCAGCTGTCGAAGCAGCTGCTGCAAAAGAACAACATCAACTACGCAATGCTCTACCCGGCCAAGCTCAGAATCACCCTCAACGGCAAGACAACCTACTTCACTGACTCAAAATTGGCTCTCAAGCTCGCTAAATAGCAAGCTCCAAAAGATAGCTCTTCTGACACCCATGCCAGTTCTTCCACAGCGGATGCAAGACTGAGTGACAATGACTCATTTTCACCAACCACAGACACAGGTGTCAACTGCAGAGCGACCTGAGGCGGATGGCTGCAGTCTCCGGCAAAATCACTGGACCTTTGTAAACTGCTGCCACAGTTAAGTGTACTGTTATGGGGAATGTTGAGGTGGGGTGGGGATGGATGGTCCTTCATTCACATACTTCTGCTCAGCCACCTGTTCCCAAGGCGGGTAGACCCCATGGCATCTCCACTTCTCCTGGGGATGATTCTCAGTAGTTCTGGTCACGGGGGGGGGGGAGACCTCAACCTAATTGGGGGGTTGGAGTGGGAGGGGGGAGGCTTGCAGGGAGGGGCTTGTTGAGAAACTGTTATTTCAGGTTTCTGGTTTGGATCGAAAATGTTGGCACACTACTACCTGTTCTTATCCTCACGGCTGGGGCTCAAAGCACTACACTGACACGGGGCGAACGCGCACACACCATAAACAACCTTTTCGTGGGGCATGGCTAAGACAGATACGATCAAACTCCTATCTGGGGCGTGAGTGGGCTAAACGATGCCAGGAAGATACGCCTAGTACATGCCTATTTAAACAGACACTCCATAGACATTTGGCTTCTTCAGGAAACGCACCTTTCGAGCACTACATTACCCTCCTTTCTCACTAGGGGCTCACATATGCATCCTCATACTCCAACTATGCTAGTGGGGTCTGCATTTTAATAAGTAAGGATTTAGGTTGGACCACAGACCACGGCATCTGCGATAATGAAGGGCGATACCTCATCCTCACAGGCAAACTACATCAGCATCCCATCACTCTCTCTACTGTATACAGTCCTAACACTGATGACCTGTCTTTTCTCACCACTGTCTGCCAGGGAATCACAAACACTACCTCACACACAGTGCTCTGGTGTGGCGACTTTAATGTCCCGCTGATGGGAGATATGGATCGGGCTCGGTGCACTAGACGTCCTCATCCACAAGCAGCATCCACATTGACGACAATCATTGCAGACAACCTCCTCGTTGACCCATGGCAAGATACTCATCTAGAAACGTGTGAGGGTACCTATTTCTCCCTCCAGCATAAAACATGGTTGAGAATTGACTACTGGCTGCTGTCCAAAACCATGCTTCCATGGAACCCCCATGTATCTCATCTTCTCCATACCCTTTCAGATCATGCGCCGGTCCTGCTGACACTCCATCCCCAGCACGCAGCAACACGCGCATTCACCTGGCATCTCCCCCCGAACGCGATCAAAGACCAAGTCTTCCACGAAGAGCTACACACAGCCATCAAAGACTACTTTGCCCTTAATGCCGGGTTGGTTCAATCCCCACCAATCTCTGGGATGGCTTCAAGGTGGTCATCAGAGGGGAGTGCATATCCAAGCATCATGGGGTACTCAGAGCCATCCGAAGTGCACTCTCAAAACTCCAATCGAACATTTCCGCACTCAAGACTCAATTCCAGCTCTCAAATGATTCCCAGGTCCTGGCAGACATCTGCAGTAAGCTAGCAGAATACCAAGAGGAGGCAGCTAGGGAGGTCAAGTTCCGAAGCAGGGAAGCGCAGGCGCACAGATACGGCGTGGGGGACCATCTGGGTAAGACATTAGCAAGATTGATTAAGAGACCTCGGGCATCCTCCTACATCGCAAGCTTGGTAGACTTGGAAGGCCAGCAATGCTCCAACACTCCCGACCTCATGCTTATCATGGTGGAATTCTTCACCCAGTTGTACTCTACTTCCCGGGTGGTTTCCGCCTCCGAGCTGCAGACATACCTTGATGCCCTCGAACTAGTATGGTTTTCCAACTCACTGCGACTTTCTGGATTCTCCCATCACTGCTGATGAGGTGCGGCAGGCCATTCCTGGCCTTGCTCCGAAAAGGCCCCTGGCCTGGATTCTGACCGCATCCTTTTATAAGGAATACTCCGACCTTTTGATCCCTCGGCTGCTGGAGGTCTACCAGGATGCATTGGAGGTGGGCCCCATGCGAGAGGCTGTAATTTTCATGCTTCTCAAACTCGATAAGGCCGCTGACCAATGCAATTCTTACAGGCCCCTCTCACTCATTAACAGCGATAATAAGATTTTCTTGAAAGTGCTTGCAAATAGGCTACAACTCTTGCTACCAGTAATGATCAGGCCTAATCAGTCTGGATTTGTACTGGGCCGCTCTACGGCACACAACCTCCGGACCATGTTCGCAGTAATGCACTATCTGCATCCAAATACGACGGCGCTGGTGGCTCTGCTGGACGCAACCAACGTGTTCGATACCCTGGAGTGGGGATTCCTGTTCCCCCTTTTAATGCAAATGGGTCTTGGTTCCATTTTCCTGGCACAACTACGCCTCTTATACACAATGCCCGCCGCTCGAATACGGATAAATGGATACATATCGGACCCCTTCCCAGTTGCCAGGAGAACACGGCAGGGGTGCCCCCTCCTGCCATTACTCTTTGTGATTGCAATGGAACCTCTTGCAGCACATATCCGACAACACAACGCCAATTGAGGGATAGGGTTCACCACATGCGGCTTAACTGTATCCCTCTATGCAGATGATGTCACACTTTATGTGATTCAGCCTGAGCAGAATCTATCTCCGCTAATTCCTGAACTCATCTGCTTCGGGGGACTCTCTGGTGTCCAGATTAACTGGGCCAAATCAATACTTTTCCCTTTGACGGAAGCTACAGTTCCGTTTCCCACAGTGTACCCACTCCAGTGGACACAGGGGCCAACCAAGTATTTGGGAATATACATTAGTAGGGATCTAATCGAGTTGTTGCAGGCCAACTTTGGCAAAGCGATGGATTGGCTGGAGGAGCGTATCCCTAGGTGGTCAAAACCCCCTCTGTCCCCTTCCTGCCGAATCGCCATTGCAAAGATAGTCGTTCTGCCCAAGTTTCTCTATTTATTCATCAACATTTCCACTCCATTTACACAAGCCTTTTTCCACAGACTTTGATCAAACCTTATCACACTGGTGTGGGCCGGGAGGCCGGGCCAGGTAAAGTACGAAATACTAACCAGACCACAACTCCAGGGGGGCTATGTGCACCAGATCTACAGCCCTCAACGCTCTGCGCCCAGGCACACTTTCTACACTACTGGACACATCCCTGTCGCTGAAATTGACACTCCACAATGTCTGCGGTGGGCATTGATCGGGTTGACGCGCAGCGCAGGCGTTCCTCTCCTATATGCTCCCTCAGTCCCCATCGCAAAACATCCCCTGGTGCCTCCTCTGCGGGATAGTGGTGCCTGTGCCCGTGTGGCAAAGCTTGACATACATACCTTTGCCGATCTCTTTCCGGGTGACCACTTTCGTGACCCGCCGAGGGCACCCAGCGCGCTACTGGACAACTTCCTATATTATCAGATGTGAGCGACTTCCTGCCGGCTGTTCCCAACATTTCCAGTGCCACCTGCTACCCTCACAGCATTAGAGCACACCTACCCTGCTACTTCACTGCAGAAACTCATCACAGCACTCTACCGACATAAGCAAAACATCCCACCTGAAACACAATCGACTGCCCGGACAACCTGGAAGGAGGATCTAGCCTCTCCACTCACAGATGAGTAGTGGTCATTCTGCTGCAGTCAACTCGAACTACTTTCCCCGAATTATCCGTTACGTTTTTGCATCGCTCCTATCGCACTCGTGTGCTGCTGCACAAGATGGGCCTGTCCCCGGACTCACACTGCACACGCTGTCACGCTGACACAGCAGATTATCTTCATCTTGCCTGGCACTGTTCGGCGATGGCGTTATACTGTGGAGAGGTCAACTGGGCTTTGGGGGACATTACACAGGTAAAGTTATCTCCCGCTCCGCTGGTTAGTCTCTTGGATCACATGGCAGAGATACCAAAAGCCTCTTGCAGACTCGAGACATATGGGAGCCATTCCTTAGCTATATGCGCCAACAAGACCCTATCCACGCCTCACAAACCAACCCCTAATTGTATGCCCTAAAAAGAACTGCATTATGTCTGTGAGCCCACACTATATGCTGTTGTGTAAGCCTGCGATGTTGGATGGGTAATTTCAGAGCTATGTACCCAATGAACATGACTGTATGTGAATACCAACAAATTAAATAAAGTTTTTAAAAAACAATTATAATACAATACAATAATAGAAAATATAGTAAAAGCAGCATAAAAGCATGCTTAAGTTGCAATAGTCAAAAATCAGATAGAGCTTGTCTAAATAGACTAATAAACAAATATTTTAAATGACTAATGATGGTATGATTAAAATGAATTAGTAGATTTTATCTTCAAAGAAAATGCATTATTGGAAACTATCTCATTTACCTTACAGTTGGAATACAATAGTGATTAATGACTATGTTTTGCAAAATGAATTTTATAATAGTTAGAGAACAAACCTTTCCACATGTAAGCCATATATGTGTAGAGTTTCAAATTTCCTAAAAAAAACAAAAGTAACATTTATGGTTATATTTTACACATATTTTATTTATTTATTTGTTTGAAGAGTTTTATATAGCGCTGGCTAGACCCGGAGGTATCAGAGCGCTTTACATGAGGCTAGCGTTAGACAAAAACTTTTTCTTTATTTCATCAGTTACTAGACCATAGCATAACATAGACAAAAAAACAGTGTTACATAGTTCCATCAGTTAATAGAGCATAGCATAACATAGAAACAAGGCCTATGGAGCATAGAAGGTAGTGGGGGAATAGAAAGGCGTTGGAATGTAGATCGGATCAGGCACGCCGGCCAGGGAGATAGTACTTCAGAGAAACATCACAAAGTCAGAGTAAACGAGTCAACAAACCGGTTGGAGTCTAGTAGTCATAACATCCAGTGCCGGACCGCCATCCCAGAAGGCACAGTGGGTAACCAAGCATCTGTGGTCAAGTCCGGAAGGCAGGTGAAGGCTGGAGGGGAGATCCCCAGCCCATCTCCTCAGCAGCTACCTAGGCAGCTCAACTGGGCATCAGCCATGTTGGAATGGATCCGCAATCGGCAGATTTTTGTTGATTCATCGGAAGACGAGGGAAGAAGGAGACAAGGCGGGGAGGCGAGGAACAGTGCCCAAGTCCGGAGGGTAGGTGACGGCTGAGGGGGTGATCCACAGATAATCTCCTCTATAGCTACTTCAGTAGCTCCACCGAGTATCGGCCATGTTGCTAGGGCTCCATCATTTAGATGTCATAGACTGAATGCAGCATCGGAACAGTCACTATTTATGTCATTACAGAGCACTGCGTTGTTGTATTAGTTAATTGTGATATCACTACCAGACTGTTGCAGTCTTATGAGTACTCATTGTGATATGATAGACAGAGGGCTGCATTGTTAGATTCACTAGTTCAGATTTCATAGACAGAGTGATACTGCATTTTTAGTCACTATGAGTTTGACCACAGAGACCTGCATTGCCATTCTCATTAATTTTGATGTCATAGCTAGATAACTGCATTGCTACAATCAGTAATTATGAAGTCGAAGACAGACCCCCTTATACCGTGGAGGATCCTAGCAAATGATGATTTTGTCAACGAAAGAGTGCTGCATCGTAGCATTCACGAAGTATGTCAAGCAGAGTGCCCAATTGCTACATTACACCCATGAAAGCACAGTCTGCAATGCTTTTGTGTAATCCAGATTAGGATATGGCAAATCAGCATATCTTCATCTACGAACAAAAATATCAGAAGCTTACAAAGGATCCAAAACATCCAAGTGAGAATCTCTTCAATCTTAAGTATTTTCATTCTGTGTCACTCAATCTACGTCACTTACATTGCCTTCCTGTCCTGAAGTGAATCAAATTCAAAGCTTGCATCTATTACGTAAAAAATCTTTCACAACTTAGTCACTGAATTTGAGATTAAAAATGGCTGTGAGAAAGGTTCATGTTAGACCCAAAATGTGTTGCCATTTTCCTCCTATCACTACAGAGAAACAAGCACTGGCATAACCAATAGGTCTTGCCTTTGGGACCATATAAGCATTTAGACTATATTACAGCAATACATGCAGCCTAACTTCCCTCTTCCCATCTGTGTCTTTCACCTTCCAGCAACTACATATCAAATAACACACAGCTTAAATGAAAATTCATAGTGAATCAGTGGGAAATGCACTTTTGTATGTTATGAAACCTCTATTAGTTAAGGCACGCACCAAATCCTGGTTGGTGCAGTGAAGAATAGTGACTCTGTATATTTAGTGCTAGAAGGCCCCAGTCTGTGACAGAAAGCACTGTAAACATGTAGGCCATTATTTTGAATTTGCATTACACACAGTATAGGTACAAAATGTGCAAAAATGTTTAAGATAAAAATTACAATTACAAAAATGCTTCCAAAATATAGGTATTTTGCAGGCTTTATGTAGTGCAGTGTTTTTAAACCCTCTTTTAAAAGCACATTTCACAGCTTAGATGGTAGCTGGGCAAGACGGGTGGGAGACACGAGGGAAGAATGCAGCGAATACAGGGCAGTGGTGAGGGCACAGGAGGGAATAAAAAAAAAAGCCAACACTAATAAGGGTATATATGACAACCCGTTCAAAAGTATATACGATAAGTTCACTGTCAGCAAATGCCGTGCAACATGTTTTGATGCCGCTGGCAGATACACAGAAGGACAGGCTATACAGATAAGTAACAGTGACTAATGCAGCAAGGGTAACAGTGACTAATGCAGCAAGCGCAGCCGCGAAAGTAAAATCGACTGCGCTAATTAGAAACATGATCCACAACAAATGGAACATTGCGCGCCGCTGCTCGCTCCTGCAAGATGGATGCCGTGGGAGTAAACATTTTCAGAAAATGTGGGACATGCACCCGCCTTTGGCCAATTGCGTGCTTTAATTTTTAAAAGCCACACGCAAAGGCCAATAGAATGTGACAACTACACGTACGAGCTTTCAGAAAGTCTGGAGTGATTCCAAGAGGCCCTCTCCTAGAGCAGCTCATGCTCGTTGCACTAGGCTCGACCTAAAAAGGAGCTCACAAGCATATGGCAGCCTGTGTAACTCGGTGCATGAGAAAGTTGTTGGGTATGTGCTGGTTCATTTAAGGCACATTATAATATTGGACTGTACATCTCCATGAACCCGAAAGTCACCGAGCTTTAAGAAAGGAGTAAAGATTCTTGCTGAAAGCTACATAAATATTCTAAAGAAAGAAAGAAACAAACAAAGTCCCCTCAATCGAGCCAATACTTATTCATCAGCAATGTTCTTTCTGGTTGCTTCTTCTGCACCATACATCCGGCCCCTATCTCTAGTTCATGTAGTAGTTCGTCAATACATTCAAAACCACAAAACCGAGGTGAATATTTTTAAGATAAGCATTAAAAAATCCTTTGAAATAAAGCGCCAGCCCTCCACAGCCACGAGTGACCCTGGACCAATAACTCCCTGGGCACATGAAAGCGGGAACACCAGGTTAGGCATATTATATCTCCTACATGCAATAGTAATCTGCAGAACTAGAAGTCCGTTTATGTAAATGAGAGGGTTTTTATTCTGTTTCATACAACCGATTACATAATTAGCCAAAGTGACGCTTATTTTTGTCAGGTAAAAAATCTAAGACACAAGGTGGTGGAGGGAGGGAGCTGTGCTGCAAGATCACACAATTTAGGCACGTTGATCTGGGACTCAAACTAAGATTTCTTATTTGTGAAGGCTACAACGTATCCACCCGGGTACATCTTCCACAGTGACGTGGAGGTCATTACAAAAATGTCAACCCTCTGGCACCTGGAGGCCCTTCAGTTTACAATATGTGCTGTGCAAATGTACCTGGTCAATCCCTCTCACAGAGTTAAAGTGGCCCGACAATAACATAACACGAGTTGCACAATAGCCTCCAGGGCCACTCGAGTTATGTGATTCTGTAACCACAGCATTTTTTGCACTATTATGTAGTTGCCGTATTTGCCACATAATCCACCCTCAGCTGCATAATCTGCAAATTGAAAAAACATTTTTTTTCTAGCTCAGACGGATCAAAGTTACTAAAAGGTGGTGACGTGTTAGGGCGCAATTAAAGCTCCTTGGCAAAAGTTAGCTGCTCATCCTTCAGTTGCGTATTTTTGTATTTTGCTCTTAAACTGGTACTAATGAGGTTAAATATTTGCAGGCTGTATTAGCATCTGTACAAATTACAAAAATAATGAAGTAATGCTATCAAAACATGTGCCACATTATGCTGCATAATTTGCTTTTTCGTGCCGTATAATTTAGTCAAAGCTGCTTAGTGCTTCACTGCTGCATAATTCCACTGTTCCTGATTAAGCAGAAAATGGATAAAACACATCAGATGTGACAAGCTACCGGTTCTTTAACTATGTGTGTAATCACAACCATCTGAAAAGAGCCCGACGCCTCCCAAAAAGTATACACTGTACAATATTTGGATTTTATTTTCAGTTAGTCCAGTAAAGGTACTAAAACATGAAGATATTAATGGATGCATGGGTGAATGCATGGAAATGTTTATAAAGCACAGCTATATGGAGTAGCCAATCTATGTGTGTTGAATAAGTTGTTTAAGCAGGTTCTGCGAAACGAAGCCACTCTCTCCAGTAGCACATGGCCCTCCCCCACAAACACTTACCCAGCAAAGACCCCACGAAAATGAAGACCTGCACAGCCGTGGTGAAGTGCCGATAAGTGAGCCCCAGTCCGCTCTCCTCTCCACCCACCAGCCAGCCGCAGTACAAGCTGCCGTTAGCCCACCCCAGCTGGGCAGTTGACACGTTTCAGCGTGCCTCCAGACCCTGGCCTGCTTCCGGAGCCTGGCCCACTGCTGTCCGGTAAAAGCTCAGCTCGCTGACGTTGCTGGAGGTCCAGCTCCCATTGTGTCCCATGACGTAGGGCCATCTTGCCTCTTTCTCTTCACAGTGCCGATCCTTTGTGGACCTGCTCTATTTATTTACAGTTTTGTAAAGTGCTCTATGCCGCATTGCAGTCTATTTAAAGCCAGGGCCGAGCATGACCGCTGCCTCTTAACCAGCTTCCACCGAGAGGTGCCTTTGTTGTAAGTCAATGCACAGGACATGCTGGCAAAGGCTCTTGGAACTCAAGCAGCGGTGCCCTCCCCATAGAGGGGATCTCTCTTCTTGTCTGTGAGCCCACAAAAACAGTCTAGGTGCATGTCTAGGAGCGCTCTGCACCAACCCTCCCATCACCACATCTTCTTCTGCCCTGCTTCATGCCCTCGCTCACTCTGGGTACCAGTTTTGATGGGTGGACTTAAGAAAATGATGCGGCATGCACCGCATCTGTCCCATCTCCTCCCTTTTAAAGGGATGGCCCTCCAACTCTTGGCGCCGAGGGCATCAGTTCATGTCCTGCCCTGGCTTCTGGAGAGGGAAGGGGTATAAGCAGAACATAGTGCCTCCCTGGCCCAAGATTGCCCTTTACCCTCAGTGCCGACCCTACACAGGGCCGATGGCTGTTCGCGGCAGGTGCCTATAAAGCGGCAGCAGGTAGTAAGCGCTCCCTCCGAGAAATCAATAAACACCTTGCCAGATGTTCCCCTGGAGAGGGTAGGAATATTGTCCACTCGCAGCGCCAAGAGGATGAGGTTTAATAGCCCAGGAGCTGGGATGAAATGGTGAAACAAGAGCGGCCGCGCGGCAGCTAAAGTAAAAGCGGCCACGCTAATTTGTAACATGATCCACAACAGATGGCACCCTGCACGCCACTGCTCTTTCCTGACTGCTGGAGGCCGTGGGAATGAACGTTTACAGAAAAGGTGGGACATGCACCCGACGTTGGCCAATTGCGTGCTTTTATTTTTTAAAGTCACACGCAGAGGCCAATAGAAAGTGTGGAAAAATAAAAGCCACGCGCACTAGTTTAGCGAAAGTCTGTAGTGATTTCAAGAGGCCCTCTCCTAGAGCAGTGCATGCGTGCTGTGCTAGGCTGGACCTAAAAAGGGGAACCTCTCTGCTCCTACAGATGAAAATTAAAGCAGACAGGAATGCCGCGTGTCGCTCCTCCTCCCCCCACCAAAGCAGAGATGTTGATTTGTTGACATGGAATTGGCTGAGCCGTGCAGCCGCCATTGTTTGATTAGGTTTCCAGTCAGCCATGATTACATGCAGCGTCAGTACTTAGTATCAGAAACAATGGTTCACGTGGCACATTGGTTGTATAATTAATCAATATAACAACCGTTAATTAATAACATATAAGGAGGGATTTAGGAGGATGTCCAAAAGTGAAGGAAACTCTACACAGTAAGATGTTGAATCCTCATTTATATTTCATTTTTTCAAATCATCATTTGAATTATTCAATTTACATTTATGCACATATAGTGTTTTAAGTACAAAAGTGCAGGAGTGACCCAAAGTGTATTAACAGAACCAAAAAACAACCATAGAATAACATTTACAAGGTGAGTTATATAGGGTTTCTAAGGGGATTATTATACAAAGGAATTAGAAAACGACAAGCTATTTGATGGAAATGACAAGAATATATGTCCCAATGACTATCATGAATCCTAGCCACTGTTTATAGGGTCTGGGGGTCGCGTAACTAGTTAGCATGGAGGAGTCTCGTTCGTTATCGATTCTGTGGGTGGTGGTGCATGGCCGTTCTTAGTTGGTGGAGCGATTTGTCAGGTTAATTCCGATAACGAACGAGACTCCTCCATGCTAACTAGTTACGCGACCCCCAGCACACCTCTCCAGTCCTGACGAGACCCACTATACTAATTGGGTCGAAACGCCGTCGACGCCCTTAGAAAACGAACCCTAGAAACAGTGGCTAGGATTCATGATAGTCATTGTTACATAGATATATGTAAGTGGATTTATTGAAATTACTGTCAGGATGTTTGTCTACTAATTTTAATGCATTCCACTTATCTAAGACAATTCTAAGGTAGTGTTCAAG
The DNA here is from genome assembly GCF_964263255.1 of Lissotriton vulgaris. Lineage (NCBI taxonomy): Eukaryota > Metazoa > Chordata > Amphibia > Caudata > Salamandridae > Lissotriton > Lissotriton vulgaris. The sequence continues at coordinate 1,346,527,189 of NC_141693.1, read as the reverse complement.
TGGTACTCTATAGTCATTGAGATTAAAGCGATCAGGGAGTAAAGGTTGCACAGATGTTGCTCTATGACTAACCATGCAGTGCATATAAGAGGGAGTTGCATCTAAAGGGATCCCTGAGCAGTCAAGAAGAACTTATTTGGTAGTTGACTCAAATGGGTAGTCTGCAGCCTCCTTCATTAGAGTCCAACCTAAGCTTTTTATGAGCAATCTTCAGTTTCTTATTCCGAAAGAATGTGGCAGTGATTTTATCAAGGGAAGAAAAGAAAGTTGAGGCGAGTGGTAAAGGGAGCATGCTTGTTAGGAAATTAATACGTGAGGTTATCATCATTTTAAGAGTCTCCATCCTACCCCACCACAAGATGTATTGACCAAGTGGATAAAAGGTCCTTTTTTTTACTGAGTGTTTTCTGTACAGTGTAGGCGATAGTGTCTACTCGATTCCGATTAAGCCATATACCTGGGTATTTCAAAGATTTAATTTGCCAGAATAGATCATAGTTACCAACACAGGTAGACTGGCAGGATATTAAGTGGAAGCACCTCGGTTTTATCTCTATTAAGCATATATTGAGAGTATTTAGAAAAAGCATTAATGATATCCAGAATGGCCAGTATTGCTAGATCAGGCTCCTCAGAGGAGATCAGAATGTCATCGACATAAGACTCTGTTTAAAAACAAATATCACTGTGAGAAGCTGGCTTGGTACATGGTGTACACTTATGTAAGTGGGCACCTTGCACCAATCCAGATGACTCTTATGGTGATTTTAGTGATCTTAGACATCCTTAGAAAGTTCTCTATGTTGTAGATGTGGTGTAAAGCCTTCAGGCTTAGTCCAGAAGGAGTGTAAAGCAGCTTGTTTTACCAGAAAGTAATCTTATAGGTAAATAGGAAGTGAAAAAGAACCACACAGTATATTTATAAAAAATGTATGTATTATAATATACTCACTAACACATTCAGGTATCTCCTAGCTGGATATATATACACAATGCACACAATACTTTTCAATAGAAACAGGTACGTAGCACACAATACACAGTGGTCCCAGGGGGAGACCAAACCATATACTATGATAGTGGTATGCGAACCGCAACAAGACTATAGCCAGAAGAAGTGCAAGCACCGGGGACCGAAGGAACCACCCAAGATAAGTAACCAGGAGCCCCACAGAGGCCGTGTGCAGAGTGAGAACACAACCGCGGGATCAATGCAAGTCAATGGGTAAGTCGGGGTTGCAATTTTAAAGAAGAAGGATTCTTCCAGGTGGACCCTGAAGAAAGCCTGTGGAAGACAGAAGGTTGGAGAGTGACCCCACCTGTGGATACCTTAGGAACCAGGGTACCTACACTAGGGAAGCAGGGTGCATAGGTGTGAAGTGGCGTCAGAAACCGCGGTCGAACTCAATGGAGGACTTCAGGAAGATGCCACTGCTGGAGAAGGTGAAAGTGTCAGGTGGAATCCAAAGGTTGATTCAATATGTGAAGAACCTGGAAGCAGAGGGGACAGAGTTTATGCCACTCAGGAGCGACCAGGAGGCACAGAAGACAAATTCCCACCGATGTTGAGTGTTGCAGGGGAGCTGTTGGTGACCTTGAAACTGCAGCTGTATGGACAAGGCGATGCTGTGGAAGACCAGGAGCTGTACACAAGCTGCCCCACATTGGATGTTGAGAGTTGAGGGGTCGGTACCTGGCAGGAGTACCAACGAGTTTTGGCAACTGCAAACGTAGAAGTAGAGGAAGGTGCAACGTCGGGACAAGCAAGGTCCAGGAGACTCACCACAAACATGGGAGTCTGGGTAGGCCCGAGCAATCAAGGGAGCCTACTGAAATCAAAGGGGGTCCTCAAGAGGACCCACAGGCCGGATGAGCTGGATTCACAGAGGGACCTCGAGCAGCTCACCATGGATGCAAGCCTAAGATGCAAGTGATGTGGTGAGGAAGAAGATCTTGGTCGCTGGAGATGCTTCAGGTGGAGGCTACTTGGAGCCCGAAGATCTTGGTGGAAGGAAGCCAACAAGCCTTTGCAACTGCAAGTTGACCCAGTGCACAGTGGTTCTGTTCCTGCAGCTCAGACGAAGGATACTGGCCTCAAACTTGGTGAGAGGGCAGGGAAGGCCATGAGGGATATGAAGAACCACCACCTGTGTTGCTAAGCCTTTTGGAGTCCATGGGAGCCCAGGATCAGCAGACCATTCAGCTTAGTTGCGGTGCCTGCAAATGGGGGGAAATGACTCCTTCACTTCAATGGAGATTTACTTCTGGTGTCTTAGAGTTCCACAGGCCTTGGAAGGTTCCTGAATGGATCACGGGCACAGACGAGGCAGCAGACTTGCAAGAAGACAAGACCAGGAGCAGCAGGAGTCTTCCCAGTTGCAGTCTTGATGTGCAGTGCATAGTCCAGCGATGTCCAGAGTACCCAGACGGTCAAAGATGAAGTGGTCGGGGGCGTGGCTTAGCGGGCGTTGATGGCTCCCGCCGGCCTGATACTTATCCGACTGTTTATCCTGGCCCCCGGACCCACACAGCACACTGCTTGAGGGGTGATTGTGGCGGACGGTGTTGGGCATCATCCGGTGCTGGAGGCGGCGCTCCGGGACGACCCAGAACCGCGAAACCGGCCGAAGCTGCAGGCGGCCTGGTCCCGGACGGCGAGCCGGGGCCTCGATTTTGGCGCACCCGAGTCGGGGGGCGCGCGCGAGAGCCGGCTGCGCAATCCTTATGCCCGAGCCCAGGGCTGCCTGATACCAGAGGCGCAACGAGGGGGGTCCCCTGACCGTCTCTGCTGCGGCGGCGGAGGAGTTTGGTGCCCGGAAACCGCCGGTGAGGCGCTGCGGCCTGCCTGGCCTTGGGGGAGCCGGGGCCTCGAGTTTGGTGATCCCCGCCCGGTGGAACCGGCATTTGCCCTCGGACGGGGGAGCGGACGCAGTGGGACCTGAGGTGCAGGAGGGTCTGATACAGTGCCTGGACTGGATCGCTGGGAGTATCACAGCTGTGCTCCTTGGGGCTGTAGTCTGGAGGCCTGTGGAAAGAGCCGGAGTGGCCCGTGTCCGTGCCTGGAGAGGCGCGCCTGCTGACCTGGTGTAGACCTGGGGCTGACCCTACGGCGGTGGACGAGAACAGTGAGTGCCTCCCCCCCCCATTGGTGTGACTGCTCGTGGGGTGAAGGGGTCCGGTGAGACCGGCTTACTTCCATGCTGTGGCCCTGAGCACGCTGCTGGACCTGACTGCGGGCCTGGGATACCCCTGAATGGACTTGGAGGACCACGAGGTGGACGCATACAATCAGAGGCGGTGGAGCCCGTAGAGAGAGGTGTCCCTGGTGGATTTCGCTCACGCTGGGGCTCGACCCCCCCGGTGCAGACGACGGCGGTGTGTGCGAGGCGTGTGCCAGCAGGTGGGGTATCTGACCAGCGTAATACCCTTGGCTGTTGTTGGAGTTGTGGGTTGCCCCGCTGAGAGGATCTGCCGCTATTTTGAGGACAGTGGTGCCAGAGTGAGCCTTGGCCATGACTAGAGGGGGGGTGGGCCTGCTAAGCAGGGGCCCATCGACAAGTTTACGGAACCAAGCGGAGGTCCTGGGGTCGGGGCCGGACAACGCGGCGCTGATGCGGGCGATTACCCAATCACGGGACATGTTGGATGCCAAGATTGGGGCTGTTGGGGCAAATGTGACTCTCCTGAGACAAGACCTGCGCAATGCTGTGGCGCGAATCACGGAGGCCGAGTCTAGGATCTCGGTGGTGGAAGACGATGTCGGGACCCTGAGGCAGAAAATGGCAGCGATGGAGAATATCCAGAAGGGCCTGGCGCTCCGCGTGGAGGATGCCGAAGGGCGGGCGCGCAGGAACAACCTTCGCTTTGTAGGTTTTCCGGAGGGCTGTGAAAAGGGCAACATGGAACGATTTCTATCCCAGTGGCTGGAGACCTGGCTCCCCCCGGATGTCCTGTCTCGCTGTTTCGTGATTGAGCGCGCCCACCGGGCCCTGACGCAGAAGCCGCCGGCGGGAGAGCGGCCCAGGCCGGTGATCGCTAGAATCCTGAACTTTCACGACAGGGACACTATACTGCGGGAGGCGAGGGCCAAGGACTCCCTCCTCTTTGAAAGCCAAAAGATCATGATCTTCCCCGACTACACCAGAATTGTACAGCAACAGCGGCACTCCTTTCTGGCCGCCAAGGCGAAACTTCGGGGCCTGAAGATTCAATATTCCTTGCTCTATCCGACCCGCCTACGAGTGGTCTTTCAATCCCGGACTCACTTTTTTGATACGCCAGAGGACGTCTTCAGGTGGACGGATGAAACAGTGAGGGTCAGGCCCCATGCTCAACCGGGCCTTGATCCGGGACACACGAGTGATTCATCGCAGACCCGGGGGGACCAGAACGCCCAAAGCAAGAAGAACAGGAAGTCCAGATCTCGGAAGCGCGCTGCCTCTTGCAGTGGGTCTCGGTCTGCTGCGCCTACTGACTCAGACCACTCAGGAAGGGGTAGCTGAGGGACGGTGGGGGGCCTTGCCCACCTATGGATACCAGATGCTCCTGCAGAGGGGAACGGTCCACCTATGTTTTGATTTACAGACGACCGAACGCTGAGTATATTGCCATGTTTAATTGGTTATTCTAACGATTGATGGGGCTGTGAGAAGGGTTCGGGGAGCTCCACTATAGGGGCTAACTGCCTCCTAGGTGAGTGGGAGATGTTAGGGGGAAGGGGGGAGTTCTTAGTTTAGGGGGTTTTGGGATCCATTGGTATGGTTGGCCCTGGGCGCTCTGTTTTGGGCCCGAGGTTGCCCATGCCGCGACAGATGCTTCAGTGTTCTATGAGGTGTTGGGGTGGGGGAAGTAGGAAGTTGGGGGGTTCGTTTGGGGGGCAGGTGGGGGATGGGGCGGCGGTTGGGGGTGAAGTGGGGGTTGTTGGGTGGGGTGGGTGGTGGGGGAGGGGGAGAAGGGCGATTGGGGGTGTGGATAAGTTTGACACAGTGTCTGCGCTACTTCGACAATTGAAATGTATGTGTGTGTGGCTCCGAATGCCCAGGCTTTTGCTTTTTCTCCCCATTGACAATGGTTTTTTTTTTTTTTTTTTTTTTTTTTTGGGGTTCAAACTGCTTTATTGGAGTAAACAGAGTATGGTACACAGCTTGGTCCGCCTACAACCCGGAGGCTGGCAGCAAAAAATTATGAACAATACACAGCCCAGATGCCGGCATCCCGGGGGCCCGGCGGCGCATAGGAAAACATACATGACGCTGGTTCCGCAGCCCGGGGTGTAGGACAAGCAAGGATGAGCAACAGTTGAACAGGGTTTTTTAGGCGAGAGATGAAATCCCTCTCCTTTGTTTTTTTTCCTTTTTCCCTCAAACAGGAACCAAACTTCCCAACTCAGGTAACAACTATGAGGCCGTATAAGACTGTGTGAAAGTGCCAATGAAGAGTGGTGCAGCAAGGTGGGTCAGGCAGGCCGCAGCTCATGGGGAAACTGATGTCCAGGACTGCTATCCCAGTGCGGCGGAAGTATGCAAAGGTGCATCCCATAGAAACATAAAACATAATGGGGTGTTACTCAGTAGGAGTGTGAAGCGTGCTGTGGATGCAGAAAAAATAGGATATGTATGTCCAAATACGATGGGGGTGTGAGTCAGGCCAAGAGAGGGCGGCCCAGGTCACTCAGGACGCTGCGGGGGCATGAGAGCGCATGGGGACAAGGAAAGTCAGATGGTGCAGGAGGTATTATCGGATTGCGATCTGGGAGGGACGTCAGCGCACTGAGGAGGAGGGGGCACATCACCCGATCGTGCATCGTCATCCTGGCGCGTGAGCAGGTAGTGCATCAGAGGTTCCCAAATATCCCTGGGCCTACAAGAAAGGGGTATCAATTCAGCAAAAGTGGTATGTTGGTCCTGGCAATATGTTAAATCCGTAAGCCAGTCCTTAAACTTGGGCGCCCTTCCTCTGCCCCAGCGACAAGCAACACGCCTCTTGGCTAAGAGCAAGGCGGTGTCAACAAATTTCCTGCATCCTCTAGGCAAGTGCATCGTGCATCCGAGGATGGCGATCAAGGGGTCTGCGGGCATCGCCTCACCCACCATCTCCGCGATAGCCTCCATAACCAGCCGCCAGTAATGAGCAACTTGGGGACAGTCCCATGCCAGGTGTAGGAAATCAGCATGGTCGGCACGGCAGCGTTCACATCGGTCGCTGTCAGCTAATCCGAACCTATATTTCCGAGCCGGAGTATAGTATATCCGCTGAAGGAATTTGTAGTGAATAATTTTCAATCTGCTGCTAGCAGAGACGCGAGAGGTGAGCGCGCAACAGTATTTCCACTGCTCATCGGTAATGTCGAAGGCAAGTTCAGCAGACCATCGTAGCCGAGCATTGGAGACCTGTGCCGGAGCAGCGTTGCGAATGTGGCGGTAAAGACCAGAGACCAAGTGGGTCCCGTCTTGCGATCCCAACAGGAAATGCAGTGGCGCCAGGGTCTCAGGTTCATTGGGATAATCCGGTAAGATGTCTCGCATACCCGCACGCAGCCGAATGTAGTAAAAGAGTTCAAGGGAGGTGTGTTCCTGCGCTTTAAAGAACAGTTCCTTAGTCTTGAAACTACTCTCATGGAACAGGTCACCCCAGCAGGCGATGAGTAGCCTATCACATAGTTGACGGAAACCACGTTCCGATAAGAGAGATAGTTGCGGGTGATAAGCAAGTGGTAATTTGGGCGAGTAAGGCATCGGGCACGACAGGTGTCTAGCGATGCGGCGCCACGCATCTAACGTGCAGGAAACTGAGGTATTCGCAGTGGTAATGGATGTCTCAGGACAGTGTAGCAGTCCGTTGAGTGGTATAGGGTGCACGATCCAGTCCTCCGCCGCTATGTGCGGCATGAAAGGAGTTGGAGCCATCCAATGGTAGGCAAAGTGTGCCTGTGCACATTGGTAGTAAGTTTCAAAATTAGGGATGTCAAAGCCTCCCCTGTCGTAGGGAAGGGTCAGCGTCGACCATTTTAAGCGGGGGGAACGGCCACCCCAGAAAAGCCTGCGCAGCTCCATACGGAGCGTCCTGAAGAAAAAGGCGCCAGGGTAGTAGGGGATATTAAGGAAAAGATAGAGGAAGCGAGGTAATATCACCATTTTAATGAGTGAGGCTCTTCCCGCCATGGAGAGTGGTAATGTTATCCACCTATCCACTGAAGCAGTTAATTTGGTCATGGCCACTCCATAATTGGCACGCAGCGTCTCGTCTCTATCGCGAGATATGCGAATCCCCAAATATTTAAGATCATCGCTACACCACTCTAGTGGGTAATCGAGAGGGAAGGCATGCACTGCATCCGTGAGGGGGAAAAACTGCGACTTTGCCCAATTGATGTGGACACCCGACACCCCACCGAACAATATGAATTCTCGAAGCAGGGGATTGAGATGTGTCTCAGGATGTTTAACGTACAGCGTGATATCATCAGCATAGAGGGACACATCTATTTGCCGCTGCAGGCATTGCACCGCCCCCACTCGGTGTAGCTGCCGTAAACGACAGGCGAGTGGCTCGACCGCGATGGCAAACAGCAGGGGAGAGAGCGGGCATCCCTGACGGGTGCCTCTAGTAAGTGCAATAGGTTGTGACAGGCGTCCATTAATTAGCACCCTCGCCGTGGGGTCCGTATACAAAAGTCGAACCCAAGAGAGAAATAATTTGGGGAAACCCATGCTGGCCAGGACCGAAAACAGGTAAGGCCATTCGATCGAGTCGAATGCCTTAGTAGCATCCAGGAACACGGCTGCGACAGGGATGTCGGGGTGAACCGTGCGAAGCAAGGTAAAAAGGGTGCGTAGATTATGGGACGTAGACCTTCCCGCCACGAAGCCAGACTGATCAGGTAGGACAAGCCTGGTCATGAGCAGCGACAGTCGAGTAGCTAAGACTTTGGCTAGTATCTTCACATCGCAGTTTAGGAGGGACAGTGGACGGTACGAATCGCAGGCAGCGGGGTTTTTATCCGGTTTCAGAAGGGAGGTGATTGCCACTTCACGCATAGAACGGGGAAGTATCCCATCGTCTAGTGATTCCGCGAAGACCTCGCTGAGCACTGGTGCCATTATGTCAACATAGGTTTTATAAAATTCGGCAGGTAAGCCATCGAGCCCCGGCGCTTTGCCATTTTGAAGGGACATGATGGCCTCGCGGACCTCATCCAGCTCGAAAGGAGCCGCAAGAAACTCCCTGTCCCCATCGCTGAGCCAGCACAACGCCACTTCGTTAAGGTAGTCAGCATATGAAGTGTTTTCCTCCGCTGTAGAAGTGTAAAGCGAAGAGTAGTGTGTTGTGAAGGTGGATAGTATCCCTGCCGGGTCCCTGACAGCAGTGCCGGTGTCATCAATAAGCTCCAGTATAGTGTTGTGTACCCGTGGTGGCCGTGTGATTGCAGCAAGCACTTTCCCGGGTCTATCCCCCTCACAATATTTCCGGGCCACCCAGTGTTTACCCCGATATTTCGCCTCCCTGGCTGCCTCCTCCTCGAACTTTGACAGTGTCTCCCTAAAGGTGACGTGTAAGTGCGGGTCCGAGTCTGTGATCATGCGGTGTTCCAGAGTCCGCAGGTCGTGTTCCAGTGCAGAAATAGACTGTAGGATATCACGCAGCACCCCGTGACTTTAAGAGATGCAGAAGCCCCTTATGGTGACCTTAAAAGCCTCCCAGATGTGCTCAACTGACTCTACCGAGCCCTTATTTCTAGGGAAGAAATCTGCTATCTCCTCCCCCAGCTCAGTGCAGAAGACACTGTCCAAAAGCACATCAGGACGCAGTCTCCACGGAGGTCTAGGATTGTCCCACCCAGGAATGCTGAATTGCATAGACACAGGGCTGTGATCGGAAAAGGTCCGAGGAAGGTGCTCTACTCTTAACAACTCCGCAGCAGCCTCTCTGTTAACTAGAAAGTAGTCAAGACGCGCCCATGTCCCGGTGTGAGAGGTAAAATGTGTCCCTTCCCGCCCCTGGGAATGTAGGTGTCTCCAGGCATCCAAGAGTCCACCCTCCTCCATGATTCCCTCCAACGTCTCCCTGGCCCTGGGCTTGTAGGAGCTGACACCATCCGCCCTATCCATGGGGGGCACCAGCGCGAGATTGAAATCACCGCCCCATATAACATGTCGTGCCCCAACAGCAACAATCTTCCCCCACAATGTGGAAAAAAAGGCAGGAGTGTCAACATTCGGTGCATACATAGATACAAATACATAGACATCGCGGCCAATCCTTCCCCACAGCAAAGCATATCGCCCCTCTTTGTCCATCGCCTCTCCAAGATGATGAAAAGGCACTCCGTGGGCAATGAGCACTGCAACCCCCCTGGCATAGGTCGAATAAGAGGAAAAAACACGGGCACTAGCCCATTTCGTCGCAAAAGTGGCAGCGTTCTGAGCAGGCAGATGCGTCTCCTGTAACATAGCAACTTGCACATGATGTCTGTTCAGATAGGCAATGATATTCCTGCATTTCTTAGCATTGTTCAGACCCCTGACATTCCACGATAAGCATGTCAATCTAGCATTTGCAGTCAATACAGCCATTGATACAATAAGCCTATATGTGAGAGCGACCTAGAAGGCCCAATGTCAGTGCCATAGCCGCCCCGCCCCCACCCAGAAAAGCACCAGTTCAGCAGATAAAAATACAGTCTGAGCAACAGAAGCCTCTTAAAACCCAACCTCCCCCCACCCACCCCAGCATCCCAATCATGCCAGTAGCCATGGATCCCACCCTCGCAGTCCCACCCCACCCCCCCTTTCAACCGCAACAACAACATCGGAAAACACAACCAAGTAATGGGGAACACCCAGTAGGGGTAGAGCATAGAGTGCGCACTGCCACCTCCTGGTCCTTAGCTCCAGTACTGTACCACCCTCGGTGGAGACTAAGGCCAAGGGAGTGGTCCTTGGCATACATTACCACTGGGGTGCAGTGTCCATGCAGGTCCATCGTTCTCACATCACTCCAGCGACCAAAGTTACATACGTTGTCGGAGAGCCAGCAGGCGTGGCCGGCGCCGCGCATATACCATGCAAACATATTTAATTATCCTGTCGTTCAGGGGGTAGATCGGCATTTTCCAGGTCTCCTGCAGGCACATCTCCGCCTCTGCGCGCCGTTCGAACCGATTTCAAAAAGTCCTCAGCTTTCTGCGGGTTAGTAAAGAAACGTTGCTTACCCTGATGGGTAACTCGCAGTTTCGCCGGATACAGGAGGGCGTAGTCAATTTGGGCCTCCCGCAGCTTTTTCTTCACGGGCAAAAACTTGCGCCTTTCGTCCTGGACCATCGGCGTGAAATCAGGATAGATTGAAAACGTAACCCCATTATACTGTAGTGATCTCTGAGTCCGGGCTGCCCTGAGGGCCGTGTCGCGATCACGATAGTTCAAGAGCCGTGCTATTATAGGCCTAGGAGGTAAGCCAGGCTGGGGCATGGGTGCCAGTGACCGGTGGGCCCTCTCTACTATAAACTGAGGAGAGAAAGCGTCCTCTCCTATGGAACCTTTAAGCAACTTCTCCACGTAGAGCTCCATTCTGCCCGTGGCCGTGGTTTCCGGCACGTTCGTGATGCGCACGTTGTTGCGGCGGCTTCGTGCCTCCAAATCTTCGTTCTTCGCCGCTATGACACGTAGCAGATTGTCCATCCTGGCCAATTGTGACGTATGGGTCGCAGTGGTGTCTGTATTGTCGGAGATCCGCTGCTCCGCAGCCGTGATGCGTTCCTCATGGCGGTCAACCTTGTGCACCAGGGCATCTAACCGAGCCGTGACCCCATCCACCTTTTCCACGACAGTGGCAAAGCCCTGTCGCATCTCTTGGATCAGACTTGTAAGATCCGCCTCGGGGACCGGGGGGGGGGGGGCGGACTGGGGAGAAGATGTGCTTGGCCCTGAATTCATCTGCGTTGATTTAGCGCTCCTGCGAGCGTTGTCGAAGCTCAGTTTAGTCTGGCGGTTCTCAGGTCGCCCCATGGCAACTCCCAGCGACAGTCCACAAGCCCGGACAGGCAGTAGCAGGGTAGTTCAACAGGAGTATTGGCCTTGTAGGGAGTGGTCAGTTGGAAGAGGGCAGGTGTGCCCAAACGCAGAGTATAGCAGGAGAGGTGTTGCCGAGCTCCGTCGGTCCGCACTCCCCCAGGCCCCAGTGGAGCGCCCGTGAATGTCCGAGCAGAAATGCGCAGATCTCGTAGAGGTCACTGGCGGCGTGGGGCTGATTGAAACAAAGCCACGGCAGTCCCAGGTCAGCAGGAACCAGGGTAGCAGGATAGGCAGCGTTGGTCAGGAGCGAGACAGCGCGCCTCACGGGGAGCGCCACACAGGGGGACAACACAGGGCCCCCACGCAGGGCGGAGACACAGCAAAGTCTCAACCAGACAGGATCAACTGGTGTGGAGACGGCGTAGGGGTCCGCAGGCAAGGAGCACGTACCAGCAGTAAGTTCCAGTGCGGTGGGGCAGGCTCCAGACCCTGCAGGTCCGCCAAGTCGCGCTGCACAAGCCAGTAATTAGCAGCGAGGTGGGAAGCAGTACGGGCAGGACGCAGCTCCGTCCGGCATGCGAGGAGCAGCCCCCCCCCTAGCACCAGCAGTGAGGATTTAGCTGCGAGCGGAGGAGGGGGGGGGGGGGGAGTCAGCTCGAGGGAGGGTGCACAGTCGTCTCCTACCTGCGCGGCGACCGCCGCACGTCTTCACAGCAGGGTCGCAGGCGATGGCGAGGAGGTGCGGCCTGAAGCCTCGTGGCGATCCCCAGGGTCGCGTGGTGATGGCAGCCGGACCGGCGCTTGCCGCAGTTCCAGTGACAGAGTCGGCCAAACTGCAGCTGCTCGTATCTCCCGTTCCGGTGCACGCAGAGCCTCCAAACTCGGATCGGGTGTGGAGAACGATGTCAGGATGCAGTTTCTGAACTTTTGGGGTGAATCAGCACCCCGTGGCGCAGGATCAGTGGAGGATCATATACCAAGGAACGGGAGCTGCGTGTTCAGGCAGCCATTCCGTAAGCGCGCCCTCTAGCGCCCCCCTCCCCATTGACAATGGTTGACGCCCAGAGATCTGGCCTTCCGCAGACGCTGATGCGAGTGGTGAGTTGGAATGTCCGGGGGATGCTGGATAAAATAAAGCGTGGGGCGGTGCTGCGGCTGGGGAAAAGGGAAAGGGCTGACGTTCTCCTCTTACAGGAGACACACCTCCAGGGCACCAAGACCCTCAGTTTGCAGAGGTATGGCTATCAACAAGTGTTTCATGCAGGCTTTGTGAGGGGGTCCCGAGGGGTGGCGGTCCTGGTTCATCGTAGACTATCTTATGTACATGAGACGCAATGGATCGATGCCCATGGCAGATTTGTGTTTGTTAAGGGTATGGTTGGGGATGAGCCGATGGTCTTTGGTAGTGTGTATGCCCCGCCCCCACTGCAGGAGGCGCTCATTGAGAAGCTATTTGAGGTGTGGGCCGATATCCCGGATGTGCTGGCGACTGTGGGGGGAGACTGGAATGATGTGATGGATGGACGGATGGATCGGTACAGGCCCGGAAGGGAACTCCCAGCGGCAGCACCGACGAAACTTTGTGGCCTGGCGCGGGGCATGGGTTGGGTTGACTCCTGGCGTTACCAGCACACTCTGAGCCGCGAATACTCCTATGTTTCGGCAGTGCACAAATCCTTCTCCAGATTAGATTATCTGTTTGTGCCGACCCCCTGGATGGCGAGGGTTGCTTCTATGGCTGTGCTTCCTCGTGGTATCTCAGACCACTCCCCTGTGTCCCTGGACCTCTCGTTAGACAAGAGGCGACAGCCCTTCCGATGGCGCCAGTCTACGTGGCACCTGCAACAAGATCGCTATCGTTCACATCTTCGTGAAGCCATATCTAATTACTGGGAGGAAAACGATGGGCCTGAGGTAGACGCCGCCACCCAGTGGGAGGCACTGAAGCCGGTGCTCCGACGGGTGGACATCGCTTGGTGTGCGGGGGCCCGCAGAGCCCGTCAGAGAGAGGTGGCGGAGGCAGCGGAGCGAGTGCGGGACCTGGAGAGGGACTGCGCTATGGGTGACACTGGCGAGGCAGTGGGGCAGCTCCTGTTGGCACAGCAATCGTACACATCCCTGTTACTTAATGAGGCGCGTCAGCTGTGGCTGGCCACGCAGAGCAGAATCTATCAATTGGGGGATAAATCCAGCACCATGCTCTACAGGCTCTGCCAGCACACCTTCCAGGCTCAGTCCCTGCCGGGTATTCGGGATGAGCGGGGAGACCTGGTGTCGGCCCCTGAGGACATAGCGGCCAGCTTCGCACAGTACTATGCGGATCTATATGCCCCCCGGGAGGTCCTTCCTGCGGAGGACGTTGACAGGTTTTTGGCGGATCTCCCGCCGCGTGCGCTCTCGGATGAGGGCCGCGATCGGCTGGATCTCCCCCTGTCCTTGGAGGAGCTAGGTACGGCACTTGGGGAGCTGAACTCTGGCAACGCCCTGGGACCTAACGGGTTCCCATGTGAATTCATGAAAACCTTTCATCTTCAACTGGAGGGGCGTTATCGGTTGGCGCTGGAGGCAGCTAGGGAGTGTGGTCGCCTCCCAGCGGATTGGCGACATGCCGAAATTGTTGTGTTCTGCAAACCTGGGAGGCCCCCCGAACACCACTCCTCATACAGGCCGATTTCCCTGTTAAATTTTGAGGCAAAGATATTGGCTAAGGCCCTGGCCAATCGCCTCCTCCCATATATCACCAACCTGATTCACCCTGATCAGGCGGGGTTTATGCCCCATAGGGCGACGAGACACAATATTCGCCGCGCGCAGGTGGTGGTGGAGACGGCCCAGGCCGCTGGGATCCCGGCGGCGCTCCTCCTGGCCGACATAGATAGGGCGTTCGATTCTCTCAGCTGGGTGTATCTTCGGGCGCTTCTGTCCCGCCTCAATCTTGGGCCTGGCTTCCTCTCATACCTACGCCTGCTTTATACGGACTTGACAGCGTCTGTGAGAGTGGCGGGGCGGTGTCGAAACCCTTTCCCATCGGACGGGGCACCAGACAGGGTTGCCCTCTCTCACCATATTAGTTCGCATTGGCTATGGAACCCCTGGCGGCGTGGGTGCGGATGGACGCGCAGCTCTGGGGGCTGGAGTGGGAGATGGGTCCGTCCGATCGCATTGCGCTATACGCCGATGACGTCCTCTTCTTCCTCACGGCCATCAATAGATCCGGGCCCAGAGTCCTAGAGATAATGCGAATTTCTGGGGAAGTATCGGGCTTGCATTTAAACGTGCGGAAGTCTACGCTGTGGGTGCTGGGGGGTGGTGAGAGACTGGGTCCGTGGGCGTCAATGCTGCAGACGGCGGCAGGCGACCTTAAATACCTGGGCATCTTTCTTACAGACGTCCCGGGTGTGGCGTGGGCGCGCAATGTGGTGCCCGTTTGGGACAGAGTACGGTCGGACATGAAAACTTGGTCCAGAATGCCCTTGAATATCTACGGCCGGTCGGCGATCTTTAAAATGGTAGCCCTCCCGCGCCTCCTGTACCAACTACAAAACCACCCATGCCCCATAGCACCGCAGTGGTTTCGTCAGGTGAACGGTGCGCTAAGTCAGTTCCTTTGGGCCGGGGGAGTGGCGAGGGTGGCCCTTCGCACTTGCTTCTTGTCCACGTACTGCGGGGGCCTGGCCACCTCTGACATTTTGTCATACTACCAGGCGTCACACTTACTGGTGCTCAATGACTGGTGGTACGGGAACCGGAGTGACCCGACCTATGCCCTTGAACGGCACTTGATGGAACCGGACAGGGTGCATACCATCCTGTATTCGGCGAGTATCAGGAAGAGGCTCCCCATGGTTACCCAGGTGGTCTTCCGAGTGTGGCGTGCGGCCCTGCGCCGCATGGGGTGGTGGAATAAATTGACGAGGGAGACCCCGCTGTGGCGCAACGGGCGACTGCCGGCGCTGGCATCCCTGCGGGGGTTCGGGGGCTGGGACGATATTGGCATTTCAACACTGGGTCATGTCATGAAGGGCACTACCCTCAAGTCCTTCCAGTCCTTGAGTGAGGAATATGCAATGCCCAAAACCCAATTCTTTCGATACTTACAATTGCGACATGCATTATCCCCATCTCTGGTGGGCTTGGAGTCCCTGCCCGAGTTCAGCCCCCTAGAAGCTAAGGTGTTTATGGGGGAACTGGAGGAAAAGAAAATTTCTAACATATATCAGACCCTAGTTACACACTGCTCCTCCTCCCTTGATAGGCTACGCTCCGTGTGGGAGGAAGATGTAGGAGCTCTTGAAGAAGAGGACTGGAGGGAGGCCCTGGAGGCCCCGAGGGGGGCGGCCATTGCGATGCGTTTACGCTTTATCCAATTTAAATACTTACATAGAGCCTACTTCACCAGAGAACGGCTGTGGAGGGCAGGTTTGATTGCCTCCCCTGAGTGCTTGAGGTGCGAACGGGCGGTGGGGACCTTTATCCACACTGTGTGGTCTTGTGCGAGGCTGGCGAGATACTGGCTGGGTGTATGGGACTGCTTGTCTGAGGTTCTGGGCTGGGACCTTCCCCGATCGCCCCAGCTCGGCCTGCTGCATGTCATGGAACAGGTTGGGGGCAACATATACAAACGTCATCTGTTGGTTTTGGGCCTCACAGTAGCCAAGCGGGATATAGCTCGGGCCTGGAAGGACCCCAGGGCCCCCTTGCTGGAAGTGTGGAGATGGGGATTGGACTTTTGCATGGGGCTGGAGCGTCCAGTCTTTGAGGCCAGGGGTTGCCCCCGGAAACATTTTAAGATATGGAAAAGATGGGCGGACTATAGAGGGTTGTGGCTGGAGCCAACTGCGTCCCAGGACGCTGGAGAAGAACTTTAAACTATTGGACCCTGGGCGACAGGGAACACGCACTTTTTGTACTTTCTTGTTTTGTGCCTTGAGACTCTGCAGACACTGTGTAGGGGACTGGGTGGGACCCGGGGGGGATGGTTGGGAGTTGGGGGTTGGGGGGGCGGCTTTATAACCTATTACTGCTTGTGCTGACTACTCATCTTCTTTCAATATGTGCTCGCTAGTCCTGCGATGTAATGCGGGACGGTGTCCCATCTGTATTTTTGTCGGTACTGCAATAAAATTTTGTTCTGAAAAAAAAAAAGATGAAGTGGTCTTGAAATTGTATCTTGTCCCATGAAAAATCTAGGGGCCCACCCACAGGTAAGCCCTAAATACCCTAAGGACATGGTTGGGACGATTCAGGGGATCCCTCCCAAGGAGGGGCTGACAAGGGGGAGGATACTCCCCTGTGCTTTGTCCAGTTTCGTGCCAGAGCAGGAACCAACGCTAGAGCTAGGTAGATGAGAGGCAACATAAAAAAACAAGATAAGTATACACATTCAAATAGATGACATTAATTTTGTGCCGTTATCAGTCTTTTATTTCCAGATGTCATTGGTATGCAAATGATGAGACCAGCCAACGCATTTCGCCCAAACATGGGTTTCTTCAGGGCAATGATTCTCAAAGAGAGCAAAAAGACTGTGTTTCGCAGTTTCATCAGTCTCACCAGACACGCTGGCTGCAGGACGCGTTCCGGACACAGCTCTGTCACGACGTCACTGCAACGGCGAAACACGGTCCTTTTGCTCTCTTTGAGAATCATTCTCCACCACGAGAGTTTCTCATACTCATATCAGAAACTGCAACATTTCTTCGTTCTGGGAATTGTTGATGAAGAACTTACCAGTATTTTGCCCTGAAGAAGCCCATGTTTGAACGAAACGCATTGGCTGGTCTCATCATTTGCATACCAATGACATCTCGAAATAAAACACTGATACCGGCACAAAATTAATGTTGTCTCATTGAATGTGTATACTTATCTTGTTTTTATATGTTGCCTCTCATCTACCTAGCTCTTGCAATTATTTCTGTGGTCTACGGGCAGCAGACCGTTGGAGGTGTGCAATATACATATATAATCTAGTGACTAGTCCTGGTAGTGCAGTCTCCTAAGACCCAGCTGCTTGGTTCTATATAAACCAGGAACCAACCGCTCCCTGAACTGGTTTGAACTGGATTATGTATGGAGGGCACCAAGTGTGACCTACACGTTGACTTTGTGGCGCTGGCAAGCACCCCCTTTCTGCCCTGATACACTATATCCAGTTTGGGGGGTGGTCACACCTCCCTGTGACAGGATAGCTATTGTTCTGCCTTCCCCTGCCCAAGCTTGGCTCAGCAGCAGAAGGGCAGAAACATGTCTCTGGCCGGCAGCAGCCCTAGCTTGCAGTCCGGGTCTGGAAGACTGGTGCCAGGAGTACCGAGGGCCTACCAAAGGTGCTTTATGGTGCATTTGATACCAAACATGATAGGATTTGTTTCAGACAGTTTGGAGATGGTCATCATGTAATGACATGGTGCCCCTCTATATGTCATATGGCTGTCTCACTTACAACCCAGGAGAATGGACTCCATAGGCTGTAGGGGTGTCCTGCTCATGCAGGGGCACCTTCACACTTAGAACTGAGCACCCTGTCTTCATGACTGAAAGGCCTTTTTTAGGGGTGACTTATAGGTTTTAAGTGCAGTTGCCTTAGAAATAGGTAAACCTATATCTTTCGTAAGTAGTGCTAGCACCAGCTTAAACAGGCTGCAATGGCAGGCCTGAAGTTGCAAATTGAGTGGTCTCCCATGGGTGGTATAACACATGCTTTAGCCCATGGGGGACCCCTGGTGTACCTAAGCCCTGGGTACCTTAGTACCCTATACTAGGGACTGACAAGTGTACGCCAGTTTCCAATCTGGGAGGTACCTAAGTACTCATCATACCAATTTAGGGGAGAAAGCACAGAGACTGGGGTCCTCATTAGCAGGATCCCAGTCAGACTAGTCGGAAACCATCATAGCACCAGGCAAAAAGTGGGGGTAACCATGCAGAAGGATCCTACTTTCCTACAATCACTGAAATTGAATCCTCGAATATCAGGGGAATCTTTGAGCATTTGAAGGAGATAGTCTTTAGCTTATCAGAACAACAGTGAGGAAAGGGGACAACTGTGACATGTGCCCTGTTGCAAGTGAAAGGGAGCGGTCGATCCATTGACTTTCATTCTGACTGACGGGTTCCCATATAACGCCATGGTCATTTTTAGGAAGCGGTATCCAAGCTTGTCACAATACAAAGCAGCTTTAAGGTAAGGCCATGTAGCCATATCAAGGGCCTTTTCGACATCTATTGTGATGGCAGAAGAAACAGCGGGCTATAGATGACTTTCAACAATATGCCAAAAGCTATGAATATTATCACTAGACAAACAGCCTTTTACAAAGCCCAACTGAGAAGGATGAATCAGTTTAGTTATATGAGGTTCCAAACTTCCAGCAAGTATCTTGGCATAGCTCTTCACTTTCCTAATAATCAATGAGATAGGCCTGAACATTTAGGAGAAGGAAGGTCCTTCCCTTCTTTGGAGATGACAGCAATAGTTGCTTCAGCCGCTGAACCAGAAACCATGCCAGAAGAGGCAAAATGAGAGAGTACCTCCTTCACAAAGTGAATAAAATATGAGCAACATTTTCATAGAAGCTGGTTGGAAAGCCATCAGACCCAGTTGGTTTACCATTTGGCATGAGTTTGATAACCTCTAGAATGTATTTTTTGACAATGGGTTTCTGTATTTGCAGTCTATCGACTTCTGCAAGTTCTTTTATGAGGAGGGAATTAAAAAACTCTAGACATGACTCTGTAGAAGCAGGATTAGAAATGTGTGGAGGAATGCATAGAATTCCCTAAAGGTCCCTAGAATGTCAGGTGTGTCAGTTTTCAGTGTACCATACGGATCTTTGATTGAGGATATGCAGTTGGCATTTCTTTTGAATTTCAAGTAAGAAGCCATAGATTTTCCTGCTTTAGTCAAATAAAATAATCTATTCCCTTTCTGTGCCTATTCCAATAGATGCACACATTTGCTCACCACTTTGTTTTATTCATACTTGAGAGATTTGAGAGTCAATGGTGGGGTTTCTGGAGATTTTAAATGAGAATTATTTTTCTTTAATTTCTTCGGATAGGGAGTGTAAAGAAGGAATAATCTCTTTGTTTCTTTTGGCATGCGACCAATAATGTTACCCCCATGGTACATTTTAACACATCCCAGAAAACTATTGTAGAATATATACAGTTTACATTAAACAAAATAAAATCAACAAGTTCTTTTTCGAGGCCCTCTACATCCTCTGCATGCTCCAGTACCTCAGGAATATATGCTAGGAGCGATTATTAGGTTGTGTTGGGAGAATTTGAAGAGATACTATGATTGCAGTATGGTCAGTAATAAGGATCGGTTCTATTGTGGGAGCCGGAGAGGAGTGCAATAGAGAAGGGTCAACCTGTATATAATCAATTTGTAAGAACTTATTATGTGGGGGAGAGAAAAAGGAAGTCGCTGCCTGTCGGATTATGAAGTCTCCACACATCTGACAAACCATCGGAGACGCACATGCTACACATGCTCTTATGTGCCCATGGATGTCTATAGGTACTTGCATATTGCCTATCCAGGATGGGATCCATGAGGAGGTTGAAGCCCCAGGATGGGATCCATGAGGAGGTTGAAGCCACCACCAAGTATAATACACGTGCATTAACGGGAAGTAAGGGCCAGAATTGTGGAGAGACGCTGCTAGGTATATAGATGTTGGCAGCATACATTTCAGTGGGACTATCCTGTAATATTGTGTTCTATCATCTATCCTCATCATCTGGCCCAACTGATATTATAGGAAGTCCTGAAGAACCAAAGATCAGGGTCAGAACACCATTTGCAGCAGCTGCTGAGCAAGATAAGTTTGCTTTTCAGCCTTGTCGCATAGATAGCACTTCCCTAGATCACATTTTTGTTTATTTCTGGCAGATTAAGTCAGCACCCAAGGATTTACAATAACTAAGGTTTTTCCTATCTGTTCACTGTGTAATTTATTGTCTTGGTGTTCAACTAAACTACCTTCAGCGCCTACGTTAAGAGATTGAGAAATTTTGATATATACTAGATATAAAAAACTGGTAAAGAATTCATGTTTTTTTCTTCACAAAGACTTCTGTTATTCTAGTAACAAAACAACAGCGCATTATACAGAGAGTGGAAAAGTCCCAAAAGAGACAAGGTTATACGAGAGGTAGTGGGAAACCAAGCATCCGACCAATGCCGTAAGGGGGTTCGGTGGTTCTCCACGTTGCAATGAACACATAAGCCAAAAGTGATCAGTGGCCTAGCAAAAGGAAGATAAGAGAAAAAAGTCCCCTAGAAGATGATACATTCCCTACAAGGTGGGATTAGAAGAATCATATGATACAACATAATCATAAGATGCTCAACATATACTGTAACTTGAACAGTAGTAACCAGTAATGTGTTAATTTTTATATAAAGTAAATAGTGAATCAATAAGCGGTAACACTCATGCCCCAAATCTTAACAACCATTAGATCAGGGAGGGGTCCACAGGGCAGGTGGAGAAACATACAAGTACCTTTTCTTAATGGCATTTGTTATGCCAAACATCATGTGGTACCCTCACATGGACAAAATGTGAGGAAGAAAAAGACAACTGAAGGGATCTAGGTCGAGCTGAAAAGGAGAATGAGCATAATTTAAGGGATCAGGAATGGTAAACAGAATGTATAAATACTGAGACATTCAGGTGGAAGGATTGCCTGCCTCTACTTGAGTCTCTGATCTATTCTCCAGGAAAGATTCAAGGGGCCCGATTCACAAAAGTAATCTGTTGCAAAATCGTAACTTTACGACTTTCAGTATTCACAAAGTGCATTTAGGAGTAGTAAAGTTAGGAATCCTAACTTTACTACTCAAAAATGCACTTTGTGAATACCAAAAGTCATAAAGTTAGGATTTTGTGTCAGATTACTTTTGTGAATCGGGCCCAAGGTCACCTGGTTCGATGAAAATTAGAGATTTTCCTTGGAATATACTCTTAAAGTTTGAAGGACCCACAAAGCAGGATTGAATTGCTTGCCTCTAAGAAGAGGTCAGAAGAAAAAAACAAGGGAAAAGATGCCAGGTCTATTAGGAAACCTCGAAAACCTGCATATGTTTGAAAACTAGGCAGCTAGGAACATCAAGGGTAAGTTGACTTGCATGGTTTTCCCAAGGTTGGTGTACTCCGAATCCCTTGCAAACCTCAAACATTCTTAAAATTACACATTTCCCTACATTTCTGTGATGGAAAGCTCTGGAAATTACAGTGAGCCAGAAACGTCCTTCCACCTAGCATTCCTCCAAGTCTTCTGATAAAAAATGGCACTTCACTTTTCTGGGTAGGCCTAGTACCGTGACTGGAAAAAGGCCAAAAACACAACATGGACACATGACATTTTTCCACTCAATGCTGTCTCTTTATTTGCAAGTGGATAGCTGTGCATTCTGGGAAATCCATGGTGGTGTGACTTGCCTGGCTCTCACTATTTTTTTAACCCAGAATCTCTTGCGAACCTCAAACTTTGACTAAAAAAATATTTCTGGAATCAGTGGGGAGTCACAATCTTCCTTCCACCCAGCATTCTCCCAAGTTTCCCGATACTAACTATACGAGTTCCACTTAAAATTGTAGCACCTGTAGAAGAGTGTACTACATGAGGAACAATCTTTGATAGCATGTATAAAACAATCATGGCACAGCCTTAGTGGTTGCTCACTTATGTGGATAGGCCTAGTGCCCGTGACACAAAAGGGCCCAAAACGCAACATAGACATATTAGATTTTTCCACCCAAAACCGACCCTTCTTTGGCAAAGTGTGAAGCTGTGGATTTTGACCTCTAGCTCAGCCGGCACGTTAGGAAACCTAGTAAACCTGAACATTTTTCAAAACGAGACACCGGGGGAAATCCAGGATAGGGTCACTTACATGGCTCTCACTAGGTGTTTTGTAGCCAGAATCTCTTGCAAACCTCATACTTTGACTAAAAAACAAATTTTCCTAACATTTCTGTGTTGGAAAGTTCTGGTATCTGTGGAGAACTACTACAAACATCCTTCCACAAGCCCCTGCCCGAAGTCTCCCGATAAAAATGGGACCTCATTTGTGTGGGTAGGCCTATTGACCGCGACAGGAAAGGGCCCAAAATGCAACATGGACACATCACATTTTTCCACTCAAAACGGACCCTTTTTTTGCAAGTGGGTAACTGTGGATTTTTGGGCCATTTATCAGCTGGTACCTTGAGAAACCTAGCAAACTTGTAAATTTTTAAAAACTAGACACCTGGGGAAATCCAGGGCGGTTAATTTGCATGGATTTCATCAGTTTCTTTTACCCAGAACCCCTTGCAAACCTCAAACTTAGACTAAAAACACGTTTTCCTCACATTTCTGAGATGGAAAGTTCTGTAATATGCGGGGAGCCAAAAATGACCTTCCACCCAGTGTAGCAGGGTTTCCGTTCTCTCACAGAACTGTGCATAGAGATCTAGAACCTCAGTGAGTTAGGATGATCCAAAACTCATCTCAGTATCAGAAATCCCCTTACCTAGCTAGCTACAGTGTCTCATAGATCATTATGAAATGATCAATGTCTTAGACAAACCAGAACATGATCTTTAGAATACCTCAGGAATCGTGGAACACATGAACACTCTTTCGTTATATAATCATTTCAAACCAAAACTGAGAGTCAAAGAACACATGTGCAAGTTTGAAATATTTATTATTCAATGCAAGGTTCTCAAACGCAGTATCTTGTATAATACCAAAATGCATATTATAAAAATCAGAGTTATCAGCATAGTCACTAATCCATAGTAAGCAAAAGGTGATAGCATGTTACAATGCAAAATCTATAGAAACCTGTATCACCTATATTTTGCGCACCCTATTTAGCATATTATATTATATCTAAGAAGGTCTCATTCGGGTTTTAGCAGGGCGGGCCCATACCTCTAAATGTCAGTAGGAGTAGATCACATCAACAGCTACCAGCTCTCTTCATGCGCAGCACCAAGTGTGTTGATTCATTCCCTGTAACTCTATCTTAAACCCGCGTAGAGCCCAATGTTGGCAGCAACATTATTAGTGTTATGTCTAATGTGGTGCGAGGATCAGGCCTCCCAGCAACCTTGTGTTAGGTTATTCTTAGAGTGTGCAGCTCTCAGTGTGCAGACAGTTGTACCAAGTGTACCAAGCAAAACTGATAGCATAGTAATAACATATTATTCTCAAATATATCACATCACCGCTTCTAGGGTGAAAGCGACAACAACAAGTAGGTGTCGTGTGCAAAACTAAAGCCGAAGGAAAAATGGCTGTTAGACATGTAATACACTCATGCTAACTTAACGCAATATATGTAATGAAGTATCCATATGACACCCTCCCAATGATCCGAGCACCGTCAAATATAAGGGAAAAGGCAATACTAAATCAAATACATAACATGAAAGCAAAGTTCAATAATCTTGAGCTAAAATAAGCTAAAAAAATTATGTATGAATGAATATGTATGAATGCCTACAGCGGCCTCAAAAAAAAAAAAAAAAACTTTCGAAATCAAAAGTCATTCGCCAGGTCTCCAAAATATGAAATGTAGGACCAGGACGCATCAATTCAAATGTCTGTAAGAAAAAGCAAGGCACTTATCCGATATCCAAAGTCATGTGCCATATCAATGTCATTCTCTGCGACATCTCATGATTGAATTCTCCATCATCCGAACACAGTTCATCAATCCAATTCAGCAATGGGAAAGAACATACGTGCTCCTCCAGCATCGGATCCTCCTGTAACGTTAGAGGACAACTCGGTGGGTTCACCAGAACGCTGTGTGTCAGAAAGGCATGCGCCGCTGCAGAGATCTCCCATTGACCCAGTAGTCCATTTATCGCTGCCAAGGCCATAACTCTTTCGCCAGAACAAATCAACTCGTGAGCCACTACGGGGCACATTAGCTGATCAAAATCGACGTCAGGAGCGGTCTTCAAGCATAAACACAAATCAATGGCCCAATCGAACTCGCAGCTCAGGCAATGAAACACAGGTTGGACACACGTGAAGTCGGTGAACCGGAATGATAATCTATAAGCCGTGCTCAACGCTGCAAGCGGCAATGTTCCATAGTAATTAAGCATCCGATTACGACACAGTGTCAGGAGGCGCTGAACGGCTTCTTGCGCAGGATAGGCATCCATTTTTTATAAAGAAAAACAATAACAAAATGCCCGCAGCCACAGCCAGTAAAACAGGTAGTCCGCCAAACAAACTTGAAAAAATAGAATGGAAAAATGTGGGAATGACACCAAAAATCTTCTCAAATGTAGTCACGAGGCCACTGCTAACCAATTTAAAAAAATGTGCGAGCCCAGTCGTGGAAGATGCATTAAAGATCTGGTGCACCAGCTCACGGAAATGAAACGGTAAGTCAGTATTTAAAAGCGCCTGCACCTCTGTGCGTGTGTTAGCTATGTGAAGGACATAATTTTCCCGGGCCGAACTCAGGGTCACTTGTTTTTGAGACAAAAGGGCCCTTATTCTGCTTAAACCATTGAACTTCGCTTTCAAGGTTGGTATTCGTGGCCAGATGGAGATATCTGAAGACCCATGCGTGGGTGGGTATAAAACGTTTTTGCAACACACCACACGCTCTGATACAGTTACCACATAAGCGACACCAATTAATAACCCACAAGATACCTCGTTATTTAAAAGCAAATAACTACCGTTTGTCAATAATGTAAATGTGGGAACTACTGCTGGAACTGGCGTGCCTTTTAAAACACACGCTAAATTTGGCCGGTCCTGATTACAAGAACCGTGTAACTGAATGTGTCTGCATATTAATGAATGGTCTGGCGACTGTGTGCATTCCTCACCATTAAGATTTACTTCTTTTCCATCCTTCAGACATCTGTATGTGTATGGTAATGACCACGCCTCATGGAGGAACGCATTGCCTAGTGTTTCATATCGTCCTATAGCAATATACCGCATACAATTAGTAAATTTGTATAAGGGAAATGGTAATGTAATTAATCCATGAATAAGCCATGTAGCAGTAGTGGTTTCAGCAACAGAGAAAGGTAAGGATTCTAGCCTCTCAATATGTAACATAGAAAATGATGCATCACGCATTGAAAGCATGCGTTGCTTTTCAGTCAGATTAAAAGGGGCAAAAAGGGACGAAACGTTCAATGAGCACCAGGGAACTCGACCAGATTTAAGTGTCTGTAGGGTCCATGCAAACTGCATTACAGAGCGTAATTGATTCTGACCATGGTATAACGTGGACACTTCATCATGCACAATATCAACAACAGAAGAAACAATATTATCCAACGTGTAAATTCTGGAAGAAAGCATGTTAATACTGTTATCGACCACCGCAAGCACTTTTTCCAAATTTGCTTGATCAATAGCTCTCAGGCGTTTAGCTGCCTCAATCTGTGAAAATTTCCAAATCTCATTGTACACAGCATAAATCCAGCGTTTAGACCTACCCTTAGCCGGGCCTTTTATAAAATCATTCAGCTCTATATTCTCATTCAACTGGGACAGATGCAGTTTAACTGCAGCCAATGTGGAATGTTGTAACCAGTTCTGACACAATTTGCCCACTGAATAAGTAGTAACAGTGTGATCTGTTTCAAAACGGGGATCTGGCCTGATATGTGTAAAACCTTCAGCCAAACCCAAAAAACGACGTTGGCAAGAATCAGAGCTTCTTTGCCACAAAAGCCACCCCTCCTGATAAAAACTGGTAATATTAAAGGAGGAATTGTGCAATAGGGCTTGTATCTCACTTATGGATAATGTAGTGAAATTATTCCAACCTGAATATTCTTCCAAATCAGGGATAGTCGGTGCATTTAATTTTTTAGATGTAGCCAATCCAAAGCATGTTGTCTGGGAAATGGTAGAATTTAAAAACAACATGTGATTCGGGATGAGACATGCACGATGCAAAGCCTCAGTGCCTTGTACCTGCCAATCTTTGGTACCCCAAACCGATTTAAGGTCAATAACCTCCTTCCATAACTCATAGCCATCTATAGCTAACCTGTCTAGAAAGGACTTCGAATACAGCAATTTTGTATCGGTAAGTCTAACTTTGGACATGAATTTCTGTGTCACTTTAAAATAAAACGACTCAGGATTCGATTGATTAAAGTCTGTAAAATAAGTGTATTTTCCCATAAACGTACTAGAGCTCCCTTGTAAAGGAGCAGGACAATGTTCCCACTGCGTGTAATTCACAGGAACCCTCCTGGAATTTGTTTTGTGTAAGAAATGATTACCATAATGTTGAAAGCAAAACAAATCACCATAATTAACAGAATCTAAGTACAAATCCTCAGCATCAAAGGCCGCATAATATTTCAAATCAGAGAACAATGCTTCTACGGCCTGAAAATCCCAATCATCAGAACGAATATTTTGTTTAATCACATCCCCCATGTTTACTCTAAGCACATTTGGAACATTAATAACTTCTGTGGGGCCATGAATCTGAAACCTAACCGCATCCCACACAATCCCATCAAGGACAGGCCAAGCAGTAATATTTACTGTATTTAAGTCTCGTTTTAGTCTGTGTGCTGAATGTGAGGAGGAAAGAGGGGCCAATGTTCCGTTAAGGTACCGAATTCCTGTTCTTTCTTTGACATAATGGCCATCGATCAGGCGGAAAAAATAAAACACAAAACCAATAGACATAAAAAGATAAAACAAAAACAGTATCAGCCAAACATATGTCCATGGGGGAACTAAAAAATGTTTTTTAAATAAGGTGGCATATTTCGCAATAGTCGATGGTTTCTTTGAAAGTTCCGAAACAGAGTCAAAAGAGAATCTGGACTGGTTAGCTAAATCAGGCATTGATAACTCAGCAGGATAGGCGTAGGTCAGCTCATCAATGTTAGTAACAGGAATTGTATTTAATAAAGGACTGGATATAGCAGGCATCTCGAGGGACACCTCCTGTTCTGCACCAGATGTAATAGCCAGCACAGAATGCCTCACCATGGAAGGACAGGATACAGCCGGTGTCATGCTATGAAGAATCGGCCACCCTGTGTGTCTTGACATTGTCAATTGAAATAAATCTGTTTTCCTTACGACCTGGAAGTGGTGGTAAAATGACTGTTCTTGTGCCCTTCACTCCAAGAACTCGAACCGGTGCACGATATGAGGGACCAAACTCTTTCTTGTTATCGATCTTCTCTCGAACCAGTTCTCCAACTTGGGGTAGCCAGCCAACTACCGGGATCTGCAGCGCATCATCCGATGTGGAGGGCAAATGTTCCTTTGCAAGACTGTCTCTGGTCTTTTGTAGATTCTGTAAAACATTGCAATGTTCATCTACGTCAAAGGCCGTGGCTGGGCTTTGCAGTCTAGCCCATCGAGGTCAGGGACGTACATCTTGATACCAAAGAGCATTTCGTACGGGGTCCGCCCACCCAGAGACCTTCTAGGGAGATTATTAAGCGCACGCTGCACGCCATTGAGGTGGGCTAACCAGTTTCTGCCAGTGCCTATAACTCGAGCTGTCAAAGATTGCTTTAAGTCGCGGTTCATTCGTTCAACTACACTATTGCCCTCGGGCCTGTAGGGACTCGAAAATTTGACTTGGACCCCCAACGAAACCATTGCATCCTTATACGCCTTAGAGGCGAAAGCCGGACCTTGATCCGAATGGAAAGTACCACAGGCAAAAATTCCCACAAAGACTCGCAAATCCTTAATGACAGCACGTGAATCAGCGCTCCGATGTGGCCACACCCACACAAAGCGTGTGCATGAATCAACTGCTACTAAGATGTACTTGTATGCAGTATCAGAAGAAAAAGGACCGCAGTGATCCAAATAAACGCAACCAAGCGGTTTATTAGAGATGTACAACTGTGTCTGAGGCGGACACGCAGCAGTTGAAGGCTTAATCTGCTGGCAAATGTCACATAGAAGGACATAATCGCGCGTCTGTTTGTACAGTCCCCGCCACCAGAACCTTTGTTGTAGCTGAGTTACAGTGGCTGAGACGCCCGCATGCGCAGACGCCACACCTTCATGAGCCGCTGTAATCAGAGAAGCCCTGCGATCCGAGTTGGGAACTAGACGTTCGCCAACTTCAGGAATTTTCACATAAGGAACCTTATCGGGACTTAAGTGGTATGTGTACTTTGAAGGGAACCCCGCAGGATATTTACCTCCCTTCTCTGTGGCAGCAACAGCCGCCAAGATGTCATCATCTATTTTGCTTTTGGACCTCGTGACTGCTGCAACTAAGTATTTTGATACCGCAGACTTCGCTGCCTCATCAGCAAGCGAATTTCCAACAGCGTGGACCCCCACGCGCTGATGGCCGAGAGTATGAATCACAAACACGAGCGGCAGCTTCTCTTTAAGTTCCGCCACTCGGACCCAGATCATTTTATGTTTGATTGTGCTACCTTTGGAATCACGAAAATCATTCTGAATCCAAAAGAACAAGTTCTCATTGTAAGACTGGACACAGTAGTAAGAATCACTTACGATTAAAGTCGTCACACTAGGATCAGCGTACTCCAATGCGAGCATCAGAGCACGAAGCTCTGCTAATTGTGCGGTGCAGTCTCCCAGTGTTTGCGTGTGCACGACACTGGACTTGAACTCATTGTTCACCATTGCACCGACCACAATGGCGCATGCGGAAACATAGGCATGTTTAGAGCCATGCGCAACCTGCGCCGAACCATCAGTGTAAATGATACAATGGAAGTCCTCCAACGGCCGCATCGCTAAAGGAGCAGGATGAACAAATTCATACTGTAAATACTCCTGCGACCGCAAAGCGGCGTCAAAAATAAACGTGACATCCTGGGATGTCAAGGATGTAGCCCACTGAATCCACCGAGGGTGCAAAGCTTTAGAATTTGGTACACTGGCTTTCGTGACCGCCTCCAAGGCAGGACACGGGGTAACAACCAACATGCGCTTTCCCTGTGACAGGGCACGTTCCTTAAGAATCGCCATCTGTACAGCCGTTAAAACTTTCTCCACAGTGGAAAATCGCAGTTCAGCCGAAGTGTACAAGTGTGACTTATAAGCAATAGGTACCGTATCCCCTTCATTAAAAGTCAGGTACGTGAAACCCACCGCCCCAGGGATAATTCTTATCACTAGATTGGTCTGGTTATCACGAGTCTGTAAGTAATCAGATGCGAGCAAATCCGCCTGCAGTGACTGCAGAATCGCCGA
Source organism: Lissotriton vulgaris (assembly GCF_964263255.1). NCBI lineage: Eukaryota > Metazoa > Chordata > Amphibia > Caudata > Salamandridae > Lissotriton > Lissotriton vulgaris. Next base: position 1,346,497,952 of record NC_141693.1, on the reverse strand, counting down.
ATGCTCAGGCAGCCAGCATGATTTGGAAAAAGATGGTTGTATCAAAGCATACAAAGGCTTGATACGCTGGGCATATTCCGGAATGTATGTCCTCCCGAAATTTAAAAAACCCAGTAAAGACTGTAATTTTTTCAACGTTGTCGGAGAGCGCAACTGCGCGCACTTCTCCAGGAAGTGAGGAGCCAACCCCTTTCCTTCGTGGTTAAGTTCATAACCCAGAAACAACACTGTGTACTCCGCAATGTGTGATTTCGCAAAGTTAAACTTGTAACCCATGTCTGCAAAGTTACAAATTATGCTATTTACTCGACACAGATGCTCCCAAAGTTCGTCGTCTGTGAGATAAATGTCATCCACATAAGAACAAGCAACTGGATCGAAGCTCTCCAAAAGAGAGACTATGCGGGCGGAAAATACTCCAGGACTATTCTTATAGCCCATTGGGAGCCGTTTAAACATTTTTTGTACACCGCCGCACGTAAAACTGGTCCATTGGGAACTTAGACCATCTAATCTGTGTGCATAAAAACCATTGGAAATGTCAAGCGTGGTTTTGAACCGTTTACGCTCAAGACTATTCACTAGGGCAGAGCCGTGAGTATTCTGTACTGCACAGTTACGGCAATGCGAGTTCAAATGCCGATAATCCAAAACCAGACGATATGAGCCGTCCGGCTTGTTCACAGTAAAAAGGGGGTTATTCATTGGTGACACACACGTTTCAATTACACCTTGATATTCCAATTGTTCAAGGATAGCCGCGACAGAAGCTTTAGCTTCACGCCGTATGGGATACTGAGGTTGTGGCTGCGGCTGAGACCGTAAAGGAATCTCATGGCTAGGGGACAATTTATCCCAGCCACACTGATTTCGGTACACAGCCGGCGCAAGCGCCAGAGCCCACTCTTCTGCAAAATGCAGCGCTTCCACTCTCGACACAGTGTGCGCGAAACTGGGGAGGATCACCTCCTCCCCTCGCGGAGCTGCGAGAACAAAAGGTGGGGGCCAGTCAGCCTCCGAAAGCAAAATGTCATACGTAGACGAAAGATTTTCCCAAAATACCCCTTTTACAGTTCGCTGCATGTCACCTTCTATTAACAGGACAATTTCAAAAAGTCGTTCAGGGGGAGCAACATGTGTATCAGCCGTTTCAATCACAACATAAGTGTCAGTCGCTGTCACCTTCAACAGTGGACGGAGGGCCTCTCTCACTATGGTAATCTCCGCCGCGCTGTCCAGCAAGGTCAGAGCCCACGTCAGATTCCGAAGCCGCGTTCTCACTATCTGGGGCATATCGATGCGCCGTTAAGGCTGCGACTTTCTTCTTGGCAAACTGCGGTCTCTTGGGCGTAGAGCCGTCCTGCTGATCTCCTTCACTTCGCGGGCGGGGCTGACCACGTCCTTGCTGGCCACCCCTGCCCCTGCCGCCCCCTCCACCACCGGTTGACGGAGCCGATGAGTCCTGAAAGGAACGAGGAGAGCGTTGGTCAGAAGCCTGAAATCTCTCAGGCGATTTAATCGTCGCGCGATCGCGCAAATCATAAACTCGATCCGACTGCGCAGGCAGCGAAGGCGCAGGACTAGAAACCTGTGTCTGCTGTTGTTGTTGTTGCTGCTTACCCTGATTCTGCTTTTTCGGCCAATTCTGTTTCTCGGACTTGGGTTGTCCACCCGTTTCCGAAGATTGTCCCTGGGGCTGTTTCTTCTCCTTTTCAGAAAAAGCCTTTACACCCTTAGAAGTGCGTCCAACCATTTTATAAGCCGCCACAATAATCCTTGCTAACTGACGGGGTTTATCGGCATCGGGAACTAACGCCAGAGCATTGGCCACCTGAAAGTTCACTGCATCTCCCTTGACATTCGCAAGGATTAGTTCGCAAACCACATCAAAGGAGCCACTCAGGCGCATACCCAATTCAACCGCCGACTCTGGTCCGTGATCATCTTGAACACGTTTAAGGACCGCAGAAAGGTTGGACACTGTCGGGGTGCCATAGCACCTCGAATAAACCGCTGCAAAAGTCTTACCCCATGTTTCACAGTCAACAAGTTCAGGGGCTAAATCTTTCGGTAAACTAAGTGTAAGAATCCGGTGTTTTTCACCAGGAGTCGTATTAGGAAACACAGCCTCCAGCTGGTCGAATTTCTCGGCAAGCCAGAAAGGAAAATCATCCTTATCCTGGGGCTTCTTGCCCATCACGGAATTCACCATGACAGGACTGATTTTCAAACCAGCCTGTTCCGCTCGAAGCTGCGCACCCGCAGGGGCTGCGCCATGAACATTACGACCAATGTAATGAACAAGCGCCCTAATCACTCCAACCGCGACTTCATGAAGACGCCGCAGGTCACCCACATTACAAGTGGCGCGATTAGGGTGAGGAGTAAATCCACCCAAAGCGGGCCAATTTGTGCCCGGAATGGATAAAGGACCTAACCTCGGATTGGTCAAAGAATGGGGTAGGGCGCCACCAAACCAAACTCCGTGCTGCCAAACATCTATAGGTACTTCCAGTGCCCTGTACGGAGCATAAGCCACCGGTACAGCCGAGGCAGTGTACGAATGGAACACACCAGAATTAGCGTCCACTGCCGGAAATGTCACCCATGAATAAAACAATTCGTACGGGTACGCATGTTCCGCACTCACCACTAGAACCACAGCTAAGCCGTCCACAGGGACATTATATGCCCGCAAGTGGTCACGAACCGCAACGCGGCTATGCTGCGGGATGTCCACGGCCATGTTAGCACAGGAAGAGAAAAAAGACAAAGAACACTTTGTAGCACAACTGGGTAGTAAATCAAAGAAACCGTTTTAGAAGAAATCAAGCTTGAAAAGACCTATTGTATAAATAGGTAGGTTTTTCCGACACCACCGTTTTCCGGAAACGGGAATGAAGGGGTTAAGGTTTGAATGATATACTACTCGAGTATCATGATATAATGCCAACAACGTACGGGCGCCATGTAGCAGGGTTTCCGTTCTCTCACAGAACTGTGCATAGAGATCTAGAACCTCAGTGAGTTAGGATGATCCAAAACTCATCTCAGTATCAGAAATCCCCTTACCTAGCTAGCTACAGTGTCTCATGGATCATTATGAAATGATCAATGTCTTAGACAAACCAGAACATGATCTTTAGAATACCTCAGGAATCGTGGAACACATGAACACTCTTTCGTTATATAATCATTTCAAACCAAAACTGAGAGTCAAAGAACACATGTGCAAGTTTGAAATATTTATTATTCAATGCAAGGTTCTCAAACGCAGTATCTTGTATAATACCAAAATGCATATTATAAAAATCAGAGTTATCAGCATAGTCACTAATCCATAGTAAGCAAAAGGTGATAGCATGTTACAATGCAAAATCTATAGAAACCTGTATCACCTATATTTTGCGCACCCTATTTAGCATATTATATTATATCTAAGAAGGTCTCATTCGGGTTTTAGCAGGGCGGGCCCATACCTCTAAATGTCAGTAGGAGTAGATCACATCAACAGCTACCAGCTCTCTTCATGCGCAGCACCAAGTGTGTTGATTCATTCCCTGTAACTCTATCTTAAACCCGCGTAGAGCCCAATGTTGGCAGCAACATTATTAGTGTTATGTCTAATGTGGTGCGAGGATCAGGCCTCCCAGCAACCTTGTGTTAGGTTATTCTTAGAGTGTGCAGCTCTCAGTGTGCAGACAGTTGTACCAAGTGTACCAAGCAAAACTGATAGCATAGTAATAACATATTATTCTCAAATAAATCACATCACCGCTTCTAGGGTGAAAGCGACAACAACAAGTAGGTGTCGTGTGCAAAACTAAAGCCGAAGGAAAAATGGCTGTTAGACATGTAATACACTCATGCTAACTTAACGCAATATATGTAATGAAGTATCCATATGACACCAGCATTCCCACAGGTCTCACAATAAAAATGATATCACAATTGTATGGGTAGGTCTAGTGACTGCGACAGTAAATGGCCCAAAATGCAACATGGATACATGACATATTTGCACTGAAAACAGATGTTCCTTAACAATGTAGGTGGCTGTGGCTTTTGGGCCCTGGCTCAGCCAGCCCTTAGAGAAACATAGCGAACCTGCACATTTTTGAAAATTAGACATTAGGGTGGTTTGCCTTGCATGGATCCCATTAGGAGAGTAGCTAAAATTTTGCTAACATTTCTGTGATGCAAACTTTAGAAATCAGGAGAAATCCACAAAAAGAATCCAACCCAGCATTCCCCGACATGCCCCAATAAAAACACTGCCCTACTTTTGTGGCTGGGCATAATGACCGCAACAGGAACGGATCAAATCAAGGTCAATGGGAGTCCCCTCGTAAGGGCCTGTTCATGGGCGGGGTGTAGCTTGATGCCAAGGTAGGCTGCACCCTCTTTTTATATTTGTTTTAGCACTGTTTTGAATTCCCTGGCATGCAGGGAGCTTTCTGTCCCCTTCAGGGGCAAATGGAAGGCAAACCCCCTGTCTGGCCTGGGGGGAGGGGCAGAAAATCTGGCATTGGATACATCCCAATTCCATGTGGGTCAAACCAGTTTTTCTGCCTCCCACATGGTGAGCCTTCAATTTTCCCCTGAGGAAGACCCCAAAGATCCCTGATATATATCAAGCATGTCTGTAGTCAGACGTAATGCTCCTTGACATATTTTTGTTTACTAATTACATTAAAAAAATGAACATCAGACAACATAAAGTGACATACGGAAAAATACATTTGAATGAGATACTTAGGCAAAGATTTATCTACATTTGGCTCAAGGCAGCAAGACAACTAACTGTGCTGCATCAAATAGAGAGAGCAGGAGTGTGACATAATTACTGCACCCTTTTCACAGGTGTACTTGTGGCTTCCAAGCACCAACGCAGGCACCCTTGCGCTGTGGTGCAAGGGTGCCTACTTTACAGGCAGGATTGATTTTGTGCAGGAAGGGACACCGTCCAACACAAAAAACAATCCCCAGATGCATTTTCTTTTTTCTATGTGTACTGCAGAATGCAATACAAGTAGAAAGAGAAAATAGCATAGAGAAATAGACATATTTTAACTTCTTACGCCTCACCTGGGAAGGCGTAGCATTTTGTCACAGGTTTACTAGTCTTAATAAATCTGGGAATGTGCCAAAAACCATGGGTGGATGCATGGTAATGCCCACACTCCACCCATGGAATGCCTTTCCCATGCACAGTACCGCAAGGCAGCGACTTGCTCTGCCTTGCGTTACTCCAGGTTTACCATGCCACGTAAGATGGCTCTTGTCAGCCTAGTAAACCTGACTTCAGGGCTTGTTTTGCCTTGCATCACCTTGCGTGATGCAAGGGCAACACATGTCCTTGATAAATGCAGCCCTTGGTCTAAAAAGATAAACATGACAAAGGTGGAGCCAAACTGAACAATGCCAGTAAAACCACATTGTGGTATTCGTTCCCATTTGCAGTATGATTTATACATAAAAATGCTACTGCAACCAGAGGCAGCACTACTATTTTTTTTATCAGAGTCAGGGAAATAAAAAAGTAGAACAGGTCCAGCACGAAATGTTCCTGATGTGTTAACTTGTACATTACTGCAGGTCACTATCTCTGGTGCTAAGATTGCCAGTAATAGTGTAGTAAGGCACTTTGGTAGCTGGAGAGAAATCCAGAAAACATGTCACTGGTGTCCATACACAGGGCCAATCTATGGATTACAAAGGAAAGATGTTACCAATTAAAACTAATTCAAGATGTTCCTTGCAATATTGGTCTCCTACTTCAGTTCAGACAGGTTCTCTCCTATTGCTGTGGGTTTGTCAAGCACTTACTTGACTCAATAGTTTAGTTACCCGTTTCAATGTAAGTTTTAAATCTCATGTTTTGAATGTGTTTTACAATGGCATGGCAACTTATTCCAGTAGGAGTAAATTTTAGGGCATCACTTAGACAACACCTCTTCAGTAGGGGTTTTCCTAATGCAAGGGGTGGGGTATCTTTCACTGTAAATGCACATGCTGCGTAACCCTTTGAAAGATCTTACTCATGGATGGTGTTTGTTCCTGTAGATCCTAACACAGGGAATGTTCAAATATACAGAGCTACTGGAACACTTGCTAATTATGAACGCTATTGCAACTTGGAAGCCCTGTGCGGATATCAAAAATATCAAGCATGGTTTGGTGGACAACTATCTCATGTAGTTTAGAATGGGCTTCTAGAGTAGTTAAGGAGCTTCCTGGCCCATATTAGGTGCCTACACACCATACCCAGACACAATAAATCTGCCTTGTCTAGATTTAAGGCATCTATTAAATCAGCTAGTAGCCATGTATAAGAGATTTTTACAGTTTGTTTTAGAGTTGACTTCTACAGGGTAATTCATTCCAGGCCCTGCAAAACAAGCACATTCTGCAGTGCAGGCAATTAGTCCACAGACTGTTAATGCTATAATGGGTAAACCTCCCACAAATTGATGCTGAGGTTCTATTTTGGAATGCCTGTAAAACGAACCAGCTAGAGGCATGCTATCCTCATTGTAACCCATGGGATACTAAGGGCCATATGTATCAAGCAAATTCGCATTCACAAAGGCCGAAATTCGCAGAATTTCAGCCTTTGCGAATGCAAATTTGCTAAATGGTATGTATAAAGCAAAATCTGGTGCAAAACAAAGAATCGCAAAATTTGCGATTCCTTATTTTGCAATTGTATTTAAGGAATCAAAAATTTTGTGATTCCTTAAATGCAATGTATGAAGCAAAAAAAATTAGCAAAATGTCCTTAAGGAAACGCAAATTACCACCAACTTCTAGTTGGTGGTAAGTTGCGAATTCCTTTGAAAAATGCACATTTTTGCATTTTGCAAAGTGCCATGTGACTCACATACATACCCATGCATATTTCAGGGGTGCAATAGGGTGTCCTTTGGACACCCCTGCACCCTTGAAATTATTCTCAATTTGCGAGTAGCAAATTGCAAATCTCAAATTGAGAATAACTTCCCATTCATTCCTATGGGCCTCCTGGCCCATAGAAATGAATGGGAAAGTACTCCTTAATTGCGATTCGCAATTTGCTAATCGCAATTAAGGAATTTTATGAAATCGCAAAAAAAATGCGATTTTGTACATACATACCTATTTGCGATTCTCAAATAGCGATTTCTTAAAAAATGCTATTTGAGAATCGCAAATCAGGTTGATGATACATATGGCCCTAAGTATCCGCGTTCCACTTGAAATGGTAGCACCAGTAAAACAGTGTTCTATACGGTGAACAATCTTTGTGAGTATCTATAATACTACGCATGGTACAGCCTCAGTGGCAGTGTTATAGGAGGTGTTAAAAAGAGGCAGATTAGGCATGGACTGGCTCTTGGTTTAGGAATTAAAATAATCTAGAAATGTTAAACAATTTTCTCAATAGGTCTGAGTAACATTTGAGGAGAAGCCACAGTTTTGGCCCCATGGCAGCAGTCGGCAGCAGTTCCTGTTCAATACCGGAAGTGTAAGCTCCCTAACTTTATATCAGAAGTTTACACCTCTGTGGGTCAGGATACTTTAAGCTCTTGTGTAACAAAACCACCCCCAGCTTCAAAAGTGAGACTGGAGGCTTTGGTATAGAGAAAGTTACACTGAAGGATAAGAAAAGCAGAATGCAAATCATCAAAACCAGTGTAGGATCTCGTCCATCACAGGATTCCAGTAGAGCTAGATAGAATCTGAGGGACCATGATAAAATCAGAAAACCGGATTGGTATCAGCATTCTGACAGTCATTCATCCTGTTCTTTCCACTGGGACAGCAAAAGTACAGAAAGGAGTAGACTTACCGAGTATCCCAGAAAGAATGACTACATCAGACATCTACGGAGCAGGACTTGGGCAGTAGTGCTGTTGGACAGTGCAGCAGAAGTGACAATAGTTTGACAGAGCATGTGATGGTGACACCATCCTAAAAATACATATAGGCTGAAAAACCTGATGGACACGAAAACCCTCCAGGCCTGGTTATTGAAGTAGAAATACAGATTGAGGTTCATATATTGTGCAAAAAAAGAAAAGAGAAAGTTATCACTGCAGTCCAGACAGCTATATTGTAAGAGCATCCTTGTGCACAGCTGAAGCAAATCATTACCACTCTATACCTACACTTGAAGTAGCAACAAAAGCTAGTTTCTCCAATGCATGCCTTACATTTCATTGGGTGCGGTGGGTTGCTTCTTTAAATGCAACTGATATCACATTTGAATGCATTGCAACACTTCGGACTCACGATTTTTTACAGTACACACAAAATATTTCACATACTACCCATACATGGGTAAAAAGGCGTGTTTTACACATACTCTTCTGCAGAGCCTATGGTTGGCACTAAACAGAACACTGCAGCTTGTGCTGCACTGCAGCGAGTGTTTGAAGATGTGAGTTCAAGGTGCTACACACACACACACACACACACACACACACTAATGTTTTAGGTGATTTCCATGCACAACTAGCAGAAATTCATGCCCTACTACTTGCCCTTCAGAAGGCTGATGTGTCATTTCCTACATTTATTGTATCAGGCTCAGAATTCTCTGTAAAAGGCTACAATGTAGATTTACCACATAGGCGCTTAAACAGATTCCCAGAATCAAAGGGTACATCGATAAAAAACAAACAGCTTTGAGAAAGGTAGCTATTCTACTGAGCAAGCTTCCTTCGGTCCATGTACAGCCCATAAAAGTGAAAGGATTTACGCTAAAGGGAACTGTGCAGCAGGGTGCAGAGTGAGAATATCAACATGGAAATACCAAATTACATTAATATTGTCGAGAATATCCATGGTATGAAATATTGAGGTACGTTTTTTCGATGTTAAAAATATCGATTTTAATTTTATGCAGGAATATCGATTTTGTAAATGTCGATGTCTAAAATATTGTAAATAATATCGATTTTTTTTTTCAAAACATACTTTTATTATTGACATCCAATATAGTACAAGTGTCCCATAGAGCACTCAATGCAAATTCACATGGAAACAAATATATGAATCAACATTTCTAGTAATAATAAAGGATGGATTCCACAGAAGATACATTGCAAGAAAACCTGAAAATAATAAAGGAAAGAAAGTAGAAAAAAACAACTGTGCCACTTTGCTTCCCCTCAACAAATATACGAATCCTAAATGGAGAGAAAGATTCTGCCATCCATAATCAAAGCGATTACAAGATCCACAGACATGCCTACTAACCAATAGCATAATATGGGCTTGCCAACATCATGTTGAGGGGGAGGAGGCTCCAGATATAGTCCCCTATAATCAGCCCACAGCTTCCAAATTTTGTAATGTTTACAGGGGCATGCCCTTGCCTCGAAAACCGGGTATTCTAGGCCCTATAAAAATCTAGGCCCTTCTTCCACACCCCAAGTGACAGCAAAGATTCATCCTTCCAGGCCCGGGCGATATCTCTCTTGGCTAGTGTTAGGCCCAGAAAGAGGAGATGGCGCTTACATCTATTCCCACCTATGCCCTCTGTAATGTGTAACATAGCCAGTCTCTGTGAAGAAGCAACAACCTATCTCAGAATCTCAGACAGGCATGTGAACACCCCCCTCCTGAATTTTGACAGAGCTGGGCATGCCCACACGGTATGTAAGAATGTTCCCTCCATAGATTTGCAGCTCAAGCAGTGTGGGGATGCAATGAGTCCAGCACGCCATAGCCTGTGCCTGGTGTAGTAAGCTCTGTGTAAGTATTTAGACTGGATAAGGTGCAAGCGAGCCGCAATTGCTGCACTGCGTCGGGATGCCAGAGCCTCCACCCAGTCATCCCCATCCAGGGGACCAAGATCTTGCTGCCATGCCTCTCTAGTTTTATGGAGTGTGGTGGGGGTGTTGTTGATAAGTGTGCGGTATATTTAAGTAACTTTATGATCCCCTAAGTCTCCCATGAAAACCTTCGCCTCGATGAGTTAAATTCAGGAATCTCTGTTAAGTGAGATATATATGGGGTAAAGGCGTGTCGGAACTGGAGATAGCAGTATAATTGTGTGCGCATCATATCGTAATCTGCTTGGATATCCAGAAAAGACTGTTTGCTGCTTGCACCGGAGGTAACCCGGATCCACTCCCTGCTATTTCCTCCCACAAGTAAGTGGTTCCCTACCCCCTGCAGGCTCTCGCTCCACCTCGCGGCCACAAATTTACCCACCGCTCTGACCTACCCACTCCTTCCCTCTTTCCAGCCCCCACAGGCTTCCTGGTCCCCCGTGATTAACTCAACTAAATCCAGTCTACAGTACAAAGACCGCTGGATGTGTGGACCGCTCGCCTACCTGTACCATGTAAGCCCTTGCGAGCCCTCTCACTGATGTATCCCTCAGTTGCCTAGTCCACACTGACCGGTTTCTCCCTTGTAGATTCTCCAGAACTACTCATTCAATGACCCATCGAAGATCCCAGCTTATAGCATCACGCTGCCAGGTATGCTCAGGCGCCCCCACACCATAGGCGTCCTTTCACTCGCACTAGTGGCGGTTTTTCCCAACAAATAGAACTTCTGCTCCTCACGGCTCACTGGCTATAGAATCTTAATTTTCTGTTGTCGTGCGGTAACTAGCCACCACACGCTAAGGCATGCTGGCATTACGTGCGTTATGTGCCTCTTATCTACTCTACTGTACACGCTAAGGCATGCTGGCATTCTCTTAAATGATAAGCTACACATGTCGCTCTGCCGTGAAGCATTATGGGCACATCTAATATTGTGTTGTGTAGCGCGGTTCAGCATAAATCCTGCCTGATCTGGATGGATCAACTCCGTGATATACGGGACTAGACGGTTGGCAATCACCTTGGCTAGAAGCTTAGCTTCCACATTGAGTAAGGAGATCGGACTATAGGACGAGAAGTGTTGCGGTGGTCGGCCTGCCTTCAAAAACAGAACGATCTCAGCATGTCGTCAATCTGGTGGAAGGCTACCATGTTCCCAGCAAGCCTCCGGGGCCGCTAAGTAGGGTTTTAAGAGTTGCGGGTGATATTTTTGAAAGAACTCGCAAGGGTAGCCGTTCGAGCCTGGCTTCTTACCCACTCGCATATCTAATAATGCAGGCAGTAGTTCATCTACTGACAGGGGAGCGTCCAGCGCCTCTCATGCTGTGTCCGACAAAGCGCGGGGAGGGAAGTCATTGATAAACTTCTGTATAAGGGCAGCAGGTAATGCTTCTTGGGGGGTATCAAGGTCCGCAGAAAATGAGGCAAAGCTATCGGAAATGGCTATCAGGTCTGTAAGTGCGGTCTCATCAGGGCAGTGTATACTCAAGAGCATCTTGGGCCTGTCTGCTGACACAGGCGGTGCAACAGAGCGCTGGATTTGTCCCCCCACTGGTAGATCCCGCTACGAGTGGCAAGCCAATAAAGGCCGGCTTCATTGAGGAGCTCGCTAGCATATATCTGCTGCATCGTGAACAGTTGTCTACGTGCAGCCTATCCCACTGTGTCCCTACTAACGCACTCTAAATCAAGGAGCTAAGCCTCAATTCTGAGCAGCTTATCGCGCCACTGTCTGCGTAGGGCAGTACAGAAGGCAATATCTGCTCCCCCAAGAGTGGGTTTCATAGCCTCCCACAGGTTGACCGGCGACTACACTGATCCTGTGTTAAGCAGTAGGTAGTCGGCTAAAGATGTATGCATATATGCGCCCTATGTATCTCGTCCCTTAATAACCATGGCAACAAACGCCACAGAAATCGGGGATGTCTAGGGATAGGAGAATGGACACCGGAGAATGGTCGGATAGCCCCCTGGGAAGGAGTACAGCCTCGGCCAGTGTATGGGTGTGTGTCGCCGTGAGGTAAATGTCATCTAAAAGGGAAAAGGAATCATTCAGCCTAGAGAAATAGGTGTAGGCATGTGTGTCAGGATGTATAGTTCTCCATGTGTCCACTTACTTCAAGCCTTGGACCAGGGGGAATAGTTTGGAGTCTCGGGCCTCTGCAACTTGGGCCGTGGCACACCATCTATCCTGCAACAGGTACATAACATCATTCCAGTCCCCCCCCAACTCAGCTTTTCTACTAAGGACCACGAGAGAGGGGAAGGGGCATAGACACTGCCTAGGATGATGGGCTCTCCATAGACCGTCCTAAAGATCACAATGAATCTACACTGTGGATCCAGCCACGTGCGGCTATGAATGAATGGGACACTGTGATGTATGAGTATTGCAACTCCCCGGGAGCCTCTAGTGAAACCAGCATGGTAGGTGCGTGTGAATGTCAAACCCTCTAAAACAAGATGTCTTAGTGCCCGCTAAGTGTGTCTCCTGTAGGAAGAGAACACCCGCCCTGTGCCGCTTTGCCTGGCGCAACAGAGCACCCCGTTTAATTGTATCCAACAGGCCAGTGGTTCCCAAACTTTTTTGACCCGTGGCTCCCTTGACCTAATTGGCAGTTGGGCGTGGCTCCCCACCATTTTTTTACCGGTGGGCGGGAGTGGGGGTGATGTAATCACGACCTCGGGAGTACTTACTGTTGGCTTCCTAAAATAATTGGGATGGAATGAAGGTATTATAATCATATTTGCAACAAAATAAAAAGATAACAGTTGTTTAATAAGAACTCGTTAAGTGAGAAACAATACTACAAGATTAATAGCCATATAGGGGGATGAGTCAGAGGGACGCGCCTCTGGTGGTGAAGAGGACGATGATGTTGGAGAATCAGTTCACCCGTTGGTTAAGGAAATCCACAACTTGGAGCAGGACTCGTCGGGCCAGGGGCCCACTATGGACACACAGGATTCGCATTCATGACCTATGAGGCTCTGGGACTAGTGAGATCACCGTTCGGCCAAGGGGAGCACGCAAGTTGACACGCCCTTAAATGTTGTTTGGGTTGCATTTAAAGTTATTTGGTTTGTGATGGGTGGGAAATGTGGGAGGGCGACAGGCCTTCTCCCGTGGATAGTTTGGTCCCACGCTGGGATGCGACTGGAATGGGAGGGAGGTGGGGAGGGGGGTGAAGGGGGGGGGAAGGTTTTCGAATTCTCTCAAGTTGGGGTTCGGGAGGGTTCAGGGGGGGAGGGGGGGACAGTTGAGGAGCAGCAGCATCACGCCTTACCACACTTAGCACCACTTTCGCTACAGAGACCCGTCTGGGACAAATGTCGTACTACTGGATGGCAGGTACACTAGACACCCGGCAGGGGGGTGACACGGGGGTCACCGTCTTAACATGGAATGTGAATGGGTTAGGGTCGGAGATCAAGAGGGGCTTAGTGCACGCTTACCTCAAGAGGGTGGCGCCAGACATCATCCTTCTACAGGAAACACACCTTTGCGGCAATAAATGCGCTTTTATAGCAAGGGGCCGTTATGCTGTGCTAGCCCATGCTGGATACACTACAGATTCCAGGAGGGTGGCGATCCTCGTAAAGAAAACTGCACCAGTCGGGAGGAGCCAAGATGGCCGACAGGACGGACGTGTAGGCTCCCGGCTCCGCGAGCCTCCTACTCCCGCACCGATATCCTGCCACTGATCCTGAATTATTGATCCGGCGCCACGACCGCATGCACGCGCTGGTCACAACCGCGTTCCTCCGAGGCTTCTATCAGCCGTGTGGACGGAGATACTGTTGTGTGAGCCATTTGCCGGCACATCCCCGAGACCCAGCTCTGATGGCCGCCGAGGGATGCCGATGAACCGGGCAGACGGATACTGGAGGCGCCGCTGCTTGCAGCAGGGTTACCGCCGGCGGGGAGAGACGGTGAGGTCATTTCTGCACCCTTGGCTCCCCGGACCCGGTGCGGTGGGCACGGGCGGGACGAGACCCCTACCCCCCCTCGTACTGTAGTGCGGTGTACCTGGAGGGCTGACTCGGCTCAGGCGACCGGGACCGCCTGCGTCGGGAGCAGCCTCTGAACCAGCGGCGGGGGGTCGTTTACAGATTGTTCTTTTGCCCTGCAAGCCGCTCCCCTGCCGGCGCCCCTGCCTGATGATTCCCGATTTTTGATCGCCTCTCTCTCCCATTGTCACCGGATTGCCGAAGCAAAGATGGCGGTCTCTGAGGAAGGAGAGAGGGCTGCTTCTCTGTCGCCTGGACATACTGTCTCGCCCGCCCTAACTCACTCCTGTGAACCGGGGATACGGACCCAACAGCCGTCTTGTGTGGGATTACAGCGGGCCCCCACCTATACTGATATCCTGGTAGCCATCACGGATCTCAGAACTACGTGTCGGCAAGTTACTAAGGATTTGTGCCGCAAAATGGACGAGGCGATTCTAGCGCCGAGACACCGGTGGCGCTCTGGCTCTCTGCTGCCTACCATTGTTTTTGGGCTGGACACTATGTTGCAGCAGGCACCTACTTTGTCGCCGGTGATTACTGACAACAGTGCTGTCGGCTTGCCCATCGACGTGGATGTTGCTACAATGTCTCTCTCCACTTCGCACTTCGAGGCTCTGCCTCCACCATCATTGCTCCTGCATGGAAACCGGGGACGCACATCTTCCTCTCTTTTTCACCTTTCCCGTCGAGAGCGGCCATTTTGCTCCATTGTTCTGTTGGACGGGTATCCGCTGGAATGGCCATGCCTGGAGAAGTTTCGTCGATCGGGCCAGGGTTGATGTGGCCCTTCATCTCGGCTAGTTTGATCGGCTGGCGGTGACCTGGATTGTCTATCGTTTGGATATGGTGACTGATTTGCAATTGCAGCCTCTTTCCCAATTGAACCTGTGTCTATCCTGTATAGCTGTGCTCTTTGATGATGGGAGGGGGGTTCTGTCTGGGTCCGGGGCCTAAAGGGTGAATATTAATGTCTAGCCTCGACGGGTGCCCGCTACTATGTCGTGTTTGGGGTGATTAATGACACAATGCTTATCCGGGTGGGCTGCACAGGGATTGAAACTGCTCCTGTAAATGTTGTGTGCACACATCGTGTATTGTTTTCTACCATCGCGCGCTCTCGCCAGGGCTGAAGGCCTCTGTTTTGTATATCGGGACTGACGAGCTAATGGGACTCGGATTGGAACTTATCCTGTTACGCTTTGGATTGTGCGCACCGCAATGACCCACCCCGTCTCTATCGTAATTAAGACTGCTAGTGTTTTACTATCTTACGGAGTGGGGAGGGACTGCACAGCGGGTATGTCCGGGAAGACTAATGTTAGGCCCTCCATTGACTTTCTAGTATATGCTGCCATGTTGTTTCTGGTGTTTTCAGGGGGGCGAGCTATCTCCAGGAACTCCATTCGGGGACGTACCCGGGATTAGGCCAGGGCTAAATCGCTCTTCCTTGTTATTGGTGTATGAGATGGTTGAGCTGGGACTACCACTGTCTGAGCATGATACTGCCTTTTGTTTGATTTACTCCTAGAATTTGATTTGATTTCCCCACCTGCAGTTTCGCTTGCCACTACTGGTTTGCATCTGATACTCTCGGGGAGGGGATGCTTATAGGGCCGGGGGGGGACCGGAGATATGTTGAATTTGGCTCCTCCCTCCTCTTCCGGGAGTTGGGGAGTGGGATGTTCTTTCTCACTCTC
Organism: Lissotriton vulgaris; assembly: GCF_964263255.1. Classification (NCBI taxonomy): domain Eukaryota; kingdom Metazoa; phylum Chordata; class Amphibia; order Caudata; family Salamandridae; genus Lissotriton; species Lissotriton vulgaris. Next base: position 1,346,482,417 of record NC_141693.1, on the reverse strand, counting down.
TCTATTCTCTTTCCCACTTGGGGGTTCTCTTGGGGCGACAGGCATGCCTATTGGGGGGGGGGTGGGCCGTGGCCTTCCGCTGGTATGCAGGGTGGGGGGATGGGTTGTGTTTTATGTTCTCTCTTTGTTTCTATGGCCCTCTTTCTCTTTTTCTTTTCTTCTTTTTCTTCTTCTTCCATGTTTCTTCTCCTCTTTGGGGTCGGGGTTCAGTGTTCTTCGATTGACTATAGCTATCCTGGTCATTTAGTAGCCTCTACCCTCCTTGTAGTGTTATAACTCGTACTCGACAAAATCATAAAATTAAACCTTTCTCTATCCTCACACTATCGCTCGCTACTCCACAGTATACTCTTTGCTTATAGTTGGCTTTAACAGCGTTCTGTCCGAATGGTTTCCTTTTTATCCTTCTTTTGTATGTCATAGCGGCCGGCCCTGCGGGGTTGTAGGCAGACGCTGTGTATTGTGCATTTCATAAATAAAGGTTTTAAAAAAAAAAAAAAAAAAAAAAAGAAAAGAAAACTGCACCATTCACGGTCACCCGTACCTGGGTGGACACACAGGGGACATACGCAGGCATACAGGGGACCTGGAAGAGGCGTAGGTACACGATTGTCTCGGTATATGCCCCCCCGAAGCTACAGGCACGCACCCTCAAAGGGATCACCTCCATACTCATGGATACAGCAGATACGATACAAATAGTGGGAGGGGATTTCAACGATGTAATGTGCGAAGCAAGAGACCGGTCAGGGGCACCACGTGCCCAGGGGACAAATACGGCCTTAGCACGTCAGATGAATGCCATTGGACTCACGGATGTCTGGAGATGGCTCCATCCCACCCAAGAGACATACTCTTACTACTCCGGGGCTCACAGGGTCTTCTCAAGACTAGACTATATATTCATGTCCAGGCTAAACCTTACATCGAGAGTCAGGGCAGAATACAAAGCGAGAGGACTGTCAGATCACTGATTGGTGCGGGAGGGGGGGGGGAAGAAGACGGAATGGCGCCTAGCGGCTTGGGACCTTCAATCTCCGGAACTGGGGCGGGGCATCAGGGCTGACATCAAGGTCTATGTGGCCGAAAATGAGGGTACGTGGATTCGGGGATCACCTTCTGGGAGGTGATGAAACCGGTCCTACGAGACCGTATACAGAGCAGGTTAGGGGAGAGGCGGCAAATGCAACAGGCTGAGGTAGCCAGTGTAGAGACGTCTATCCTAGCCTTAGAGACGGACTATCAGCGACAGAAGGAAGAGGTACTACTGCGTAAACTATTGGATGAACAACGGCGGCTCAGGGAGCTGGTAACGGACGAGGCGCGTACACAGGCGTTGGCAACCCTGCACCGGTTGTATGACGTGGGTGACAAGTCCGGCAGACTCCTAGCATGGCTTGGACGAAAGGAACGGGCGGCGAGGTGGGTAGATCGGGTCTCATTGGCCGACGGCAGCCAAGTACACACAGACGAGGCTATTGCGGACGCCTTTGCAGCCTACTATGAAAGCTTCTATAGAGCCAGGGATTTGGGTACCGAGGAGGACGCGCTGCAATATATGGGCAACATGGAGATACCGACTCTGTCCCCCGAGGCTAGTGAGGCGTTAGAGGCAGCGGTGACTCTTGAGGAAATATCTGATGCCATAGCCTCGCTGAAACCAGGGAAGACCCCTGGGCCGAATGGATATCTGGCCGAGTTTTTCAAACGGGCTGCGGACCTGCTGCAGCGTCACCTAAAAACCCTGTTTCTAGAGGCGTGTCAGGCGGAGAGCCTGCCGCCAGACTTAGCATTGGCCAATATTGTACCGATTTATAAGGAGGGCAAACCAAGGGATGAATGCGCCTCCTACCGCCCCATCTCCCTCCTCAACATGGAGACAAAGATCCTAGCCACCATCTTAGCTAAACGACTGCGGTCGGTAATAACAGATCTTATACATATGGACCAGGCAGGCTTCCTCCCGGACAGAGCGACCAAGTTGAACCTCCGTCGCACACATAACTGGCTACAGGAGGTTGAGGGAAGAAGCGGGCCTCACTGGTTCCTCTCCCTAGATGCGGAGAAGGCCTTCGACGCGGTGCATTGGCCTTTCCTAATGGCGTCGCTGCAGAGGTATGGGTTCGGCCCTAAGTACCAGGCATGGGTTCGGCTCCTATACTCGGCACCGAGGGCGCGTGTTCGGGTTAACGGAAGTTTATCCCGCGAATTTCCAATCGGCAGGGGCACTCGCCAGGGATGCCCGTTATCACCCCTTCTGTTTACACTCACTATTGAAATTCTAGCGATCAGGGTCAGACACAACCCTGGGATTAGGGGTTTCTCGCGGGGTGGTGTGGACTCGGCACAGGAGAAAATATCCCTATACGCCGACGACGTGCTATTGTTTGTAACTGAGCCAGACACTACGATCCCGGAATTGTTCAGGGAGCTAGAGGGTTATGGCGCTAGGGCAGGCCATACCGTGAACTGGCATAAATCAGTCCTCTACGACCCACATGGTCTGGAGAGGGGGGAGTGCCTACCGGGACAACTCATACATACCAAGGACGGCTTTCAATATCTGGGAGTATTCATCGCTCTAAACAGGGGGCTCTCCTACCGTAAGAATATTGCGCGAGTTATAGACTGCGCCTCGATGGAGATGGACAGGTGGCGCCAGCTCCCACTCACCCTACTGGGACGAGCGGCGCTCTATAAAATGGTTATCCTACCAAAGTTCCTGTACGCGCTACAGAACGAATATTACCCACTGCCAGCAAAAACGATGAATAAAATCCATGCGGACCTTAGGGCCTTCCTGTGGCTGGGGAAACAGCCGAGGGTGGCACTTACAATGCTGCAGCACCACCAATATAGTGGGGGGATCTCCCTTCCTAACCTGGAGGCGTATTACTGGGCGGAATACCTTACACCGATTAATGAGTGGCTGCATGCGGCAGCGGACCACCCCACATACGCGCTAGAGAGGGCTAAGTTATCCACCAAAAACCTATTCTATTATCTATATGGAGGGCCGTTGGGACAGTTGCTTCTACCGGCCACAATGATCACATTGACAGCATGGAAAAAGGCCACGGTGCGCATGGGATGGGACAAGAGGCCCACCCGGCAGACGCCGTTATGGCACTGTAAATGGCTGGGGGAACTCAGTAAATTGCGTGGCTTCGGAAGATGGGACGATATAGGCATCTCAACAATTGGGGATGTGATTGCGCGAGGGGAACTGAAGTCCTTCCAGATGCTTAAGACTGACTTTGGTCTCCACAACACTCAGTTTTACAAATACGCACAGCTGAGACATACATGGAGAGCGCAAAACATTACACTCTCAGACATTCCAGAATACGCTCCACTAGAGGGTAGGTTGCTTCAGGAGCAGATACCGGGACGGGCGGTATCCCTCACCTATAAAACACTCACTAACAACATGTTGGGCGACTTGCAGGGACTACGGAGTAAGTGGGAGGCTGATGTGGGGGGTATGGAGGACCTGGACTGGGAGTTGGTCCTCATGCACCCACGTGAGGTGGCGATTAAATCGAGGTTACGCCTAATCCAGATGAACGTGCTCCACAGAACCTATTTTGATAGAGTGCGGCTGTTTAAAATGGGAAGAATACCAGATTCGGCGTGCCTTAGGTGTCGCCACCAGAGTGGTGATTTTTCCACACGATATGGGCGTGTGACGCTATTCAAACATACTGGGATCACATATTCGCGGAACTGAGCGAGGTTCTGGGAGTGGCTCTAACACGCGACCCTAGGCTGGCACTCTTAGGTATGACGACTGAGGTGGACTTGGCACGCCCTCTGATAATCTTCTTGGTCCTTGCATTGGTAGTGGCAAAGAGGGATGTTGCAAAATACTGGGGTGCAGTCGAACCACCAGATATAGAGGAGGGGTTTGGACTTGTATATGGCCGCAGAGAGAGTAACGTACAAAGCTAGAGGGTGCCCTAAGAAGTAAATGGAGACAATACCATGGTCTGGAGTGAATCTGATATGGGGCAATGTTGTAGGACGAGAGGGTTGTCTGACGCTGTAGATTTGCCCGACTTATTCACAAGAACCACACGAAGACTGAATGGCTAGACCATGTAAGAGAGTGTGAGGAGGCCTTGCGAGGGGAAGATAGGATGAGTCTGAGGAGGTGGAGGGGGGTAGGGGGATTATGCTGCTGCTTTGGGGGATGTTTTATTGTGTTTATGTTGTTTTCTTACACTTTACTTTGATACTGATAGCATAAAAGTTGCGACACCTACGGACAGAGGCCGAATGTTGACGCCCTGCCGACTGTTGATTTATGGCAACAATGATGCTTTTTGATGCAACAATAAAAAGAATTTATAAAAAAAAAAAAAAGATTAATAGCCATATGTTTCCATGCACCTTTTTTTAACCACACAATTGTTAAATTAAACTTCTTTATCAATGCTTGTTAGTTGCATAAGATAAAATAAATAATCAACAACTCTATGGCTTTGTTGTTTTATAATATTGAAAATGCTTCAGTTGTGACATGATGAGACTGTCAAAGAAACATAACGAGTATTTTTTGATTTTTCATCAATGTCCGTGAAGGGTGGTACTGCTGCAGAATTAAGATTTTTTTCACCCAGATGTTGAGGGCAAAAATGGAGAGCCCGAAAGAGACCCATCTCAGCACCTACTTTTCAGAACTGCCAGTGTGCACTGGCAGGACACGACCCACTTAAAGCCCTGCATTTGGCATTTCTTTGTCCAGAGTTTTATTCAGTGCGAACTAGACCCGAAGGTATCAGAGCGCTTTACATTGATTAGCAGTAGTTGCGATGGACACATTCATTTTTGTTCAGTACTGGGCAGATTAAGTGATTTGCCCCTAGATTAGAACCACAGGATGTTGAGCATTCCAGCTGAGACTCAAACCTGGTTCGAGGTCTACCAGTTTAGCTGTAAGAGGCCACATCCTCTCCCCAGTTGAGAAATCACTGATTCTTAACCCACATGTGCCTGGATGAAGAACTGGATTATTCGGAGTTCACATCCACAGGTTGCTGAGGAAGTAACCGGGTTTGATAAATCTATGCTCACATTTGCAGAACGTGATTACTTTACTAATTGTCCCACTTCTGCAAAAGCAGGTATTTGATTAATAATTTTACTGTGAAAAAGTCGGGCTCCATGGAGCGAGTAAAGCGCAAATCGTACTTTTGAAGAAGAGGGACAATTAGTAAAGTAAACACTTTCCGTAATGCCAGAATAGATTTATTAAACAAGGTTACTTCCCCAGCAACTTGTGGATGTGCACTAAGAATAATCCAGGTGAGTTCTTCATTCAGGCACACGTGGGTTTGGATTGGGTTGGGGAGTTGAACTTGTGGCCACAGTGAACTACATTTAAAAGGCACATCACACAGGATCCACAACAGCTGAAGTAGTGAACAACTGCCCAGTGCAGTCCTCACTACTCCCTCCCTTCCAAATCCCCCTCCCGCAACCCTACTTCCAGCACCTTTGCTCTAAAATCAAAGAGACACGTCAAACATGTTGTTGTGCGCGTACAACTAGATGGCTTTTGGCACTGAGTACAAAATAAAGTTTTAAAAAATATAAAAGGTTCTTGGTTCTTCATTTAAACGAACCGAAACGCTGCCTCAAAATTCGCATTTTCTCCTGTTGTATGTTTAGGAATAAAACTGCCCCCGGCCCTGCTTGCCCACTCATTAAACGGAATTCTTGTTAGTTTGGAGTAAATATATCAGAAGATACACTTTGAGAAATTATTTTGTTGACCACCCCCTCCAACTCCCCCTTCTTACACACACACACACTCCTTCATGCTCAGTCTAAGAAAAACACGGCTCCAAATGTGCCGAAGTCGCGTCCAGAAAATACCAAACCACATGACATCCAAATGAGAACAAAAACAACACATCTGCGCCATTTGTTTCCAAAATCAAAACGATAAAAAATAGATCCAGGGGGTTCAGGCCAAAATTAAAAGGGGATTTTGTGGACATCCGAGATCAGAAGGCTGCAGCACCTCCTCCAGGGGGCGCCTGACCTTCGGGTCAGAGTGTTCGGTATTAGTGAAAGACCCCCTGTCCCAGCCCCTCCTCTATCTCAGCAGCACTCGCTACACTTTTCTAGGCTGTCAATGGGCAGTTTCGAAACACAAACATCTGAAGAGGTGGTGTAAGCGAGCCCCCTCTGCCCTTTGAAGGGAATAGCGAGCTCTCTCCATGGAGTGTGTAGCCGCCGCAGCCTAATCCACCTTCAGATCCGCCGACAAATGCCTGGAATCCCTGTCTGTCCCCCACCCTCACTTTCCCTAACAAAAGAGCCCCAAACTCCAGGGAGGGTAAGGGGGAAGAGCATCTTCAGACTGTATCGCGTCAGGACTCTCGGGCCACACCATGTTCCCAGATTATGCAGGGGTGGTGCAGGGGGGGCACGTCATTCGCACTACAGCTCACACAAAGTTCACTTTCCCACATTGTGCGTGCGGCGCCCCTGGCACCTCACAGCGGAGCACGGGCTGCCACGGCGCACAGTTTGGGAACCACAGCAATATACCATTAACCTTCCAACTAAGGATTCGGAGCTCTCTACTCCCGACCCCGGCTAAATTTGGGAGATAGACGATGGTGACATATATTGAAGCATCTGATAAGGTGGATGGCATTGGCAATCTCAAAGTACATAGAACGAAAGACTTGGTGGCAATAATAAGAGACATCAATCAAAAAAAGAAACCCATTCCCTCCCCCACCCACCCCACCCACCCCACCCAATACCTCAAAAACAATAGAAGTATCTGTTGCAGTGAACATCATACCACTACTCCAAGGGGGCAAGGCACAGTCTCATACCAAAGGTTCCCCATTAGGCAATCCCCAAAGCAACGTTAAGTTCTCAGATACTGAGAGGAAAGGGATGGGGAGAAGGCCTCATGTTGGCCCATACTTAATATCATCAGCATATTAAACAAACAAATCAGAGTTCTCAGACCCCAATACTGGTATTGTAAAAACCAAATGAGAGATATAAACTAGGGAGAATAAATTCGAGTTCACCAGCCTATCCGGTCCGCGCAAAGACGTGTCCCGCAGTCCCCAATCTCCACCGTGGGCCGGCGAGGAGTCACGTAAGCCCCCATCACCCTGGGAGCTGGAGGCACCTTGGGACTTCAAGCAACGCCTTGAGCGTGATCTTCTGTTTATTTTCCCTTTAGTCTTAAGAAGCCGCTGTGTGGCCTCACCAAAGGATGAGCTTCTGTCGTTCATCCGTCCAGGCAAAAACCTCCTCAGGAGTGTCGAAGAAGAGAGTACGTGACACATAGATGACTCTCAGCCGGGCCGGGAAAAGCAATGCATACTGGAGCTTGAGTTCTCGCAGACGGGCTTTGGCAGCCATGAATGACTGTCGGGGCTGTTGCACCAGTCTTGTATAGTCCAGAAAGATGAGAATATGGTGGGAATCATGCTGGAGTTTGCCCGCCAATCCTGCCTGTGTGAGGACCCCATCACAGTCATGGAAGTTGAGGAATCTAGCTATAATGGGGTGAGGCCTGGCCCCTGGTGGTGGCTTTTGCATCAAAGCATGGTGTGAGCGTTCAATAATAAAGCATTGAGATAGAGACGACTGAGGGATCCAGCTCTGTATCCACGTGATAAGGAATCGTTCCAGATTATTATCCATACACCCCTCCGGAAAACCTACAAAGCGAAGATTGTTCCTCCGGGCGAGGCACCTGTATCTTCCATGGTTGAGATCCGGGTTTCAGCTCCTGTTGACCACATTACGGAGGTCCTGACGGATCAATATCACATCTGACGCTACCGCCCCAAGCTTAGCTTCAAGCACATCTCGGGACTGTGTGATTGCCGCCATCAATGCAGCGTTATCTGGACCAGCAGAGCCCTGACTCGTTGGATCCGTCTATTGTGTCCCAGAAGCGGCATAGTTATCAAGCTTGCTTTGTTTGGCGCCATGTAGCTTGTCGCGAGTCACGTTGAGTGGCAACAGATAGGTCGTCACAAGCCAGTGGAGGTCTGTACGCGTTAATGGGTGGCGCACCTGCACTCCAGCGAAACATTTGTGCTGGTGAAAGCACTCGGGGTGAGAGATGGAGAGGGCTCCTGCACTGCAGGCGGTCAGTCCAAGACAGGCAGAGAGGCAGGTGGAGAGTCAACCTGCACAAAAGCCGCTCTGGGACCTAACCGATCGGTTACGCACACCGGCGACTCCTCACCCACCTAATGGGTGCCCCTGCTAGGTTATGCGTCCCCTTCACAGCGAAATGCAGTGGCAGGAGCTATTCCGCAGAGATCGCGGTGAAGGTGCAATGATCACTGGTGTGCTCCAGCAGCGATTCACACATGCGTCCCACCCGATATACAGGGGGCAATCCCGCGCCAGATCCTCGCAGAACGGCAGCTGTGCGCGGGGCTCAGCGCAGGCCGATAGTCGACCCCTCCACCTCCACAGCACCACAGTACTATGGGGGGTCTCCAGGTCCTAAATTAAATCGGCGGCTTCGGTGGTAGGGCACCAAAGGGGGGCCTCAATGGCAAAGCCAGCAGCGTGATGGGCCCCACATCTGATCCAGCGCACGGATCAGATGTGGGGCCCGCCACACCAGCCGTCAGAAAGGCAGGGGAGAACAACTGAGGAGCCCAAGGGATCCCGTAAATAGTGGAGTTAGGAGACCCAGGTAGGAGCACTATTCTTCTAAAAGGCTGCCTGGAGCCCCCGAGATAAAGCCAGGACGAGGTGGGGGGGGGCCCACACTAACCTTAGGAGAGTCCACAGTGAAGAGTTGTGCCGCACAGGCTCGAGTCACAGTGATCTTCGGCAGCTAGGTCCAATGTCGGCAGTGGCCACACCCGCCGGCAATGGCGTCCTCAGGCGACAGTCCAGTGCGGCCTCCCGGCCACGGTTCGGCACCATGCGAGCACAGAAGGAGTCTGTTAGCAGCCAGGGGAGAGCGGGTATGAGCCTCCGCCGCCTCCCAGGCCACTAGACAGGCAAGGTATATAGGGCCAGCGGCAGGGAGCACCCGAACGTGGGCCTCCGGCTCTTGTCCACACGCCACACGGGCCTGCCGGGTGAAGCAGTCACTAGATGGTGCTCTCTCCACGATGATAGCATGGCGGCGCGCCACCGTCTCCACACAGGTTGTTCTCCGGAGTACCCATTCGCCCGACGGCGGGTCGCATGCACAATCCAGCCACCAGAAGCTGGAGGAGGCGGGGTGTAGTGCTGCGAGTGCCCGAGCAGCAGGTCCCTGTCCGGGAGCAACCCCCAAGCCAATACATGCAGCAATGTAATGTTCGTCAACAAATAAAACATTCAACTTTTGTAAGGAGAGCAACTACGCCCCTCAAAATCTTAAACAAACCATTTGAGGTAATTTTTCTCGATCATATCAGTCCATTACCAACTTTCAATCAATATTGCTTTAGCTGCTGGATTCTGCCACTTGTGATTCCTGCTGTACCAAGAGGGTTCAAACCCCTCATGGCCCTTGAAAGTGGGTTCTGTAACTGTTTTTCTGCAAGAATCGACACAGTGATGACTTTGCGCCAATCGGAACCGATGCAGTGCCCTTTGACACCGAAGCCGGAGCCGATCAACGGCATTGCCTCTTTAGTTAAGCCTGAATTCTCTATGCCAAGCTACCAGAGGGTGAGCACAGCTTACTTTAGGTTGTGTATCTGGCTTACCATGACAAGGATCGTGGTCCCTACTTGGACAGGGTGCACGCCTCTGCCAAATAGAGACCCAATTTGTAAGTATATATATATATATATATATATATATATATATATATACACATATATATATGTATGTATGTATGTATGTATATATATATATATATATACATACAAATTGGGTCTCTAGTTGGCAGAGGTATGCAACCCTACTCCACACCAGAAGAAGGCACACACTCGAGGCTGTAGGTATACAGCTTCTTTAATTTCCTCGGGTCTCCCTCGCAGGAGCGGCTCCTGTATAGGGGCATAGGAGCAGCGTCCCCTTTACTTAATGGCTTTTTTTTTTAAATTAAATCTTTTTATTGCAATCAGTAATAGCCACACAGTACAGCATTACAATGTAATCCTTCACGAGCAGAGCACATACTTTTAGACTACTCACTTGGATATGGTACACAGCCATTTAGCCAACAACCCTGAAAGGGCAGGTGGCTTACTACCCCATGACACAATAATAGGCAGTATTTCGGACAATAACACCCGGCTCCTCCAGCATAATACACCTGGACTTTCTCTATGCACATCTGATTGTTAATGGACTCGATCCCCTGAGGTCTGCCCTTACTAGCACCTCAGCAGCACTCTGACTATGTGGTCAACCCTGGCAGTGCCCCCTCCTTATTTTGAAGTAGTATGTGCAGTCCTCCCAGGCTTCAACCAATGTCAGCCGGCTCACTCACACTCTGGGCTACACGATCACAGTCCTCTTGCGTCTCGTCAGCCGCCCTTGCAGCAGACTGCACATAAGTAGCATATAATCCCCAAAAATTCTTTGGTCTACTCCTGGGAGGCAGCAATTCACTATAATGTTCCAACTGCGTGGAACAGTACATCATATCCTGTGTCCACTGTCGTAGCGTTGGGACCGGCCCTCTCATCCAACATATAGTTACACACCGTTTGGCTATAAGTAGCCCCATATCCACTAGTCTGCGCATTGCTCTAGGTAGATCTTTCGAATATCCCAATAAAGCCAGCAACGTATCTGGTGTAAGTTCAACCTCTACCACCCTGCTCAGTTCCGCAAATACACTTTCCCAAAAGGAATAGACTCCCAGACACAACCACGCCAACTGAAGGAAGTCCGCAATCGGCACTCTGCACCTTTCACATCTCGCCTCTTCTCGCAAGCCATACCTACATAATCGTTCAGGGGTATAGTATATCCTATTAAGATATTTAAAGTGAACCAATCTGTGTCTACCGTGCAGCGAAACCTTCTTTGTCGCAGTACAGCAATAAGCCCACCTGTCGTCATCCAGTTGGACATCTAAGTCACGTTGCCATGCAAGTTTATCAGCCGTATACCTATGTGTTCTATGTGACATCGCTATCCTGTATATAGCCGTTACCATTTTCCTGGGCGACGTGCTTTTGATAACATAAGACAATTCCAGAATCTCCTGACGGCTCTTCCATACCTTCCCCGAGCTGTGCCCTCAGGGCGCTCCTCACCCTATGGAATTGAAAACTAGCTAGAAGTGAGACACTATCCAACGTACTTGTCACCTACTCCAGAGTGCAAGCTTTCCCATCACGGAAGAGATCCCCCGCTACCTTCACGTTCAGCTCTTGCAGCGCCGTTAGGACTCCACGCTCCGTGCACGGCTTTAGCCATCTCATCCACTCTAGTGGCATAGTCGGGGAATACAACAATGCGCCCGCTTGATTCTGCAACAGCCAGTTCCACGCATGCCTAGTAGCGTTCAATCCACTATGCCCGTTGTGCGGTCTACTGGCTCCATTATTATAGCCGGTAAAGGGAGGGGCTCTGCAAAGAGTCGCTCCATCCTCAGGTAGGGGACATCCGGCCCACCATGTATCCAAGCATGCAACTGTGCAGCTTGCGCCACCCTATAGTAAAGTTCCAGACCCGGAGCGCCCAGACCCCCCAAGTGGCATGGCAGCGTGAGCACTCCCCACTGGACTCTAGCTTGCCTCCCCGCCCATGCTAACTTTATCATCAACAGCCTTAGCCTGACAAAAAAGGTACGCGGAAGCACCAAGGGAATATTTGTGAAGAGGAACAAGAATCTAGGCAGAACTACCATTTTCATAATAGAGATACGTCCCATCAAGGACAATGCCAGTCGACACCATAGCTCCACCTCATATTCCAATCGAGAAATTGCCACACCGTAGTGTTCTCTGTATACTATATCAGAATCTGTGTGCAGTTGAATGCCCAAGTATCTCATAGAATCAGTCGTCCACTGTAACGGGTATTCCATTTCAAACCCACATGTAGCTGGTGTAAGTGGGAACACTAGGGATTTGTCCCAGCTAACCCGAAGGCCAGACAGCGCGCCAAATCTAACTACCTCTCTAATCACTGGGGCCAAATTAGTTTCCGGATTCCTTACATACAACAGCGTGTCATCTGCATAGGTAGACTCTATTATTTTATACGTCGGGAAGCCAATGCCCTCGTTCCAATGATACTCCCTTAAGGCACACGCCAAAGGTTCCGCCACCAGGGCATACAGCAACGGAGACAGTGGGCACCCTTGTCTGGTGCCACTAGTAATAGTAAAAGAGGCCGTGACCAAGTCACCAATCCGCACTCGGGCCGTGGGCTTGAAATAAAGAGTCCCCAACAGCTGTAAGAACACCACCCCGAGGCCCATTCTCGTCAGTACTTGCTTTAAAAACGGCCACTCCACTGAGTCAAATGCTTTTTCCATATCCAGGAAAACAGCCACTGCTTTATTTTCCGGGCGGGTGTGTTGCATTACGCCAAATACTGTATGAATATTATAAGTAAGATTCCTAGCTGGGATGAGGCCAGCCTGCTCCGGAGCCACCAAAATATGTGAAATCAGAGCTAGCCTGATGGCCAGTATCTTCGCAAATATTTTGACATCTACGTTGAGCAAAGACAAGGGGCGGAACGACCTACACTCATCAAGGGGCTTGCCAGGCTTAGGGATGGCCACCAACATGGCCTTCCTCATGGAAGCAGGTGCCGTACCCGTAGTGCACATATCATTGAACAGGGCTGCAAGGTGCGGCAGCAGTTGCTCTAAATACGTCTTATAGAACGTAACAATCAGACCATCTGTTCCTGGAGCGCTACCTGCTCTCATGCCGCCGAACTCCTCGATTATCTCATCTCTCTCAATCGGGTGCATGAGTAATGTCCTATGTGAATCCGGGAGGAAGGGGAGTCGTATATACTCCAAATATTCTACTATCTGCTCTTCCGACCCCATCAATCTGGAACTATAAAGGTCCGCATAATACTGTCTAAAGCGTTCTGCTATCTCCGACTCCTCAGTCAATAATTCCCCCCTCTCCGCCTTAATTTCAGTAATTTGAGTCTTACCTCGCCTCGTCTGCATCAATCGTGCCAATACAGATCCCGGCCTCTCTCCCTCTCCATACACACGCGCCGTGGCATATTTCCCCATGTGTCTTACTTCGCTATCCGCAGCCTCATGGTAGGCCTCCAGTGTTGACTTAATTTCATCATCTATGGATGCATCCCCCGCAGCGATTCGCCTCTGTCTAGACCCTTCATCCTCCCCTCCAAGTCTGCTAAAGTTCTACGAATAGCCTTAAGGACTCCTGAGTGTTTAGCCATCACCTCCCCTCGGATGTACACCTTGAACGCTTCTCAGACAATTTGGAAACTATCAACCGAGCCAGCGTTTGCTTAAAAAAAAAATATATGGCCTTCGCCAGTTCTTCCTTGAACACTGGATCTAATAGGGAATAGGGCGGGAATTTCCATGTGAAAGGCGGTATTCGCCTACCCGGGCGCACCAATACTAACAATAGCGGTGAGTGATCCGATAGTGTGCGCGGCAGCGTCGAGCAATGTCGTACCTTAGTAATCAAAGCCGCTGAGGCCATCCAGTAATCTATTCGAGTGTGTATGTTATGATATGCCGAATAATGCGTGTATCCCCCTCTCCCTTCAATCCTCATTCGCCACACATCGCACACATCCAGACGTATCATAACCTTCTCTAGCTTCCTTGCTGCCACTGTGGGGTTCCGAGCTGGACCCGTCGATCTGTCCAAGTTCGGGTCTCTCACTAAATTGAAGTCCCCTCCCCATAGTGTCCTAACATCCCCACCCTGCGCAATTAGTCTGGCTATATCTCCCAAAAACTCTGGGCAGTCAGAATTGGGGCCATATGTATTCACTACCAACAGGTCTAGCCCTTGCCCGGTGCATTTTGAGATAACATATCTACCCTCCGGGTCCTCCCTGATCAGTGCAAGGCTCAGTGATGACCTCAGGTTTATCCAGGTAAGTACCCCTCTGGCATGGGTAGTAAATCCTGCCGCATTAACATTCCCATCCAACCCGGTGGTGTTTAAAACATAGGACTCAGTTTCGGTAGGTGCGTCTCCTGCAAGAGAGCTAAATCAACGTTATGCCTATGCAGGTAACTCAACACCCTCCGCAGCTTGCGGTGATCATTCAGACCTCTAACATTCCATGTTAACGTCCGCAGCTCCCTTCCTCTCTCCCAATCCTCTTGCTGGTCACGTACCATCTTCCGAGCAATCAAGACATTGTGTGAAGTGAGCAAGTACTCGCAGTGGCATGTCATGCAACCCACTTGTAAAGAACGCCCAACAACTAAAACCCCTCCTTCCCTTCCCCACCTGCCCCACCCCTCTGCTACCCCCCTCCCACAGCAGACCTCCCCCAACATGGCCGCGTGCAAGTCATTTCCCCATTCCTATCCCCCATCGCTCCCCCCGAACCCAGAACCCCGCCAAAAAAGAAACAGCAACAGTGCAAGGCACATGTGAGCTGTGGTAGCCCTACGTTCCCCTCTACAATGAGTAACAACAATCAGAGTAACTGGCCCCGCCCCCATGCGCCATTCCAGTAATATTTTCAGTTTAGTTTATAAATCTCTCAATCTTTGTAAAATAACGTACAGTTCCCCACGTCATATTATGAGATAACACCCCGGCTGTCCGCCTCCGAGGGCACCCCTCGCCGCCCCCCAGATCCCCCAACACTGTGCATATAGCATGGGCTTGCAACGTCCCCAATGCATTCTCAGCAACTCCCGCAAACACCCGGGTCCTTCCCCTGGTCCCAAGTCTCTGTTCAATAAGTGCTCATCCCAAATAGTATGCGTGATGAGAACCTCTGAAGTCTCTCCTACCTGGAAACACTGTGTCACCTTCAGCGTATTATGTTATAGTCACACATTACCCAACAGCATCTGTGACACCGTTCAATCCTGCTCCTCCAGCGTAACATTCTCGGGTCCATCCTGCTGTTCCCGTCTCGGACTGGTCTTCTGTTCTTTTGCCCAGGTCTTAATAACTTGCTGTAGTGCTTTAGGGTCCGTGAAGATGTGAGATCTCCCCTGCCGGTTTACCCTCAGCTTCACTGGATATAACATGGCGAAATCCACCTCCATCTCACGGAGTTGCCTCTTCAGCGGCCCAAAATGCTTGCGGGCCTCCTGCACCCGTGCAGTGAAATCAGGATATAGGGAGAGTTCCGACCCCTCATATCTCAAGGTCTTCTTGTCTCGGGCAACCCGGAGTGCTGCATCCCGATCACGATAATTAAGTAGTATAGCTATAATCAGGCGCGGGGCAGCTCCCGGCGGCGGCCTAGGCCCTAGTGACCTATGTGCTCTCTCCACCACAAACATCGTTGAGAAAACGTTTCTCCTAACAGCTGGATAAGCAATTTCTCAATGAACTGTTCCATGTTTCCTGTGGGAGTCGATTCCGGAAGGCCCACTATTCGCAGGTTACAGCGCCGAGAACGAGCTTCTAAGTCCTCCGTCTTCTCCTGCAGGATATGCATTACTTTCCACAGTTGCCTATGCTCAGCATCCAGTGTGGTATGCGCCTCCTCAACCTCCGTCAGGCGCCTGTCCGACATATCCAGCCTCTCAGCATGCTTATCCTATAGGTTAAGGCATCCATTTTAGTTCCCAGACTAGCAATACCACTCTGCAGCGAATGTTCCATGGACTTAAGTAAAGATCGAATGTCTTCATCTGCGCTCTCCTGCGCAGGCGGCAGCCCCCCTGTACCTCCGCCTGGTCCAGGGTCTTGCGATTTAGATCTTCGCTGCTCAAACGCTAGTTTTGATTGTGTCTTGTCTCCCTTGCCCATCGCAGCTGTGGACGTCTGCCTCCTGCAACCAGGGCGCAGTCTATCCCGGTCTCCCGCACTCCAGCAAGCAGATGCCACCTCCACTCACCAATCCACAATGGGGGAGCCTTGTCTCATGCGTGATTCCGCGCTCATCTCCACCTTGGGCTGCCTGGTGTCTGCAGAAGGCGATGACGACCCCAGAGACCCTCTGCTCGCTCCACTCCTCAAATCACCGGGGGGTACAGGGCCACAGAGAGCCAGCTTCCCCGTGTATTTACATGCAGTACTCAACCTTCAGCCAGTCCTGGCCGTGGGAGGTGGGGGGGCAGCACACCACGTTGCTTTGATTTCTTCCCCTCCTTCCAGTTTGCCAATTTATAATCAGCCTCGGGCGTTTAGCTGACACGCCCGGGCTCCACAAGCCTGCATGTCACTCAGCAGCACATAGCTCACCCTTTAATATCTCGTCACCAGGTGAGGTGGGGCCAGCATGCTTGACTGACCAAACACCACCCTGTGACGAGATGTGAAAAGGTGGGTTAAGCAAGTTTTCAAAAGACGCTGCAGACAAACTGTGTTTCCAGTCAGGTCGCGCTAGATATGGTGTATTTATGAGCACATTCCTGCTCAACACAGCATGTATTTGAAGCCTTAACTGTTGAGTTTGCGCTATAATAAGCTTTCAAAAACAAAATCATGATAGATCATGGTGAACCAAATTTAACCCTTATATGCAAGATGAACAGATCAGCAGCTGCCTCCACCCAAAAACCTACACAAGTAAGTTTGAAGATTGTTAAAATCTTTTACTTTTCTCGTCTCTCTTTATTTTTCTTTCTAACTTCAGTCTCCTCTGCAGAACTAATCAGGTCAGTTCAAAACTTTTTACTGACACAACTGCATGTGGTTGCTTTTTCTCCATTGCAGAGTATATGTGCTTTATGTAACATTAGGGAGTTCATTAGGATGGCGGGCGGATCTCCCCCGCCAGGCCGGCGGTAGCCATCTTCGGCCTAGCGGGAGAGATCCTCCTGCCATCCTTGCAAGAATGACCCCCGCCATATTATTATGTCTTTCTGTCTGCGGTGGACAGAAAGACCGTCCGCCGCATTTCCGCCCTGTCGCCTTGCGACCCGGGCGGAAAAGGCTGCAATATGGTGGCGGTGTCTGTTTGACACCGCCAGCCATATTACAATGTGCGCTGGGGAATGCCTTTCTGTGGCGGCATTGCCGCCACGGAAAGGCATCCAGAGTCTACCTGTGGGGGTCTGTTGCGGGCCCCCAGGAACTCAGGGGGTGGGGGGTGCACATGGGGGAACCTATGGTACCGCCCTGCATTTCAAAGAACAACGTGGCAGGCACCGCGCGGTGCCTGTCATGTTGTGCTTTGAAATGCACAACATGTATTCTTAGCATTGCGGCAGGCGGTGCTTTCAGCACGGCCCGCTGCAATGTTAAAAATACAGGATGTGCCCACCACTGTGGCGGACGCATCCTAATTTTCCCCACGGGACCCCCACCCTTATGGCGGGCGGTTTCTTTCTACGATGGGATGGCGGGCGGACTTTGTCCGCCCGTCATCCTAATGGGCCCCTAGGTAACTAGATGTAATCTGCAAGGACAATAAAACAAGCAGTCATAAGGTGTAACATTTTATTGATTAAATTGATAGCTACTCAAAGAGTGATGTTTGGTGTGTTTGTGTGAATGGGTGGGGTATTCAATGTGTAGGTTGACTGTGTAAATAGGTAAATGTGATGGTTATATGAATTGGGCGAATGACCGTGGAAAGCTTGATGCGAATGGGTGAATAGGGTGGGTAGGTGAATGATGTAAAGTGGGAGTGAGTGAAATAATTGTTGAATGGAGTAGGTAGGGGCATGATCTTGATTGAGTAGTTGAGTGAGTAGCTGGGTGTATGACTAGGAATGATAATGGTTAGACGAAAGCAGCAACACGATGAATTGAATGAATGCAACCTGCTGCTCCAATAGCATATTCCAATAACTGCAAATACAACAGTGAGCCAGTAAGGCAGTGTGAATTAGGTGAATGAGTGGGAAGATATAGTTTGATGAGAATGTATGATTGAGTGCGTGAATGAGTATGAGTTAGTGAGTAAACAGCAAATGGGTGAGGGTGTGGATGGGAGTATATAGTTCAATGGGGAAATGAGTGCGTATGGATGGATGTATAGATACATGTGAGTTGATGAGAAATTTTGCTGAATATACACTGGAAATATTGGTGACGGTTTGAAGGGAATCTGGTCCCTCTCAGGCCTCTTGACTCTTAGCTGTGTCCGATGGCTCATTGGACTAATGCATGCACTAAGCCTTCTGACAAGGCTGATGATCTGTTTTTGAGCCCACTGTTTGAACTTGTGTGCTTCATTCAGCTTTTTATCCTCCCCTAGTTGATTGAAAATAAAAGTATAGAGTTGTGTAAAAATGAACATCTGTGTTCAACCTCTCTTCCCAGCCAAACTCTCCGAAAAAGTTAGGCATCAGGGTTGCTCGCTATGCTCACTATGCTCAATTGCTTGGTGCAATGCTGTGTACGGACTTCCGCTCACCACTTTTTGCAACCACCAGCCACCACTGCTCCCTCGACCCCGCAACTGAAGAGAAACGTTTTGGCTGTGCAGCAGCCTTTCTCAATCTAGCGAGCACTATACACATTCAACCACTTAAAGCCCATCCCACCTGATAGACAGAGAAAAAAGTAATGAACATGGAAGAGAGTAGTTCTGTGATGCAGTATAGCATTGTACATATATCAAACTGGTCAGAAAATGATATCACATTAAAAGCTTAGGCTAATGAAGCATAGTGTAATTTGAAAACATACCCATGCAAGATGCAACCAAAATTGGTGCAAATTAACTGCGTAGTGCATAGAAAGCCTACATTGCTACTACTGATACCCTCGAGCATATTGACAAGCATACAGAAAAACACTTGTTTGCCTGCCTACGGGTAGGGCTAATAATAAAAGACTCAACAGTGTGTTTAAATACACTCTGAAATAGGGCGCTCACCCCTTCGGGAAAAAAATAACCCGAGTAAAGTACAATTCAATTTAAACATAACCATAAAAATGATAATAGCTTATATCTAGACAAATTGCTGTAGAGTTTAATTCCTCAGCTCTTCGAATCACTTGGATAGCATCTTTACTCGCCTTTGCTCGAGCTTTATTCTGTTGCCATATACACTGTTGGGTGATACCTCTTACGAAAGCTTTCATTGTATCCCAAACCATAGATGGGAAGGCCAAGCATATATTCTCTCTGAGAAATAATTCAAGCTGGCTTCTAATATTATCCAGATATCCCTTATCTGTTAAAAGGTATCTAGGGGATGAAAAAGGTCTAGTTGTCCTGCCTTCATGCTCCAGCTCAAACGACATTAATAAAGGATTGTGATAAGAAATGACCTGTGGGCATATTTCTATATCCGGTAATAATGCTAAAATGTAATCTGCTATCCATACCATGTCAATACTGGAGTACAGTTTATGAGGGGCAGAGTAGTACGTATACCTCCAAATATCTCTAATAGATTGCAACCGTCCCAGTTCTATAATTGCTGCACGAGTCTTCCGCATTCGATAAGTAGCCCCTTGTCTAGTGCTATCTATATTTTAGTCCATAACACAGTTAAAAATCACCCATTATCGCCCGCTCCTCCTCCCAGTCTAACATTTCTATATTTAAAGTATCAATAATCATAGGGTCATCAAAATTAGAGCCATAAATTGAACTAAAGACACATTTCTTCCCCCTAATTTCCAACTGTGCAATGGCCCATCTACCCCTCTGATCATCCAGAGTCCTACATATTGTACAATTAAATTGTCTGTCTTTTAATATAGCAATACTCCTTGTTGAAGTAGCTTATGTTGTACAATCTATTGTCTCATAGCCCAACTGCTTAAAAAGACAGCGGTCTTTATATGCAAGATGTGTCTCCGTTAGCAACACCAACTGGGGTTTATACATTTTCAACACTTCGTAAACCAATTGACGTTTCATTCTACTGTTAAGACCAGCAACATTCCAAACAAGGCACTTAATCCGATCCATAATAAGTATGATTGCCTTTTATTTTCATACTGCCCAATTCCTTGGATTGAACCTTTCCAATAGTGAGTGAGGAAACATCAGATTCATTGGAGAGAGACATTACGGCGGAGGAAATAGAACGGGCAGTATCTTCTCTTCCAACTGGAAAGGCAGCGGGAGAATATTCTATACCTATAGGAATTCTATAAGATATTCAAAGATATCCTGCCTCCACTGCTAAGAATGGTCATACAAAGTATAGGGGTTACGGGAACGTACCAGAATCCTGGCGCTTGACGCACATGGTGTTTTTTTTTAAAAAAAAGGTTAAGCCAACTGATGAATGTGGCTCGTGTCAGCCAATTTCACTAATCAATGTCGATGCCAAGATCTTTGCTAAGATCTTAAAAAACTGTCTTTCTTCATCCATGCCTGGGTTAGTCTCTCCTCAGCAACATGGTTTCATTCAAGGTAGGGATACTACAGCCCATGTTAATACGGCAAGTGGGGCATTTGATGTGGCCGAAAGGCGGGCAATCCCTTTAGGTATGATCCTTTAGATGCCGAAAAGGCTTTTGACAGAGTGGGATGGGATTTTTTGTCGGCTATACTTGACAAGTTTGGGCTTAAAGGCCAAATTAAGCTCTGGATACCAGCCCTTTATGATAAGCCCCGAGCAAAATGATCATACTTAGGCATTCAGTCTAAAGCCTTCTTGATTCATTCTGGCACTAGACAGGGGTGTCCCCTCTCTCCCTTATTATTTGTATTATATATTGAGCCGTTTATTTGTTCTTTCAAATCGCATTTCCATATTATCCCCTTAGTATCTGGAGATGTACCCCTCAAGGTCATCGCTTATGCAGATGATATAGCGGTTTTTACAACCGATCCAACTAAAGCCATTATGATTATTGAAGAAGAAGCTGCAAAGTTCGGTAGTATCTCAGGATATAAGCTGAACATAAGAAAAACCCAAATACTACTTAATTTTAAACCCGAAAAACCAATATTCGGGGTCTGCATTGTAGCTACTTATCTGGGGGTTAGGTTATCAGCGCAAATAGACAAGATATTTACCCTGAACTATGAATTTCTACTAAAAGATACAATTAATACGCTCAGGAAGTGGAACAAACTTGCAATTGGTATAATTAGACGCTTCAATATCATTAAGATGAAGATCCTGGCTAAATTTTTGTATTTATTTAGATCTATCCCTTTACGGGTTCCAAATGTATTTTCAAGAAATTAGAGGGAGCTCTAAGTAGCTTTATATGGGGATATAAAAAAGCCAGACGAGCTATTGATTTGTTAAAGCTACCAAATGAACAAGGAGGACTTGACTTTCCTGATTTAAAAAATTATTTTTGGTCTGCTTTTGTTGCCCGTTTCCGTAGTCTCTTAGGGCCAGATACATCAAGCTAAAAACCGGTCGCAAAGGGGCAGATTCTCAGAATCTGCCCCTTTGCGACCGGTATTTTTGCATTTGGGATGCATCATCCCAAATGCAAAAATCGCAAATAGAGAATTCGCTAAATTGCAATTGTTTGCATTTAAGGTATCTCAAATTGAGATTCCTTAAATGCAATGCATGAAAGTTTCAAAAATAGTGAATTCGCTAATAGGGCACGCAAATTACTACGAAGTACAACTTCATGGTAATTTGCAAAAACTTTGAAAAATGCACTTTTGTGCATTTTTCTAAGTTTCATGTTGCGCACACACATGCCCTAAGGGCATGTGTGTGCGCAACATATGTGCACAGATCAAATTCAGGGGTGCAACAGGGTGTCCTTTGGACACCCCTGCACCCTTGAACTCGCAATCTCAATTTGCGAATCGCTAATTGCGAATCGCAAATTGAGATTGTCTTCCCATTCATTCCTATATTATACACCGGAAACAAATGCTAAATGGGCTAGGCTTGGCTCGGCTAGGGATAGAACAAAATGCCCCAGATGCGATTTATATACAGCGAATATCACTCATGTGTTTGCAACCTGTCCTGAATTAGCAGTATCTTGGCAGCAGATCGGCCAACTATTTTCACAGTGGCTGGGGATAATGACATCAATAATGGTTACAGAAATCATGTTAGGATGTTAAATAGTGGATGCTAGACTTTCGCGATTAACATCAATACTAATAGTTGCAGCTAGGCTGGCAATAGCTTGTGTATGGATCTCTCTAAAGCCACCTTCTGTAAATGATTGGTGGCAGCTGGTAAAGGATACGTATGAAATGGAAAAAAGCCTTGGCTAAGGCAAGGGGTACACGTTCTATGATAAAGTTAGAAACTATATGGGGACTGTTGTTTTAAGTTACGATATAATGTTGCTGTTTTGTTTTGTCGCTCCCTCTTGATATTGTCCTTATATTTTATATTTTATATAATTTTGCATATTTCCCCTGTTTTATTTTGTTTATTTTCCTATGCTCCTTTATATGATATTTTCTTGCTGTAATGTTTGTACCCTTTTTGTTGACAATAAAAAATATTTTTTTTAAACTTATAATAGCGTGCTGCATCCATCATTTGGATCAATTTATACAGGACCACTATTATCTAAAATACAGACCATGCTAACAGTGACATTGCTGCTCAGCTTGCTCTCCAATCATTGGTTCATGAAACACTGCGTCAAGAGGCTTAATGGAGAGCCCATTGTGTAACTCTCCCCTAATCATTCTGAATGGATTAAGGCAATACAGTCTGGGGCTAATTTATAAGCTAAGAGGCTAAAGGCACAAAATGTGTGTATCGCAGACTGAAATGTCCGCCTCCAGGATAACATTGGTGACAGACAATACATCAACTACTAGCCCCATAATATCCCTGAATGCATCATTCAAAACCAGATGTTCGTGAGCCTCTCAAAAACATATCAAGAAGTATTTCAGAACAAAAATTATGTAAACATTGAAATTGATATAAGTAAAGTCCTACTCAAGGCATTCAATAAATACTCCGATATCAGAGGGAACACAATTGATTCTTAAGTTCAAAATGTCAACACCTGATGCAAGGCATATCAGATGAAAAGGCAAATCATGCAACTAGCATGTAGTCAAATTGTCACAGTGTCTCGCTATGAGCAGCACACAATATGTTTAGGATAGGCACAAGTACGTGGTTGGAGGAGGCCAATAAATTAAAAATTGATAACCCAATACAGTCCTCACCGCTTCAGCATCGGCTTACGCGGTGCCCAGTCACCAAAGAGACGCCGGTCCGTAGACCAAGGCGCTTCTAGACCAGGGAAGCGCAGTCCTTGTGCTGGCAGTCAGCAAAACCGCCTTGCTACGAGATCCATGACTCCCAATGCTGTCATCCTTGTATCCTCTTTTCCGGCAAGCTCCCTGGGGGCAATCCCCATAGCACTATCCTGCCCTCCAAAATCGACTGCGGTCAAAAGGGGGAAAGCCACAAACGACAGTGGTTGCATGACCAGTGTCGGCCGCTGACGCTGAATAATATACAAGCACAACCCTACTCCACACCTGAAGAAGGCACGCACTCAAGGCTGTAGGTATACATCTTCTTTTATTTCCCGGGTCTCCCTCGACCCCGCAACGGAAGAGCAGCCTTTCTGAATCTAGTGAGCGCCATACACATTCATATATATATATGTATATACAACCTCAACCATTACTTCTTCTGCCTTCAATCTTTTCTACTACATGTCTGGAAATTTGCTTTGAAGTTCAGCTGTTTGACAAAAGGAAATCCTAAATTCATTGACACATGGGCCTGCACTAGCCCACAAAGACTCTCACTCCTCGGTGACTCTTAACTTTGTACAGCGCTAGTAACCTTTTCTTTTAAACCCTGCCATACTTGTAAAGTCCTTGCAGCATCTGCATTATTCATTACTTCCTATCATAGGCTGCTAGAAAAAGGTTCATATCTAATTACAGCTAATTAATCTTGCTGTGGGTAGATCCTGCGGTTCCTTTAAGTATTAGCTGTTAAAAAGATAGTGAAATACTGTGGTATAAGAATGTATCCTTCCCCGAAGAAACTGAAAAAGTTCCTTGGTCAAACATAGATATGATAAATTCGTGCATTGATAAATTATAAAAGTTTTTTGCAATTCTAATACAGAAAGAGATATCTTAACCTTTGCAGCAGAATAATTTGCCCAGCAAACAGCCCGATCTGCATCGGATAGCAGCTCACATAGACTCAAATTCTGAATTTGTCGTTAGGCAAATTGCACACCACATTTCATGCCTACAACATAACAAGCATAGTCCATGTTTTTTGTATCATCGGATATGGCGTATTGACTAGCTTTAAAACGTTTTGATTCCCTCCTACCTTCTTTAGTTCTTTGTTTTCAAATTTGTTTGGTGGAATCTCAACCGCACTTCTTATAGTTGGTTCTGCAATTCTTATTTTATTCTAGTGAAGAAATAAAGCCAACATGAATGCTACTTTGGATGAAAATGAAAATTTCCTGACTGAATACCAATTTTAGGAAACAATGACATTCTACTGTTGAACTGGTTAAGCTAGACTTTGTCATTTCACCAATGTCAAGCTCCTGCAATAAGACCTGCTATTTACTGTATGATTTGTTACAAAATAGTTTGTCTGGATATTTCATAGAAACAACCACCAGTAATGTCTCTTGACATTTGAGAAATAATTTCACCCATCAGAGCACATCAAGCATTCTGTGCTACAATGCAGTTGCCCATCAAAAGGAAGCTATATAGACTGACATAATTTACCTTCACCAATGCCTTCAGCAGTGTCATCGCCTGTACCTACACTAATAAGTACCAGATCACTGGCAGTTTCTGTGTTTTCTAATTTAATTGGTGTTGTTTTGCAAAATGCTTCAACTTTGTCTTCTGGTATTGAAAAAAAGTGGTCTGTGACCCTCTCTTTCATTAGACTGAATCGATCAGAACATGATCAATGTTTCCATATCATTAAGGGGTATGTCTCTTAGATCAACACTAATCAATAAATGTACAAAATTCACACAAGGATGAAAATGCAACAGCAATAAATACAAAATCAGGGACAATTTTAATTCATTGTATCTCCAAAAAAATATCCAAAGATAGAAGCTTATAGGTTGCCCAAAGAGAGCGTGCAAAGAATAAGGAAAATGTGAGGTGATTAAAGAAGGGAAAGTTCAGATAAGGACATAAAATTATTCACAAATTTACTATACAAAGGATCGGTTCCACAGTTCACCGTCCTACAATAACCTGGCCTCGAGTATAAATTCTATACACATTTTTCAATAAAGGGAGAACATGGCTTCCAAAGATTATTTGCACATGAAAAAGTGTCACAGGATCCAGGTTTAAAGGAAGGAGCGTCGACGTTTTGACTCGTCTTAGGGCCTATAGGTAAGTTGGACCTGGGCCATGGGAGTCTTCATCAGGACTAACATAGAGGGCAACCCAAGAATATTGCTGACCCTGAAATGGAGGGAGAATACAATTCAGGCTGTTGCACTAGATTGCGACAAAATTCAATCTTGCAAAATGAGGATGTTTACCCTAAAATGGGGGACCAAGTGGCGTGTCTTCACTCGTTGTCCCAGAGTTATTATTAACTCCTAAAAAACAATAAGGTGTAGTCAGAAGCTTGGTCTCTTATCACTATTCCAAGGACCTTACTACACTTAATTCTCTACACACGCCATTACCTTATCCACGGTGTGTAACTAGACCCACTGATCACCAAGGGACTCACGTATGAGCATGCCACTTTGCCACTGGATTCAAGCAAGCCGAGCTGAAGACGGCTGGAATGCCAGAAACCGGTCCTTGGAAGCTTGTTTCCGGTCCAGGGAAGGCATGACTTGGCAGTTCGGGCTGGACTGTTCCCATGAGGCACAGGGTCAGACTGATTTGCATATAGCCATGTCTGAACTGGGGTGGCAGAGTGGGCTAAAGAACGGTGATCGATTAAACCCAGATCTTTTGACTGGGTGTGAGTGTTTGATTGGTTCAGATGCTCTGTCCATCACCACCCCCTTTTGTATCGCTTTTGGCCGCCATAAGTGTGGCAGGGTATGCTCAGACGTGAGTCCCTTGCTCACTTTGCCACTGGATTCAAGCAAGCCGGGCTGAAGACGGCTGGAATGCCAGAAACCGGTCCTCGGAAGCTTGTTTCCGGTCCAGGGAAGGCATGGCTTGGCAGTTCGGGCTGGACTGTTCCCATGAGGCACAGGGTCAGACTGATTTGCATATAGCCATGTCTGAACTGGGGTGGCAGAGTGGGCTAAAGAACGGTGATGGATTAAACCCAGATCTTTTGACTGGGTGTGAGTGTTTGATTGGTTCAGATGCTCCGTCCATCACCACCCCCTTTTGTACCGCTTTTGGCCACCATAAGTGTGGCAGGGTATGCTCAGAGGTGAGTCCCTTGCTCACTTTGCCACTGGATTCAAGCAAGCCGGGCTGAAGATGGCTGAAATGCCAGAAACCGGTCCTCGGAAGCTTGTTTCCGGTCCAGGGAAGGCATGGCTTGGCAGTTCGGGCTGGACTTTTCCCATGAGGCACAGGGTCAGACTGATTTGCATATAGCCATGTCTGAACTGGGGTGGCAGAGTGGGCTAAAGAACGGTGATGGATTAAACCCAGATCTTTTGACTGGGTGTGAGTGTTTGATTGGTTCAGATGCTCCGTCCATCACCACGCCCTTTTGTACCGCTTTTGGCCACCATAAGTGTGGCAGGGTATGCTCAGACGTGAGTGCCTTGCTCACTTTGCCACTGGATTCAAGCAAGCCGGGCTGAAGACGGCTGGAATGCCAGAAACCGGTCCTCAGAAGCTTGTTTCCGGTCCAGGGAAGACATGGCTTGGCAGTTCGGGCTGGACTGTTCCCATGAGGCACAGGGTCAGACTGATTTGCATATAGCCATGTCTGAACTGGGGTGGCAGAGTGGGCTAAAGAACGGTGATGGATTAAACCCAGATCTTTTGACTGGGTGCGAGTGTTTGATTGGTTCAGATGCTCCGTCATTCACCACCCCCTTTTGTACCACTCTCCACTACTTTGGCCATGGGGAAGAGAGATCCCAACCAGAGGAAGCTGAGCTTTGACAAAACCCCCCTCCTCGCGGCTGACGCTCCGCCTGGTTCGTCTACTGGGGCTACCGGTCCAGCGGACAAAGGGGATGCCACGGCCATGCTCGCTGCTATGTTGGGCGAAATGCGCGCGGGATTCAAAGCTCTTGATAACCGCTTTGACAGCCTCGAACAGAAAATAGCGGACATGGGAACCAAAGTGCAGGCCCATGACTGACGCCTGGACGTAGCGGAATCCAGAATATCAGACGTGGAGGATGGTGCCCCGACAACACTCAAGAGGCTAGAGCGCGTCGAAAAAATACTCAAAGACGTTGCCATTAAAAACGAGGACTTGGAAGCGCGTAGTTGACGCAACAATATACGCATAATTGGAGTGGCGGAGACGACAGTGACGGGGCGCTTCGACACTTTTGTAGAACATCTCCTCATTGAACTGTTCGGCAGAGACACCTTCACGAATGGCTTTGTGGTTGAGCGCGTGCATAGAACACTGGGGCCTAGACCTCACCCTGGACAACCCCACAACCCATTATTGCCAGAATCATGAACTTCCGTGACCGGGATGCCGCACTACGAGCTGCGCGAGAGGCGGGAGAGGTGCGGTGGCAGGCCAGCATTTTGTCCTTCTTCCCAGACTTCACGCTGATGGTCCAGGAAGCGCGTCGCAAATATTCTGGAGTCAAACCTAATCTCTGCAAACTGGGATTAAAATATGGAATGCTGTATCCGGCTAGGTTGAAGGTCGATGTGAATGGCAGATACCGCATCTTTGACTCCCCCACGGAGGCGCAGGACTTTTGTCAGAGCTATAAAAGACAGGGTTCACCGCCGGCTTCTAGCTCTGCACCACGCTCCTCGCCTCGAGAAGACTCGCAGACCAGCGTTGACCTTTTTGCTGAAATCGGCCAGGGCTGACCTCTCGTTCCTATTTGTTCCTTGGCATTGTTTATTGTATTGAATAATTGATGTGGGTACTCCATCGTATTGCTAACTTGATAGCACTTCTGTTGTCGCTCTAGTTGGGATGCCCGCTAGGCGTGGCGCTGCTACCCCCTATGGCGAATGCCTTTTTGTCTTCCTTCCCTAGGGTTTTCTTTGTTTGGATGTTACGTTGTTCCATTACATGGTTATTGTTTTTGGTATTTGTCAGTTACAGTATGTGATTATACAGGGGTTGCCTCTTTGGGGGTGCTAGGAGGCTGGGTGGTGGGGATGGGGCATTTTTTTTTGTTTTCATGTTCATTTTTTTATGTGGATAATTACGATGCAGATGAGAGTGGACTGACGGGCGCACAAATATTCGCAAATTTTTTCAGTTATGAGTTATGGCCAAGGTAGGACTGCAGTCTGGGCCGGCCAGACTAACATTAATGTCCTGGAATGTTCGTGGTTTGAACACTACAAGGAAGCGTAAGCAGGTCCTGAATTATGCATCACGACACAATGTAGATGTTCTTTTTCTACAAGAAACACACTTGGCACCGGCGGAATCATCCTCCGTTGCCAGGAGATGGGGTGCCCACAGAGTTTTCTCTAATTTTAGCAGGTATGCCAGAGGCGTTGCAATTCTTGTACACAGGCGTGTTCCTTTTGTATTGTCTAGTAGCAAGACAGATGGAGAGGGTAGATATGTGATGATCATCGGAGTGTTGATGGGGTACAAAATTGCATTAGTGGGTGTCTACGGTGTGAGAAGTTGGCCTGATATATAGTGCTCACTATTCTAGTGATCACTTTGTATCATTCCAAACGACCCTTATTGATGATTGGTTGTAAGTCAACTTAATAGACCAGCTATCCAAGTAGCATGGACAAGAGCAGTCTTTAGGCTAAACTCTAGAAGGCGTGTTAAGACAGCTGTTATACCATCACATATACCCCTTGAACACCAAGTGAAAGGACACCACACAAGTTGTTATGAAAATAAAAGGATATTTATTTATAACAAGTCTACCCTGAACTCTTTATGAGTCAGGGAGCTAAGCACACAACAAAACTCTTAAGAAAATACTTTAAGTTGCACAATTTACACAAATGCCCGAGGGGCACGAAAAACCATATACACTAAGAGTGGAATGCGAAATACTAGCAGGTAAGTAACAAGATCCAGAGGCCTCAGGATCGCTAGGACTACACTACTGAACCCTAAGGTTAGGAGCAGGAGGCCTAGGGAGATCGGGTGCAGAGTGTGCACTCTCACGCGGGATGCGGGACAAAGTCTATGGATACTAGTATTCGTAAAGTTACAGTTATCGGACGAATCCGACTAGATAGGCTGAAAACGACAAAGGATCTGGACACTTGGATAGTGAGCCTACGTTGGAGCACCGAAATGCTCAGGTTACCTAGCCCAGGGGCTGCGGCTGCATAGGGTTCAAAAGACGTCGGGAATCCTCGTTACAGTCTATGGAGCCTGAAAGAAGGAGTTGCTGGCAGGCGACCAGTGAAGAGATTCGGAGGGATCCAACCCTGGATCGATGATGGTGAAGACCTGAAAGCAGAGGGGACTCATTTCTTAATCACTAGCCAGTGATTAGGTGGGCACCAGGATGGCACCGGATGAAGTCACCTCGACCAGGTGAGTGGGCGACGCTGGGCTCTGCTGTCTCTCGGACCAGGAGGCGTTGTCGGCGACCAGGATGGAGGTGCGAGCTGTCCCACGAAGGTGTCTGCTGTCGGCGATGCTGGACCCAGGATTGGGGCAACAAACCTTGGCAAAGTCAAGCCCACGCGGTGGACTCAAGATGGCGTCTGGAGTGGACCAGGAGGGTCCGGGGTGCTCCTCTTTTGGATGGGAGCAATGGCCAGTCTGGAGCAACCAGACCAGCGATGTAGTCGTCGTGGTTCGTCGTCAGGAGGTCCACTAGCCAGCAGGCAAGTGACCGGACAACGCGGTGAGCAGCAAAGAGCAGAAGGGCCCCACGCAGATCTCGTGGATGCTGGGGGGCTGGACTTCGGTGCTGGAGCTGCTCAGGGTTAGGGCTTCTCAAACCCCAAAGCACTCACTCGAGGATCCCTCGGCGGTCGTGCTGGATAAGTGTCGTGCAGGTTCTGAAGATGGCCGGTGTAGGAAGATGGATACCTGACTATGGTTCCCCCCAACTTTTTGCCTGGTGTTTTGCTGGTTTTCCGACTTAGTTGACCTGGGACCCTGCTATTCAGGGCCCCAGGCCTACTGCTCTCTCTGTAAAATGGATTCCATGTACCTTAGGTACATATCTAATTGGTACTGGGCCACCTTATCAGACCCTGTAACTCAGGGCATAGGTGTACCCAGGGCCTACCAGGGGCTGCAGCATGTATTATGCCACCCCTGGCTGGCCATCTAAATCTGACACAACTGGCTGCACGACAGCTGGGGCAAGGTGGTGTAATCACCCTTTGCTTTAGATATAGTATACCTATATCTAACCCTACAATGGACACATATATTCCTATCAGTCACTCCTATGGCAGGCCTTATCAATCCTGAAGGCAGAGTGCTTGGAATTATGTGAGATGGTGCTCTGGCATGAGCTGAGCCCGTTTGCAGCTTGCGGAAACAAGTCCTAATAGCTGTTCCATGATAACGCGTACCATATACTCTTAAGTGCATTATAATCCTCGCGGTTATATGCCAACTTTGGTATCGCTGTATCAAAACATGTCGAGTAAGGTGTCATACGAATTGGAATACTAACCCTTCGCCAATTCTGGCGACGGGGTTAGCATTCCACCCTTCTAGAGGGACACGACATGTATGTAACTGTGAACCCCGGTTAAAGTTAACTCAAGCCTCAGCATCACAAAATGGATGCTGCCACCACAGACACAAGTCTGACCTCCTGCTGCTGGGAGTCCTTCCAGCGAGGGAGGCTTGGACAAAGGGTTTCCTGTCCGGGGCGGTGCTAGCACCATCCCAGACAGGGTTTTGTGTATCCTGGGTAGGCAGGGCTTTAGAGGAAGGTGACTGCAAGTGGCACCCCAGTGCTCACTATGCATAGGCCGGCTAGAACCAGTTCCAGGGGCACACCAGCCCCTGAGCTGGGGAAAGTCCGGCATGGGAGAGGGGTGTAACCACCCCCCTTCCTGGTCCCACCCATGGGCAGGACCTAGTCGCATGCCAGCCCCTTTTCCTAGTATAAAGATAGGAGCGGGCCCCCTTCCAAATTAGATCATCTTTGAATCCTGAAACAACTTTCTACAAAAGGAACTCAAGACTTCTTCTCAAGATTTCTCCCTTGTGACTATGGAGAAGTCACCCTGCACCCGCAGGCACCACCTAAGAACACTGCGGTTTGCTGCACGTCCTTCCTCCGGAATCCGACCGACCAGCACGACGAGACCCGGCTTCCCTGGCACCTCTGACTTCTACCTACATCATCAGCCCAGCTGAGATCCGTGGGTGTGACGAGACCTCGAGGGACCGGCCATCTTCAGAACTGCACGACGCTTATCCAGCACAACCGCCGAGGGATCCTCGAGTGAGTGCTTTGGGGTTCGAGAAGCCCTGACCCTGAGCAGCTCCAGCACCGAAGTCCAGCCCCCCAGCATCCACGAGATCTGCGTGGGGCCCTTCTGCTCTTTGCTGCTCACCGCGTTGTCCGGTTACTTGCCTGCTGGCTTGCGGCCCTCTTGACGACGCCCACCGACGACAACACCGCTAGTCTGGTTGCTCCAGACTGGCCCTTGCTCCCCTCCAACAGAGGAGCACCCCGGACCCTCCTGGTCCACCCCAGACGCCATCTTGTGTCCACCGCGTGGGCTTGCATTTGCCAATCCTGGGTCCAGCGACGTCGACAGCAGACACCTTCGTGGGACAGCTCGCACCTCCATCCTGGTCGCCGACAACGCCTCCTGGCCCGAGAGACTGCAGAGCCCAGCGTCGCCCACTCACCTGGTCGAGGTGACTCCATCCGGTGCCATCCTGGTGCCCATCTAATCACTGGCTAGTGATTCAGAACTTGGTCCCCTCTGCTTACAGGTATCCTCCATCACCGATCCAGGCTTGGATCCCTCCGAATCTCTTCACTGGTCGCCTGCCAGCAACTTCTTCTTTCAGGCTCCATAGACTGCAACGAGGATTCCCGACGTCTTTCCAGACCTATGCAGCCGCAGCCCCTGGGCTAGGTAACCTCAGCATTCCGGTGCTCCAGCATAGCCTCACTATCCAAGGGTCCAGATCCGTTTTCGTTTCAGCTCTACCTAGTCAGCTTTGTCCGATAACACTAACTTTGTAATTTCTAGCAACCATAGACTTTGTCCCGCATCCCGCGTGAGAGTGCACACTCTGCACCCGATCCCCCTAGGCCTCCTGCTAGTAATCTGAAGGTTCAGTAGTCCAGTCCTAGCGATCCTAAAGCCTATGAGAGTAGTACTTACCTGCTAGTAATTTCGCATTCCACTTTCAGAGTATATGGTTTTTCGTGCCCCTCGGGCATTTGTGTAAATTGTGCGACTTTCAGTATTTCTTTAAGAGCTTTGTATTGTGCTTAGCACCCTGTCCTCATAAAGAGTCCAGGGTTGTTGTGTTCTAAATAAATATACTTTTATTTTCATAACAACTTGTGTGGTGTCCTTTCACTTGGTGTTCAAGGGGTATATGTGATGGTATAACAGCTGGCTTAACACGCCCTCTAGAGCTTAGCCTGAAGACTGCTCGTATCCACGCTACTAGGATAGCTGGTCTATAAGGTTGACTTACAACCAATCATCAATAAGGGTTGTTTGGACTGATACAAAGTGTTCACTAGAATAGTGAACATTATATATCAGGCCAACTTCTCACAGCCGGTCCCCCGGGTCTCGTCACACCCACGAATCTCAGCTGGGCTGATGATGCAGGTAGAGGCCAGAGATGGCAGGGAATCCGGGTCTCGTCGAGCTGGGCAGTCTTGATCCGGAGGATGGACTTACAGCAAACCGCATGCGCTTAGATGGTGCCCGCTGGTGCAGGATGGCTACTCCTTAGCCACAAGGGAGAGTCTTCAGAAATGTTCAAGAGTTCTTTCGTGGAAAGTAGTCAAGATTCAGAATTATCTAATTTGGGAAGGGGGCCTGCTCCTACCTTTATCCTAAGAAAAGGGGCTGGCACGCGACTAGGTCCTGCCCATGGGTGGGACCAGGAGGGGGGTGGTTACACCCCTCTCCTTTGTCCAGTCTCTCCCCAGCTCAGGGGCTGGGGTGCCCCTGGAACTGGTTTGAGCCGGCATATGCACAGTGAGCATCGGGGTGCCACTTGCAGTCACCTTCCTCTCAGCCCTGCCTACCAGGGATACACAAAACCCTGTCTGGGATGGTGCTAGCACCGCCCCTGACAGGAAACCCTTTGTCCGAGCTCTCCTCGCTGGAAGGACTCCCAGCAGCAGGAGGTCAGACTCGTGTCTGTGGTGGCAGCATCCATTTTGTGGAGCTGAGGCTGTGTTAAGCTTTAACCGGGGTTCACAGTTACATACATGTCGTGTCCCTCTAGAAGGGAGGAATGCTAACCCCGTCACCAGAATTAGTGAGGGGTTAGTATTCCAATTCGTATGACACCTTACTCGACATGTTTTGATAAAGCGATACCAAAGTTGGCAAATAACCGCGAGGATTATAATGCACTTAAGAGTATATGGTACGCGTTATCATGGAACAGCTATTAGGACTTGGTTCCGCAAGCTGCAAACGGGCTCAGCTCATGCTAGAGCACCATCTCACATAATTCCAAGCACTCTGCCTTCAGGATTGATAAGGCCTGCCATAGGAGTGACTGATAGGAATACATGTGTCCATTTTAGGGTTAGATATAGGGATACTATATCTAAAGCAAAGGGTGATTACACCACCTTGCCCCAGCTGTCGTGCAGCCAGTTGTGTCAGATTTGGATGGCCAGCCAGGGGTGGCATAATACATGCTGCAGCCCCTGGTAGGCCCTGGGTACACCAATGCCCTGGATACCTAAGGTATACTATACAGGGACTGATAAGGTGGCCCAGTACCAATTGGTAAATGCACCTAAGGTACATGCTTGTCAATTTAGAGAGAGAACAGCTAGGCTGTGGGTCTGATTAGCAGGCCCACAGCCAGGGAAAGTCGTAAACCAGTGAAGCAAAAAGCAAAAATCTGGGGTGATCATAGGATTGCAGACCCTACTCTCCTACATGACCCCCCCCCCAAACTTTGGGACAATAAACTAACCTTGACCAGGTGAGTCTTCTTGCTCTAAGTGGAAATACCTGGAGAGCCCATCTGCATTGCCATGATCAGTGCCAGGTCTATGCTCCACTGTAAAATCCATCCCCTGTAGGGAAATGGACCACCTAAGTAGTTTGGGGTTTTCACCCTTCATCTGATTTAGCCACAAGAGGGGCTTATGGTCGGTCTGAATCTTGAAATGAGTGCCAAACAAGTATGGCCTCAGTTTCTTCAGGGCCCAAACCACAGCAAAGGCCTCCCTCTCAATAGCTGACCAATTCTTCTCTCTGGGGGTCAGCCTTCTGCTTATAAAAGCTATGGGCTGGTCATGACCATCAAAATTCAGCTGAGATAGAACAGCTCCCACACCCAACTCAGAAGCATCTCTTTGGACAATGAATGATTTGGAGTAGTCTGGACTCTTTAGGATAGGTGCTGTGCACATGGCCTGCTTTAGGTCATCGAATGCTTTTTGACAGCTTGCTGTCCACTGAACTTTCTTTGGCATCTTTTTACTTGTCAGGTCATTAAGTGGAGTCACAATTGATCCATAATTTCTGACAAATTTCCTGTAATATCCAGTCAGGCCCAAGAAAGCTCGAACCTGAGTCTGGGTGGTTGGAGGAGCCCAGTCCTTGATGGCCTGTATCTTGCTCTCCAATGGCTGAACCTGGCCTCCACCTACAAGGTGGCCCAGGTATACAACCTGTGTCTGCCCTATCTGGAACTTTGTGGCCTTGATAGTGAGACCTGCCTTCTGCAGAGCCTCTAACACTTTCCTCAGGTGGACCAGGTGATCCTCCCAGGTGGAGCTAAAAACAGCTATATCATCAAGATATGCTGCACAGAAGTCATCCAACCCAGTGAGAACTTGATTCACCAGCCTTTGGAAGGTGGCAGGTGCATTTTTCAAACCAAAGGGCATTACCACAAACTGATAATGCCCACCAGGGGTAGAAAATGCTGTCTTGGGCTTGGCCTCCTCAGCTAACCGGATTTGCCAATACCCAGCTGTCAGGTCAAATGTACTTAAGTAGTTGGCAGAAGCCAATCTGTCTATAAGTTCATCTGCTCTTGGTATTGGGTGGGCATCAGTCTTAGTGACTGCATTGAGGCCCCTGTAGTCTACGCAAAACCTCATCTCTTTCTTACCACCCTGGGTGTGAGGCTTTGGCACTAGAACTACTGGACTAGCCCAAGGGCTATCTGAGGGCTCAATGACTCCCAGCTCCAACATTTTCTGCACTTCTGTCTTGAGGCAGTCTCTGACATGATCAGGCTGTCTGTAGATTTTACTCTTAACTGGCAGGCTGTCCCCAGTGTCAACCTCATGGGTACACCAATTGGTTTGACTGGGTGTCAGAGAGAACATATGTCTAAAGGATTGAAGAACTTGTTTGCAATCCTTTTGCTGATGCTCAGAGAGGCTGCCACAAAAGACAACACCATCTACTGACCCATCATCAGGGTTCTGAGTGAGCAGGTCAGGGAGAGGGTCACTCTCCTCCTCCTGTCCCTCATCTGTGTCCATGAGCAAGCTCATGTCCTTCCTGTCGACATATGCTTTGAGCCTATTCACATGGAGCACCCTGAGGGGGCTCCTGGGAGTTCCAAGGTCCACCAGGTAGGTGACCTCTCCCTTTTGCTCAATGATTGTGTGGGGCCCAGACCATTTGTCTTTGAGTGCTGCTGGGGCCACTGGCTCCAGCACCCACACCTTCTGTCCAGGCTTGTACACAGTCAGGACAGCCTTTTGGTCATGCCAAGCTTTTTGTAATTCTTGGCTGGCCTCAAGGTTTTTAGATGCCTTTTCCATGTACTCAGCCATCCTGGAGCGGAGACCAAGTACATAGTCCACTATGTTGGTTGCAGGCTTTTTGAGAGGTCTCTCCCATCCTTCCTTCACCAAACACCGGGGTCCTCTTACAGGATGCCCATACAGAAGTTCAAAAGGGCTGTAGCCAACCCCCTTCTGTGGGACCTCTCTGTAAGCAAACAAGAGGCAGGGTATCAGGACATCCCATCTACGCCTGAGCTTTTCAGGTAGTCCATGAATCATCCCTTTTAGGGTCCTGTTGAATCTCTCAACAAGCCCATTGCACTGTGGGTGATAGGGTGTGGTGAACTTGTAGTTGACAACACATTCCTTCCACATAGCAGTCAGATATCCTGACATGAAGTTTGCACCTCTGTCAGAGACAACCTCCTTAGGGAAGCCCACTCTGGAGAATACTCCAACTAGGGCTCTTGCCACAACAGGTGCTGTAGTGGTCCTAAGGGGAATAGCTTCAGGATACCTGGTGGCATGGTCCACCACCACCAGTATAAACTTGTGCCCTGATGCTGTCTGGGGTTCCATTGGACCAACAATGTCAATCCCCACTCTCTCAAAGGGTACCCCCACCACAGGTAGTGGTATGAGGGGGGCCTTTGTTGTGCCACCTGACTTACCACTGGCTTGGCAAGTGACACAGGAGCGACAAAACTCTTTGGCATCTTCATTCATGTGAGGCCAGTGAAAGTGTGAGACAAGTCTGTCCCAAGTCTTTGTCTGGCCTAAGTGTCCTGCAAGGGGAATCTCATGGGCCAAGGTGAGAAGGAAACCTCTATGAGACAAGGGGATGACCAGCCTCCTGGTTGCACCAGGTTTGGGGTCTCTTGACTCAGAGTACAGGAGTCCATCTTCCCAGTATACTCTGTGGGCACCTGTGGCGTTCCCTGCAGCCTCAGCAGCAGCCTGCTGTCTGAGGGGTTCAAGTGAAGGGCAGTCTAACTGTGCCTTCCCCAGGTCTTCCCTGGAGGGTCCCCCTGAGCCCAGAAACTCAACCTGATCAGGTTCAAGTTCTTTAGGCTCAGTTTCCCTCAGTTCTTTAAGGTCAGCCTCCTCTGAGACTTGATCCACAACCTGGGGCAAGGGGGAAGGCAATGCCTTTACCCTACTGCTCCTCTTCTTGGAAGGTGTCTGGTCCATTGTTCCAGGATCCAGCACCTGTTCAGTGGGGCATCTTTTGGCCTGTGACCTAGTCACAGCAAGGACATGTGCTGGCAAGCCTAACATTTCCATATGAGTCCTCTGCTCCACTTCTGACCATAGTGATGTTTCCAAATCATTGCCCAACAAACATTCTACTGGGAGGTCTGAACTAACCACAACTTTCTTTTGGCCACTTACCCCTCCCCAGGAGAAATCAACAATTGCCATACTATGGTGGGTAGTGACATTGCTGGCATTGGTCACTAGGTACTCTGGACCTAGCATGATCTGTCCAGGGTCCACAAAGCTAGGTGTCACCATTGTGACACTGGCACAAGTGTCCCTGTAGGCCTGAGCCACTTTTCCATTAATTAAAGGTGTCTGCCTGTATTTGCCTAAAGTATTGGGACTGACATCAGGGGATATATCCACATCCCCTGTACAGACAAGGACAGCCTGAGTGAGTGTGCCAACTAAGTTGTCATACCCCTCAGATCCCAAGGTTAACCCAACTAATCCCTTGGGAGGTGCACTACCACTACTGACGGTACTAGGGGGTGCAGGTGCCTTAGGGGCTGTAGTGGTAGGAGTTTGCCCTCCTTTCTTGGTGCACTCACTAAACCAGTGAGTCTTACTTTTACAGTATTGGCACCACCTTTTTGACTGGCCTTCTTGAGTCTTCTTTTTCTGCTGTGAAGCCTGACCCCCACCCTCTTTGGTTTGTTGGGGACCTGTCGAAGACTTCTGGTTATTTTGTTCACTTTTGTTATTACCCTTTTGGTCTGCTTTCTTCTGACCACCCTGGTTCTGAGCCTGGTTCTGCTTGACCCTTGTTCTGACCCATCTGTCTGCCTTCTTTCCCAATTCTTGGGGAGAGGTCAGATCTGAGTCAACAAGGTGCTGATGCAACAACTGGTTCTGACAGTTATTTAAAATCTGTTCTCTCATGATCAGATTGTACAACCCTGTGTAATCAGTAACTTTGCTACCCAGCAACCAGCCTTCCAAAGCCTTAGTGGCACAATCGACAAAGTCAGCCCAATCCTGAGACTGAATTTTCTGGGTGTCCCTGAACTCCTACATGACCCCCCCCAAACTTTGGGACAATAAACTAACCTTGACCAGGTGAGTCTTCTTGCTCTAAGTGGAAATACCTGCAGAGCCCATCTGCATTGCCATGATCAGTGCCAGGTCTATGCTCCACTGTAAAATCCATCCCCTGTAGGGAAATGGACCACCTAAGTAGTTTGGGGTTTTCACCCTTCATCTGATTTAGCCACAAGAGGGGCTTATGGTCGGTCTGAATCTTGAAATGAGTGCCAAACAAGTATGGCCTCAGTTTCTTCAGGGCCCAAACCACAGCAAAGGCCTCCCTCTCAATAGCTGACCAATTCTTCTCTCTGGGGGTCAGCCTTCTGCTTATAAAAGCTATGGGCTGGTCATGACCATCAAAATTCAGCTGAGATAGAACAGCTCCCACACCCAACTCAGAAGCATCTCTTTGGACAATGAATGATTTGGAGTAGTCTGGACTCTTTAGGATAGGTGCTGTGCACATGGCCTGCTTTAGGTCATCGAATGCTTTTTGACAGCTTGCTGTCCACTGAACTTTCTTTGGCATCTTTTTACTTGTCAGGTCATTAAGTAGAGTCACAATTGATCCATAATTTCTGACAAATTTCCTGTAATATCCAGTCAGGCCCAAGAAAGCTCGAACCTGAGTCTGGGTGGTTGGAGGAGCCCAGTCCTTGATGGCCTGTATCTTGCTCTCCAATGGCTGAACCTGGCCTCCACCTACAAGGTGGCCCAGGTATACAACCTGTGTCTGCCCTATCTGGCACTTTGTGGCCTTGATAGTGAGACCTGCCTTCTGCAGAGCCTCTAACACTTTCCTCAGGTGGACCAGGTGATCCTCCCAGGTGGAGCTAAAGACAGCTATATCATCAAGATATGCTGCACAGAAGTCATCCAACCCAGTGAGAACTTGATTCACCAGCCTTTGGAAGGTGGCAGGTGCATTTTTCAAACCAAAGGGCATTACCACAAACTGATAATGCCCACCAGGGGTAGAAAATGCTGTCTTGGGCTTGGCCTCCTCAGCTAACCGGATTTGCCAATACCCAGCTGTCAGGTCAAATGTACTTAAATAGTTGGCAGAAGCCAATCTGTCTATAAGTTCATCTGCTCTTGGTATTGGGTGGGCATCAGTCTTAGTGACTGCATTGAGGCCCCTGTAGTCTACTCAAAACCTCATCTCTTTCTTACCACCCTGGGTGTGAGGCTTTGGCACTAGAACTACTGGACTAGCCCAAGGGCTATCTGAGGGCTCAATGACTCCCAGCTCCAACATTTTCTGCACTTCTGTCTTGATGCAGTCTCTGGCATGATCAGGCTGTCTGTAGATTTTACTCTTAACTGGCAGGCTGTCCCCAGTGTCAACCTCAGGGGTACACCAATTGGTTTGACTGGGTGTCAGAGAGAACATATGTCTAAAGGATTGAAGAACTTGTTTGCAATCCTTTTGCTGATGCTCAGAGAGGCTGCCACAAAAGACAACACCATCTACTGACCCATCATCAGGGTTCTGAGTGAGCAGGTCTGGGAGAGGGTCACTCTCCTCCTCCTGTCCCTCATCTGTGTCCATGAGCAAGCTCATGTCCTTCCTGTCGACATATGCTTTGAGCCTATTCACATGGAGCACCCTGAGGGGGCTCCTGGGAGTTCCAAGGTCCACCAGGTAGGTGACCTCTCCCTTTTGCTCAATGATTGTGTGGGGCCCAGACCATTTGTCTTTGAGTGCTGCTGGGGCCACTGGCACTGACATCAGGGGATATATCCACATCCCCTGTACAGACAAGGACAGCCTGAGTGAGTGTGCCAACTAAGTTGTCATACCCCTCAGATCCCAAGGTTAACCCAACTAATCCCTTGGGAGGTGCACTACCACTACTGACGGTACTAGGGGGTGCAGGTGCCTTAGGGGCTGTAGTGGTAGGAGTTTGCCCTCCTTTCTTGGTGCACTCACTAAACCAGTGAGTCTTACTTTTACAGTATTGGCACCACCTTTTTGACTGGCCTTCTTGAGTCTTCTTTTTCTGCTGTGAAGCCTGACCCCCACCCTCTTTGGTTTGTTGGGGACCTGTCGAAGACTTCTGGTCATTTTGTTCACTTTTGTTATTACCCTTTTGGTCTGCTTTCTTCTGACCACCCTGGTTCTGAGCCTGGTTCTGCTTGACCCTTGTTCTGACCCATCTGTCTGCCTTCTTTCCCAATTCTTGGGGAGAGGTCAGATCTGAGTCAACAAGGTGCTGATGCAACAACTGGTTCTGACAGTTATTTAAAATCTGTTCTCTCATGATCAGATTGTACAACCCTGTGTAATCAGTAACTTTGCTACCCAGCAACCAGCCTTCCAAAGCCTTAGTGGCACAATCGACAAAGTCAGCCCAATCCTGAGACTGAATTTTCTGGGTGTCCCTGAACAGCAACCTGTACTGCTCAGTTGTTAAGCCAAACCCATCAATCAGTGTATTTTTCAGGACTTGGTAATTGTTAGCATCCTCAGCTCTAGTAGTGAGGAGCTTATCTCTACCTTTGCCTTCAAAGGAGAGCCACAGTATAGCTGCCCACTGACTTGGGGGGACGCACTGGACAGTGCAGGCCCTCTCCAAAGCAGTCATCCATTTGTGGATGTCATCCCCTTGTTTAAAGGGGGGCACTATCTTACTCAGGTGTCTAGTGTCTAAACTCCTGTCCTTTTCTCTAGGTAAAATGCTGCCACCAGTGGGTTCTGACCCACACAATTTCAGCTCTCTGGCAAAGGCAAGTCTCTCTTTGGCAAGGGCAATTTCTTCCCTCTCAATCCTCAGATTGACTTCCCTCATCTTAGCTTCATGCTCTCTTCTCTGAGGGGATGTCATCCCTCTGTGAGAAGAGGCCTGAGAGCCATTGGTACGAATGGATCTGTTAGAGCCTCTGGAGAGAGACCTAACTCGTCCATTCCCAATGTTAAGCCTGCCTGAGAGTGGGCCTGGGGGTCCCCAGTTCCATTCTCATGCCTGCTTAAGTTGGTCCTGGTGAGTATACTGACTTCTACCTGACCCTTGTCTGCCTCATCCCCTGACAACTCCTGATCTTCTTCCTCCTCATCACTCTCGGTTCTAATGGCGTTGAGGTCAGGGTCCCCAAGGGTTCCCTCTAAGGGGGGCATATTCCCATCTGGATTAGAAGGGCCTGTGTTAGAAGCTCTTCTGGCATCATAAGTCTCTAAGAGACCTATCAGAAAGGGAATGGTAGGGTTAGAACCCTGTTTTAGTTTCCTGGAGGTACACACTTGTCTCATCTCCTGGAATAATAATAGCTGCATATCTGGAAGGGACCTGTGGAGGGTCCTCAACCACAAGAGGGGTCTCTGTAGACTCTCCGTGGTTAGACATGCTTCTAGTGTGGTGTAAGTGATGCACCTACCTACACTATTTGTTTGCCTACTGATCCCTTGCTAGAGTTGTAGTCAGGGTGTGCTAAGCCCTGTTACACTACAACAGCTGGTTCAGTAGAACTCAGAGTATTCTAAGCTAAGTTATATGTACCTTGGTACTTATGTTATCTTTCAAATGATATTCTTAGGATACGTGTGGTAAAACAACAGCAAGCTCAAATCCCAACCGCTGCTCACCAATGTGAGAAGTTGGCCTGATATATAGTGCTCACTATTCTAGTGATCACTTTGTATTATTCCAAACGACCCTTATTGATGATTGGTTGTAAGTCAACCTTATAGACCAGCTATCCTAGTAGCATGGACAAGAGCAGTCTTTAGGCTAAACTCTAGAGGGCGTGTTAAGCCAGCTGTTATACCATCACATATACCCCTTGAACACCAAGTGAAAGGACACCACACAAGTTGTTATGAAAATAAAAGGATATTTATTTATAACAAGTCTACCCTGAACTCGTTATGAGTCAGGGAGCTAAGCACACAACAAAACTCTTAAGAAAATACTTTAAGTTGCACAATTTACACAAATGCCCGAGGGGCACGAAAAACTATATACACTAAAAGTGGAATGCGAAATACTAGCAGGTAAGTAACAAGATCCAGAGGCCTCAGGATCGCTAGGACTACACTACTGAACCCTAAGGTTAGGAGCAGGAGGCCTAGGGAGATCGGGTGCAGAGTGTGCACTCTCACGCGGGATGCGGGACAAAGTCTATGGATACTAGTATTCGTAAAGTTACAGTTATCGGACGAATCCGACTAGATAGGCTGAAAACGACAAAGGATCTGGACACTTGGATAGTGAACCTACGTTGGAGCACCGAAATGCTCAGGTTACCTAGCCCAGGGGCTGCGGCTGCATAGGGTTCAAAAGGCGTCGGGAATCCTCGTTACAGTCTATGGAGCCTGAAAGAAGGAGTTGCTGGCAGGCGACCAGTGAAGAGATTCGGAGGGATCCAAGCCTGGATCGATGATGGTGAAGACCTGAAAGCAGAGGGGACTCAGTTCTTAATCACTAGCCAGTGATTAGGTGGGCACCAGGATGGCACCGGATGAAGTCACCTCGACCAGGTGAGTGGGCGACGCTGGGCTCTGCTGTCTCTCGGACCAGGAGGCGTTGTCGGCGACCAGGATGGAGGTGCGAGCTGTCCCACGAAGGTGTCTGCTGTCGGCGATGCTGGACCCAGGATTGGGGCAACAAACCTTGGCAAAGTCAAGCCCACGCGGTGGACTCAAGATGGCGTCTGGAGTGGACCAGGAGGGTCCGGGGTGCTCCTCTTTTGGATGGGAGCAAGGGCCAGTCTGGAGCAACCAGACCAGCGATGTAGTCATCGTGGTTCGTCGTCAGGAGGGCCACTAGCCAGCAGGCAAGTGACCAGACAACGTGGTGAGCAGCAAAGAGCAGAAGGGCCCCACGCAGATCTTGTGGATGCTGGGGGGCTGGACTTCGGTGCTGGAGCTGCTCAGGGTTAGGGCTTCTCAAACCCCAAAGCACTCACTCGAGGATCCCTCGGCGGTCGTGCTGGATAAGCGTTGTGCAGGTTCTGAAGATGGCCGGTCCCTCGGGTCTCGTCACACCCACGAATCTCAGCTGGGCTGATGATGCAGGTAGAGGTCAGAGATGGCAGGGAATCCGGGTCTCGTCGAGCTGGGCAGTCTTGATCCGGAGGATGGACTTACAGCAAACCGCATGCGCTTAGATGGTGCCCGCTGGTGCAGGGTGGCTACTCCTTAGCCACAAGGGAGAGTCTTCAGAAATGTTCAAGAGTTCTTTCGTGGAAAGTAGTCAAGATTCAGAATTATCTAATTTGGGAAGGGGGCCTGCTCCTACCTTTATCCCAAGAAAAGGGGCTGGCACGCGACTAGGTCCTGCCCATGGGTGGGACCAGGAGGGGGGTGGTTACACCCCTCTCCTTTGTCCAGTCTCTCCCCAGCTCAGGGGCTGGGGTGCCCCTGGAACTGGTTTGAGCTGGCATGTGCACAGTGAGCACCGGGGTACCACTTGCAGTCACCTTCCTCTCAGCCCTGCCTACCTGGGATACACAAAACCCTGTCTGGGATGGTGCTAGCACCGCCCCTGAGAGGAAACCCTTTGTCCGAGCACTCCTCGCTGGAAGGACTCCCAGCAGCAGGAGGTCAGACTCGTGTCTGTGGTGGCAGCATCCATTTTGTGGAGCTGAGGCTGTGTTAAGCTTTAACCGGGGTTCACAGTTACATACATGTCGTGTCCCTCTAGAAGGGTGGAATGCTAACCCCGTCGCCAGAATTGGTGAGGGGTTAGTATTCCAATTCAAATGACACCTTACTCGACATGTTTTGATAAAGCGATACCAAAGTTGGCAAATAACCGCGGGGATTATAATGCACTTAAGAGTATATGGTACGCGTTATCATGGAACAGCTATTAGGACTTGGTTCCGCAAGCTGCAAACGGGCTCAG
This sequence comes from Lissotriton vulgaris, assembly GCF_964263255.1. Taxonomy (NCBI): domain Eukaryota; kingdom Metazoa; phylum Chordata; class Amphibia; order Caudata; family Salamandridae; genus Lissotriton; species Lissotriton vulgaris. The sequence goes on along the minus strand of NC_141693.1, from coordinate 1,346,438,364 downwards.
CTCATGCTAGAGCACCATCTCACATAATTCCAAGCACTCTGCCTTCAGGATTGATAAGGCCTGCCATTGGAGTGACTGATAGGAATACATGTGTCCATTTTAGGGTTAGATATAGGGATACTATATCTAAAGCAAAGGGTGATTACACCACCTTGCCCCAGCTGTCGTGCAGCCAGTTGTGTCAGATTTGGATGGCCAGCCAGGGGTGGCATAATACATGCTGCAGCCCCTGGTAGGCCCTGGGTACACCTATGCCCTGGATACCTAAGGTATACTATACAGGTACTGATAAGGTGGCCCAGTACCAATTGGTAAATGCACCTAAGGTACATGCTTGTCAATTTAGAGAGAGAACAGCTAGGCTGTGGGTCTGATTAGCAGGCCCACAGCCAGGGAAAGTCGTAAACCAGTGAAGCAAAAAGCAGAAATCTGGGGTGATCATAGGATTGCAGACCCTACTCTCCTACATACGGTCCCAACATAGACTCCCCCGCTTTTTTCCAGGCCCTTCATGAGACACTGCTTCGCTCTGACATAGACTTATTAGTGATAGGCGGAGACTTTAATTTGCTAATGAATCCTGTCAGGGACAGTACTTTTCCTTCCCCGGATTGCAAGGCCCGGGGCCGCTCAGTGCTTGCAGACATTTGTTCTCATTTTTCCCTAATAGACATAGAGGCCCGACTGCACCCACACTCACCCGATTATACGCATCATTCCGGGTTCCACAACACTAGCACTAGGATAGATTACTGGCTCCTTTCCCCAGGAGTCGCTGGATGGGTGGAAGGCCTTTCCACCCTTCCGCGCACTTTATCGGACCACTCCCCCATTGTGTTAACTTTGCAAATTCCCATACTGGGTGGTTACGAGAGGCAGTGGCGGTTTCCTGGTAGGGCTCTGTCGGACCCGGTCTTCAAAGAGGAGATCCGCAGCGCTATCGACGACTATTTTGACATTAACACAGGCTCTGTGGAATTATGGGCCACGTTATGGGAGGGATTCAAGGCCACCATTCGCGGGGTGTGTATTGCTAAACATGTAGGAGCTCTTCGTGAGATTCGTTTCACCTTAACCCGTATTGAGAACGACATCTCAATGATAGAGAAAGACATACTTACTGACCCATCTGAGGCTAGGAAGGCTAAACGGCTGTAATTACTGTTAGAATTCTGGGAAAATGCAGACAGGGAGCTGATGTTTTTGAGCAAGCACTATACGGCGCGTCAGTATGGAGATGGGGATAGACCGGGCAAATTGTTAGCGCAACTGCTCCGTCCTCCTCCCCAGGCGTCCTACATCACTGATATAGTTGACACGCAGGGCACAAGATACCAATCCACTCCCGACGTATGCACCACCTTTTTGTCATACTACAAGGCGCTTTACACATCCACACTTTCAGAGGGGCAACGTGACCCCGGCCCTTATTTGAATGAGATCGCCATGGTATATCTCGAAAAATACATGCAGGATTTCCTTGCCATGCCCATCACTCCTGATTCTATAGTTGAAGCCATTGATGCATTGAAGGGCTCCTCGGCGCCGGGCCTTGACGGTTTCTCAGCCGATTTTTATAAAGAATATAAAGAAGAGCTTGTTCCACGGCTAGTCGAGGTATTGTCAGGATCTGAATCCCGGACCTTGGCGCCTGCCTAGTGTGAGGGACTACATGTCCCAGAAGTCCCGGCGACAGGGAGGCGGGAGCTACATATTCGAACTGAACCCGGAAGTCGGGTTGTATCGGATTCTGAGTGTAGAGTGAACTAGCGGTGCGGCTGCCCGTTAGTCGAGGGGCTTTCCGTGGTGCTTCGCTGGGTTTTCGCGCGAAGACACGGATTGCTAATTGACCCAGCTGGGTCGGAACCATTGCCTACTTTGGGAAACGAAGTGCGGGGGCGTTTTCCCCGCTGGAGTGGAGTGGTGTGGTGCTTCTCCGGGACTGTTCGGGCGAAGACACAACCACCTTCGGAGTTGAGATTCCAGGTTGGAGGAGGCGGGTCGGCTGGCTCGCGCGGTGGCGCTGTGGTGCTTCGCTGAAGTGGAAGCGAAGACACGGACGCCGGTCAGTGTTTTCTTTTTTGTAAGACTTGGAGAAGTAAGGCTGAGGAAGCCTTTTGGCGAGCAACGCTTCGAGGACAAGGAGAGGAGCCGGTGGCGGTCATCAGGGAGCCCAGTGACTCTGTAGACTCCATTTGCGGTTGGCGGTAGGCAACAAAACTCCCATTACCTTCTGAGCCTCTTGGTTTAGGTTTTTTGTTTACTTGTTTGTTTCGGGCTCTGGCGCATTAACCTTGTATTCCAGCTCTTGCTTCTGTGACGTAACAGGAGGAGAGTATTTGTGACCCTTATTTTAATCTTGTTGTTAGAACCGGTGAAGGGCTGATCCTGGATTGCTTCTGAGTATATTCGGGGTGTGTGACTATGGTATGTAACAGAAGGGGAGAGGTCCATAAGCATAGAAATCTATGATAGGAGTGCAGGAAGGGAATAACTTGTGCTTGTGTCATTGTAGATATCTCTTAGGGGGTACACGCACGAGAAGAGCGTCAGGTGAACGCGTTGGTTGTTCTGCCCCGGTACTATTAACAAGGTACGAATATCGTCTCATTAGAGCAGTCTCCATTGAGAGGGGTTCTAGATTGATAGTAACGATTCTTCCTTTGTTTTTCAGGTTGATACCTTTTCGGCCGTGCCATCCCGGCCTTAAACATTTTTCCCTCGCCAGACCACCTCTAAACTCGGGGTACAAGGTGAACCGAGTTTGGGGAGGTCTGGAGGTGGACCCTTTGAGCATCACCCGGATCCCGAAGAGCTGGGCATAACCTGACAAGTATGCGCTGAGGTACTCGAGTCCGGCGTTCTGTCACCCACGCTCAGAGAAGCGGTTATTGTTCTTCTTCCCAAACCAGGTTGTGATCCCTCCATATGTGACTCTTATAGACCCCTTTCACTACTAAATTTAGACTACAAGATTTTGGCTAAAGTTCTCGCGATCCGTCTATCGCTACTAATGGAGTCCATTATTTCACCGGCTCAGTCTGGATTCGTTCCGCACAGGTCCACTTCTTTAAATCTGAGGACACTGTTCTCTGTGTTGCACAGGATGGACCCCTCTATCCCAGCCGCTGCAGTGTTTTTGGACGCTGAGAAAGCGTTCAACACACTGGAGTGGCCCTTTTTTTTATCAATCATGAGGCGAATGGGCATGCATAAGATGTTTGTGACTACAGTCGAATTACTGTATGCTTCCCCTACAGCCCGGCTACGTTTAAACGGCACCATCTCGGAAAATTTTACACTCTCGCGTGGAACGCGACAGGGATGCCCCCTATCCCCTCTGCTGTTCATCCTAACAATGGACCCTCTAGTCCGCCATTTTCAAGAGAAGCACCTCCATAGAGGGCTTCAGTTTCGCACCGGGCTTCTCCTCATTTCTTCATTTGCAGACAGCACGATTTTGTATGTACGGACGCCTCAGACCAATCTGGAGCCTCTGCTTTTGGAGATAACCCGTTCTGGAGAGTACTCAGGCCTTCGCATAAACTGGCACAAATCTGTCATTCTTCCGCTTACCCCCTCTACCTCACACTGGAACTGTCCTTTTCCTCTTGAGTGGAACACAGATTCGGTGCGATATTTGGGAATTCGTGTCCACCTTGACACGGTGTCCATTATTCGCTTGAACTACGGGAATGCCCTGGACTTCTTAGAAGATCACCTGGAGCGAAATATTCGCCTCCCCTTATCCATGGCTGGCCGGATCGCCATAATCAAAATGATCGTACTTCCTCGGTTTTTGTATCTCTTCAACAATATTCAGATTCCCCTCACCAAGATTTTCTTCTCGCAACTTCGTTCCTTGTTGTTGCGTTTAGTATGGGGTGGTAAAAATCCGCGAGTGTCCTGGCGAACCTTAACGCTTCCTTATGAAAGAGGTGGCTTCGGTGTGCCCGACTTTTTTCTTTACTACTTGGTTGCACAATGCTCGTACTCCTATTCCTGGTTTCATCCGGACGCTAGGATTTTATATTTGAAGCCTGAGGCTGACCTGGTGTTGCCTGTACCCCTTAATTCCATTCTCCCCAGAGGGATTCCCCGGGATCCGCAAGACATACAGACAGTTTCCACCACATGCTGGGCTTGGGAAAAGCTGCGCAGGCTACTTCAGATTGAGACATTATATTCCTCCGCCCTTCCGTTGCCCAATGCACATTGGCTCCCCATCACTGGCGAGTCTGTGGTACAGCGCACGTAATCCAAATATCAAATACACACGATTGGGGGCCTGTTTCCAGAAGGACATGTTTTCTCCGTGACTGAGGAGCGTTTTGCTGACCGATCATTTATGGACTCTTTCATACTGTCCAGACTGACCAGACTTCGGTCCATGCTTCGTGCCAGGTTTCCCACATTTCCACTTCCCCCCGATGACGCCGCAATCCTCACATTCATAATACAGAGTCAGACTGGTTCACATGTAGTTATACATCCTATGCCCTCCTCGGACACTGCAGTGCGCGCCGCGTGGGAGATAGACCTAGGCAACCCAATAACTGATGACCAGTGGGCGGCGTGCTGCGCAGCCACTAGGGACGTCTCCATTAATAGTAGACACAAGCTCATACACTTTAAGTTTTTGAGACGGATGTATCATACCCCTGCCCTTGCTCACAAGATTGACTCTGACAGGCCTCATTGCTTCCCTAAATGCAAAGCCCCACAAGCTGATTTCGCCCATCTTTCCTGGACATGCCCTCTTTTACATGATTATTGGATGCAGGTGCATCGTGTTTTAGGTGACATATTGGACTTGGAGTTGACACCCATCCCTGAGATAGCACTATTGGGCTATGTCGCAAATTTCTCACGTTCCACCCGCAAGCTGGCAGCCATTGGCTTTCTATTGGCAAAGAGAGAGATTGCGCTGCTCTGGTGCTCTAGACGCGTTCCCAGCTCTCATGCTTGGCTTCGCAGCATTGCCTACTGCAATGTCAATAGTATAGAATACTCCACACAGATCCCGACTGCGTCCCGACCGGTTGATATATGGGGACCATATCGTACATATATTGCGAAACTTACCCAGGAATGACAGTCTCAGTCGATGAGCTCCATTGTTCCGGAGGGGGTGGGCTAGGTACACATGCAAGGCGGCGCAGTGGTCACCCACACCTCGACTCATGCATCACACATATTGGAATTGAATACTAGACTTCAAGTATTGTAGACACCACCGGTTGAATCGGAGTTTAGTGGGAGGATCTGGAATGCGATGTATGCTTCTAAACAGCTCCATATCCTTACATAAGTGTTCATCACGAACAGGCTTGACTCACGATGTAATGTTATTTACCCTTAACCTGTGAACGGATTAATCTTATGGTATTTGATGTGCTGATCGAACTGCTCTCTCTCCCACACAAGCTTCTGCATATGTTTTGTTTGTTTATCATTTGTCTCTTTGCATTGTATTCTCCCTACATTGGTTCATTTAAAAAATACAAAAATGAGATGTATCATATATGATGTCAGAGATCCCTCTGCACGGCTATTTACTTTGCATGTTGTGCTCCGAATGTTTCTCAACATACATCTGCTCGATTCTTTTGTATATCAGAGTGGATCTATTACCGGTTCAATAAAAAGAGATTTTAAAAAAATATATATATATTGTCCCTGTATCTTGGCAAGGTATTACAGTGCAACCGAACTATAAAAGTGGGCAAGTTGACAACCCTGACAATTATCAGTTCATTGCCCTATCTGATGTTGACGCTAAGGTTTTTGCCTCCCATCTACTGATTGATCTGGAAGACTGGGCAGTACAACAAAATAAACTTCCAATCAATCAAACAGGCGAATCTACTATTACCAACCTGCTGGCCCTTACTTTATTAGCGGAACAGGCAGTTTAAAAAAAAACAAATCTATATTTTTTTTATAGATTTAAAAGCAGCTTTTGATTCAGTTCCTAGATCTTTACTATGGAAAAAACTGGTAGGTTGAGCCATTCCATGAAAATTGCTAGATGTTATTATACTCTTCTATACCAACGCTTGAGTCCAGATCAAGCTTAGTGGTATTTTATCACAAAGAATTAAAACTTATAATGGTCTTAAGCAAGGTTGCGTTCTTGCTCCTTTCCTTTTTAATCCATTTTTGTCAGATCTACTTCAGCACCTAGAGTCAGTTAACGCCCAGCCTCCAAAAATAGGTGAGGAACATCTTAATTATTTACAATACGCAGATAATACTATCTTGCTGAGTCAAACCCCTATAGGCCTACATAGATTGATTAATGTATTTGATGATTATATCTTAAAGAAAGGCCTGGAATTGAATGTTAAGAAAACCAAAATCCTGAAAATCATCTGGTAAAATCTAAGATCGATTCATGGAGGGCCAGAGGAGGGCCAATTGAAGACATATACATATTAGGGTATTTTATTTGACAATAGAGTCTTGTTTAAAAGTACTTTTAAAGATTTAAGGGCAACATCTGCATCCTTAATTTATGCCTTTAATGTTTACATAAAACTTTGAGATGCCAATCATATGATCATCTCCTCAAAGTTATGAGAGCAAAGCTACAGCCAACAATCACATATGGCTTGCCTATTACTAGGAGGAAATATGCAAAACTACTGGACCTATTAATAATTAAGGCCTATAAATCAATCTTTGGAATTACTAGGTCAATTGGCCAAGCAGAAATCAGAGTTTGGCCAACAAAGACAGTGTATGGTTTAGCAAGGGTCTTTTTTAAAATGCATGTATTCTTTGTTTACATCTGACCCTGTTTGCCTAGCAAATATATGTTGGCATGAAATAATTAATTCTGCCTATACAGCTACTTGGCGATCTTGTATCTCAATATGACTCTAGAGTTTTGATCTGCAGATAGGGCTCACTAAACTGACAATGGTCAGTTTTAAACAAATCTTAAAAAAACAAATGAAAATTAACTCATTTAATGACGACAAAATAGCCTTAGCGGCTAAAACTCATTTATGGACTGTTATTAATTCAGCCTTATTAGAACGCCCATTTTTCAGCCCAAATGAAAGAAACATTTCTGAAAATAAGATTGAGCATAAACTCAACCAAGGAGGGTACGCCAACCTGGATTCAGCAATGGCCAAATACTAAATGTAGACTGTGTGGGTGGCCACATGAAACTTTATTACACATAGTATGCGCGTGCCCTAAATTGCTTAAAATACACTGCACACTTTTAAAACCTTTATTCCTTAAGGCAGGGGTAAGATCAGCCCGCTGGACCCTTATCTTATGTCTATCGGGCGAGTCCATTCCATTGCTATGTCAACTGATACATTTTTTAGCTAATGCTGACAAATTATTGGTTCTCGCTACCTAAGGGTTGTCTTACGGAACTACGAATCACATTGGCTGTTTTAAGGTTGCTGACATCTTGAACGATTTAGTGTCCAAATGACCACAGTAATTAGGCCCTAGAGGAAATATGTAAAAAAATGTATGCAATTTTACTGCTCATTTGCACAATGGAACCTATGGCTTAAAATTCTAGACTTAAGGCAATTTCAGAGAACAGGTTTTAATCATACAGCGACACCTTATTGCTCATTTGCACATTGGCACGTAATGATTTAGTGTGTGCACATTAGCTCTTTATTGCATATTTGCACAATATAATATAATGTTAATTGTTTTTATTGTATATATCTGGGAATGTAATGATAATATGTTATCAGTTTTAAGAATATATTGTATTTGTTTAAAAGAGATGTTTATATGTTGTATTAGTGTAGTATTACGACATGAAAGTATAATATCATACTTTTTGTTACATATTGTTTAAAGAAACTGAGAATTTTGCTTCTTTTGTCGTTTTTTTAATTTTCTTTAGTTGCAATGATTTTTGTTAATAAAGAATCAATACACACTGACATTGACTTGTAACTGGTACTCAGTGGCTTAGTGTGCTCCACATCTGTAGAATAACAATGACATACCTACTCTTTAGATCCTAATGCTAGAGCTTGACAGGCCTGTATACTGGGCTTAGTCCATGTATCAGCAGTCACATTGGAGTACCTGCCTAAACACCACAGTGTTTTGCTTTCCCTGGAATTTTGTGATCATGGTGTGAGTGAGGTGCTTATTGTTTTCATCTCGTTAGCTCAAGTGAATGCCTGTAAGGAGCCAAACATGTGACTGCTTAGCTAGCTAAACAGTCATTGTACCTCGGCACTCTGATATTAGTTTTGCATAGAAGCAAGTGCTTTTAAGGGAGATAGTTCCCTGTCCTGACCTTCTTATGGAGTCACAACTAGTAATGATCAAAATACACATCCAATATTTAACTGTATATAGAGAACATCCAAAACATGAGATATCTTTGCTGTTTTAATTTCATATTTTGCACAATTATTGTCTATACAATGTCATATTTTTGATACATGTTACAAAACTCGTTGTTAGGGGTTCTTCTGTACATATATCCCAGAGAAAAACACAACAGGCAACCGAAACGTGTTTCGTTACTGGAATGTAACTTCCTCAAGGCTTTTATTGTTTCCTCGTTAAGATATGTCATGTGCAGCTTTCAAAATTTCTCAAAGATGTAGGATTGATGAGCCTGGATTTAAACGTTGAGTTGCCTCTCAATCCTATTGGTCAACTTGCTATTCACCAAACATTACAGAAGTGTGATCCTTATCCAACGGTTTCGCTTAGCTGTTTGTAATGTATTTGTCCACAGCCAGTTAGCGAGAGGTCCAAAACAAGATTAGATGGACCTGTGACGGCGTACGAGAAATAGTTCTCCAGTATCAAAATTTCTGTCAATTCAATGTGCGAATCCAAGCACACATTGTCAGGAATGATATCCCAACAAAAATATCTTCAAATGGGATGCTGGGAACCCTGATATGTCCCTGAGCAAAGCCAGTAAGAAGTCTTAAACGCTAAGAGAAGAGCTTGGACATGCGGTGAGCTGGTTATTTATCATAAATTCCAACCTCACCTGTGCTTGCAAGGCATTATTCGGTAGGCGAAATAGGATCTTGTAGATTTTAGCAACTGCGTTATTAATTATCTCCGCATCTTTCCTTTTTAATACCTAACAGCCATATGTCAGGGTGGGTAGTAATTTTGCTGATATGATCTTTAGTAAAGGACAATAGAACAATGCAGTTAATTTTTTTTGTATAATCCTAAATGCAGCAACCAAACTATTCCCTTTCCTAGTAATATCTTTTTTCTGTGGAAGAAAGTTTCCACTGTCATTAAATGTAGTAATCAACCTGTTCTAGTCGAGTTTGTTCCAGTCTCCATTTGCATTTATTTTAAAATCTTGTATTTTTTGTAACTACCATTACTTTGGTCTTAATTTTGTTTATTACCATTTCATTTTCTTTTGCGTACATTGATATACAATCGATTAATCTTTGCAGGCCCACTTTCGTTTGACTTAAAAGTACAACATCATCTGCGTACAACAGATTACATATTTGCTTTCCAGCTAGCCTCGGTGGATGTGCATTGACTTCATTCAGTGCAATAGTGAGATCTGCTATAAATAGATTCAAAAGCAGTGGGACAAGGACGCAACCTTGCTTTAATCCTCCCGTTGTGTGCATTTTGTTGGTTAGTGTCCGGCCCTCACCAATTCTCACCCTGACCCAATTGTCAGAGTACAATAACTGTGTCATTTTTAGTAGTGAGTCTGGAATTCCTTGATTCTTAAGTTTCTTCCAGAGTAGGTGCCTGTTCACGCAGTCGAATGCCGATTTAAAATCGACAAAACAAAAATAGAGGGGCTGCTTGGCTAAAAGTACCTTATCAAATAAAACCGATAGGATTAATACATTTGTGGAGGTTTCTAGACCTTTGATAAACCCAGTTTGGTTTGGGGGTAATACCAGCTTCTCCTTAACCCAGTCTCTTAAACTTGATAGTAATAGCCCCGCAAACAATTTTGCGTCAGTATCTTGGAGGGTAATCAGGCGATAGTTCTCTGGTAATTGTCAGTTTCCTTTTTTATAGATAGGAGATATTAATGATCCTCTCCACGATATCGGTATTTTCACAGATTGTACAACTTCATTAAAAACCTTTGTCAAATATGTAGCCCATAAGTCTGGATCTTTTTTGTAGAGAGCAAACCGGATGCCATTTGGTCCTGGTGCTCCATCTTTTTGTTTCTTTATTAAGTTCGTCACTTGACTTTCTGAAATGACAATTTCCAGATCACATTCTAGGTCTAATTTAATCATCATTGTCTGCTTGTCTTTCTGAATATTTAGTTTAGATACAGGGTCTAGGGTCCTTTTAAGGAATACAAACCATTAATCTTCAGTTAAGGTGGATGCTACCACAGATTTATTGGGTCTGCTTAAACCATTAATAATTTTCCAAAACTCCCTTGAGTTAGCTTGGTTACAATTGATTGATTGATTGATTGATTGAAGCATGAAAGATTTTTGTCCATAATTCTTGCTGGATCTTATTTTTTTCGTTCCAAATTAATTTCCTCAAATTATTATTGATACTTTTAAGTTGTATTTGTATTTCCTCATTATTTGGGAGCTTAGTTAGCTGCTTCCTCAGTCTATTACGGGTCTGCCTAACTTTTTTGATAGCATGTGGGAGGTGGATGTTAGTATCCCGTTTTTTCGTTTGGGTCATTTGTTTTTTCTGATCACGAGGAGAGGCATCATACTGTTGAACTATTTTCTGCGTGAAATGTTCCCACTGCTTAATTGCAGACCACGTGATATTTTCTTTGAAACATTCTTTAATTAATTCTTCTGCCTTTTTTTTCATATCATCCTTATTATTTGTCTTCAATGTGAACTTCCTATAATTGGTGGTACAGGTCTGACCTTGTGTTGTTAAATAATTTTGATGTTTCGAACATGTCAATTTTATATGTAATATTTGTTGACTATGATCGCTATATAACATTTTCCTTAGCCGATAGGAGACAATTTTATCAAAAATATTTATAGATACCATTGTATAGTCTATTCTTGATTTAGACTTTTGTGTTTGAAATGACCAAGCTGGGTGTATATCAGTTGCAAACCTGCCATTTAATATTCTTAGTCCCAGTGCTTCCACGTCCATCAGTAGTTTTCTTCCAATTGGATTATGCCTAGCATTTATTGTGGGATCCAGTTTTTGTTCAGGAATTACCCATTGGTGATTTTCGGACTGTATAAAATCATCCCATATTAAATGTATTAACAGGTTTATATTAAAATCACCTGTAAAGATAAAATCAACAGTCGGCTCATCTATTATTTGTTCCAATAAAAATCTGGTTAGAGCTGCACTTATATCCTTCCTTGACGAGTGCTTAGGTGGAATATATATATATTAGCTAATATTAACATTTTCGAGTTATTTTTTTCACTTGTTACATATTTCAACTTTACTGCTTGGATGTTAGAATTATTCGTGACCAACTGCTCATTTTCAATTCTCAAATCAATTAAAATTAATATTGCTAAGCCTCCGCAGGGTCAGCCAAATTTGCAATGTCTAATTGCAGGTGCATAGTATCCTTTATATACTTGTAGCAAAAAGGGGTCAATTTCCCATGTCTCCTGCAGAAGTATGATTTGATAGAGGTTTGATAAAGTATCTATTTGAGCATTTTTTATCTTTTTACATAAACCATTTATGTTCCATGAGCATACTCCTATTGGTACATGATCCACATTCACTTCTTCTATTTTATATTGTGATCTATCCTGTCATTGTCCATGTAATGCTGTCCGAATCCAATTTTTGTTAATTTGTTTTATTTCTCCAACTTTTATTTCATCCATGGATTTTTCATCATCCCGATATATGTTACCTAAGGGATTTTTTAGTATCGAATACACTAAGTTGTCCTTTCTCACTTTAGAGTTATTTGTGGAGGTTTCTTCTTTTATAAGCGGAGTAGGATAAAACTTTGGGGCAGGTTAACTAATTGTTATCCCCCAACTTCGAAAGACTTCTTGTTCATGCAGGATTTGATCCACTATGGAGTCTGTATTTACAGTTAGGATTGTTAGTGGTTGACTGCCTTCAGGGTTTTGTATAAACCCCACTGATTCAATATCTTTTGTTGTCATTTTTTCTAATCATGGTACTGATTTCAGCAGCCGAAGAATATTAACTCTATTCAAAGTGTCGAGGTTACCTTGTGAGTCGTATAAAGGTGTAAGAATAATTTGTGCAGTCCTTTTCAGAAGCAACGATTCTTTCTTTTTATCGTCACAAGTTTGATAGTCTTTACATATAATATGCTTATCTTGACCGTTTCTTGTAATAACTAGGTCATCCTTCCTAGGATTATGCCCATTATCGTCGATCTCTTCTTTTGATGTTGCTGAGTTAGTCACGGATTCTTCTATCTGTTGTTCTTGCACATCTAGATTTTCTTTTTGTTGTGTCAGACTCCCGTTCAATCTTGGAGGATTATTTTGATCTTGGTGAATTGTTCTCTGAAATCTTTTTTTTTTTTAATGTTTTTATTCAGTTCTTGACAATCCATTCATAACATACATTACAGAAGATCCATAAAACAGAATGATAAGCTGAAGAACAAATAATATAATATTACATCATCTCGAAAAAGAATAAAGCCTGAAGGGGGAAATTTCACATCGAAAACATACATAGAAATTTAATCAAAATACGACCCCCATATTTTTTCAAATTTGCGCCGTCCCCCAATCCTTTGTGCATAAATAAATTCACTTTTCCTTACTCTCTTCATTTTCTCATACCATTCATCTATAGATGGAACTACATCTGACTTCCAATACATAAGAACCAGAGATCTAGCCACCGCAACTATAATATACACCAGTTTTGCCAGTGACTCGGCTAGATTAAGGTCTAGATCAACACCAAATATAATCAGTCTTTCATAGTTAATAATCGTACAATGCAAATGAAGTGTAAGCAAAGAAAAAATGCCCTTCCAAAATGCCCCTATTCGGGGGCAGTAGGCTACTATGTGGGACCAATTAGCCTGATCTGGTCGAGAGCATCTAAAACAGGTGGACGACGTATTACTGAACATTCTAGAAATGACTGCAGGTGTATAATATAGCAGCCATTTACTAAAAAACAGCATTCGCCTCCAGTTAGCGCCTCTCAATACCAAAAAAATTAAACTTATTTAATGTTTTCCACATATTGACTGTGAGGTTAAGACTTTCATGTTTCTGCCATTTTTTAGTTGCTTTAGTACTCAAGTCCTCCTCTCTGCTCTGCGCTAGACTTCTTCTCCATTTTCCTGGTTTCATAAATAGTGAAGACCAAAAGAAATCATTGGATAGATCTGAGGCATGGCTAATCTGTGCTATGTCAGTTTGAGCAAAAACTTTATATAGTAAATTATATGAACCCATAAGAAGAAAATTTCCCCCAGTTAGAGAAAGCTTCATTTTCTACAAAATTCACTAGTGAAGTAAACCCCGATCTGACCCAATTTTGTATAATTTCTGGCCCCATTTTTATACCAAGGCCTAAAATAGCATCACTAAATGGAGTTTTTAAACTAATGAGAGAAAGAGAGTATCTCTTCAGCATGGCGTCTCGTTTTTTAAAAAACCAATTCAAAACCTTATATCTGACTAGTTTAGGAGATTTGGGTATGGACAATGGAGAAGAGATTTTGGCTTCTTTACATATTATTTCAAAGAAAAAGTTTAAAAATAGTACCTTACTCGACATTAGATATTTAAATCTCGAGAGATACTGTGCAAAATAAGCAAAATAGTAATCTCGAAGGTTTGGGAGACCGAGACCTCCTTGTTCTTTTTCTTCGTATAGAGTATTCATGGCGATTCGAGGTGTCTTTTTAGCCCAGACAAAGGCTGAGAACATAGATTCAATTTTTGAAAAGAAAGAGCCCGGTAATGAACATGGAATAGTGGAAAACAGAAAATTGAATAGGGGAAGTACCGACATTTTAATTAATGCCACACGGCCAAGAATGGACAAGGGTAGGGTATTCCATTGTAAAAACATATTGCGAACTTTTTTTATTAAGGGTTCGAAATTCAGAAAATACAATTCGCTTACAGACGGCGTAAAATAGACACCCAGATATCTTTTGGGTCTATTATTAATACAGTTTTGAAAATCCGGGTGTAGTTCGGGAGTTATACTGCCACAAATTAAAATCTCGTTTTCCTCTTATTAATTCGATACCCTCCAAGTGCTTCAAATTCTGCAAAAACAGAGAGAGCCCGTACTTGCGAATGCATCTCAGGTTTAAGGAGAAGCATTATATCATCTGCATATAATTTGATTTTATCCATAGAGGCCATAGGTGGTAAAATATCTATGGAATTCCTGATTGCCACCGCCAGAGGCTCTATGAAGAAGGCAAAAAGAACAGGGGACAATGGACATCCCTGCCTTGTCCCTCTTTGGACTAAAATTGAGCCCACCATAGATTTGTTAATAAGCACATGGGCTTTTGCTCCTTGATACAGATTTTTAACTAAAGTTATCATTTTTAAGGGGATTCCAAAAAATTGTAAAATTAAGTAAGAGTGTATCCCAGACCACCAAATCAAAAGCCTTTTCTGCATCTAAAAGAAAAACTAAAGCCGGCACCTTACATGTTTCAAAATAATCTAAGGCCTCTACCAAATAGTGAGTGTTAGTGATGAGTTGCCTACCTGCAATAAAGCCATTTTGATCTGAATGGATCAGTTGCGGAGAAATATAATTAAAACGTAATGAGAGTAATCTAGTGATGATTTTATAGTCCGCATTTAACAAAGTAATGGGTCTATAAGAATTAGGGTCATTTGCTTCCTTCCCTTTTTTCAGGAAACTAACCACAGTCCCATCATCGAATGATGATGGAATTGGGCCACCTTCCAACATAGAATTGGATAATAAAAGTAATAGTTTAGAAAGGGGTGTGAAGAATATGACAAAAAATTCAGCAAGAAAGCCGTCTGGTCCACATGCCTTGCCATGTGGCAGACTTTTAACTACAGCTTTTAGTTCATCTGCCGAAAACGAAGATGCCATTGCTGCTTGATCCATATGAGAAAGAGTGGGTAAATTATGTTTGTCTAAAAAATTGTTTAATCTATTTTGATCCGTAATATGGTGCGAAGTATAGATTTTCTCGTAATGAGACAACATAATCTGTCCTATCTCTACTGCATCTGAGGTATCAATATCATTAATTGGAGATTTAAGAGATCGAATTAAATTAGCTGCTGCTTGTTCTTTGACCTGCCATGCCAGAAATTTCCCCGTAAAATTGCTGTGTTCGTATGTTTTTTGGGCTTGTCTGCAGAAGATTTCTTCACTTTTCTCAAAATAGTGTAAGCTCAGCTCGCGTTTTGCAGCATTTAATTGATTATGTAGCTTGACAGATGGATTGTGATACATTTGCTCTACCAAATCCTGGATATTCTGCTGTAATAAATTCTTTTTATCCCTAAAAGCAACTGACTCCCGCACATCCCTTCCGATAACAATCCCCCGTATGAACGCCTTAAGTGAATCCCATACCACATGAATAGGGGCGGTCCCCAAATTTCGCTCAATAAAGTCATTTATTTCATTTTTCAAAAGAGTCACCCAAGTTGCATCAGTCAGGTATGATTTATTAAACACCCAATGCTCTACAACGTTAATACTCTCCTTGAACATTAATTCTAGTATTAACATTGCATGGTCTGAGAAGCCGTTATGTAGAATTCGTTGATGGCTATTCTTGAATTTTGAGGAAATCAGCAAAAAATCGATGCGAGAAAATGACCTATGTCTTCCCGACCAGCAAAAATGCTCTCTTTTATGGGGATTTATAGATCGCCACGGATCAACAAGATCTAGAGTCCTTACGTTATTCGAGATTGTCTTAAATGCTTTAGGTTTCGATTGTTTTTTACCACCCGTACTAGAGTCTAGATTGAGATCCATTAGTATATTAAAATCCCCCCAATCACAATATCTCCTCCAACCATCAAAAGAGACTGAAGCATTTCCTCATAAATTTCTGATTTATCATTAACTGGAGCATAAAAGCTTGCGAATGTGATGGGGGAAGGCCTGTTCTTGAATTTACATGTTGCCCAACACCATCGACCCCGGCTCCCTGCCTCTGATTGCAAGATCTCTATCTCCATATTCTTATTAATAAAAAGTGCAACTCCCCTCTGTGACTCTGAAAAGAATGAGAACCCCCGATGCGAGGCCCACCCTTTGAACATAGAAAAGTTGTCAGTTTTCGAGAGAGGGATGTGTGTCTCTTGAAGAAGAATGACTGCGGGATTTTCAGTCAAGACCCATTTCTCTATTGCCCGCATTTTTTTTTTATTATTTAGACCGTTCACATTAAAAGAAATGATTTTTATACCATTTTTAACCATTTATACCATTTTTAACCATTCTAATAGTGTTTACTTAAATTGATAATATGATTACTCCCTCTTTGCATATCATACTCCTTTTTTTTTTTTAACCCAGCAGACTACACTTTGTTCTAAATACATCACAATATCTACTTTTATCTTCAGCAAACATACCCAAAAAATAAAATAGAAACAGAATTTTGCCAAGAACTGCCTTTTTTCTATTCCCCCCCCCACCCCTCCCCCCTCCCCCTTCTTCCACCTGTGGCACCCTCCTCGCTCTACCTCCCCCCTCCCACGCACGCCACAGGAACCTCTCCCTTCCATTGGAGGTGTTGTGTTGATACATCCCTTCAGCCTTCCTGCCCTACCCTACCCCCACCCCACCATAGTGTATAAAATAAATCATCAGGTGGAAAGAATAAATGGTTGAAACGAAAATCTGATTATCACATGCAAATAGTCTGTCTTATGTCCGAACTTAGCCATTTTGAATCCCGTGTAATAACTCCTGTGCTGCCTCAACGTCCGATAGCATATAGAATTTGCCTTTGAAGAGCACTCTCAGTTTTGATTGCTGAGCAATCATTGCTTGTGCCCCATGGGCTTTAAAGAGATGAAGAATTTTAACAAATTCTTTCCTACGTCTTGCTGCCACTGCAGACATATCGGAGAAAATCCGGCATTTCACTGTGGCATTCACCGGAAACTGTCTCTGTCGAATTGCTCTGGAAAGGATTTGCTCCTTAGCTCTAACATCTGCAAAGTTAATGAGGATAGTCCGAGGTAGCGTGGAGTTCGAGGGGAGATGTGCAGGAACTCGATGAGCTCTGGTAATAGTTAAATCCCCTTTGTGCTCCGGTATCACCCCCTGTTGGAGAAATGATGAAACCCATTGAAGCATATCTGACCCCTCAATTCCTTCGGGGACCCCAACAATGCGTAGGTTGGATCTTCTGTTGTAGTTCTCCAAATCATCCAGCTTATTCTCAAGGGCCCTAGATGTTTTGGATGCATCTCCAGATTCTTTCTTAACTGCAACCATTCGATCCTCAAGAGAGGAAATCCTTTCCTCTGCCTCAGTTAGACGAGCAGGAAATGTAGACACTAGCTCTTCGATTTTGTCCATTTTGTCTAACCTCTGATGGATTGCTGACAGCTCCACATTTTGTGATTTCTTTATCTCTCTTAGTTCATCTAATATTAAGTTAAGCATGTCTTTTACGGACATCTTCATTTCTCCTTCTGTTTCCATATCCATCTCTAATAGAGGGGCTGTAGAACCTGCTACCTCCGCAGCCAGATTTTTATCAGATATAGATGGAGATTGGGATACTGTACTCATTAAATTCTCTTTTCCTGGAGCAACAGAATCCGGTGAATCAACTGTTATTTGCTTTAGATCAGAAGAAAGTGGAGATGCAGAAGCAGGAGAGAGTACTGCGGAATCAAGTTGTACAGGTAGAGCTGAATTTGTAGAGGTGCTAACAGCTAAACTAGAATCCTTTGTAGACACCGAATGATTCTGGGTTATTGCCACATTGGTAAAGATTTCTGAGGTCACATTGGTATGCATGAGAGGAGGAGTTTTTTTTACAAACAGAGGAAATTGTTTGGACGGAGGGGGTGGTTGTAGTTGTGGGGGCTGAGGAGAGGCAAGAGTATCGGACTTATCTCCATTGTGAAGCCCGACAGCTTTGTCCCCCATACTCAAATGAACTTGATCTTCTGTTAATAGATCCTCTGTCTCTGAGCAGTCTGATGAATACGCTGAATCCACCTCCTTTATATTGCCTCCATCTGTTAACTTAGCCATAGCCTCAGCCTCAGCCTCTTTTGCCTGCTGTCGGCGTTGCTTAGCTTTGCGCGCATTTAGTATTTTACCCATACCAACAGTGACTCAGTCTTTCTTGGGTTAAAGTTGTTACAAGATATTGCAGAGTCTTGCAGAGTTTTTTTAATTTTTTTTAAGAAAGTGTTCTATAAAGTACAGACAGACTGACCCTTATCACTCAGCAGGAAAATCCTTTAACCTCTGTATTTTTTGAGAACAAAAATATGTTTTTACACACCTTTATCCACCTGGATGATATTACTCCACTACTCTCTGCTCCTTCGGTTTTTAAGAAATTTCGATAACGAAAACTTCTTTTCCGAAATGATTATTCCCCTTTAAAGTATTTGAAGAAGCCCAGTCACTGCTGACTGCTATCACAAGCACAGCGTGTCCTCTCTGCTCCTTTTGTATTCCACAGGATTTACCAGTCTTTAACAGTCTTTCATGTTTTCAAATACTATCTGCCCTCAGAATGTTGAATGAGAGCCGTCGTACCTTTCCTCAAGAAAGTGGCGTGGTTTTATCAGCCTTGTTGAGCCTTACTCCGCTATTCGAGTCAGGCCGTTTAACAAATAAGAAAGCCACCGGGTGATTACCATCTGCTATCACACCACTGTTACTTTCCCCAGACGATAGCTCCCCTTAAAGTGCCCGAAGGAGGACTGCCAGCTACTAGCCGCTAATACAATACACAACGTGTCTCCTCTGCTCCTTCCACGCTTTTCCACAGATGCAGGCTCACCTCAGAGTGCTCGGGGCAATTTTGACAGATAGAGAAATGTTCACTTCAAAGCCGCCATTCTCCACTTCACTTCGAAAAAAAAAAAAGCGGCGTGGTCCCCTCAGCGTTGCACCGCTATTCCGTCAGACCATTAATCAGTCAAATCCTTGAATCGAGAGGCTGCCATCAGTTATTTCTTCACGTCGATACCAAAATGAACTCGGGCAACAAGAGAAAAAGCCTCGAAGACGCCGCTTTCTCTCCGCTCTCCGCTACAGAAAACAAATGCCTTCCACCATCGTGGACCTCGTGTGGGGGAGGGGCAGCAGCACGGCACTCAGGTGCTACGTGGAGGCATGGAACTCCACCATAGCCGGCCACTATTCTCTGAAATCTTTGACCTGTATAGCTTTGATATTCATTTAAAGAGATTTTGGATTCTACAAAGGTCAACTATTTCTTTTTTCCAATCGGGTTACTTTGAATATCACATATAAGGCTCTTAGTTATTACACATCCATTTTCTTTTGGCCCATGTGTTTCTTTTTTCTCTTGATCTTTCTTACCCTCAATTTTTACTAAGTCAGCTTGTCGATCAGTATTGTATTGGTTATATGTGGTTTAAAGTCTACCCGATGTTTTCCTGACTTTGTAAATATATCATAGTATTTTTTATTTTTTTTCCAATGCTTTTGTAGACTGAATCCCAAGTACATCACTATTTTGTTTTCCTGGTCTCCCTTGACTTTGTCCTTAATTTATCATATCTGCAGGTATTTCCAGTTTAGAATATTCTTTTACTATATTTTCCTTCTTTACCTTATTTTTTGCCATGCAATTATTTTTCTTAGTCTCTTTGTCATTTCATAGGCTAATAGATCTTCCTTGTCAGTTCCTTCTTTATTCCACTGTACTAAGAAATCAGGCAGTGTTTCTTTACTATATAACATATTTGTCTCTTCTTGTGTATTCTGCATGGTTTCTGTTTTCAGTTCAATTACAACATTAGGGTCCATTCTGTCTCCAACTTGATTCATTTTTTTCCCTTCAACAGGAGCAGATGGATTTTTATCCGAATATCCCATCTCCTCTTTTTGATCTTCATGTTTATTACACAGAGAATAACATATCTCTTCTTTTTGGTTATCATATTTTTTGTGTACTAAGTCTTAAACAACTTCCAATATGGTGTTTGCTACATCCGGGATAGTTGCAAGTTTATTATTGTAGGTGCACATGTACAATCGAAATAGTTGGAAGCTGCTTCTTTTTGGCCTTTGTTTATTAGGTTGTTTAACTCAGCTAATTTTCAGTCTATTCCGGTGACTGCATTGGCCATGACTCCAAGTATTTCAATTTAAGTATCCATTTTATTTGACTGGTATGTCAGTGCTTCTAAAGTTAATGTTGAGGTTTGATAAAATATATCCCATATAGGTCCTAGATCTTGATTATCTGTATATTTTGAATTTCGATCGAATAGTTTTTTACTATTAGTAACAGGGGTGTTAATAGCAACCTGGCCAGTATATTGGTTTCCTTCTGAATTTTTTAATTTAGCCGAATTACTTTCTCTACCTGTACAATCTGCTTTGAAGTCACCTTGATCTCTACTTCCCATATTTTTTTCCTTGATATTCCTTGCTTGAATCTATGACATAATATCGATAGACACAATATCGTACTACAAAAATATCGACACAAATATATCGACATCAAAAATATCGACATCCTATACATAATTAAAAACATACACAAATATCGGAAATTAAATATCGCACTACATAAACATCGATATCACTAATATCGACAACATATATATCGCAATATTTAATTATCGACTACTAAAAAATATAAACACTAAGTTAAAAATATCGAGAGT
Organism: Lissotriton vulgaris; assembly: GCF_964263255.1. Lineage (NCBI taxonomy): Eukaryota > Metazoa > Chordata > Amphibia > Caudata > Salamandridae > Lissotriton > Lissotriton vulgaris. The sequence goes on along the minus strand of NC_141693.1, from coordinate 1,346,417,548 downwards.
AAAATTATCGCCAACTATATCGTATTTTTAGAAATATCGAACATATTTATTAATATTCTATAACACTTTTTAACATTTAAAAAATACTATAAACACAAAAATAAACATTTCACAACAAACTATAAATATAATTATTTTCACAATTAAAAGAACAAGATTTAGAAATTTAAATAATAATTCTTAAACATATTATATAGAAATATATATGCAAAACATTAATTAGCGTTAACCTTATATGGTAAATAATTACAGAAACTGTTTTTCAAAAATACAAACGAACCAATAAAAACACTACTAACATAAATTAACCAATAGCAAACTAATTACTAACTCCAAAACACTATATAAACCATTAAATCCGACTAACAAACTACCTGACAAAAATAAAAGACAGGAGAGAATAATGTGGATACATTGGACAACACCTACAAGAAAATCAAGATTCAACCTACAAATCAGAGGATTAAAAGTAAGTACCTAAAATTAACTTAAGTAAACTAACAGCTAAAATAAAAAATAAAACTAAAAAGGATAAATAACTCATACATATGTATTGCATATTATCTCCTACCACTACAGAAAACTTCACTACTAAAGAACAGAAAAAAACACTAAGAAAACTAAGAAACAACTAACAAAGTAAGCATGTTCATATATTTCTCTAACTACATTAAATAGGTTAAGCATAAAACCTAAAGCATAAAACATGACTGCAACCTAAAAGATTTTTCTAAACATTGAACATAAATAACTCTTTTTTTTTACAGAGAAAGAAACCAAAGAAAATACAGACCAGGACAGAAAATTGGATAGATTCGACTACACCTACAAGAACATTAAAACTCAACATAAAAAGCCATTTATAAAAAGTAAGTCAATAAAATAATGTGACTACAACTAACTGCTACAAACATAAAAATTACAAACATAATTTAATAACTAATGCATATGTACTTTTGTATTTTGTAGCACCACTACAACATACTCTACCAACAAATATCAAAGAACTGAATTCAACAAACGAAGATATAACTAACAAAGTAAGTATATCCAAAGACTTTTCAAAAAGCTAAAATAAGTATAAGCTAAAACCTATAGCAAAACCTGTAAAAGCAACCCAAAAATATATAACTGAACAATTAACACAAATAAATGTATTTTTTTTTAAGATAAAGAAAAAACAGAAAATACAGACCACAACTAAAAGAGTAAAGAACATCAAAATCACAGACTAAACTTCTACCAAAGGTAAGCATGCACAATATAAATGTTTTTAATTCCAACTTAAAATACATATAACTATAATTAAAATAACTATAACATATATTTCTTATGGATTAAAAAAGAACAAAATGACAGAAGGAGCAGAATTTGTCACCAGCCAAAAAGGGAAACTATTACTCTGCTACATGGGTTACACTTATACCCAAGAGAAACAAATTGGGATGAAAGTTAATTGGAAATGTTGCAAATATTACTCCAACAAATGTTATGGAAGAGCAACAACTAGAGAAGCAACTGTCCTTTACACCAGGGAACACAACCACCTACCAAATGTAACAGAAATAGCAGTCAGAACAGCATTAGAAAACATTAAAGAAGCAAGTACAGGTTCCCAAAAACCAACAAGCCTAATCTTAAAAGAACAAATTCCCCAAATCCCTAAAACAGCCATTACCCAAATGCCTAATATAATTTCTCTCAAAAGAACAATATCACGTACCAAAAAAACAACTACCACTACCACTCCACCTCCTAAAACATATAGCGATATAAATTTAACTCCTGACCAAACTATAACTTTAAACAAAATACCTTTCATTATTTACGACAATGAAAACAAGGAGAAAAGACTAATAATCTTTGGTACAGCCATAAACCTAATAAAACTCCAACAATGCCAATATTGGATGATGGACGGTACTTTTAACATCTGTCCCAGACCTTTCTACCAACTTTACACAATACATGGCTTATATCAAAACTGTAATATACCTCTACTGTATGCACTGCTTCCAAATAAAACTAATTCAACATATATGAAATTATTAAACATTATCAAACAAAAAACAAATGACTATTCCCCAGAAAAAATAATACTGGATTTTGAACAAGCAATGCTCTCAAGTATTTTAAAAATACACCCCCATACCTGTATCCAAGGCTGTTATTATCATTTTAATCAGTGTCTTTGGAGGCATTTACAAAAAACAACCCTAAGCATAAAATATGCTACAAGCTCATCTTTTACATATCAAATAAAAAAACTGATAGCACTAGCTTACGTTCCTGAAACAGATGTGGCCGAACACTACAACCTTTTAATAGACAGCCCATTTTACAAACAAAATGAAGCAAACTTAAGTCCTCTCTTAGACTACTTTGAGGATACTTGGATAGGTAGACTCCATAGATCTGGCCACAGGAGAAATCCAAAATTCTTAATACCCTGGTGGAACGTTTACAGAAGCACCTTAAATGGAGAATCTAAAACCAACAACGCCGTTGAAGGTTGGCACAATGCCTTCCTCCACTCAACAGGCAGAACTAAACCAACATTTGAAAAATGTATTAAATGCCTCCAGAAAGAGCAAAGTTATCAGGAATTCAGAATGGAGCAATCCATTACTGAACTAACTTCAAAAACATCCAAACAAACAAAGCAAAGGCACAAATACCTAGAGCAACAAGTAAAGCTGTGCCCTAGCACAACAGGCATAGAATACCTCAATATAATAGCCAAAACACTACTCTAAACTACTCTAAGCCACAAACAATTCCTTTAGAAAAATCTCAAAATACAATATAATAACAATCATACATTTTATCTCGAAAATAATTAATGTATGAAATATATATTATATTATAAAATATGTATACACACATTAATAATCTTTGACATAAATAAAACAAAACAATATTCATTATAACATTACCCACCCACAATAAGTAACATTTAAAACACTTACCAAACATATTCCAAATGCTGTAGAATCCATTTCCACCAAAACAATCCAGTTTAAAAAAAAAGTTACCCAAAAAAAAAGAAAAAATACAGCTGTCCCAAAACAGATAAATCCATTCCACGAAGGTTGTTCGAAATACCATACAAAACCCGAAAAATGTAAAAATAAAGAATAAACGCTCCAGGAAAACCGAAAAATTTGAAGAAGTGTCTAAAAATCATTAGCTAATAAAACTAACAAACACTTCTCAAAAAAAAAACGCTTCCTTCCGACATCACGAACTCCTGCAAGAGAAATACATAAAACAAACATTCCCACCCACATAAAATGACACATAAAGTCCTACTAAAAGTAATACTAACATAATATTTCTATTATTAAACTTTAAACATCGAAACACAAACTCTACACACAAACAGATACACCACTAAAAAGTACGTAAAATCAACATCCGCAAATACAACATATCATAATGGCTAATACAACAAACTTACTTCTAACAACACTAAATACTACCAAACTACTCTCAAAATTAATTTAAAACACACTTAAAACATATAAAACAAACCTTACCTTCAGAGACGTGAAGTGTTTCCCAACCGCGAGCTAAACTTCTTCCAAATGACACAAAACGACCTAAAGCGGTTACAAAATAAACGACCCAAAACTAAATAAAATGATAGAAATGACAAACTTATTATTTAATGTAAACAAATTATTACTTAAGTAAATAAACAAAGGAATACTATTAAAAATATATATTTTTTTATTTGTATGAAAATACTCACCAAAATGTACACATTTTGTAAAATTATAAAAATAAATATTATAAAATACATAATATTTATTATTATAATTGTAAAAAACTTGAAATGGTGTTTAAAAATGTTAAAAAAATGTTTTAGAAAATGTATATAAATCAAGCTGTAATACAATATTTTCTTCATGTAAAATGTTTGTTTAAAAAATTAATAATAATATTGTTATATTAATATTAATAGAAAACTATTGTGTACAAACAACATGTATTTCAATATATACACATTGCATTTTTTTTCAAACAGTATTTTTTATTTACTTCTAACGATACTTATGTCTAATAAATATGTTTTCTTTTAATAAAACAATATTTCAAAACTAATTTGAAATGTAAAATGAAAAATAACATAATTGTACAAATATATAAATAAATATATTTGTAAAAAATAAAAATGTCATACTAATGTTTAATGTTATTTTTTGTGATGTTAATAAACAAATAAAAATTTTCAACAACACACAAACTGTATGGAATTTTTTAATTGACATAAATAATTTTCTAATGATATTTCAATATACATTAATTTACTATTCCCACTCCAATCTACATTAATTTTTGGTAGGTGCTGGACACTAATAAAATATAATTTACTATTCCCACTCCAGTCTACATTAATTTGGGGTAGGTGCAATACACTAATTAAATATAATTTACTATTCCCACTCCACTCTACATCAATTTGGGGTAGGTGCTGGACACTAATTACATATAAATTACTATTCCCACTCCAGTCTACATTAATTTGGGGTAGGTGCTGGACACTAATTAAATATAATTTACTATTCCCACTCCAATCTACATTAATTAAGTGTAGGTGCTGGACACTAATTACATATAATTTACTATTCCAACTCCAGTCTACATCAATTTGGGGTAGGTGCTGGACACTAATTACATATAAATTACTATTCCCACTCCAGTCTACATTAATTTGGGGTAGGTGCTGGACACTAATTACATATAATTTACTATTCCCACTCCAGTCTACATTAATTTGGGGTAGGTGCTGGACACTAATTACATATAATTTAATATTCCCACTCCAATCTACATTAATTATGGGTAGGTGCTGGACACCAATTACATATAATTTACTATTCCAAATCCAGTCTACATCAATTTGGGGTAGGTGCTGGACACTAATTACATATACATTACTATTCCCACTCCAGTCTACATTAATTTGGGGTAGGTGCTGGACACTAATTAAATATAATTTAATATTCCCACTCCAATCTACATTAATTATGGGTAGGTGCTGGACACTAATTAAATCTAATTTACTATTCCCACTCCAGTCTACATTAATTATAGATAGGTGCCGGACACTAATTAAATATAATTTACTATTCCCACTCCAATCTACATTAATTAAGTGTAGGTGCTGGACACTAATTACATATAATTTACTATTCCAACTCCAGTCTACATCAATTTGGGGTAGGTGCTGGACACTAATTACATATAAATTACTATTCCCACTCCAGTCTACATTAATTTGGGGTAGGTGCTGGACACTAATTACATATAATGTAATATTCCCACTCCACTCTACATTAATTATGGGTAGGTGCTGGACACTAATTAAATCTAATTTACTATTCCCACTCCAATGTACATTAATTATAGATAGATGCTGGACACTAATTAAATATAATTTACTATTCCCACTCCAATCTACATTAATTAAGTGTAGGTGCTGGACACTAATTACATATAATTTACTATTCCAACTCCAGTCTACATCAATTTGGGGTAGGTGCTGGACACTAATTACATATAAATGACTATTCCCACTCCAGTTTACATTAATTTGGGGTAGGTGCTGGACACTAATTACATATAATTTACTATTCCTACTCCAGTCTACATTAATTTGGGGTAAGTGCTGGACACTAATTACATAAAATTTAATATTCCCACTCCAATCTACATTAATTATGGGTAGGTGCTGGACACTAATTACATATAATTTACTATTCCAACTCCAGTCTACATCAATTTGTGGTAGGTGCTGGACACTAATTACATATAAATTACTATTCCCACTCCAGTGTATATTAATTTGGGGTAGCTGCTGGACACGTATTACATATAAATTACTATTCCCACTCCAGTGTATATTAATTTGGGGTAGCTGCTGGACACTAATTACATATAAATTACTATTCCCACTCCAGTCTACATTAATTTGGGGTAGGTGCTGGACACTAATTACATATAATTTAATATTCCCACTCCAGTCTACAATAATTATGGGGTAGGTGCTGGACACTAATTACATATAATTTACTATTCCCACTCCAGTCTACATCAATTTAGGGTAGGTGCTGGACACTAATTACATATAAATTACTATTCCCACTCCAGTCTACATTAATTTGGGGTAGGTGCTGGACACTGATTACATATCATTTACTATTACCACTCCAATCTACATTAATTTGGGTTATGTGCTGGACACTAATTAAATCTAATTTACTATTCCCACTCCAGTCTACATTAATTTGAAGTAGGTACTGGACACTAATTAAATATAATGTTCAATTCCCACTCAAATGTACATTACTTTTGTGTAGGTGCCTATAATATATGTTTTTTCTAAAAACAAAAACAACCCTTAAACACTATATACAATACGACTGTACCCTAATTTTTAAATTATTAATTTTTAATTTTACATTTTAAATTGTGTAAATATTGTTAAATTTAAACATTATAGATTTTTTACAAACTAACTCACTCCTTACACTCTATAAACAATTCAACTCAATCATAATTTGTTTTAAATATCAAATACATTTTATATGTAATATTTTGAATGCTTTACAATATTAAAATATTTTCATCAAAATTAAAAAATTTACAGTATTTTGACAATTTTAATTAAATTATTTTAAAATAATTTCAAATTTAATTTTAAATTAAATTTTTAAAAAAAATATTTTGAAATATTTTGAAATTTCAAATATAATTATAAATTTGAACGAATTTTAAAATGTAATTTAATGTTTAAAAATATTTCTAAATTTTATAATAAAATTAAAATTTAAATTTTTAAAACACTCCCCACACTTATCCCCTATAAACCCAACATCCCACTCCTAAAATTATGTATGAATTTTTTTAATTATATTTAAAAATGTGATAATATTATTTACATTTTTTTTATTTATTTATTTATTTATTTTTTAATTTTATATTTTATATTTAATTATAATATATGCATTTTTAAAACACTCCCCACCCTTATCCCCTATAAACCCTACATCCCGCTCCTAAAATTATATATGAATTTTTTAAAATAATATTTAAAATTCTAATAATATAAATTACATTTTTATAAAAATATTTTTATTTTTTTTATTTTCCAATATTTTAACATTATAATATATACATTTTTAAAATACTCCCCACCCTTTTCCCCTATAAACCCAACATCCCGCTCCTAAAATTATATATGATTTTTTTATTAAATATTAACAAAATTTATTATAGATACACATTACTGTTACAAAATTAGAAAAAAATGCTAACAATAAAACAAAAAACTACACATATTAAAAAACAAATTTGTATCGATATTTTAACACATTATCGATATTTAAACACAACGATATTTTGACTACGATATTTTTACTTCCGATATTTAAACACATACTAATTTAGATATTTTTGCTGCCGATAATTATACTTTCGATATTTTTTACCATCGATATTTAAACATCGATATTATGTCACATCGATATTAAAATTTCAATATTATTTCTACTTACCTCCTTGCTTTTATCTGGTTTGATTTGTCACAATCCTGATTTTCATCACTAAATTCCATGTCTTTTTCCATTGTTTTTATATGGTTTGGAGTGTCACAATCCTGATTTTCATAACTCAGTTCCATGTCTTTTTTTCCACTTTTTCTTATTGACATAGTTGCCACCAATGCCGTATTCAATCAATCAATCAATCAATCAAAGCATTTGTATAGCGCGCTACTCACCCGGAGGGTCTCAAGGCGCTTGGGGGAGGGGGGTCCGCTACTGCTCGAACAGCCAGGTCTTGAGTTGCTTCCTGAAGGAGAGGTGGTCTTGGGTCAGGCGGAGGTGGATGGGGAGGGAGTTCCACGTCTTGGCAGCCAGGTAGGAGAAGGATCTTCCTCCCGTTGTGGCTCTTCGGATGCGGGGGACGGCGGTGAGGGCGTGGCTGGTCGATCGAAGCTGGCGGGTGGGAGTGTAGAAGGTCAGGCGGTCGTTGAGGTATCTTGGGCCTTGGTTGTGGAGAGCCTTGTGTGCGTGGGTCAGGAGTCAGAACGTGATTCTCTTGCTGATGGGGAGCCAGTGCAGGTTTCTTAGGTGTGCAGTGATGTGGCTGTGTCGGGGAATGTCCAGGATGAGGCGTGCTGAGGCGTTCTGTATGCGCTGGAGTCTTTTCTGGAGTTTGGCTGTGGTTCTGGCGTAGAGGGAGTTGCCGTAGTCCAGTCGGCTGGTGACGAGGGCCTGGGTGACCGTCTTCCTGGTTTCGGTGGGGATCCACCGGAAGATCTTACGTAGCATGCGTAGGATGTTGAAGCATGACGAGGAGACGGCGTTGACTTGTCTGGTCATGGAGAGGGAGGAGTCCAGGATGAAGCCCAGGTTGCGTGCGTGGTCTGTTGGTTTGGGTGCGCTGCCAAGGGCAGGGGGCCACCAGGAGTCGTCCCAGGCGGAGGGTGATGATCCCAGGATGAGGACTTCCGTCTTATCTGAGTTCAGTTTCAGGCGGCTGTTCATCATCCACTCAGCTACGTCTTTCATCCCTTCATGTAGGTTGGTTCTGGCGGTGGCGGGGTCATTGGTGAGGGAGAGGATCAGCTGGGTTTCGTCGGCGTTGGAGATGATGTTGATGTTGTGTTGGCGTGCGATGGCTGCGAGGGGGCTCATGTAGACGTTGAAGAGGGTGGGGCTGAGTGATGATCCTTGTGGTACGCCGCAGATGACTTCGGTGGCCTCGGATCTGAACGGGGGAGTCGGACTCTCTGTGTTCTTCCGGCGAGGAAGGAGATGATCCATTCCAGTGCCTTCTCCTGGATTCCGATGTTGTTGAGGCGCTGCACTAGGGTGCGGTGGCAGACCGTGTCGAACGCCGCAGAGAGGTCCAGGAGGATGAGGGCCGCTGTTTCCCCGTTGTCGAGCAGGGTTCGGATGTCGTCGGTGGCTGCGATGAGGGCGGTCTCGGTGCTGTGGTTGGCCCGGAAGCCGGACTGCGAGTGGTCGAGGGATCCATTCGTCTCGAGGAAGGCGGCCAGCTGTCTGTTGACGGTCTTCTCGATGACTTTGTCCGGAAAAGGAAGGAGCGAGATGGGACGGTAGTTTTTGAGGTCGGTGGGGTCTGCTGATGGTTTCTTCAGTAGGGCGCTGAGTTCGGCGTCCTTCCAGCTCTCTGGGAAGGTGGCGGTGTCGAAGGAGGCGTTGATGATGTCCCGTAGATGGGGTGCGATGACGGAGTCGGCCTTGTTGAAGACGTGGTGAAGGCAGGGGTCGGTTGGTGATCCAGAGTGGATGGAGTTCATCGTGCGGATGGTGTCTTCGGTGTTGACCGGGGTCCAGGCGCGGAGGGTGGTGGTGGGGGACGTTGGTACGGTCGTAGGGTGCCTCGGCTGTGTGCTGAAACTGTTGTGTATGTCTGCGATCTTGCTGTGGAAGAACGAGGCGAGCGAGTTGCAGAGGTCTTGCGAGGGAGTGATGTTGTTGTTTCCGGTGTTAGGGTTCGAGAGCTCTTTGACGATGTTGAAGAGTTCCTTGCTGTTGTGGGCGTTGTTGTCCAGTCGTTCCTTGAATGCGGTTTTCTTGGTGGCGTGGATCAGCTGGTGATGTCTTCGAGTGGCGAGCTTGAGGGTGGTCATGTTGTCTGTGGTTGGGTCTCTGCGCCAGGCTTTCTCGAGGGCCCGGCAGTTCTTCTTGGAGCTCTTGAGTTCGTCGGTAAACCAGGATGCTTTCTTGGTGCCGGGTCTGGCGGGGGGGTCTTCAGTGGAGCGAGGTCGTCTGCGCAGTTGCTGATCCACCTCGTGAGGTTGTTGGCGGCTTGGTTGGGGTTCGCTGAGCTGGCGGGAGGGTTCTGGCTCAGGGATGTGGTGAGCTGGTCGGCTGTGATCTTGTTCCAGCTTCTGCGGGGGACCTGTTGCGGGTGGTGGTGGAGCGTGGTCCTTCTGAAGCTGAAGTAGACGCAGCTGTGGTCTGTCCAGTGGAGTCTGGTGGCGTGGCTGAAGGAGATGTCCTTGCTGGAGGAGAAGACAGGGTCAAGCGTGTGGCCGGCGTAGTGGGTGGGGGTGGTCACCAGTTGCTTAAGTCAGAGGTTGGCGAGGTTGTCCAGCAGGATGGTGGTGTTGCGGTCGTTGTTGTTCTCCAGGTGGAAGTTGAGGTCCCCGAGGAGGATGTAGTCAGCGGATGGGAGGGCGTGCGGGCTGATGATATTCATTGTTTGCATTGACTAGTTCAGTTTTTTTCTTTATTTCAACTTTAACTTCTATTGGTATTGGAACTCCGGCAGTTATTGAGCCCATAAAGTTTTTGACTGCGATAGATCTTGTATTGATGTTTCCATCCCATTCTTATCCATATTCATTCCTTCCAATTGAGTTAGCAATACTGGGCTTTGTGCTTCTAGATCCCCTCTTTGATCCGTTATTTTGCACATTGAGTCTTTATTTTGCATATTTTGTGTATTGCTGACGGAGTCATATTCCCGCTCCGAGTCGACTATTTGTGTTTTTTTTCAAAGATGTTTGTTGGCTTGAGTGGAATCTGTAACTGCTTTTTTTCTACATCTGATTCCATTGACATAAGTGGTCCTGTTGTATCTATCGTAAAATTGAATTTCTGTGGTATTTTTGTCGATCTTTCGAACATCCGTGCTATTGGTGAGATTAAAGTTTGGTTTGATCCTTTTATCTGCGCTTTCGCCTTTTTTAGAACCTTAGGTGCTTGCATTTTACGTGCCCGTCTTGTCTGGGGCCCAGTGTTCTTTCCTTCCCTGAGCGTATTCCCAATGTATAGTTTGTTTGTTCGTATTAAGATCAGTTATAATTTAGTACTTTATATCACTAATGTGTTGAAGATATGCAAGTGTGTATCGTAATAGTAAATGTCAAATATATCAACAGCCGTAATAATAATGAACACCAACTTTGGTTTTTAGACAGCTCAGCTATACACCATCAGCTTTCTCCAAGTTCGGGTGCAACTACAACTAATCCTTATTTGCACTGCACTGCACTGCTCTGCGATGGTTCTGGCAGTGTTCTGCCACAGCTCTGTCACAATTCAGGCGCTCTAGTATTCCACAACTCCTACCACATGACAGGCCACACCTCACCTCTACTGTGCTACCAGACGTTTCCCCTTTCCAGCTCAACTGGGAGGCTTGGGGGGGCAGCCGAGCGGTTGGAAAGTAATTAAATAAAATATTAATGACCGCTGTATGGTAAAATGACTTGTTCTACGGGCCAACAGTTCTCCAACGATATTCTGTACGGTATTCTGTAGGTCCCCACTGCCACACAAAATGAATTGCTGGCCCCTCCTTTCTTAACCACGCTTAAGTTTTACCTAGTGTCTCATATCACCTCACCAGCCACCAGCATCTGTAAGTCCATGTGTCCCCCAGCGCTGTGCCCTAAGGCCCTAAGGTCCCTCTTGCACCCTACCGTACAGATCGCTCCGCAGCTTCCGTGGCCAGCTAAACCATTTACGGCTCCAGCCGCTCTTGCTGCAGCCCAGGTTCAGCTTGCCACAGTCACGCTCCTCGCAGACGGGTGAATTGAGATGAGGTGAGGTCTTACTATTACTGTTGTCCCTCATACACCATGCCGCTTCTGGAAGCCACAAGCTGCTCCAGACCGCGAGGCACTACAAGCGTAGAAAATTCCGGGTAAAGTCCGTGAGGAAAAAAATCGAGCGGGCTACCGCACTGTAGCTTTCTGCCACCTGGCCCCCAGGGCAGACCCCCAGTCCCCCAGGTAGGCCCCTCAGGCAGGCGCTTCACTCCCTGCGTCTCTCCAGACGAGGTACTGCGATGCAGCGTTTTTCGGCGTTTTCGGGTCCCCCGTTTCAAACCCCCGTGTCTTGCCTCGCCGCTCTGTTTTCTCCGCAAGTTGACCAATAGGATTGAAAGGCAACTCAAACTTTAAATCCAGGCTCATCAATCCTTCGTCTTTAAGAAATTTTGAAAGCTGCACATGACGTATCTTAACTTAACTAGGAAACAATAAAAGCCTTGAGGAAGTTACTTTCCAGTAACGAAACACGTGTCGGCTGCCTGTTGTGCTTTTCTCTGGGATATATGTACAGAAGAACCCCTAACAACGAGTTTTGTAACATGTTTCAAAAATATGACATTGTATAGACAATAATTGTGCAAAATATGAAATTAAAACAGCAAAAATATCTCATGTTTTGGATGTTCTCTATATACAGTTAAATATTGGATGTTTATTTTGATCATTAAAAGTCGTGACTCCATAAGAAGGTCAGGATAGGGAACTATCTTCTATGCAAAACTAATATCAGAGTGCCGAGGTACAATAACTGTTTAGCTAGCTTATTACAACTGATCTCTTTTGGGATTTCAGTTGAAGTCAACTTCTGTGGTAGTGGGTGTCACTGTTACCTCGAAGGGCACCATCACCTTATTGAAAATTAATCGGACTGACAAAATCAAATATAATAAAATCCCACCAAAATCTTAAGATTGGTAGTGCGACAGTCTATACCACCACTACCTGTGCTGTATCAATGTGACTGCTTAGCTTTGCTTAGATTTGCGCATACACAACTCATGGATTTTTTTTATTTTGATTCCATTGTTATATGAGATCCCAAACATTTCTTTTTGCTAATTTAGGGCTAACTAATTTCATGAGCTGGGGTTAGAGTGCTGAAAACTTACAGTCGATTGTAGGATTCTTAAATTTCGAAAGAACTTCCATTCTAAACTACGCAGAGAGGGTCAAACCTCTCTAATCAAACGTATGCAACTTAGTGATCCGAATCATTCCGGGGCAATGCAGATTCACCTACTTAACTTTTAACGAAGGTGAAAAAGTACCAATCGCATACAAATCACATTTGTATGCACAAGCAGAAATGAAATTCACTTCAACAGAAATTTTTTTGACAGCTGTTCAAACTGCTATAGCAAAAGAAAGAGCCCTCGCACAGGGGAAACGCATTATGGTCGTAACTCCTGTACCTGCCTTAGAAGCAGTGACAAAAGCGAGCATTACAAATGCTAAAGCTTTACATCTGAGATGGATACAATGGGTTAATTCTCTTGCTGCAACTGATGTTAAATACGTTTTTGATCCTTATCTGAAAACACAAGCATTTCTACAATACGAACAAGAATGTCCTCTGCCTACTGAAATTCTGCCTTTTGATCAGTATGAGTGTACAATTTATACTGATGGATCAGCTTAACCCGCTACGGGGGGTAAACAAGCCTATAGTGCGGGGTGTGCAATCGTTAATGGCGCAATGGCAAATTCCGACCAATGGTCACAAAAACTCAATCCTTAGGAGATTGTACAGCTCAGTGAGCTAAACTACAAGCATTCAAGATGGCATTTGAGAGTACGGATCGGAAATTCCCCACACTCATAGTGTGCGATTTGTATTATTGTGTTCAATCTTATAATGAATACTTGCAAAACTGGATTCAAAACGGTTACAAAGATGAAAAAGGTGGCACAATCAAGCATAAACTGCTTTGGGATCAAGTAGTTCAGTTACCACAAGGACTACAAATGCTGAGTGATGGCGTTCACGTTGATGGGAATTAATTGGCTGATGAAGCCGCGAAGGCAGCTGTGCAAACGGCTTCCGTAGCTGCAATCACTCGTTCAAAAACTAAAATAGACAGCGAAATAATGCTAGCTGTCAATGCTTCAAGCAAAGAGAGTGGTAAAACATTACCAAAAGGGTTTCCACTCAAATACTCATATATAACTGATGCGAACAATGTTCCGATTACTCGAATCCCTGGAGTGGGGGATAGGGTAATTCCCCAAATATGGAACATAGATTAGGACTAATCCTAGCAGTACATGAAGGACTTGCCTCTGCACATGCAGGTGTTTCCGCCACAGTATCGTTATTAAAACAGAGATACTGGTGGCCGCGCATGAGGAAACAAACCAGAAACTATGTTTTGGAATGTGAAATATGCCAAAAGATGAAAGTATCTACTGTGAAACGTCTTGCGCAGACGCCCCTGTTAATTTCGGATAAACCATTCGCTTGCATTTACCTGGACCACTGCGGTTCCTTACAGAGGGATGGTAATTAGAAATATATCATGGTCGCAGTGGACTCGTGTTCAAGGTTCATTTGGATGTGGCCTCAGCGCTCGGCTGTCGCTCGACTGTTATAAAAGATTTGCGAATCTTTATCGGCACATACGCAGTCCGCACTCTACATTCTGACCAGGGTCCTGCGTTTAGCTCTCGAGCTTACAAGGAGGCCATGGCCAAATTGGGCGTTGCATTACGGTATTCTAGTCCATTTCATCCCGAGGGAAATTCGGTTGTGGAGAGAAAAAAAACGGGACATAAAGCAATCTATAACAGCTAGGGTATCAGGTTCAGGTGACGGGTGGGTCAAACATCTAATAAGTTGTCCAACGTAGCCTTAACAACTTGCCAAGAAGTTCTCGAGGGGGTATCACTCCATACGAGATCCTTTCTGGGACTAGGATGCTGGTTGCGGACCTTGATTGTCAGACATCAGTGGTGGGCAAACAAGATTTTGATATCAAAGATCGTTTGGCTGTTTTACAGGACTTTAAAGAAATAAGAACAAAACAAAGCAACGTTCCCCTGAAGCCAACCGCCACTGAGGAAAAACCAGCCGTCCCAGCAAGGCCTGTCTGGATCCCAAAGCTCGGTGATCTAGTCAGAGAAAAGATCACTGACAGAAGGAATTTGGGCCTTCTTACAGACAACCAGTACCTGTCCTAGCAATCCACGGATCAAGAACAGTATTACTGCCGCCCCTTGCTGGTAAAAAGGAGAACAAGTTCGTGTCCATCGACCTGGTCAAACCACATCATGTGGCCGATACTAAGCAGTAGGCCTAGTGAACTCCGCCAATGTAGCAGACCCCCTAATCTAGCGACTATCCAAGTGGTTCAAACTGAGAGACTCATCACCTTTGAAGAATCTGCAGTGCGAAATGAAAGACTAAGCAACAAAGCTATGGAACTTGTCCCTCTTGAAACCCAAATAACAGTTCTTCAAGAAACACCTGTCTACAATGAAGTAACAAGTGAGCAAGTGGTTCCAGGGATTTCAATGAATCTTGATGCAATTCCAACTATTGACAGAACTGCCTCTGGCTATTTCATTAACTTTGATACGTTTTCTGAGGATCCCAGCGAACCTGAAACAACACCAGCGAAAAGAACTTTGAAAGAACAAGCTACAGACCTTTTTCATCACCTGAAAAATACTTATCTGGTTTCAGCATGGATTGATGTTTGGATTATGTTGGGTGTGCTTTTTCTTCTACTTTGGTTGACTCTGGTAATAACTCTGGGAATGCTGATAAATGGAAGATATGTAAAAATGGACACAGCAAGTAAGAACATCAACTTACTACTCAATCCACACAAATCATCCCATTTGAACAAAGAGACTTGTCATCAATGAACATCACAGCCATTCCTATACCTGGGGGTATAGCTTGGGACAAAACTGATTATGACATTTTTGGCCAGTCGGAGCTGTTGAAGATTCCACACCAGTTCAAGATTTCATTAAATGACTTTGTTTCATCTAGTACCTTTTCTGATGATTGGGATTTCGAGACTGTTAATAATATGATGTCGGACTTAGAAATGTCTGCAGTATTCACAAATCATGAATATTTAGAAGGTTCATCAGACTATGAACAAATGTATTTTTATAATCATTATGGTCATAAATGTCTTGCACAAATCTGCAAATACTAGAAATGTATTACTGTATAACCGATGGGAACATTGTCTTACGCCACCAAAGGGTAGCTCAAAAACATTTGCCAATAAGTTTGCATACTTTTCAGGGTTCAATGTATCAAATGCTGAATCATTTTACTTTAAAAATATAAACAAAACAGGAATGAAAAGTATGTTGACCAATACAAAACAGATCTATTCTGCAGCCTTTTATGCCCAAATGTCTAAACTAGGTTACGACTTTTGGAATGACAACATTGAGACAAAATCTGTCTGGGGTACAAAAGATTGGCAGGTTCAGGGGGTAGAAGCTTTGTTAAGAGCCTGCATCATCGAGCCTGCATCATCCCTGAGCAAATTATGTTTTTGAATGACACGGTCCAACAGACGTCTTGCCTTGGGTTAGCCAAGACAAAAGACCTGAACAATACGTCTATAACTACACCAACACCTGATAGCAGTAACACTTCAGAGGGGGAGGTCGACGTACATATTATTTTGCATCACAACAGAACAGATGCAGATTAGAAAATATTGTTGATCTGGCCCACAGACACAAACAACTGTCAAGATAGATTCCTTAACAAAACACAGGGTTTCACATTCAACAGGCCAGACCCAAGATATGTTCAAAGACAGTATCCAGGAATAGTAACAACATACGGTGTAGGGAAGCTCTGCCTTGATTGGCTACATAGATCTACACTTAAGGATGTAAAGCAACACTTATCTTTACTTAAAGATGGCGCTGATTTTAGGGAATTCTTGCTAGGACCAAAAAAACCATGTCATAAACGTTTTATATATGCCGGTATCTATGCTGCTTATAATGAAGCATGGAAGATTATGCAAGCAGAGACTGCAGAAAGAATACGAGAAATTGATTGTATTCATTTGGAGAAAACTCTGTTTGTAGTTGACAATGGGTTAACGTCTCTGTCATCCAGGATATATTCATTGGACAGCATAGTGTCTTCTGCCATAGACATCATGGAACAGGACTTGGTCATGCTGCAACATGGTCAGTCGCAATTATGTTCTATCATGCTATTTGGCTGGACATTGTAAAACCTTCATTCAGGCTATGTGCCTTGGTGTTTAATCAATACTACGGCACTGTTTTCAGAATTCAATCTCACTGATAAACATATCAACCTGGCACAGAGGGGAGCAGACTATACGGTGCTGAGCATTGAAAAACTGGAAAGATTGCCATTTACAGTAGCAGAAAAGCCAGCTACTGAATGGATAATACATGGAACAATCACTCTGCCTGTTACAATTTTCCATTTTCAGTGTTGCCTAACACACATACCAGCAGGCACATATGAAAGGTTGGGTAAAGAATACATCAAGACATCCTGGGAATTACCGTACACACATAGATGTTGGAGTGGGGGACGTGAAGTGTTTCTTAGCGGTAAAAACTGTGAAAACGCACTAAGCGGTTCTCTACTTTGTCAGGGTATAAACTTACACGGGGCCTGTGATGGTTCCTCTAACAACTTATCCTGCCACCTACAAGGTTCACCAGCTGCAGTGATTGATCCAATTTTTGGACAACTTTCAAATGAAAGTTACCTCATGTTGAATGATCACAGCTGCTGTGGCATGTTGCCAGATATACCATATCTAGTAACTGTGTCAACCAGGGTCCCTTGCTGTATATACGTATTGTTTTCTAAAACTAAGACAGACAGGGAGTCGCCTTTATGGTCTTCACTGAACATCTCTTCTATACAAATTGATACTTTAAGCAGAATGAAAGCCATTTTTTTGCAAAAAACTGTGCCACTGACTTTGGCCAAAGAGACCTATGATCTGCAAGTCGCAAGGACTGCAGAGATACATGCCCTCTTAACTACAAACTGCCCTATACATTTCTCGGAAATGTTAAGTCATATCTTAAACATGTCTGATACGAGCGGTATTGTACATATATTTAAGAACGTATGTTCCGGACTGTTAGCACCTTTTCAAGCAGTCCTAGGAATATTTCCAAACTTCGTGCACCCTGTGTTTGGCCGACTGCCTCTCCTTTTGGGACTCGTTGCGGGGATACTATTTTTGCTCCTACTGCTACGATATGGCAAGCCAAATCACCAGCGCTACTCCAAGCATCATAGAGAGAGCTCTATTGGAGATGAAGTGTTGTGAGCGCATCGTACAAATTGTGGGATTAACTCATTTACGAGAATTAAATACCACATGGTTTCTATCATTCAGACCAATCTGACAAGATTGCATCTTACCTGATCTACGCTGCCTGCTATGCGGAGAAGACTGCGTGCTAGACATCTGTCTAACACTCCCATCAGTCATGCCAACGGATGTTGATACTTTGCTGGACCCGGTAACGGCCCATGCACAGTGTTGTCCCCAGCGTCTACCAATTCTGATGACGGCATTCATTGAGATCTCACAGACGCAAAATGCTGATGCTGAAGTACGAGAAGAAACTTCAGGCATAAAGGTACCATCCAATTTGAACATTGCTAATGCGACCAATGCTGAAGGCGATGCTTCACATCTATGTGCTGTTAATCTTCTAAACGAGGTAATCCAACTGTCACCTACAATGATAGACAACTTTTTTACAGGCTTAGAAGATTTAATGTTTTCTCCAAGCGCTAACACTGACTTTTGAATTTGGCTCACAGTGTTCTGAGAGTTTGACCTTAATTTTTTTTAAAACAAAGAACTTTTCCTATGATTAACTTTTTTTCCCCAAATTTGTATTTTTCAATTTTTGGCACAAAGTAATCTGCTTATAATAGAACTATTCATAGAGAACAAGAATTTGTTGAATACTTCCAAGAGACAATATTTGACCTTGTCCACATACAAACATTTTTATGTAATCTGACATGAAATGGTTTCGGCCTTTTTTCTTCTGTATTCACCAGCCATTTCATAAATGTATATTTCCATGATTCATTCATTTAGCATTGAAAATCTGAATATATGCTTCGAATGAAACATTGCTTTAATGCGTACAGCACCAATGAATCTTTTATGTGTACAACCAGTTAAAATGCATTTTTTTGTATTTCGGGTGGGTTTTTTCACACTTCTTATGTAGCTATGTTTTAGATATGTGTAACGTGTTTATAATTTAGTAACGTTGTACATAAGAAAGTGGAGTAGGTGTTGTGTATTGATTTAGATTCCGTATGATTTTTTCCCGATTCATGCCCTTATATAGGTATAATTCACATTGCCCTTATATAGGCATAGAACTCCAGTCCTTATTTAGGCATAGCCCATGCTACCCAAATACAGGCATTTCTACTTCCATCCGTTCATCTACGTCACAGCGATTTCTTGGAAAACCAGACTCTTAAGCAGAAGGGACTTCCCCTAGCCTGGATATTGATTTCTCCAAGAAACTCATTATTATGCATGAACACCTATTCTTTAGGGGTTCATTAATGACGTTCATATGCCCGACTTCACATCAAAGCTGGCATTCCTAAACACCTTCAAGGTATAAATATACCTTCACTTGCTGTAGCAAAGCAAGGTGTGGTTCGGTGCAGTTCGACTACCTACTTGCACAACGCAGCTCACTACAGCAAGTGCTGAAGGAAGCCAACCCTCCAGCTGACGCACTGACCCGAAGCTGTCATCTACTGACGAGAAATCCAGCTCCAGTGATTCTGACTCTCCTTGCGGGGTGTTGGGAAATCGAGTCTGTGAAAGAGGTATCAACCTCTCTCATTCTAAGGTATGGAGCTGATTAGAGCCTAGAGAAATCTTTGGCAAGTCTTGGCAGAACTAAACCTATGCTAAAAGACAAACACCTACTTCTTCCCTGGTACTAGACTTAGGTTAGGTACACTGGGGTAGGCGTATTTTAGAAGCACCAGTTGAGTATTTTAGCCTGTGTTATTTATGTATGTATTTGTACATGTCATAGCAACAGACAATGCTATTATAGTATTATTTTATATTACTGTTCTGGCTGTAAGCATTATACTTTGCATTCTGTCTAACAATTGTAGCAGTTCACCTCTCCTCATGGGAAAGAAGACTGTTCAATAAACCCCTTTTTATTGAAACACCCGTCTTTCTATTTCTATGCAACTCTGTAGAAAAGAAGCAAGCACAATTGACCGAGTAAAATAGTTATCTATTGTTTCCACGACTCTGAAGATATGTTTCGATTTTAGGGGAAACAAAGTTGTCATGTTTATGCGGTTGTCAGGAACTAATCCCTTCTTGTGTGTTCGAGAAAGTTTCTAGTAACTTCTGAGCTAGCTGGTACACACAATTAAGTTTAGTATACAAGATAGAGACATACTGACCTCAGTCCTATGGCAAATCTATAGTGTATATTATTCCAATGCACAGAGCCTATTGGGAATATAGGAATTACACTACAAGATAAATAATACACAATGATATTAGCTTACAAGTAGGCAGCATTCATCCATTGTAGCTGCTTCATTTGCAAGTAATTCGCTGAGATTTAGTTATTATTCTGGTCAGACATTGGCCAAAGACTGTGGGCTTTATTTACAGGTCCCTTGCATAACCAGTGCATTACTGTTTTTTGATGCACTAGCAGTGCAGTGTGCTGGCCCATATTTACAAGGCCACGCAAAGCCACCCTGCATGGCTTTTCATGGCCTTGTAAATATAGCCCCATTTCACGCATCCCTTTGCCTGAGAAGGTGCATGCCATGGGTGTTGCTGTGGGTGTTTCTATACAACACCCATGGATTCTACCGCATTCCCAGATTTACAATATTTCATAAACCAGGGATTGCGTCAGAATCCTATGCCTCCCCAGGGGAGGCGTAAGCAGGCGCAACAAGGAGAAATACTTTTATGTCACCTCATTACCAAAAGGGTTTCCACTCAAATACTCATATATAACTGATGCGAACAATGTTCCGATTGCTCGTATCCCTGGAGTGGGGGATAGGGTAATTCCCCAAATATGGAACATAGATTAGGACTAATCCGAGCAGTACATGAAGGACTTGCCTCTGCAGATGCAGGTGTTTCCACCACAGTATCGTTATTAAAACAGAGATACTGGTGGCCGCGCATGAGGAAACAAACCAGAAACTATGTTTTGGAATGTGAAATATGCCAAAAGATGAAAGTATCTACTGTGAAACGTCTTGCGCAGACGCCCCTGTTAATTTCGGATAAACCATTCGCTTGCATTTACCTGGACCACTGCGGTTCCTTACAGAGGGATGGTAATTAGAAATATATCATGGTCGCAGTGGACTCGTGTTCAAGGTTCATTTGGATGTGGCCTCAGCGCTCGGCTGACGCTCGAACTGTTATAAAAGATTTGCGAATCTTTATCGGCACATACGCAGTCCGCACTCTACATTCTGACCAGGGTCCTGCGTTTAGCTCTCGAGCTTACAAGGAGGCCATGGCCAAATTGGGCGTTGCATTACGGTATTCTAGTCCATTTCATCCCGAGGGAAATTCGGTTGTGGAGAGAAAAAAAACGGGACATAAAGCAATCTATAGCAGCTAGGGTATCAGGTTCAGGTGACGGGTGGGTCAAACATCTAATAAGTTGTCCAACGTAGCCTTAACAACTTGCCAAGAAGTTCTCGAGGGGGTATCACTCCATACGAGGTCCTTTCTGGGACTAGGATGCTGGTTGCGGACCTTGATTGTCAGACATCAGTGGTGGGCAAACAAGATTTTGATATCAAAGATCGTTTGGCTGTTTTACAGTACTTTAAAGAAATAAGAACAAAACAAAGCAACGTGCCCCTGAAGCCAACCGCCACTGAGGAAAAACCAGCCGTCCCAGCAAGGCCTGCCTGGATTCCAAAGCTTGATGATCTAGTCAGAGAAAAGATCACTGACAGAAGGAATTTGGGCCTTCTTACAGACAACCAGTACCTGTCCTAGAAATCCACGGATCAAGAACAGTATTACTGCCATCCCTTGCTGGTAAAAAGGAGAACAGGTTCGTGTCCATCGACCTGATCAAACCACATCATGTGGCCGATACTAAGCAGTAGGCCAAGTGAACTCCGCCAATGTAGCAGACACCCTAATCTAGCGACTATCCAAGTGGTTCAAACTGAGAGACTCATCACCTTTGAAGAATCTGCAGTGCGAAATGAAAGACTAAGCAACAAAGCTATGGAACTTGTCCCTCTTGAAACCCAAATAACAGTTCTTCAAGAAACACCTATCTACAATGAAGTAACAAGTGAGAAAGTGGTTCCAGTGATTTCAATGAATCTTGATGCAATTCCAACTATTGACAGAACTGCCTCTGGCTATTTCATTAACTTTGATACGTTTTCTGAGGGTCCCAGCGAACCTGAAACAACGCCAGCGAAAAGAACTTTGAAAGAACAAGCTACAGACCTTTTTCATCACCTGAAAAATACTTATCTGGTTTCAGCATGGATTGATGTTTGGATTATGTTGGGTGTGCTTTTTCTTCTACTTTGGTTGACTCTGGTAATAACTCTGGGAATGCTGATAAATGGAAGATATGTAAAAATGGACACAGCAAGTAAGAACATCAACTTACTACTCAATCCACACAAATCATCCCATTTGAACAAAGAGACTTGTCATCAATGAACATCACAGCCATTCCTATACCTGGGGGTATAGCTTGGGACAAAACTGATTATGACATTTTTGGCCAGTCGGAGCTGTTGAAGATTCCACACCAGTTCAAGATTTCATTAAATGACTTTGTTTCATCTAGTACCTTTTCTGATGATTGGGATTTCGAGACTGTTAATAATATGATGTCGGACTTAGAAATGTCTGCAGTATTCACAAATCATGAATATTTAGAAGGTTCATCAGACTATGAACAAATGTATTTTTATAATCATTAGGGTCATAAATTTCTTGCACAAATCTGCAAATACTAGAAATGTATTACTGTATAACCGATGGGAACATTGTCCTACCCCACCAAAGGGTAGCTCAAAAACTTTTGCCAATAAGTTTGCATACTTTTCAGGTTTCAATGTATCAAATGCTGAATCATTTTACTTTAAAAATATAAACAAAACAGGAATGAAAAGTATGTTGACCAATACAAAACAGATCTATTCTGCAGCCTTTTATGCCCAAATGTCTAAACTAGGTTACGACTTTTGGAAAGACAACATTGAGACAAAATCTGTCTGGGGTACAAAAGATTGGCAGGTTAAAGGGGTAGAAGCTTTGTTTAGAGCCTGCATCATCGAGCCTGCATCATCCCTGAGCAAATTATGTTTTTGAATGACACGGTCCAACAGACGTCTTGCCTTGGGTTAGCCAAGACAAAAGACCTGAACAATACGTCTATAACTACACCAACACCTGATAGCAGTAACACTTCAGAGGGGGAGGTCGACGTACATATTATTTTGCATCACAACAGAACAGATCCAGATTGGAAAATATGGTTGATCTGGCCCACAGACACAAACAACTGTCAAGATAGATTCCTGAATAAAACACAGGGTTTCACATTCAATAGGCCAGACCCAAGATATGTTCAAAGACAGTATCCAGGAATAGTAACAACATACGGTGTAGGAAAGCTCTGCCTTGATTGGCTACATAGATCTACACTTAAGGATGTAAAGCAACACTTATCTTTACTTAAAGATGGCGCTGATTTTAGGGAATTCTTGCTAGGACCAAGAAAACCACGTCATAAACATTTTATATATGACGGTATCTATGCTGCTTATAATGAAGCATGGAAGATTATGCAAGCAGAGACTGCAGAAAGAATACGAGAAATTGATTGTATTCATTTAGAGAAAACTCTGTTTGTAGTTGACAATGGGTTAACGTCTCTGTCGTCCAGGATATATTCATTGGACAGCATAGTGTCTTCTGCCATAGACATCATGGAACAGGACTTGGTCATGCTGCAACATGGTCAGTCGCAATTATGTTCTATCCTGCTATTTGGCTGGACATTGCAAAACCTTCATTCAGGCTATGTGCCTTGGTGTTTAATCAATACTACGGCACTGTTTTCAGAATTCAATCTCACTGATAAACATATCAACCTGGCACAGAGGGGAGCAGACTATACGGTGCTGAGCATTGAAAAACTGGAAAGATTGCCATTTACGGTAGCAGAAAAGCCAGCTACTGAATGGATAATACATGGAACAATCACTCTGCCTGTTACAATTTTCCATTTTCAGTGTTGCCTAACACACATACCAGCAGGCACATATGAAAGGTTGGGAAAAGAATACATCAAGACATCCTGGGAATTACCGTACACACATAGATGTTGGAGTGGGGGACGTGAAGTGTTTCTTAGCGGTAAAAACTGTGAAAACGCACTAAGCGGTTCTCTAATTTGTCTGGGTATAAACTTACACGGGGCCTGTGATGGTTCCTCTAACAACTTATCCTGCCACCTGCAAGGTTCACCAGCTGCAGTGATTGATCCAATTTTTGGACAACTTTCAAATGAAAGTTACCTCATGTTGAATGATCAAGGCTGCTGTGGTATGTTGCCAGATATACCATATCTAGTGACTGTGTCAACCAGGGTCACTTGCTGTATGCACGTATTGTTTTCTAAAACTAAGACAGACAGGGAGTCGCCTTTATGGTCTTCACTGAACATCTCTTCTATACAAATTGATACTTTAAGCAGAATGAAAGCCATTTTTTTGCAAAAAACTGTGCCACTGACTTTAGCCAAAGAGACCTATTATCTGCAAGTCGCAAGGACTGCAGAGATACATGCCCTCTTAACTACAAACTGCCCTATACATTTCTCGGAAATGTTAAGTCATATCTTAAACATGTCTGATACGAGCGGTATTGTACATCTATTTAAGAACGTATGTTCCGGACTGTTAGCACCTCTTCAAGCAGTCCTAGGAATATTTCCAAACTTCGTGCACCCTGTGTTTGGCCGACTGCCTCTCCTTTTGGGACTCGTTGCGGGGATACTATTTTTGCTCCTACTGCTACGATATGGCAAGCCAAATCACCAGCGCTACTCCAAGCATCATAGAGAGAGCTCTATTGGAGATGAAGTGTCATGAGCGCATCGTACAAATTGTGGGATTAACTTGTTTACGAGAATTAAATACCACATGGTTTCTATCATTCAGACCAATCTGACAAGATTGCATCTTACCTGATCTACGCTGCCTGCTATGCGGAGAAGACTGCGTGCTAGACATCTGTCTAACACTCCCATCCGTCATGCCAACGGATGTGGATACCTTGCTGGACCCGGTAACGGCCCATGCACAGTGTTGTCCCCAGCGGCTACTAATTCTGATGACGGCATTCATTGAGATCTCACAGACGCAAAATGCTGATGCTGAAGTACAAGAAGAAACTTCAGGCACAAAGGTACCATCCAATTTGAACATTGCTAATGCGACCAATGCTGAAGGCGATGCTTCACATCTATGTGCGATTAATCTTCTAAACGAGGTAATCCAACTGTCACCTACAATGATAGACAACTTTTTTACAGGCTTAGAAGATTTAATGTTTTCTCCAAGCGCTAACACTGACTTTTGAATTTGGCTCACAGTGTTCTGAGAGACTTTGAATTTGACCTTCATTTTTTAAAAAACAAAGAACTTTTCCTATGATGAACTTTTTTTCCCCAAATTTGTATTTTTCAATTTTTGGCACAAAGTAATCTGCTTATAATAGAACTATTCATAGAGAACAAGAATTCTTTGAATACTTCCAAGAGACAATATTTGACCTTGTCCACATACAAACATTTTTATGTAATCTGACATGAAATGGTTTCGGCCTTTTTTCTTCTGTATTCACCAGCCATTTCATAAATGTATATTTTCATGATTCATTCATTTAGCATTGAAAATGTGAATATATGCTTCGAATGAAACATTGCTTTAATGCGTACAGCACCAATGCATCTTTTATGTGTACAACCAGTTAAAATGCATTTTTTTGTATTTCGGGTGGGTTTTTTCACACTTCTTATGTAGCTATGTTTTAGATATGTGTAACGTGTTTATAATTTAGTAACGTTGTACATAAGAAAGTGGAGTAGGTGTTGTGTATTGATTTAGATTCCGTATGCATTTTTCCTGATTCATGCCCTTATATAGGTATAATTCACATTGCCCTTATATAGGCATAGAAATCCAGTCCTTATTTAGGCATAGCCCATGCTACCCAAATACAGGCATTTCTACTTCCATCCGTTCATCTACGTCACAGCGATTTCTTGGAAAACCAGACTCTTAAGCAGAAGGGACTTCCCCTAGCCTGGATATTGATTTCTCCAAGAAACACATTATTATGCATGAACACCTATTCTTTAGGGGTTCATTAATGACGTTCATATGCCCGACTTCACATCAAAGCTGGCATTCCTAAACACCTTCAAGGTATAAATATACCTTCACTTGCTGTAGCAAAGCAAGGTGTGGTTCGGTGCAGTTCGACTACCTACTTGCACAACGCAGCTCACTACAGCAAGTGCTGAAGGAAGCCAACTCTCCAGCTGACGCACTGACCAGAAGCTGTCATCTACTGACGAGAAATCCAGCTCCAGTGATTCTGACTCCCCTTGCGGGGTGTTGGGAAATCGAGTCTGTGAAAGAGGTACCAACCTCTCTCATTCTAAAGTATGGAGCTGATTAGAACCTAGAGAAATCTTTGGCAAGTCTTGGCAGAACTAAACCTATGCTAAAAGACAAACACCTACTTCTTCCCTGGTACTAGACTTAGGTTAGGTACACTTGGGTAGGCGTATTTTAGAAGCACCAGTTGAGTATTTTAGCCTGTGTTATTTATGTATGTATTTGTACATGTCATAGCAACAGACAATGCTAATATAGTATTATTTTATATTACTTTTCTGTCTGTAAGCATTATACTTTGCATTCTGTCTAACAATTGTAGCAGTTCACCTCTCCTCATGAGAAAGAAGACTGTTCAATAAACCCCTTTTTATTGAAACATCCGTCTTTCTATTTCTATGCAACTATGTAGAAACGAAGCAAGCACGATTGACCGAGTAAAATAGTTATCTATTGTTTCCACGACTCTGAAGATATGTTTCGATTTTTGGGGAAACAAAGTTGTCATGTTTATGCGGTTGTCAGGAACTAATTCCTTCTTGTGTGTTCGAAAAAGTTTCTAGTAACTTCTGAGCTAGCTGGTACACACAATTAAGTTTAGTATACTCGATAGAGACATACTGACCTCAGTCCAATGGCAAATCTATAGTGTATATTATTCCAATGCACAGAGCCTATTGGGAATATAGGAATTACACTACAAGATAAATAATACACAATGATATTAGCTTACAAGTAGGCAGCATTCATCCATTGTAGCTGCTTCATTTGCAAGTAATTCGCTGAGATTTAGTTTTTATTCTGGTCAGACATTGGCCAAAGACTGTGGGCTTTATTTACAGGCCCCTTGCATAACCAGTGCATTACTGTTTTTTGATGCACTGGCAGTGCAGTGTGCTGGCCCATATTTACAAGGCCACGCAAAGCCACCCTGCATGGCTTTTCATGGCCTTGTAAATATAGCCCCATTTCACGCATCCCTTTGCCTGAGAAGGTGCATGCCATGGGTGTTGCTGTGGGTGTTTCTATACAACACCCATGGATTCTACCGCATTCCTTAATTTACAACATTTCATAAACCAGGGATTGCGTCAGAATCCTATGCCTCCCCAGGGGAGGCGTAAGGAGGCGCAACAAGGAGAAATACTTTTATGTCACCTCATTTTTTCGTCTTTCTGTGCGTGCTACATTCTACAGCACTCATAGAAAGAGGAAAAAGCCTCTTGTGATTGTTTTTGTGCAGGAAGGGTATCTCTTCCTGCGTAAAAAAATCATCCCATAACGCAGACTCCCTTGCATCATGGTGTAAGGGTACCTACGTTGGCACATGGCAGCCAATTGTGCACCAACGCTGAGGAAAGCACAGGATGCAGCATATTATTATAAATATGACACATCCCTGTGCTTTTAAAACAACGCAGCTCGGTGCAGCAAAAATGCTTGCAGCGCAACGCTGCGTCATTTTGTTGTAAATAAGGCCCTGTGAGGGCACCAAATTTCAAAACTTCTCTCCATAGTCTACTATCTTTTACATTTAGGCAGGCATCCACTGTATCCCTTCCAAGGTAATTACGTCATGTAGGACTTCATCATGCAATACTGATGCCGGCTGTAGCAAACAGAAGGGTTCTTCATCATGCTTAAAACTTTCAGAATTATGATTTGCTTATTTCTTGCCACACACAGATTGCTGAGATTGCTTATTGTGTTATGAGATTCTAGGTGTATACCCAGAATAGTCTGTAGTTATGTGAGTTTTGATGCATTGCATATTCACTGACAATTCCTAAATTCCAAATATAAGATCCATGGAAAAAAACAGACAATAGACGCCTGATTCTCCTTTGGGACACAAATATGACCCTTACCAACATGCTTTGTTTTGCTAGATTCTCATTGTGTTCTAGTAACGCTGTATATTTTATAGTGGTCTTTTTATGTGCCGTTTGTGGTTCTTGTGATGCTTTAATATTGGGCCTCGCTGCTACTCCCAATAGTTATGAAAACAGAAATATCTATTTATTTTGATGATCTGCGGCCAGAACTCAGTAAGACACGTCCAACAGGGTCTTCACATCGCCATACCAACATTTATCAGCCAGCTCAGAGTTTTGCTCATATAAAGTAATGAAAGCAAAAGGTCCTAGTTTTCAGGCACGATTGTGCTGCTGATATACTAAAAAACTGTATTTTAATGTATTTTTCATCTGGAACGAGTACTGCTTTTGCTTTTAGTTGTGTCATCCTCAGGGTTGCTGCATGTGAATTATGTGGCATTTTGTTTTGATTACTTGTTGGCAGCAGAGCTCCAAGCTGAATGCTAAATGTGAGGTTATATAAAGCAGCAGTTTTTTTTAGGATCCAGCTACATTAGGATGTCCTCTGTGATCTTGGCCCAGATGCATTAGGCTGTCTTCCGCTTGCTGCTTCTTTTTAGTATGCTGGCAGCCTTCTCTTGTGCTACTATTTTATGATCTTAGGGCCATATGTGTGAAGCTTTTTAGCTTTTTTAATTGGACCAAATCACTATTTCAGGCCGTTAAGAAATGCTAAATCGCCTTTTGGTATGTAAAAAGGCCGAAAAGCGGATGCAAAATCTGATTTATACTCAATAAAAATTGCATTTTGCGATTCCCTAAATAGAAAATCGCAAACAGGGATTACCTATATGCAATTTCCTAAGCACATGTACAAAGCAATTCCTAAATGTGAAATGGGCATTTAGGAAATGCTATTGCCATTGACCCCAAGTCAATGGCAACCATGAGCAATTTTGAAAATGCACCTAAAATGCATTTTTTGCTGTCCCCGAAGGCAAATGAGCGCTCTACACGTGCACCATTTTTTTCAACCTTGTATTTAAGGGGGCCTTAGGTCCATAAGAAACAAATGCTTTTGCATTCTAAAAATTTCAATTTCCTAGTAGGAAATCACAAAATAGAAAATGCAAAGCCATTCTTACCTTTGGCCCATAAGTACAAATGGGTTAGCATTTCCTAAATAGGGATTTCCTAATAGCGATTCCGGCTCTGTAGGAATCGCTATTTTTCTATATTTACGGCCACATGCATCAAAGTCCCGTTTTGCGATTCCTAATTTGCGATTTTTAGGGAATCGCAAATAAGGAATCGCAAAACGGGATGCATAATTGAAAGTGCATAAAATTAGCGATTCGGTAAAAATCGCATTTTTTACCGAATCGCAAATATTATGCGAATTCCAATTTGCGATTTCGCAATTCCCATTGATTCCTATGGGCCAAAAGGCCCATAGGAATCAATGGGAATTGCGAATTCGCAAATTGGAATTCGCAAAATGTTAATGCATTCCATGGGTGCAGGGGGGGGTCCAAAGGACCCCCCCCTGCACCCCTGAAATGTATTTTTAAATGGATGTTTCACACACACATGTCCTAAGGACATGTGTGTCTGTAACATGACAGTGTTTAAAATGCTAATTTGAGCATTTTAAACCTTTTTCGCAAATTACCACGAGGTTCACCCTCGTGGTAATTTGCCCCCCCTAATTGCGAATTCGCAATTTTAAAAACAATAATGCATTGCTTATAAGGAATCGCAAATTTGCGATTCCTTAGAAGCAATTGCATTTTTGGAAATCGCTAAAAATAGCGATTTTTCCAAAAATGATTGATGCATGCTAAAAAGGTATTTAGGAATCGCAAACGGCCGATTTTACCGAATCGCACCGTTTGCGATTCCTAAATACCTTGATGCATGTGGGTGTTAATCTTGCATTTCCTAAATAGCGATTTTTTTAGGATGAGCTAATTAGGAAATGCAAAATGGGAATTTCGTACATATGGCCCCATGTACTTTCCTTCTGGCAATGGCTCTCAGGCTCCGGGCAGTGGTCAGCGTGCCTGGCTGTCCACCAGGCTGTTATATAAAAACACTGAACAGACATTGTTTTTTGTTCATATTAGCGGCTAAAACATATCTGTTTTGTTTTTGTATACGAGAACCGTTTGTGTATCTTTCTTACTTTGATTAAAGGAGAAATATCATTTGGAAACATTTGCTCTCAAAGATTCCACATCAATTAAACAAAAGATAAGGATTTCACGTCTATTGTCAGCAGACTAACAAAAGTTCAGTTGCATTTTATTCACTCAGAACAAAACATTTGCTTCTCAGCTTACCAGGGGACACAAGATATGACTGTGATTCGATAAGCTATTTTAACTGAGTGATACACCAATTGTAAAAGATGGCAAGACGTGGGCCCTCATGTCCGGTACATCGTTTAGTTTTAAAGTATCCATCAAGTAGCACTAAGCAGGGAAGTACTTACAATACTTCACACTGCTTCTAACACAAACACCCTCCCATCACAAAACCCTCCCGTAACATATAACCCTTTCCAGTCTTTTAAAAAGTAAATAACATAAGCCAAATTGTGCCATGGAAGATGATTCTCCACCACATGTCATACAATCCATTTGTCTCTTACCCTTCGCTTTTACACATCTTTTGACTCTCAGGGGCACACATCCGGCTTTTATTAGAGTGCCTCATTGTACATGTATTTATTACATGCAAAATCTTATCACAACTAAGCATTTATGGGGCATATGTTCAAGGAAGTGGCAGAGTGAGGCGTTAGCCGTCATGGCTTAACGCCTCACTCCGCCACTTCAGAAACGCAAGGCTGCACCATTTTTACAACAAGATGGTGCAGCCTTGCATTTCCCCCTTGCTGGCGCTACACTTAGCAGTGTTACAAAAGTGGGTGGTGATGGACGGAGCATCTGAATCAATCAAACACTCACACCCAGTCAAAAGATCTGGGTTTAATCCATCACCGTTCTTTAGCCCACTCCGCCACCCCAGTTCAGACATGGCTATATGCAATCAGTCTGACCCTGTGCCTCATGGGGACAGTCCAGCCCGAACTGCCAAGCCATGTCTTCCCTGGACCGGAAACAAGCTTCCGAGGATAGGTTTCTGGCATTCCAGCCGTCTTCAGCCCGGCTTGCTTGAATCCAGTGGCAAAGTGAGCAAGGGACTCACGTCTGAGCATACCCTGCCACACGTATGGCGGCCAAAAGCGGTACAAAAGGGGGTGGTGATGGACGGAGCATCTGAATCAATCAAACACTCACACCCAGTCAAAAGATCTGGGTTTAATCCATCACCGTTCTTTAGCCCACTCCGCCACCCCAGTTCAGACATGGCTATATGCAAATCAGTCTGACCCTGTGCCTCATGGGAACAGTCCAGCCCGAACTGCCAAGCCATGTCTTCCCTGGACCGGAAACAAGCTTCCGAGGATCGGTTTCTGGCATTCCAGCCGTCTTCAGCCCGGCTTGCTTGAATCCAGTGGCAAAGTGAGCAAGGGACTCGCGTCTGAGCATACCCTGCCACACTTATGGCGGCCAAAAGCGGTACAAAAGGGGGTGGTGATGGACGGAGCATCTGAATCAATCAAATACTCACACCCAGTCAAAAGATCTGGGTTTAATCCATCACCGTTCTTTAGCCCACTCTGCCACCCCAGTTCAGACATGGCTATATGCAAATCAGTCTGACCCTGTGCCTCATGGGTTGGCAATTCGGGCTGGACTGTTCCCATGAGGCACAGGGTCAGACTGATTTGCATATAGCCATGTCTGAACTGGGGTGGCAGAGTGGGCTAAAGAACAGTGATGGATTAAACCCAGATCTTTCGACTGGGTGTGAGTGTTTGATTGGTTCAGATGCTCCGTCCATCACCACCCCCTTTTGCACCGCTTTGTTCGCCATAAGTTGGCAGGGTATGCTCAGACGTGAGTCCCTTGCTCACTTTGCCACTGGATTCAAGCAAGCCTGGCTGAAGACAGCTGTAATGCCAGAAACCGGTCCTAAGAAGCTTGTTTCTGGTCCAGGGAAGGCATGGTTTGGCAGTTCGGGCTGGACTGTTCCCATGAGGCACAGGGTCAGGCTGATTTGCATATAGCCATGTCTGAACTGGGGTGGCAGAGTGGGGTAAAGAACGGTGATGGATTAAACCCAGATCTTTCGTCTAGGTGTGAGTGTTTGATTGATTCAGGTGCTCCGTCCATCACCACCCCCTTTTGTACCACTTTTGGCCGCCATAAGTGTGGCAGGGTATGCTCAGACGCGAGTCCCTTGCTCACTTTGCCACTGGATTCAAGCAAACCGGGCTGAAGACAGCTGGAATGCCAGAAACCGGTCCTCGGAAGCTTGTTTTCGGTCCAGGGAAGACATGGCTTGGCAGTTCGGGCTGGACTGTTCCCATGAGGCACAAGGTCAGACTGATTTGCATATAGCCATGTCTGAACTGGGGTGGCAGAGGGGCTAAAGAATGGTGATGGATTAAACCCAGATCTTTCGACTGGGTGTGAGTGTTTGATTGATTCAGATGCTCCGTCCATCACCACCCCCTTTTGTACCGCTTTTGGCCACCATAAGTGTGGCAGGGTATGCTCAGACCTGAGTCCCTTGCTCACTTTGCCACTGGATTCAAGCAAGCCGGGCTGAAGACGGCTGGAATGCCAGAAACCGGTCCTCGGAAGCTTGTTTCCGGTCCAGGGAAGACATTCATTCGTCCCATTCTGAACTTGTATTCGCACCCAAATTCATAAATTCATACGCCACCTCACTCACCCTGCACACTCCTCTTACCCTACTCTTGCACTGTTGCATCGCTCACCGTGCACTCACATGGGCACTCTTGTCACCCACACAGTGTGCAGAGGGTTAATCTGCCTGCTACAAAGAACGTGTACTATGCAGATCACAGAACTGAGTGCGAGTAAACTATGAGTAGCGCCATAAAAAAATGAAATGTTTGTCAGAAAGGTGCTATAGAGAGATGAGGTGCATTGTTGGTGAGTGGCAGTGAAGGAATTCATGGAGAAGGAGGAAACAGGGGTGGGGCACCAAAAAAGACTGTTGCACCGTGTGCGACCAGTGTTAGGACCAGCCCTGGCTGGGAGTGTTAGTCCTCTCTGAATTTCTGGTCTAGTGACTCACTAATAACCCTAATAAACACCAAGTCCAAGTTAACCATTGAGAAAGAACAGTATGACAACGAAGGCAGACTACTGATTACCCAACTTAAAAGAGGGGAGGTAACCATCTTAGTAGCAAACATTTATGCAACAAACATAGACGGCACAACATACTGGGAGAGGGGGACGAGGGAACTAGAGGCAAATCAGTCGAATGACATGACCATCCTGGCAGGTGACTTCAACCTAGTCCTAGACCACACCCTAGTTAGACAATCAGGGGCCCAAGCACGGCCTCCAGCTTCCTAAAATATTCTAAAAAACATATGTAACAGATTCGACCTGCAAGACCCATGGCGCCTACAACACCCAGACACTAGAGACTACACTTTCTATTCCAACCCACACAACTCATACAGCACAATTGACTACATTCTCATCTCTGCGAAGCTAATAAAGCAGGGAAAATCCTAGCATCATATCTCAAACACAAGTGAAGACAACACTGTATCTCCACAATCACAGATGCGAACAACAAGACACACACCCAACACAAGGATTTCCTACACACGTTCATGGAATTCTATAAAGAGCTCTACAAAAGAGACAACAATCTCGATCAGGAGGGCAGCTCAGCCTACCTAGACAGACTAAACGTATCCAAGGTAATGGCAGATGAAGCTAGGATACTAGGTCAAGACATAACAATGACTGAGATCGCTACAGCTATAAAGTCACTAAAAGATAACAAAGCCCCAGGACCAGACGGATATACAGCACCCTTCTACAAAACCGTCCAAGACCAACTTCTCCCAGTCTTGACTAAAGTCTTCAACCACTGCGGAGAGGAGGGGGTAGTAACATAATCTATGTCACAGGTCAACATAATTGTCATACCCAAAGAAGGGAAAGATTCACAATGGCCCAAAAACTACCACCCCATCTCACTAATAAACTTAGATTGCAAGTTATACGCCAAAGTTCCAGCCACAAGACTAAACAAAGTACTACCACAACTGATTGGGAACACACAGGTAGGCTACATGAAAACACGCATGTCTCACGATAATACAAGACTCCTCTGCCAAGTCATAGAGCACTTCTCAAAATCATATAACTCTGCGGTAGCTATCACGCTAGACGCAGAAAAGGCCTTTGACAGAGTATCCTGGCACTTCCTAGAGAAGAGCATGCAAGCATACAACCTAGGAGACAGCTACATGAAGAAAGTCATGGCACTGTACAAAAACCCTAAAGCACAGATAGCTATTAACGGAAGTTCATCGGCCCAATTTAACATTGAGAGGGGGACAAGACAAGGTTGCCCGCTATCCTACTAGCACTTAAACCCCTGATTAGAGACACATTAGCTAACAGCGATATAGCGGGCGTAACCATTAACAACACCACAGCCAAACTTGCTGCCTATGCGGATGACTTACTCATAATAACGGAGAACCCCGGTCAATCCATACCAGCACTCATGCAAACCATTGAAACATACACTAGACACTCGGGATACAAACTCAACAGAGACAAATCAAAATGCATAACCCTCAACATACACACAACCAGTGATGTAATAGGTACCTTAGGGCTGGCCTGGCAACCTGGGTTTGTCAAATTCCTGGGTATTTAATTCGGGAAAAGCCTAAGAAGCACCTTAGAACAAAATGAGAAAACAACATTGGAAAAGATCAAAGGGTTACTGGAAACCTGGTCGCCCAAGTTCATCACCTGGTGGGGCAGAATAGACACTGTGAAGATGATGATCACTCCCATAGTAAACTATCTAGCTGGTATGCTTCCCCTGGCCCTCACGGACGAATTCCACAGGAAGATAGACCAAATGTTAAACAAATTTATATGGCAGGATAAGAAATCCAGAATAGGCCTCCCAAAACTAAGACTAGAGAAAAAGCTAGGGGGTCTCAACGTGGCGGACCTGAGAACATTCCAGACAGCCTTCATAGCCAGACAGGGAATGCACTGGGTACTTCCGAAACAGCAATACACGTCGATATGGCTCTCTATAGAGAAGGCCCTTCTAAATGACTCAGACCCTCTAACTCTCCTCACCGCCAACAAGCAAGCACAAAAGAACAACCCGATCTTTAAGATCACAAGGTACGCGCTGCTCAAAGTAGACCAGAAGCTCGAACACAGCATCAAGAACTCGCAATGGGAAACACTCTGGGCAAACCCCAAGATTAAATACAAGGGGAAGCCCCTCGACATAGAGTCATGGAGAAAGCTAGGAATCCTGTATCCAGCGCAGCTGGTAGCTGAGGGGGAGCCCCACACCTTCAACAGCTTAAAAACACGACCTCCCAGACATAGAACTATAGAATTTCCTAGCAATCAAAACAGCCTTAACAAAGTCAAAATTAGCCAAACACAAACCCTCAATCTTTCAATACATGGAAACCATAAACATAACATGTCACCAAGTCTCACTCCTATACAAACTCCTCCGGCCTGTCTCCATCAAACTCAACGCTAAGAACACCAGCTACTGGGAAACTCAGCTAGGCTCCAAACTTAAGGAACAAGAACTACAAACCTTCTGGGCGGCCCCATCCAAAAATATGTTATCCCCAGGGCTGGTGATGCAGCGCTTCTCCAGAAATAATTTCTAAAGACATGTCACCTCTCCCTGAAGTATATTTTCTAACATACTATCAAACAGTGGGGCCCATATCACTGCGAATCACTCCTAAACACTTACCTCCATGGATCGGTGAAATTCAAAGGAAAAGCTGCTGTATCCTAGTGGAGTGCCTAAAAACTAAATTGCATATTTATACTATTTGCACCTGCAGTTTAGATGTATTTACCATGGTTTCATAAAATACAGCAATTTTATTAGACACACCACCATTGAGATCGATAGATCTGCTAGTAAGAAAATTAGGCGTAGGAAAACTCAAGACCAGCTTGATTCTCTATTTATCTAATTTTTATTAATAGCAAATTCAGCATGTCTAATATTATTCACTTTCATT
Source organism: Lissotriton vulgaris (assembly GCF_964263255.1). Lineage (NCBI taxonomy): Eukaryota > Metazoa > Chordata > Amphibia > Caudata > Salamandridae > Lissotriton > Lissotriton vulgaris. Next base: position 1,346,381,258 of record NC_141693.1, on the reverse strand, counting down.
TATTTTATTCAGAAAATTCGACATTTAAATATATAATGATTCAGATTTAGGACAGTTAAATCATTTATTTAAGGAAAGATCAAGAATAGACATTTTCATTATTTTAATAGATCAGATATAAGCAAAAGACAGATAGTTCCCAAACATTTACCTATTCTCCTAACCACCCTATCTAGACTCTCAGATAAAGTGCATTTCCCTGTAAAAGAAAAACAGAGTTAGGCAAGTTTCTTACATCTCAGGAAAATTTATCAATCTGGCAGCATCTCGAGAGGAAATTGAAGGAAGCGATACTCTTCAGTAAAATCAGCACTTTTTTTAACCTTTTTCACTAGCTCTATCTAACTAAAAGTGTATCTTTTGACTTAAATGCGAGTTCTGATTGGACAACTTTGGGGTGGATGAGCATCATCTCGTCATCGAGATTTAAATTTCCTTCCGTCCGCAATTTTCTAATGGGCCTATTGTTTTATTACATGTCCAGCCTAGTCCGGTTTCCTATTCGCAACGTTCAGCATCTTTCCCACGTTCTGTACCACTGTGCTCATCACTTGGCAGCCATCTGCACTTCCAGTCCAAATCGACCTTGAACTTTATTCAGTCCAGGCTCAAGCTGTTCGCATTTAGTTTTCACACATGCGCAGTTCTTTTGTGGCCACAATAATCGAGTGACTCCATTTTCTCTTAGGCCTCACGACTCAGAAATGGAAACTATCATAGAAACAAACACAAACAAACGTGAATTTAAATCGATTAACCCTTCTGTTTACCTCCCCCTTACTAAGATTGTCCCAATTAGTATTTACCTAGCAAATAGCTACATTTAAGGGCAATATACTTACTTTATTTTCACGTTTTTACACATAGACACATAAACAAAAGCAGGTTTTATGGTGCATTCCAATAATTTAAAGCTGCTTATTAGTTTAGGACATGACAAAATCACATAATTAGTTGATTATGTTTGCAACACAAGCAAGATTAATTTCCCACGTGTATTTGTGTAGGTGCATTTCTTATTCTAAGTTGATTATACATGCACGACGTTTCATTAATACAAGTTACTGTTATTGGAGTATGATTTCACAAGGGGTACACAAAATTTTGTTTCACCACCTTGCTCCATCAACTCCCCCCTTTGGTGATTTATCACCAAATACCACCCAAAAATTTGCAATTTTTTATTTTTCCAAAACATGTTCCAAATTCTTCTGGTTAGTATTTCTACACTTTAGTATCCTTTTCTCTTGTCTCTTTAAAGACTTTCTCTTGAAACTCTTCCATTTCTATATCACCTTTTTCTCTTTCTCTTTCTCGTCTTTTCTGAATCATCTTCTTTAATGACTTTCTAACATTCCTTCTTTTTCTATATATGCAACATAACCTTATCATCAAAATAGCTAATACTACTGCTGTTACTGGAACTAGTATTTTGGAAAGGGGCGACCAACTCGGTCCCCCCGAACGTATGGCCGAGTGCCTCGATCCCCCCGGGAAGCCATTTTGGGCGGGAGGCGCGCCTCAGCTGGTATGCCCGAAGCGGCGTAGCTGGGGCGCGCTCGTTCCCGCCCTAGAGTGGGCTGGCCTAGACACCGACGCAGCCAGCCACGCCCTCGGAGCAGGCAGGGGCGGGTATACGCCCGCCCTGAAGACGGATAAAAAGGGACGCAAGACCAGAAGACATCCTCTTGTTCTTGTGCTCTGAAGCTGCACCTCCTCGCTGCACGTGAGCTCGGGACAGAACGAAGAGCCAATTTTGAGCGTTTTAATCTTTCTTTTGTCTTCTAGATACTTCATTTGGAAAATGCCCAAGAAAGGCGCGAAGAGAATGTCGACTGACCAGTTGGTTCGGGTTCTCATGAAGGAAATGTCCGAGATAAAGAAGCAGTTGGCGGGGCGAGACGGTGAGGAGGGATCGGGGCGTCCACCGGCCGGAGGGAGGCCTAAGAGGCCGAGAAGGGGGTCGGTCGGGGGAGACGTCCCGGTTCCCTGTTCCCCGCTCGATCCGCCAGCCCCGGTACCGGCCCCGGTACCGCAGGAAGGGAATCCGATTCCGGTCGTAGTCACCCCGACATCCGCTGAGGATATGCCTCCCGAGTTGGCGGCACAGTTAGCAGCGTGGTTGGGGGACAGTAGCGGGGGCGCCACGGCTGCTGAAGCGCAAGCACTCATGAAACAGTTGCGCGAGAAACGTGATACAGCCAAGGTGCCCGCGCCGGAAGCAGTGATAGACAAGCCACGAGGGGCGGAAGTAGCGTCCGGTGCAGGTAAGCGGCCATTGCCGATCGCAAGGGATGAGTCAACACCCTCTCGTAGAGAAAGATTGGGGCAACATGTTCCTTTGGCAATAAAGGAAAAGATTTGGGCGGGGGAATACGTAAACATTTTCTCCCTGCTCGTTGATCATTATGAGGTCGAAACTGTTAAGGGTCAAAAGGATCTGATGCATCCGAGTGTTTGGCGCGCAAAAATGGCCGCCTTTAAAGTGAATGAGAATATTGGCAACTGGGGTAATGCTTGGGGAGTTTTTACGTCAATTTTGGGTGAACGTAGGCCTGAATTGCTCCCTGAATTTCCAGTATATCAGTCACGAATTATGGGGTACTCGACATCGCACCAAGGTAACCAATGGTTCTGTTATGACAACCTTTTCAGGAAAGCGATGGAGCATAACAAAAGTTTAACCTGGGACTGTTACGATTCTTTGACATGGAATAAAATGAAAGAGTCGGGGATGTTGAAAGTGCCGTTGGTGGGGAGTACTGTTGGTGAGTCCTCCCGCCAAAATGGGGGGACGCCCTTTCGGTCGGGTACGGGTACAGACGATTATCCGAGACCCGCCGGAATTACAGGGAAGAGGGGTTTCTGTTTCAATTTCAACAGAAGTAAATGTACTAGGCCCCCGGGATCTTGTAAATTCAAACACGAATGTAGTGGTTGTGGGGCACCCCATCCTGAGTCCTCGTGCAGAGCCAAATCGGGTGAAAATGGGGGTAGAGGAGGCGCCAAACAGGTCTAATATAGTCCGAGGGGCGCCTTTACCAACCCCGATTGATACCCTGGCGATGATTCCCTGGCTCAGCGAATACCCGGATCGTACTTCCGCTGGGGTGCTACGGAACGGTTTTTCATACGGTTTCCGCATCCCGGTGGGGGACTTTCAGGGTGTCGGGACGTGCAAAAACCAGCTTTCCGTCTTGCAGCATACGACTGTAGTACAGGATAAGATCCGGAAAGAGGTTACCCGAGGTCGGGTTGCCGGCCCGTTTAGTGTTCCCCCCGTACAGAATTTTGTTTGTTCTCCTTTAGGGGTGGTCCCCAAGAAGGACCCAGGTGAGTTTCGATTGATTCACAATTTATCAGCTCCTCATGGCCTTTCTGTAAACGACGCAATTGATCCAGAGATATGTTCGGTGCGGTACGCATCATTCGATGAGGCCGTAGCCATTTTGAATCGCCTGGGGCCCGGGACGCTGATGGCGAAATCAGATATCGAGTCAGCGTTCCGTTTGCTCCCGGTATACCCGGAAGACCAACGTCTTTTGGGATTCATGTTTCAAGGTTCGTATTACATGGATAGGTGTATGCCGATGGGGTGCTCTATATCTTGTGCATATTTCGAGAAATTCAGTAGTTTTCTACAATGGGTTTACACGAAGAAAACGGGTTTTCGAAATGTGATGCATTACCTCGATGACTTTCTGTTCCTTGGGGCCGCTGGGGGTGATGAATGTGCCCGGGCCTTGACTGAATTTTGTGTTTTAATGAATCAATTTGGCGTGCCATTGGCACCAGGTAAAACTGTGGGTCCCACGACTTGCCTCGAGTTTCTCGGGATCGAGTTGGACTCTAGTGAGGGTTGTTTTCGTTTACCAGCTGCCAAAGTGTCGAAATTCAGGGCAGCCCTGCAAACGTGTATTACTGCATCTAAAGTTACGCTGCATCAATTGCAGCAATTGGTGGGGAAGTTGAATTTTGCCCTAAGGGTGATCCCAATGGCCCGCCCCTTTTCCCGTTCGATTGCCCAGGCGATGGTCGGCCTAAAGGAGGGTCATCATCGCACAAGACTATCGGCTGAGGTCCGCCAAGATATGCGTATTTGGTTAGCATTTTTGGCGGGTTTCAATGGTCGAGTCGTCTGGAACAAACCAGCCTTGTCCTCTGAAGAGCTTGGTCTATGGACGGATTCAGCTGGGAGCATGGGCTTTGGCGCCATCTTCGGCACAAAATGGTCGGCACAAAGGTGGCCAACATGGTGGCATGAAGAGGGGCTGACGAGTAATATTGCTTTCCTTGAACTGTTTCCCATTTTGGTGGCCCTCAGAACCTGGCCCGATGGATTCAAAAATCACTCTGTCATATTTTGGTCTGACAATATGACCGTTGTAGAATGCATCAATAGTCAGGCAGCACGTTGTAAAATGATTTTAAGGCTGCTTAAAGAAATTGTCTTACTATGTATGCAACTGAACGTGGTATTCAGAGCGAAACATGTCCCAGGGGTGATGAATCGGGCGGCTGATGCACTGTCTCGTTTTCAAATACAGGCTTTCTCGGGTTTCCTTCCCTCGGCGGACCCAGAGCCGGCACCCTTTCCCGAAGCTCTCTGGTCTCTCGGTGCCCCGAACTTCGTTACCTCGTGGGAGAGAGTCTAGCACCAAGAACGAGGAAGGCATACGAAGGGGCGTTTCGGGCCTATTTAGCCTTTTTGGGGACTGAGAGAGGGGGGCTTTGGGGGCACGAGGATTGGGTGGTACATTTTCTGATGTCCTTGCGTAAGGCTGGGAAGTCGGTGGCTACAGCCCAGAGGCATCGTGCTGCCATTTCCTTTGTTGCCAGGGCTCATAATATCCAGGACCCGACAGCGTCTTTTGTTGTACAGAAAGCGCTGCGTGGGTGGCAACGCCTTGAGGGTCGCAAAGTAGATGAGAGGCGCCCGATAGGTCTGGATAGGTTGTCCCAGTTGCTGGCCACACTCCCCGCCACATGCTCGTCTCAGTTCGAGGCCTGTTTGTTCCGAGCTGCTTTTACGCTTGCATTTCACGGGGCAATGAGGATAAGTGAGCTGGTAGCAAGGAGCAAGCGGGATGTGGTGGGGGGTTTGTGCCGGGAGCACGTTCAGATCAGGGGTGAGACGATGACTGTATCCTTTGTCAAGTCAAAAACCGATCAAGGTGGGGTGGGAGACTGCATAGTCATTCGCAGGATTCCAGGGTCCTCCATGTGTCCGGTGAAGTGTTTAGAAGATTACCTAGCACGAAGGGTGGCATCATGGGGGGGGACATTGTTGAGACACGCGGACGCCACCCCACTGACGAAGTTTCAGTTTCAGCGGGTGCTCGCGATGTCAATTACCGCAGCGGGCTTGGACCCGGGTGAGTTTGGGACCCATTCCTTTCGGATAGGGGCTGCCACCGAAGCTACAGCCAGGGGTCTTAATGTGGAACAAGTAAAACGAGTGGGGCGTTGGTCCTCCAATTGTTATAAGAGGTATGTGCGGTTGCACATGTTGTGAAGCTGTAATAATGTACTCACGCTTCTTGTCTTTTGTTTGGTTTTCAGTTACGCAAGCCTTCGAGGCGGGGCGGACTATGCAGTCGACCCAACACCAGGCCAGCGGTCAGACATCACCGGCTGTGAGAAAGGAGGTGTGGGTCGTGGGCCACTCATACGTGAGGCGTGCCGCAGACGTATTCGAAGCAGGTGACATGATTCACGTAGCTGGGGAATACGGGTACAGAATGTCCTTCTACGGAAGGGGCGGTCTCTGTATTGACCAGTTTCAGGCATTCTTTGAGGGTTTGTTAGGGCGGACGAGGTCACCGCCGTCTATAGTCATAGTACATTTAGGGGGCAATGATTTGGTCACCACCGGTAGACGACTTCTCCTGGAGGCAATGCTTTCCACTGTAAGTTGGTTGGCGAGGAAAGTTCCGGGGTGCATAATTGGGTGGTCTCATATGATCCCACGAAAAGTGTGGCGGGGGGCTGTTTCGATTCCTGCTTTGAACCATTCTGTTAGAAAACTTAATAACAAAGTGAGTAGGTTGTTTCGTTCCAGGACATTGCATTCTATCTCGCACGGTTGTATTAATGATGACAGTATGTATCTAGGGGATGGTGTGCATTTGTCTCGGGTGGGGAATGAGTTACTCATAGGAGACTTCTTAGCATGGTTAAAAACGTTGAAACATGACCTTTAGCTAGGAGTTTTGTGGGGGGCCCGGATAGCCGGTCAACTATCCGGGCCTGTGGCGGTAAGGTCATGATCGGTGAGCACTAATTAGTAGATCCCTATGAGTGGGCGTCACCCAACACGGATGGGAGCGCTCGGGAGAGGTGGCCATTGGCCCCTCAATGGGGAGGCGGTCCCTTCTAAGGATGGGTCGCCGGAAGTAAAGGAAAGGCGGTCAAGGCCCCTTCCTTTGTAGGAGGGGTTACAGCACCCTCCTGGGGAATTTCCCGGGGCCAGTGACATCTGCGACGGCAGATGCGGTAAGTAGTGTGGGGTTGGGATAAGGTCTACGGTACCTTCTAGATACCTCACACGAGTATTCGAACGACCTTTAACTGGCGTCGAGTCTTTAGGTGCCCCCGTCAAGTCAAGGGAAATTGGTAATAGTTGCACTTGAGGTACGCCTCCGTGCTGTCGCCCAGCCCAAGTGGGAGGGGTAAGTCTGGTTAGGGATCTTGACACCGGTTATGATCTTGCCGTTGGCCCTTAAACGTTAGGTGTACAATTTCAATATGTCAAGAAATGTTTTGTAGGATGCTAGTTCGGCTAGGAGAACCTCTGTATTAGAGAATCTGTTAAGGTTAGCCAAACATCGTAATATGGTAATGAAATTGTACATAACATGAAACGTTTAATGTTTTAAATTTTGTTTTAATAAATACGGCCGGGATGGTCACTCCATCCCACTTCCAAAAACTTCAAGAACTGTTTCCGGTTTCCCTCCTTTTGGGGATTGATTGTGTTGAGAGGGGGTGGCGGGTATCTCGGCCATATGGAAAGGGGCGACCAACTCGGTCCCCCCGAACGTATGGCCGAGTGCCTCGATCCCCCCGGGAAGCCATTTTGGGCGGGAGGCGCGCCTCAGCTGGTATGCCCGAAGCGGCGTAGCTGGGGCGCGCTCGTTCCCGCCCTAGAGTGGGCTGGCCTAGACACCGACGCAGCCAGCCACGCCCTCGGGGCAGGCAGGGGCGGGTATACGCCCGCCCTGAAGACGGATAAAAAGGGACGCAAGACCAGAAGACATCCTCTTGTTCTTGTGCTCTGAAGCTGCACCTCCTCGCTGCACGTGAGCTCGGGACAGAACGAAGAGCCAATTTTGACCCACCCACCAGCCCCTGAAGACAGCCAGTTGTGTATAATAAAGTTGATTAATTTTTGATTCGGTTTTCGTATACAGGTTGTAGTACCATGTTGATGAGTTAATAAAGAATGGTGTTTTGAGTATGTTTGCCATTAAAGATATTCAGTTTAAGGTTGAATTTTTAATGCATGCTCTTTCGGTCATAGTGGCCAATGTATTCGTAGGTTAATTTGCACTGTCGTATTTATTTTGGTAGGCGGTAAGGTCATGATCGGTGAGCACTAATTAGTAGATCCCTATGAGTGGGCGTCACCCAACACGGATGGGAGCGCTCGGGAGAGGTGGCCATTGGCCCCTCAATGGGGAGGCGGTCCCTTCTAAGGATGGGTCGCCGGAAGTAAAGGAAAGGCGGTCAAGGCCCCTTCCTTTGTAGGAGGGGTTACAGCCCCCTCCTGGGGAATTTCCCGGGGCCAGTGACATCTGCGACGGCAGATGCGGTAAGTAGTGTGGGGTTGGGATAAGGTCTACGGTACCTTCTAGATACCTCACACGAGTATTCGAACGACCTTTAACTGGCGTCGAGTCTTTAGGTGCCCCCGTCAAGTCAAGGGAAATTGGTAATAGTTGCACTTGAGGTACGCCTCCGTGCTGTCGCCCAGCCCAAGTGGGAGGGGTAAGTCTGGTTAGGGATCTTGACACCGGTTATGATCTTGCCGTTGGCCCTTAAACGTTAGGTGTACAATTTCAATATGTCAAGAAATGTTTTGTAGGATGCTAGTTCGGCTAGGAGAACCTCTGTATTAGAGAATCTGTTAAGGTTAGCCAAACATCGTAATATGGTAATGAAATTGTACATAACATGAAACGTTTAATGTTTTAAATTTTGTTTTAATAAATACGGCCGGGATGGTCACTCCATCCCACTTCCAAAAACTTCAAGAACTGTTTCCGGTTTCCCTCCTTTTGGGGATTGATTGTGTTGAGAGGGGGTGGCGGGTATCTCGGCCATATACCTATAACTGAACTACCTATTTCTTGAAACCAATGTTTAATTGCTGTTAATCTTTTACCAAGTTGTTCAAGGATACCATCAACCTCCAGTGGTTCAATTTCTCTATGCAATTCCGTAATATTTGTAATATACTTTTCAATGTTTTGACTTTTATCTGGAATGTATGTACAGCAAGGCTGTACCTTCAAAATTCCACAAACTCCTCCTTCTTTTGCTAATATAATATCAAGTGCAAGATGATTTTGCATTACCATAGTTCTCATAGTAATCATTTCGGTGTTTACCATTAGGAATCTACCAGCTGTATCTGTTGATAAGCGATCTACTATTGTTGACAATCTCCGAATTTGATTTGCATTGAAAGATATTCCCACTGCTGGTATCAGTGCTCCAAAGACAACACCTATTATTTCCATAACACTCTCTCTTCTTCTACGACTTAAAGGTTTACCTACCTCATGAATTCCATTTGTTCCTCTATCTACATGGAAAATTTTAGGAAAGACCAAACCCTCTTAGCATGTCCCATACCAATGGTCAGGCAACCTATAATAAGCTTTATTTCCGCAAATAAAATATACTCCAGGAAAAACAGGATCATTCCCACCTTTAAATCCCCATCCCCCTAGGATGCGATAAGTATCTTTACATTGACTTACTCCCACAAAATAGTTGTCATACATGGTATTGTCTCTCCTAATGCAAAATTTCCCTAACAATGGAGTGTCTATATTTATTGCTACATTCACATTTCTTTCATCAATATTTTCATCATTAAATGTCCAATATTTAGATTTTTCATGGTTCACTTTCTCTTTACGTTTATAAGCAATTCTCCTTTCTTCAACCATGTCTAAAAACGCCTTTTCTTCTACTCTCATTTTACAAGTTAAATTGTTTTTGAATGCATAGTCATGACTCAACTCATCTACTTCCAAGAAATATTCTCCCATAACTGTTGCAGGTCTTTTCTTATTTAATGCACTATCTATTTTCAATTTTGCACATACTTCATCTGAATTAGAATAATGATATTGCAATTAACCTGTTTGATAAAGCAATCTTGCAATCACACTACATGTGACTTCATATGTAAGTGGGAGATGATGATAGGTCACCCCCTCAGAAACAGATGCAGGCAATTTTACACATACATAACAGTCACTAGCATCCATTGTTCTAACATATTCTGTTAATAGTCTTGAAAAAGTGTTTTTCGTAAAATCACTAATAGAGCTATCTTGATGCAATTCTGGCTTATACAGATGCTGCTTATTTGATTTTGATTTAACATTCTCTTCATTTGAACTTTCATTATGTTTCAATTTTACTAAGCTATCTTGGAAAGGAATAACAATAGCTAAAATTATCAATATCAGTATTAATAATCCAGTACAAAACAAGCACATTCTACACCATTTTCTAAAAATAGAACATTTTGTTTTATGGTCATCAGTAACCATTTTTTTTTTTTTACACAGAGAGTTTGCTAACAAGTTTTCTTCGACATTATGTCACCTATAAGTTCTAATGCTTCTAACAAGTTTTCTTCCACCTAGTGTATTTACAAGCTTTTTTTTCTAACAAGATTTCTTCGACCTTATGTCACTTACAAAAATGTTCTTTCTACTTTCAATTGCCCTTCTATACTTTCCTTCTTCTGAAATTTTAAAATGTTACTTTTGATCAATTACTACTTTTCTTCCTGATTCAGCCTTTTACTCACTTTTTCCATTTGTCTTTGGGTAACTCAAATTCTCTTGACTGCTGTTTACTTCCTCAACTGGAGGTAGTATTATATACGTCTACTCAGGGGATTTATACTTCTGATTTGGTCTTCTCACTCTCTTTGGCCTTTGTACAACTTCTATTTTCTTTCCCAATGCTTATCTTTGACTGATTATTTTATTAACCTGCTCTTCTTGTTAACCAGTTTAAATCTCAGTCCATCATTTGCTTAGGCCACTTATTTCCTTTACAAATTCTTTTAGTCTTAGGCTCTGTGGTATTATGTTCCACTCACCAAGCCCTTTTTCTTGGACTCTTCCTCAATGGAGTTTCATCTGCACTGTCATCAGTCTCACTGTCAGTATCTTCAACAGTTTCATTGATAATGACTCTCACAGTGTCTTTCTCCTTTTCAGAGTCAGTTCTATCTTTAGACAGTTCTTTCACTCTGTTAGGAACATCTCCATAGCTAGTACTTGGAATCTCATCTTCTTCATGAGCTGTTTCCACTTTCCAAGTGTCAAGATTTTCGTTACTGCCTTCAGAGCTTTCCGTCTGTCTCTCAGAATTTTCTTCTTCACCAGTTTTATTTTCACTTTGCTCAGTGTCCTTACTGGTGTCTGTCTTTACCAATTCTCAATCTTCAGATTGATCTTCAGAATTCGGTATTTCAGTACTCTCTTCTTCTCCTTCAGATGCAGAACTAGTATCTGATACTTCCAGATATGGACGTTCCTGTCGATCTTCCGTCTCTGGTTCACCTTCTGAATCTGAATCAGTTGTGCTTTCACCTTCCTCGTCAAGATTTTCAGGTTCAGGCACATGTATGGTATGACTTGCGTGTACCCATCTCTTTACTCCAGCACATTTGACTGCAGTAGTGCTAACCAAAACAACCTGTCTTGGTCTCTGCTAGCGTGGCACCAAACAGTTTCTTCTGCGGTGTACCTTTATCCTCACCCAGTCTCCTGGGACTAGATCATGTGCTGGACTTTTCTCTTCGGTGTTTGATTCAGTTCCCACCTGATGGAACACAGAAGTTACTATGTCAGACAGGTTTTTGCAGTAATCCAGTATGATGTCATCATTAATTGTTAACAATTTATCAACTGGTACATACACTTGTCTCATTACCCTGCCCATCAAGATCTCATGTGGACTTAATCCAGTTTTCCTGTCAGGAATGCTTCTTAAGGTCATCAAAACAAGTGGCAAGGCATCAGGCCACTTTAATCCTGTTGCTAGGCACATTTTTGCAATCCTGTTTTTAATTGTTCCTTTGACTTGCTCTACCACTCCTGAAGCCTCAGGTCGGTAAGCACAATGCAGTCTCTGACGAATGTCCAGTGCTTCACATACCATTTGTATGAGCTCATTCTGAAAATGTGGACCACGATCAGTTTCAATCGTCACTGGGAAAACCGAACCTAGGTATGATCTCTCTTAAAAGCAGTTTTGCAACAGTTAGCCCATCGTTCCTTCTTGTAGGAAAGGCTTCTACCCATTGGGAGAAGAAACAGATGATCACCAACACATATCTGAGTCTGTTACATGGCGGTAGTTCTATGAAGTCCAATTGCATTCGTGTAAATGGATCTCCCTCCCGTCCTATGGTTCCCAAACTCACAATTGTTCTCCTGTTTGGATCAAATTGTTGGCAGACTAAACATCTTTGGCACAGACTCTCAGCTATCATTCTAAACTTGGGATTAAACCATGTCTGTCTGAACAAGCAAAGCATGGCATCTCTTCCAATGTGTGCTTGACCATGGTACATTCGAGCCATATTTGAGATCATTCTATCAAGCATTACTGGTCTTTCATCTTTGTAAACCCAGATTTCATCTTCCTCCCTTTATCTGCACCCTGCTTTTAACCAGACATTTTCCTCTTCCTCATCAGCTTCCTCCTGCATTTACCTTACTTCTTGCCATGTTTTAACTACAGTGGTTAGCATTAAAGGACTTAGAACATGCTCCTTCTCCCGTTCCTTATTAATTGATGCAAGATTTCTGGCACAGTATTTAGCAATTGAGTCTACATACCTGTTACCTCCGGTGATATAGTCATCCCCCTTTTTGTGTGCTGCACATTTTACCACAGCCAGTCAGTCAGTCAGTCAATCACTTTTATTTGATTAATAAAAATCAAAAAAAGACACAAAATTCGAGTAATCACAGCAAATACGATACAACAGTACATCCAATTACAAAAGTGAGGAATAAATATAAATGACATATCAAGGTTAAAATGAACATATCTCATGAGGTCAGTAGAACATTTAAAAAACTTCCGTTTGGCAGTTAGCTTCAAGATTAAGAAGGCAGCAACAAATATTTTTTCCTGATCTGTGCATAGTGTTCACAAAACATGGTAAAATGTAATGTATCCTGTGTGGAAAAGTGATAACAATCACATGGATTTGCGTTTTCTGGAGTGTCCCAAGTAGAATAGGAGCCAAACATAAAATGTATCAAATTAAAAAACGGAATCTGGTTAAGAGAAACCTATGAAACGGTCTAGTCACTAAAACAAGATAGGGTTGAGGACCCGGAACAGTTATAAGTGCGTAATTCCTTCTAACAAACGTTTTTTTCATCTCTGTCTCTTCCCGCTCTGCCGTGAACAGATTTACCAATACAGATTTTATCTCCATGACATCCTCTTTTTTAATACGTTCTGGGAAATGAAAGAGCTCAGGTCGCCCCACATTCGTGAGCATCAATTTAACATAAACCAGCCATGGGATTCTGTGAGCTCTGTCCATGGCAAGGCAGTCTTTAAGAATAGAATGGTTCAAGGAGATTTCCTGATTGAGCCAGGTTTTTAACCAACAAATTACAGGTGCAGATTTTAATAAATCTGTTACAAACCCCATGCCCACCTCTGAGTGTATTGTAAAGGTAGGGGTGGACTGGGGAACAGAAAGCAGGGATCTTAGAAATTTGTTCTCCACCTTCTGGATGTTGTCAGGGTTTGTATATCCCCAGATGGCAGAACCGTAGGTGGCTATGGCCAAACATTTGGCTTTATATACTTTGAGGATAGCCTCCATTGGTCGTGCCCCCATCCTTTTAGAAAAGCTCAACAGGGCTGCAGCCGATCTTGCTACTGCGTTGCTTTTTGACTTATATTGGGGACCCCACGTTCCTCTATCGTCAAAGACGACCCCCAGATAGGTGAAGATTTGAACCCTCTTTACTTCTTTGCCTGTGCAAAAAAAAATTTTGTTTTCTTTTTCCTACTGGCCGGTCCAACGATCATGACCTGAGATTTTTGGGTATTAATTTTCAAATCTAATGAAGCCATGAAGTCACCGAAGGAGGCCAATAGTCTGTTGAGGGCCACACCTGAGCGTGCCAAAAGAACGTCGTCGTCCGCGTACACGAGGACCGGAATCTTGGTCTCCCCTGCACGCGGAACGTCCACCGTTGAATCAGCCAGGGCTGGTTCAAGCCAATTTGTCTGGCAGGTGGATGGCATCCAACAACATTCGTACAAATTCAGCATTTCATATGGGTGTTCCTGCAGAAGTCATATAACCTCTTTTGGACCACAGTTGTCCATAATCACGAACAACTAAAAAGCCATACTGACTATCAGTCACTATCAGTCACTATGGTCACTTTGATTTCTTTTCTCAACTCACATGCTCGAATCAGGGCAATCAACTCTGCTATTTGAGCAGATCGAATTCCTTTCAAACAAAAAGCTTCCAATACATCTGCCACGGTACAGACAGCGTATGCTGCACTCAAAGCACCCTCATCTGTTCTCAAACATGAACCATTTACAAACATCACATAGTCTGATTCATGCAAAGGCTCATCTCTGATGTCTGCTCTTGGTTTTGTACAGTATTCAAGAACATCCAAGCATTTGTGATCAACTTAATTTCTCACTTCTGTTTCCATTGTGTCAGGCGGTAACGTGGAAGGGTTCACATATACAATTCTAGATATGGTCACATTTTCTGCTCCTAGAATTACCTTTTCATACTTGGTCATCCCGTTGTTGGTCAAATACTGTGTCTTAGTTCTAGTGAGGAGAATCTCCACAGAGTGAGGTACATACACTCTTACAGGAAATCCCATCACTATTTCTTCACTTTGTTCTAAACTAACCCTTGTAGCTGCTACTGCTTTCAGGCAACCTGGCAATGCTTTTGCAACAGGGTCCAAAATAGCTGAGAAATACGCAATAGGTTTCCTCAGTTTTCCATGTCTCTGAATCAAAACTGACAATGTGCATCCTTCTCGCTCGCTGCAATATAGCTCGAATTCTTTTTCATAATCGGGCATTCCTAAAGCTGGTGCTTCACATACACTCTTTTTTAGCTGCTCAAATGCTTCCACTTCAGTTTTGGTCAGAACTATAGGGTCTCTGATATCTGCTCTTGTTAATCTTTGGAGTGACTTTGCGATCAATGAAAATCCACTAATCCATTGTCTACAATAACCTACCATTCCTAAGAACATTCTCACTTGTCTCTTAGTTTTTGGTGGCTGCATTCCTTGTATCATTCAGATTCTTTCTGTAGTTACTTGTCTGATTCCTTTAGCAATGTTATGACCTAGATACTGAACTTCCGGCTGACAAAATTGCTATTTTGACGGAGACACCTTATGTCCCTCTTCAGCCAAATGATTCAATAGTGCAATAGTATCTTTCACACATGCATTTTTTGTCTTTGATGCCACAAGGAGATCATCAATATATTGAACCAGTGCTGACTCTCCAGGCATACTCAAACTCTGTAATGATATCTTTAGCGATTGATTAAAGATAGATGGACTCTCAGTATACCCCTGAGGAATTCGGCACCATGCCAAAATGCGGTCTCCGAATCTGAACGCAAAAATTGGTTGGCTCTCTGGGTGCAATGGAACCGTAAAGAACGCATTACACAGGTCAATCACTGTGTACCACTCTGCATCATGAGGAATTTTATATAAAATCACTGCTGGATTTGGTACAATTGGACAACATGGGACAACTATTTTATTAACCTTTCTCAAATCTTGTACTATTCTAAAAGTTCCGTTTGGCTTTTTCAATCCCATTATTGGTAAATTACAAGGACTACTTTCTATCTCTCTCAGTATACCCTGTTCAATCATTTTGTTGATCACACGGGTTATTCCTTCAATTATCTCTGCAGTCATCATATACTGGGGAATATTCGGATAACTTGCACCTTCTTTTATAGAGACTTTTACATGATCTACATCTTTCATGAATCCAAAATCTTCACCTGTGAAATCCCACACCTTTTCTGTCACTACCTTTTTCAACTCATCCGGTAACTTTTCTCGGTCAAAGACGGGAAACAATTTATTCTGTTCTGCCTCAATCATAAGCATGGTCATTTTGTACAGACAATCTTCATCTGGGGTTTGCAATTCTATGCCATCTGGTGAACAGTATATGGCACAGTTCATCTTACACAGTATATCTCTTCCTGACAGATTTACAGGACTACTGTTACACACCACAAATCGGTGCATATCTTTAAAATTTCCAATTTTAACTTCCACTGGTTGTGTCAAGGATGTTTTAATCTGTCTGTTGGCAAACACCTACAACTTGGATCGACTCACCCGAGAGAGGAAGATTTTGAACTTCCACTGATCTAACAGTAGAACGGGTAGCACCAGTGTCCACTAGGAATGTTATTTCTACATCATTTACCTTTCCGCTTACAAATGGACCAGACTGATCTACCTCAAGAGTGGCTCCAAGCACACACTCTTCTCCCTCTCTCAAGCACCGTCAAAATCTTTCATCCGACTCACTCCCACCTTCCTCTTGCAACCAATACTGAGGGCACACATTTACTCTAGACAATCTATTTACCTGCTCGACTCCGCTGAATCCTGTTTCTGCACTGTATCTCTGTTGATTTACACTGTGTGGAAGTGGTGATTGTGGCACCTGACTTTGCTGATTAACTATCTGCGGCTGTTGCGGAATTACCTCATTCTGCACCTGCAGATTTAATGATGCATTTTCTGTGTTAACTCTCAGCGGATACTTACACTCTTTTCTCCAATGTCCTAATATGCCACAATTATGACACAGTAACTTCTTTTTGAGTTCATCTATATTCCCAACTAATTTCGTTTTGGGGAAATTTCCTTTCGGTTTTCCTTGATTTGTATCACTATTTTTATTTTCCATTTGTGCCACTTGGTATTCTGCTACCTTCACTTGTGCCTACATAGCTTTTTCCTTTAACTTCTTTTGTTTTGCATCAATCTCTTCACTACAATACTTTGCTTTACTTAAAACGTCATCTACAGTCCCTGACTGCCAACCTATCATGTTGTGTCTGATCATGTCTCCAATTTCTGGTCTCAATCCATACACAAATATGTAAATAAAGTGGCTCATATCCTTCCCATTTAACTCTTCATAACCACTGTATTGTTTAAATACTAACAACAGTCGTTCATAAAATGAATGTACAGATTCCTTTGGTTCGTGTGTAGTTCCGTCTATTTTTACCCAATCTGTCTCTTTTGGTGGAATTTTATTTTTCAAACACACAATCACTTGTTCATATTTTCTCATTACTTCAGGCGATGGGGTACCTGTTACTTTGTCTCGAGGATATTCTTCTTTCGGCCAATTTACAGTAATTTTGCACTCAGTCCACAAATCTGCTGGTACAACTATATCAAACAATCCATCCAAATCAACCCACAGCACTTTTGAGACTTTCACAAATCTATCTACTTGTCGATACCATTCTACCGGTTTCTACCTTAATCGAGGAAAATCATTTGTAAATGATAATATATCCTGTCTACTCCATGGGACATGTACATATCCTCCTCCTGGTATTTCTCTCATTGGGAATTCATTTACAACTGCCTCTTTTTCCCTAACTGGAACCTCTAATGTAGATTTGTCACTAGTCTCCTCTTTCTTCTTTGCCCATTTGGCTCTCCATTTATTCACATCTCCCCATTTTCGTAACACAACAATTCGTTCTTATATTTGGGACAATCTTCCTGCTGTATTCATGTTTTCAATGTCTTTTTCTGAAAAAAGGAAGTATTTTTCCCTCTCTTGTCACAATTTCCTTATCTTTTGCAAATACATTCTTTAATTTCTTAAACCATGAAGGTTTCTTCTTTTCTTCTTCGTGATAGTAAGACATTTTATTTTTTTCGGTAAATTCCTTGTCTTTCAAAAGATCGCGCACTTCCCTGTTTGCTGTTCCGTAACATCAACCTATCACAGCGCGATTCACACTAACACACCAATTAGAACAAGATACGTTTTCTTAGTGCTTAACCAATCACTTTGCTGTTTTTTCGTGATGAACCTATCAGCTCCTACTCTGTCTTGGTCACGAGGACCAATCCCAGCGCGACACTTTTGACGTCACCAGCGCTCCGGCTTCTGCAGCGCCGACTGACCCCTCCTTTACAAGGGTTTTTCAAGAAGCTGTATTTACAAGATATTTTACTAAATCATTTAGTAACTTACACAAAACAATTCTACTAATCTGTTTCGCTAAAACAAAGTGATAGATTTTCAATCGCTCAAGTATCCCACAAGTGGAGTAGACAACGCTTATCTCCACAGGATTTTAGACTCGTCGATAAAGTAGCACAACCCTCTACCTTACCCTTCTACCAGGCAATAACGAACCCGTTTCTCCAGGAAAAACACATACAGAGATCTTTTTCACCTCCTTAGAGTCTAACCCAGAGTTTCACAAGAACGGATATTGCTATTTCATTTACACACGTTCATACGGAAATCCCTATTCATACATACAATAAATCTGTATTTCCAGTAGGCAGCACTTACCTCTAGCCCACCACAGAATTTCTCTGTCGTATGGCGCAACTCCTTTACCCTTCTTTCAAGCTCGGGTTAAGTCCTACTACTCTCCCAGCACTAAGTTTTAAGACAGAATACGCAATGATCCCTATAATTGAAGGCTAAGATTTCATAGACTGCCCTCACTATACATTTATCCTTTCACACCTAAGGTCCCTAAACTTGTGATGTGCGACGACACCACTTGTGATATGCGCAAATACCACCGTAGTATACGACGATACTACCCTTTGAAACAGACTAATGCACTGTGCGACTTCACTTGCCACACTTCCTCTGCCTGCAGACAGAGTAACTAGCTTCACGCCACACTCGGAAGCTTTTCAGGACTACATATAACGCAATACGAACTTAACAGATGTTAGTCATAATTCTGTACATAAAAATAAAACTCTTTTGAAATACTTTATACATAATCCTAGCTAATTCTATAGCAACCAATGCTCTGCAACCAAGCTAATATTACTGATGCAGCGCTTCTCCGGAAATAATTTCTAAAGACATGTCACCTCTCCCTGAAGTATAATTTCTAACATACTATCAAACAGTGGGGCCCATATCACTGCGAATCACTCCTGAACACTTACACTTTACTCCATGGATCGGTGAAATTCAAAGGAAAAGCTGCTGTATCCTAGTGGAGTGCCTAAAAACTAAATTGCATATTTATACTATTTACACCTGCAGTTTAGATGTATTTACCATGGTTTCATAAAATACGACAATTTTATTAGACACACCACCATTGAGATTGATAGATCCGCTAGTAAGAAAATTAGGCGTAGGAAAACTCAAGACCAGCTTGATTCTCTATTTATCTAATTTTTATTAATAGCAAATTCAGCATGTCTAATATTATTCACTTGTATTTATTTTATTCAGAAAATTCGACATTTAAATATATAAAGATTCAGATTTAGGACATTTAAATCATTTATTTAAGGAAAAATCAAGAATAGACATTTTCATGATTTTAATAGATCAGATATTAGCAAAAGACAGATAGTTCCCAAACATTTACCTATTCTCCTAACTTCCCTATCTAGACTCTCAGATAAAGTGCATTTCCCTGTAAAAGAAAAACAGAGTTAGGCAAGTTTCCTACATCTCAGGAAAATTCATCAATCCGGCAGCATCTCGAGAGGAAATTGAAGGAAGCGATACCCTTCAGTAAAATCAGCACTTTTTATACCTTTTTCACTAGCTCTATCTAACTAAAAGTGTATCTTTTGACTTAAATGCGAGTTCTGATTGGACAATTTTGGGGTGGATGAGCATCATCTCATCATCGAGATTTAAATTTCCTTCCATCCGCAATTTTCTAATGGGCCTATTGTTTTATTAAATGTCCAGCCTAATCCGGTTCCCTATTCGCACGTTCGGCATCTTTCCCACGTTCTGTACCACTGTGCTCATCACTTGTCAGCCATCTGCACTTCTAGTCCAAATCGACCTTGAACTTTATTCAGTCCAGGCTCAAGCTGTTTGCATTCAGTTTTCACACATGCGCAGTTCTTTTGTGGCCACAATAATCGAGTGACTCAATTTTCTCTTAGGCCTCACGACTCAGAAATGGGAACTATCATAGAAACAAACACAAACGAACGTTAATTTAAATCGATTAACCCTTCTGTTTACTTCCCCCCTTACTATTTAATAGCTAAATTTAAGCGCAATATACTTACTTTATCTTCGCGTTTTTACACATAGACACATAAACAAAAGCAGGTTATATGCTGCATTCCATTAATTAAAGCTGCTTATTAGTTTAGGACATGACAAAATCACATAATTAGTTGATTATGTTTCCAACACAAGCAAGATTAATTTCCCACGTGTATTTGTGTAGGTGCATTTCTTATTCTAAGTTGGTTATACATGCACGACGTTTCATTAATACAAGTTACTGTTATTGGAGTATGATTTCACAAGGGGTACACAAAATTTTGTTTCACCACCTTGCTCCATCACTGGCACAGACGAAATTCTGGCTATTACACCAAGCATACTGGACGCCAGCTCGCCTTGCTTCGATAGGCCTAAGAGACAGAGATAGCTGCTGGAACTGTGGCACGGAAAGGGGAGACCTCGCACACCTCATCTATCACTGCACTCTGGTCAGCAACTTCTGGGGGAAGGTGCTCAGCATCATCAACAAAACCCTAGGCTGCATTCTAAAACAAACATTTGCCACAACTACCACAGCACACATAACAGCAGACATCGCCACACAACAGGACAGAAACCTCCTGGACTTCCTCCTGACGACAGCAGTTAAAACAGTACTAACCAAATGGAAGGACACCTCCAAAGCCACATTCAAGGGGTGGCTGAACTGGGTGACTTTCCTCAGAGGTGCCGACAGCACTGCACTTAGACACACACCATGGAGGAACTCCAACAGAGGGATGTGGTCAAAACTAGACATATTCCTAAACACTTACAAACCTCCATAAACAACAAATACATGCCTAACGGGCCAAACCAACTTAACGCAACTCCACGTGGGCCCGACGCTCTGTCACTAAAGAACCACCAATCACTTCTATGTTTTATGTACCAACTAAATACGTGTCCAATCGCAATAACTTAAATGTTCAATGTTATATGTGAGCCAGACTGTGGGGCAGACAAGCAAAGACTGTAAAAACACCCGCCGTTTTGCCCTATGCTATTTTCTGCGAAACCTGCTATATGTTACTTGTTACAGTTTCTTTTGTAATATGTAATATGTAAATACCAATAAAAAACTTTTAAAAAATTAATTAATTAAAATCAAATTCTTTTTTGCACACGTTTTTCTCCTTCTGAAAGCAGTCAGACAATGTGGACAAAAATGAGCGTCGAATCTACAATAGCATGCAGTATTGAACCCAGTAATTGCAGGTCCTGTATTTTATTTCCTGCATGGAAATTCGTGATGCCCAGCAACATAATATACACTCAACAACTAGAAGGTCTTGCAGCCTTTGAACCAATACAGTGTTATACTCTTTACAAGGTAAGGCACAGCATTTCAAATAATCGGGGCATCGAGGGGCAAAGTTATCCTAAGGGAGCCCGTGTGTGAGCACTCGACCTTTGGGGCTCGTTTTATACCATAAAGCTTTGTTTACACTGCTCATCAATTGAAATAAAGGAAACGGAGGGACTGTCAACTTGTATCAAGGATGGTTTGATAAGTCTTTCATTTGTCCTTGGTTCTCTTTGACCTTTCTAATAGTACTCCAAGCCCAAAATGCAACAAAACAAAACACCGACTAGTCACAATCAAATGTTACAAGTGGCCATGTTACTCGTGGGACCAATGGCTCTCACTTGGCACACCAGTTTCAAGAGCAGCAGGATTATTAGGAGGTTGGTCTAAGGGCAAGTGTGACTTCATTTCTGCAGCTGAAAGGACTGGAGTAATGGTTTAGATTATTTAAGAAGAAGGCCACTAGCCTGAGTCAACAAGAACCAACCCTAAGACTCAGAATAAGAGTAAAAACCTTTTGTTCATCTAGGAACAAAGCATGGTGATATCTCATAAAGCCATAGAATGGTGCCGAAGATGTAGCCAACTCACTCTGGCATCTCTGGCACGTTCCCTCCAGGACATCAACTTCCTCACATAGCAGATTGCCCTACTGCGGTAATAGACATCTAAACTGCAAGGTACCTGTGGATCTTATGTTATTCCCTTCCTTGATAAAACTTATGCATGCTTCAGGCAGTGGGGTCCTGGCCCTTTTGTACCGTGGATAGGGATAAGGTCCACTCTATCCTCCTGTCAATATAGCATGCTCATCGTCCAGGGCAGGTTACAGCAATAGAGATTCCTCCAGAGTCCTGGCTTTTCCACGCCATGGGAAAACAATGCCTACCAAAGTTATGCTCTGAGCAAGACTGTCTTCTTTAGTAGTGAGCGAGAGCTTCTGCAGAAGTCTGGGCAAATACAACCTATTGGCTTAAGGCTCTCTACTCTCTACTAGAGCAGGAAGAACACTTTGGTTTTACATCCCAGCCAGCTATGCCTTGTGTCCTGCCTTGTGAGGAATGCAAAAAAACACAGAGTGCCCACACTCGAGTCACTGATTGGTGAGGCATGAGGTGAAAAATACAATGGCAGATTGGTAAAAAAAGAAATGGGCAGATTTATACAACTGTCCACACAGTCGAGGAACGTCCGTCTCTATAGCCTCTTTCCCTTTAGTAGCAGGGGAGAACTATTGGGTCATCCTGGGTCATGAGTAATTGTAGTTCTCATGATTTTTCATTGGTCCTTGAGTGTATGACTGTGCATGCCCTCTCGTCTGCTGGGTATACACCGATGAGTGAGCGTGTTTTATCAGTATGGCAGTGAAATGCTTATGCTAACCTACAAAGGACCTAACTTTAAAATGCCATGCACGGTAGGTGAGCCACCTATAATCTTTCGATATTTTTCAGAATGCCCAAAGAATGCCCAAAGATCTTAAGCTCATCATGAATTACCCCTAGGTGTGCTGCTGGACTAACACAAGTTCCTCAGAGACACAACGATTTCATTTGGGCAGTGATTCTCACACATTTAGCTTATAGGCTGCCTTTATTTCCAAGAATATTTCTAATACATGATACAGAACAGTCTTTATGTTCTGACACTAAGCCAGATTGCATTGGTTCCAAGGAGGTTGGAAGAGGGGAACATCTTACGCTAATTAGCAGATTTATCTCAGTGGTTGCTTTCAGTGGTACAGTGTTGGGCAACACTACTATTGGAATGTGGCCAATAAATGGAGTGTTCATGTTATACGTCTGAATGGGCTACTTGCTAGCTTTCAATTACTTTACAGGGACACTCCAGATAGAAGATTTACTGGGGTTTTCCATAATTTTATTTTATTTATTTGAAAGGCTTTATATAGGCTTTACATGTGAGAAAACAAGATTACAGGAGTTTTTCAAGAGCACAGTATAAACAATAAATAAAATCAAAGCTCCACTGAGGTCTAATAAACAGAGACACAGCAAAAGCATATAAATGTACGTATATAGTGGCAGAGGGGGGAAAAAGATTCAGGGTTGAGCTGGGGGTTAGGTAGAAATTAGAAAAAGGATAGGTGGGGGAATCCAGGTTGAGGGAGGGGGATGGTCAGCCGGGCGGGGTTTTAAGAGGAAGGAGGAAAGGGTGGTGAGAGTAAGGGGGTGGGAGAGAAGGAGGGACAGTGTGAGGCGAAGGAGAAAAGAGGGGAGGGTAGAGGTGAAGAGGAGGGAGTGAAATAGAGGAGGATAAGGTCGAAGGAGGTCAGAGGTCCGATTAGGGACTTCAGTATTTGCTGAGGAGGCGCAGTTTTAGGTCTTTTTTGAAGGCAATGTAGGAGGGATTGCAACACAATTCCTTTGGGAGGGCTTTCCATACGATCAGCACGTTTCCAGAGAAGGAGCGAGATTGAGTGGTTTTCTTTTTGAATAAGGGGGGGTTGAAGAGGAAAGTGTTAGTGCTCCTCATCGTCCTGGAGCTGCCAGCTTTTTCAAGTTTGTTCGTGAGGTATAGCGAGGCATTCTGCTATAGGGCTTTATGTGTGATGCATGCTGTCTTGTAGGAGGATCTACCTTCAACAGGAAGCCAGTTGAGAGCTTTCAGGGCTGGGGAGATGTGGTTAAAACATTTATAGCGAGTGATAAGCCTGGCTGCTAGGTGGAGCACAGATCTGAGTGGGGCTAGGTGGACTTTGGGGGTTCCTGTGAGGATAGCTTTCCCATTGTCGATTTTAGAGAGTACCAGGGATTGGACAACCCATTTGAACTCTTCAGGTGGAATGAAGGGTTTGATTTTCTTCAGGTGACGGAGAGTGAAACGAGCTCCTTTAGCAGAGTTTTTTATGTGGTTGTTGAGGGTAAGATTTTTGTCAACGGTAATACCAAGTGATTTCACTGAGTTGGACAAAGAGAGCGAGAAGTTGAGTGCATCGAGGTCAGAGATCCAGGTTTGGATGGGGAGTCCGTTGTTTTTAGGGGAGAAGAGGATGATTTCAGTTTTCTTGGGGTTAAGTTTGAGATAGTTGGAGTGGAATCAGAATTGGATCTTGTTTAAGATATGGTTACGATGAAGTACATCAGAGAGGGACCGAATCTTATAGTAAAGCTGGGTGTCATCAGCATAGAGGTGGTAGTTGATACCAGATTGCTTCAGGATGAGGGTAAGAGGTTCAATAAAGAGTGTAAAAGAGATGGGTAGAGAATAGAGCCTTGGGGAACACCTAGGGAAAACGGGTGGGGGGAGGGGGGGTTAGATAGACAGTCGTTCATTTTGACTTGTTGTGTGTTGGAGGAATGAGGTGAACCATTTAAATTGAAATTGAAATTGAAATTGAAAGGCTCTTATATAGCGCATGGCTACTCGGAAGCATCCCAGCGCTTGAGGTTACATAGAAGGGTGATGCAGAAATTGAGAGATGGAGAAGGCTGGTTTATGGCCTAGGAAACAATGCTGTTTTTAGCTGTTTTCGGAACGCCAGCAGGCTGGGTTCTAAGCGAAGTGATAGCGGAAGGGCGTTCCACAGCTTTGCCGCATTTCGGGAGAAAAGGCGGTCCCCAGATCGGGCTTTGTTGGTCCTGGGTGTTATGAGGAGATTTTGTTGGTTAGAGCGAAGGTGCCTGGATGGAATGTATGGTCTGATCATATCCTTCAGGATGGGGGGGCCGTTCCCATAGAGAGTTTTATGGACCAGACAGAGAGTTTTAAAATGGATTCGCTCTTTTATTGGGAGCCAATGTAGGGCCCTTAATGCGGGGGCTGCGGTGGTACGGCGGCTGGTGCCGGTGAGTAGCCTTGCTGCGAAATTTTGAGCTATCTGCAGTTGACGGATGACTGAGGTGGGGGCTCCTAAGTAGAGAGCATTCCCATAGTCCAGCCTCGATAGGATGAGGGACTGGACTATGGTTTTCTTCGCGGTTTCAGGTAGCTGGGGAAGAATTTTACGTATGGTTTTTATTAGACCGAAGCACGTAGCCACTGTCTTTTTTGCCTGAGTTTTAAAAGAAAGCTCCGTGTCGAGCCAAAACCCTAGGCTTTTTATCTCCGTTTTGGGGGTAGGTCCAGGTCCCATGCAAGAGGGCCACATAGAAGGGGTGTTAAAGGTGGCCTTTCTACCGAGCAACATCAGCTCGGTTTTTCCTCCATTCAGTTTTAGATGGGAGGCATCCATCCATTCTGCGACTTCACCCAGGCAGCTACAAAGATTGTTCTGGGGGGAGTCCGTCTGGGTGAGGGAGACTACTAGCTGGGTGTCATCAGCGTAGCTCACCAGTTGGATTCCGAAGGGGGCTACTACCTCTGCCAAGGGGGCCATATACACATTAAACAGTGTGGGGCTAAGGGAGGAGCCCTGTGGTACCCCACACTGTAATGGTATTGGGAGGGAGCAATTGGTATCTGAGAAAACCTTGAAGAATCTATTGCTAAGAAAAGATTCAAGCCATTCAAGAGCTTTACCTGTGACTCCAATTCTTTCTAGACGGGCAAGGAGGACACGGTGATTAACCGTGTCAAAGGCGGCGCTAAGGTCCAGGAGGATAATGGCCGCGCTGCCACCTGCGTCCAGAATCCTCCTGGATACCTCAACCACCCTCAACAAAGCTGTTTCAGTTCCCTGTCCTTTTCGGAAACCTGTTTGTGTGGGATGTAGCAGGTTTTGAGACTCCAAATAGGATGCCAGTTGTTTATTTACCCACTTTTCAGCAAGCTTGCTGATACCGGGGAGGAGGGAAATAGGGCGGTAATTAGAGAAGTCATCAGGGTTAAGATTTGGTTTTTTTAACAGGGCCTTTACCATGGCTAATTTCCAATCTTGAGGTACTATCCCGGAGTCCAAGGAGGTGTTGACAGGATCAATGATGTTTCTACTAACATGGGGGAGGACCAATTTCAGAATAGACATAGGGGCGGGATCAAGAGGGGAACCACTCTTTATGGAATTGAAGAGGGAGGGGAAAAGGTCATCACTGAGAGGGTGAAAAAATGCTAGATGGGGTAAGGTAGAATTGATATCATCCCTCAAAGGAGGATTGAGCTCTACTACTGGGGGTGGGGGGAGTGAAAGTAAAATTTTTTCAATCTTCGTAGCAAAGAAATTTGCTAGTTTGTTGCAACGAGCACCAGATTCTTCCGGTGAAAGTTCAGATGTAGGGGGGTCAGGGGCCTTAATCAGCGTTTTTACTATTCTAAACATTTCTCTAGGAGCATTGGTAGAGTTCTCAACTTTTTCGGCGTAAAAGGTGGATTTGGCTGCGTTAAGTGCCATTTTGTATTTCTTGATTGTGAGTTTGTATTTAATTTTTTTCTCCTCCTCAAAAAGTTTTCGCCATTGTCTTTCTTCTCGTTTGCACTCCTGTTTAAGGAGTCTCAGCTCTGAATTGAACCAGGGCTGTTTGTTCGGACCTTTTTTTTAGAGATGCGTGTTTTTGGAAGCACACTATCTAATGATTGTTCTATCCATTGATTAAAATCTGTGTTGGCCTTGTCGATATTTTGATTGTTTATAGGTTCGTACTGCTTCAGCGAATCTATCCAATCACTGGGCTCTAACTTTGTCCATCGCCTGCCTAGAGTTTTATGAAGGGGTTGATTGGTACAAGGTCTGTTAATTTTCCATAAGAAGGGTACTACCATGTGGTCTGACCAGGGGATAGAATAAGGTGCGGATGTAGACAAGTTCGCGACATTGGAGAATATTGGGTCTAAAAGGTTACCTTTAGAGTGAGTAGGGTGTTGAACAATCAAGTTGAGTTGGCATGCGGCTAGATCTTTAATTAATTCCATAGCAATCGTGTCCAGAGGGTTGTTAAAATGGAAATTCAAGTCTCCTAACACTATAAAATTAGATACCATAGTGGCTGAGTCCAGAATAGTTTCGATTAGTCCTTCAATAAATTGGCCAACCTGGCCGGGGGGGCGATAGATTAAAAGACCGGAAATTGAAAGTTCTGGAGAATAGGAGATAGAGAATAGTGTGCTCTCGCAATCTAGAATAGTCGTGTTAGTCAAGCGACAGGTTAGATGTTCCCTATATATAATGGCGATCCCTCCGCCAACTTTAATTTCTCGATCTCTATGTTGGATCAGATATCCAGCAGGTAGGGCCTGGGTAATGTCGGGACCGGAGGACGGGCCAAGCCACGTTTCTGTTAGAAACAAAACGTCCACGTTTAGATCTTCAATAGAGCTATTTCTGTGGAGTGCTTTGGTAAGGAGCGGCAATTAACTAGTGCCATCTTTAGAGCAGTGTCTACTGTCTTATTGTTTTGTGCTGGAGTGGTTTTAATAGTGGCCTCAGTGACACTGAAAGGGCAGTTATTACAGGAGGGGGGACCAAGACCAAGGTCAATCGAATGGCTGCAAGGTGATGGGAGTGTCCTATTGAGCGTAAGTAAATGCGAGCGGGAGTATGTTATAGGGCATGGGATATAAATATCATGAGTCTTGGGCCCTAGGCCCGACTGTGCGCGAACGGGTGCAAACGGGCATGACTCTGGCACGACTCCGGCGCAGGTCCGGCGCGTCCGCTGTACGCGTCCGCTGCGTGGAGTCATGACCGTTCGTTTATATAGCGCTGTTAGAGCGCGCGATTGGCCTGGCCCACACCTAATATGGCCGCCAAGTTCTATTCCCAGCCCTCGGCATCGATACTCAGCCGAGGGCGGTCCTGGTAAGGGAGGGGCACAGAGCGCTTAGGAGCGCTAAGGAGTCTCTATTCTATAGCGCTTTTTGGTCAAGCGCTGGGCAACACGCTAGGGAATGCAGACTTTAAAAAAGATTTTCCAATCAAATACAATTTTACAAAGTTAAAATACACTTCCTAGGGTTTTCAAAACAAAGGTTAAAGAAAGAGACCTCCCGGCTTCCGCCTCAGGAGGGGAAAGGGTCCTTCTAGTAGTAATCACTGGAGGTTTGTTCTTGCTTCCGTTTTATAGCGCTGTTAGAGCGCGCGATTGGCCTGGCCCACACCTAATATGGCCGCCAAGTTCTATTCCCAGCCCTCGGCGTCGATACTCAGCCGAGCGCGGTCCTGGTAAGGGAGGGGCACAGAGCGCTTAGGAGCGCTAAGGAGTCTCTATTCTATAGCGCTTTTTGGTCAAGCGCTGGGCAACACGCTAGGGAATGCAGACTTTAAAAAAGATTTTCCAATCAAATACAATTTTACAAAGTTAAAATACACTTCCTAGGGTTTTCAAAACAAAGGTTAAAGAAAGAGACCTCCCGGCTTCCGCCTCAGGAGGGGAAAGGGTCCTTCTAGTAGTAATCACTGGAGGTTTGTTCTTGCTTCCGTTTTATAGCGCTGTTAGAGCGCGCGATTGGCCTGGCCCACACCTAATATGGCCGCCAAGTTCTATTCCCAGCCCTCGGCGTCGATACTCAGCCGAGGGCGGTCCTGGTAAGGGAGGGGCACAGAGCGCTTGGGAGCGCTAAGGAGTCTCTATTCTATAGCGCTTTTTGGTCAAGCGCTGGGCAACACGCTAGGGAATGCAGACTTTAAAAAAGATTTTCCAATCAAATACAATTTTACAAAGTTAAAATACACTTCCTAGGGTTTTCAAAACAAAGGTTAAAGAAAGAGACCTCCCGGCTTCCGCCTCAGGAGGGGAAAGGGTCCTTCTAGTAGTAATCACTGGAGGTTTGTTCTTGCTTCCGTTTTATAGCGCTGTTAGAGCGCGCGATTGGCCTGGCCCACACCTAATATGGCCGCCAAGTTCTATTCCCAGCCCTCGGCGTCGATACTCAGCCGAGGGCGGTCCTGGTAAGGGAGGGGCACAGAGCGCTTAGGAGCGCTAAGGAGTCTCTATTCTATAGCGCTTTTTGGTCAAGCGCTGGGCAACACGCTAGGGAATGCAGACTTTAAAAAAGATTTTCCAATCAAATACAATTTTACAAAGTTAAAATACACTTCCTAGGGTTTTCAAAACAAAGGTTAAAGAAAGAGACCTCCCGGCTTCCGCCTCAGGAGGGGAAAGGGTCCTTCTAGACCTGACCATTAAGGCCAAAGCTGGACTTGAGTGAGTTGAGTAGGGAGTTGTGGTTGACTGTATCAAAGGCAGTCAAGAGGTCAAAGAGAATATGTAAGCAGGATTCACCATTGTCAAGGGAAGAGTGGATGTCATCAATTATATTTAGCATGGCAGTTTCAGTGCTGCAGCCTTTTCTAAAGCTGGATTGCAAGGGGTTTAGAAGGTTGAAGTTGTTAATGTGTTTATCTAGTTGAAGCAGAGCACATGTTTCCAGGGCTTTGGAAAGAAGTGGTAGGTTAGAGATAGGGCGGAGGTTGTTCAGGTCATTAGGGTCTGAGGTGGGATTTTTAGGGATAGGTGTGATTTGACCGAGTTGAAGTGAGACTGGGACACAACCTGTGGAGAAGGAAGTGTTGATAATGTTGGTCCAGTAAAGGGCAATAATGTGGTTGAGACTCTGGATAAGACTAGAGGGGATAGGGTCTTTGGTGTGTGAGGACGGCTTAAGTTTGGTGATGATGTTAAAGACTTCGAGATCAGTCACGGGGTGGAAGTTAGTCCAAGATGCATTGTTTTTAGTTGCAGGGGGGAAGGCTGGATTCTGAAGGGGTAGTAGCAAGAGTGGAAGGGTAAGGAGACAGAGTCAGGACAAGAGGATTGTTTAGTTTAGTGTCAGCGATGAAAGGGTAATTGGGTATGATCTCAGATGAAAGGAGTGATCGATTTTGGCGATTTTATCTGAGAAGAAGTTGGCAATTTCCTCACATCTATTTGTTGAGGGTGTAAGTTTGAGGGGGACTGTGGATGTTTGATTGCGAACAATGTTAGATAGTTCTCTGGGGCTGTTTTTGGCACCCTCGAGTTGTGTTCGGAAAAAGGAGGCCTTTTCTTTAAAGATGTGTTTTTTATAGGATGATCTAGCGGCCCGTAGACAGGCAAGGTGGGTGGCGGGGGGTGTTGTCTCCAAGATCTTTTAGTCAGTCTAAGTGATCACCTTTCATCGCTGAGGTCAGAGTTAAACCAAGTATTAGATGGAGTGGTTCATTGCTTTTTTAATTTAGGAGGGGCTAGGAGGTCTACGACCTCACTGGCGGTCTTGTTGAAGAGTTCGATGAGCTCATTTGCGTCTTGGGAGAGAGGGCTGAGAAGAAGTTGAGCTTGTAGCTTAGACTCGAGCTCACCAAGAGGAATTTGATGGAGGTTTTTGGTCCATTTCAAGGGTATGTAATTTTTAATAGGGGGGAGGGGAGGGGTGTGGATTCTATCTTGAACAGGATGAGGTGATGGTCAGGCCAGTCAATGAGAAGGATGCTGGAGATGGAAGCTAGGTCATTATTGGATATGATGGCATAGAGAGTGGCACCTTTGGTGTGTGTGGGCGAGTGACAAAGTTGAACAAGGCCATTCATCTCTAGAAGATTAAAGAGATGGGTGACTGTGGGGTCAGCAGCATTGTTGCAGTGGATGTTAAAGTCTCCATGGAAGAGGTTTTTCGAGTTGGAGAGAGAGGATTGAGAAAGAAGGTCGAATAGTTCCTCAGCGAAGGGAAGTGGATCACCTGGAGGGTGGTATATGTTATGTAAGCGAATTGGGGGGGAACCCTGTATATGAAACATTCAGTGATCATAAAGTACCATCAATAATATTTCCCATTTTCTAATTTAGCCAAATGTGTTTGGTTTCTGTGCCAATGCAGGAAGCATATCTGTAAATGTTGTAGCAGACTGACGCTTGGTGGCATGTTGCGCTCGATTCACCACTAGGCACCGAAGATGATGCATGGAGGGCCCTAAAAACACCTAAATCAATTACGTCACTGCCAGCAACACTATATCAAGCCAAACAGACATTAAGGCAAACTCAGAGGAAAAAATAAGGGACACTCTAAAATACATTGAATCAACAATAAAGGACCAATATATGAGACAATTACAATATAACCTCAAAAGGGACATTTATGCAACCAAAATAAAGGTACAAGGAGCTTGGGTAGAACTACAGGATGCAATAAAACTTGACAACAGCCGCAAATTCTGGTCCATCATAGGACAAGTCATTCACAGCAACAAGAAATAATTTGACTATTACATTGCTTGCAGATGCTGGGGAACTTTTTTTATTTTTTATAAACTTTATTTATAAATTTTCAAGTAAAACATAACATCAGCAGTGCAAAAACATGCATCCTGACATAAATGGCAACACAGCAGTGTGACATGTATAGCTATCTACGATTGTTCTTTTTCAAATCTCATTCATATTACAGGAAGCATCATCAGATATTTGTATTGCAGGTCAAGGGGTAAACCCTGTGACATATTTAGGTACGACATCATCAGTTATAATTACCTTTTCATATATAATAGCATGTAAGCGAAATCCTTTTTGTGTGTATTACAAGCAAATTAAACATACATCTATATGTTTCAGTTACTATAGTGATATCAACTGTAATACCTATAGGCCAAAATACGAGTGCAGAGACGAATATCAATGTACACTTCACATCTTCATTCACCTGGCATCGGTGACTGTGCAGTGTCCTCTTCACTAGCACTCAGGAGATAAACTTTTACCGGCCCCCATATGTCCTTCGGTCTAGAGGCTAGTGGCATTAGTTCAGCGTGAATTGAAGTTTGCTCTTGACAGTATAGGGCATCGTGTAACCATTCCTTGAACTTTGGGGCCCTTCCCCTCCCCCATCGGCAAGCCACTCTACGTTTTGCTAGTAGCAATAACACATCCATTAGTTTCCTATTACCCCTAGGGATATGTATTGTATACCCTAGTAGCATGATCAAGGGGTCCTTTTCCAAAGCATTGCCCAACATATTGGCTATGGCGTTATGCACCTGTGTCCAATATTCACACACCCCGGGGCACTCCCACGCTAAGTGCATGAACCCCGCTCCAGGCGCACCACATCTCTCGCATCTGTCGTTATCAGATAAATTATATTTTAACTTTTTGACTGGGGTACAGTAGAGGCGTTGCAGAAAGCGATAATGGATAACTTTGAATCTACAACTAGTAGACACCGAACCCGTAAGGTCACAGCAATATTGCCACTGATCATCTGTAATATCTCGCCCAATGTCTACACTCCAGTGGTCGCGAGCAGAGCTTACTGTCCCCTGTCGCTGTGCTCGTATACTTCTATAGACCCCCAATACCAAGTGTTTTCCATCTGAGGAGCTGAGAAGGTAATGTAGTGGGGCAAAGGGTTCTGGTTCGTGAGGAAAGTCTGGTAGTACCACCCTCATGCCCTGTCTCAATCGTATATAGAGGAAAACATCCAGCGGCGTTTGATGTATACCGTTAAAGAAGAGTTCCATGGTACGAAATTGACCATTATAGAATAAGTCCCCCCATGCAGTAACACGTACTCGTTTACAAAAGACCCAAAACCCTTTTTCCTGAAATAACACCATTTTAGGGTGGTATGGTAGCGGGAGTTGTGGGGAGTATAACAACTGGCACTGCAGCATGCGTGCCATGCGTCTCCAAGCATCCACTGTACAAACTACAGTCGTGAATGGTGGGTCCAGGCTATTCGCAGACCCATGTATGAGGCCGGCCAACGGAAGATGCTGGCAAACTTTAATTTGTCAATTATATGGAGAAGAAGATTCTCCTAAGGCAGATCTAAAGAATACTTGCAACCCAGCCATGTTTTAAATTTCCTGGGAGAAAACAGCTAGTTTAATAAAAAGTTGTAAATCATCTCATTTTTAGGGTAGAGCATGTGGCCGAACGGGCTAGGGCTGTCGATCTCAAATCTGTGGAACCGTGTTCGTAGGGTAGAGCATGTGGCCAAACGGGCTAGGGCTGTCGATCTCAAATCTGGGGAACCGTGTTCGGGTCTCGGCAATGACGCTCAACATCCTGTGATTCTGGGCAAATCACTTAATCTCTCCGTGCCTAACAAAAATTAATGTGTCCTTGTGTCCTGTAACTGGTGCTCATGTAAAGCTATATAAAAGTCCAGGAAAATAAATAAATCTTGTACGCAAGGTCCTAATGTAATCTTTATAGCTGTAACAAAACTAGATGTGAATAACTAGAGCTTCAGTTTAACAGCCTTGCTCCACACCATGATCTTTTATGGCCAAATGTTAAGATCTTGGAATGGCTCTGTACTACAGCCAATCAACACTTGAGAGCCCAAATATGACTCTAGTAGCTACCATGTGATTGCACTATTCGACTCTGAAAGAAAAATATTTATAAAACATCTGCTAGAGTTCCTTTCACATTGGGCTCTCGGGAACAAGATACTAAAATTCCATCAAACAGGCTTTGGACAACATTGCTCAATAGTCACAGACATCCTTGCAATAATCACTCTTGCAAATAAGGTGTTGCATACTAAAGAAAAGCAACTATTAATGTGTTATATAGACCTTTCAACTATGTTCAGGAAATTGGACAGAAACATGATTTGGGCAAAGGCTGACTGCTGTCTTCCGGAATGGTTCATACCGTGCTCTATCTAATAATCGACTTGCACTCAGACACATGAGTACAAAAAAATTGTCTTATGGTAAAGGTCGTACTCCAAACATCGTGGCAGCAAACAGCTTAAAGCAAGGCTGCACCTTAGGAACATTACATCTCTTGTTATATGTTGGAGATCTCCATCAGTGTTTGGATAACAGTAACAACAAACACTTTAGCTTCGCTACACTCCAGTTGCAAATCTAGTTTATGCAGCTTCGGCCGCGGCCCGTGCAGGTAAGAGCAGCGGAGCCGAGTGGGGGAGGCATTTCGACAGACGATGACGAGGGGAAATGATTTATTTATTTAAGTTTCCCTCGCCATCTGCCGACAAAATCCACCTCCCCTTCCCCTACTGGCCACACCGCTCTTACCTGCACGGGTCGCGGCTGAGTAACTTATATGATCATTTTATCTACTACCCAAAATGGACTACAGCAACAATTAAACTGCCAACACATTTACAATAATTTGAACAAGTTAAAGATGGATCAGGGGAAAACGAAAATATTTTACTTTGGTGTGCTAGTCATAGGTACAATAAAAAATTAGCTAGCTATCACGCCAAGAATTTTCAATTCTATTAAGGACACGGAGGCGAGGATTATGATTCTCTTTTTTTTAATGCTACACACAGCAGCCAATGAAAACTTAGTTGTAGTAAAAACAAACTACATTTCCCATGAATCAAATAACACACATCACTTCCGGTATTAGTCCATAAGACCTGGTCAACACCGGATATCCTCCTCTTTCTTTGCTTCGAACATAAGTCCATAAACAACTGAACTCCAACATAAACCTCCTCCAACATGGAAGAACACCAATTGGAAGGAATTCCTCAGCCGGAAATACACTCGGTCCATCTTCTTCTCAGAACCTGGAAGAATGAGAGAAAAAATGCTCGTAAAATCTGCCACAAAACAGATTATAATCATGGGTGGGTAAGAAATATTACAATGCATGTAATACCACTGGGTGGGATAATCCTCGCCTCTGTGTCCTTAATAGAATAGAAAATTCTTGGCGTGATGGCTAGCTAATTTTTTATTCTATTACAGGACCGGAGGCTTCGTATTATGCTAGTTTAACGCTCCTGAAATACCACAGAGGAAATATCACCCACCGGTTTATAATAAAACTGTTTAAAAGTTGATTCGGAGGACCAATCTGCTGAACGCATAATGTCCTGCACAGTACATCCTAACATAAAGCTCTTAGAGGCCATGGCGCCACGGACAGAATGCGCCCCAAACACTTGGGTATCAATACCCACTTCCTGCATAACATATTTAAACCACCTGGCTATAGTAGCCGCTGTAACAGGTTTGAATGGTTTTGCAAAGCAATTAATAACTGTATAACTCCTGCAGGTCGAGAAGACCTTGTACACTCCTCGTAAGCTTTAAGACATTGCACCACACACAGTTTTGCATTACTTGGAAAAGCATGATAATCAAAACTGTTAGACATTGTCTTAGTCCTGGCAGTGATAGTAAATGAAACCCCTTCCGGAGTAAACACTCTACCTGTAATATCCAAGGCCCTGACGTCCGATGAACGTCGACAAGTCGCAAGACATAACAACATAGCTAACTTGGCAGAAAGTTGTTTCCTGGACCATTGCTCATTCTGGGGCCAACTATTGAATAACGACAAAACTAAAGAAACATCCCATAGTGAAGTATATTTAGGTTTGGGCGGATTCGCTACTCTTATCCCTTTTAGATGTTTGCAAATAAGTGGGTGCATACCCACGGGTTTACCATCAATCTGGGCATGACCCGCCGAAATCGCGGAACGAAAATTGTTAACAGAACGATAAGCTAAACCCTCCGAAGCCTTCATGGAAAGGAAATTTTCAATGCAGGGAAGTCCTGCCCCCACGGGATCCACGTGTTGTTCCACGCACCAACGAACCCAGCATTTCCATGCAGAAGCGTATCTCTTCCTGGTAGAAGGGGCCCAGGCCTAATCAATAAAGGCTGAAGCCTGTTCCAAAAACTCTGGCATCTGCCAACGTTTCCGTAAAGTTTCCAGGCCATCAGAGACAGATGCCCCGTCTGTACCATCGGATGCATCTCTCCATGAGGGCCCTGGAGTATCATCGGAGATTCCGGGATCTTCCTGGGAAGGTCGCAACTCACCTTCAGGAGACTCGGAAACCAAGGTTGCGACTTCCAGAGAGGAGTCACCAATATCACCTTCGCTCTCTGACGCACTATCCGTGAGTACACTCGAGGGATCAATATGAATGGGGGAAACGCATAATTCAAAGAGTGAGAACAAGTCTTGCTTAAACACATCCGTCGCCAGAGCCGACGGATCCGGTCTCCAGCTGAAGAACTATGACATCTGCCGATTCAACCTGAAAGCAAAAAGGTCGTTCTGGCAAGACCCCCAAATCATTTGTAACCATTGAACCACTCGCGGTTGGAGTTGCCAATCGCTGTAATCCTTGAGGTGGCGTGAGTACCAATCCACCACCACATTTGATTGACCCGGGATGTACTCGGCTACAACCGATATCTGATTCCTTAGGCAATAGTGCCAGAAATCCTTCGCTATTTCTACTAACATGGAGGATCTTGTACTCCCCAGTTTGTTGATGTAGCGTACTGCCGAAACGTTGTCCATCCTGAGAAGGATGGAACATGACACTTTCTTTGGTGACAGAGTCTTGATCGCAAATGAGCCGGCTAGAAGCTCCAAACTATTTATGTGAAGGTCTAACTCCTGTAGGGTATATTTCAAAATAAAGACCCAATCCAAACGCGTGCTACTATAATAGTGACAAACAGGGGGGTATATATTGGAAACCTTCTCCCCACTACACTCTTATAAACTTTATAAGGAGGTAATGCACTTTTGCTCCGCTCTAATTAAAACACCTGTTCTCCCGGGCAACACCTCAGAACACCCACTCACAATGAGCCAACTTCAGGTTGGTCACATACGTCCACCACAAAAATTAGACATTCCTCATAATAGAGAGAAAATATGTGCGAGAAGCAAATGACCCCTCACGGAAACACCACCATCGGGGTAACTGGTTTGAAATTTCCAGACAGGCCCCTGTCTCATCATCGGTGATCACTTGCTTCTCAAAGAAAAGTGAGAGGAAAGAAAAGATGTGTCCAAAACAAACAACATATAGAGTGACAAATGGTGAAGTGCAGAAAAATCTGCTGGTGACAAACAAACACAAATAACAGAGTGCTTAAAAACACACACAGCACACCAGTCCCTTAACCAATTTTATTCATAGGGCGGTGATCGTGTGCTCTTGAATGCTAAAAAGGCTGGTAGCTAATCATGCATACCATTACCTACTAGGTATGCATGATTAGCTACCAGCCTTTTTAGCATTCAAGAGCACACGATCACCGCCCTATGTAAGAGAGACCCTTCTGCAGGTGCTGAATCTTCAGTCTCTGAAGGGCCCGATAATGAAGTGAACCCGGGAATATCGCCTGAATGGATGACGCCAGGAGACCCACTACTCTGGTAATAGCCCTCAAGAAGACGGTCTGCCTGGACAACAGGGCACGTAACTCCTTCTGTATGTCGCGTAGCTTTGACCGGGGAAGACTCAGCTGAGCCAGGCGAGAGTCTATCACAAAACCCAGAAAATCTATCGTTTGGGTTGGACAGAGAACGGATTTGGATTCGTTGACCACAAATCCGAGATTTTGCAGTGTAGCAATGGTCATGTGTAGATGCTGTAATGCCATGTCCTGAGTCTGAGCCATGATGAGCATGTTGTCCAGATACACGATCATGCGAACCCCTTGCTTTCTGAGGTAAGCCACGACAGGCTTCAAGACCTTGGTGAAGCACCATGGAGCTGACGAGAGACCGAAAGGAAGGACCAAATATTCTTACCATTGGTCTCTCCATTGGAACTGTAAGAACCTCCGATGTGGAGGAAAAATTGGAACAGACAGATAAGCGTCCTTCAGATCCAGACGGACCATCCTGTCCCCCTGTTTCAGAAGATCCGCCAAGAGATGGTGAGGTTCCGTGAATTCTGAACCCGTGTTTTTAAAGTCATGGTTCCGTTACGATTTTGGTAACAGTGAACCGCAAACAGTGAGTTTAGTAAGTACGAGTGTTTTCATCATACTACACCGATGGATTCACTGCGTATTAATGGATTTCGTTCTCAACCCACGGGTTCCATTTTGTGCACGGCAGCCATTTTGGGTTGCCCTCACCTTAGGCTGAATGAATCATAAGGACACATACACCTTAGCTTGGGTTTGCTCTGACTCCTGCATGACCTGGTGAAAGCTGACCTTGTTGCCTGAGGCTAATCTTGCTAAACCAGTTCCTGCCCTCTAGCTGATCAAGATTTGGGATCAGAGGACAGGACTCCATAAACTTTTATTACGCACAAACATGCCTAATCTTATTTTCTATCTGTTTCATCTGTTTCTGTTCCTGCTTTTATGGTCTATTTACGATGGGGAGGTGACCACTTTTATTATGGGTTCGTCCGACTGGTCAGAAGAAAAATGTAGAAGGAATGTATTAATTAATTATGGGCCGGACAACTGAAAAGTGGGTTTGTCGTCATGTGATAATGTTGGTGGGTACACATAGGATTGGTCAAACTGTAACTTAGGAATGTTTGCCTGCAGCACAATTTTCTGTATAAAAAGGGACAACCTGCTTTGTAACTTTGAGCAGTCTCCTGAGAACCTATAGGCTATGCTGTACTTCTAGGATCTCTGCTACTGGCTGCAGCCAATAAATTGGATCTTTGACGCCATCAAGAAGTATCCTGTGTCTCTGTAATTTGGTAGAGTCCAAGACAGGTGAATCCGAGGACTTTGGACGTGCCCCTGGCGTCGCTGGGTGATAAAACCCAGTTCCTCAATGGGTACCCTCCATCTTGAAGTGTTTGTAAACCATGTAACCATTGAATTCCATTAAATTCAGTACCAACCTGTAACCGCCACCTTTCTTCTGGACCAGAAAAATATTGCTGCAGAAACCGCGAGGGCCCTCGTCGCAACGTGCTATTGCGTGTTTCTGCAGCAATTCTCCTATTTCTGAATCTATGAAATTGCACTCTGTCTGGGAAAAACACAGCTGCCTGGGACTCGTGACCTGAACTGGAACCTGACAGAAATCTAGATGAAAACCCTGAACTGTTTCTAATATCCAAGCATCTTGAGACAACCGAACCCAGTTTTGAAAGAAATGACGAATACGACCCCCTAGAGGGAGTTGAAAATATCTGTGGCACTCACCTGATGATTCTGTGCCTTGGAAACCACCACGGTAGGGTCCTCTATGGAATCGGCGCTTATTGAAGCGCTGCCTGGTAGGGTAGAAAGTTCCTCCACGGGTGGAATCCCAATCGCCTCTACCGCGGCCGAAGTCACCTCTCTGGGGACCCTGGTTGGACTGTCGGCCAAACGAGCATCCCCGACCTCGTCCGGCCCTGTGAAAAACACCAGCCTGAAGCGCTCGCTTTATCCCCGACTGGGCTTTGTCAAGGGTAGTGAAAGTACCGACATATTTGGCCACGTCCTTGACAAACCGATCACCGAATAAATTGCCATCCGCTAGGGGACCTGGTTCCGCCGCAGCAAGTTCGGTGACATTAGAATCCATCCTCATGAGGAGGGATTTTCGTTGCACAGTCGAAATAGCGCAATTTGCGTTTCCCAGGAGGCATATCTCCCTCTGTGTTCACCCAGCCAGCACATGAGGATCCATTGCCGCGCCTGATTCCTGAGCCTCCAAGGCCATTTCCAGTATCTTGGCCAGGGGCCCCACAACATCCAGGAGCTTATCCTGGCATCCCCTCCTTGCGCGGTCAATACCCTTCTTAGGGTCCTTCGCAATTTTTTTTAAGAAGGTCAACATA
Organism: Lissotriton vulgaris; assembly: GCF_964263255.1. Taxonomy (NCBI): domain Eukaryota; kingdom Metazoa; phylum Chordata; class Amphibia; order Caudata; family Salamandridae; genus Lissotriton; species Lissotriton vulgaris. Next base: position 1,346,341,999 of record NC_141693.1, on the reverse strand, counting down.
CTTGAATCTATGTCAGGAGTCTCCGCCACCTTATCGACAATATCCGGTCGAGAACACTCAGATCTAAGTCTATTCCTGACCACTTTGTCAAAGCTCTTCCGAAGATTGTCATGAATATAGACAGCGACCTCCGGTGCAGGCAGCCAATCGGATGACCTTGGGTGAACAATATCTGCGGGGTTGAAGGTAAAGGGGGTGGACACAGGCTGTTCTAGTTCCACATTCTTGGACTTTTTGGCTGTTTCCTGGGAGGAGATTCATCAGTAGTATCGGTATTCACAGTATCAGTGTCCGTATCCGTGTCCGGAACCTTGGACTTGTTAGGATCAAGACCAGACAGTGAAGGCAGGGAATAGGAATGAGGCCAAGGATTGGCTTGCGAAGCAGGAGGGGTATCATCCTTCTAAGGATTAGCAGAAGAGGTGAACCCATGACGCCTGGAGAATTTCTCCAACTGCTTTGTGATGGGCTTTAGAGCAGTTGCCAAGGCTTGTTGCACAGTTCCCGGAACTGTCTTTTCCAGGGCCTTGTTGACTGAATCCTGGACCGAGGCGTCCAGGGCCTCAACAATATTATCTTCAACAGAAGGGTGAGCCACTTCCTCTCCATAAACTTCATCCTCCTCATAAGTAACCCAATCCTCCTTGGTAGAGCCAAATTTGTACATGGATTGGCTCTTGAAATCAAATAAGTAAAAGGTTTGAGGGGAGTAAAAGGGGGGAGCTGCCCCACAGCACAAAAAAACCAGCAACCCAGGTACCTTGCTCCTCAGCCAAGGACTGTACTCAAGTTTTTGCAGCCCAAAGGGCGTAAAGTGAAGCAAAAAATAAGATATATTGTACACAGGACGTGTGCACCCTCCAGGCCCAGCTATTCTTGCAGCTTGCCAAGCGTAGGAACCAGCTCAGAAACAACCCTAAAGGAAACGAACAACCTAATGAACAAAAAACGGGCAGTAACGATGTGCGCAGCCCAATCCAACCAAAAACAAGCCCAATTGGGCTGCGCACGTCGAACTCGAGCAAAAACGAAACTATAATGCTCCTAGCGTCATCCGGCCAATGAGGGGGGCCTCAACGCTAAATTTTTTAATGCATAAAGCTATCCCGCCGTCGGCGGATCGGTACTGGTGCTGTCAAACAAGTGCCAATAAGTCTGCAGCCGTCGCTGCACTCAAGCGCTCACCGCGCGATACAGACTGCCACCGCCGCCCGTAATTGAGACGCGCTCCTCCCTGCCTGACGGAGCGAGCGCGTCTGAGTACAGCCCGAAGCCGCGCTGAAATAATAATAGACAGCCTCGCGGGCTCACCGGGCAGCCGCGCGCCTACCCCCGATGACAGCGGGGTGGCGCGGAACAATGAAGCAACAGGTGGCAACAAGCGCAGATAAGCGCAGAGCATAAAACAACAGCGCGATAGAGCGCAAATAAAGTTAACACCTACAACACATACAATGCATCAGGTAAATACAGTAAATAACCAAAGGGCACTTAACTGGCTGCGTGAGCAGCAAAGAAAGAGGAGGATATCCGGTGTTGACCAGGTCTTATGGACTAATACAGGAAGTGATGTGTGTTTTGATTCATGGGAAATGTAGTTTGTTTTGACTACAACTAAGTTTTCATTGGCTGCTGTGTGTAGCATTAAAAAGAAGGAGAAGCATAATACGAAGCCTCCGGTCCTGTAATAGAATTGATAATAGATTCTATTCCAAGGTTCTTGTAAAGTGCGCAGCTACCCGAAGGCCTTTCATTGCTAGAACATTCATTATAGTTTATCAGAACGCCACAGAAGAGGAATTACATACAACATAGCCAACCCTTTAGATAGTGAAATAATTGATCAGGTATTACACTACACTTACGTGGCCGTCAGTTTTGACTCAAAATTGAATTGTAATACCCATATTGCACAAGAATCAATTTCAACTTCCAATATATTGAGAGATATTAAATGTTTCTGTAAAAAATATGGGGGTTGGCCAATTGGCCCTATAATTAACATTATAACAACTAAGCTGAACCATCTATTTTTTTAAGGAGCTATGGCTCTGAAACAAGAATTGTACATTTAACATAAGAGTATCAACCCCACAATGTTACCTAAGACTAAAACTGTGATTTTTATCATTAAGTGTTATTAACTGTAATAATATCAATATTTTGAACTATTCTTGTTAGTGCTTCAATTCAGAAGAAAGATCATTATAAGCCTTAACTAAAAAAACAATATTTCAACTAAAATGGAAATGTACACTCTTTGGTTAACCAACGATTAAATTCTTTAACGATGCATTAAGAGTTACCAACAATCATATCACTTTCGAAGATATGCAGGATAGAATGTAAGGCTTTAATAAAAGAAACAGTCAAAATAAGGCATTTTTCTTTGGATCTAGAATAGTGCAAGAACACTAGGGGCCTCGTTTATGAGGCCCCTTGCTCCGCAGGAATGTCACTTTTTTGCGACGTTCCATGGCACAGGAGCCTGCTCCATATTTACGAGGCAGCACTAAGTCACTTTTTTGGGCTTAATGCTGCCTTGTAAATATTGTTCCCTTTAATGCAGTTTCCTGCGTTAAAGGGAAGTGCAATGGGTGTTGCTGGGGGCGTTCCCAGCTACATCCAAGGCTTTTTGACACTGCCCCATATTTACGATTTCTCGTAAAACCGAAGCAGCGCCAAGATCCTCGCCAATCCAAGGGTTTGTATTTTGACCATTCGGATAAGAAACTATTGTTGTACCGATTATGTCATTTCAGCAAAGAAACCATTGAGCACGTGCCATGCCTGTGTCTGAACTACTCCAAGTATGAAATAAAAGTCTAAGACCAATCTTTCGATTTAGAGATATTAGATCAATTAAAGAAACAACTGCACAAAGAATTATTGGTTGCACAATGAACATTTTAACAACGTATTTAAAACAAAAACAAAGTCAGTCATCAATGAATTATTATTTAAATGTTATCATGTTTTTAAAGAAATTATATTATGTAGATTTTTATGATGATTGAGCTGCAGTAACAATTATATTGAAAAGTGTTTTTAAGTAAACTAAATAAAATAAAGCATAGTAATATTCAGCTTATATGCAGTGCCAGACAGGTAAAATGTTTACACTGGAAATCCACATCTTGGGGATAGGGGATTGTGGCAGAAAGTGTGCTGAGTCAAGGTCTGGTTACTTACCAGTGATCTACATTACTCCAAATCCTGGTCTTTCTTGGCTGGCACATCCTTAACATGAGGTTTCCCTCAGTATACACACAGAATTTATCTATCTCTGCTCTAGCTCAAACTTACAAATGTGAAACTTTTTTCTGGTCCCTAGCTTAAACTAAGAGAAGGGACCCGGTAAGCTGAAATCCTGAAATACCAAGCTCCCTTTAGGCCCTGTGGACACTCCAATTTAGCTTGGAGGGCTGGGACCCAGAACTTTGTTGATGAAAGACTTGGAGTAATGAAGGGTACTAGTAAGTAATCAGGTCATTATCTCCTTGACTGTCTTCCTTATTACCGTCCTACCAACATTCAAATTTACCATTAGCAGACACACAAAACTGGGCCTAAAACAAATACACCAAACATGGCAAAATACTACAACACCAATGAGAAACTCAGTGCCATATTTAAAAGGTGATTGCGCCACCGGAACATCAGTTTTTTCGATTTTCCGCTGGCGCAATGCCATGCACTATATTTACAAAGTGGCATTAAGTCACTTTACATGGCTTTAAGCAGCTTTGTAAATATGGTACTGTTACATCCAGAGAAGACAGATCCAGTCTTGTAGGTTAAAGAAGATTTATTCATAAGAACAAGTACAGCTCTCAAACTGCCAGAGTGTCACTCTGTCAAGCTCCAGTCTCAATTGAGCAGCAAGAGCCCCAACATTCCAATATTGCTAAGCAACGATGACATAGATTGGAATGGCCTAAAGCAGTACATCTTAAAAGAAAACACAATATATAAAACAAGATTAACATTAAGGCAAGTAAACTAAAGAAAACTAAAACAAGGGATATAACACACCTCCTCTCCTGTAAAAACAAAAAATTAAGTCACATAGTCATCAAGATACTTTGGAGTACCTCTCAGCCTGGAACTGACTCTAATAAAAGAGTCATTTGAGACAAGCTCAGGACCATCCAAAATATCATCAGGAACTGTTAAGTCATTACTTACAGATAGTGCAGCACCAGAAGAACAGAAAGGAACATTTGAAACTGTATTATAAAAACCCTCATCAGAGTGCAACAACAGACCAGAATCAGAAGAAGTTCCAGACTTGCCACAGACAACTCTAGCAATACGTCTGTTGCTCCACCATTTCCCACCTGAAACCATGACAGAATGTTTACCAACTTTGACAATGGTAGTCTCAGGATAAAATCTTGAGCCTTTTACTTTACCTGGTCTCCTTATTCTAACTTTATCACCAACAGAAAAACATTCATTCTTAACATGTTTACTGTCATCATATCTGATTTTGGACTGGATTTGAGAATTTTCGACCCTGTCTCTAACTATATCCAAATTGAGAGAACTCCCTTCACACCTGGTTTTACTGACCACCCCTTCAGGAGACAATTCATTAAAAGATTCTCTCCCACGCAACATGGCAAATGGAGTGATACCCGTAGTGGAGTGAGGAGTATTATTATATGACCACACTCTATCACTCACAACATCCTGTACAGATTGGCCAGAGGAAATGGCAAGTTGGACAAAATCTTTTAAAATGCGGTTCACCCTTTCCACTAAACCATTACCTTGTGGACTGTATAAAGCAGTAGTTAGATGTTTTATTCCAAGATTGTTTAAAAAATCCCTCATGTTGTGTGAAACAAATTGCACACCATTGTCCGAAATAAGAAAACCAGGGATTCCCTCTGACCTAAATAATTTGGTCAAAAAACGGATCACATTTTCAGTATTGGGATCCTTCATGAATTTGAAAGACACCCATTTAGAGTGATAATCCACAACGGTTAAGATAAACCTAAAACCTTGGTTTAAACCACCAATTGGTCCCAAAAAATCTATGCCTAGTTTCACCCAGGGGTTTTCAGGAAACTTGACTGGAGACAAAGGAGAATTGACCGTGCGTAAAGATTTTTCAGCATGAGAACATTCAACACAGTTGTTCAACAACGTTTCAACGGAAACATCCATGCCCGGCCACCAGTAATGCAGTCTTAGTCTTTTCTTTGTACTAGTAATTCCTCCATGCCCCTTGTGAGCCAAAGCAACCACTTTATCTCTAATAGACATAGGGGGAACAAGTAAAGATCCTCTCATGACAAGATTTTCTTCAAGACTTAATTCATCCTTAATTTTAGAGAAAGGAATCATGTTCTTGTCAATTTGACTTTCTCTCGGCCAACCATCAGATATCAATTTCTTCAAAAGAATTTGAGAATCATCACATTCTGAAGCTCGTAACCAGTCAGATTTAGATATGAACCCTTCTGTTAACTTTAGGCCATCAACCAAACTTATTACCACTTCCTTATCATCAAGAATGGAATCATCCTCTGAGGTATTTAAAGGACATCTTGATAAAAAATCTGCCTTAAAGTTTTTTCCTCCAGGAATATGTCTCATTAAAAAATTGAAATCATATAATTTAGAGAATAGGCGAACCAATCTAGGACTTGCATTTCTTAAACCTTTGTCATTCCAAATGAAAATGAGTGGTTTGTGATCAGAAATAAGTACAAACTCTTTACCCCATACATAAGTAGAAAAGTGTTTGACACCCCAGACACAAGCTAGGGCCTCCTTTTCTATAGTACTGTAGTTTTTTTTCTGAAGAAGAAAGCTGTCTAGAAGCAAACGCAACAATATTTTCATTCCCATTATCCAACTGACTAAGTATGGCACCCAGACCAGTGTTACTGGCATCAACAGTAATGTAAGAAGTAAAAGCTTCATTAAAAGGTTTAAGTGCAGGAGCAGAAATAATCAAATCTTTTAATTTTTCAAAGGCTGAATTTTGATCATTATCCCACACAAATGTAACTTTGTTCCTAGTTAAAAGTCTTAAAGGTTCACTGACCAGAGCAAAGTTATGTACAAACCTTGAATAAAATTCACTCAACCCTAAAAATGACCTCAATTGATCCTTATTAGATGGTTGAGCACACTCTCGGATAGCCTTAAGCAAGTCTTGTTTAGGACTAATGCCTTCTTGAGAAATAACATGACCTAAATACTCTACTTTATCAAGTAGAAATTTGCACTTTTGTTTTTTTACAGTCATGCCATGTTTGTTCAAAATACCTAAAACTTGATCCAACTTAGCAAGATGTTCTTGAACAGTATTGGTGGAAATTAATATGTCGTCTTGGTAAGCCAATACATCCTTAACATTACCAAAAAGTTGGGACATTAATTTTTGAAAGACTGACGCCGCTGACGCTAGGCGAAAGGGTAATCTTAAGAATCTAAAAGGACCAAATGGAGTATTAAAAGCGGTGAGATCCCTAGACTCATCATTCAGCTCAATTTGATGGTATGCCGCTCTTAAATCTATCGTAGAAAAAACTTTTGTACCCTTAAGTTGAGCAAGCATGTCCTGAATTCGAGGCAAAGGAAAACAGTCAATCTGAATGTTCTTATTTAAAGACCTGGGATCAATGCAGAGCCTAATTTCGTCACAATTCTTTTTAAGAGCAACGACAATTGGAGAAATCCATAATGACGAATTAATCTGTTCAATCACACCTTCGCTGCATAATTGATCAAGATGGGTTTTGAGTCTATCCCTAATACTTAGAGGAACATGTCTAACCTTATTAATTACGGGAATGGCATCTGGTTTTAGTATTATTCTGTGTTCAAAACCTTTGACTGAACTCAAATTATCAGAAAAGACACCCTGATGTTTATTAATAATGGTATCTAACGAAGAGGGATCAATAGTAACAGAATTAACATTTTCAAAGCGATCCAAAGAAATGGGATTATCAGTACCTGGTCTCAATGTCATTTTAAATTTTCCTTGATCCTTCCAACCTAGGATTTTATAACCTTTTTTAGAAACATAAATCTTAGCGTCAATAGTTCTATCTTCAAAAATGATATTATCAATAAAATACCCCATCATTTCAATTTCATGACCATTGAAAGCCACTGTATGTATATCAGGTGGTAATAAATCAATCCCAGCCCATTCTTTAAAGAATAATACATCTGGAATAATGGTAACTGGAGATCCAGAATCAACTGTAACATTGACAGGAACTTTTCCTATTATAACATCACATACCGGATCACCACTATCTGAATCTTGTTGTGAACTAATCATGTCCACAGATAGTAATATTTTGTTTACAGATTTCTCCCTAGTTATTAAATTTACTTCAGTAGGACTCTCAGTTTTATAACACACATGGTTTTAGCTTTAAATTTACAAACTGAAGTAAAATGTCCAATTTTCTTACAATTAGTGCATTGTTTCTTTAAAGCTGGACAAGAAGGAGAATTAGCAAGATGAGATTTTGAACCACATCTAAAACATTGAAGAGATTTATCAGACTTTTTCCATTCACTTTTGTTAGAAATTTTATCTTTTTCTCGTTGTGAAGTAGATTGTGAAGTTTGTTGAGAAACCTTGTTGACTGTTTCTGAAATAGAGGGTTTATTATTGCCAAGTTCTTTAGAAGCTGAAACTGACCTTTCAATACCTCTTGCGATTTCTAAAGTCTCAGTAAGTGAAGGATTTCTACAACAGAGGATTCTTTTTTGAACTTCATTAGAGTGACAATTAACAACTAGTTGGTCTCTCAAATATTGGTCAATAGGACCTTCAAATTCACAAGAAGCTGCCAAGACTCTTAATTCTGCTAAAAAGGTATCAATATTCTCATGTTCTCTTTGTTTCCGAGTATAAAATTTGTGCCTTTCAACGATAATGCTTGGTTCATCAATAAAATGTTTTTCTAATCTGAGAATTGCTTCTGTGTATTCATTCCAATCATCAGAGGGTGGGCGGATAATTTTAGGTTGATGGTCAAAAATCCTCTGACCCTCTGCACCTAAAGCATTATACAACATAGCATTTTTTCGCACAGGAGGAAACTTGATACCATCAATAGCTATAATATAGCTGTTGAAAGACTTATACCATTGAGTCCATTTTATTTTGGGACAACCTGGTTCTGGAAGAAAAGGAGCAGGAAGAATAGCAGTTGCATTGCCATAAAGAAGAAATAAAAGGCAAGAATAAAAAGCAAGTAAATATGAGCAAAGGTAGAAGAAATAAATGTGAATAAGAAACAATGAGGAATGTAAAATTCAAAGAGCAATAAAGATAAAAATATTAAAGTGAAATTTAACTTAGCTGTGCCTGTCAGCGTGAAGGCAGTGAAGAAATGTTCAACGATGTTGTAGCTGTGCACATCAGCGAATGCACAATGGAGTTGCTGTGCCTGTCAGCGTGAAGGCAGTGAAGAAATGTTCGATGTAGTAGCTGTGCACATCAGCGAATGCACAATGGAGTTGCTGTGCCTGTCAGCGTGAAGGCAGGGTAATTGTGAAGAATGTTGAAAAAGTTGTAGCTGTGCACATCAGCGAATGCACTGTGGAGAAGAACAAAATGCGTGTTGATGGAGTTACACGATGTTAAGTTGACAGCGGTTGCTAGGCTGCAACTGTGGATAACAACAAATTGCGCGTTAAGGAAGTTGCGCGATGCTAAGTTGATAGCGGTTGCTAGGCTGCAGTTAAGATGGCGGTGACGTTACGTGAATAGTAACGTAGTAGCGTGAAGAGCGTAGTGGCGTGATGACGTGGAAGCGTGAAGACGAAGGAGGGTTGTGGAGAGAATGGCTTCGCTGAGAAGATTCTGAAAGCGCTGGCAAGGGAGGACGTCAGGGGATTCTGAAATGAGCCGGTAAGCGTTGAAGAAAAGTTTCAAATGTCGCTGTGAGGTCCGAAGGAGTGTGCAAGCAAAGAAAGTCAAATCAGCACAATAGTTCAGCAAAATCGAACAACATGGGCAACAGCTGTATGGAGGACATACAGTAAAAATAAAAATAAGAGTTTTAAAATGAGGGTAAAGTCGTGCGAGCACGAAATTGGAGAGTAGAAGATGAGGGAGAATAAAACGATGGATAAGTCAATAAATTTGAACAAGAGTTCAAAGATAAGTAAATCTATGAGCCTGCATCGAAATCAAAAGAGTTTTGAGAGGGGATTTGAAGAAAAAAAACACATGAATGCAGCGAGGCTCCCAATAGAAAGTGGAAAATAACTTATCTTAATGACTTATCTTAGTTGAGTCTTCAATTTCATTTATCTTAGTTGAATCCTCAGTTTGGATCAAATGAAGAAATTTTGAAGAGTAGTAGTTAGAGAGAGGACACTGTAGTCTGGCAGTTGTAGATAAATCTTGATAAAGTTGAAAGTCTTTAGTTGGATGTGGGTCCAAAGAGGGCTGACTTGACCACCTCGTCGCCAAATTTATGTTACATCCAGAGAAGACAGATCCAGTCTTGTAGGTTAAAGAAGATTTATTCATAAGAACAAGTACAGCTGTCAAACTGCCAGAGTGTCACTCTGTCAAGCTCCAGTCTCAATTGAGCAGCAAGAGCCCCAACATTCCAATATTTCTAAGCAACGATGACATAGATAGGAATGGCCTAAAGCAGTACATCTTAAAAGAAAATACAATATATAAAACAAGATTAACATTAAGGCAAGTAAACTAAAGAAAACTAAAACAAGGGATATAACAGGTACTCTTTCGCACAGATATCTGAGTGAAAGGGGTGTGGAATGGGTGTTGCTGTGGGCATTTCACCACAACACCCATGGCTTTGTGATGCTGCTCTGGATTTACAAGGACGTGTAAATCTGAGGCAGCACCATAAACTAACGCCATGCAAAAGCAGACGTTAGATTGGAGCAACGAGGAGAAATACTTTTCTTTCTTCTTGTTTTTGCTCTTTTTATGTGTGCTGCATTCTGCAGCACACATAAAAAGAGCAAATCACCTTTAAAGATTGTTTATGTTTAGGATGTTTTCTATTCCTGCACATAAACAAATATTCACTACAACGCAGGCACCCTTGCACCATGGTGCAAGGGTGCCTGTGTTGGTGCTAGGCAGCTATTTTTAGCACCAGCGCTAGGGAAAACAGAGGGGTGCACCGGGTTCTTGTGAATATGGCAAATCCCTGTGTTTTTTAAAGGATGCAGCGCAGAGCTAAAAAATGTGTTGCAACGCCTCACTGCGCCATTTCTTTGTGAATATACTCCTCAATACCCCAAAAAGAATAAAAAAAACAAGAGTCCACAGAGGCTAACAAATGGTACCCAAATTTGACTGATATATCCTCACCCACCTGTAACTGATAATGAACCATGATGTTATATTGTGATGCCCAGGTGGTAGCATTGCATAGGTCCTACAAAGAAACACCCCTGAAAGCTGAACCGCATGTAATCACCCCTGTCATAGCTACCCTGGACATGACACAGCGGGATGGTGCCTGCTGCCTGGTTTGAGACTGAGATGCTTAAGAAAATCCATCGGTTAAGGGTTGCTGTAGTTGGACACTAACATCAACTTTGCAAAAAGGAGCTGGCCTTGACAAGTAAATTGAGTGGGTCTGGTGCACATCCAAAGTATGCAGATGCACCTCCTCTACCGAGGAACAGGAGGTTAAAAAAGCAAGACTAAATCCTGTGAACAATGGCAAGCCAGTGGTACTCTAGGATAAAAGAAAGGAGCTAGATGAACAACCACCTTGTCTGGAAAACACATAGAAAAGCTATACAATGTCCAGGACAGATGGCCATCAGGAATATCACCTTAGCCAAAAGGAGGAACTTTTCATCTAGCTTTAGCTGCTCAAAAGAGCTGCCCTGAAGGCCCATACGACTAGAAGAAGCTCACATGATGGCTCGGCAGCAGTCCATCACAGGAACTTGGGGAAAAAAACTTTTTTTGTGACAAGAAGTCAACCCAGCCGCTGACTGTACATCCAGCCCAGAAGGCCTGAATGATAGGCCATTAACCCCAAATAGTGGATACTGTCAGACCCATAAGGAATCCATATTAGTGGAAATGCTGATTTTTTGCTGGGTTGCTCAAGGTACACCAGACCTCCAAACTATGGCTATGACGTGCATAAACCTTGAGGGTTTCAGGACTTAGAAATTCTCGAATTCAAGCATCAACCTCACTGCAGTAGCCTTTTAAGCACCAGATTCAGAGGCAGGGGCACAGGAGAGAGACTCTGGAAGCAGAGGGGTTGACAGTGGAAAGGGAAATGTGGAAAACATCCAGTGTAGCTGTGTCAGAAGCTGATGGAGTAAAGGAAACCTTTTCCATCTGGGTCTGCATGGAGTGACAAGCAGAACCTCTAAATGATTGTCTATACTTTCTAAACTACCCTGGGGACCAATTGAATTGCAGGAAATACAAACATATTTTTCTTGACAACTGAAGGGAACCTTTGTGTCAGGATGCAGGGTGCAAAAGCTGAAGAGAAGCATATTCTAACTGAGATGAAGAGGTCCAGCTAAGGGCCTCGCATCATTCTGTGATGTCCATAGATAATGTGAAAACAGAGACAAAGGAACAGTGAGGAGGGAACAACAAAGTCAAGAGATATGCAGGGCCATTGCCCCTCATAGGCAATGCCACAAGGGAGTGGAGATGGAGTTCTTATCACAGGCCAATGACCTGAGCAAGGGCTGCCAACCTCGCTATACCTGCCCTTTGACGTATTAATGTGCCACCTGGTTGTCCATCCTGAATTGAACATACCCACCCCAAAGGATATGAGCAAGGTATATCAGAGCAGTAGGAATGGTCAGTTGTAGGAATCCCTTGCCTCTTCTGTAGGCCAGATATCATGGACTAAGCTCTTTCAAAGAGTCACCAACCGCCCGCTGACCCTGGTGTGTCTGTATTTAGAATCAGGGGAGGATGATGAGCCAGAGATTTGTTCTATCTAGTTTCACTGTAACTAACTATCGTTGGAGGACCAAACTACCTGGAACCGGGGACATCTACTACCTTTGAGATGAGATTCAATTGGGAAAGGAGATGCTGGACTAGAAGTTGAAGGTGTAGGTTGTCCCGAAGTACCACTAGAAGACAGGTTCACATCTCACCCTGAACACTTAACTAGTCTAAGCCATTACCTCAGAATCCACCATTATGGATCACAGTCCGATTCAGCTTTCTTGCATGTAAATGGAAAACCTGACCCAACTCAATCCAATGGAAGATGTTGAGAAGGCACCAGTTTAAATGTTGCCAAATTGAGCAGAAACCCATGTTGCCAGAAGATGTTGCAGGCTTGCTGAACATCCTCACTCCTCTTGGGAAAAAAATAGATTAGTCAATCAAAACAAAAGGAGAGGTAGCCTCCTATGTTGGGGTGGGGGTTGGTAGCCTATTTTTTAACAGACTCTCACTCAAGCATTTCTATGTGGCATGCTTCATCATTGAGTACTCGCCTGGTAAACTAAAGTGTATGCTGGGCGGGCTCAAGCCAAGGATCGGCAAACACAGGATCAATGTCAGATACAAAAGCACACCACCAACGATGGCAAACCATTTTATGGAGAAGGGACACACCACTGATGACTTTATATGGACAAGTGAAAATGACTGACACATGCATGTCGGAATCCAGAATTCTGTTAGAAATAGAATAGAGGTGGAATTAAAGATTGTCTACCAATACTATCGGTCTTAATGATGACATTCTTTGGGGCAGTCTTGTGTTGTAACCTTTTGCGCATCATGAGCAATGTGTGATACTGTTATAGGGAGGAGTGCAACCATGTGCTGTAAGAAAATGGGTTGCTGGTTGAGGTGGTTGAAACCCTTCTCAAGCTGCAACCACAGTTCTTCTCTGGATGAAGTCACAAGCAAACCCTAAATTAGCCTGTGCTCAACCTTTGGGTAGCTTGGCACAGAGCAGTTATGCTGAACTCAGAGTCAATGTGTAAAGTATTTGTGCAACAGTTTAAACAGTAAGACAGTAAAAAACACACCACAAAAGGATCCCACAACAGTGTTAGAAAAGAGTGATTTTTAATAAATAAAACAAGATGGAAACCACAAAAAATCCAATCAGTAGAACCGGAGATATTACATTTTAAAGAGTTTAGTAAAAATAGCACCAAAAGGCATAAAGCACCAACTGTGTATGTCTGGTCGTGCCAAACCGGGACAAAGTCACATGTTCAGGCCGACCCGATGAAGTGCAGGCCAGCTACAAGGACCCAGTCGGGACCACTGAAGAAAGTACTTTAAATCCTCGTTTGCAGAGCATCGTGAAAATCCGCATTAAGATGCTGCACGCAGCCAAAGTGATGCCTCGGTTTTGAGATGCGGCAAAGCTGAGCTGCGAGATCCTACAGCCTTGTTGAGGATCCCATCAACCAGTGCTTGCGATGCAAAGTCCGGAGTTGAGTATGCGCCTTTCAACCCTAGCAATGCATTGGTTCTGAAGAGATTCAATGCAGAGTCCAGCGTTGTCGTTGAGGCTTTTGTCATGTGATGCGAGGGCCTGCACCGAGGATGCGTTGCACAGCGACGGCTCTGATCCAGTGACAGGCTGTGATATTAAGAGGTGTCTTTGTGGCGGGGTTCGTTTCCACGCAGTAGTGGCCTTGCGTCAGTTCTGCTCGGGGTTGTGCCGCACAGCAGAGAAGATGCATCAGTTCTGCTGGATCCCCAGAGGTTAGCACAGCACCTTAGGCTCACTTCCAAGGGTCCAAGAATGGGGTGGCACCACTTGGCATGGTAGACACACTGATGGCAGAGTCCAGGTGCAAGAGCAAGGTTGTTGGCAGCCTGTTGTGTCCCTGAGGCTTCAGATCATGAAGCCACCCAACTAGCCCTTGGATTCACTCTGGATTTCTTTGTTCAAGAGATGTAGGTCCAGTCATTCTCACCCAGGCTTGAGTGCAACATGCAGCAATTCAACACAGCAAGGCAGTAGTCCACCAGAGAGGCAGTCCATCAGCAGACCAGCAGTCCTGCTTCCTGGCAGAGTATCAGTAGGCCCAGAAGTGTACTGAAGAGTTGGTATCTGAGGTCCAATATTTATAACCAGTTGTACCTTTGAAGTGGGGTAGAAGCTTCTGGAGGTTTCCTTTTGAAGTCCCCAGACATCATACCTTCCTATCCTGGTTCCCGACTTACTACAATGAGCATGCAGCCTTTTGCAGCCTGTGGCTTGTCTGCTGTCCTGTCCAGGCCCAGGAGACCCTGTAGGGTAGCTGCATGCTCTATAAATATATAGGGTCGATTAGGATCGCGGACGGACGTGCGTCCGTCCGCGACCCCTGAGTAGGAGGGAACCTCCGCATGGCCTGCGGAGTTCCCTCCTGTGCTATTAGGATGTGACCGCCACCCTGGCGGTCACATCCTCTATTTTTAACATTGCGGCGGGTGCAGCTTCAAGCTGCACCCGCAGCAATGTTAAAAATGCACGCATAGCATTTGTATGCAGAAAGTGCCTGCCGCTTTCTACATACAAATGCAGGGGGGTACCATAGGTACCCCCCATGTGCACCCCCCACCCTCCCTTCACCTAGGGGGCCCGCAATGGGCCCCCGCAGTGAAGTTACACATGCTTTTCCACGGCGGAAAAGCCGCCGCGGAAAAGCATGTATTACTTCCCATCCTAATCTGCCTGACGGTGTCTGATAGACACCGTCACCAGATTAGAGCTTTTCCGCTGCGGTTGTAAGCCAGCCGCGGAGGAAAAGCTGCGGACGGAAACCAGGACCCACCAGCCATCCTAATGTGGCGGTGGGTCTTTGGTCAGTCCGCTGCGGTTTTTCCGCATCCTCTGGGCCGGCGGTGGCTACCGCCGGCCCCGAGGATGCCGAAAAACCGCAATCCTAATCAGCCCCTAATAATAATAATTTGTGTGGCGGCAGGACACAGCCTGTTCAAATGTAACTGGGGATGTATGCCTCCTTTCCTGTCAGTGATGGCCTATCCAGAAACACAAAAGTTTCCTATTGTGTGTGGATGTCTACGGGGAATACACACAGCTCAACTGTCAGCTACACCCAGTTATGTGACCCAGGTTCCGGTTTCAGGCAATAATTGGCTAAGGCAGGAACATATCAACTTTTTAAAAGTGGCATTTTCAAAATTGTAATTTAAAATCTGATTTATTCAAAAGCTAGGATTTTTCATAACAATTCCAAAAACACCAAACATGTATTGGTTTCCTATTCCCATTTTAAAATTGCATATTATTAAAAGTAATAAAGTGACTCCAATGTTATTCTATGGGAGAGGTAGGTCTTGCAGAAGTGAAAAATGACTTTGGGAGTTTTTCACTACTAGGACATGTAAAACTGAAAAGTAAGTGTTCCACTTTTTAAGTACACTGCATCCTGCCCTCTGGGCTGTCCACGGCCTACCCTAAGTGTGACATATGCATTCAGGGACAGGCTTTAGTTTTTCACCCTTGTTGGTGCAGCCAATGCTGTGTATCTCTAGACCAGCTGCGGCCCGTGCAGGGAAGAGCGGTGAGGCCATGTGGGGAAGATTTTGACAGACGACAAGGAAAAAATAATTTTTTATTTAATTTTCCTCATCATCGTTAGTCAAAATATCCCCCCACCCAGCCCCACCGCTCTTACCTGCATGGGCCGCAGCAGCTCTAGACATGTGTTTCAAGATAGTTGTCCTTCAGTGGAGAGCAATACATTGTTGGGGAATGCTGGAAATGCTGCCCAAAGTCTTCTCAGATCTCTGTACCCCTTACTTAGGTTTAGGGTGAAAAACTAAAGACTGTCACCGAAGTAAGTGTTATCATGTACTATATTTACCATGATGCTGTGGGGCTCCTAGCCTCTTTTTGTTTGAACAGGAGCAGCAGATGACTTAAACGCAGCGGTGAGGTGCCTCAAAGCTTATGTTGACCCTCAGCTGAACTCAAATTTTGAACGTTTCAGACTCCGACAGCCCTGGCAGCATAAGGGTGAGTAAATTGACAATTTCTAACCCCATCTTTGCGACCTGGCCAGCATATATATGGCAGATGATCAACCCAAGGAGATCTGAATGAAAATCATCCAAGGGTGCTGGAACAAGACACTAAGGGGCCTGATAGACAGCCTAACATCAGTCTGGATAACATCCTCACCATGGTGAGGTCCTGTGACCTGTCGTCAGCAAGGGCCACAGAAATGGACATGACAATAACAAATATGCCCAGCAAGATGCACAGTGTGAAGTCGAAGCGAAGCATGCGAATGATATCTTCGCAAGAACGAAAACCACCCGAGCCAGGGCTGCAAAATCACAGAGGAGGTATTTCAGAAAGTAAAGTTGGTATTCCTAAGTAAAGAAACTATGGCGTACTTTGATCTGAATAGAAGAACAGAGTTGGTGGTGGATGTGAGTCCAGTAGGACTTGAGGTGGTGCTCACACAAGAAGTGGAGCCAGAAAGATGGCATTCACAAGCAGATTGTTGACGCAGATGTAAGCAAGATACGCACAGATTGAAAGGGAGGCAGTCGCCATGAAATGGGCCTGTGGACATTTTCATTTGTACTTGTGTGGATGATCATTCAGGGTGATCACTGATCATCAGCCACTGGTACCATTGTTCAGGGGAACAGCACCCCATCCACCACCCTGGATTCTACGATGGGCAGTACAGCTACATAACTACCAATTTGAAGTGGTGCACAGGCCAGGGGCCAATAACCCTGATGTCTTTTTGTTGCACAATCAACCTCAAGTCAACGGTGAGATGGAGCAAGGGGGTGGCTGCTGGTGATTCAGTACTTGCGAAAGTGCTTCAGACTCTACGGAGTTGGCAATCCTTTCTGCAGGATGCAAACAACTGGAGTGGCATGGACAAAGAGCATCTCAAACAGTTCTGGTGGGTGTGGCAGGAGCTCAGTGCCACACAGGAGGGTCTTGTTTTGCGGGGCCACTGATTGGTCATTCCCAAGAGCCTGACACTGCAGGTGGCCGTGCTTGCACATGGTGGACATCAGGGGACGGCAAAAATGAAGTCTCATTTGAAAGGGAAGGTGTGGATGAGCTAGTATTGCAGTGCACTGCATGTCAGGTCTCTGGTAGTCCGGAAGTGCCGGAACCGATCATAGTTGGGGAGTGTTGTGACAGTCCATGGGCAAAAGTCAGCATGGATTTTGGCAGTTTTTCAGATGGAAGGACCACCATTGTCCTCATGGACAACCATTCAAAATACTCCATTGTGGAGCTCATTGACCCGACGACATTCATAAATTGGGCACCAGCATTGGAAAACATACTAGGCCTATTAGAGCTCTCCGAAGGAATCAAAACAGATAATGGGCACCATTTCAAGGACATGAGTTCAAGGATCTGCTGAGCTACCTAGGTGAGGGGAACAGTCGGATCAGACCGCAATGGCCTCAGGCAAATGGGGAGGTAGAAAGATTAATGGGGATGCTAAACAAGTCATTGCGTATTGCCACACATGAAGGGGGGAACCCAGAGATTTGCCTTCATTGTTTTCTGCAGGAATGTTGAGGTACCTGCATTGCACCTCCCAGTGCTCCCTATGGGCACCCATGCTGAAAGGCCACAGATGTGACATGATTCTTGTACACCCGGAATGGAAACACCCAGAGTATGATCCAGAAGGTACCCAGTTCAGGCACATGCAGAACAATCTGAGAGCCAGCATCTGGAGGAGAGCTGACCAGTGCCGGCTGGGATTAGGCGATCAGATACTACTCAGGGATCATAGGCCTTGAGAGCATAAAGCCAAAGGTCTGTCTATCGATCTGCTCCTATAACACATAGCAGTAGAGTCCCACCTGGGGAAATGAGGTTATTTAAGGTTTATGATATGGTTGCCCATGTATCCTCATGGTGTTTCTGGAAACTGAAGCCTCTGCGAAGATTCCTTTACTTCCTGCCCATGGATTGCAGGAAGTCAGTAGTGCACGCATCAGTCAACCTCTCAAATTGACTATGCTCATAGCCTCTACATTGGTCTTCCAGAGTACTTGATTAAGAGACTACAGCTTATCCAAAACGCAGAAGCCTGGTTGATTAGGAATGTGCCACTACGACATCATATTACCCCCCACGGTCGCAGTCTACACTAGCTCCTGGTGAAGAGAAGAGTGGAGCTCAATGATCTGGTCCTGGCCCATAGAGCAGTTAGAGGGACTGGTCCTCAATACCTGAAGCAGAGACATCAGAAATATAGCCAATCCAGAGCACTCAGATCTAATGGTCAGAATCATTTGGTTACTCCCCGTTTTGTGAAGGCTAGGATCGGTGGCCGTGCTTTCTCTGTAAAAACTGCTACCTTATGGAATTCTATGCCTAACCATCTGAGAAATATCAACTCGGAAACTGTGTTTAGGAAAGCATTAAAAACTTGGCTGTTCGGCCTGCCCTAGAGTGTCCTTTCCTTTCAGGTAGGATGTGCTGTTAGCGCCAGGACACTACAGTTGGAGGTAGCCGTGCGCACTATAAGCTTCAATAATAATAATAATAATAATAATAAATAATAATAATAATAATGGGAGAGAGTTACGAAGCAGTATAGACCAACATTGAGTGCAACTATGTCTTGCACATTGGTAGTAACTTCTCTGTCCTAGACCAATCACCTTCTCCATTACCGTCTCACATAACGATTCTAATAGTTTTTCTACATTGCTTACCTTCAGTGGCCTTTCTTATGAGTTGGTTGACGCAGTATGCAAAGGGAAGATCCCACTCCAGCCATTCCCAAGTGACCTTTTGTTCCATAGAAACATGGGGACTCTGAAGCCTCAGGGAAGGACTGTTTTACACAGAAACAGATAATAATCACTCTTAATTTCCTATTAAGCTATATGGAGACCTCAAACCCTTCAGCGATCTGCCAGTTTTCAGTACTGCAAGACTCACATAGAAAAATATATGGATTTCCGTATCATTCATACTCACGTTGGCTTTCTTTGCACCCGTCCTGGTAGCAAACTCTCATTGATCTGTCAACTTCGCTAGCAGGGGGCCTTTTCTTGTTTCCCTACCTATGGGACAGTTCACGGAGACTCAAGTTACTTTCCTCATTTTAATGGCAGCAGTTGAGTCATCATACAGTACTCAGACAACTCAGTATCACCAACTGAACATCTTCGTTTCCATCAGGGAGAAACCCCAGAGTATTCTGAGCCATGAAGCTCTTGCATCATTTTCAAAAAGCACAATTTTCTACTATACTTGTGTAAGGGAGGCGATTGCACATTGCTGAAAGTGCTCTCAGTCTCGGGCATGGGTGAAATGAGACACATCGCTCCAAATTGGTCAACTCAAGTTCTTTCTTGGCTATTTGCCCTTTGATCTCCTCCACGGCTCTCTCTATGGAGGTTACTTTAGTTTTCATCCCATGGGTAAATTTGTGGGGCTTCAACATAGCCATATGTGTTAACCCCATGGGTTAAGACAGGGTCAGTGGAATCAGGTGTCTTAGTCTCATTTGCATGGAATCCACTATGGTTTTGAGCCTTCAGGGTAAAAATCACTCTTCTCTTCAGGTATTTGTTATTTTCTTTGGGCTGACTCATCCCTTGCTACCAAAGAGTGCTTCTGCAGAGCAGATAAATAAAGGATCCACAGCAAGTTGACACCACACTTTCAGCTCAATTGGGGGATTTCTCAGAGTGTGGTACTAGGACATGTAAGGCTTTCACTTGCTCCCGTCCACCGTGAGACTTCACAGCTCCTTCTGGTGCTCCTACCATGGCAGATGCCAAGAGGAAACGGTTCCTTCCCAGACCTCTAGCCATGACATCGCCAAAACCCAGTGGACACAGCCGCTGCACAGCCATTAGAGTTGCACTCTCTTTCTCTGAGTGTAGGTGGGAGTACAATCCCAGAGCCCCAGCCTGGTTCGTAGAGGGCCGCAGAGCTTCAGAGGCTGATCCTATGGTGGACCGTCACTTCCACCCCCTAGGCCCTTGCAGCTCTGACCCCACTCACTGTAAGGACGGCTCAGCTTGATCACAGACACGCTCTTCTGGAACTCCAAGACTTGTGGCCCATCTTCCAGCATAGTTGGTTCTGCACCCACTTCTCAAACTCCAGACCCAAAGCGCTGCTCAGATTTTTGCTTTATGGCTACTATTCCAATAGCATATGAGCACTCAGCGAATGCAGTAAGTAAGATGAGTCATCAAGCTAAAGAGCACTATGTCAGGACTATGTATTCACTAGCTCTGCAAAGAAAAGTCTGATGAGTGATTTAAATACTAGCATGTCATAAATCAGCAAAAGAAAAGAAGAAGAACAGCAATAGGGTTTGAAGAAATAATGATCAACTTTAAAATGGAATACTATATTTCATATTCAAGTAAATCATCTTGGGAGTAGGCACTTCCTCTAGAGCATTGTCATTAGCTCCCTTGTTGACATGTTGGTCTCACGCGAAATATTTCATTTATACTGGCAATTCTGAATCTTCATACAGTCTTGGGATGGAGAGTGATATTGATGGGAGAGGATTGGGTTGCATCCCACCTGTTTATTGGGGCGTCCTAGTTGGCCTGGACCATATATAAATATTGGTTAACTAGTAAAACTGCCCATTATTGAGCTCAAAGCCTGGAGGGTATGTAAGGATGAGTGATTTCCACTACTTCAATATTTTCTGTGATTTCACACCTTTGTCCAGATGATAGGAGGTTCTCCAGCATGGTGCAATGGGCTGACTTTACTCACTTTTGTGTCCACATACGAAAGCTCATATTTTCTGTAGTACTCATAATTCATTTGGCCCATTTGTGCAGCTAATTAGTAACCAATGTAAAAGTTAGATTTACTTTAGCTGCACTTAATAAGGTTGTGAGTGATTAACTGGCCCTGTAGATGTTATATGAAGATATGGGTAATATCATTATTTTGTTACGTGATTTCATGTCGTGTTGAGCCATCCTGATAACCCCATCCTTGAGCAGTCCAGGAAATGAGGGTGATCCAGTTGGATCCTGAAATCTGCAGGCATTTTTTAACATGATCCAGGATCTGGGCCATCCCCTGTGAAATATACTGAATTTGTCCAGGTGTAATTTGCCAATGCTGGAACATTCAGCAGCACCCACACATTGCCTGCTTCCATTCAGAGCAACAACCTGCAGGTGGTGAAAGCAGTTTCTTATTTTCACTTTCATCTGGGGCCAACAGAAAGGCTTCTTGTGAAGTTCCCCGGGGGTGCAAAAGGTGTTTGCGCCTGCTTTACGCGCCCGGGGGTACTTTGGTATTACAGAAGGGGTCTCAGAGGCTTGTGCGTTCCCTTCGGTAATACTGAAAGCGCAGGCACATATACAGCTCCAGCGCTTCCTCAAGGGGGCGTTCCCTCATTGCATGGGGGTATGGCTCCATGCAAATGAGGGAATCTCTTGTCCTCTGTGCCCGCCATATTACAGACGCAAGCACAGAGGCAAAGAAGCTCTCAGGAGGCGCACTTAGGTGGTGTACTGTCAGTGCGTCCTTTGATTGCAGCCCTCTGGAGGGGGAAAAGGGGATCCCATGGACCCCCCAGACATCTCCTTGCAGGCGGATGCAGTTATTCACTGCACCCACAAGGGGATCTCTATTCCCCCTTCAAAAGTGCAGGCGAGTTGCCACCTGCACTGTGAAAACATGGAGCCGCTTCAAAGCAGCCGCTCCATTTTTCACATGAATGGGCTGACCCCAGGGCAGCACGAGTTTGTGGCTGCACTGGGCGCAGCACATTCACCCTAATATGGTGCATTTTTTCTTGCCTCACCGGTCACACGTTTTAAAAGGTGTGCCTGGCGCAATCAAGGAAAATGCACTGTATGTATAATACGGTCTATTTTTTCATTTGCCAATACCTTCGCAAACTTTTCCAAACTAATGGTTCACTCAGGTCAGCTCTGGTCTTGAAAGTTTCGGGCTGAGAAAAAAGGGGGTCCTAAAACGAGTTTTCCCCATTTTAATTTCCAAAGAAACTTTAGACAAAGCTACAGCCCGAAGTGCTGAACGGAATTATACCAAATTTGGCAAAAAGGTAGGTCTTCGTTTAGAAAGCAGACTTTTTTTTAAATGGTGTAAATCCATTTAGTAGTTGTTGAGAAATTACAAAAAAAAAATGTATGTATCTGATCACTGAGGAGGATTCGCAAACCCTCCCGAGCACCAGCTTCATTCTGATTGGCCGCCAACACTTCAAATCAGAAAGTATTGGCAGCCATCTTGTGACTTGGTAGAACCGAGTCACAAGAAAAAAGGTAAAAAAAAGAAAAGGAGGCAGGGTAGAAACACCCTGACCCTCTAGGCTTGCTCAGGGGGTCCTCCAGGGCCTCAAAAAGCATAATTTAACGGCAGGATTCGCACTGTGTTCGCAAATCCTGCTGAGAAAATTAATAATAAATTAAGCGCAGGCTCCCCCGCTTCATTTTAATGATCCCCTGGGTGGGCTCCTCTTTCCTATTTCTCCACCTCTCTTGCCTGTTTCTGTGCCTCTCTTGCCTCTTTCGGCACCTTTGTTGCTTCTTTATGCACTTCTCTTGCCTCTTTATGCACCCCTCTTGCCTCTTTCAGCATCTCTGTTGCTTCTTTCTGCACTTCTCTTGCTTCTTTCTGCACCCCTCTTGCCTCTTTTTGTAACCCCTTTGCCTCATTGTGCACCTCTTCTGCCTCTTTCTGCACCTCTCTTGCATTTGTCTGTAGTTCTCTTACCTCTTTCTACACCTCTTTTGCTTCTTCCTGCACTTTTCTTGCCTCTTTCTGTACCCCTCTTCCCTCATTCTACATCTCTATTTCCTCTGTCTGCACACCTGTTCCCTCTTTCTGCACCCCTTTTGCATGTTTCTGCAACTCCTTTGCCTCTTTCTGCAGTTCTCTTGCCTCCTTCCACACCTCACTTGCCTCTTTGTGCACTTCTTTTGGTTCTATCTGCACCCTTCTTCCCTTTTTCTGTAATCTCTTACCTCTTTCTGCACCTCTCTTGCCTCTTTCTGCACAGCTTTGTTATTTCTGCACTGCTCTTGCCCCTTTCTGCACTCCCCTTGCCTCTTTCTGCACCTCTTCTGCTTCTTTCTGTACTTCTTTCTCCTCTTTTTGCACCTTTCTTGCCTCTTTCTGCATCCCTCTTTTTCTAATTCTCTTGCCTCTGTCTGCACCCCTGTTCCCTCTTTTTGACTCTATTGCTTCTTTCTGCACTGCTCTTGCTTCTATCTGCACCTTTCTTGCCTCTTACTGCATCCCTCTTTCTGCAATTCTCTTGCCTCCTTCTGCATCTCTGTTGCCTCTTTCTGCACCTCTCCTACCTCTTTCTATACCACTCTAGCCTCTTTTTGCAGCTCTGTTGGTTCTTAAAGCAGTGCTCTTGCTTCTTTCTGCACTTCTTTTGTAAATTTCTGTATCCCTCTTACCTCTTTCTGCAAATCTGTTCCCTCTTTCTGCACCTCTCTTATCTGTTTCTGCACCTCTCTTGCCTCTTTCAGCACCTCTGTTGCTTCTTTCTGCACTTCTCTTGCTTCCTTCCATGTCATGAGTGATGTAATATGTGACGTCATCAGCAATGCCTTGAGGGGGCACGAGTTATAGTTACCTCAACTAACTATAGCGGATGAATTTCTCTGGTTTTGTACGAGTGAAATATCCAACTAACTATAACGCCCCTGAAACCTGTGGTTTTTTCACTGAATTTCTAAGGTTTTTTAAAGGCTAATTTCTAGCTATAACATCCCTAAAACCTATGGGTTTTTCAGTGAATTTCAAAGGTTTCTTAAATGCTAATTTCTAACTATAATGTCCCTGAAACCTATGTTTTTTTCAGTGAATATATATATATATATGTATATAAATAATCCCACACAGCGGCTCTGTTTTGCGGCATTCAGTGCTCTAAGAAGGTGCGCTGTAGAGAGGGCGGAGCCCCAGCCGTTGAAATTTCCACCACAGCAATCCTTACGGACAAAGTTCTACACGCACTCAAGATGTAAACGTTTCTTGTGCTTTCCGTTTATTTAGCAGCAATCTTTTCCGACAAGCAATTACCCTACACGCTTCTGTCTGTACTCAGACCTTGCTCACGGGTAACCAGCGCTGGTGTCACCACTTGTATTTAAATCCATACACAAAGTTACATCACATCCTGACACCCACGGCATTCTGGTACTTGTAGTCTATATGGGATTGTCAACAAACTATAAAAAAAATTAAAACAGTGAATAAATCAGAAAGCGATTATAAAGTGAACATTTTGTTCCCATGACTCACATGTTACCACATGTTGTTCAATTGATTGTAACCATTTTTTTCCATTTTAACATTTTATGTCCTTATTTCTTCAATTTAATGTGATGTAGTTTGGGTTGATTTTATGTCATGGTAGTGACAATTGGAAATAATAATTATTAAACAACAAAAATAAAATCTACATCAAGATCGCTTGTTTGTAATAATTC
Source organism: Lissotriton vulgaris (assembly GCF_964263255.1). Taxonomy (NCBI): domain Eukaryota; kingdom Metazoa; phylum Chordata; class Amphibia; order Caudata; family Salamandridae; genus Lissotriton; species Lissotriton vulgaris. Next base: position 1,346,317,560 of record NC_141693.1, on the reverse strand, counting down.
ATGGAAAGCCCTATAGAAAGCGCAAAGTGGTTGCAGCCCAGTGGCAGACAACCCACAATAGTGTCTACGTTAATAAAGGGGGGAAAAAGAAAATTATAGCGTTCAAAGGTGGAAGTAAAATAAAATTTAAAAAATTTAAATTAGAGGCCGTCATAAGGGTAGTGATTGTGTACCATTCCCACTAAGTGAGAAAGGCAATAATGTAGTCCGCTGGTGGCACGTGGGCAATACCAACCATTATAAGGATTCAAAAGGTTCAAAGGGTATCCAATGCGTTACATATATCAAGGGAGGGAGGAAATGGTTAGTCCTCAAATTACAGTGGTGTAACAGATGGATGGAGATCTAAATCGATTCAGCCTAGGTGGACATGGAGGCCCTCCTCATGGTTGAGGCCTCCCGGGGTCTTACTCTGCAGCCTCACAATATATTCAGATTCCAGGTGTCGCAGATGATGTTCCCGATCTCCTCCTCTTGATGACAATGGGACCTGTCAATACCAAAGTGCGAGATTTTCGAACTGATGTCCTTGACATTTGCATGTACCAGATCACAATGCTTTGCTTTGGCATACGCCATGTCACCAGCAAGTGCTCAGAACGCGCTTCTTCACTGGGAAGATTGTGCTTCCCACTTAGCATAGGCCACAAATACAAGTTAAAACATAAACAACAAAGTCAGTGTTGCAATTTATGAAACTGTTGATTTTCCTCATCTTGCCATTAGGAAGGACAAAAGTTTTCACATTTGAGCTGTTGTTGCATGCTTTGCACCTTCCACATTCGTGGAAACCTGGGAGTTCTTTCAACCAGGTTCCACGTGTCTTTGATTTGATAGACAGGTGGCTGTGTACCAACATGTCTTGTAAGGACTGACACTTCTTGTATGTCATGTGTGGTGTAGGGCTGACCAATTTTCCTATTGCTACATCGTTTCTGACCATATGCCAATGCTTCCGTACTATCTAGTGGATTTCCTGTAAAGCATGGTTAAAGGTGGTGAAAACTCTAACTTCATGTTTGCCACCGTCTTTCTCCTTAGGTATCAGTAAGCTGTTTCTGTTCCTTTTCTCAGCTTTTTCAGATGCTATCCTGATACTTTTTCTAGAGTAGTCCCTGCTTTTAAAACGGCCCCTCATGTTCTTGTCTTCTTTCTCATAAGAGTCGGTAGTGCTACAATTACGTTTGGCTCTTATTAGTTCCCTATAGGGCATGCTGTTTTTGAGTACTGTCGGATGGTAGCTCTGTGCATGTAAAATCCTATTGCTAGACGTTGGTTTCCTGTACAGGCTAGTGTGCAGTGTTCCCTGTTTCACCTCTACTAGGATGTCAAGGAACTCTATGCTGGTCTTGTCAGTTTTGCTGGTGAATTGTAAGTTTAATTCATTCACCGAGAGTCCTTGGATGAAAGTGTCCAATGTGTCCTGTGGACCATCCCATATCAGAAAAATATTGTCTATGTAGCGGGTCCACAGGATAACACCCCATGAAGAGGCAGGCGTAAGATTGAGAGAAGCAACTTCCCATGGCGGTAACAGTGTACTGCTCATACCAATCATCTTCGAACAGAAAACAATTATTATGTAAACAGAAGTGTAGCATGCGTAGAAGTAGTGCAGTGTGGTCATACATGGTGGCAGGCCTATCTCTAATGTAGTATTTACATGCTTGTAGGTTAGGTCATGTTCAATACAAGTGTACAGGGCAGCAACATCTAATGTTGCCAGGATGTAAGTGTCTTTCCATGGAATTTCTTGCACTTTGGACAGGAAATCCATGGTGTCCCTGCAGTACGATGGTAGGTTCAGGACATATGGGCAGAGAAAGTGGTCTAGGTAGATGGACGTATTTTCTGGAAGACTTTGATTTGTTGATATGATGGGTCGGCCTGGGGGGTCTGTGGGATGCTTATGCACCTTCTATAGCATATAGAATACCGGAGGGACAGGTTATTTGGCCAATAAAAACAAAAATTCATTCTGACTCAGCATGTCGTTCTCACGCCAGTCATTCAACATTTTGTGGTATTCCTGGATACTTTTCTTATACCTTGCCAGGCTGGATCTCAGATAGCATCCTGAGAATTCAAGTTGTCTTTTGGCCTCTGATCGGTATTTATTGACATCCCATAGGACCACATTAACCCCCCCCCCCCTTGTCAGATGGTTTGATTGCGAAGCTGGTCGCTTGTTTTAGAGACTGCAAGCCAGTTTTTTGTGCTGCAGTCAGGTTTCTGGCAAAAAGATTTTCCTCTTTTTTCCATAAGGACAATAAGTCCAGTTGGACAGCCTCATGGAATGTATCAATTCCATCATGTGAGGTAATAGGATTGAATCTGGATCTGGGTTTGAAATCATTTCTGGATCTTTTGCTGACCTCCATATCCATACTGAATAAGAGATCACAATCCATGTCCCAGTTCCTGGTTCCCAATTGGATTTCCCTCATGGCTGCCAGGGTTTCAATGTGTCCTATGGAAACAGTGGCATCCGTGGGGGCAGGGAAGCTGTTTGTCAGTCTGGAGCCTTTGTTGTGTTTCAAGGAGTATAGCTTCATGAGCTTAAGTTTTTGCATAAATAAAAACAAATCAATGCGGGTTTTGGCAAAGTCAAAATTGGCTGTGGGGCAGAAAGAAAGGCCTAGTTCCAAGACCGAGTTTTCCTCAGGGGTAACCGCATGAGGGGAAAGGTTGATGATAGTAAAGTTAGATTGCTCACCCATCATTTGTTCCTCTTCGAACGCCTGATGCCTCTCCCATGTGGCGTTGAGTTGTCGCTGGCCTTCGCCTCCTCTCCTCTCTCATCACCTTTGTCTTGTTCTTTGCCTCCTCCTTTTCCTCTTATCCGTGCTGGTTTTTTGGTGGAGCTGAGGCTCAGTTGCATCAAACGGTACTCCTCCAGTGATGGGTTAGATGCCAGATTCGCCTGTCTGTCCTTGTCATCCGATGGTGCAGCGGAGCTCGAGCCCGAGGTCTCCGATTCCTGGCTCTCAGTGCTTCAATCTTTTTGTAGTCTTTCCTTATGGCGTTGTATTTTCTGCTGAAGGTGAGGATGCATCCTTGCGCATAATCATTCCTGTCTCTTATAAACTTCCAGTGTTTCCTCGCCTTTATCCCATCCTCATACTTGGTTAGTCTAATCTCCATTTCTTTGATGAACTGTGTTATTTCATCTTGGGCTGGCATTTTGCTTAGCTCTTCATGGAGTTCTTTGAGTTCCTCCCCAATTTGTTAGAGTTCCATCGCCGCGTATTTCGAAAGGAGGCCAAGCATTTGTTTACAGGTGCCAGCCATGAGAGCAGACCATTCTTCCAGTAGCTTGGGATTGGGGTTCTGGTAGGTGGGGGTCACCAAGATTCTCAGTCCCCTCGGGACACGTCCCACCTCGATATAGTTGTCTAGGGAGATGACTTCCCAGCTTCGGTTTATCTCCTTTTTGCATAATTTTTCCAATTTAAATAGATCTTGTTTCAAAGTCCGGTTTGCCCCGGTTTCTCCTGTGGTTGGCCTCACTGTGTTCTCCTGGATTGCATCGTCAGCCTCCATGAATAGTGACCTCACCACATCCAGTCTCTGGCGTATTGCCTCACACATCATGCTTTCAGCACCCGGCGGCACTCCATGAATCCCCGGACCTCCTCTGCAATCCGACTGGTTCCTGTTAACAATTAAATCCTCCCCTGATGTCCAGACTGCACATGGCTGCGGGTAATCGAGTCGGGGGCACTCCTGCCGCTTCCAAACAGAGTCAACGAACCTGCGATTTCCACGAGGGTCCAATGCAGGCAATCCGAGCTGAAGCACACACCCACCCTGGGGAGAGAGGTCTGTGCACGCCGGCTGCAGTCCCGTCCGGAGATCCTTCATTCTTCGCGGTGAGTTTTGTTTAAAGGGAGATCACTCCCAGAGTGTATGTCGCAGCGGCGGGAATCAGGAAAGGAAAGTCCGCAAGAAAGTTTCAGCCTTGCATCCTATCACATCCACCTGGCGGGGTTGGTGCAGACGGGCGGTCGCTGGACCTGCTGAACTATATGTAGATATCTCGTGCTGCCAGAGCATATATATATATATATATATATATATATATATATATATATATATATATATATATATATATATTACCTACTGGCGGTCGCCAGTAGGTATATATAGTTAGGATTTTTTCTCTATGGGACTTTTGAAAATTCTATGTCTAATAACTTTGGCGTTTGTGGACGGAATCGGCTGAAATTTTCAGGAAAATGGCACATTTTGTTTCTGAGCAGCCCCTGAAAATTTGGGGGGTTTCATCAAGGGGGGGGCCGAGAAAAAAGGGGGGTCCCAAAACGCGTTTTTCCCATTCATTTTTCCATAGGGCGGTTGGCCTCACTTTTAGCTCGAACGGCTGAATGGATTTGCACGAAACTTGGCAAAATTGTAGGGACTGTTAGCCCGATGTGCCTTTGCTAGGTCTCAATATATGTGCTCCAGTGGATTTTGAGAAATTAACGTTTTAAAAAACAGATATATCTGTGACAGCGCTCCGGTTAGCGCTCCGGTTCGCGTACTTTTCGTGTAACGGAACTTTGCGAAGCGAAGCTGATTGGCTCTCCGGTGTCTGTCAACATTCTAAACAGTCCGGAACGGCCGCCATCTTGTCTCTCGGTAGGATCGAGAGACAAGAGGAGGAGAAAAACGAAGGGGGAATTTAATGAAAGGGGGCAAGGTAGACCCCTCTTGACCCCCTAGGAATGATGTTGGGGTTATTAAAGGGTCCCGTGGGGCAAATTAAAAAAAATTGATTTTTCGCGGTATCAGCGCTTCCCGGTTCGCGAACCGGGTCGCGAACCGGTAGCGAAACGGGAATTCGCCATTTTGTGTTTCGTTTTAATTAAATTACAAGATGGAGGAAAAACAACGTGGGAAATGGGTATAAGGGGGTACAGGAGACGTATCCTGACCCCCTATGTTTTCTGAGGGTGGCTGAGGATGCTCATATATGTTGATACATGTCTTCCAGCGGCTGCGCGTGAGCGGATTTTTTTTTTTTTTGCTGCGTGACGTCTGTTAACGTTCGATTCGAAGGAAATCAGGAAGTGTTGACCGCCATTTTGTCAATGCGAGTAAATATATTGTTAAAAATAATTGTTATAAATTAATCCGTATTGATAAACATTGTCTGCGTCATCTTGCCTTTTTTCCAATGCCACACTTTTGTCGTGCACGGCAGCCATTTTAGATGCCTTGACCAGACCCACTCTCTGCACGCCGCCGATCCTCAGCATGGCTCCCCACCCTCGCAAGCATCTCCCCCACGCACTGGTCACCCACGCTCTCTCTCTCATGCATGGGCCATAAACCTCCTCCCATCTGCGCTGCTCTTCCCTGAGAATCACACCCTGTGCCCGCCCAACACCTCCCTTTCACCCTATTCACTACCGCACCCTCTGACACTCCTCTTCCTCTGTGTCCGATTGTCCAGGCCGGTCCCAGGCTATCACCTAGCCCTGCGGATGTAGTTTATGGCCCCAACTGTAAAGAATCACCCCTCTTCAAAGGAGTTACAGTAGATCAAGGCCCCCACCCCATGAGATCCGTCACACCACACGCGTTCCTACTATCTGATAACGATCCTGTATTGTGATTGGGGAGGGGATTCTCACTGTAAGGGTGTGTGGGACCGAGCCTGAAGCGGAAGATTCCAGGGATGCCTTTTTGTACATCAAAGTCTTCACAATTATGTGTCACATTAAAAATATATAGCACTCCAACAAAGTAGTAGGATTATAACACTTTAATAACTTATAAATATATACAACGCTCCAACAAAGTAAACACGTTAAAAAAAAACATTTTAAACAACTATTTACATGGCAGCCTGCTGCAACATCCATCTCAAAGCAACAATGGGCTGCTTTGGTCTGTCTTTCAGTCGGCAAAATCCGTCGGCCTGTGAGGTGGCGTCAGTAGCGGACCGTTGTGCGAATAGGCCGAAGAAAGCACAACGCGCCGAGATCAGGACGGCACCGATGTGGTGTCCAGCAAGTTGGTGGACTGGCCATCCTACAATGCTGCGCCGAAAAACGGCGTGGGGCGCACCGGGGGGGGAGGCGGCGCGAACGGGCCTCCCCCGCCTCCCCAGGTGGAGGCTCCTCAGCTGCAGTGGGGCGCCCCTTGGCATCCAACTGAGTTGCGCCCGCTCTTGCGACACAGTGCCTCGCTCGGCCAGCTGAATTGCGCCTGCTCTTGCTATTACAGTGCCTCACCCGCCATCCAGCTGAGTTGCGCCCACTCTTGCGGTGCAGCGATAGGCGGCTGCCACAGGACTCTCAAAATGGTGGCCGGCTCTTCGGATTTGGGCCTGGTCCACTAAAATGGCCCTGGGACACATTTGAACTCGGACATTTGCCTGCTAGGGCATGGGCCCCATTCCCGAAAGCGTCCCCTCAGCCTTGAAGATTCTACAAAAGTCATCGGGGCCCCCGACTCCCGCAGGCTTCCGGTGGGGAGTGGCTGTCATGATTGCTTGCGCAATGGCCACGACGGAGCCACGAGATGGTGGTGCTCTCATGCTGACGCCAGCTTCAGTCTGAAACATCCAGAAACACTGTAGACTACTAATTCGATGACTTCCGGTGGAGCCCCAACGTGACCCGGTAGGGAAGAACTTGCCCTCCCCTCTTTTGACTGATGGTTCTTGTTGCCTGTCCCCTCTGTTGTCATCTAACGGAACCTTTTTGGACTGCCGAGTGAGAAAAAAAAAGGTGGGGCTTTCATCATTTGGGAAAAAAAAATGTTCCAATCCAATGAAAAGTGTTATTTTTAGGTCATATGATCAAGCCTTCCATCATTAGGAAACCAAAAGTAAAATGAACCAATGAAAAGTTTTATAAACAAGTCACATGACCTGTTATGCGGCTTTGGGCTATAAAAAGCCTACAAAATCCGTTGGCCTGTGAGGCGGCGTCAGTAGTGGACCGATGTGCGAATAGGCTGAAGGCAGCACAACGCGCCGAGATCCGGATGGCACCGAGGTGGTGTCCAGCAAGTTGCACTGGTGTGGCCATCCTACAATGCTGCGCCTAAAGACGGCATGGGGTGCCCCGGGGGGGGGGGAGGCGGCACGAACGGGCCTCTCCCGCCTCCCCAGGTGGAGGCACCTCAGCTGCAGTGGGGCGCCCCTTGGCGTTTCACTCGCTATCCAGCTGAGTTGCGCCCCCACTTGCGGCTACAGTAGGCCGAAGGCAGCACAACGCGCCGAGATCCCGATGGCACCGAGGTGGTGTCCAGCAAGTTTCTGCACTGGTCTGGCCATCCTACAATGCTGCGCCGAAAGACGGCGTGGGGTGCCCCGGGGAGGCGGCGCGAACGGGCCTCTCCCGCCTCCCCAGGTGGAGGCTCCTCAGCTGCAGTGGGGCGCCCCTTGGCGTATCACTCGCTATCCAGCTGAATTGCGCCCGCACTTCCGGCTACAGTGCCTCACCCGCCATCCAGCTGAGTTTCGCCCGCTCTTGCGGCACAGTGCCTCACCCGCCATCCAGCTGAGTTCCGCCGCTCTTGCGGCACAGTGCCTCACCCTCCATCCAGCTGAGTTTCGCCCGCTCTTGCGGCACAGTGCCTCACCCACCATCCAGCTGAATTGCGCCCGCTCTTGCGGCTACAGCGTCTCGCCCACCATCCAGCTGAATTGCGCTTACTCTTGCGGTGCAGCGATAGGCGGCTGCAACAGGACTCTCAAAATGGCGGCCGGCTCTTTGGATTTGGGCCTGGTCCACTAAAATGGCCCTGGGACACCTTGGAACTCGGACGCTTGCCTGCTAGGGCATGGGCCCCATTCCCGAAAGCGTCCCCTCTTTTGACTGATGGTTCTTGTTGCCTATCTCTTCTGTTGTCATTTAACGGAACATTTTTGGACTGCCGAAAGGGGTTCTGGTCCGACCGCTGGTTGGTGGAGACATTTTGACTATATCCTGGACCTGCCCGGCCTCGCCCAAAATGGCGCCGGTATAAATGGGCCTCGTAACTCCTTGTTGTGTACTGGTTGTCCAGCCTTGATATCACGAGATACGTATGCAGTTTTGAAGCACATGGCGGGCGGGGACGAGTACTGATTGAACATTTGGACATCCCTATTGATATTAAGTTCTGATGTGTTATTGATTACTGTACTATTGAAAGTTCGAATTAACGTCACCCATGGTATTTGCCCGCAAATGTATATCTAGATAATTTTATTGTAACTGGCCCTGTCGTACTTTAATTATAAAATGTACGTCCACCGATTCCGCAACTGTTAGACACCTTAGTTCTTGCAACCTAATGGCCCGCCCGTTACGTTCTTCTACAGTGTAAATGTCCCCTCATCATATACGATTACAGTTTGCTCCGTGGCCGGCCCACGTGGTTATGGGTCCGTATTTGTATACTGACATTTTCACAATAAAGGTTTTTAAAACAAAACATGGCAGTAGTACTTAGATTGGTAAAGTTTTGAATAATAGCCACTGTTTTCGAATCAGTAAAAGGCAAGTGAAATAAAGCAGCCCGATTACATGACTGTTAAAAGGTATAATACGCAGGAAAGCAGTAAAGATAAATGGTCAAGGGCTGTTGTGTTTTCCACTCCTGCAACATAAAGTGATCGATAAGAATCCGATATTCATGCCTATCAGCGACTAAGACAGCAGGTCGAGCCTCTTGGGACGAAGAAACGCCCTTTTTCTCGAAATAGGAATATTTTACTTGCAGGACAGTTGTAAATTTCCCGGGAAAATACATTAGCCTGGAACATCGTTAGTGTTAAACTGTAAATGCATTTGGGTCCTTTTCTTTACAAGTCAGAGTGAGAAAAAAAAAGGTGGGGCTTTCATCATTTGGGGAAAAAAAATGATCTAAACCAATGAAAAGTGTTATTTTTAGGTCATATGACCAAGCCTTTCATCATTAGAAAAACAAAAGTAAAATGAACCAATGAAAAGTTTTATTAACAAGTCACATGACCTGTTATGCTTACGTTATGCGCTGCGCGCCGCGCCCTGGATCGCTTCCGGGAAGCTGCGCCTCGCGTACCGGAGCACTTCCGGGTGCGTTAACGCGGCGCGTCATATGACGCATTACGCGACAACGCAGGTCCAGAATATAGTCAAAATGTCTCCACCAACCAGCGGTCGGAACACAACCCCTTTCAGCAGTCCAAAAAGTTCTGTTAAATGACAACAGAAGGGACAGGCAACAAGAACCATCAGTCAAAGAGGGGAGGGCAAGTTCTTCTCTACCAGGTCACGTTGGGGCTCCACCGGAACTGATCGAATTGGTAGTCTACAGTGTTTCTGGATGTTTCAGATTGAAGCTGGCGTCAGCATGAGAGCACCCCGTGGCTACGTCATGGCCATTCTGCGAGCAATCATGGCAGTCGCTCCCCACCGGAAGTCTGCGGGACTCGGGGGCCCCGGTGACTTTTGTAGAATCTTCAAGGCTGAGGGGACTCTTTTGGGAATGGGGCCCATGCCCTAGCAGTCAAGCGTCCGAGTTCCACGGTTGCCCAGAGCCATCCTTGCAGGCCAGGCCCAAGTCTGTGGAGCCGACCGCCATTTCGTGAGCTCCGTAGCAGCCGTCTGTTGCTGTACCGCAAGATTGGGTGCAATTCCGTTGGATGGCGGGTGAGACGTTGTAATAGCAAGAGCAGGCGCAATTCAGCTGGCCGAGCGAGGCACTGTGTCGCAAGAGCGGGCGCAAGTCAGCTGGTCGAGTGAAGCGCTGGGGTGTAGCTGAGAAACCTCCACCTGGGGAGGTGGGGAAGGCTCGTTCGCGCCGCCTCTCCCTTCTAGTGCACCCCACGCCGTCTCCTGGCGCAGGTATATGTGATGGTCGGACCAGGGCATCGCAGGACGTGTCTTCAGGTCAAACGGATTGTGGGACAAGGTCCTGAATGGAAGAGTCACTAAAAGGCAAAAAGTTTCGCCTGACCCCGGGAGCCGGCCGCCTATGTCGGGGGCGATCTTAGGCCACACCAGGGCAACAAGACTTGGGGAGGGGGCAGGAGCCAAGCGTCCCCTCCGAGTCCGCGCCATCACACCGCTCCTCGGGGGCCTCCGTCAAGCGGTTCAGGGAGGCATCGCATCACATTGTTTTCCAATGCAGTCAGGTCCACAAACAGCCCCCACTTACTTTGAGAATAGTGAAGCTGCAGCAGGTGCAAATAAGCTTCAGACAGTGTTACAAGCGCTGCTCGGAACCCTCAACTATGGCACCCAACCTCCAGGACTTATGCCATTTGTGCAAGGCAGTGACATCGAAGCATCTCAGGGACCAAGCAACATACCATATCCAGAGTCCTTCCCCCAGCCTCTGCCTTCCTTCTTACCTAGTTATTGTTCTTTCACTCCCACTCCAGGCTTTTAGTCTGTGGATGGAAAACCATGAACCTACACTCACCTATGAAAATCTTACTATTGATGGTTGATTTTGAGCCCCAAATACAAAGGCTTGTTTGGATCGATGTTGCAGCAGGCTGCCATGTAAATAGTTATTTAATAAAACGTTTTACCCTGTTACTTGTTGATTTTGAGCCCCAAATACAAAGGTTCGTTTGGATCGATGTTGCAGCAGGCTGCCATGTAAATAGTTATTTAATAAAACGTTTTACCCTGTTACTTTGCTGGTGTGTTGTATATATTTATAATATTTGCATAGGGTTTGTCGTTGTTTTGGGCGGGGTGGACGGCGGAGCCGAGCTGTCTTGCAGCCATCATGGCGTCGAGCTCAGTTCCTCTCACTAGTTTCATATTTCTCATGAGGGGTTGTTCCTAATGTTTCTATTTTAGCGAGGTCAAAAAGAGATCCCATTAGTGGCCTACTGATTTTGCTTGATTCCTTTTGTTGTTTCTAACGATTTTTCACTATCTGCAAAGACTAAACAGAGTATTGCGACTCTGTGCTTGTTTGTAAATAGAGAATGAACCAAAGAGAACCAATTCTAAAACAGTAAATGCTTGGATAACAATCAATCAAATGGAGAGGGAAGCAGGCACGACGGATTACAACGGGGGCAAAGGCCTGCGTTACCTACCCTTCACTATCTGCAAAGAGAGAATACTCCTAAAAGAAAAGAGGGGGGGAGGGGGCAGCGTTCAAAGCACATCAGCGTGCATAGACACGAAAATGTTTTTACCTACCACGTACTTGACATTTTAAAGCTTTTGATATTTGCTATTAAAAAACCATTGAAATTCACTGAAAAAACCATAGGTTATAGACCATATATAGTTAGGAATTAGCATTTACAAAACCTTGAAAATTCACTGAAAAAACCATGGGTTATAGACCATATATAGTTAGGAATTAGCATTTACAAAACCTTATTTTACTCACACAAAACCATTGAAAATTGCATATATAGTTAGTTGCACTAACTATATATCGCGCACCCGCAATCCACTGCTGATGATGTCACATATTACATCATTCATGACATGGTCAGTGACATCACTGATGACATCACTGATGACAATTCAAATGACATCACTGACAACATCACTGATAATATCATTCATGTGATAATACGATGAACCTCTTCAGACTCTAATATAACCTTAGATACAATCAGTGTAAACAGACACTCACAGATTGTCACTCATCCATGGAGTTACTCATACATCTAGTCAGTCATGCAAAGAATCAATCACACCTCCATTTCCTCAACTATACAGTTATACACACTTTACTAATTCAAACATATTCTAACACATATTTACTCTCCTATACGATCCCTGATACAAGTTCACAATGATCCATACAGCCACTCACACATTCATTGGCTCTTATGCACGGTTATATATGTCAACTCTCACATGTACTGTGTTTTACATATGTACTTACTTTGACATGTTGCACTGAGATATCCATTCACTCACCAATACACTCATGCACACAGTCAACCGACCATGCAGCTGTTTCCTCATGCACTTTTGAACCCATACATCTAGTGAATCAACTGCTCACACATCTATGCACAGAGTCATACACCTCCCAGCCACTCACACACATACTCAGTCTCCCATACAAATACTTGGGCAACCAATGAATATCCCATATAGTTACTCATATAGCTACTGATTAACACATTCAGCAGTTTACAGAACAACAGACATAATGATGCACAAATTAAGACAGTTTAGTCACTAACCCATGCACTCAGTGAGACACATTTAATCACTCTCTCATACAGTCTGTCATGCATCTACTAAATCCTTCATCCAGACACTTATACATCCACTCATTATTCAATATGTAAGACATATTTTAACTTTACAGAAACATACAGTCACTGGATGATGTCATCAGTGATGTCATCAGTGATGTCACTGACCATGTCATGAATGATGTAATATGTGACATCATCAGCAGTGGATTGCGGGTGCGCGATATATAGTTAGTGCAACTAACTATATATGCGAATTTCAATGGTTTTGTGTGAGTAAAATAAGGTTTTGTAAATGCTAATTCCTAACTATATATGGTCTATAACCCATGGTTTTTTCAGTGAATATATATATATGTGCGACTCGTCTTTCCCTCGTGTGGGGGAGTGTTGGAGTATATATGACGGCTTGGTTCTGCCGTGGAGTGAACGCACCACCCAAAGAACGCCACAACGTTGCACTAAGGAACCGACTTTGGCAGACGTGGAAACACATAAGCAACGAGGTGTCACCAAGGACCGTCTTTGGTAAGGGCTTTAAATCCAGTTTTGAAAATGGGTTGGATTTAAATTGACTTATTGCACGAACAATACCAAGGAACTATGGAGAATTAAATCAGCAGCAGCATGTTTTAAGACACCGCCCATTGGAGGGTTTTTTCAAATGGACATGCCACGCAAGCACCACATGCCCCACAATGCAACACGCATATAAAGTCCATCTGGGGACGGAAAAAAAAGATGATTGAAAGGCAGTTTGGCAGTGGTTGCTGGCGGCGTGTTGGGTGTTGGCTCCTCTGAGGAAGTTCGAGTAACGAACAAAATGCATAAGGAAAAGGCCACATGCTGCCCGACAAAGTAATTAAAGATCTGCAAACAGAAAGGTCAAGTGTGCGACTCGTCTTTCCCTCGTGTGGGGGAGTGTTGGAGTATATATGACGGCTTGGTTCTGCCGTGGAGTGAACGCACCACCCAAAGAACGCCACAACGTTGCACTAAGGAACCGACTTTGGCAGACGTGGAAACACATAAGCAACGAGGTGTCACCAAGGACCGTCTTTGGTAAGGGCTTTAAATCCAGTTTTGAAAATGGGTTGGATTTAAATTGACTTATTGCACGAACAATACCAAGGAACTATGGAGAATTAAATCAGCAGCAGCATGTTTTAAGACACCGCCCATTGGAGGGTTTTTTCAAATGGACATGCCACGCAAGCACCACGTGCCCCACAATGCAACACGCATATAAAGTCCATCTGGGGACGGAAAAAAAAGATGATTGAAAGGCAGTTTGGCAGTGGTTGCTGGCGGCGTGTTGGGTGTTGGCTCCTCTGAGGAAGTTCGAGTAACGAACGAAATGCATAAGGAAAAGGCCACATGCTGCCCGACAAAGTACTTAAAGATCTGCAAACAGAAAGGTCAAGTGTGCGACTCGTCTTTCCCTCGTGTGGGGGAGTGTTGGAGTATATATGACGGCTTGGTTCTGCCGTGGAGTGAACGCACCACCCAAAGAACGCCACAACGTTGCACTAAGGAACCGACTTTGGCAGACGTGGAAACACATAAGCAACGAGGTGTCACCAAGGACCGTCTTTGGTAAGGGCTTTAAATCCAGTTTTGAAAATGGGTTGGATTTAAATTGACTTATTGCACGAACAATACCAAGGAACTATGGAGAATTAAATCAGCAGCAGCATGTTTTAAGACACCGCCCATTGGAGGGTTTTTACAAATGGACATGCCATGCAAGCACCACATGCCCCACAATGCAACACGCATATAAAGTCCATCTGGGGACGGAAAAAAAAGATGATTGAAAGGCAGTTTGGCAGTGGTTGCTGGCGGCGTGTTGGGTGTTGGCTCCTCTGAGGAAGTTCGAGTAACGAACGAAATGCATAAGGAAAAGGTCACATGCTGCCCGACAAAGTAATTAAAGATCTGCAAACAGAAAGGTCAAGTGTGCGACTCGTCTTTCCCTCGTGTGGGGGAGTGTTGGAGTATATATGACGGCTTGGAAAAAACAGCTAGAAGGGTTTGAAAGAGCTTCAGATATATTGGGCGCTCTACCTAGAGTCTACGTTACGCTCCGTAGGGGAAAGGTATCTAAGGCGTGGTGCGTGAAGAGCGAACGGGAAAACCCTAAACCGTTCAAAGGAAAATCTAAAGGACTTTCACAAGTTATAGAAAGCAATGCTCTCGCAACCACAATACAGTGTAAAACAAGCAATAAACAGTAATATCTAATGGGTAGCAAACAAAAGCAGATCTTTGCGTTTCTATTCCTTTTCAAAAGACGTTTATTGGATCCACATTCAGCCGACACGTGTTTCGTCGTGTTCAAAAGTGGAATCAACACGACTCTTCAGGGCTGGTAGATAGACCCAAGCATCTATGGGTCGATGCGAAAATTGAATAATGTAGGTAGAGGAATCCTGTGTATACGCTGTTGCGTGTTCAATATCATTTAAATGAAGCAAACTCTTGTTCCGGGTTTGGAGCGACAAGTAGATCAGCTCGGATAAATTTTTCAAGCCCAGTGTGGCTCGTCAGTACCAAAATGAGACTAGACACGTGTGTGTGTCTGACTGTACCGGGAGGGGATCCAAGATTAAAAGTTAGACCTAGTTTATAGATCGTTCCCTCTGTGAATATATCGAACTGTAGCTCGGTATCCCTCCTCTGTGTATTCCCGGTCGCCGTGTTCCAAGGACGGACTTGGAGTGAAGTGCCGTGGAGTGAACGCACCACCCAAAGAACGCCACAACGTTGCACTAAGGAACCGACTTTGGCAGACGTGGAAACACATAAGCAACGAGGTGTCACCAAGGACCGTCTTTGGTAAGGGCTTTAAATCCAGTTTTGAAAATGGGTTGGATTTAAATTGACTTATTGCACGAACAATACCAAGGAACTATGGAGAATTAAATCAGCAGCAGCATGTTTTAAGACACCGCCCATTGGAGGGTTTTTTCAAATGGACATGCCACGCAAGCACCACATGCCCCACAATGCAACACGCATATAAAGTCCATCTGGGGACGGAAGAAAAAAAAGATGATTGAAAGGCAGTTTGGCAGTGGTTGCTGGCGGCGTGTTGGGTGTTGGCTCCTCTGAGGAAGTTCGAGTAACGAACGAAATGCATAAGGAAAAGGCCACATGCTGCCCGACAAAGTAATTAAAGATCTGCAAACAGAAAGGTCAAGTGTGCGACTCGTCTTTCCCTCGTGTGGGGGAGTGTTGGAGTATATATGACGGCTTGGTTCTGCCGTGGAGTGAACTCACCACCCAAAGAACGCCACAACGTTGCACTAAGGAACCGACTTTGGCAGACGTGGAAACACATAAGCAACGAGGTGTCACCAAGGACCGTCTTTGGTAAGGGCTTTAAATCCAGTTTTGAAAATGGGTTGGATTTAAATTGACTTATTGCACGAACAATACCAAGGAACTATGGAGAATTAAATCAGCAGCAGCATGTTTTAAGACACCGCCCATTGGAGGGTTTTTTCAAATGGACATGCCACGCAAGCACCACATGCCCCACAATGCAACACGCATATAAAGTCCATCTGGGGACGGAAAAAAAAGATGATTGAAAGGCAGTTTGGCAGTGGTTGCTGGCGGCGTGTTGGGTGTTGGCTCCTCTGAGGAAGTTCGAGTAACGAACGAAATGCATAAGGAAAAGGCCACATGCTGCCCGACAAAGTAATTAAAGATCTGCAAACAGAAAGGTCAAGTGTGCGACTCGTCTTTCCCTCGTGTGGGGGAGTGTTGGAGTATATATATATATATACACACACACACAGATCTCTCTGTGTCAGGGTCTTGCGTGGGATGAAAAAAGCTGGGAGGGGCGCAAAGAGGTGTGGCTGATGCAATTAAGGGTGTGGTTTAAAACACGTAAGCTGAAAATCTGTGCTTAGCTCAGTGTTCTGCCCAACTGGTATTCTGCTACTTCTGTTATGCCATCCAGGTATAATACAACAAGCAACATTACACTTACAAGCCAGTACTATTGGCTTTGTCAGTGCTTGTTAGATGCATAATATAAATAAGCAACGTCTAGGACTTTGCTGTATAGCATTTGTAAAAGCTTCTGTCCTGAAATGATGAGAGTGTGAAAGAACTATAATGAGTCTCTTTGAATGTACATGAAAGGCAGTAAAGTGTGGTACAGCTGCAGAGTAAAAAAAACGTTTTCCTGCTAGAGAGAGAGATATCTGACTTTTGTCTAGTGGCAGTTTTGACGCCATAAAGTAACGCAGAGGGCATGCTGGAAGGAACATATCTGTATTATGTGGATAGCTAAGTGGATTAGTAAAGCCATGCATTAGAAACGCTTTGAAACAAATAAAATGTATGTGAGGGAGGTGCTATGGAGAGATGAGGGGCACATTTGCTGGATGGTAGTGAGGGAATCCAAGGAGATCATAGTCTGCATTTGTAAAGCACACGTTCACCAGTGGGCATCTTGGCGTTGAATAACAGTTACTTATTGGAGGTCATGGGACGGGGGTGTGAGAAGTTAGCCTGGCATATGATGTCCACTAGTTCTAGTGGGCACCTTGCACCAGTCTAATCGACCCTTATTGATGATGGTTGTAAAGTCAACCATATAGAAAGCTATCCTAGTGGTAGCATGGACCAGCAGTCATCAGGCTAAGACTTCAGAGAGCGTATTAGGCAAGTTGTTTTACCAATCATAATCCCTTGAGTAACAAATGAAAGGACACAACACAAGGTATATATCAAATATATATGTATTTATTCTAAACACAACCCCTCTGCACTCTTTATGAGGTCAGAGGTAAAAGTACAATACAAGTTACTCAATTACTATACGATAAGTTGCACAGTATACGTTATGCCCCAGGGGCCTCACAACCCATATACTAAAATAGTGTTATAAGAACCACAAGAGAATTAGAAAGCAGGCCTGGGGCCTGTGGAATCGCTGGGGCTACTCTAAATAACCAAAGTTTAGGAAGTAAGAGGCCCACGTGGAGACGCGTGCAATGTCTAAACACAGCCGCAGGTTACAATTGACTTTCTATGGGAAACGAAGAAGTTACAAATTTACAATTTAAGGACACTTCCGGATGGACTACGAGGGAACCGTTTTAAACTAGGACACTTCGAGACTCAAGACCCACGGGAGCACTGGAGTACTCATGTTACCTCAAATAAACAACAGGATGTGGGAGAACACCGCTGACCTCTCAGGCAATGTTCGCCCCTGGCATTCTGGTAAATGCAGTCTCTTGTAGCTCGCTCCGATATTTTTGTGCATTTCGCCAAGGTTGGCGCAGATAGTGCTGATCTCTAGACACGTATTTCTGGTTTATTAACCGTCATCAGTAGAGAATACAGTCTTTATTTTGAGGTTTACTGAGTACGCTGCCAAACATTATATCAGGTCCAGTACCTCTCACTGGCGCGCAGGTGCTTCATCCACGAGCTCGTCAGCTCAATGACTCAGTTTGAACTGTGTACTGTATTTACCAGGATGCAAAGGGGCGAACTGTGCTGGGATTGTGAGGCAGTGTGCTCCCAACCCCCATTCTGTTTAAAAGGCTCCCTTGAGCCAGCAAGCTGACGAGCTTTGGAGATGCACCTGTGTGCCTGTGAGTGGTACTGTGACCTGAGAGAAACTTGGCAGCATTTCCAGCAACACCAGATGATTTTTCTTTGCTCTCTAATACTGCTGCGCTCTACTGAATAGGGGCTCAACCCAGAAACATGTGTCTAGAGATATACAGCAATGTCTGTACCAACTTTGGTGAAAAACTCCAGCTAAGTTTGAGGCAGTGTGCTCCCAACCCCCATTCTACTCGTGTTACCTCATCCAGGGAAGCTGGGTGCATAGGTGCTTTTCGTGTCGGGTTTCGTCAGCGTTTTCAATGGAGAGCTGCAAAGAAGTGCTGCAGGGGACCAGAGGAAAAGTTTCTGGGTGGATCCAAGGGTGGATCGAAGATCTGTAGAACCTGAAAGCATAAGGGACAGAGTCTGGGTCATTTGCCAGTGGCCAGAGTGGCGATAGGAAGATGCCACCAGATGTTGGGTGATTTCAGGTAAAGATGTAAAGTTTGTCTCTTCAGCCACGAGGACCAGGAGGCGTCAACGACAACCAGGAGCTAGATTCAAGCTGTCCCACAAAGGATCTAGTTGACTGCAGTGTCGGTATCCGGACTGGACCCAACAAGCTTTGGCAAACGCAACCCACGCAGGATGATCAGATTGGATTTGGTGCAGACCAGCAAGGTCTGAGGAACCTCTCCTTTGTAAGGAAGGTGGAGCAAGCCTGGAGCAACCAGGAAAGTAAGTTAGATTCAAAAGGAAGTCTTCAGGGGGCTCACTAGGCAATGGACTAGGAACTGTGAAGACGCGTTGAGCTGAAATGCAAGAGCGGGCCCACGGGTCACTCGCAGAGTGGGGGCCTCTGAGCTTTGGTGCAAATGGTGCTCGGGTCTGGGGCTTTAAGCACCCCAATGCACAACTTCGAGTTACCTCGTGAAGTGAGTGCAGCTTGCAAAATGCAGGATGTCCAGGAGTTCCGGTCCCACATCTCTCGTGTCTGCCATGGGGCTCAGCTTTGCTGTGAGAGAAGGTCAGGGTCAGAGATGTCTGGAAGTCCATGTCCTGGGTCGCAGATTCTTCGGGATCCAGTGGGAGCCTTGAAAATGCAGACCAGCAAAGTTGCTATTGGTGGCCGTTTGAACAAGGTGGTCACTCCTTGACCACAAGGGAGATGTCTTCTGTCTTCCAGTCGAAATGGAATGTCAAAGGTCCAGGATATATGTTTCAAAGTTTCATCCAGGGTAATCTAAAGTCCTAGTGACTAGGCTCCTATACTTAAACTAAGTTTAGGGGCTGGACTACCCTTAAGGTCCCTCCTATGGGTGGACCTGGGAAGGGGGTGGTTACACCCCTTTCCCTTTGTCCAGTTTCGTACCAGAGCTGGGGCAGAGTGCCCCAGCAACCGGTTTGAACTGGGAAATGCATGGAGCACCTAGTGTGCCCCAGGCAGTGTCTGAAAAGCATTCACTGAATGCAGCCCTCCCTGCCCCAATACACAAAAGCCTGTCTGGGGAGGTGCCAGCACCTCCTTGTACAGGAAAGCTATTGTCCAGGCCTCCCCTGCCGGAGTTTTGTCCAGCAACAGGATGTCAGACTTGTGTCTGTGGCAGCAGCATCCATTTTGTGATGCTGAGGCTCTGTTTAACTTTAACCGAGTAAACCAGTAACTACATGTCTTCTCCCTCTAGAAGGGTGGAATGCTACCCCCACCACCAAGGCTGGCGGGGGGAAATATTCCAAAGTGTTTAACACCTTACACGACAAGTTTTGATAAAGCCAAATCAAAGTTAGCATTAACCACGAGGATTATAATGCACTTAAGAGTATATGGTATGGCTATATCATAGAACAGCAATAATAAAATGGTTCCGAAAGCTGCAGAGGGGCTCAGCTCATGCTAGGGCACCCTCTCACATAAAACCAAGCACGCTGCCTCCAGGATTGTTAAGGCCTGCCATAGGGGTGACTTATAGGTGTATATGTGTCTATATGTATATATAGATATAGGTATACTATAAGTAAGGGGTGAATACACCACCTTACCCAGGCTGTGTGAACAGACCTGTGGTATCAGTTTGGAAGGAAAACCAGGGGTGGCACAATACATGCTGCAGCCCCTGGGTACCTATGGTACACTATACAGGGGCTCACAAGGGTGACCCAGTAACCAATCTGGTATGTACCTAAAGTATATGGTATCAAATTAGAGAGAGAACAGCTGGGCTGTGGCCTGATTAGCAGGTCCACGGCCACACTAAAGTCGAAAAACCAGAGAATCACAGCAAAAAGTGGGGGTAACCATAGGAAGCAGACCCTACTTTTATACAGGGGGTGCCAAAATGATTGTTGCACTGACTGCCACGAGCGCTAAAGGCTGCCATGGTGGGTTTGTGGCAAGGTAAAGTAATACTGTGTCTTCTTTTCTCTTTCTTAGTGTTTTTGGAGAACCTACGGATTTCGCAAGGGAAAGGTATAGTGACTTTGTCATTACTGACTGTTGCACATTTCACTCACGCACAAATCCACCTACACTTTGAAATCAACAACCTATCTGCCTTCTACGTAGGATAGTGTTTTAAAAGGAAGGTTTTCGGCACTAGCAGAAATGGCGTATTGTTGGATGAATGCTGCCCTGGCCCTAAATCTGGTTTTGAGCCCAGCTCTGAGGCAGGATCAGAGACTGAGACATCAGACACTGAGACAGCATCTGAGGGAGAGGACAATGGAGCAGAATCTGGGAGTGATTTTTCAGTCACCGCAGTTCCATCCGACGACTCATCTTCGAGCGATTCTGAAGGAGACAATGTCAGTCGTGCTGTCCCTTTGCACGCACAGTCTGTGCTGTAGGACACCAGTGGCAAGTTAGAGCAACCCACAGAGCAGGCACGTATGGCTGCAAGCACAGACGGGAACCCTCTCTTGGGAGCCTCCCAATTTAGTTCAGCCCCAACTTCCGCCTTTCTCTGATGACACTGGATGTAAAGTCGATACGGCTAATTTTTTGACAATTGACTACATCCATCTCTTTTTGGATGTTGACTTCCTTGATAAAATTGTGCAGCAAACACATTCGCGGGCTGGAAAATTTGTGAGGGAGCATGGAGACAGTCTTGGGCCTCATTCTAGGGCACACAAGTGAACTCCCACATCATTAATGGAGTTAAAGATATTTTTGAACCTCACGCTTAAAATGGGGGTAGTGCATAACCCAACCTCGCTGTCCTGCGGGTCTACTAGCACGGTTTGGTTAACCCCCATCTTCACACCATACATAAGCATAGATCGATTTTAGCTATTGCAGCTCATGCTGCATTTCAATGACAATTCTGCTGCATTGCCCCAGGACCATCCAGACCATGACAGGTTGTTCAAAATTCAGCCTGTCATGGAACATTTTGTCTGCCAGGTTTCCAGAGATTTATACTCCTGTAAAGAATATAGCCATTGATAAGTCCTTGATCTTGTATAAAGGGCGGCTGCTGTTCAGGCAGTACATTCCGAGCAAACGCGGTCGCAATGGCATCAGCTATCATGCTGTGTGAGAGCTCGACTGGCTATGTTTACAGCTTGAGAGTGTATACAGGGAAGGACACAACTCTAAACCCTGTAGGTTGCGCTCCCACACTAGGGAAACAGGAAAGATTGTATGGGAGCTTGTCCAGCCACTCTTACATAAAGGTTATAACCTTTATGTGGACAATTTCTATACAGGAGCAGACCTGTTCAGTGAGCTCTACAAAGCCGGCACTGTGGCCTGCGGTACAATTTGTTGTTGCAGCGAAGGATTCCCGCAGGAGCTTGTTTGCAAGAAGCTCCAGAAATCCAAGAGCACTGCGTTGCGTTCCAACGAACTGCTCGCAGTCAAGTTCTCAGACAGGCATGACAAGAATGTGCTCACTACAATTCATGCTGAGAGCCCTTCCCCTGTAACGGTTTGGGGTCAGATGGCCGAAGTCCACAAGCCCACCTGTATACTTGATTACAACAAGTACATGGGCGTAGTGGACAAGAATGACCAGATTCTTCAGCCATATAATGTGAGTTGTAAAACCTGCAGTTGGTATAAGAAACTGTTTACTGAACTGATCCAGATGGCAACATACAATGTGTATGTTGTTTACCGTCAGACTACAACAGGAAGACTTTCCTTGATTTTCAGTTGTCTGTGATTGAAATTCTCTCTGCTACAGAAGCAGTAGCCTCCACTTCATGTCTTCTGGAGGATGTGGCAAGGCTGCAGGAGCGACACTTTTGCTGATAGAATTCCTGCAACACCCAAAAAGGAGCGACCATGTTTACTGTCCCCAGTGCCCAAGTAAGCACACCTTCTGTTTTCCTACTTGCTGTATGTTGGATCATACTAAGCAAAATACTGGGAAATTGACTGAGGTGGAGCTGCCAATAGGTAAACCTTTCACTTGGTGTGAATAGATGCCTACTGTCTGTGGGCCACTCCTTCGCTAGGCAAGCAGCTGCAGAATATTTTTTCCTCTACTTCAGGAAATCATGGACTTCTCAGCACCTCTATCTGCTTTCAGAATGTGGTAGTTTGACAAGTGCATTATAGTCCCCACTCTGCACATACTGGTGGATGGAACATGCGCCACATTGTCACGGAGTACCCTGTTTGGCAAAAACTTAAAAGCTTGCCTGGATTTTGAAGTGCTTGTTAGGGAACTTATATATATCACACAAGGACCCCCCTGATTGCCATCAAGAATTGTAGTAAGTGTATTAGGTCAAACAAATATCCAATGGGGCTTATTCACCAACATTTCTACTTGTTTTGAAAGTGTGCAAACTCAATTTATTAACTTGTATCAGAACCATGTTATTGAAAAGGGATACAGGACACCATATCTTGAATAAAGATTGTTTTCACATTATTAATTAAATATGTGAAAATAGGAGGAGGAGCTTCGCGCACAACCAAGATGGCTGCGTGAGCACAGGGCTCCCGATACCCTCGCTACCTCCCGGGTCTATCTTGTAATATATCCTGTTCTTCATTGACGACTTTGTATAGACGAACCATGGGTGAGGCGAAACCTGTAATCGGATTTTGAATCGGACATCAGGAACCGAAGTTACGACGCTCTGAAGGTCGCGGCCTGCTCTGGAGTCTTGCCCGGGGCTCGAGTTGGTATGATGCCCGAGCTGTAATTGATCAACATCGGCCTGAGGGGAGACGGACTGGCGGTCCGATTGACTTTCACTTTCATTTCTGGTGATCTCATCAGATGACTGTCCCCCTGGGCTGGAGGTTACTGCTATACGTGGCATGTTAGAATGCTTTTCTGACTGCAGTATCGGAAAAAAGCCTGGCCTGTCCCCTCTGACTGCCACTGCTCCTTTGTCTTCAGGATCTGGTGCCGCCGCATTTCGCCACGGCGCACCCGCCTCGAGTATCTGGTCATTTGCAATGGCAAGCAAAACTGATGGTGACAAGTCGAAAACTAAGACTACTCGGCGAGATGGTTATACCCAGTCCAAAAATATGGATCGGTACGCCCAAACTAAGGGATCCCCCAGCGGACCGGGTAAATCGATGGAAGACACGAGGGGCACCCCCCCCTCGTCAACGAAACTAACTTTGCAGGACGTTATGGCCACCATTGATGGCAGTAAAGCCTCCCTCGGACAACAAATGGAGACCCTCGCTCTCAAGTTGGACACAGTGGCTATAGAAGTCAACCTGATTTGAACTGATTTGTCCAAAACAAACGAGAAAGTTAAGTCTTTGGACATCAAGACTGCTAGCTTGATGGGGGATGTCACCGACTTGCTGACCGAGGTCCGCAACTTGCGAACCTCCAATGATCTCTTTGCTCGTCGTCTGGAGGAATTTGAGGGAAGAGCTAGGCGTAATAACGTCCGCATTATTGGGGTCCCGGAAAAAGCGGAGGATCCTGCAGCTGATCTCTTTGTGGAAAATCTCATAGTCTCCCACCTCGTACCTAAAGGACTGAGTACGTTTTTCACAGTCGAGCGGGCCCATAGAGTTCCGGGTGGTAAACCAAAGCCGGGGGCACCACCGCAGCCTATTATTGCCAGGATTTTTAACTTCAGAGATCGAGATGCAATTCTGCACGCCTCGCGGGTGGGTGGGCCCACGAAATTTGAAAATACTACTGTGAGGTTCTACCCGGACTCCACGCAAGCGGACCAGAAACAGAGACTACGTTTTATGGGTGTCAAAAGGAGACTGAGAGACATGGGCCTAAAATACGCGATGCTCTTCCCGGCCAAATTGAGAATTGAATCTGAGGAGCGGACATACTTTTTTGATCGTCCTGAGGTGGTGGCGGACTGGCTGGACAATCTGCCCAATCAGCGTGGCCAGGATGGACAGTCTGGAGGAGCGGGGGCGGATCGGAGGAGCAGGAGTAGGTGCTTGGCCTTCGATTTCTGGATCATGTTGGCCTCGGACAGTGGTTTGCTACACTAGCTGAGTGAACTAAAGTGACAGTTTGGGGGGTGGCGGGGCTATTGGTGGGTCTTCTCCTCCTCTGTTTTCACTTTTTGTAGTTTAGTTTGATGCTAGGGCGACAGGCACACTGCAAGTTGGGGTGGCTTTTTAGGCTTATGTAGGGGTGCAGGGTGGGGGGGTTAGTAACGGGTCTTGGTTGGGGGGTGGGGGGTCCTGGTTTGGGTGTTTGAGTTTTTTGCAAGGCAACGTATTGTTTTATCGTCTGATTGAAGTGCCGAGTTCTGGAGAGGGATGGATCTATCTACATTTTCGGGATGGGGGGTAGGGGATTGAAACTAATTAGTTGGAATGTGAATGGGCTGGGGGATAGGATAAAATGTGGTGTTGTATTGCAATTGTTGAAACGTCTTTCCCCTGATGTGATACTCCTCCAAGAAACGCACTTGATAGGCAACACTTGTCATGCCATGAATAGGAGGGGTTATCGTTTGGTCGCCCATGCCGGGTTTACCTCTGGGTCTAGGGGGTAGGCATCCTAATGAAGAATTCCCTCCTGTTAGAGATTGATGCAACGGTACTAGACGATAGAGGGCGCTATGTCGCTATCACTGGTAGGTGGGAGGGTCGTACCCTTTCCTTGGTTTCAGTGTATGTTCCCCCGGGCCTGCAATCGACTATCCTTTCACTCCTGGAGGGGACTTTGGTATTGGGTGGCGATTTTAATTCAGTGGTTTCTGGTAGAGAGGATTGACATCCGCCTAGGGACCTCACGAGTGCCCAGTCCTGGCTCCGCAGCTTTATAGACACGCTGGGCTTGGTGGACTGTTGGCGGCTGTTACATTCCGCCCGGCACCAATACACCTTTCATTCGGGAGCACATGGTAGCCTTTCCAGGATCGATTATGTGCTGATGCCCGCTGCACAGGCCCTCTCTCTCACCGAGGTTAGCCATCTGGCGCGGGGTGTATCCGACCACTCCCCAGTGTGGCTTCGGATGGAGTTACATGCGGGTGCTGCGGGCCGGGTGGCCCCGTTCAACCCCTGGTATTTTCGGAATCCTACAACCCGTGCTGCCCTGGTTAAGTCTCTTGACCAGTATTTTATGGAAAATTAGGGGTCTGTATCGTCCGCTGTGTTGCTTTGCGAGGCTTTCAAGACTGTCATTAGAGGTCAGGCGTTGTCTTTGATTGCGGGTGCGAAAAAACAAAGAAATAAAGAAGCGTCAAGATTGAGTCTGAGATTGTGGATCTGGAGTGTGACCTCGAGCAGGGGATTACCCGTGTGAAGCTGCATGTTTTGCATCTTAAGCAATTGGAATACAGGGCATTGGTTACGGATGCGGCTAAGATTATGAATAGGGAGCAGCAGGGTCGTTTGTATGATGTTGGAGACAAGGCGGGTAAACTGATTGCATGGCTGGATAAGAGAGATAGGGCGAGTCATGTTGTGCCGGTGATCGAGAGAGTGAGTGGGGAACGGGTGACGGACCCTGATGAGATCGCCCAATGTTTTGCGGAGCACTTCCAGGCAGTCTATTCCCCTGTGTCAGAGAGGCCGGAGGAAGATTCGCATTTGTTATTACGCGATATTGTGTTGCCGTGCCTGTCTGACGCAGATAAGGAACAAATGGAGTAGGCGATAACAGTGGATGAAGTGGCTCTTGCTATTCGCTCCTTGCGATCGGGGAAGGCTATGGGACCTAATGGTCTCCCTATTGAACTCTATAAATTGCGTCCCGACAAGATGGCTCCCTATATACGGGATATGTTTGTGGAATCGCGCGCGAGAGGCTCCCTTCCCAGTGATCAGCATTTAGCTACCATTGTGGTGATCCACAAGGAAGGGAAACCGAGGGATCAGTGTGCTTCCTATAGGCCGATATCTCTTTTAAACGCTGAACCTAAGATTCTCGCGAAAGTATTGGCTAATCGATTAATAACTGTGATTAGCGAGCTGATTTATCCAGACCAATCTGGTTTCATCCCGCACAGAAACACGGCTCTGAATCTTAGGCGGTTGCATGGTGTTCTCGCGAGGGCGGCGACGTTACGGGAGTCAGCCTTCTTGGCTTCCTTGGATGCCACGATGGCGTTTGATACCGTGGAATGGCCGTATCTGTGGGCTGCCCTCGCTAAGTTCGGATTTGGTCCAGGTTTTATAGGCTAGGTGCGGCTCCTCTATGAGGACCCCCTGGCGCAGATTGTTGTTAACGGGCGGGTTTCCAAGCCGTTCGGTCTGGGGAGAGGTACGAGACAGGGTTGTCCCTTGTCACCGCTACTGTTTGCCCTTGCCCTCGAGCCCCTTGCTGCATGGATCAGGTAGGAGCCTTCGATGAAGGGTATTCGGTGGTCCCCTGACTTCGAGGATCGTATCTCGCTCTATGCAGATGATATCCTGCTGTATCTAACGTCGCCCCGGAAATCACTGATAGTGCTGTTCGATGTCCTAACCTCCTTTGGTAGGAACTCGGGTCTTGTCATAAACTGGACCAAGTCTTGTCTGTATGTGCTCTGGGGTGAGGTCCCCCCTCTTCCGCGTGACTGTCCCTTCCAGGTGACGCTTTCGGGGTTTAGGTATCTCGGAATTTATATTTCACTAGACCCTGTGGCTCGTTATGAGCATAATTTGATCCCACCGTTGAGTAGGTTGAAATTGGACGTGGCGGGTTGGCGTAAGCTCCCGCTTTCGCCGCTCGGCCGGGCAGCTCTCTTCAAAATGATGTCTCTACCACGTTTCCTCTATGCACTCCAAAACACCCTTGACATAGTTCCGGCTAGTTATTTTCGTGCAGTGGAGGGTCTCCAGAGGAAGTTGATTTGGGATGGTAGATCCCGTATCGCGCTCACCAAGCTAACACTCCCATGGTACGATGGGGGTATCGCTCTCCCTGACATTAAGCGGTATTATTGGGCGTCTCAACTGAGCGCTATTAATCATGGCATGTATGGTCCTAAATCTAACCCCGCGTTTACTATGGACAGGTGGTTGTTGCCTGGGGGTGATTATTATAGAGCACTATACTCGAGGTCAGCTGGTAGGGATTTGTCGGGGCCTACAAGGATGGCTGTGCGTCTTTGGTATATTGCGAATAATGCAATGGGATGGAAAGATCGCATGACTCTGGCGACCCCACTTTTAGCATCTGAGAGACTGGGCAACCTGTGGAAGACCAAGGGCTTTGAGAAGTGGGACCTGATTGGTATTAGTAAGGTGGGTGACCTATGGGTCAAGGACAGTATTAAATCATTTGAGGCGCTGAAGACAGAGTTCCAATTAACTGATAGGGAATACTTCCGATATCTTCAGATCCGCCATGCCTTGAAGTCTAGTTTCTCAGAGGGTGAGAAGATCCCGGAATCGTCCCCGCTCGAGGATAGGGTGCTGGATGGTCATGTGCCAGACAGTACTATCTCCTTGATCTACAAAAAACTAATAAACGATAGGGCTGACCTACTGGTTCAGCTCCGGGACTCATGGACCCGAGATGGCGTAGAGTTGGACAACGAGGACTGGCAGTCGGCGGTCTCCTCTCCCAAGGAGGTTGCGATTCCGGCTCGTCTCCGGTTAGTGCAGCTCAAGATACTCCACAGGACCTATGTTACTGGCCCCCGTCTGGTTAGAATGGGATTCTCTGAGGACGGTTTGTGTAAGCGGGGATGCGGGCTGGTTGGAACGTTTCTCCACATTCTCTGGGAGTGTCGTGATGTGACTGTCTTCTGGAATGAGGTGCATAAAATGATGGAGGAAGCTACGGCTGTTGCTCTTTAGCCCGAGGGCAGGCGTTGTTTGTTGAATGTGTGGGAGCCAACGGATCACAATGCGGCACAGACTCAGTGTTTGACTCTTGGAAATATGATCGCTAAAAGATATATAGCACAGTTATGGGGGTCCCAGAGGACACCTACAGTTGAAGCATGGAGGGAGAATATGGACTGGGCGATGTTTAGGGAGAAAACTGTATACGTAGCCCGGGGGCAACCCCGGAAGTGGAGCAAGATCTGGGGTCCCTGGAACAGTTACCGTGGTGGCATCTGCACTCCTCCCATGACAACTAATGCTGATGCTCCACTTTCCCCCTCACCTCACGTTCCTACTGCAGTATTATCTTAATGTCGCACTGACTTGTTTCTCCCCTCCTCCCCCTTCCCATTGCCGATTGCAAATGATTCTGTACTGCCTTGTTCCTCCCTCGATTGAACTGGCATTATGTAAATTGTACTTTATTGCCTTGTTTGTTTATAATTTTCAATAAAAAGAAACAAAAAGAAGAAAAAAAAAGATGTGAAAACAATCATCATACAAGATATTGGGTCCTGAACACTTTCTCAATAACATTGGGTATGATGCAAGTTAGTAATTGAGTTTTCATGTTGTCAAAGTAAAAGTGTCAGTGAATGAGACCCACAGGACATTTGTTTGGTTTATTACTTTAGGGAACTTAGGCAATATACCTCAGCATGTGTGCCTTACTTTCAAAGGTAGATATGTTCACTCAGTCCGAATTATGGCCTACTGGGATACTCAGACACCTTCCAACTTACATCCACAAACTGGAAGGATTTGGATTTAGCACAGTGAGAGCATTGATGACACATGACAGAAACGTTTTCTCAAGCTTCAAGTAGCTATAGATGGAAGGCATTAGTATAGGGTCACTTGACAATTCGACAGGGTTAGTCGGGACTCTGATGAGGACAGACACACAAACGGGTTAGAACAGCATACAGTAGGTGGGCTTTCCGAGGAATATTGTAAATTTAGACGGCAGATAGTAAAGGTAGTACAGATACACATCATGACTTTGGTAATCAGACATAATATCGAAAAAATAATATCGATAAGACATAATATCGAAGATTAAATATCGTAGGTAGATAATATCGAAAAAAAGAAATATCGATAACAAAAATATCGTAAATAGTATGTATATTAATATATCGAAAGTAAGTATATCGTGAGATAAAATATCGAGTATCAAAAATATCGTTTAATAGTAAAAAAATAATTAAATAATGTATGCAAATAATTTATAATAATTATTAAAAGTGATATATAAAAAATTAAAAAATATATTAAAAATTATTATAAATAATAAAAAATCATATATAGTTTTAGGAGCGGGTTATTGGGTTTATAGGGGATAAGGGTGGGGAGTGTTTTAAAATATATGTAACAAAATAATAAAATATTTAAAAACAATTAGAAATTACTAATATTTTTACTGATTATAAAT
The DNA here is from genome assembly GCF_964263255.1 of Lissotriton vulgaris. NCBI lineage: Eukaryota > Metazoa > Chordata > Amphibia > Caudata > Salamandridae > Lissotriton > Lissotriton vulgaris. The sequence continues at coordinate 1,346,288,145 of NC_141693.1, read as the reverse complement.
AGAAAAAAAAATGTAATATTAAAAAATATTATAATTAATAAATGAAATATATATTTTTAGGAGCGGGTTATTGAGTTTATAGGGGATAAGGGTGGGGAGTGTTTTAAAATATATGTAAAGAAATTTAAAAATATTAAAAAAAAAACAAATTACTAATATTTTTACTGATTATAAATAGAAAAAATAAAAAAAAAATATTTTAAAATTACATAATTAATAAAATAAAATATATATTGTTAGGAGCGGGTTATTGGGTTTATAGGGGATAAGGGTGGGGAGTGTTTTAAAATATATGGAAAAAAATTATAAAAAATTATAAATAAATTAGAAAATAATATTTTTTTTATGATTATAAATAAAAATAAATTTAAAAAATATAAAATTAATAAAATAATATCTATATTTTTAGGACCGGGTTATTGGGTTTATAGGGGATAAGGGTGGGGAGTGTTTAAATATATATGTAAGAAAATAATAAAGTTTATCAAAAATAATAGAAAATACTATTATTGTTACTGATTATAAATAGAAAACATTTAAAAATATATTAAAAAATATAAAAAATTATAACAATTCATATATATTTTTAGGAGTGGGTTATTGGGTTTATATGGGATAAGGGTGGGGAGTGTAATAAAATATATGTTATTAAATAATACAATTTTTCAAAATTTTAATAATTAATATAATTTGTAGTTAATTAAAATATAAAAATTCTAAATATTTATTTACAAATTAATTAATAAATTAAAAATGTTTTTTAATTTAATTGTGACTGGAGTGGGAATAGTTAATTATATTTAATTAGTGTCCAGCACCTACTTCAATTTAATGTAGACTGGAGTGGGAATAGTAAATTATATTTAATTAGTGTCCAGCACCTACTTCAATTTAATGTACACTGGAGTTGGAATAGTAAATAATATATAATTAGTGTCCAGCAACTACTTTAATTTAATGTAGACTGGAGTGGGAATAGTAAATTATATTTAATTAGTGTCCAGCACCTACTTCAATTTAATGTACACTGGAGTTGGAATAGTAAATAATATATAATTAGTGTCCAGCACCTACTTTAATTTAATGTAGACTGGAGTGGGAATAGTCAATTATATTTAATTAGTGTCCAGCACCTACTTTAATTTAATGTAGATTGGAGTGGGAATAGTGAATTATATTTAATTAGTGTCCAGCACCTACTTCAATTTAATGTAGACTGGAGTTGGAATAGTAATTTATATTTATTTAGTGTCCAGCACCTACTTCAATTTAATGTAGACTGGAGTGGGAATATAAAATTTCATGTAATTAGTGTCCAGCACCTACTTCAATTTAATGTAGAATGGAGTGGGAATAGTAATTTATATTTAATTAGTGTCCTGCACCTACTTTAATTTAATGTAGACTGGAGTGGGATTAGTAAATTATATTTAATTAGTGTCCAGCACCTACTTCAATTTAATGTAGACTGGAGTTGGAATAGTAATTTATATGTATTTAGTGTCCAGCAACTACTTTAATTTAATGTAGACTGGAGTTGGAATAGTAATTTATATGTATTTAGTGTCCAGCAACTACTTTAATTTAATGTAGACTGTAGTGGGAATAGTAAATAATATTTAATTAGTGTCCAGCACCTACTTCAATTTAATGTAGACTGGAGTTGGAATAGTAAATTATATTTAATTAGTGTCCAGCACCTACTTCAATTTAATGTAGACTGGAGTGGGAATATAACATTTTATGTAATTAGTGTCCAGCACCTACTTAAATTTAATGTAGACTGGAGTGGGAATAGTAGATTATATTTAATTAGTGTCCAGCACCTACTTCAATTTAATGTAGATTGGAGTTGCAATAGTAATTTTTATTTAATTAGTGTCCACCACCTACTTCAATTTAATGTAGACTGGAGTGGGAATATAAAATTTCATGTAATTAGTGTCCAGCACCTACTTCAATTTAATGTAGACTGGAGTGGGAATAGTAATTTATATTTAATTAGTGTCCAGCACCTACTTTAATTTAATGTAGACTGGAGTGGGAATAGTATATTATATTTAATTACTGTCCAGCACCTACTTCAATTTAATGTAGGCTGGAGTGGGAATAGTAAATTATATATAATTAGTGTCCAGCACCTACTTCAATTTAATGTAGACTGGAGTGGGAATAGTAATTTATATTTAATTAGTGTCCAGCACCTACTTTAATTTAATGTAGATTGGAGTGGGAATATTAAATTATATTTAATTAGTGTCCAGCACCTACTTCAATTTAATGTACACTGGAGTGGGAATAGTAAATTATATTTAATTAGTGTCCAGCACCTACTTCAATTTAATGTAGACTGGAGTTGGAATAGTAAATTATATTTAATTAGTGTCCAGCACCTAATTACATTTTGTCAATAATATAATTGTGAGATTATAGTAGTAAAAACACAGAAAATTAGAAACATATTTTCAACAACAAATATTTATTAGGTATTGTATATTTAGCAGAGATAATATGTAAAATAATATTTATTTAACATTTATGAAACATGTATATTTGTGCAAATAATTTTACCACAAAATTACAATAATTTTTACAGAAGAAGAAGAAAATATAATATGCTTATATGTAATATGTAATATTATTTATTTATAATATTACATATGTTGTTAGTAAATAAAATAAAATAAAAAATATTTTAAATATTATTAATAATTTTTTTTACAATAATGTTTTTGACAAAAGTTGTTCAGATATAGGGATATTTTTTTCAAACATAAATAGTATATTACAACATTTTTTAACATTTCTATTACTTGTTAAATAAATATTATTAAATTCATAATATTTATTTGTACAGTTTTAATACATATTTCAAAATGATTTAATACTAGCAAAAAAAAATCTTTTTGTAATAAATAGTAGCTATTTTGTAATTATTGTAGGTGATTTAACAAAGATTTTATGTTATATTTTTTACATTGGACTATTTTGCTACTTTTGGGTTGTTTATTTTGTAACCGGGTTAGGTCGTTTTGTGTCATTTGGATGAAGAGCAGCTCGCGGTTGGGAGAGACTTCACGTCGCTTAAGGTAAGGTTTGTTTTATATGTTTTATGTGTATTTTAATGTAGTTTTGAGAGTAGTCTGCTCCTATTTAGTGTTGTTAGATGTGAGTGAGTTGTATTTTAGATTTTGAGAACGATTATTTACGTGTGGTAGCTACACGTACTTTTACCTTGTTTTAGGCTTGTTTAAAGAGTTACTATATCTATGTTTTAAGTTCATGTAGTAGGAATATAATGTTATTACTAATGTTAGTAGTTGTTTATGTGTTGTTTAATGTGGGTGGGAATGTCTGTTTTATATGTTTCTGTTATAGGTGTTCGCCATATCGGAAGTTCCGTTTTTTTTTTAAGGAAGTGTTTGTTGGTTTTATTAACCAATGGATTTCAAATACTTCTTTAAAGTTTTCGGTTTTCCTGGAGCGTTTCTTCAATTTTTTACTATTTTTCGGGATTTTTATGGTTATTCGACGGATCTTCACTGCATGGATTGTCTATTTTTGGTACAGTTGTATTTTTGCATTTTATTTTGGGTTAACTTTTCACTAACTGGATTATTTTGGTGGAGAAGGACGTTATTGGATTTCCAAAATGATTGGTAAGTCATTTATTTCTTATCTTTTGTGGGTGGGTAATGTAATTATTAATTTTGCATTGTTTTATATTTCTTATTTTTAAGTAATGTGTGCATATATATGTGATTAATTATTATATATATTGCATACATTAAAGAGTTTTAAAAATCAAGATTCAAATGTAATTCTGATTTTTTAGGTGATATTTTTAGGGATTGGTTTGGTGTTGAGAATTATTCAGAGTAGGGTTTTAGCAAATATGTTTAAGTATTCAATGCCTTTTGTACTAGGATATAATTTCACTTGCTCTTCTAGGTATTTGTGCATTTGCATATTTTGTTTTGATGTTTTAGGGACTAGTTCAGTTATGGATTGGTCCATTCTGAATTCCTGGTAGCTTTGTTCTTTTTGTAGGCACTTAATAAAATGTTCTAAACTTGGTTTGGTTCTGCCAGTTGATTGTATAAAGGCATTGTGCCAACCTTCTACTGCGTTGATAGTTTTAGATTCACCATTTAAGGTGCTTCTGTAAACGTTCCACCAGGGTATTAGGAATTTAGGGTTTCTTCTGTGGCCAGATCTATGGAGTCTGCCTACCCAGGTGTCTTCAAAGTAGTCCAAAAATGGACTCAACTTAGCTTCATTTTGTTTATAGAAGGTGCTGTCTATTAGAATGTTGTGGTGTTCTGCTACGTCTGTTTCTGGAACATAAGCCAGTGCTATGAGGTTTTTAATTTGGTATGCAAAAGATGAGTTAGTTGCATATTCTACACTTAAGGTAGTTTTTTGTAGATGTCTCCATAGACACTGGTTTAAATGGTAGTAGCAGCCTTGAATGCAGGTATGGGGGTGGATTTTTAGGATGGTTGAAAGCATTGCTTGCTCAAAATCTAGGATTATTTTTTCAGGAGAATAGTCATTTGTTTTTTGTTTAATTATATTTAATAATTCCACATATGTGGAACTATTTTTGTTTGGTAGTAGTGCATATAGTAGTGGTATGTTGCAGTTTTGATAGAGGCCATGTACAGTGTATAATTGGAAAAATGGTTTGGGACAGATGTTAAAAGTCCCATCCATAATCCAATATTGGCTTTGCTGAAGTTTTAATAGATTCATATTAGTCCCAAAAATAATAAGTCTTTTCTCATTGTTTTCATTGTCGTAAATGATAAATGGTTGTTTGTTTAAAGTTATAATTTGGCTGGCATTTAAATTGATATCACTATATGTTCTTGGAGGTGGTGTGGTAGTAGTAGTAGCTTTTTTTGTTCGTGCTATAGTTCTTTTTAGTGAAAGAATATTTGGCATCTGTGTTGTGGCAGTTTTAGGGATTTTAGGAATTTCTTCTTTTAATATGACGTTGGTTTGTTTTTGGGAACCTGTGCTTGCCTCTTTTATATTTTCCAATGCTGTTCTAACTTCAATTTCTGTTACGTTTGGTGGATGGTTGTGTTCCCTAGTATACAGTACAGTTGCTTCTCTCGTTGTTGCCCTTCCATAACACTTGTTTGAATAATATTTACAACATTTCCAATTTACTTTCATTGCTTTTCTTGTGTATAAGTGTAACCCATGTAGCAGAGTAATAGCTTTCCTTTCTGGCTGGTTACAAATTCAACTCCTTCTGTCATTTTGTTGTTTGTATATCTAGAAGAGATATATATAATAGTTAATTAAAAGGAAAAAAAAATTAAATCCTAAGTAAGTGAACACTAGTAATGTATATACTTACGTGTTTTAGAAATCAGTCAAATATTTTGATATGCTTTATTCTTTTGTTGTGGATTGTGTTTTCTGATTGTTAGAACCGGCTGTCTCTAGTTGGCAGAGGTATGCACTTCTGACAAATAGGGACACACCTTTTCTAGTCAGGGCAAGGGGATCACACCCTTCGATAACCCCTGCTCACCCCCTTGGTAGCTTGGCAGAGCAGAAGAGGCTTATCTCAGAGGCTGTGTGTTAAACAATTGTGACCACATACAGTAATACAGTGAATACGCTACAAATGGACACGACACAGTAGTATTATAAAAATAAGTATTTTTATATAAGACTTAGCACAAGACCAAATAACGACAAAACTGTACACAATCGGAATAAATACTCCCCACGCATTCTACTCACGGGGTAGAATGCGTGGGGAACCACCTGCTCTCTGGACACCAAGTGACACTTGACAGCTGTCACACTCGCTCCGGTGTCTCTAAGAGCTTCCACTCTATGGCCATTAATGGTCACCCACTGCCTATATTTACTAGTGTTACTAGGCAGAGGGGGTGGAGGGACCATTTGCATGTCTCCTAGCGAGACCAGGGACATTTCTGCGGGACCCCTCCCACCATGGACAACCATCTCCTCCCCTCTCAAGGCTATACTCGCCAACTGACGAGGGGGTGCACGCGGCGGTGCATTCGAATCCTTTTTGGGACACTGGGGGTCATAAAACCGGTGTCCCACCTGCCCACAACCGTAGCAGGTTAGGGGGCCCCTATGAACAGGTTTACCCGTCGGGGCCCCTGGCTTCTTCTCAGGGGGAGGCTGGGAACCTTTCCCTTGGTTCCCTTGGGGATTACTTTGGGGCCCTTTCTGAGACTCCTTCTGTTTTCCCTTGTCCCCCCCACTCTTCTGCTGGGGACCCTGCCCACCTTTGGCTGAGTCTCCCACTTGACCCTTGTGGACCCTGGTACTGACCCAGCGGTCCGCCTCCTCAGCAAGTTTTCTAGGGTTAGATATCTTGCTATCAATCAGGTGCTGGCGCAGCTCTGGAAAACAGTTATTTGACAAGTGCTCCCAAGCAAACAAATCATAAAGAGCTTCATAACTTTCCACTTTGCTGCCCCTTACCCAACCATCCATGGCTCTGCAAAAATAAGACACATATTCAACCCACGTTGTACCAGGCAACTTCTTACATTCTCTAAAAGCTTGTCTGTACTTCTCGGGGGTTAAGCCATATCGCAACATTAAAGCATCTTTCATATGAGCATACGACATCCTATCTGCAACAGGCATGTCTAACAGGGTATCTCTTCCCTCATTCACAAAGCGACCCCACAACCCCGCTCCCCAATTCTTCTCAGGGACCTGGTGGGCCAACAGTGCTAACTCATATGCTTTAAACCACTGACCAATATCTTCGTTTCTATGATAATCCTTTATCACATCTTTGGGAAAGTAAGATTTACTTTCTGCAGGCTCGGATGGGTTGCTGCCACCAGAGGAATTCAACTCTAACTTCTTAGCTTGGATATCCAGCTCCCTCAACCTGGCTTCACGCTCCAAAGCTAACTTCTCTCGTTCAAACTCCAACTTTTTGATCTCTAAATCAGCTTCCCTTCTACCTCTTGCATTTTCTAACTCCAACTGCCCATTTATTTTTAGCCTTGCCATCTCCATGTTGTAAGCTCGCTCTTTCGCCCTTTCTTCTCTTTCTTCAGGGGAAAGACCTTTGGAGGAAACACTGCTTCCGGGAGAGGGCACAGGTCCATTCACTGGCACCTCCTCATCCCCTTCCTCTGTGGGTACCACCACCACATCAGAGGGATTTCTGGACTCCCACCAGGCCTGTAATGCTTTATGAAAATCATCTTTTCTCGAGAGGCCTGTGGTAGGAACTTTAAACTGGTCGCAAAAGTGTTTCAGCTCATCTTTCTTGTATCTCTTTAGCTTACTCCTCTCGAACTCCTCCACAACAACGACAGCAGGGGCAGTGACTCCGTTGTCACTCATGGTTAAAACTGGCAGTGTTCAAAAAATCAAGTTTCCGGAAAGCAGAGAACAAAAATAGGATCCTTCCGAATTAGATTGTGACTGCGTTATGGTCTGCTTTCACTACGTAGCGCACACTAATCACTGTACATTGGTCATAAATGCAAGGTCCAAATCCTCACCGCTGCATCCAATGTTAGAACCGGCTGTCTCTAGTTGGCAGAGGTATGCACTTCTGACAAATAGGGACACACCTTTTCTAGTCAGGGCAAGGGGATCACACCCTTCGATAACCCCTGCTCACCCCCTTGGTAGCTTGGCAGAGCAGAACAGGCTTATCTCAGAGGCTGTGTGTTAAGCAATTGTGACCACATACAGTAATACAGTGAATACGCTACAAATGGACACGACACAGTAGTATTATAAAAATAAGTATTTTTATATAAGACTTAGCACAAGACCAAATAACGACAAAACTGTACACAATCGGAATAAATACTCTGGGAAGGAAAAAGGGATAGTTCAAAGGTAGTTTCTTCTTCAGCACAAAAAGTCTTTAGTATCAAGCAATCTTCTTCTTGGCAACACAGTTCTCGGCAACAGGGTAACCCACACGGGGGCTACACGACGTGCAGGCAAAGTTAATCCAAAGGTTCGGCGTCGACCGCGAGGAGCGCTACGTCGGGCCTGGAGTCACACGGACCCCCCAACAACTTGGTCAGGCGTGTCCTACCTTACACTTACAATGCACCATGCCCGTGGGCCTACTATAGGGGTGACTAACATGAAGTCAAGGGAAGGTTTGAGGGGCTGGCAAGTAGGTATACTTGCGCAGCCTGCGTGACAGCACTAGGCTGCACGTGGGTCTCGCAATGACCGACCCGTAGACATTCGTTTACGAGGCCGCTCCTGTGGGTGGCACAACACGTGCTGCAAGCCCACGAGCGGCATTTGTATTTACACGCCCCGGCACTCCTGGTGCACTAGACTAGGGACTGACAGTAAACCAAATAAGCCAAACATGGATACACTAGATACATCAATTTAACATAGGGAGCACTTGCGCTATGGCACTGATCAGCAGTGACACGGCGCCCAAAGCATATACCAGCAAAACATCGAAAAACAGTGGAGGCAAACAGAAAAAATGGAGGAGAGACTCAAGCCAATGATGTCAGGTCTAACACGTGTCCCCTCCAGCTGAAATGTGGGGAGAACTACCCTTGACCTAGGGAGTCCTCAGCACTAAGGCGGAAAAATCTGGACAGACCATCAGCATTGGCGTGATCCGTACCAGGGCGGTGTTCCACCGTAAAGTCCATCCCCTGTAGGGAAATGGACCACCTCAACAGTTTTGGATTCTCACCCCTCATTTGCATCAACCATCTGAGGGGCCTGTGGTCTGTCTGAACCCGGAAGTGAGTCCCAAACAGGTAGGGTCTTAGCTTCTTCAGCGCCCAGACCACAGCAAATGCTTCTCTCTCTATCGCACTCCACCTCGTTTCCCTGGGAAGTAACCTCCTACTGATGAAGGCTACAGGCAAGTCTCGGCCCTCTTCATTCACCTGAGCTAGAACAGCCCCCACGCCATGCTCTGAAGCGTCCGTCTGAACAATGAATTCCCTCGAAAAGTCGGGTGCCTGGAGTATGGGTGCTGTGCACATCGCAGTTTTCAGGGTGTCAAAGGCCGTTTGACAGGCATCAGTCCAGATCACATTTCGCGGCTGCTTCCTGGAAGTCAGCGACGTCAAGGGGTGCACAATGATGCCATAATCCTTGACGAACCTCCTGTAATAACCCGTGAGTCCTAAGAAGGCTCTCACCTGAGCTTGGGTTTTGGGCGGCGCCCAAGCCAGGATGGTATCAATCTTGGGTTGCAGGGGGGCCACCTTGCCGCTCCCTACTTGGTGCCCCAAGTACACCACAGAACCCTGCCCAATCTGGCACTTACTGGCTTTGATTGTGAGGCCTGCTCCGCACAGGGCCAACAACACTTCCTGGAGGTGGCGCAAGTGTTCCTCCCAGCTGGCGCTGAACACTGCGATGTCGTCCAGGTAGGCGGCACTGAATTCCTCCAGTCCAGCCAAGACCTGGTTGACCAACCTCTGGAAGGTGGCAGGGGCATTCTTCATCCCAAAGGGCATCACTCGGAACTGGTATAGCCCATCTGGTGTGGAGAATGCTGACCTCTCTTTTGCCCCATCAGTCAAGGCGATCTGCCAGTACCCAGACGTTAAATCAAACGTACTAAGGTACCGGGCAGCCCCCAACCGATCGATGAGCTCATCAGCTCTGGGGATGGGGTGCGCGTCAGTCTTCGTGACTGAATTGAGTCCTCGGTAATCCACGCAGAACCGAAGTTCCGGTGAAGCACCAGGCGCTGCAGCCTTCGGGACCAAGACCACTGGGCTGGCCCAAGGACTGCTAGAGGACTCAATCACCCCTAACGCGAACATTTTGGAGACCTCCTCCTTAATGTACGCTCTGACCTTGTCAGTCACCCTGTAAGCCTTGTGCTTCACAGGAGGGCTGTCTCCGGTGTCAACGTCATGGACACACCAATGCGTGACACCCGGAACCAAGGAAAACAGATCCGGGAATTGTCCCAACAGTTGGCGACAATCCTGTTTCTGTTCAAGGGTCAGTGTGTCAGAGAGGACCACACCATCCACTGACCCATCTTGCTCTTTAGCACACAGGAGGTCAGGAAGAGGCTCACTCTCCTCCTCCATTCCATCATCTGTAGCTAGGAGCATGCCCACTTCGGACCTTTCTAAGTGGGGCTTCAAACGGTTGACATGCAGGACCCGCAAGGGGTTCCTGGGAGATTTCAAGTCCACCAGGTAGGTGACATCGCTCTTCTTCTCCACAACCTTAAACGGACCAGTCCACCTGTCCTTGAGCGCACAAGGTTCCACAGGGGACATGACCCACACTTCTTGACCAGGCTGAAGCTCTACCAGAGTGGCATTCCGGTCGTACCATCGCTTCATCTCCTCCTGGCTGGCCTCCAGATTTGCCTGACCAAGTTCTCTGAAGCGCCGAGTCTGGTTCCGAAAGGCCAGCATGTAGCTGTATACATCCTGGTGAGGTTTCCTGGGAGATTGCTCCCAGCCTTCCTTGACCAAACTCAAAGGCCCTCTTACCGGGTGACCGTATAAGAGCTCAAAGGGGCTGAACCCTAGAGACTTCTGCGGCACCTCACGGTAAGCAAACAACAGGCATGGCAAGAGGACGTCCCATTTCCGCCTCATTGGTTCTTCAAGACCCATAATCATGCCTTTCAGGGTCCGGTTGAATCTCTCAACCAGCCCGTTTCCTTGAGGGTGGTAAGGAGTGGTGAACTTGTAGGTTACCCCACACTCCTTCCACAGAGACTTCATATAGTTCGAAATGAAGTTGGTGCCTCGGTCTGACACCACCTCTCTGGGGAACCCCATCCGGGAGAAAACACCCATCAGTGCCCGTCCCACCACGGGGGCCGTCACTGTTCTGAGAGGGATGGCTTCCGGGTACCTCGTGGCATGGTCCACCAAGACCAGGATGAACCTGTTGCCCAGGGCTGTCTTGGGGTCCAGGGGCCCAACAATGTCAATACCCACCCGGTCAAAGGGGGTACTGACCACTGGAAAAGGTTGGAGGGGAGCCTTCTGCTTCCTTCCGCTTTTCCCACTTGCCTGGCAAGTGTGACAAGTCTTACAATGGATGTCTACATCCCTTCGCATCTGAGGCCAATAAAAATGGGTGACAAGCCTGTCATAGGTCTTGTCCTGCCCCAGATGTCCAGCTAAAGGTACGTCATGAGCCAAACCCAGTAGGAAGGCTCTGAAGCGCTGGGGTACCACCAGCACACGGGCTGACCCAGGCTCAGCAGCCTTAGGCTCGCTATACAGGAGATCGTTCTCCCAGTACACAAAATATGATCCTGACTGATCACCTGAGGATTGGGCTGAGGCCTGGTGCCTCATGCCCACAAGAGAAGGGCACACCTTCTGTTCCGCACAGAATTCCTCCCTGGAGGGACCACCATCCTGCTGCCAATGGGTCAGCTCGGGCAGATCTCCCAGTTCGGCAACTTGTTCCCCTGTGGGCTCCAGGGCATCCCCCTCAGGGTCTACCTCCTCCTGGACCACGGGAACTACGGGGGACGGTTTCCCGCGCCCCCTGCCTCTTCTCTTTACAGCTGGGTCCTGGGCCATACTTTCAGGCTCCGGGACCCCATCAACACCCTTACTCGCTGTCATCGAACGAGTGGTTGCACACACCCACTCTGGCACACCCAACATTTTCAAGTGCGCCGCTCTCTCCACCTTAGCCCAAGGGGAGTCTTCTAAATCATTGCCCAGGAGACAATCAACAGGCATGGCGGGCCTCACAGCAACTTGAAGAGTACCTGAAACTCCCCCCCATTCAAAGGAAACCTGAGCCACCTCACACTCTTTCTGGGAGTTATCGGCAGCTATCACGGGGTAGAATGCGTGGGGAACCACCTGCTCTCTGGACACCAAGTGACACTTGACAGCTGTCACACTCGCTCCGGTGTCTCTAAGAGCTTCCACTCTATGGCCATTAATGGTCACCCACTGCCTATATTTACTAGTGTTACTAGGCAGAGGGGGTGGAGGGACCATTTGCATGTCTCCTAGCGAGACCAGGGACATTTCTGCGGGACCCCTCCCACCATGGACAACCATCTCCTCCCCTCTCAAGGCTATACTCGCCAACTGACGAGGGGGTGCACGCGGCGGTGCATTCGAATCCTTTTTGGGACACTGGGGGTCATAAAACCAGTGTCCCACCTGCCCACAACCGTAGCAGGTTAGGGGGCCCCTATGAACAGGTTTACCCGTCGGGGCCCCTGGCTTCTTCTCAGGGGGAGGCTGGGAACCTTTCCCTTGGTTCCCTTGGGGATTACTTTGGGGCCCTTTCTGAGACTCCTTCTGTTTTCCCTTGTCCCCCCCACTCTTCTGCTGGGGACCCTGCCCACCTTTGGCTGAGTCTCCCACTTGACCCTTGTGGACCCTGGTACTGACCCAGCGGTCCGCCTCCTCAGCAAGTTTTCTAGGGTTAGATATCTTGCTATCAATCAGGTGCTGGCGCAGCTCTGGAAAACAGTTATTTGACAAGTGCTCCCAAGCAAACAAATCATAAAGAGCTTCATAACTTTCCACTTTGCTGCCCCTTACCCAACCATCCATGGCTCTGCAAAAATAAGACACATATTCAACCCACGTTGTACCAGGCAACTTCTTACATTCTCTAAAAGCTTGTCTGTACTTCTCGGGGGTTAAGCCATATCGCAACATCAAAGCATCTTTCATATGAGCATACGACATCCTATCTGCAACAGGCATGTCTAACAGGGTATCTCTTCCCTCATTCACAAAGCGACCCCACAACCCCGCTCCCCAATTCTTCTCAGGGACCTGGTGGGCCAACAGTGCTAACTCATATGCTTTAAACCACTGACCAATATCTTCGTTTCTATGATAATCCTTTATCACATCTTTGGGAAAGTAAGATTTACTTTCTGCAGGCTCGGATGGGTTGCTGCCACCAGAGGAATTCAACTCTAACTTCTTAGCTTGGATATCCAGCTCCCTCAACCTGGCTTCACGCTCCAAAGCTAACTTCTCTCGTTCAAACTCCAACTTTTTGATCTCTAAATCAGCTTCCCTTCTACCTCTTGCATTTTCTAACTCCAACTGCCCATTTATTTTTAGCCTTGCCATCTCCATGTTGTAAGCTCGCTCTTTCGCCCTTTCTTCTCTTTCTTCAGGGGAAAGACCTTTGGAGGAAACACTGCTTCCGGGAGAGGGCACAGGTCCATTCACTGGCACCTCCTCATCCCCTTCCTCTGTGGGTACCACCACCACATCAGAGGGATTTCTGGACTCCCACCAGGCCTGTAATGCTTTATGAAAATCATCTTTTCTCGAGAGGCCTGTGGTAGGAACTTTAAACTGGTCGCAAAAGTGTTTCAGCTCATCTTTCTTGTATCTCTTTAGCTTACTCCTCTCGAACTCCTCCACAACAACGACAGCAGGGGCAGTGACTCCGTTGTCACTCATGGTTAAAACTGGCAGTGTTCAAAAAATCAAGTTTCCGGAAAGCAGAGAACAAAAATAGGATCCTTCCGAATTAGATTGTGACTGCGTTATGGTCTGCTTTCACTACGTAGCGCACACTAATCACTGTACATGGGTCATAAATGCAAGGTCCAAATCCTCACCGCTGCATCCAATGTTAGAACCGGCTGTCTCTAGTTGGCAGAGGTATGCACTTCTGACAAATAGGGACACACCTTTTCTAGTCAGGGCAAGGGGATCACACCCTTCGATAACCCCTGCTCACCCCCTTGGTAGCTTGGCAGAGCAGAACAGGCTTATCTCAGAGGCTGTGTGTTAAGCAATTGTGACCACATACAGTAATACAGTGAATACGCTACAAATGGACACGACACAGTAGTATTATAAAAATAAGTATTTTTATATAAGACTTAGCACAAGACCAAATAACGACAAAACTGTACACAATCGGAATAAATACTCTGGGAAGGAAAAAGGGATAGTTCAAAGGTAGTTTCTTCTTCAGCACAAAAAGTCTTTAGTATCAAGCAATCTTCTTCTTGGCAACACAGTTCTCGGCAACAGGGTAACCCACACGGGGGCTACACGACGTGCAGGCAAAGTTAATCCAAAGGTTCGGCGTCGACCGCGAGGAGCGCTACGTCGGGCCTGGAGTCACACGGACCCCCCAACAACACAGTACCTTAGGAAAATGAAGCACACGATGATCAGCGGCGTCGAGCAATCCGGCGTCGCGTCTTCGGTGTCGATCAGGCCTCAGCAGGCGTCGTCGATGATGCAGTTGCACAGAGTGAGCAGCGCTCACGGCGTTGGAGGGCACACAGGTGATGCGATCAGCAGCGGTGCAGACACGAGGTCCTCTGGAGCTAGAGCCGTACTCCCACTCACTGGCGTTGCTGCTGGCGTCGGTCGGGCCCACCGTCCGGTCGTCGTGATTGCTGGTTTCTTTCAGAGGTGCTGGATTCTCGTTTCCAGCAAATAGCACTTTAGCAGGTGAAGTCCTTTAGCCCTGTGACTTCAGCAGGAGACTGGCACTCTTCCAGTCCTTGGAGATTTTCTTAGCAAGCGTGAGAGTACACACACAGTTCCTCTCTCCTGGTTCCTTGGCAAAAATAAAGAAGCACTGCAGAATTCCCCCAACAACAGCACACTGGCAGAAGGGGTAGGCAGTCCTTAGATCAGCAGGCCTCTTGTCCTTGGTTACAGGGTTCCTTGTCAGAAGTGATCTAAATTCTTGGTTCAGGGGTCCTTCTCTTATACCCCTTTCCGTCTTTGATCCCTTTGTCCATGCCGGGGATTTCCCAACATCCTGGGTCTGTGGTGGGTGGAGCTAGGCAGTCGCACCTGGCCTATTCACTGAGCAGGGCTGGGTCCACAGATGCCCAGCAGGAGGTGGAGCCAGCATTGATACTGGCAGGAGCAGAGCTATCGCCCTCCTGGCAGGAGGTGGGGCTAGGATCGTCCATGGCAGGCACAGAGCCATCAGTCGCTTGGCAGGAGGTGGAGCCAGCATTGTATCAGGCAAGGCAGGCTATCAACAACTACTCTCCCCCTACTCTCAACTCAAATGTCCCACTCATCCCACACTGACTCATCCAGACCTGTGGAGCCACCCAGCTCCTGTCACACACACGCAAGACCAGCAGAAACCAGATATGGTTAGACAAGAAAATAGACACTTTCTAAAAGTACTATTTTCGAACCCAGAGTCCAAAAACCATCCATACCAACGGATGCGTAATTAAACCCCGAGTTCAGGGATACCAAACTCGACATTGCACCGTACTCTCCGAGCCAGCTAGGATCATAGCATTAATAATCCCGGCGGCCCATTCTAATCAATGGAGAGCAGGCTACCTCGCAATAGTGAAGCACGAAGATGGCGGTACTTCACTATCAGGACATGCCAACTTGGTCAGGCGTGTCCTACCTTACACTTACAATGCACCCTGCCCGTGGGCCTACTATAGGGGTGACTAACATGAAGTCAAGGGAAGGTTTGAGGGGCTGGCAAGTAGGTATACTTGCGCAGCCTGCGTGACAGCACTAGGCTGCACGTGGGTCTCGCAATGACCGACCCGTAGACATTCGTTTACGAGGCCGCTCCTGTGGGTGGCACAACACGTGCTGCAAGCCCACGAGCGGCATTTGTATTTACACGCCCCGGCACTCCTGGTGCACTAGACTAGGGACTGACAGTAAACCAAATAAGCCAAACATGGATACACTAGATACATCAATTTAACATAGGGAGCACTTGCGCTATGGCACTGATCAGCAGTGACACGGCGCCCAAAGCATATACCAGCAAAACATCGAAAAACAGTGGAGGCAAACAGAAAAAATGGAGGAGAGACTCAAGCCAATGATGTCAGGTCTAACACTGATGTTGTTTGATCTGTAAGGAAAAAAAAGAATTACAATGTTATTACTAGAATTTGTGTATATTTAGACTTTCAGTGCTAATTTTTCCTATAAAAGTGGATACTAATAAGTGTAGGATTGTAATAAAAATAGAGAAGATACTTACTTATTTTGTTTTAGGTAGGGTTTTCGAGTATAGTTGTTTGTTCTTTCTTAGTAGAGTATATTGTAGTGTTATCTGAAAAAAATAGGTAGATATGTGTTAGAAAAGTCACCATGTTTGTAGGTTTTCAACAAGTTACCAGTTAATTTAGTGCTTTAATATACTTACTTAGTGAGTTGTATCTTTGGTCTTCGGATTTTGGAGATCAGAATTTTGTCAGTATAGTTTCCTGTAGTGTTAGCTGTGTAAAAAAATTTGATAATTGTTATTAATTAGAACAAGTGCTAATGTTTGTCGTTTTTAACACTTCATTTTCTGTTTAGAAATACTTACTTGGTTATTTTTATTTTAGAAATTGGATTAGTGTTCTCTGTTCTTTAGTAGTGTAGTTTTCTGTATTTGGATCTGGAGAAATAAAGTAGATATGTGTTATAAAAGTTAATGTGTGTTTTTGTTTAGAACATTTTACAAGTTAATTTAATGTTACAATATACTTACTTAGTTAGTAGTATCTTTTGTTTTCGGATATTTTTCTCTGTTGTTTGTCTGTAGAGTTTCCTGTAGTGGTAGTAGAGAAAAAAAAATATGTATGTATAATTAATTACAACATGTGCTAATTTGTTGGGATTGTTCCAGTTAATTTAGTGTTACACTATTACTTACTTTGATATTTCTATATTTTTTTAAGAGTTGTGTAGTCTTGTTTTAGTTAGTAGAGTTTTCTGTAGCATTATGAGAGAAATAAAAATGGTTAGGATATACTCATAAGTATTATTTTATTAGAAAGCTTACAACATTAATGTAATATAGAGATAATATTTACATTTTTAGTAGTTTTTGTGTTTTCTGAAATCAGTTATCTGTTATTTATTAGTAGAGTGTTCTGTAGTAGTAAAAGAAAATGAGCAGTGGGTATTTAGCAAGGAATAAAAATAGTAGCAGTTAATTAAATTTTGTTTATTAGAGTTACTTACTTGAAATCTTTAATTGTATCTTGATAATATTGATGTTCTTGTTGGTGTGCTGCAATTCATCCAGAGATGTATCTCCTTCCGTTACTTTTAGCAAGTGGTTTGTGTTTTGTGTGTAATTGTTTATATAGAGGATTGTAATTAGTAATTAGTTTGCTATTGGTTATATAACAAAATCTGTTTGTTGATTGGTTAGTTTGTATTTTTGATTTTCAGTTGTGAGTTTTATGTAGTAAAATTAGGCAAAAGCAGTTAACTTATATAATGAAAAAAATGGAAAAAAATTATTTACAATGTGTAGGTTATATAATAGATAATACTGAATAGTTTTCCTTATTTTAAACAATTTAAAAAAATGTAACTTTCAATAAGAAGTGTGTATTTTATTGCAAAAAACATAATAATATGTAAAAAAAAATGTGTAACAAAATATATATAAAATGTCGATATATTTGATTACACTATATTATTGTTCACGATATTATTGATCTCGATATTTTAGTTCATGTGTATGTATTTTAATGTGATCGATATTTATGTACATCGATATATATGTAGTCGATATAAATGATAACTGTGTTTTTGTATGTCTATATAGTGTATCCGATATTTTTGTAAGTTTATAGTAAAGTATAGGAAGTCGATAATAGTGTTGTCGATATATTTGTTCCGATATTAGTGTAATACGATATTGTGTCTTTCGATAATAAGTCAGACATTCCATGACTTTATCTTTACCCATGGATTCAAATCCATTGCTGCCACTCTCACACTGAATTTACTATAACATTTATGGGTCAATGCTGCTTTCCATGTTCATCCTCCGTCAGAACTTAGTAGATGTTCAGTTTGCTGTATGATAAGTGTATTACAGTCACTGCACATAGCGGTGGATTGGACATATGCTACGTTGTCACGGACTACTCATGTTTCACATTCAACCGTTCTTCACAGTTTATGATGTTCTCTTTAGAAAGCTTTGGAAAATTTCAAGCATGTTTACCTTATTTTCAAAGGTAGATGTACTCGCTCAGTTCTTGCATCCACAAACTGGAAGGAGTTGGATTTAGCACATTGAGTGCGCTAAAGGCGCATGAAAGACATGTCTTCCTGAGCCTCATGTGGCTGTCATGGGAGCCATTAGTAAAGGTTCACTCAGCATGCGTTCGGTAACGTTCAGGAAGAAGGAGGCGGAGACGTGATAGGTGGTAAAATGTAGTCAAACTCATTATGTCTTGTGGCGTATGAATGTGATGGGCCCTTGCATGGTGACGGTATGTTTATGTGAGTGCAAGTGATCTGGTTGATTGGGCCCGTGGCTGGCAGTATGGAAGTTCTTGTGTGTGGTGAGTGAATGGCGTGTGAATGGACTATAAAGCGGTTGGTGCCGTGAAGTGGCTTTATGGCTCAACTTCAGAAGGCTTGGCTTCAAAAATCCAGCGTTTCTGGAGGTCCTAAAATCAAACAGTGTAAGTGGTGGATTACCTTTATCAAATTAGTGTCAGATTTATATTTGTGGCGGTTTAATGGCCTTTTGTAAGACCTTTTTTTTGTCAATATGGGTAGCAAGGGATTTTGTGCCCTAGCTCTGTTGTCACCTAGGCAAACCTTCATATTTGTGAGCAGTAGACAACAAGGGTAGTACAGGGGTGAATGACTTGCGTGTCTCTCACTATTTTTTTTTATCCCAGCTTCCCCTGCAAACCTCAAATTTAACTAAAATTCTAAATTTCTTCACATTTAGGTGAAGGAAAGTTCAGGAATCTGCGGCAACCTACAAACATCCATCTACCTAGCGTTCCACCAGGTCTTCTAATAAAAATGGTACCTCACCTGTGTGGGTGGCCCAAGTACCCGCAACAGGCAAGGGTCCAAACCGCATTGAAGAGACATCAAAATTGCCTATCACAAAACATCCTTGTTTTGCAAGGGGAGGTCACCTGGGTTTTTGGCCCTGGGCTTGGCGGCCATCTGGGGAAACCTACCAGACCCACACATTTTTGAAAACTAGACACCCAGGGGAGTCCAGTGAGGTGTGATGTCCTTGGACCCCCTAACATTTTCCTACCCAGAATCCCCTGCAAACCTCAAATTTAGCTGAACAAATCACCTTTTTCTCAAATTTCTGTGTGGGAAAGTTGTGGGATCACCGGGCTGACACAAATTTCCTACCACCCAGCATTCCCCCAGGTCTCCCAATAAAAATGGTACCTCACTCGTGGGGTGGCCTAAGTACCCGCAACAGGCAAGGGCCCAAAACGTATTGAGGAGACATCAAAATTACCTATCACAAAACGACCTATTTTTCGAAAGGGGGGTCACCTGGGCTTTTGGCCCTGGGCTTGGCGGCCATCTGGCGAAAACTATCAAACCCACACATTTCTAAAAACTAGACACCCGGGGAGTCCAAGGAGGTATGGCTTGCGTGGACCCCCCAACGTTTTCCTACCCAGAATCCTCTGCAAACTTCAAATTTAGCTGAAAAAATCACCTTTTCCATACATTTGTGTGTGGGGTCACCGTGACGGCTCAAATGTCCTACCACCTAGTTCTCCCAAGTAAAATTATACCTTACTTGTGTGGGTGGGCCAAGGCCTGTGACTGTTAAAAGCCAAAAACATAGGGATTAAGGGTGTAGCACAGTGAATTCTAAGCGGTACATTTTTTTAAAAATACATTTTTAGCAGATTCTATTTTGGTCAGCCACACAAGTGAGGTATCATTTTACTCAGGAGGTATAGGTACCCACATATAAGGAGTTGCGCAAATAACCACTGCTTCTAAACTTCATATACTGTTACCATTTTGGAAATACATAGTTTTCCTTGATACCTATTTTTCACTCTTTATATTTTACCAAGTGAATTGCTGTATACCCGGTACACAATGAAAAACCATAGCAAGGCGCAGCTCAGTTATTGGCTCTGGGCACTTCAGATTCTTGGTGACTCTACAAGTCTTATATACCCCTGCAACCCTAAGGCTCCACCGAACATAACAATATATTGCTTGTAAAAATCTGCCATACTTAGAAGAAGTTACAGGTGAAAATGCAGTCACAAATAGCAGGTTTTTTCAATTCATTTTCAATATGTTTTAATTTGAACTTTTACTTTCTATAGGAAGACCTTGAAGAATCTACACAAATGACCCCTTGCTGAATTCAAAAGTTTGTCTACTTTCTAGAAATGTATAGCTGTCTGGGATCGATTATTGCTTTTGCATCAATTTCTAGCACTAACTGAAAGGAGGTTAAAAGCACAAAAAATAGAAGAAATAGGCTATGTCCCACTAAAATGCCAATACTGTGTAGAAAACTTTGGTTTTCTAACAAAAGTCTGCCTGTTCCTGAAAGCTGGGAAAATTGTGATTTTATCACTGCAAACGCTTTATTGATACCATTTGCAAGGAAAAAAACAGACGCTTTCTTCTGTAGAACTTTTTTCCAATTTTTCACCAAAAACCAAAAATGTAGCTGTATTTTGGCTTATTTCTGGGTCCCCTGCAGGAGATTCCACAAACCCTGGGTACCTTTAGATTCCTCAGGATGTTGGAAGAAAAGGACACAAATTTGACGTGGATACCTTATGAGGACAAAATGTTACAGGGGCCTAAGCGCCAAATAGTCAAAAAAGGGCACAGCACTTGGGGTGAAAAGGCCCAGCAGCTAAGGGGTTAAATGGATTGTGTCTTATGAACACCAAGTAACACAGATATCTCTGTGCAAAAGAAGTAACCCACTGAGCTTTCAACATAAAATGAAAATCTGTGATCTGCATTTTACATATTGTGATTTGCAGCAGGCACATTAAACCTCTGTGCTTCTTTATGATGAATCAAGAGCTGACAAGAGAAACACAGATCTCTCCGGCAAATGCATTATCTGATATCTTACAATTATCATATCTTGTAAATTGGTGCACAAAGATCCCTGCAGAAGGTGCCTTAACCCGAATGATATTTTAAAAATCAGCCTCTTTGTCACCAATTAAATAAGCCACAACAGACTTACTGCATTTATCCTTGCAGCCAATTTCTTTGTAGCAGAGTCTTTTTAAATAAATGTATAAGTTGAGGGCCAGACTCTGCTTTTCATGACAACCCCGCACAGTCCCTTGTGACTGACACACTTTGACTACTGAATTTGACTTCTGGAGTAATTTATGCTGCTTTTCCCAATGCTACAAGCGTGCATGCTAACGAAGTTGAAGAATGTTCGAGAAAACACGCTGGTATGTAGTTTACTAGCTCTATCTTGCGTGTCCCTTGTTAAATGTAATATGCAATTGTCATTCTTTAAATAAACAAATGCTTCCCTTGGATTCTAGCCGCTTCTGAACTTGGAACTTGGCCAGATGTGTTAATTTGCTGCAAGTTCAGTAAAAACATGAAGGTCATCGCTCACCCAGTAGGGTCTATCCATCAAGGGGGCTGCTCCGGGCAGCACTTCCTGGCTTTAAACCCTGGAATGTTAATCTGGTTGTCTCCAGTCCATGTCAGAGTGCACCCAGGACTTCTGGGCTCGAAGAAAGATAAATCCACTAGTCAGCAGTCAGACTGCAGAGTGAACCATCCAATCACCACTACAGGCTTTTCTCAATGATGCAGACAATATCCTCACTTATTGTTAATTGGCGCATTGCTGTCTGGTTTTCAAATGTTGATCTTCAGCCGAAGTGAGACACAGACTACCAGAAGACATTACCAAAAGCAAATGGTTACCAAGGCATTCAGAATATTTTTAAATAGTCAGCGCACCCAGATTCTTAAGAAGCGTCCACAAATTTGTATCACATTTATCTCTGCTCGTCAAAGCTTTTAAGACCAGTGTTATAATGGTGGCTCTTAAAATCTCTTGTGTCTTTAGTGCGCCCGATGCCTAGGTGGTGCACTGTATATCCTGCGACACAAGAAAATGCAACAGGCCTTATCTGAAACCTCCATCTGTACGAACATAAACATGTAGGGAAGTGGTCCGGATCGTCAATAACCAGCATGTTGCAAACATCGCCCACTACGCGGTGATTTACTAGTTATAATACCTGGTCCTCAATTTCCCCCAGAACACGACCTCAACCTCTTCAACAGGTAGACAAGGGCTCGAATCATAACGAACTGGGAAATCCGAGCAGTAGTGTTACGCCTACACATGCCATCCGGCTTATTTATAAGCTCCTTGCGTTCCGATACGTCAATTTATGCGATAAAAAGTGACGCACCGGCGGCGCAAGGGGCTTGCAAATAAGCCCCATGGTTTTTAAACTGTTACAGATGCTTCCCACAGAACCTTGGAGTAAATCACCTACAGCTTTTAGCGTGGGCCACGTTGATAGGTGGAGTCTCACTGGGAGGCTTATTTACAAGAGCTGACGCATCGGCAGCGTTGCGTCAAAGTTCTTGTGTCTGTGTCAGATACCCTTATGACGCCATGGATGTGCTGTATTTACAATAACCAGGTCCATGGTGCAAGGAACCACAGATTAGGGTGACCAACCGTCTGTAAATTTCACGGACGGTCCATAAATTGGACCTCACGTCCGTTGTCCGTGAGGATCCCTTTTACGGACACCTTTTGTCCGTAATTTTGGGCCTTTAAGGGAGCAGAGCTGTTCCCCTGCAAAAGGCCTCAGCTCCCTGATGGGGCCGCCTAGCACTCCTCTGAGGACAAGAACAGTCCTACCTCGCTCATTATCATTCTGTGTGAGGCTGATTGCCACATACAGAATGACAATGGGTCAGTCTGGGCTGGCACAGCATGTGGTGGTCTCCTCCAGCCTCAGTCCAGGGCAGGGCATTCAGTCACACGGAAGTGCAAAAACGCCCATGCTGCTGCTAGGTGAGAATACAGTTAACCAAAGGAAGGCGGTGAAAGAAGTTCAAAGGAAGGGATTATAGTTATAGTATAGCAGCCGTGGGTGCTGCTTTTTTATTTTATGCAACTAACAACCATTGACAAAGCCAATAGTTCAGGCTTGTGTAGGTGTAACATTACTTGTTTCAAGTGTAACGTTACTTTTGTTTAAATCATTTTTATTAACCATTTTTTGTTTTTTGTTTGCTTTGCACATCATTCAGTAAAACCGTACAATCAGAGCAGCATTCATGTAACGGAAAAAGAATAGGTACACTGTGACTGAGTTCAACAAATCAGTGCAGAGACAGAGTTACGTTAATCCTAACCAATCTTGTGACAACATCTCAAGGCGGACAACAGAATTCTGCTAGATCTATACACCAGATAGAATGCGAGTGGTTTTAGGAGCAGTGCAGTTCAAACATAACCAGGGGCATATGGTACAACAAAATGAGGACAACAAAAGTGAAGGAAGGGTAGGGTAGAGTCATGTGGTACCTGCCGCCATATCTAAAATCTCAATGCTGGTAGGGGTGTATGGCGCTGGGGTGGTGGTTGTCTGAATGTCGGCGGTGTTCCACATTTGCATCAACAATGAGGGGGGAGGGGTTCCCTGAGTGGTGAGCCTTTTCGATGGTATCAGAGATCCTGTGTCTGTGCCTGCCCCTGAGAGTCTAGAGACCATCTCATCGCATTGGGGTGCCAGGGGGAACATGCGTATGCCAAGAAGGTCCTCCCTGCGCAATACTGCATCCTCCTCCCTCGCCCAATTGAGTAAGGAACTACGCCAGGCAAGGGGATGCGGCGGCAGAGGAGACTTCCACCGCTTGGTAAGCAAGCACTTGGCTGTTATGAGGCCGAGATCTATAAATCCCGTGGCGACTCTGTATTTCTTGTTTCTACTAAAGAGGTTCAACACATGGGCTTCCCAGGTCTGGGGGATGGTGTGGGAGGTGCAGCTCACAAGGGTAGTGGTCACTGTGTTCCAATATGTGAAAAAAATTCCTAGGCAGTTGCAATATAGGGAAAACAAGTGATTTAAAATGACAGCAAAGGAAGGGATGAGAAAAAGCAATTAAAAACCATCACAATTTTAATGAATAAAAATCATATAGAATACTGAAACAACAGAGACTATATGATGACAATACAATCATTTAAAAATCAAGCAATTTATACACAGAATTAATAAAAAAGCAGGAACACCCTAGAGAAAAAGGTATATATAATTATGGTTGGTGTCCTGGAGCAGTGGCGAGTGAACTCGACGTGCGTTTTGGCGTAGAAAAAACGCCTTCTTCAGGAGCCACACAGTTCAGTCTGAAATATATATTTAAAAGTTCCTATTATAATACATACTTCAAAACAATTACATAATAAAAACATATTACATTTTATGACATAGTCTATAATACAAATATATACAATAATGATAATTTGCACTCCTTTTTCATCACTTTAAACTGAATGTTTTACAATTATATCCGGTGCAAACCCATATCTTGACTAGCCCCAGTCAAGTTAGTATAAATGAGAAAACCACAGAAACCTGTGTTATGGGGTGCACTATCCACCGGCTCACTATTACGTGATGCACTGTTTTCTTAATTTTCATATATATTTTCAATACAAACGTAGCAAAAAGATTTTTCAAATTTAGTTATTCATCAAAAATTAAACACATGGATGTTATTCATGACATTGCACAGTCTTTGTAATCAGACTAGAGGCTAAACAGAAACCAAAAAATGTCGTAAGACGATGTTTGAATTTTCCTTCTTCAAAAACCGTTTTTATTCTTCTTTTTCCATCATCCAATGTATCTGTTTGAAATCTTCAAACAACTCTCCATAAATCAACATATGAAGACATATCCCAATGCATTTCGGTATGCACCTTCGTCAGGGAAATATTCTACAAATAACATAAAATTCTGTCACATATAAGGCAGATTCATAGGTTTTTTCACAATTACTGCTCTAGTAGTACATTATAAGTTATTAGATCTATTTTAACAGAAACCAGAGAATTACCATCTAGGTTATTATGTATCATGTGAAATCAATTATCATGCTCACAAAAGTTCACCAATGACCTTAAAAGAATAAAAGATACTGAAAACGCCCGAAAATAAACTGCACCATGTGATCCCAGTGTCCAAAACAATGTACCACAAAATAAACTGTGTCTTTTACCTAGTGTACAAAACATGCCTCATAGTTATTCACACTCCTACCTTCACTAAAAACAATCGAGCAGGTAAGCGTTTTGCATCAAGTAATATAATCCATGCATTTATTCTGCAAAAAATAATGTAGTCCGTAAATTACCAGATTTACTGAAACTATACTCGATTAGTCATATAACCTTGCCACTAAGTACTCACTCATTTATCTGTGCGATGTTGTGGATTCTTCTTAACTTTAATTAGGTTATGCCTCTTTTCCTTTATCTGAAAAGTAACAATGATATCTCCGTGTAAGGCTTGCAACCCGTTGCTAATGGAACTGACAAGATATATATACTCTGCCGCTCTGCAATGTCACATCTTACCTATATTTTCATGCCTTCGCTCGCAACGCTAGCCCCTCGCTCTCTCGGTGATTCAACACAATCTCGAAGTGCCGGTATTTGGCGTCTGACGTCAGCCTCAATATAAACATGGAAAATGGACTAGAAAACTTATCTCTCCTTATCCAAAATGGCGTTTGTTTACACTCGCCTTGTTCAAAACGAACCCAAAATAAACTTTCTCTAACTCACTCTTCTAGTGCTCGCCCTGATGTTAATTGTTACTAAACTATAACAAAACTATACATAAGCAGTTGCCTGTGTTCTAAACAAAATAATACCATTTGTGTAAAGTATATAGACATCATAGAAGATGTTTGTGAGATGTTATGAGCACGAGGTTCAATAGCACATGAATGTAATTTTGATACACAAAACCGACAGAAAAATAACAAGCATTATTACAACGCAATTATATCATATTTTACAGAAAGCAAATCATCTCAATCTTATCATTGAGTCCATAGGGAGTCAGCGTCCTAAGGGACTTTATCCAGTAAGTTTCTCTTTGCGCCAACAATCTGACTGTATCAACATGTGGTTTCTCCACCAATCTCTCTAACACAGTGAATCTTAATTGAGGTATCGTGTGACCACATTCATGCCAATGTGCTGCCAAACAAGATTTCATGTTCATAGTACGTATCATGCTTTTATGCTCGGTCATCCGCACTTTCACCTTCCTTGCGGTACGCCCAACATAAACCAGTCCACATGGACATTTGATTGCATATATAAGAACACTGGAATTGCAATCTGATGTATGTTTTAGAGTTATGCTTTTTCCTGTTTGTGGATGAGCAAATGAATTACCAACCAACACATTACCACAATGTCCACAGTTTTGGCACTTCATCATGCCTTTTTGACCTAGATCTTTTATTTCATGTCTACGACCTTTTAAAATCTCCTTAAGATTCCTTGACCTGGAGTGTGCAAACAACGGTTTCTCTAAAAATACCTGTCTGAAATCGGGTTCTTGCTCAATGATCTCCCATCTTTTTCTAATACATTTTTTTATAGCCGCTGCGGCTGTAGAAAACTTGAGTACGTAAACTTCTCTCTTGCCTTTCACTCTCTCGCTTTTCTCTAACATTGTAGCTCTAGACATTGTTCGCATATTTTTAATGGTTTCAACCCCTTGAGAATCAAGGGTTTGAAACCATTAAAAATATGCGACAAGACTACAAGGAGAGAGGTTACCCAGATATAATACTTGACCAGGCTGAGAACCGAGTGAGAACAATGTCTAGAGCTACAATGTTAGAGAAAAGCGAGAGAGTGAAAGGCAAGAGAGAAGTTTACGTACTTTGAGCAAGAACCCGATTTCAGACAGGTATTTTTAGAGAAACCGTTGTTTGCACACTCCAGGTCAAGGAATCAAGGAACACAGATTGCAATTCCAGTGTTCTTATATATGCAATCAAATGTCCATGTGGACTGGTTTATGTTGGGCGTACCGCAAGGAAGGTGAAAGTGCGGATGACCGAGCATAAAAGCATGATACGTACTATGAACATGAAATCTTGTTTGGCAGCACATTGGCATGAATGTGGTCACACAATACCTCAATTAAGATTCACTGTGTTAGAGAGATTGGTGGAGAAACCACATGTTGATACAGTCAGATTGTTGGCGCAAAGAGAAACTTACTGGATAAAGTCCCTTAGGACGCTGACTCCCTATGGACTCAATGATAAGATTGAGATGATTTGCTTTCTGTAAAATATGATATAATTGCGTTGTAATAATGCTTGTTATTTTTCTGTCGGTTTTGTGTATCAAAATTACATTCATGTGCTATTGAACCTCGTGCTCATAAAATCTCACAAACATCTTCTATGATGTCTATATACTTTACACAAATGGTATTATTTTGTTTAGAACACAGGCAACTGCTTATTTATAGTTTTGTTATAGTTTAGTAACAATTAACATCAGGGCGAGCACTAGAAGAGTGAGTTAGAGAAAGTTTATTTTGGGTTCGTTTTGAACAAGGCGAGTGTAAACAAACGCCATTTTGGATAAGGAGAGATACGTTTTCTAGTCCATTTTCCATGTTTATATTGAGGCTGATGTCAGACGCCAAATACCGGCACTTCGAGATTGTGTTGAATCACGAGAGAGCGAGGGGCTAGCGTTGCGAGCGAAGGCATGAAAATAAAGGTAAGATGTGACATTGTAGAGCGGCAGAGTATATATATCTTGTCAGTTCCATTAGCAACGGGTTGCAAGCCTTACACGGAGATATCATTGTTACTTTTCAGATAAAGGAAAAGAGGCATAACCTAATTAAAGTTAAGAAGAATCCACAACATCGCACAGATAAATGAGTGAGTACTTAGTGGCAAGGTTATATGACTAATCGAGTATAGTTTCAGTAAATCTGGTAATTTACGGACTACATTATTTTTTGCAGAATAAATGCATGGATTATATTACTTGATGCAAAACGCTTACCTGCTCGATTGTTGTTAGTGAAGGTAGGAGTGTGAATAACAATGAGGCATGTTTTGTACACTAGGTAAAAGACACGGTTTATTTTGTGGAACATTGTTTTGAACACTGGGATCACATGGTGCAGTTTATTTTCAGGCGTTTTCAGTATCTTTTATTCTTTTAAGGTCATTGGTGAACTTTTGTGAGCATGATAATTGATTTCACATGATACATAATAACCTAGATGGTAATTCTCTGGTTTTTGTTAAAATAGATCTAATAACCTATAATGTACTACTAGAGCAGTAATTGTGAAAAAACCTATGAATCTGCCTTATATGTGACAGAATTTTATGTTATTTGTAGAATATTTCCCTGACGAAGGTGCATACCGAAATGCATTGGGATATGTCTTCATATGTTGATTTATGGAGAGTTGTTTGAAGATTTCAAACAGATACATTGGATGATGGAAAAAGAAGAATAAAAACGGTTTTTGAAGAAGGAAAATTCAAACATCGTCTTACGACATTTTTTGGTTTCTGTTTAGCCTCTAGTCTGATTACAAAGACTGTGCAATGTCATGAATAACATCCATGTGTTTAATTTTTGATGAATAACTAAATTTGAAAAATCTTTTTGCTACGTTTGTATTGAAAATATATATGAAAATTAAGAAAACAGTGCATCACGTAATAGTGAGCCGGTGGATAGTGCACCCCATAACACAGGTTTCTGTGGTTTTCTCATAGTCTATATTACACAACCTTCCTGCTGTCAAATTAATGTTATCTACATCATTCTCCTGGCTGGGGCGGATAGCGGCCACTAAGATGACTCTGCTACCACGAATCCTTTACGTGTTCCAGACTCTCCCTCTGCGCCCCCCAACGGGCTGGCTCCGGCAGACACAGTCTGACCTAGCACGCTTTATCTGGAACGGTCGCCGTCCACGCTTCAAGCATGAGATTGCAGTACTCCCGCCTGGGTTGGTGTGCCTGACCTCCTTCTGTACTATCAAGCGACACAGATCAGCACCCTGGTGGAGTGGCACCAGCTGGAATCGGGCAATAACTGGATTTTTCAGGATCAAGCCGTTGCTGGCAGGCCCTTACAGGGGGTTCCGTTTCTTCCCAGATGCCACCGCCCTCCCAATCTATACGCATCACTGATTACAAGCACAGTCCTGGACCGGGTGGCGGTGTCATGATCGCCCTCACCTACGGAAGCCAGACGCTGAGTGCGTGATCCTGCTATACCGAACTGCGCGCTATACCTGGAAGAGGTGGCTCCTCAGTCACAGGGAATGGCAAGTCGTGGACGGGATACCGTTGAAAGGGCGCTGTCTGTTGCTACCGACACCTAGACTCCAGAAACAGGCCTTTGCATGGTGCCATGTGTCGCCCTGTGCAGGGCATCTCGGCTTTGAGAAAACGATGGCCAGCCTGGGAAGACAGTTCTGGTGGCCAGCCATGAGAACGGATGTCAGGAAGTGGGGAGCAGACTGTTCCACCTGCGCCGCAATGAAGGCCAATCACAGAAAACCCCATGGGCTCCTTCAACCCCTTCCCACACCAAGTAGGCCGTGGGAGAACATATCCCTGGACTTTATTGTAGGGCTGCCCGTGGATCAAGGGAACACGGCTATCCTGGTGGTGGTGGACTACCTTACAAAGATGGGGCACTTCATTGCTTGTAAGCAGGTGCCGTCTGCCGGTGTTTTGGCATCATTGCTACTGAAGAACGTGGTGAGGTTGCACGGCCTGCCCAACGTGATAGTGTCAGACAGAGGGCCGCAGTTCACCGCCCAGTTCTGGAGAACGTGGTGTTCGGCGCTACACGTCAAATCGGCCATGTCCACGAGCTACCACCCTCAGACGGACGGCCAGACGGAGCGCCTGAACCAATTGCTCAAACAATACCTGCGCTGTTTCGTCGAGCAAGGGAAGGAGGAGTGGGTGGATCTGCTATGGATCGCGGAAATCGCGTATAACAATGCCACGCATAGCTCCACCAAAGCTTCCCCTTTCTATGGCAACTATGGACATCACCCCAGGTTCTTACCTTTTGTTCACCCTCTCAAGGAAGACAAGATGCCTGAAACGACCAAGAGGGTAGCCAACATCAAGGAAACGCTGAAACGTTCTCGTCAGTTCCTGGATGCCGCCAAGGCGAAGTATAAATCCATGGCGGACAGGAGGTGGAGGCCTGGGCCTCTGTACAGGATGGGAGACTACGTATGGGTATCTACTCGGAACATGCAGTTTTGCAAACGCAGCTTGTTCCATCCCAAGTACGTTGGCCCTTACCGTATTACCAAGTGTCTGAGCCCGGTGAACGTGAGATTGTGCTTACCTCCGAGTCTGCGGATCCATCCTGTTTTCTACGTTTCCTTGCTTAAACCAGCATCTGTGCAGGCGCGGGCCATTCCGGCTCCGATAACAGTGGATTCAGAGGTGGAATACGAGGTCGCTGGCATCAAGGGCTCCAAGTGGAGAAGGGGCAAGCTATGGTACCTAGTGGCGTGGAAGGGTTATGGCCCGGAGGAACAGTCATGGGAGCTGGCTGCTGGAATCTACGCACCCCTATTGGTGTCCTTATTCCACAAGAGACATCCGACATGTGCGGGACAGGTTGTGAGGGGCTGATGGAGGGAGAATGTACTGTCATGATCTCCCTCACCTACGGAAGCCAGACGCTGAGTGTGTGATCCTGCTATACCGAACGGCGGCGCCGGGACCACAACTACCAGCATGCCTAGAGGGGAGTCAGCATGGAACAGACACGCCTACTTAAGCAGGTAGCAGCGAGGACGCAGCGTCGGATATTCGTATCCCTGCCGACATCGTACTACAGCCACAGTCCCCGTTCCCAAGGATTCCCGTAACAGGAATAGACCATAGGTCACCGAGGACAGATAGAGCGGACGCTCTCTGACCCCATTGTTTAACCGGCTTTACCATCAGCTGAGACGCACACCAAGGAGGTGTTTGCCGTGTCTCAGCTAAAGAAGCCCGAGAGAGCACGGTAGTGCTTTGAGCCTCCACAGTACTTGGGGGATTGAACGGCCGTTCTCTGCCCCCACCGAAGACCCTTACAGCCGTAGAAGCTGAGACGCACACCACGGAGGTGTTTGCCGCGTCTCAGCGCATTGATTGTGTGTGGCCGTTGAAGGGACTGGGCACGACGAGCGGCGGCTCTCTGCCCAAACACTTTCCCTGGATATCGCTACATTGTATTAAGGCAGATACAGAGACGCATCACACGGAGGTGGTTGTCGCGTCTAAGTTTGAGGTTTACCGTTCCTGAGATCATCTCGGGGAGGCTCACTGAGAAGCGCAGGTTGAGCGGCTGTTCCCTGCCCAAGTTCGAACGGAAGGTAGAGTGCCCGGCTGGGCATTCCCTCGTTCTGTACTTACCTACGAGCCCCTCGAAGGATCAGGAACTGTGTCCTAAGTAACGCACCCATCACAGCATTCGAGCGGCATTGTCGGCCGCTACTTAGCACGGTGTCCTTCGTTGGAGAACACCGGGACCGGTGTTCATGCGAAGGACGGTGAGAGAATCCAGGTGCTGTGATTGGGTATCGTTGTTCTCCTTCATATTCACATGTACTGTATGTGTTACATACGTTTTGCTTTGTTCTTTACCTTTGACCATTAAATCGGTAAAGTTCTTTATCCTTGTCTGTTGTCCTACGTAATTACGGGCTTTCCCCGATCCCAGGAACATCAGGTTGTTACAGGCGGTCAGACATGAGCTCACCTCGTTTCCCTCCCCGATGACCCTGCTTTTCGATAATCCCGACTTTTCCCCGGGCCTGGACCCCAAGGCATTTGTGGCCTGGAGACGTTCGCCCTGTAGAGCCCTGGGACATATTTTTGACTTAAACGGTATCCTTTCCTTTCAGCTGGTGAAGGAGGACTATGGTATACCGGAGTCAGATCGCCTACCCTACCTGCAGGTCCGACATTGGGCTTTGCAGCCGGAATTCAGGCCAGACGCGCAACGTTACCTCACCCCGTATGAAAAGTGGCTGGCCACCCGCACCTCAGATAAGAAGTTGATCTCCGACCTGTACTAACGGCTCCTCCTCACAAACATCTACACACATAATGCAGGAAGGATCAGGTGGGAGAGGGACTTGGGGAGATCACTCACGCACAAAGAATGGGGCGGCATCTACCATAGGGCCAGACACTCGGCTTACCATATGGGCCTCACTGAAACCCTAACCAAAGTGGCCACCTATTAGTATCATACACCTGAGCGCCTACATCAATGGGATCCCCGCATTATTGACCGCTGCTGGAGGGGGTGTGGGGGGCTAGGCACCTTGGAGCACTTACTTTGGAGCTGTGACCGTTTGCAACCCTACTGGAGCTTGATTTTAGATGACATAGACTCACATCTGGATACACAGCTCCCTAGATTCCCTGCGTACATTCTGTTGGGACTCCCTAATGCACTGATGTACCCCTTGAAGTCTAGGAGGGGGAGGCTTATAGCGACTGCACTGGGGGCCGCTGTGCAGAACATCCTAGCACACTGGAGGACCACATTACCACCCCCACACACTGGTTGGCTCCATAGACTTTGGATGGTTCTGGGGATGGAGAAGCTGTCCCTGGCGAAGGCGGGAAGGGGAGAGGAGTTTGCAGAACTTTGGCGACCATTTTTAACTCTGCTCACAGGGGAGTTTAGGGAATCGAGCTGCCCTCGCTATTTGCGCTTAGTGCGCCTAGCAGACACTCCGATCGAGGAGCGGAAGGCCCAGGCGCGCAGGCGTAAGACATAGGGCTGATGTTTGGCTTACTGCCTTCCCTAAGGGGCGTGATACTTTCCCTTTTCTTTTGTTTTGTGGAGAAAGGGGGGGGGGGGGGGGGTTGAACGATATTTCCCCTGTGCAGAGACCCTACAAGTATGGCGCTGTCACTATTCTCACTGCCGCACACCTTCGCTTGGGCCGCACAGGCAGCGCTCGGCATTGTTTCATTTGATGTGGAAATGTGGTCTATATGTTTTTCTCTTTTTGAAAATTCAATAAAAGATTTAAACCATAAAGTAGCTATGAGTGCCATGTGTAGTAGAAATTGCCCAGGATTGACATTCTCCCCTGTTATGAGTTCCTGGAATGGGATGAGAACGCCCTCCTGGAAGAGGTCTCCGACATCCTGTATCCTCTCCGAGGACCAGTGTTGTAACTCCGCTGCCGTCGTATAGGTGTCACCCCGCTGAGTTCCCAAAAGCTGGATGGCGGGTGTGTATGGGATGGTGGACCTAGTGAGGAAGACACCTCCAGAAGCATGTGCGTGCGACATTGAGGAGAAAAACATCTGGGGCCCTAAGAGTAAAGCAAGGGTGGAAAATCTGAAGGAGGATTGCCAACGGTAAGGAAGGTTGCATAGAGGCCATGTCTTGCAAATAGCGGGAGGACATTCATCTGGCAACCCACTGCAGTTGGGAGGCGAGGTAATAATGTTCAAAATTGGGTACCGCAAGGGCACCCATCTCAGTGGGCAGATAAAGCTTTCCCATGGATACTCTATGGCGTGAGGCTCCCCATATAAAATCTCGCACAATTCCTTCCCATTGTTTAAAGAAAGGAGGTGAGATGATGAGGGGTAAAGTGGCAAAATAATATAAGAGACGGGGGAGGACCTCTATCTTAACCAGGGAGATTCTACCAGATATGGCCAAGGGGAAGGTTTTCCAGAACACCATCTGAGATCGAATCACCGCGGTAGCCTGGACAACGTTGCCGTCGAAGAGATCAGCCTTGGCGCGGTATACCTGGACTCCTAGGTAAGGAAAGGGATCGGTGCACCAGGCTATCAGTGCCCCCCCAAGTCTTGAGCCCGTATCTGGGGTGTCCCCTAAGAACGGAGAGAGTATAGACTTCGTCGGGTTGACCCGCAGCCCGGAAGCATACAAAAAATGACTAATGGCTTGGTCAAGGGAGGGAGGAATGTCATGAAGATCTCTGGCGTATAGTAATAGGTCATCTGCATAAAGCGAAATGGTATGCACGCCATCGCCCAGCTCAATCCCCATATCTATGTGAGCGCGGATGTGAGCCGCCAGCCGCTCCACTGCTAACGCAAATAGTAACGGGGACAACGGGCACCCCTGCTGCGTCCCTCACCGTACTTGAACTGGATCTGAGAGATATGGGCCTGTTCGAACCCGAACTGATGGATTACAATATAACAACCGTACTAAGCCAAGGAAGTAGGGGCCAATCCCGAAGCGCGTCAGGGCCGCAAAGAGGAAATTCCAGGCCAGCGAATCAAAGGCCTTCTCTAGGTCTAAGATCATGCAACCAGAAAGCGGCCAGGCGGTTGGGGCATATTCCGCCACTCAGAAGTAGCAGCGTAAGTTCAGGGCCGTGTTACTCTGTGGGACGAATCCATTCTGATCAGAATGTACCAAATCAGGGACTAGGAAGGCTAACCGATAGGCAAGAACCTTCGCCAGGATCTTATAATCCGGGTTCAAGATAGCAATCGGTCGGTAGGAGCCAGGAGATGCGGGGTCCTT
This sequence comes from Lissotriton vulgaris, assembly GCF_964263255.1. Lineage (NCBI taxonomy): Eukaryota > Metazoa > Chordata > Amphibia > Caudata > Salamandridae > Lissotriton > Lissotriton vulgaris. The sequence continues at coordinate 1,346,253,807 of NC_141693.1, read as the reverse complement.
TCCAGGCTTCAACAAAGACACCACATTAGCCGTATGCATAGAAGGAGGCAGAGACCCCTCTGAGATTGCCTCCAGGAACACCAAGTGTAATTGTGGTACCAAATGCTCCGCATAAGTTTTAAAAAACTCCGTTGGGGGTCCGTCCGGTCCTGGAGTCTTACCCGAGGACACGGCAAGTAATCGTCCCGTATTTCGTCCTCTGTTATAAGAGCGACCAGCTCTAGGGTCTGATCTAATGATAGAGTAGGTAACTCCACCGTGTCCAGAAAGGAGCGCATATCATGAGCGTTACCTGTCAGGGCGGTGTCGTATAGGCGGGTATAATAGTCCGTCATCAGCATGTGAATGTCCTCCTGAGTGTTGTGTTCTCGACTGAGGTCATTAAGGAGGAAATGTATGGGTCGCTGTGGGTGTTCTTGTCTAATCAGATAAGCCAGTAGTCTTCCGGCTTTTTCTGCGGCAGAGTGAGAGCGGATCGAATGTGCCAAATAGTTATGGCAGCGTAGGCGGTCTAAGAGTGTCTCTCGTTTGGTATGGGCAGCATTGAGATGCCATTGTTGTGCCGGGTCGGTGATGACCTGCGACTCGAACTGAAGTAGCCGGTCCTCAATGCTGGTCAGGGAGGTGTCTAACTGCCTGTGAATGCTCCAAGTCTGGTTTAAAGGCCTCCCATTCAGTGAGGACCGATTCTGTGGAACCTGTGTTAAGTGCAAAATAAGTGGCCACTGCTGACTCCACTGAGCTCCGGAAAAGGGGGTCCTCCAAGGCTGCCGTCTGTAGGCGCCAGGTCGCAACCGGAGGTAGAGACGCCCTCCAGGCCAGGTGCATCAGCAAGGGGTTATGATCGGAGTATGTCCGACCAAGATAATCCGTCGCTTGTATCATAGGGAGGAGGGCTGCGGACGCAAATATGCGGTCAAGCCGCACATGCAGCTTATGAACTGGGGAATAGAAGGAGTATACTCTGGAGTGAGGGTGTCGCTCTCGCCAAACATCTGAGAGGCGAGCATTGGAGGAGGCCACAGTACTAGTGAAAGGGGGAAAGGAGCGATCAAGGGAGACGTCAAGCACTGCGTTAAAAAACCCCACTAGAAACCACGGGATGTCATTCCATCGGAGTAAAATCTCTGAGAGGTCGCTCAGGAAGGCGCCCTGGGCAACATTAGGGGCGTACAGAGGAACCCAGTAAAATTGGTTGTCCGTTCAGCTTGCCACTTGCCAGGACATACCACCCCATTGGATCTGCCAGAACCTCCTTTTAGTCCCATGAGACCCAGGGCCGGACTGGCCATAGCGGGCACCGGGCAATCCCCCGGTGCGCCGCACTGTTGGGGGCCAGTTTTGGGACCCTGGGGGCCGTTTTTTTTACAGGGCCGTTTTTGCAGCATAGCTGCAAAATCAGCCCTGTACCAAAATCGGCCAAAAACCGGCAAAGAGCTTGGCGGCAAACCCCTACCTCCCCCCAAGTGGGGAGGAGGGGGCCGGCCGAGCACTTTGCCAGGGCCAGTTGTGGTTCCCAGTCCGGCCCTGATGGGACCCCTGCCTTAACCCAAATCATTGCCCCTCTAGCCATTGTTGACAGATTAGTGCTATATGTTTGGCCGCGCCAGCGCTGGTGCAAACGGGTGGCTTCCAAAGCTGTCAGATGCGTCTCTTGTAGAAATGCAATACTGGTCTTGTGACGCTGTAGATAGGCATAGATGGCATATCGCTTGGAGGGTGTCTGGATGCCCTTGACATTCCATATAAGGACATTAAGGTCCGTCATCGAGGCGGTTAAGATTAGTGTGCGCAGTCCGGGTGATGTGTGGCCCACCATGCGGGTGGCTCCCATGGATGGGGGGGGTGGGAAGGCGGCAGGTCTGCAGGGCTGGTGACTCAAACAGGGGGAGAAAAGTAATAAGGTGAAGACATATGTAACCTCTTAACTGGAAAGGAGCGGTACCCCAATGTGAGGAACTATCCAAACAATCACGGCAAATCATGGCTATGGAACTGTCGTAGTTGTTCGACTGTGGGGGGTGGGGGGGTGGGGGGGAGGAGAGTCCGCCCATCGTAGTATTGTGGTAACACAGGATATGGGACATCACAGAACAAAAATTAAGGCGTCGTTACATGCATACAGGCCACAAATCAGTAATCAGTATAATGACAGGATGTCGAGGGAGAGAAGGAGACGTGTGGAGGGAAGCAAGCAGGCATAATATGGCTCTTTCAAACACCTCTAAGAAAGTATGCGGAGAAGAGGGGGGAGAGAGAGGAGGCATCGCACCAAATGCAATTAGCAAACAAGTTTGGCTAGGATCCGTACAATAGTCAGTCCTTGATGTGGATTAAATATCAGATAATGCCATCCGCAAATTGTGGGGTGACACCTCAAAGTGGGGGGAAATCTGCATCCAAGGACCATTCCGGTGTAGATCCGGGGGCTCCGGATCTGAGTGGAGAGGTAGCAGAACCGGCCGGAGATGGAGATCTGGAGGGCCGGAGGGCCGCCATCGCCCACAAGGCCCCCTGACGTTCCAATCTGCTTTGGTCAGGGCTGGGGCCGGACACTCCATATCTTGTGTTCCTGGTCCTGCCACCTCTGCGTCGCCTTCCACGAGGACGGTCACGGTGCCAAGATTCATCAGATAATTTGGGCGCCGACGCTAGACCCAGCTCCTCAAGCCAGTCCCAAGCCTCAGCAGGGAAGTCAAAGTACTTTGTAGAGCCATCCTTAATGATGCGCAAGCTGGCCGCGAAGAGCAGGGAGTAGCGAAGGTCTATGTCGCTGAGCTTTTTTTTGATGGCAGTGAAGGTGGCCCGTCTTCTTTGCACCTGAGCTGTGTAATCAGGAAAGAGAGAAACTGTAAAATTTTGGACTTTCTGGCTGGAATGTTTACCTAGCTCTCATAATATGGCGTCTCTGTCCCTAAAGTTTATGATTTGAAATAGGAAGGGGGGAGGGCGCGCCCCAAGAAGGGGCCGGCGAGCAGTTATGCGGTTAGCTCGCTCCACCACGAAGTATGAGGAGAGTGTTCCGGGGGCATGAGCTCCTTCATCCAGGTCTCCGCGAAGGTCTCCGGGGCTTATCCCTCCGCTGTTTCCGGAAGATTGACAACACATACATTGTTGCGGCGTGAGCGGCCCTCCGCATCATCCACCTTATCCTCCAGGGTGCAAACTCGATCCAACAGATCTTGGAGCGCGGAAAAGCAATTCTGAGACCGGGGTTGGAGACCTGCCAGTGTGGTTTCCGCATCACGAAACCGGTCGGAAAGTTTGTGGTGGTCGGCCCGAAGGAGGGAGATATCTGAGGTGATGGTGTCCATGCGGCCCTTCAAAGATGTGCGGGTCTGATCCAAGGCGCTGCTGATGCGCTCCACCGCAGCAAATACCGAGTCCAGTTTGGTAGCAATATCGGGTGGGTTAATCACAACCGCCGACCCAGGAGTCGTGAGTAATGTCCCAACCTGGCCCCCATGGGAGCATAGCGAGAGGGGTTGTTACGTAAGCGGCCCATGACAATCTGCTGCGCACTCTTCATGGGGAGTAGGGCCGGGCCACCAGGATGCTACTATAGTCACAACACAGATGCCTTGTCCGCGATCGCGAGGAGCCCCTCCGGTATACAGTCTCCCGCCAGCACACGATGACCCCCACCACGTGGTTAGGGACCACCGGGGGCCTCTCCGGTAGGCAAGGCTCTCCCCGCAATAGTTCCAGAAGAAGAGCAGTCTTGCAAAGAGCACAGGCGTCCGCGTCCACCGGGCGACACCCGGCCAATAGGTAGCGATGCGCTCGGTCAAGACGTCCCCAGGCACAGCCCCGTCGTCACGATCTCCACCCGTGATACGGGGCCCTCCGATGGCGTTACACAGAGAGGACAGCGAGGGAGTGCAGTGCTCCAATAGGGCAACCAGTACTGGTCTCCGCCACCTTCCCACTCCTCTTCAGCTGCTCTTCTCAAAGGCCGGATATGGAGTGTAGCAGACCCTTCCCCGCATCAGGCGGCCAGGTGCCTAGTGAACCAGAGGGGGTCCCTGCGGACAGCCCAATGGGTGACCCAATTCGGGGTATTGAGAAGTCCACACTTCCCAAATGTGAAATGGCCCAGGGACCGACCGGCTCCCGCAGCCCGCCCAGCGAGATCAGCCTCTCAGTGAAACCTACTGGCACGTCACAGAGCCCCAACCTCCCCTAGATCTCTGCTGGCTAAAGGGCACACCGCCCGGACGCGGGAGGGGCCACTATCGGCAGTACCGCAGGCCACTGCCGCTCCAGGAGGGGGTGCAGTGCCGGATGACAAGGACTAATTCCGGGTGTAGCAGGTGCAAACGTGGCCTCCTCCGTAGGCCTACAGCAAAAGTCGCAGTATCGACATAGCCCCAGCCCAGGTGGGGGCCCCTAGGTCTGCCCAACCAACCCACAGCCCGTGCGTCCGCCACGCCACAAGGAGAATCACTGGGTCCGCCTCTCTCTCCCGGGCAGCAGTCGCTGCAGGGGCCCCAGGTCCGACCGACCCCCGTGGCCCCCCACAGTCGCCAAGAAGCACTGTGCTGCGCCCCTCACGGGCCTACCTCAGCCGGAAGGCCCCTTCAGATCAGCACAAGGCCCTGGGTTCAGGTTCCTCCTGCAGTTAGCTCCCGGGCGGACAAAAGCCCAGAGTCTCCTCCGCCTCACTAGGGCAGGATGCGGTTGTCCCAGGCAGTCGCCGCCGGGGTTCCAGGCCGGCCCGGTCCCCGCGGCTCAGTCTAGCAGGGGGCCCTAGGTCCGATCGACCCCCATGGCCCCTCACCGTTGCCAGGAAGCCCCGCGCTGCGCCCCTCACAGGCCCACCTTGGCCGGAAGGCCCCACAGGCACTGTGTAGCCGGGGGCCCTAGGTTCGACCGACCCCCGTGGCCCCCCACCATCGCCAGTAAGCACCTCGCTACGCCCGTCACGGGCCTACCTTGGCTGGAAGGCCCAATAGACCACCCGAGGCCCTGGGTTTAGGCTCCTCCCGCAGTCAGCTCCCGGGCAGAGGCTCAACAGAAGCCCGGGGTCTCCTCCGCCTCACCAGGGTAGGATGTGGTCGTCCTAGGCAGGCACACTTGCAGTAGCACAGCTTAGCAGGGGGGGACTGGGGCTGACAGACCACTGCGGCCCCCAGAAGGCACCCCACGTGGGTCTACCTCGGCTGGAAGGCCCCGCCAGATCTCTGCAGCGCTGGGCCAGTGAACTCCACAGACGCGGGGCAGGGCGCCGGATCCGGGCGTCTCCCGCAGCGAGCCTCCCGCGATAGTGTCAGGACAGGACGCGGCAGTACCAGGTAGCCCCAGGATCACCACGGAGTCACCCCCCGCATAGAGGCAGCAGGATCCCGCCACGTGGCCACACAGTCAGTACCCGGGCCTCCGCCCACGCAGAAGGCCGCTTCTCGCAGGGTCACTATGGAACGAATACAGGGCTCAGGAATCCCTCCACAGGCAGCACGATACCAGGTACGCCCAGCAGGTAAGCACTGGGGCCAGATGGAGCCCTGTGGCAGCAGTGGAGAACCGAGCCTTACGGGCCTGGCGGCGCAGGGTACGCCTTAAATCCCCAAGTTCACCTGCCTTGTCAGACAGACACAAGACACTCTGTTACGCGTAGAAAACCAGGTTTATTAGCTGCAGCTAAGCACAGTTGTCCCAGAAATACAGAGTAGGTTCTCAGGAGACTGCCACTTTATTCCGTGGCGCACAATCTTTTATAGCACACATATTTACAACGTATACTCCCAATGCATACAAAGCTAGCCAATAGGAAAAGTTGGAAAACAAACTATCAGATGTCCCAAATACGCCCTTCTTTCAGACCCTGTGTATCACCCCTCCCCACAAGTTAATTAGTGCTAGTGCCTACAATCCAATTTGCTAGTGGCAGGACGTATTTGTGTGCCTCAAAGGATGGTTATGTAACAAGAGAATACAAGGAGAGAATAGCAAAGGCCAGTCGGATAAGATAAAGTAAGGAAAGAATAGGGGAAGCCAAATAGTCAGTCGAGACGGGGATCAATCAACCGAGACATGGATTAGTGAACTCGGCCAGACCCTGACATCGGTTTCGTAAACAAGGGCAGGGGGTTACTTTTTAACAGAAGAGACACGTAGCAGCTGGAAAAGGCAAAAACACTCCGTTCGCCATGCTGCCTGAGTGAGGGCAACACAAAATGGCGATGAGACACAAAATGGCGGCCGAATACGGGACGAAGTTGGAAACCGAAGAACCTCAGACCCTCCCTTTTGCCATTACTCAGGCAAAACACAAAGGACTCAAGTTAGTCTGAGTCGATGTCAATGGCCATGAGGTCGTCGAGCTGTTGCTGCAACATCATTTTAATGTTCTCTGTTTTCTATGACACAGGCCTTGGGACACACATGGTGGCACAAAGACCGCAGATGGCAGGGCCACACTGTAAACAAAGACAACAAGAGAAAATGATGGCCAAAACCATTCCAAGGAAGGTTAATACCTTCCATCCCCATGTGGACAGTAGTCCCCAAAACCATCCTATCACAGTCCAATCTCCTGTGTCCTGGTGTATAGACTCAGAAATTACGTGCAATTTAGAGATGGCTTGGTATACCGTAGGGGCATTATCAGGAATATAAATGCAGCAACTAGACCCGATCAATTTACAGACTCCTCCACGATCTGCAAGGACAATGTCTAAAACCATCCTGTTCTGCAAAGTCATAAGGTAGTCCGCCTGAAGTTCGGCTGTTAGATTACTCAAGGCTCCAGAAGTTACATTTATGGTAGCCTCAACAACACAAACTAACTGTCTAATGTTTCTGCTATTGGCCATTGGGCCCCAGAAAGGAAGTAACCCTTTGATAAAGTCACCTCCTTCTTGTCCTGCTGCGTCCTTAGAATCAATAATCCCTCTGCCATGTCTCTTTCTATGATGACCTTAAGGAGCAGTATATGTCGGAGGGAGAAGAAAAGTCACATAACAAGTTCCTGAAAAGTAGGTAGGAAGCCACGTGTAGGCTCTGTCGTGACAGACAAAATATGTGCCTTGAGATGGCACTAACGGTGAAGAAATCTGGGGTGAATAGATGTATGTATGGGAACAAACACTCTTTTCCTGTTGATTTTTAATATTCTGGCCATTTATCTGCAGACATAAATTACCTTGATGAGGTACTGTCCAAATTGGTGGGGATCTCCTTCGTCTAGCCTTATCTGTGAGGCTAGTAACATAACGAGTCACGTTCCAACCATCATACGCTTGTTTCTCATCAACGGGAATCTTACCAATTTCGGCAATTCTAGCCATGGCCACTATTACCTTTATCAAAGAACTGTGACTAAAATCTGCTCCACCACCATATGGACCACCAGGAGGATATCGAAGTTGGTTCTGATATACATTAGAAAACATGGCCAAATAGGCCCAAGCGGAACCTTCGTAGGAAAACGGAAGGACTAAATATGGCATCCCTCTCTCTGTGTTATGGGGCATGAGCCCACAAACCCAACAGTCAGTAGTATTGACTACCAGTTGATGCTGAAGTAACAACTGGATAAATGAATTGTTGAAGTATTCTGTTCTCTTAATTTGCTCGTGCTCTGGGAGTGTATGGAACTGATGCGGGGAGGCAGTAGTAGGAAAAGACAAGGAAACAGAAGTTGGAACAGGTGCTTGCTGCATAATGTGAACAACCCAACTCACACAAGCCAAAAAAATACATGAACATATTAAAATACATAAGCCACATGGACTAATTAACAATTTCTTATATTTACTTTTCATTTCTTGCTTTTTATCATTCTTTTCCACTTTAATATCCATTCTCTAAAGCGTTGCTCACAGCAATCTTCCTAGATCACTTAGCTGTGATTATTAGCCGTCCTATGACACTGCAAGTCCTGCAGACCTACTGTCACTACTCAGGTCACAGCCTAAGACTCCTACCGTGACCCTGCAACTTGATGGATAGTGAAAAGAAATGTCTCTCAAAAGTGTAACCAGAAAAAGAAAAGAGAAATAGTTCATTTGTTCTGAATCGATCTGGGTCTTAAGTTGTACCGGGTCTTATCAGGTACCGTTTGCTCTCGAAACAAAGTCTCTGAGTTTGTTGTGTTCAATTGCAAATGTGATGGTACAGCTTCTTGCAACACGTCGTCGTCTTCTTTTTCAGAGCTCGTTCGATCCAGACGTGCACTACTGAAAGGTACAAACCGAGGGACCCTTTCGCTCTCACTATCACCTATACCCTTGCGGACAGACTGGTCAAAAGGCAAAGGCAAAGGTACCCTTTTGCAGTGCCCGCCATGAATCCAATTCTTCTTTCCGACGACCTTTACAGCTGTACGTGTTACCAGTAGAACTTGCCGAGGCGGCCCCCAACGAGGTTCCAAATTCTTTTTCCTCTGAAAATTCTTCAGGCAAACCCAGTCTCCGGGTTGAATGGAATGACCTGGATCTGCAGAGGCCTCCGGCAAAGCGTTTTGAACCTATTGGTGAAGAACACGCAATTTAGTGGTGAGGTCATGTAAGTAGTCAATCAACATAGGATACGGGATATCAGAGTACTTTTTATGTCGAGGGACTCCCCAGACGTTAGCTGGGCGCCCAAAAACGACCTTGTATGGGCTGAGTCCTAAAAGAGAATGTACAGCTGTTCTCGTAGATAAAAGTGCCAAAGGTAAAGCTTCGGGCCAAGCAAGGCCCGTGCTGGCCTGAATCTTTGCCAGTTTGAGCTTGAGAGTGCCATTATAGCACTCCACCAAACCTGCTTACTAAGGGTGGTTTGCCGCATGGAATTTCTGCCTAATACCAAGACCCGCACACACCTTCTGCATAATTTGGCCTACAAATTCACTTCCATTGTCACTCCAGACAATTCGCGGCAAACCAAACCTCGGGAAGAATTCCTTCAAAAGGACTTTGGCAGTAGACAAAGCAGTATTGTCCTTAAGGGGGTAGGCCTCTATCCATCTGGAAAAGGCACACACCACCACCAGAACATATTTAAGGTTATTACAACGTTCCATATGAATGTAATCAATTTGTAATACCTCAAAAGGATACGTAGGGGGAGCAAAATGACCTGCTGGAGTTGGGGTTCCCTTTCCTGGATTATGTATCAAACAAACGATACAATGTTTCACCACATTCTCCGCACATTTAGAGATTCCTTCATTCTGCCATACTGGAGCCAGAAGTTTGCATATTCCTTTCGCACTGATGTGGGCTGGACCATGCGCCATAGTAACTACAGGCAGTACATAGGCGTCTGGTAACAGCCAACGCTGATGTTCTGACAATTCCGTCCAACACCCTGTCGCGTCCAACATTCCCGTACTTTCTCTCCACTTACTCAATTCCTTTCCAGTAGCCTCTTCTTGAATCATTCTCACACTTTTTATTGTGTCCTCACACATTCTTCCTTCTCTGACCCATCTTGCAGGGCCTGCAACACATATGCGACTTGTAGCATCTCTCGCTGTTTCTTTTGCTACCTCATCTGCAAAAGCATTCCCGCGGCCTACATCATCAGTGATCTTTTTATGTGCACTACACTTCACTATCGCTATTTGGGTAGGCAAAGCAAGTGATTCGAGAAAGTCAGTTATCAACTGACCATGCTGTATCTTAGTCCCATGGGAAGTAAAGAATCCTCTTTCCTTCCAAAAACGACCGAAACTATGAGCCACGCCAAAGGCGTATTGGCTATCCGTGTAAACATTCACTCTCTTTCCCTTAGCCAACACATACGCTCTTGTCAGGGCAATTAGTTCAGCTGCTTGGGCTGAATTCTGTGTAATGCGTGCTGTCTCCACTACCGTATACAAGGTGGTAACAGCATAGGCCGTAGTCGTCTTGCCATTAGGAAGCTTGAAACAAGACCCATCCACCCATAGGATCCCATCCGGGTCCACAAGTGGTGTGTCTTTTAAGTCTATTCTGCCTTTCGTTTCCTCCTCTGTTCGAAGAAAACAATCAAGCTGTTCTTGAGTGTCTTTCTCTTCTGAAATGGGTAACAATGTTGCTGGATTCAAAGTATTACACCGCTTGATGTGTATATGACTAGCCAAGAGCGTCAGTTCATACCCAGACAAGCGGGCACTTGTGAGATGTTGTGTTTTTGTTCTGTTCAAAAGAGTATCCACTGCATGTAGTACCATAACAACAAGAGTGTTATCCAGTACCAATCCAGCGGATTGATGAATGGAAATCGCTGCTGCTGCTGTAGCTCTGAGACAACTAGGCAATGCCTTGGCTACTGGATCCAATGTAGCCGAAAAATAGGCACATGGACGTTGTTTGTCTCCAAATTGTTGCATTAAAACTGACAAGGCACAACCTTCTCTTTCATGAACGTAGAGTGTGAAAGGCTTACTGTAACCTGGAGTACCTAACACAGGGGCAGAACACAAGGCTGTACGCAAGTCAGAAAAACTCTTCTGACATTTGTCAGTCCAAGGAAGAGGTTGGGGTGTGTCTTTCAGAGTAAGTGCCAGCAGAGGTTTAGCCAACAAAGAAAAATTTGGAATCCACTGTCTACAATAAGAGGTAATGCCCAGAAAGGCACGCACCTCCCTTTGTGTGGATGGTACAGACATTTGTGCGATTGCTTGAATACGTTCTGGGGTCAATCGTCTTCCCTCCTTTGACAAGAGATGACCTAAGTAGGTAACCTCTTGGCGGCAATATTGCAGTTTAGAGGGTGACACCTTGTGATGCAGGTCAGACAAATGACGCAACAGTGAAACAGTCGCATCCTTACAAACATCCTCTGAATCAGCAGCAACTAACAAATCGTCCACGTACTGAATAAGAGTGGCACCTGGGGGCAAAGTGAAAGCATTGTGCGGAGATTTCAAAGCATGACTATAAATGGAGGGACTCTCACAATAGCCTTGAGGTGCACGTTTGAATCGGAAACTTCGGCCTCCGAGAGAGAAGCCAAAAATATCCCTACTCTCCTCAGCAATAGGAATGCTGAAGAAAGCATTTTTGAGATCAATAACCGAGAACCAGGCAGCTGAATCGGGTATCATTGTGAGCAAGGCAGTGATATCTGATACAACAGGAAACTGGGGGACAACAATTTTGTTGACCTCCCGAAGATCGATCACAAAATGATATACAGGAGGCTGAGAAGGATCAGTGCGTTTAAGGACAGGTAGAACAGGACTATTGCAAACATTTCCTCTCGTTTCTTCGACCACACCCTTCTGAACCAAATCATAGATGATAGCCAACAAAGCTCGTTCACCATCGTTAGAAATTTTATACTGAGGAATGCGTGGCAATTTAACATTAGGCTTGACAGTAACCACGTAAGGCGGAATCTGGAGCAGACCAACATCATTCGGACCCGTAGCCCAGAGCGTAGCAGGAAGAGAATGCAAATCGGGTGGGAGTTGGTCCTTAGACAAATACATAGGAGAAACCAACTTCTCACCTAGAGTAAGATGTACACCAGAGGGGGAACAATACAATGTTGCATGAAGACGTTTCAACAAGTCCAAACCCAACAAATTCTCGCCACAACCAGTCGTTAAAATGAGCAGGCCTTCCAAATCATAAGGACCAATTGAGATAGGCAAAGGGCAAGAAACCGGGTTACTAACTGGGGTGCCAGAGAATCCTACAGAAACGTTTGTTAAGCCAGACAAAGGTGCCCCAGGGAGTTTGGAGTGAATGATAGAACTTCTCATTGCACCAGTATCCAAAAGAAAGGGCTCTGAAACACCCAATGCAACAACTTCAACATAAGGCCCATTCTGATCCACTGGAACTGATACGACTCCCTTGCTTTGTCCATGGCTGTTCTAACTAGTGTGAAAATCCTGAGTCTCACTTTCAACAAAATAGTCGTCATTGTAATATTGCGCAGACTGAATATTCTGCTGATCAAAATAATTCATAGAATTCTGAGGGGGAAAGGAACGCTGTCCTTGAGACAACGCACCTCGCCCTCTACCTCTGGGTGCTGATTGAAATCCACCATTACGCTGCAATAAAACCGGACAGCTATTCTTAAAATGACCTTCCTCTTTACAATAGGCACATTGATTAGGACCTAGCAAAGGTGGCGGAACGAAAGGTTCAGGTTTTTGTAACAACCTCTGAAGCTGGGGAGGCTGTTGAAATTGGCGCTGAGCGGAGCGGAACGAGGGGGATAAGCCTGTTGCAAAAGAACCTTCGTTTTAAATTTTTTAGTCTTCTTCTCGATCTTATCCTTTTCCTCCTTATCCCTATTCTCGTAGTACTGAGCAGTAGCTAATATCTGTGCAGACGAAGAAACAGCCCACGAACTTTCAGAATCTTTCAATTTATGCGATAATTCTGGAAGTAAATTAAATACAAATGTATCCACAAATAATCGCTGTCCACCCTCAGTACTCATATCTTGACCACTGTGGTCGATGAACTTCTCCTCGAAACGAGTAAAGAAATCGGAGACACTCTCATCTTTCTTCTGCTTACACGCAGCTGACTTATCCCAGTTAACACGTAAGGCAGGCATCATCATTTTCATTAAAGTGATGATTCTACCGGGCAATTGTGCAATTAAATCATCTGGCTTAGCACCACCTACTTGTGCTGCATCTGCGGCAGTTATAGCAGCCCAATTACCACCTAAAGCTTGGTCGTGGTCCTCCCTACGAATCGGAGCCCATAACACTTGTGGGACTACATTTCCCATCAGCATATCAATATCGGCCAAATTCATAATACACGCATCAACAGTCTGGGACAGCTCTTTATAATACCCAGCAGGATTTTTACGAGGGTCCGGTAAAGACTGTTTGAGCGTCAAAACTTCAGATCGTTTCCAGGGGACATGTATCCATATACGCTGGAAATGGGCAGGGATACGCAGAAAAACGCCTGCCTGTGGAACCTCATCTCTCCATACGGGAGGAACTTCCCTCATAGGATAATGTTTCATTTTCTGTCTAACTGCAGGATCAGGTTCAAGAATAGTCTGAGAAGAAAATAAAGACCTGAAAGTGACAAGTGTCCTTACGGCATCTTCAACTTCAGAATCCACAATAAGTCCTTTATCAAATTTAGCCTGCACATCTAACAGGCCCTGGGGAGCTAAACCCAAATCCATATCCTCCCATCCTTTGACAAGATTGTCACACATAACATTAAAAACATATCTCTGCATGGGCGCATTCCACTGGAGAAAAGTGCTCATAATATCGGGCACACTATACTGTGGACCACTCATGATCCATTTGTGAGCAAGAGAGTCCAACGCAATTCGCTCGTCGGAACCTGGGAGTTGACTACGGGATTGCCTTCGGGACAGAGCAGGAGTCATGGTAAAAGACCCAAAGAAGGGGGAGAAAAGGCCAGAAACAGTATCGACCAACCGTTTACGAGCTGTGGGAGAATCTGATAGTAAAACTGGAGACAAGGTATTAAGCAAAGGAGGAGAGGAGCTGACAGTTTCAAGAGGAACCAAGGGTAAGGGAGACTGAGGTACAGAAGTCGGTGGCAAAGGAGGCGGGGTGGCAATACTGCAAGGGGCAATTGTGGAAGAGCCGGATCAACTGGCTGAACAACAGGTTGCTGGACAAGTGGCAACAATGGGGGTGCATTAGCACCTGGTACATAAGGCGGAGGCAACCTTAACAAATGGGACATTAAGGGATCTTCGTCAAGATCCTAACTCTGTGGAGAAGCAGGCAACACAGGGTAACATCTATCTATTGCCATACGATGCTGTCTGTCTGAGACTTCAATCGCTCGATCAATCTCATTTTCTCTAAACTGCTGGGCAGCCTGTATAATCGTCATATCTTTCGCTTTCTTTTCTCTTTTTGCCTGCTTAATTTCTCTCTGTCTGGCTTCTTTACGCCAGAGGCGGAAAGAGTCAAACATTGCCAGCCAAGCTTTTCTTATGAACAAAATTGCTTCTAGATTGTCTAATATGTCAGGCTCAAAGCTACCATTTTGTGGCCACTGCAAAACACCATCATCTTTCTTTGTGTATCGGATCCATGCCTCGTTAAAGACAATGGGGCCAACATCATGTTTGGAATAGAGCTCATAAGTGGGAATTCCCATCGGAGGAATCGGACAAGAGTCCTCTAGCCGGGAATCCCTATTGCAACCAAGACAACAAAACTTCCTAAACTTGCTAAAACCAGGCATCTTTAATTCACTGGTCTGTTGACAAACTTCAAGGGGTTAAAGCAAATAACACAGCACAAACGTGCTCACCCCTAGGATTCAGCTATTGCAATGGTCGAATAACAAACCCAAAAATAAAACAAAGAAGTGGGCGCTACCCACTAATACTTAACTAAGTGTTCTCTCACTCCAACAGAGGTCCGTCTAACGTCTCGCAATACCAGTCATCACCAAAGGGACCAAGGCAGGGCGGCAGTCAGGGCAGCAGTCGTCAGCAGCCGTCGGAAAGGAGTAGCCACGCTGCAAAAGACCTTTGGTCCACTTTGACATGCAGGGGTCGCTTGACGTGGTTCGCGAATCCTCTGGAATTTTCTTGCGAGGCTCCTCACAACCCTCGGGCTGAACCCCTATCACTGAAGCCGCCCCACATTGGGCGCCAGTTGGAGAACCGGGCCTTACGGGCCTGGCGGCGCAGGGTACGCCTTAAATCCCCGAGTTCACCTGCCTTGTCAGACAGAGACACAAGACACTCTGTTAGGCGTAGAAAACCAGGTTTATTAGCTGCAGCTAAGCACAGTTGTCCCAGAAGTACAGTGTAGGTTCTCAGGAGACTGCCACTTTATTCTGTGGCGCACAATCTTTTGTAGCACACATATTTACAACGTATACTCCCAATGCATACAAAGCTAGCCAATAGGAAAAGTTGGAAAACAAACTATCAGATGTCCCAAATACGCCCTTCTTTCAGACCCTGTGTATCATCCCTCCCCACAAGTTAATTAGTGCTAGTGCCTACAATCCAATTTGCAGGTGGCAGGACGTATTTGTGTGCCTCAAAGGATGGTTATGTAACAAGAGAATACAAGGAGAGAATAGCGAAGGCCAGTCGGATAAGATAAAGTAAGGAAAGAATAGGGGAAGCCAAATAGTCAGTCAAGACGGGGATCAATCAACCCAGACATGGATTAGTGAACTCGGCCAGACCCTGACATCGGTTTTGTAAACAAGGGCAGGGGGTTACTTTTTAACAGAAGAGACACGTAGCAGCTGGAAAAGGCAAAAACACTCCGTTCGCCGTGCTGCCTGAGTGAGGGCAACACAAAATGGCGACGAGACACAAAATGGCGGCCAAATACGGGACGAAGTCGGAAACCGAAGAACCTCAGCAGGATGTGCAGGATAATCTGGGGATTAGGCACGGAGCGTTAGCAGAATGTGTCCACCATCTTAGGCTGCTGGCCACGCCCCAAGTGTAACGTTACATGTTGTATTATATATCTGGATGAAATGAAAGAAGACACAAAAATACCAATTGTGTGGCACATTATATTAAGGACATATTTTTAGCTTATGTGTTTTAAGCCACGCATTTTATTACATTAAAGACCCTTTTGGAGGGACCCCCCTAGTTTTTACTTTCCACTTAAAGCTCTGGAAACAACACCATGTCACAGTCGCCCCACGTCCAGGCACTGTGCATCATGCGTGACTCATTACATCCACTTTTTCAGATTGCCTACGTGCAGGGTCATAGTGAATCCTGCCCCACCCCACCCCTTGATTTAGGAACTTCAGCGTTGGTGTAGTTCTTGATGGGTCTCATAATTAATGTGAAAAGGTGAGTGAGTAAGTAAGTGAAGGGATGGGTGGATGGATGGCTGGATAGATGAGTGAAATGATGGATGGATGGATGAGTGAAAGGGTGGATGATGGGCGAGAGAATGGGTGGATGGATGAGTGAAATGATGGATGGATTGATGAATTAATAAGTGAAAGGGTGGATTGATGAATTGATAAGTGAAAGGGTGAATGGATGGACGGATGAGTGAAAGGGTGATTGTAAGGCTGGATAGGTGAATGAAAGGGCGGGTAGATGGACAAAAGGATGGATAGATGAGTGAAGGAGTGAAAGGGTGGATGGATGAGAGAAAGGATGGATGGATGAGTGAAAGGATGGATGAATGATAGGTTCAATGGATGGATTAATGAGTGGATGAGTAAATGGATGGAAGGATGGATGGCTAAGTGAAAGGGGAATTTAAAAAGAAAGGGGGATGGGTAAATGGATGACTGAACGGGTGAATGGGTGAAGGATGAGTGACTGAATGGATGAATGAGTAAGTGAAAGGATGGCTGAATAGGTAAATGGCTGGATGGATGAGTGAATGGATGGATGGGTGGAAGAGTGAATGGATGAGTGTACAGATGGATAGTGTAAAAGGGTGGATAGATGGATGGATGATGGATGAGTAAAAGGGTGGATTGAGGGATGGATGATGGAAATGATGGATGGAAGGATACGTGATGGATAGGTTTGTAAATGGATGAATATGGACATGGATGAGCACACAGATGGAAGGACAGAATAAATGGTGAAAGACTGAATTATGGATGAAAGTATGATTACACATTGTAAGCCCCATTATCTTAAGCAACATTTCCTATACATTGACTTTCATATTTATATGAGTGATTGTCTCTATATAATATGTGTGTGTTGTAACGCATTCCAACACTCTGCCCCACATACTTGGGATGAGTAGCACTATAGAAGAAATTAAATACACATGAAAAAGGTCTATGTGAAGATGAGGTGCGCTATTGGAGGCTGGCCGGACCGGGCATCAGGCGTTTTCTCTGGGAGCTGGAAAGGTGGGGGTGGTTTTGTTACCACAAAAAGACCTGTACATTTGCTTAAAGCTGAGCGCATAATGACAAACCATGAAGTGCACAATTGTCTCAACCTAATATAAACTTATTTTCACTTGTACTTTAGTAGTTGTCTATTTACATATTTATATACTATTGCGCAACCTTCTCTAATGTGTCTGTAAAACTTACCTTTTGTCCTGAATTTCTGTCCTGAATTTTGACCCTTTGTCCTGAATTTTTACACTCACTGTCCTGAATTTGCACCCATGTCAGTTGGTCACCCTACCACAGATGTGTCCGAAATACTGACATATCTGTAGGCCCAAAAGTCTCAGATTACATAAGACTGACGTAACTACAGCAATGCGTCAAAAATAGAGGCGATTCCCATTGTAAAGCCACTGTGTCAATTCCTATGCGTGGTGAGAGGCGTTGGAATTTTGATGCATTCAAGTCTTGGCTTAGAGTGGCCTAGTGAAAACTTGAAAATTTCACTGTATCAGTTCTCAGTGGCTTTTTACGAGGGTACAACTATCCTGCATACAGTATGCACAGTGCAGGTATGTGACAAAGGTCTACACAAACTGACGCATTTGGCCCAATGCATCCGTTTGTAAATATGGGGAATTTGGAGCACTGAGTATGCCGCTACTGCAGAAAAAAAAGACGCAGCTATGGGCACAAGCTACTTGTAAATGAGCCCCAGGGTATTTCTGTGCACAATTTTTGCAATGGTCTGAAAACACACCTTCACCCCAATGAAAACAAAGGAGAGCTCTGTGCTCTACTCTAAGTTGCAAACACACTTGCCCATATAGTTTTTTGGCGTACATTGCCATATGTTTTAAGGATGAAATTCATGGATACTGGATTTTGTTTTAATTCATTTAATTCATTAATTATTTTTCAAGAATAAGGGCCGGATTTCGAGTTTGGCAAATTCAGACGGGCCATCAAAAACTGTCTGCTCAATGTCCGCCGATATGAAGGTTCGTCCATCCTATTTAGAGCATAGAAGTTTGATGAACAAACGTTTGACATTCGTCCGCTGCTTCTGCCACAATTTTAGATCTCGCTGATCCAACACGCATGTGTTGATCTGCGAGAGTTTAGTGGGACTTTTAAAAATGCTCCCAAAGTCTGCAGATCGGACATAGTGCATGTGCGACGGGCGCGTGCACCATTTGTCCGCCTGCAGCTTTGGGAGCAAATTCGCGGCCGCTTTGATGTTCTCAGTGAGCCGCGTGGCCACTCAGAACATCAAAGCGGCCGCAAATTGCTCACAATTTGTCACCCCTTCCTGCTTGTTTGCTTTGCCTGTGCTGTAAACCCAACAGGGGAGCACAGCTCCCAGCCCGGTCCTGGATTTTAATCAAAGCGGCTATGGAATTGTCTACTGAAAATCACAGCTTTGTAAACTGCCTTTTAAATTCTTCATGTTTCCAGGCTTAATTATGTAGTTTCAAAAGGTATACACCTGCTTCTCCCCCACACACAATACTTACAGCCGGCTGGATAGAATACTAGTGGCGAATGCGGGGCTCACTATGGAGGTGGAGGTTGCTCACAAGCGCGTTTTTTGTCGGACCACTCACGGTGGCGTGTACAGTTAAATGGGGGCTCTCGACGGCTCGTCCTCGGGCCTGGAGGCTTCCGGTAGATATACTTCAAGACCAAATAGGTAAGGCGCATGTGGAATCGGCCATTGGTGATTACGTAGAGCTCAACTGGGCGCAGGGGGGCTTATCGGCGGCTACTAGGTGGGAGGCCCTGAAGGCGGTAGTAAGGGGAGCCTGTATGGGGCTTACTTACGGAGTGAGGAAGCAACTCCTCCGGGATCTCCAGAATGAGGAGGCCGCCCTACTACAGGCCCAGCTTGTGACGGACCCCAGTGCCCAGCAGCAGCGGGAGGAATTGGAGGCCCGCGCTAGGATACATGATGTATTTTTTTTTTTTTTAAATCCTTTTTATTAATGGATATCACAGGCAGAATTAAACAGAACAATCAAAATTTTGTTGTACATAATTTCCAATGTCTTTAAAGATTATTACAGAAAGCAGTTTACCATAACTAGTAAGTAATAGTCAATTCTCAGTCAGACAAATGAAAAATAGTTATAAAAAAAAGGGTTTACACAAATAAATACAATCTTAACTGAATTTAAGTTAAGCACGACTTCAAATCAAGTTAGTTAGTGTCGGGTATATAAAACATGTCTCCCCATATTCTCTTTACTTTAATCATTGCTTTCACTCCTCTTTTCCTAGCTAAAGATAGCTCCATATGATGTATCTCTTTAACCAAGCACCACCATTCGTTCACATTAGGTGCTTGATCAGCTATCCAAGCTCTGGCCAAAACTAACCTTGCACATGCCAGCACAATAAAAATTAAATCTTGAAAAGGTGTGGGGTTAGTCTGTATACCTAGCAATATCATTTCAGATGTTAAAGGTGCATCAATTAGCAATTTCAATCTCAATATCTTCCCTATATTATCCCAAAATGAAGCTAGCGCAGGGCATAGAACCAACATGTGTTCTAGATCTGCCGCTTGTAGATGACATTTGGGGCATTTGGTTCGATCATTAGAGCCATTATTCAAGGACCATTTGCTTATTTGCAGAGGAGTGTAGTAAAGTTGGCAAATTGTTTTATATGCTTGCAGTTTTAAGCTTGAAGAGTGAACCAGCGTATCAATTTTCTTTAAGGAGTAAGATATTTCATTCGAGGAGATACCTGTTGGAAAGCAAAGGGCCCATTTCTCTGCTATTTTTGGACACTCGTCTGGTTTATTTTCAGTAAGACATTTGTATCCCTCACTAACGGTTACTATTTGATTTTCCTCTCCCTTGTACAAACATTGCCAAAAATCCGAGTCCAGAATCTCTTTCATTTTTAATTTTCTTACAAAAAAATCATGAATTTGTGTATATTTAAAGTAAGTATGCTCTGGTAGTTTGTACAATAACCTTAATGTTTCAAACTCCAAAAAACCTGAGGAGCCGTAAAGATCCCCAAGTTTCAATATACCTTGACTCGCCCATATTTTACACCCAGAATCAGAAAAAATGCTAGGTAAGCGTGGGTTGTTCCAAAGACTTAAAAGTGGGTGATAAAATGATAGCTTATTCTGATTCATAAGTATCCTCCAGATGTTAATTATGTCCTTTGCAGTCTTAAACCTCACTCTTTTGAAGTAATTTGGATCATTACGTCTAGCCAGAAACTGCAAGCATTCTGGCCCCAGCATAAATTGATGAAAAAAGTATGGATTATTGGAATTAAATAAGCTCTGTATCCGCCCCAAAAATGATGCGATATAATACGATCGGAAATCTGGGAAATAAGCCCTCCTTTTATAAACGGGAGTTTCACAGAGGAAAGTGCTCTTCGGTTCTTTTTATAGCCCCAAATGAAGCTGCCCAATATACCATCTAGTTTTCTGAAAAAGACTGTGTTTATTTTCAACGGTATACATCTGAATAAGTATAAAAATTTTGGCAGGATATTCATCTTAATAAGGTTGATTCTCCCGATAAGATTTAAAGGTACCTTATGCCATTTTTTAAGGAGGGCCTCAGTTTCTTTTAATAAAGCATCATAGTTCAGTATATTAATTTCCCTTATATTGGATGTTAGCTTAATGCCTAGGTAAGTAGCAGAATAACTTACTCCTACCACAGGTATTGTCGGTTTGTAATTAGCTATTATTTGTGTTTTATCTAGGTTTAGCTTATAACCTGAAACTTTTCCAAAGGCTTCTGCCTCTTTAACTATACCTAACATGGATTCAGTCACATCGCTTGTATAAATTGCCAAATCATCGGCGTATGCTGTTATTTTAAGAGAGTTTGCCCCGAATGTAAATGGTTTTATCATAATTTGAAGCTGTATGGCATTGATAAAGGGTTCCATGGAAAGGGCAAATAAAAGGGGTGATAAAGGGCAACCCTGCCGAGTTCCTCTTCTAATGGGAAATTTAGTAGAAAGTAGGCAGTCGTATCCAATTAATGCATTAGGTAAATAATAAAGTGCTTTTATCTTGGCGATGAACTTACTTTTAAACCCCATTGCTTTCAAAACTGACCACAGGTAGTCCCACCCCACTCAGTCAAATGCTTTTTCAGCATCAAGTAGTATAATACCGAGTGGGGTGGAGTTAGCTGCGGCCACGTCAAGCACTGTGATGGCCGTATTTGCATGCTGCGTCGTATCTCTGCCCAATACGAAACCATGCTGATGTTTGCTAACCATTCTCGGCATAATGGGGGACAGTCTCAACGCTAATAATTTGGCAAAGAGCTTGGCATCCGCATTGATCAAAGAAATTGGGCGATAAGATCCACATTCCATTGGATTTTTATTCTTTTTTTAAAAAAATATAATTTTGGCGGTGTTCCAAGATGGCGGGGCCCCTTCTTCTGTAGCAATCTGATTAATAACTAAACAAAGTATAGGCACGAGCTCTTCCCAGCATAATTTATAAATTTCAATTGGAAGGGTGTCATCTCCGGCAGCCTTTCCAGATGGAAGGGAAAAAATAGCTAATTTTAATTCTTCTTCAGTAAAATCTTTTTCTAACTCTTCCATACAATTCGAGTCAGTCTCCGATTGCCAGTTATTTCTTATATAGTTCTCCACCAAATCAGTTGAAGGCACATTCTCGGGGGTATACAGCTTAGTATAGTAATCAGCAAATTGTTGCAGTATCTTATCGGGTTGAGTATAGATAGTACCATCTGTTCCTTTTATACTCTTAATTAGAGAAGTGGCTCGTTCGTCGGCTATTTTATAAGCAAGTATTTTTCCTATTCTGTCGCCACTTTCATACTGTGTAATTTTATATTTGTGTAATTTAGCGGTGACTTTATCTCTTACTCACGGTGGCGTGTACAGTTAAATGGGGGCTCTCGACGGCTCATCCTCTGGCCTGGAGGCTTCCGGTAGATATACTTCAAGACCAAATAGGTAAGGCGCATGTGGAATCGGCCATTGGTGATTACGTAGAGCTCAACTGGGCGCAGGGGGGCTTATCGGCGGCTACTAGGTGGGAGGCCCTGAAGGCGGTAGTAAGGGGAGCCTGTATGGGGCTTACTTACGGAGTGAGGAAGCAACTCCTCCGGGATCTCCAGAATGAGGAGGCTGCCCTACTACAGGCCCAGCTTGTGACGGACCCCAGTGCCCAGCAGCAGCGGGAGGAATTGGAGGCCCGCGCTAGGATACATGATGTATTAGACAGGCTTGATAAATACACATTGGGCCAATACAGGCAGCGCCTTCACAGGGAGGGTGATAAATCAGGGTGGCTCCTGGCATGGATATTGAGGAGAGAGCAGACTCCGGAGCGCATAGTGGCCTTGCGGGACAAGACTGGACAAGTGGTGTATTCGGAGAGGGCGGTCCTTGGGGTCCTTCAGTCCCATCTGCAGGAAGTTTACACGGCGGACCATGCTGTTTCGAGAAATACATATCTCCCTTACTTGCGGGACATATCAGTGCTGACCCTTTCAGATTCTGATAGGCAGGAGCTGAACGCGGTGCTAACGTTGGCAGAGGTCCGGGGGGCGTAGGCCTGTGTGCCACGCGCAAAAACGCCAGGGAGTGACGGATATCCGTCAGAATTTTACCAGGAATCCGGGGAAGTATTGGCTCCGCTCCTTCTCCAAGTCTTCCACGAGGCGTTCGATAGCGGAGTGCTCCCACAGAGTATGGCCTAAGGGGAAATATGCATGCTCCTGAAGCCGGGGGGGACAAGCATGACGCTTCGGCATATAGGCCAATATCCATGCTTAATGCGGACATTAAAATACTGACCAAGCTTTTTGTCTTACGCCTGGCGCCCCATATGGCGCACTTAGTTCATCAGGACCAATGTGGCTTTATCCCCGGGCGGAACACGGCCATGAATTTATGACGTCTAAATCATATCCAGCACGAGGTGAGCGACAGGGACGAGCAGACGGTCTTGGTCTCCATAGACCTGGCCAAGGCCTTTGACACAGTGGATTGGGGCTACCTGCAGGAGGTCCTTAGGAAGATGGGCCTTGGGCCCACCTTCCGACATTGGATCAACATCCTATATAATTCCCCGAGAGCCAGGGTGCGTCTGGGAGCTGCGAGGGCGGAGGAGTGGCGGTTGGAGCGGGGCACGAGACAGGGGTGCCCCCTTTCGCCGCTGCTTTTCTCCCCCGCAATTGAGTCCTTTGCCGTCTTGTTATGGTCTGAGATGAGGCAGTGGGGCATTCAAGTGGGCGACACATGCAACATATTGTCGCTATATGCGGATGATGCCTTATTCTATCTGGCGTCTCCGAGAGAGGCACTCCCGAGATTGCTACAGCAACTGGACCGTTTTGGCGTGGAGTCGGGGTTGCGGATCAACAGGAGTACGTCCCTCATTTTCCCATTATCGGGATTTGATGAGGTCCCCCAGGACGAACTGCCGGATCTAGGGCTCCACTGGGAGCATACCAGTTTCCCCATCTGG
The DNA here is from genome assembly GCF_964263255.1 of Lissotriton vulgaris. NCBI lineage: Eukaryota > Metazoa > Chordata > Amphibia > Caudata > Salamandridae > Lissotriton > Lissotriton vulgaris. Next base: position 1,346,230,548 of record NC_141693.1, on the reverse strand, counting down.
GTATTCAGGTGGCCTCTTCCGTGGAACAGTCCTTGGCCCGTAATATAGATCGGGTCATAGCGTCTCTCCGGGGCTCGGTGTCCTTCTGGAACACGCTCCCGTTGTCCCTAATGGGGCGACTGGCCATATCCAAAATGGTGATGCTGCCAAGGACATTGTATGTCCTTCAGAACACGATGTGCCCGCTCCCGCCAAAGATCTTTCGAACCCTCAACACCCTGCTCACCTCTCTGTTCTGGGCGGGTAGGAGGAGCAGAGTAGCCCCCCGTACCCTAGTGCGCTCCTACGAGGAAGGCGGCCTGGAGGCCCCACGCTTTGATCTTTATTATTATGCGGTACAGTTGCTCCCGGCGGCCAGATGGTTTGCGGACGCTGATGTATGGGAGACGCAGTTGCTCGCAGGAAGGGTGACAGTGCAGGAACTACAGAGGGCGCTGATGCGTGGGGCAGGACCTGACACAGGACTGCCTTATGTGGTCAAACACACGGCTGGCGTTTGGCAACGCGTCATAGAACGGGTGCAGCGGTCAGCCCCGTTCCACAGAGATCTGCCACTCTGGTGCCTGGCCCCTATAGTGGAGTTGGAACATCAGATGTCCTTTCGGGAGTGGAGACTTGGGGGCTGCGAGGTTCTGGATGATTTGTATCCCTCAAGAGCTTTGGGACCTATGAGCAGGCAGTGGAGTCCTTTACTCCGAAGTCGATCAGTCGTTTCTCGAACAGCGATAGAGACAATTGCCCTAGATGCGGCACAGGGGGGTAGGATTCTTGCACCTGGCTTGGGAATGTCCGTTGGTGGGGAAATTCTGGTCTGAGGTGGTAGCCCGAGTGGGGACCACCACGGGACTCCGAATAGAGCTCACGCCCATACATTGTCTGTTGGCATTGGTTCCGAAGCCAAGGAAGCGGAAACTTTCCTATAAGCTGTTACAATTGATGCTAGTGCTGGCCAGGCGCAGGGTTGCCATTACGTGGATGGGACAGCGGGCGCCGGAGGTGGATGCATGGCTCAGAGATGTGAAAGAATGGGCACTGGTAGAGGAAACATGGAGGCACCGGCAAGACCACCTTCGTCAAGCGCCACTTGACCGGCGAGTTCGAGAAGAAGTATGTGGCCACGCTCGGAGTCGAGGTCCACCCTCTCGTCTTCCACACGAACCGAGGCCCCATCAAGTTCAACGTCTGGGACACCGCCGGCCAGGAGAAGTTTGGCGGCCTTCGAGATGGCTACTATATCCAAGCCCAGTGTGCCATTATCATGTTTGACGTCACATCAAGAGTCACATACAAAAATGTTCCCAATTGGCATCGGGACTTGGTGCGAGTGTGCGAAAACATCCCCATCGTGCTGTGTGGCAACAAAGTGGATATCAAAGACAGGAAAGTGAAGGCAAAGTGCATAGTCTTTCACAGGAAGAAGAACCTCCAGTACTACGACATTTCCGCAAAAAGTAATTACAACTTTGAGAAGCCCTTCCTTTGGCTAGCAAGAAAATTAATCGGCGATCCCAATTTGGAGTTTGTAGCAATGCCTGCTCTTGCACCACCTGAAGTTGCAATGGACCCAGCATTGGCAGCACAATACGAGCAAGATTTACAGATTGCCCAGACCACTGCATTGCCAGATGAGGACGATGATCTGTGAGCAAAAGCTGGAGCCCAGCGTCAGAAGTCTAGTTTTATAGGCAACTGTCCTGTGATGTCGATGGTGCAGCGTGTTTGCCACTTTATTATCTAGCTGAGCAGAACATGTGCTTTAATCTTTGGGATGCAGAAGGAGATGAGTGGGCTTCGGAGTGAATGTGGCAGTAAAAATTAATTCCTTCATATTTTGGACCTGCGTATTTAGCTGTTTTGGACTGCAATTACTTTATCCTCACGTTTCGAATCTAATTTAAAGACTGCTACAGTCGCATCACATTCAGTGGTGAACCCTGTTACTGTCGTTCCCGTTCCTTTTCGTTTAGACCATAATAAAGTTGTATTACAAATACCCAAGCAAGTCAACTTTTATACACAGTTGTAAAGTATCCATTATTTTTTGGGCACGCATTGTGTGATCTGTTAGGTGCCCTTCAGATCTGTTTGGTTTGTTTTCACGAAGACCATTTGCAATTGCATATCACTTTAGCTACTGTAGCAACAAGCGTAAGTTAGACTTTTTAAAATATTGGCTTTTGCTAGATGCCTAGATAAGTGAGTTTATGAAATTTTTGCCAATTTAATTGTTTCGTTTTTCACTTGTATGTAGCTGGCATAGACATTCCTAAGTAGATGTCTCGCAACTGCCAATCTGATACTCTAGCCTTATTGGTTCAACCGACTGTTGCTCCGTCTCCTGGCTTCATTACAAATAGGACTACTGTTCTTGGAACTACAAATGAAGTCGACACTGCAATTGGTGCTTAACGTCCCTACATTAAAGCAACAGCCACACACTGGTGCTTAGTGACAGGTGCTTATGGACACATTAAATGGTTGGCTTCAGTAACCTGATAAAACAGTGTAGACGTTGAACATGTTGCAAAAGAAATATTGCATTATGAATGGCTTACTAACCTGCGACTACATTGTTGAAATGGACCCAAACTAATATTGGTCCCCACAGTGTTGGCTAATTAAATGTTAGACGTAATTACCATGAAAAAAAAAAAAAAAAAAAAGAAACTGAACGAGGATTTTCTAGCGTGGCGAACCATGTGTATTGATGGAGCAAGGATTCGCACGTGAAGCACCTTGCCCAGTACAAGAACCTCGCCAAATGTATAAAACTACTAAAATCATTGTTTGTCGTTTATTGTACGTTTTTCCCCAACACGCGGGTGTCCCCGGATGCTTGCTTGTATGTCTTTTTCATATTAACGAAGCTTGCATTAAGGAAAATGGCTGTTTCACTGAAATTCAGTCTGCGCATGCGTCGGTCATACCCATGTGATGTGACGCACTCGCATTCTGGAGGGAATTTTGTGCTCATGCGCACTGTTGCAAACATGGCCGCTTGTCTCTCACCACGCTCTCTGCTTGCTACCGCTGCTTTTTGCTTATCTATCTTTTTGCACTAAACCATAATGCTGTAGTCATTATAAAGTAAGGGTTGGTTAATGCTCTATCACGGTATACAGTGTGATCATTCTGGATGTGATTTTAATTTGTTCTCGCTTACTTTTCATGTACCGCGTCTTTGTGGGCTGGGGCATACATGAGCAACGCCATGCTGAGGCTCCTCTGAAACCTGTCAGCTGACCAGGGAAAATCTTAACTGCGCAGAAGCTGAACCAAGCCAGCTGGCTCCTGAAGCACAATGCGCCTGAGAAGCTCTCTGGGAAAGCAGAGTCTTACCTTGGACTATGCAACTCTGTTGCTACCTATCGTGAACTCTATTGTAATGCTGTAATTCTGTGCATGGGAACGTGAACCGAAGGGGCGGACAAGAAAATTTAAATTTCATGATGAGAAAGTTGAATTCTAGGAGGTGGTAATGATCGCACCACCTCTCTTGACCAATCAAAATATGGGAAACTGTCACTTGCAACATTAGTGGGTGGTCTGGGGGACCCCAAAAGGGTATAATTGCCCTAGTTTAGCTTATGAAAATTGTCCGACTTGTCCGAGTAGCAGACCTGTCACTGACCCTACGATCTCAATAGGTGCTCAATCTGAAAGTGCTGCGGAGCACTTTGTCCATACTTTCCACAAACTCCTAAGGGGTGGAAAATCCTAAGTGCTGGCGAAGCACTTTGCTGGGAAATTCGAAAATCCAATCGGGGTTTCAGGCGGATTACTTGCAGAAGGGGGTAACGCAGGCGTTGCTGTCCGAAGCTGTGGGTGTTGGTCGTTTCCCTGGGAGGCCCAGTCCTTTGACCCGAACCTGAGGGGTATCCTGTCCTGATCTGTCCGTGGGTTGTACCTGTTCGCATCTGGTGTTCCTTTTCCGAGGGTCCCTGTCCCCGTCTTCCTAACTGACCCGTGGCCAGGGTTGGTCTTCAATCTGAATTAGGTAAATATTGATTGTGGGTTTGCGTATCTCTATCTCTTGTTTTTCCCCTCTCTTTTCTCTCTCTCCTTCGTATAATCTAGTAAAGCATTTTTTCCTGTGATATTGCTCTATTTCCGTTGAAACATCAAGTATATGTGTCTGATTTAGTTGGTTCCTTCTCTCCCCCCCTCCTTTAGGAGCTCATTGATTCTATAATAAGCAATAGCTTGTTCCCGTTTTTCCCTTTCCTTTAGTGGATTGCAGTGAACTTAGCAAGAATAGTCTGAAGTGATAAGGATAAGTACATGTTTTAGGCCCATCCATAACTCTTGTCTTAGTATATAATTGCAGTGACTAGTTCTGTTCTAAAACCTACCTCTAGTCTTCCCATATATCCTAATGGTCATTTTTTTTGTGCAAAGTTACCTATTGGTGTTGAGATTGATGTTTGACATATTATTCTGCATATCGCTTATTGTCTTGGCATCTTCTCTTTGAATCTTCATATAAAGTGTCAAACTTCATCAGGTGTCTGTGGTCATTTTACAAGAAAGTGGATAAGTATGTACTGTCGTAAAGAAATGTTTTAGGTTCCTGTCTACTATTTTTCCCTGATAGCTCTAGGTCCGTCGTTAATTTGTGCCTGTGGTAAGTCAGGTGCATGGTAAGCAGAGGTAATCCTGAACCATTTAATTACTCATAGGAGCGTGCCAGGATCTCACCCGGTTCACGGGAATCACTGATTGGAAATTGAAATTGCACGCCAGGGCCCAGTGCGTGTAAAGAGAAATTGGTGACCCGGGTGAACTGCGCGCTCTATCAGTAATTTTCTGGCAGCCAGAGGATGGTTTGGACTAGTTAGATTAGGTAGACAGGGAAATTAAGAAACAAACCGTGAATATAAAATGTGCTGCTGATTTCTACTGTAATTTTTTCAAAGTTTTGAAATATTGTAAGGATTTATATGTAAATGTATATGATTTTGCATTGCTGCTATAGATATTGCATGTTGAATTAACCCAAAATTGTTTGTGAATGTTCAGTGTAGTCCGAATCCCCGGGGAAGTATTTTAGCTAACGGTGAGCAGAATCCGGTTAGCTGTTGAAGTCACTAGGGTCTGAATCATTAGTGCAGGGTTAAAAGAATAACTGGAAGCACTAATTAGGATCTTTGTTATATCTGAATAATTGATAGCTACGAGTCCGGTATAAAACTTTCATTGCGATATCACCTAGTAAGGGTCGCATACGGAAGGAGTAGTAGGGTCTCCGAGGCTTGACTGGTAAGTAAAATAGTTCACTGGTGAAATCCCGGCTCAGTACATATCCCTGACGAAAGTGGATGAGTCGGAAGAATAACGGGTTCTATATTACTCGAGTGTGAGGTTAGGCAAAGAAGTCTACCCAGAGTGAATGAGAAGTAGACAGAAGTGGTTTACTTGCAGTGAAAAGAAGTTTTTCTATCTCTTTAGGACACTCAGACATAGTGGCAGACGTTGCGTGTTGGTAAATAAACTCTGTATTCGCACTTTAGGAAAAGTTAAAAGTTTCCGTTACCTAGTGAAGGAGGGAATCAGTCGGAGAGCTGCTCTGACGTCACTCCGTGCCGCGCTGGTATTGGTCAAGACAGCGGGTGTGTAGCGGAGCTGAATTTGTGAAGGAGGGGTGAGTGCCGGAGCTCGAGACTTGCTCTCGCGAAAGGCCGCGCACCCATTGGTTAAGAATTTTTGTATTCTCTGACTTGATTGGGTATTGCGAAATAAAAGTCGCGCTAGCATTGGAAGCACAAAGGTAGACAAAATTAATCAAGCCGAGTTAGAAGCGAGTCTGGAAAGGTGTATGTGGTATCCTGAGTTCTTACCTAACCCCAAAAACTCAGGCTTCTATAGGGAACAGATTATACGAGGTAGACCGCACATGATGTATGGAATAAAAAGGAAAATGTCATTTACTGACAAGGTAAAGAATTTTTTTAAAACAGACAAACCAATTAGAACGAGGGAAGGTGTGCTCATTCCCCCGCCAAATACTCCTGCCTCTTTCATGATGTTTGACAAAGGGTATCACACCTGTGTATGGTTGGAAAATTGGGCAAAATATACAGTAGATGACGGAGTTCTAGCATTCCCTGTTGAAGGTACTTTTAATGGTCGGATCCTGTTTAACTTAAGGACCCGTATGAATGAATTACACCCTAGACCTAGATTGACCCAGTACGAAGCCCTGGAAGAATGGGAGATTGAGGCATTGGAAAGGGATAGACCCAGGATGGATAAGGGAGTAAGTAAATGGTATCCCAGACTTCCAACGCCAACCAAAGAGCAGAAAATGAAACAGTGGAGGCAAACCATGATGACAGAAGGGTTGTTTCCTATGATGGGAGTAGTGGAAGAAAAGAAAGGAAAATGCAAAGAAAAGACCCATCACCTAGCACCTATGGGGGACTTAGATGATGAACACTTGGAAGATTTGCTAATGAAAAATCCACCTCCCTATGATACAGACTCAGAACCTGCGCCCTCTCGAAATCCCTTTACAAATTATCCCAGATGTAGGAGGGACAGTAATACAGATGGAACGGGGACAGACAGTAAAACCAGTGAAAGGGACGGGTTCTGCAGACCTAAATCCACAGTTCCGAATTATCAGCCCTTCGGAGAAGATCCACCTCGATTGGTCACTCCGACAGCTCCGAATATTTATCCGTCCTTAGTACCTCAAGTATTGCATGACAAATCTGCCGGAAAGGTATTAGGAGAAAAAGAGAGAGAAGCCCTGTCTAAACAGCGAGATGATTTAGTTAGAACCATTGCCCAGATGCATCCCCATCCTGATTCCTTGACTATTCCAGTAACCATTGGTCCAGCTATCCCACTGTATAGAAATGACATGACTAGTCCCCATCCTCCAATTGTCTCCTCAATGCTGCCTACTTCTAGCATCCCGACCCCGAGGAAGGAGGTATTCATAGATGAGGATCAAGAGAGTGAGTGTGAATCTGTGGTTCTGATGGATTTGCCCATTAGAGAATCGAGGGCTAGTATAATAGGGACAAAAAGTCAGCCCAGACAAAAGGAAGTGTTGATTGAAAGTGCGACTGGGATTAAGAGTGCCACCTTGGTTTCCCCAGAAGAGTTGGACAGATGGACAAAGGAGCTAGAGAAAGAGGTCACTCCCCAACCCAGAGCATTGGAAATATATAAATTGAGAATAGAAATAGAAGAAATGATGGCTGGGAACGTAGGAATTGAGCGCCTAAGCTCGTATAATGAAGAAGAGTTACTGTTTATCAGTAAAAATCTTACCCGGAGTGCTAGGTTGCTCCATGAAAAGATAATGGATACAGCAGAAGAAATGGGAATAGATGTTAGTCGCTCTAAAATCCTTCAGAAACCTTACAGAGTGGATTTTTCAGACAAAGATTTAGAAAGCCTGAATGTGATGGGAAAACAGATCCAAGTAAAGGAATTGTTGAAACTCCTGCAGAAGTGGGGCGAGGTGGGGAAGTGGAGAACCCGGTGGGCAAAGAAAAAGGAAAGCAGCAGGGCTGGGTCAGTGACTTCAGAATTCGTATTAAAGGAAGTAACACCAACAGAAAAATTGTGCCCCATGAGGGAGGTCCCGGGAGGAAAATATGTCCATGTCCCTTGGTCCCGACAGGATATTGTGTCATTTACAAATGACTTCCCGAAATTACGGGAGAAGCCTGTTGATTGGTACAGGCAGGTAGAACGCTTCATAAAAGTACAGAAATGTCTGCTGAAAGACCTGGATGGGTTTTTCGACATTGTGGTCCCTGTAGACCTATGGACTGAATGTAAAATAGAAATTGATTGGCCCAGTGAGGAATTTCCCAGAGATGAGAAAACAGGTGCGCCTGCACCTGAAGTAATGAGGAAGTATGAACAAGTCATACAATATCTAAAGAAAAAGGTTCCCGCAAAAGAAACAGATTGGACCCGAATAGATAGAACTACCCAGGAACGTGATGAGACGGTGCATTCATTTTATGAAAGGCTGTTGCAGGTATTTAAAACTTACAGTGGTATTGATAACGTAGACATGAAAGACATGACCCATTTCAGCTACAGATTCGTGCTAGGATTAAGGCCTGAAATATCACAATGGATTCGAGATAATAAAATCAGTTGGCAGGGAAAGCCCATAGATGATGTCCTGAAATATGCAAAATACTGCGAAGATGAAATCGAAAACAAAAAGAAAGCCCTCAAGGAAAAGGTCATGTGGGCACAGGTAAAATTAGTTGAACAACAAGAAAAACAGTTAAGTCAATTGACCTCTGGTAATAATGCTCAGAATGCCACTGCTGGGGGAGGAGGGAAGCCCCGCACTAAAATGAGTAGGGAAGAGGCCATGAAGAAATTCCCGTGCCATGGGTGCGGCCAGATAGGGCATTGGCGAGACGAGTGTCCACACCTGCAGGCCGGTAATGCCCCTGTAAATGGTTTAAATCCACAGGTGCCGAAAGAGGGGACGAGAAAGAACCAGCAACAGGTAAAATTACCACCAGTACCTCGCGCTCCTAGACAGAATTTTAAGAATCAGGGTCAGCAGAATGAAAGGGCGGAAGTATGGGAAGTCGAGAGTGAAAGAAACGCAGTCATTCCACAGTATTTGTTAAATGATACCTTCTTCTGTGAAGATCAAGATTGACGGGGCCTGAGAGGGGAGGATGAGGAGTGCGTACTTGGCGCCTCCTTACCGGTAGACCAGACTGGACCATACATTGAAGGAAAGGTTGAAGGAAAAGATGTCACCTTTCTGTTGGACACTGGTGCTACCAGATCTACTGTAAGAACAGTGGATGTTCCTAACCTACCCCTCTCGGGAGAAGCAATCCAAGTAGTGGGAGTCTCAAATCAAATAATAAGTACCCCAGTAACCGAACCAATGGAAATTTCTATAGGAAATTTCAAGGAAATGCACAGATTTGTGGTCTGTGATTCCAGTCCCGTAAACCTGCTAGGACGTGATTTGTTGTGCAAGATGCGTTGTACCATTTACTGCACACCAAATGGTGTCGAAATTCAGACCCCCGATGAAGATGGCCTGTACAAACTGATGTTAGTTAGACAAGATGCTGATATAAAATCATTGACAATTGAAGATTTGCCTGAAGAACTCCAGTTAAGAGTAGTACCAGAAGTGTGGGATTTCACAGGAAAAGATGTAGGCCTGATGGCAAATGTGGACCCAATTAAAATAGCAATAAAAACGAATGCTGTATACCCCAAAACCAGACAGTACAAAATGAGTGCAGAAGTGAAAGCAGGAGTGGCGACTGAAATTACCAGGCTGCTCGAAGCAGAAATAATAGAAGAAGTGATGAGCAGCCCCTGTAATTCGCCTATCATTGGGATCAAAAAGCCTAGTGGGAAGTACCGGGTAGTGCAAGATTTGCGCAAAGTAAACCAAATTGTTGTACCTTGCTGCCCTATTGTACCCAACCCTGCAGTAATACTATATCAGATTCCCTGGAATGCAGAATGGTTCACTGTCATCGATCTGTGCCACGCATTCTTTTCCATCCCGTTGCATCCAGAGAGCAAATTCCTTTTCAGTTTTGAATTCGACAGCCATATCTATGTCTGGAATCGTGTCCCCCAGGGGTACACCGAAAGTCCATCGATTTTCAACCAGATACTGAAAAAGTGCCTTGAATCCCTAGTGCTGCCAAGAGAGTCTGTTCTGGTACAGTACATAGATGACCTGTTAGTGGCATCTAAAACCCAAACTGACTGTGTCACTGACACCATTGCCTTGCTGAATCATCTAGGAAAAGGAGGACATAAAGTGTCGCCTGACAAATTGCAGTTTTGTAAGAACTCAGTGAAGTATCTGGGGCACCAGATAGAAAAAGGAATCAGGAAAGTAACTACTGAAAGAATAAAAATAATTAGAGCAATGGAACTGCCCAAAACTCAGAAAGAAGTGAGAATGTTTCTAGGAGTTGTGGGTTACTGTAGACAATGGATTGTAGGATTTGCTGCACTGGCCAGGCCCCTGATAAAAATGACCAAGAAAGGAGTAGAAGACCCCGTCAGTTGGGACAATGAAAGCATGAACGCTTGGGTAACATTGAGAAATTGCCTATGTACAGCTCCTGCATTAGGTATGCCGGACTACTCTAAATCTTTTGAACTATTCTGTGACACCAGAGAAAATTGTGCTCTTTCAGTTCTGACCCAGGAGCACGGATTAGTTAGACGCCCAGTGGCCTATTTTTCGGCCACCCTAGATCCGGTGGCTGCTGGATTGCCGGGGTGTCTGAAAGCAGTTGCTGCTACTTGTGTCAGTCTGGAACAGAGTGAGAACATTGTCATGGGACATCACGTCACTGTATATGTTCCTCACTCTGTTGTAATCCTGCTAACTAGAACTAAGACCCAGTACCTCACACCTAGTCGGCTGACTAAGTATGAAAGAATCCTGATTGGTGCTGAAAACGTCACCATTTCCCGGTGCAATGTCCTAAACCCAGCGACACTGTTACCTGTCCCCCTGGATGTAGAACCAGAAGAAGAAGGGGAACATAATTGCGTTGATCTGACTGAGTTCAGTACTAAGCCCCGTCCAGACATCTGTGAAATAGCATTACTTGATGGGGATGAGACAATGTTTGTGGACGGCTCATGTTTGAGACATGAGAATGGAGGTCTGTGTGCTGCCTACGCTGTGGTCACGTTGACGAAAACCATAGAGGCATCATACCTCAGCGAGGTGAAATCTGCACAAGTGGCAGAGCTCATCGCGTTAACTAGAGCCTGTAAGAAGGGTAAGAACAAAAGAATAACTGTGTACACCGACAGCCAGTATTGTTACGGGGTTGTTCATGACTTCGGCCAGTTGTGGTTGCAAAGAGAATTCATGACTTCCTCCGGCACCCCTATCAGAAATGGAAAGGTGGTGCATAACTTACTGGAAGCTATCCAATTGCCCAAAGAATTGGCTGTGGTCAAGTGTGCGGCTCACAGATCAGGAAACGATGATGTGACCGCCGGTAATAGATACGCTGACCAAATTGCACAGTTTTGTGCCCGACATCAAATGTCTCTCCAAATTGCATTGTGGAGTGGAACCAGCTGCCAACTTATGTTGTTTGAGAATGTGTCAACGTGGGAAGAACTAAAGGAGTTGCAACAGGCAACAGACAGGCAAGAAAAGGGCAGGTGGGCCGCAAATGAATGCAAGTTGAGAGAGGATGGTGTGGTGGTAAATCCGGCTGGGGTGCCTGTACTGCCTGATAGCTTGGTAGACCCCATGATTAGAATGATACATGAACCAACACATATGGGAAGAGACGCTATGTGTCGGGTGTTTGACAAGGTGTTCTGTAACTCAAAGTTCAGGAACCAGGCGGAAAGGCTTTGCCAGAGGTGCCTAGTGTGTCAGCAATTTAATGCAGGAAAGAAGACTGTAGTAGAACAGAGTACAATTGGGAAGGCAGTAGGTCCCTTTGTTAGAATGCAGGCAGACTTTGTAACCATGCCAAATTGCAAAGGATATAGATATATCCTGGTCATAGTTTGTCTGTTCTCCAGGTGGGTGGAGGCTTACCCAGCAAAGAAAAATGATGCCCTAACTACAGCTAAGCTATTGCTCAGGGAGTTGATACCTAGGTATGGGATCCCAGAGACGATCGAAACGGACCAAGGTGGGCATTTTGCCAACGATGTCCTATTGGAACTCTGTAGAGCATTCAAAATGAAGCAAAGACTACATTGTGCCTACCATCCAGAGGCTTCTGGAGTAGTGGAACAAATAAACGGCACCCTGAAGTCCAGGTTGGGAAAAATGTGTGATTCCACAAAAATGAACTGGATAGAGGCTTTACCCCTTGTGCTGATGAGTTTGAGAAGTATCCCGAACCGAAAAACTGGCCTGAGTCCCCATGAAGTGTTGATGGGAAGAGTGATGCGGCAGGCATGGGTACCCGGACACAAACTGCTAAGCATTTCTGATGATATGGTGCTAGAATACTGCAAGCAGCTGGGTGACCAAGTGCGTTCTCTCTCTCAGCAGATTGGAGAGACAGAAGACGAGTGGCCAAAGACTCCAGCACATAAACTGCAACCAGGAGATTGGGTGGCGTTAAAGAAACACACCCGGAGCAGTTGCCTGAAACCCAGGTGGGGAAAGCCACGACAAGTGATCCTCGTCACTACCACTGCTGTAAAGTGTGCTGGTGTACCGAAGTGGATCCACGCCAGCCACACCAAGCGGGTATCTGGAGAAAACGCGACTGAAGCTGAAGGCAGCGCAGCTGAGGAGGCTTCCGAAGAGGAGAGTCCGGAACTAGCTGACATCGAGCTGCCGAGCACAAGTCGAGACATTGAATGGTACCCCGCCGATGATCCGGTTCATGATCCAATACGAACCAGGAAATATTCCTACTTAGACAGTGAGTGGGATAGTCCAGGTGAGCTAGAAATAGACGAAGCAGATCAGGTCCACGAGAATCACATCACACCTGATCAGGAAGTAGGCCAAGTAGGGTCAGATCAAGGCATCGAGACTCCTCCTGGAACTCCGGAGTCCGGAAAGGGACAGATAGTAATTAGAGCTGACGTTCATGCAGAAGAAAACGAAGAGATCGAAGAGCATGAACAGGAACAGATAGAAATAGATCAATGTGCTCAGACCCCAGAAATAAAAACAACCAAACAGAAAAAGCAAGTACGATTTGAATCTGAGCAGGGTCAGACGAGGGACCAGGCAGAAGAAATAGATGAAAGACCTGGAACTAGTCAGTCAGGTAGGGAAACAGAAGTGCCACAACAAAAAGTAAAAAGAGTGCACGAAGTAGGGCAAGTTTCCTCAACTACTGGGAGGAAAGGAGGCAGAAGTGCACCTCGATACGTCAAGAGATTAAGGCTCAGACTAAAGACAGTCGGAGAAAACGATAAAGATCGGAAAAGGGCTCTAAGTGAAAGAAATGCAGCCCAAGGCAAATCACTGAGAAAAAGCGACAGAATAAAGAAACAGAACCGACGGTATCGGAGCCCTGAGTGGACGTACTTTGTGTTGGAGGAAATTGACGAGCCACACCACAGTGGCAACAGTGACGACGAGTCCATTGCTGATCGGAGTTCGGACGAAGACCCTCCTTGAGAGAGCCCAGAAGTGAACCTCTGGTACAAGGAACGAAGAGGGGTAGCAAAGGCCACCTGTAAGCTAAAATGTCTGATCCGAGTGTCTCTGGGAGATCCAGATGTGGGTGTCTTAAAACTTGCTGTAAAATATGCTTGTGTAGTGTAGCTATGCTGATAGTAATGTGGATAGCACTAACAGTTTTTCTACCGTTTATGATAAGTAAAAATCCCAACTTGTCCCCCACTGAACCCGAAGCAGTAGACGTAGGAGATGTACAGACTGCAGAAACACCACGAAGCTTAGAAAGACGTGACAAACAAGTGAGTCTGACACACACACGACCTAACTTAGAAGCATCAGATGAGGATGGACTGCATTTTCACAAAATGAAAAACAGGACGCATTTAAATGTTTTTGCTAACTTGTTGGTACATTATGTAGAAGCTATGGAAATAGAAGACTGTTATGTCTGCATGAAGCTACCTACCTCAGTAGCTGAAGGCGTGACATACCACCACCTACCGTTAACCTATGGAATTTCCTGTAGTATTTTAGCTAGCTTGTTCTATAGAAGCACTTTGCAATACTATTATTCAAATGATGACGTAGTATTTTCTGAACTTCCTGTTAGAGGACACTTGAACCGTGTACATACTACAAGTGACGTGACCCGTTATATGGGAGAATATTTCCTGACTATAGGTAACATAGATTTAGACGAAGCAAGAGAATCTAATCTGACCTGTTCTCTGCAAGAGCAGGAAAAGATGTTCATAAAGATGGCAGACAGAAGGAGAGAAAAGTTTCAAAAGAAAGCAAATGATGAAAAGGATAGAGTCCCTAGGTGGGCTGAACACATGGATAACACCTCGCAGGGTGAAGCCAATCCTGCCTTGTTGCTGGATTTTGAACGAAAGGGGAAACTTTGTATCCATAGGGAAAAGACAGAGTACTATAACAATGAATTCATCGGTTCCAGCGAGTGTGAACATAATTACAAAGTAATTGGGGGTTGGGGTTTCAAAAATGGGTCAGAACCTGTGTTTCCCGGAATATATTATATATGTGGGAACAAGGCTTATTTCAAATTGCCGGATCACTGGTATGGAAGCTGCTACTTTGGCATTGTTTTTCCGAAAATATACCATGTGAATAATGCAGCTGGAAGCGATGAAGAAACTAATGGCTTAGTGCGTAGTAAACGCGAAAGTGTAGGTGAAATTATAGGTGATATTTTTAGTGCACTGATACCTGGAATGGGGGTAGTTCTGAACACCCATAGAATCTGCAAATTGTCTACAGTAGTGGACCGGTTATCCACCGACACTGCTGCTGGATTCCTGATGGTCAATACCGAAATGGTTGCGATCAGATCAATGGTTTTACAAAACCGTCTTGCCCTTGACACCCTATTAGCAAAAGAGGGCGGAGTCTGTAGAATGCTGAAGGCGCAACATTGTTGCACTTACATTCCAGATAAAAGTATCGAATTAAAACAATATGTGAAGAACATAACTAATTTGGAAAAAGAACTCAAACCATTGGAGGTTGACAGTGCCTGGACGAGACTGACTGGAGGTCTCTCCTCTGTAGGTAGTTGGTTTGCTAACCTAGGTAGAAACCTTTTATGGAAAATACTGATGCCAATAGTTGTGATAGGAATAATTATATTGATTATTTTTATCTGCTGCAAATGCCAGAAGTGTAAAAAGGAATACACAGTGAATCCGAGGGGGGTGAAAAGAAACATAGATGAACTAGAATTAGAAGAGCTAAAGAGTGCTATCTACAAAAAGGCGAAAAATCACCACTCTCATAGGGAAGCTGAAAGAAAGCTAAACAACAAATTTGTTGAAATTGAAATGGGTGATGAGGATGAATGAGAAAAGTTGGCATCTGTTTCCTTTATGTAGTGATGATAGTAAATATCATCAAAGAGGGGATTGATGGAGCAAGGATTCGCACGTGAAGCACCTTGCCCAGTACAAGAACCTCGCCAAATGTATAAAACTACTAAAATCATTGTTTGTCGTTTATTGTACGTTTTTCCCCAACACGCGGGTGTCCCCGGATGCTTGCTTGTATGTCTTTTTCATATTAACGAAGCTTGCATTAAGGAAAATGGCTGTTTCACTGAAATTCAGTCTGCGCATGCGTCGGTCATACCCATGTGATGTGACGCACTCGCATTCTGGAGGGAATTTTGTGCTCATGCGCACTGTTGCAAACATGGCCGCTTGTCTCTCACCACGCTCTCTGCTTGCTACCGCTGCTTTTTGCTTATCTATCTTTTTGCACTAAACCATAATGCTGTAGTCATTATAAAGTAAGGGTTGGTTAATACTCTATCACGGTATACAGTGTGATCATTCTGGATGTGATTTTAATTTGTTCTCGCTTACTTTTCATGTACCGCGTCTTTGTGGGCTGGGGCATACATGAGCAACGCCATGCTGAGGCTCCTCTGAAACCTGTCAGCTGACCAGGGAAAATCTTAACTGCGCAGAAGCTGAACCAAGCCAGCTGGCTCCTGAAGCACAATGCGCCTGAGAAGCTCTCTGGGAAAGCAGAGTCTTACCTTGGACTATGCAACTCTGTTGCTACCTATCGTGAACTCTATTGTAATGCTGTAATTCTGTGCATGGGAACGTGAACCGAAGGGGCGGACAAGAAAATTTAAATTTCATGATGAGAAAGTTGAATTCTAGGAGGTGGTAATGATCGCACCACCTCTCTTGACCAATCAAAATATGGGAAACTGTCACTTGCAACATTAGTGGGTGGTCTGGGGGACCCCAAAAGGGTATAATTGCCCTAGTTTAGCTTATGAAAATTGTCCGACTTGTCCGAGTAGCAGACCTGTCACTGACCCTACGATCTCAATAGGTGCTCAATCTGAAAGTGCTGCGGAGCACTTTGTCCATACTTTCCACAAACTCCTAAGGGGTGGAAAATCCTAAGTGCTGGCGAAGCACTTTGCTGGGAAATTCGAAAATCCAATCGGGGTTTCTGGCGGATTACTTGCAGAAGGGGGTAACGCAGGCGTTGCTGTCCGAAGCTGTGGGTGTTGGTCGTTTCCCTGGGAGGCCCAGTCCTTTGACCCGAACCTGAGGGGTATCCTGTCCTGATCTGTCCGTGGGTTGTACCTGTTCGCATCTGGTGTTCCTTTTCCGAGGGTCCCTGTCCCCGTCTTCCTAACTGACCCGTGGCCAGGGTTGGTCTTCAATCTGAATTAGGTAAATATTGATTGTGGGTTTGCGTATCTCTATCTCTTGTTTTTCCCCTCTCTTTTCTCTCTCTCCTTCGTATAATCTAGTAAAGCATTTTTTCCTGTGATATTGCTCTATTTCCGTTGAAACATCAAGTATATGTGTCTGATTTAGTTGGTTCCTTCTCTCCCCCCCTCCTTTAGGAGCTCATTAATTCTATAATAAGCAATAGCTTGTTCCCGTTTTTCCCTTTCCTTTAGTGGATTGCAGTGAACTTAGCAAGAATAGTCTGCAGTGATAAGGATAAGTACATGTTTTAGGCCCATCCATAACTCTTGTCTTAGTATATAATTGCAGTGACTAGTTCTGTTCTAAAACCTACCTCTAGTCTTCCCATATATCCTAATGGTCATTTTTTTTGTGCAAAGTTACCTATTGGTGTTGAGATTGATGTTTGACATATTATTCTGCATATCGCTTATTGTCTTGGCATCTTCTCTTTGAATCTTCATATAAAGTGTCAAACTTCATCAGGTGTCTGTGGTCATTTTACAAGAAAGTGGATAAGTATGTACTGTCGTAAAGAAATGTTTTAGGTTCCTGTCTACTATTTTTCCCTGATAGCTCTAGGTCCGTCGTTAATTTGTGCCTGTGGTAAGTCAGGTGCATGGTAAGCAGAGGTAATCCTGAACCATTTAATTACTCATAGGAGCGTGCCAGGATCTCACCCGGTTCACGGGAATCACTGATTGGAAATTGAAATTGCACGCCAGGGCCCAGTGCGTGTAAAGAGAAATTGGTGACCCGGGTGAACTGCGCGCTCTATCAGTATGACCGGACTGGCGGCTGAGGGGTCCTCGTCACCCAGTGATTCTGAGGGGACAAGCGGGGAATTGTACTCTGAGTGTGACTCGGAGGGAGAAGGGTGAGGGGCCCAAGGTGGGCTTCCTGGATATGAGCTGGATGCTGTGCCTGACCGAATGTCCTCAGGTGCTCTAGAGTAAGCTGATGTTCCACCGCGTAACTGCATTGTCTTGTATAATTTCAGAAGTCGTCATTCTCCGTAAATGTGCCATAATGAGTCCATCGATCTGTGAACAAATGTTTTTTTTTTTCAAGATACCATGGGTGGGGGGCAATGGGTGGGTGAGTTGTATTTTCTAACTGAAAATTGAAAAATAAAGTTTAAAAAAAAATTATGTACAGTTTAGTGTGGTGAACGCTGAAACCGCCAAAGAAAAAGTTCTCCAGTGCAACAAATGCTACAATGAGACTCTTTCCATCCTAAATGTGCCATTTCCTTTCATTTTCTGCTCCAATCTTTGAATGTTATTTTTTAACGCTGCATTAGTCTTTCTCCTTGGTCTGTACAGCATACCATATTGTTTAGGTTTCGCCTATTACCATTCGCTTGCGAATGGAATAGGCGAAAATTCAAGGGCTTGATCGAATAGTGAAACCACTGCGGTTTCCACTGCGGTTTCTTTACAGTGCATGTGAGGTCACGTGACCACAAAAGCGGGTCATGTGACCACACAAGCACGAGCATCTCCCTAATCCGCCTGCCCCCACCAGGCTCTCCCGCCCCCATCCGGCTTCCCTCCTCGCATCTGCCTACCACACTTCTCCCCTCGCACGCATTCCCGCCCCCCCACCAGGCTCTCCCGCCCCCATCCGGCCATTTGCTTTTTCTTTTCCTGTTTCTTGTTTTTTAATTGTTTCGGCTTATGTTTTAATACTGCCAAAGAGTCGAGCATGGCGGAATAGTCATTTAGCGCTTACACAATTGTCCTTTCGCGCGAGGCGCATGGCTTGCTTTCCCGGTTTTAGCTTGTTTTTTCTTTCGTTTCTATTTTTCGATTCCCATCGTTTTCTTGTTTTCCCCCTCCCTTTCTCATCACGTTGCTCGTCATTCTATACCTCGTAGATTTTTTTTATACCCCCTCCCTTTCTCATCACGTTGCTCGTCATTCTATACCTTCCCGCCCCCCACCAGGCTCTCCCGCCCCCATCCGGCTTCCCTCCGCGCAGCAATCTGCCTGCCACACTTCTCCCCTATTCCCATCGTTTTCTTGTTTCCCCCTCCCTTTCTCATCACGTTGCTAGTCATTCTATACCTCGTAGTTTTTTTTTATATTCATAAGTGTTTGCTTTTCAGCCGTCGCTCATGTGCCCCTCTCTCCCAATCTACTTTACATGTTGCTCTGTCGCCAGTGTCCTTCTCCCCCACCCGCTCTACACTGCTCTTTCACCCATTGCTTCTCCTACCTACCCACGCCCTCTGTTGCTTCACCTCACCCACACCTCACTGCTCGACTCTTCGCCCCCGCTCTCTGGTGTTCCTCGTGCACTCCTACCTGCTCCCTCCATGTGACTTCCGCAACAAACCCTGGCCCTCTGCGTTACTTCTCACAACCTGCGCCTTCAGCATTGCTTCTGCCCACACCGACCCTCCGTCTTTCTCTGCTATCAGCAGTTTAAAAAAAAAATTGTTACCTTTCCAGTTCCGTAAATTAAAAAAAATGCTCTTTCACCCATTGCTTCTCCTACCTACCCACGCCCTCTGTTACTTCAACTCACCCACACCTCACTGTTCTCCTCTTCGCCCCCGCCCTCTGGTGTTCCTCGTGCACTCCTACCTGCTCCCTCCATGTGACTTCCGCCACAAACCCTGGCCCTCTGCATTACTTCTCCCAACCTGCGCCTTCAGCATTGCTTCTGCCCACACCGACCCTCCGTCTTTCTCTATCAGCAGTTTAAAAAAATATATATATTTACGTTTCCAGTTCCGTACATTAAAAAAAAATTGTCATTTTGTAGGCATGAGCATTGGTGGATCATACACGCCTTCAAAATAATGTGACCGCCACGTAATAGCGCCTTCATATACACAGGCATAATTTTGTGTTATCTTGTCTCTGTTTATATTCGTGCCTGACTTTCATGACTTTGTACAGTGATAAAATGACGCTTCTAGCTATACATTATATGTTTCATTTAATTGAGGTTATTGTTTATTATAGTTCCCAATAAGCAGTAGCTCGATATTTTGGACTTTTGAAAGGCCATTATATCCTTTTTATGGTAGACGTTGTCAAGTATCACCAAATCTGTACCCCAAATAAACTTTTCTATTGCTCTGTGCCATTGTCTGGACTGTGAAGTAATTTCACCTCCTCTTTTTGAGGAAGGTGGTTCTGTTGTGTACTGGCAACAACACTGTAATATTTAAATAGAGCAAGCAAGGGGCCCAAGTGTGCTCACTTTTGCTGCCTTGCTGTGGACTTATAGGACGGGGCTCTATGCAAGACATCACCTTGGCCTGCCACACTTCTCCCCTCGCACGCATTCCCGCCCCCCCCCCCCACCAGGCTCCCCTCGCACGCATTTCCGCCCCCCCCCACCAGGCTCTCCCGCCCCCATCCGGCTTCCTCTTTTTCTTGCTTTCCCGGTTTTAGCTTGTCATTTTTTCTTTCGTTTCTATTTTTCGATTCCCATCGTTTTCTTGTTTTCCCCCTCCCTTTCTCATCACGTTGCTCGTCATTCTATATCTCGTACATTTTTTTTATACCCCCTCCCTTTCTCATCACGTTGCTCGTCATTCTATACCTTCCCGCCCCCCCACCAGGCTCTCCCGCCCCCATCCGGCTTCCCTCCGCGCAGCCATCTGCCTGCCACACTTCTCCCCTATTCCCATCGTTTTCTTGTTTCCCCCCTCCCTTTCTCATCACGTTGCTCGTCATTCTATACCTCGTAGATTTTTTTATATTCATAAGTCTTGTTTGCTTTTCAGCCGTCGCTCATGTGCCCCTCTCTCCTAATCTACTTTACATGTTGCTCTGTCACCAGCGTCCTTCTACCCCACCCCCTCTACACTGCTCTTTCACCCATTGCTTCTCCTACCTACCCACGCCCTCTGTTGCTTCACCTCACCCACACCTCACTGCTCGACTCTTCGGCCCCGCTCTCTGGTGTTCCTCGTGCACTCCTACCTGCTCCCTCCATGTGACTTCCGCCACAAACCCTGGCCCTCTGCGTTACTTCTCACAACCTGCGCCTTCAGCATTGCTTCTGCCCACACCGACCCTCCGTCTTTCTCTGCTATCAGCAGTTTAAAAAAAAAAAAATTGTTACCTTTCCAGTTCCGTAAATTAAAACAAGCACTGGCGTTGCCAATAGGTTTCGCATTTGGAAAGTTGGAGCTATTGGTTTTGTAAATGACATTTTATATTTATATATTATTGACAATGCCAATAACGATATATAAATATAAAATGTCATTTACAAAACCAATAGCTCCAACTTTCAAAATGCGAAACCTATTGGCAACGCCAGTGCTTGTTTTGTTTTAATCTTTAAAACGCTTCATATTCCATAGATGCTTACACAGGAAGAGCTATGCTTGAGGTCTCTTGATGCTTAGTTTTTATAATGTTTGTGGCATTTGTATAGCGCCCAATCTGCCATTGGTAAAGCATTGCAGCGCTTTCTAAATCTGCCTGTGCACCATTATCAAGTTCAGAAGCATATATTTATTTTGAACATTGATTGATCATTTATTTTTTTGCGCAGTACCAAATATCACAGTTCTGCCATTTCTTAGCACTGTAAATAACAAATGTTACGATTACTTAACCTATAGCAATCAATGTAGCCACCTTGGAAGGGTGAAAAGCTGCCTGCCTTGAAGCGATTCAAACGTTCGTTCTCTGTCTCGCAGCATTTATCAGCCTCACTGTGTTATGTTTATTAAGTGTACGGGTAATGTGCGTATTTCCTTATGTCATGCCAAACCTTACCCTTGAAAAATCCTTGTAAGTCTGCATGCTACTCTGGCAAGTAGCCGCCTGGACCGGGGAGTCAGTATCAGACCGCTAGGACACAGTGTTATGTACATGTGATTTTTCCCTGCAGTTTTTATATTGTCCAACGTTGCTACAAGGGCACTGTGGGGCTTTATAGGGCCACCAGATTACATTACATAAGGGTAGTCATGTTTTTAGGCACGTAGAGATTAAGGGCCAGATGTAGGTAAATTAGATTTACCGATTTTTAATTACCGAATTTTACCGATTCGGTAATTAAAAATCGGTAAATCTAAAGGGTGGGTATGTAGGTATTTCCAGATGTTGAAATACCGATTCTGTAACAATCGGTATTTACCGATTCTGTAAATACAGAATCGGTATTTCCCATGGATTCCTATGGGCTTTGAAGCCCATAGGAATCAATGGGAAATACCGATTCTGTATTTACAGAATCGGTAAATACCGAATTTTGCAAGGGTGCAGGGGGTGTCACTTTGACACCCTCTGGCACCCCACAAATAGGCATGTGCGCCATGTGGCACACAGACATGCCCTAAGGGCATGTCTGTCTGTCACATGGCTAGGTGTGCTAGGTGTGCATGCACACCTGAATTCGGTATTTTACCACACAATAGGATTGTGTGGTAAAATACCGATTTTGTAGGGCCTGTGGGACTCAGAAGAGTTTCAAAAAATACCGATTCGGTATTTTACAGAATCGGTAAATTTACCTAATCGGTAAATTTACCGATTCTGTAAAATTGTTCCCCTACATGCCAATCCTTGGATACCGGTCGGTAACGGCCGAAAATACCGATTTTCGGCCGATACCGACCGACCTACATCGGGCCCTAGGTGATTTGCCCAGAATCACAGGTTGTTGAGCAGACACCGGGACGCGAACCTGTTTCCTAGTTCTAAAGTCAGCAGCTCTGGTGGTTGGGCCACATTCCTTCAACTACTCTCGGCGTTAGGCCCATGCTATACAATACCCCAATCAAATGAAATGAATAGTATCAGCTGCCATAAAAGAGCCACTCTCTCCTTGGTAAATGCAGTGAGTGTGTTAAAAACAATACCGTGGGGTTTGTACGAGCTGCTTAAAACTGCTAGACGAACCGATTAAACAAACCGCACCGTGAAGAACTGAAGCAGAGTCCCCGGGCAGCGGCTCTTACCCTGCGTGACCCCTCACTGCTGGCGTGAAGTCACTCTTTTCACAACAATAGTAACTGTTTTATGTAGCGTCAGTGTCTTGCTTCTTCGTAGCGCTTTGAGTTGTTTACTGTACTCCTTTTACTGACGTCAGGAAGAAGAGAACCGTGACATGCAAACTGCTCTAATTTCTCTAGAAGGTGCATTAACCCACTGAGGTGCCTCGCCGGTTCAGGAAGTGAACACGTTTGGTCTGTTCCAGTAGTGAACTGTGAGGTCCATGTTTACGCGTTGGAGGCTAGGTGGCCGCCTGGCACCCCCTTGTACCTCTAGCTCTTACCCCTCTGCCTGTAATGACCTGCTCATTGTTGGAGTCGCCGGCACTTGTCCTCGTGCGAGCCCCGCCCCTTCTTCTCCCCCTCACTTGTGCACAATTTCTGTGCAGTGCTGTGGCTTTGTAGCCAGATGTGCACTATACAAATCTCTCACACACACAGAAAGATTCATAGTTAGAGAATATATTGGACAGTACAGTGTCTGCTTTAAAGTTCGGGAAGGCCCTAGATTTCAAGGACACCCACCTGTGGAAAGAAATAACGCAAGTTGCAGTTCAAAAACAAGCACTGGCACAGCCAATGGAAGGGCGCTGTCTACCTTTTTGCTTTGTCAATGCTAGCTTTCTTTTTCTGTTTTTCATAAAAAAATGATTGTCCGTGGAGCTACACAGCACTCACCAGTATATAAGAATCATCTAAAGGCAAAATAATGTTTTGGGTCACACATTGCATCAGCAGCTCTGAAAGGAACTACTTTGCGTGCCGATGTGCTTCTTGTGACAGAGAAAAATGCCATCACTCACGTTGGAGTTAGCCAATGGCTGTGGAGGGCTGACCTGTTACCCCTCGCTGCATGCTGTAGTGGTTGGAAGAAAAATGTGAATGACATGACAACAGACCATTGGAGGAAGAAGGGTGGCTGAAAGACCCTATAAGCAGGGCCACGCGAAGGTCATTTGAGGATATAATGTGAGGGTCACTTTAAGAGCTAACATGAGGGTTATTTTATTAAATGCTTTAGATTTCACAGGAGTGTCTCCATCAGCTGGCCGATTAATCAATGTACTGGTACACTGCTTCTTCCCAGTGGCGATAGATGCAAAGCGGAAGTGTGCCTGGGATTTATTGAGGCTTAACAGCAGTGCAAGGTATAACTCGGACCGACCGTCAAGGGGGAGCAGGGAGGCTGGAAACACATGCAACCACACACACATACACAACACACACAACAACACAAACACACACAACCACACACACAACCACAACCACACACATAACCACACACACAACCACACATACAACCACACATACAACCACACACAACCACACACACACAACCACACACAGAACCAACCGTCAGTGCACACTTTCACCAAGCACAGACACCATCAGTCATACAAAAAATATATTGGCGCTTTTCTTGGATGTTTTTTCTTGAATGTGATTGTGTGTATTGGATGGGTATGAATTTGGTTTGACTGGCAGATTGAGTGATGTGTCTGCCAATCTTTTAATATTCTTTTTGTCCTTAGGCTGGTGTTATTATATTTTTTGTATGTGTTTTTTATGAAAACTACAAACAAAGTTATGATTAAGAAATGTATCGTATATCAATTTTCCAGAACTTATTTATTTTTCTATGTTAATAAAAAGAAATATTTTGATATCATTTAGTTGTTCTTTTGGGCTTTTCCTGTTTAGTTAGGATTAATTCCCCTTTACTACTGGGAACTCCCCTATCATGTTTTTTTGACACACACACCACCAGCCATCAGTGAACACTTTCACCAGGCACACACACACCACCAGCCATCAGTGCACGCTTTCACCAGGCACACACACATCATCAGCCGTCAGTGCACGCTTTCACCAAGCACACACACACCACCAGCCGTCAGGGCACGCATTCATCAGACACACACCACCAGCCGTCAGTGCACGCTTTCACCAGGCACACACACCATCAGCCGTCAGTGCACACTTCCACCAGGCACAGACACCACCAGCCGGCAGTGCACACTTCCACCAGGCACACACACTACCAGCCATCAGTGCACAATTTCTACAGACACACACACCACCAGCCATCAGTGCACACATCAATTGTTAACGCATCCACCATGAACTATTGTAACAACTATGGCGCACTTTACTTTTAAACATATTTATTTAAAGCGCAGCATTCCACCATTGCTACAAAAATAAATACAATTTTTTTGGCCTACATTTCATAGACTTTTGATGCAATTGGTGTTGCAATATTTAGCAATGCCAATAGCTCAAACTTAATTAATGCAAGACCTATTGCATTGTAAATGCTTGTTCTTATTCTGGCAGTGACTGTACTGCCTAAAAGGAACAGCGGGAGTGCTGGAAAGTCAATGCTCGAACTGCCATATTTAGAATATAATTTCCCTAGACAAAAATATGGCAGTTTATCTTCCGGACTTGTGTTGAAGGTAAAACAGCATAAATATCCAAATCCTGCCCACAACACCTACACAACCTACTTAATCAATAGGTTCCAGCTATTCCAAGCCCTGGGGCTCTATCTGGAAGTGGTGGATGATCAACAACACAATGCACAACAAAATAGAAGGTAAACACATCTTTTAAAACTCTTTTTAAATGGACTGTGTTATCTGCCAGTATCACTAAACGTATATTACTGTACACCATAGCATACCTAACAACATTTTACCCTGTCTCTCTGTCTGGCCAAAGGCCACACACTACATACATATATAAAATACTGACCAAATACAATTGTACTACCCCTCTTATACCTCTAATCAGTAAGGTACTGCACATTTTAATAAAATGTACATGCTCCAACAATAATGATAACACACTATACTGATCTGTTTATATTTTTACTATAGCGCAAGCACACTAGTAATAACTCTAAAACAGAAGTGGTTTGATTAAATAACACACCTATAATGATGGTACCCGCTTACCATACACTTCATAACTATATTATTCAACCATGCATCTCAATCACTGCTATTTAACATTTTAAAATATTGCACATACTATGAAGGGTAGGACACACATCTACATGCCAGAAATTGTACTCATGTAGACAACTTATGTGTATGCACATTTAATATATGGCATGCACCTTATGTAAACCCCAACACCTGAAAGTATACTCACATGTTATCACCCATAATTATAATGTTAAATGCAGTTAACACAAATCCCACTTTCCATGCCACACACTACCCTTTCACACCACAGCTCCCAGTAACTTTAACACACATGTGAAAGGGAATGAACTACATCTCCCACAATGCAACACATAGGAACTCACAGGATCTGGAAAGTGAGGTAAATGGTTACATTTCAAATATGCATTAATGCAATATGGCAATATGGCAAGCATTATAACATTTAAAACAACAATCTGTATCTACAAGTAAACAACACGCACATAAGGATCAAAAATAGGTTTATATAAATTGAAAGGGATAACACAATGTTTTCCCCAGGGGAATTTAATTTACCTCCAGAAAAATTTAAGAAAACTAATGTCCTGGGGCGGGGCTGGAAAAATAGTGTCCTATCACAGTTTTTTTGTTATCGCTTCCAGGTATTTTGCTTGCATCTCAACATTTGCAGCCATTTCCTACTCATGGAGCTGTCCATGCTGCTGAAGCAGATGTTAGCCTGGGCACCTACCTTTTGGGACAGGTCGAGGATTTAAAGATTTGGTGGATGGGGTGAGCAGGTCAGAGCTTGGAGTTTCTGAAGAAGAATGTTTAGGGGAATGGTGAGGTTTATGGTTGTACAACTGATCAAAAGGGACGGGGTGACAGAGACAGGTTGTATAGTGGAGAGAGGTGGAGGAAATTTGCCAGAAGGGAATTTGGGGTGGGTTTTGGAATGGGGTCAGGTGTTGGAATAGCGACAAGGCCTGGAATGGGATCAGAAGGAGGAATAAGGGCAGGTGTGTCTGAAGCACTGGTGTCAGAGAAGGCACTTCCAGAGATACAGCCTTTCTGTGTGGCAGACATGGCAGATTGCATTTAATTCAGGAGGAAAATCACTTCAGCCAGTTGCTGAATGACACCGTAGATATAATGCAACAGTGACGTCTTCCCATAGAACAGTTTTTAAGAACCGCCAGTGCATCTTCTGACATCAGTGCATTTGGGATGGGAGCAGGGGTAGAGATGCCTGGGATGAAGTAAAACAGAGTCTCTTTTCGGATTGGATGCTGGTTTGTTATACCGGGAGGACAGAAGTGAAGGTAGTGCTTGTGCTAGTGGTGGTGTCACCACAGGAGCAGATGTCATTGGCTGTATTGTTTCAGCCATGACCATGAGAAGCTGGCCATAGTCGAATGTCTCTTAGTGAGATAAAGATGTGGCCCCCTGGCCACCCTCCTCATTCTCAGTGCCACTGGGTCTTTCTGTAATGGTGGCTCTACCTTACGACCCCAGTGACCCTCCTGATGGTGACACAAAGTATGCCCAGCATCTCCCCAGCTAGCTCCAGGGGAAGTTGAAAGCAGACGTATGCACACATCAGTTACACAGTGAATTAACAACATTTCCAAACAGCAAAGATGTCCTCAATCTTTTCAGGGAAGTTTAATATTCTACAAAAAAAAGTCACCCAATATGATATAACAAATGCCCTAATTTTGAATTTGGTGGAGAGGTTACTGATGGGTATCCTGACTGCCTTATTACAGGCAAATTAAATCCAATGACACTTGTAATAAGGCAGACAGGATGTCCTTCACATTTGTGATGGAGATCCCATTCACAAAACTCTAAATGAGGTGCAATTAATGTCCAAATTTAGAAGCACACTAACATTTACAAAGTATGTAGAATTTTTTATGACTCTAAACGCTGTGGTCAGAAATAAACCCAAGGTGACGGGTTCTGAGACCTAGCTTGTGACTATGGCTTCTGCCCACTCCGGTCAGAAAAAAGCCTAGAAGAAAGACAAATGTCTTTCTGAGTCCCCTCACTCACCAGGGTTTCCCCATGGTGAAATGCTTCATCATTGGCGCCATCTCAGCTTTCTACGAACTGGGGCGTACTACGACTTGCGGAGTTACGTAGGAGCACTTTTTTGTGGAAGACTATCTGTGGTGCAATGTGTGGTGGAGTGGATGTATAGTAATTAAAAATACCGTGCTAGTGGACCTAAATGATTTTATTCCTGCTCCTAGGTAGGTATGGTTAAAAAAGGGGTAGAC
Source organism: Lissotriton vulgaris (assembly GCF_964263255.1). Classification (NCBI taxonomy): domain Eukaryota; kingdom Metazoa; phylum Chordata; class Amphibia; order Caudata; family Salamandridae; genus Lissotriton; species Lissotriton vulgaris. Next base: position 1,346,203,012 of record NC_141693.1, on the reverse strand, counting down.
ACTCTATACTTATCTTAAATGAGAAGGGATTCAGTGCACGGTCGACATGTTTCGAGCTTCCCCTAGCTCTTCCTCAGGACCACACAGCATGCGTTTAAGATACATACGATTTCTAGTTCTCGTTGTATACTTGTCAGCGTGCGTAATTTAACATCATGAACTCTGGGGTGGCGGTGTCTCCCTTTTAAACAATCTTCAAGAATGGGGATGCCGCCTCTCGTCACCTATTTGTCTTCCCCGCCGGACCGCAAGATGCGTATGTATCTTAAAAGGATGCTTTATTAGTAGCAGTGTTCACCCCTACACCATAACTTTATTTATTATTTTCCGATTAAGGTTTATTTAGGAGTGGCAAACACAGGGCTGGTCCCTGTGTGGTCCTGAGGAAGAGCTAGGGGAAGCTCGAAACATGTCGACCGTGCACTGAATCCCTTCTCATTTAAGATAAGTATAGAGTGTCTACCCCTTTCCTAGGGAAAGCTCAAAACTCCGCAAGTCGTAGCACGCCCCAGTTCGTAGAGAGCTGGGATGGCCCCAATGATGAAGCATGTCACCATGGGGAAACCCTGGTGAGTGAGGGGACTCAAGAAAGAAATTTTCCTTTCTTCTAGGCTTTTTTCTGACCGGAGTGGGCAGAAGCCATAGTCACAAGCTAGGTCTCAGAACCCGACACCTTGGGTTTATTTTTGACTACACGTATAAGGAGGGCGACCTAGTCTTGCATTCTCCTCCTCCCCCTATTGTGTATTCTAAATGCTGTGGCCCATCTGTAGAGGTTAACAATGGGAGACTATGTCACAACTGTGGAATACACCCAGTCCACAATATTACACAAGTGCTATAATGAACTTACAATATAGTAGATCAGATTTCTGCCATGTTTGTGAAGGAGTATCCCATCTACTAAACTCAGAATTAGGCCTATTATATTACTTAACATTTTTATACTTTTGGTGACAGGAGTGTCCCCTGCATGCTATATACTCTGAGCACATGCTCTGTATTCATATTTGTATCTGCTATCACACTTTATGTACCATATGATCCAAACTTCAAGCAAAGCCTATGTGAGTGTCTGTGTGAAGGGCTGGCCTGAATTTGTAACAATATCCTACTCATACACTTCAGAAGCATCTGGATGTCCACTACAAGGGTCACCTCAAGTAATGGCCTAGGGATACTATCCATGTCAGAGAGTAGAGTGATTAGCATGATGGTGGCACCACATCATTCTTATTAGAGATCTGAGGGTGACACATTTACCTACACCACAGGAGTGTGAGCTTCATGAACCACTTGATGAAGGGCCTGGTTTAAAGTTTGGTGGACTGAAAACCACATCAGAAATGTGCCAAGCATCCCATCCACCCAGTCACAAGTGAATTATTGCCTTTGTTACTTGTAATACAGCAGCTGGGATAACCTTCAAGATTGCAATTTAGAATCCCATATATTAAAAAAAAAATTTTTAATCATGCTTGTTATGCAGCTTCTGCATAAATATATTAGTACACATATTAATATTCAAACATGTTATTATGCACAGCTACAGGCAGAAAATTAGTAAGCATTGTCAGTATTGACAAAGAAACCATTGTGGGGACACGTAGGGCTTGATTGATTGCATTATGGCACCTGGCACTTGTAAAAGGGAGGAAATATATTTGTACATTTGTGATGCATTTTTCCAGTCATCAAATAGTAAAAAAGGGTTATATAAGCGGCATGGATATCTTAGGTTGATGTAACCTACCACCTTGTCACTGCCCCATGGCTCCCAGTTCCCCATCCAAGTTGGGGTAAGCCACTAGCAGAACGTGCCGCCTCATGGGGATCAGAAATTGTTGCAACCAATATTTCTGCATGGAGAACCTTTCCACTTGACTTAATGTAAAATGACAGGTCCACAATTCAAACTCCTCACCCACAATTTCAAGGCACTACAAAACATGTGCACAGCATACTTCAACAATCAAATCTGCTTTCATAAACCTTCCAGACAGCTCCACTAATCGGAACTTATACAAATCCCACTCATACAGAAGACCAGATCTGGCGATCAAGCCTTCTCCTACATTGCTCCTAAACCATGGAACAACGTGCTGCTACACATTAGAGCCTCCTACTCCTCCTCACTTCTTGAATTCCACAAGAAGCTGATGACCTGGCTTTTCGAGTAGTTCCACTTGGCCCTAGGGGTGCCTAGACCACTCTTGGTCAGCACCAGAATACCCCCCCCGGAGAATAATGCATTCTACAAATCTGCATAACATAACACCACAGAAGGTCCTCCCAATTATTGAGGCACTGGATGCTGCACCACCATAAGACTGTCTGTTGGTGCATTCTCCCAGCAGTGGCTTGCACGATCTTCTTCTACTGGTGGTTGATCTAGACGAGGGAGATTAAAAAAATAATAAATAATGCTGTTAATTTACATGTAGTGGAAAGCATTGAAATATGTTAATACACTTTTTGTAGATATTATGTGAAGTTGACTTAACATACATTGTTCTGATTTAGTAATGTTGCGCAATATTTTCAAATTTTATGAAGGATATCATTCAATGCTGTGTGATGCCATTGAATACCATACACTGGGACTGGTTTTGTGTTTGGTGGACGGACATGATGGATATCTGGTCCAGCTTAATACAAGTTGTTAGAAACGGGATTTTTGGCAGGCTAGGGCATGTGCCAAAGCCAGGCAGAAACCACCACTCTAGTCAGGATAAAGGGGTTACACTCCTAAAAGTACCCCTGGTCACCCCCTTGCCCTTGGTAGCTTGGCACAAGCAGTCAGGCTTATCTTAGAGGCAGTGTGTAAAGCATTTGCACATAACCAACAGTAATACAGTGTAAGCACTACAAAAAGACACCACACCAGTTTAGAAAAATATCCAATATTTTTATATACTTAAGACAAAAAGCGATAAAAATCTACAATACAGTACTTAAAAATCCACAATTATCAAAATAAGCTTTAAAAACAGTCCCTTGATGTTGATATCTCCACCCGGTGCTATCACGGCGTCATGAGCAAACAAATCCAAACAGTTCTGGCTAACCACAGAGTCGCGGGCCAGCTACAGTGTCGAGAAGAACGCAAACAGTACCTTTTTGAAATGCAGGGCGTAGGTGACCTCTCGTTTAGCCTCCGAAAACACGGCCTCCGCAGGCGTCAGTTCCGAAGGTCGGTGCAGGAGTCGTCGGGCCCTCGAAGTCGCACGTGTTGCAGGGTTGATCTCCTCTCTGATGGAGTCAGGAGCGCTAGCGTCGTCGCCGTGTGCTGCGGTGTGAAGTGCTGCGGTGCGGCGGTGCGGCGTGTGGTGCCCTCAGGTCACGGTGCGAGCAGCGGTTCAGTGGCGGCGTCAGATGGTGTTGTCGGTGAGACCAGGGTCGTGATGCGAGATGAAGGCGGTGCTCGTCACGGTGCAAGCGGTGGCGTCGTTGCTTAAGCGCTATCGTCCCTGACGAACTGGAGTCGATGGCGCCGGTGTCGGTAGGCCAAGGCTGCCGTGCGGGATGAGGGCGGTTCGTCGTGTAACTTTACGAGCGGTGCCCTTGGACCACAGTGCAAGCAGCGGCGTCGATTTTGGAGTGGAGCGGCATCATCTGGAATACCAAGACGTCGTCGTGAAGCGAGGCGGTGAGGAGTGCAGTGCCCACAGGTCAGCAGGCTTCATCGGTGACAACAGGGTTATGGTGCGGCGTTGCGGAGGTGCCCTCTGCGGTGCCCAGGCGTCGTCGTGAAGCGAGACAGTGCGGAGTGCGGTGCCCACAGATCGCGGTGTGAGCAGCGGCTCGGTGGCGGCGTCAGCAGGCGTCGTCGGTGAGACCAGTTTCGTGGTGCGGCGTTGCGCCGGTGCCCTCTGCAGTGCCTACACGACACGGAGTCGGCAGCAGCGTCGTAGACGTCGTCGGGTTATTTATCTTCTGTTGCAGCACAACGCACACAGTCCCCAGTGCTGAGGGCAGAAGAGCTTGAAGTCTTTGTTGTTCCTGAGACTGCTTGAACAGGGGCAATCTGTACCTCAAGCCCTTGGAGAAACTTACAAAGTAGATTGCAGAAAGTTCAGTCCAGTCCTTTCACTGCCCAAGGCAGAAGCATCCACTGCAGGCCAACACGGGAAAGCACACAGCAAAGTGGTAGTTCCTACTCACAGCTTCTTCAGCTCTTCTTCTTGGCAGTCTTCTTGGTCCAAAAGAGTTCTCAAGTTCAGGGGTCTGGGCCCCAATATTTATATCCCAAAATCATTTAATCCCTTAGGCACAGAGTGTCTGTGTCAAGCCAGAACCAGTTCTGCCTTCTCTGGTGTGATTTTCTAGCAGGAGGTGGAGACAGCATTGTAAGAGGCAGACCAGGCCCTTTGAGGTGCAAGGAAATCTCCTCCCCCTTCCCCCATTGCATCCCAGCTCTATTCAGCCCTTTCCTGACCCTACCCAGACTATCTGGAGTCACTCCTGCTCCCCAGCCTTCTGTCATCCAAAACCCAGACAGACAATCCACATTCCAGCAGATGCACATGGGATGACTGAGCAAGAAAATACCTACTTTCTAAAAGTGGTATTTTCAAACACAGAATATTAAAATCACCTTTACTAAAGGATGCATCCTTAGATTCAGAGTTCAGGTATACTAAATGTTATTTCTCTACCTAGTTCCCAGGGCCCGTTATGTTTATAAGATGTTATAAACAAACTTCCTATTCTGTCCTTTGAGGAACAGGTAGCCTTGCAATAGTGAAAAACGAAATGAGCTGTAATTCACTATCAGGACATGCCACACACACCAGGGCATGTCCTACCTTTCACATATACTGCACCCTGCCCACAGGGGTACCTTGGGCCTTCCTTAGGGGTGTTGGACATGTAAGAAAAGGGAAGGTTAGGGACTGGCAAGTGTGTGCACTGGCCAAGTGCACATTGCAGTTACAAACTGTGTGCAGACTCTGCAATGGCAGATCTGAGTTACCTTTTTAGGGCTACTCACATGGGTGGCACAATCAGTGCTGCTGGCCCACTAGTATCATTTGGTTTACAGGCCCTGGCTCACTCAGTGCACTTTACTAGGGACTAACAAGTAAATCAAATACCCAATTATGGAAACACCAATCCATAACACAATTTACACAGATAGCATATGCACTTTAGCACTGATTAGCAATGGTAAAGTTCCCAGAGTACTAAAACCAACACAAACAAGTCAGGAAAAAATAGGAGGAAGAAGCAAAACGTTTGGAGATAACCCTGCAAATATGGACATTTCCATCACAAGTGTATTACATACTATTCGATTCAAAATCAGACACTGCTGCAGAAAATGTTCTGAAGCCATCCCGCACCACCCTGAATATAGAACTATGACACTCAGGTGACACTCAAGATATCATTCTGTGCCCTCAACATATTGTTCTGGGCCATTAGGAGTTCAATCATCTTCCTGTTATATAGCTGCACCCATGAGTTCCATTGTCTATCGCACCTGAACCATCCTGCATCATGTCCTGACCCAGCCCTTTACAAACGCCCTGTGACCTTGACCGGGTGGCCACAGGTGTTGTGTGTCCTGGCTGCGCAGCAGTTGTAAGGACAGAGGTGGCCACAGTTGTTGAGGGTGTGTAGCCAAAGAGGACATGTGGAGGCAATAATGTTAGTAATAGGGACAGTACTCTACTTGATGGTGTTGTTCTTCTGTCCTCAAAGATAAGCCAAGTGCACTGTTCATACAAACTTGCTGGGCCAAGCTGGTCTTCAAGATCATCCTCGTCAGCAGGAGTGCCGCTCCCACTGAAGGCTTGAGATCTGGTATCCTCAGGCAGATTGGGCAACACATTTGAGGCTAATAACTGTGACCTTGGTGCATCACCTTGAAGAAAGCATTAAATAAAAAAATGACTTTTTGGAAAGGATAGTTATTACTATATAAATTGCTATTGTATGGTATTGAATCTTTGCCTTTTATTGTTTGTCAGAAAATTCATCAATACTTTTCCTCATCTGAGGAGTCTGGTTTTAATTTTAAGTCATATATCTAAGAAATATTTATTTAAAGATTTGTAAAGCACACAGCTACCCAACAGGGTTTCCTGGCACTGAGCAGAATAATACACAAGCCAAGGTTGCAGATAGTTATACAGAAAGATTATACTTGGTTGTAAAGGAAGGTCTTTAATTTCTTACGGGAAAAGTGAATGACACATCCTAAGTTCCAGAGGAAGAGGGTTTCACAGTTTGGGGCCAATGTAGGAGAATGAGTGGCCTCTCATACAAGTGAGACGGACTCTGGGAACTGAAAAAAGAGGAAAGCTAGCTGATCTTAGATGTCGAGTGGGCACATAGGGGTGACCAGGCTTTGTATGTATGGGGGTGCCAAACCATGTTTGGCCCGGAACATGTAGCATAAGACCTTAAACTCGAAACGTTTGTTCACCTTGGACCAATGGAAGTGATGGGGCAAAGGTGAGACTGAGGTGTGTCGAGGCAGCCAAAAAAGAAGAGGAGCAGCCGCATTTTGTATGAGCAAGCTGTAAGCGATGAACGGAGGCTTTATCAGCGCCCAGATACAATACATTGCCATAGTCAAGTCTGGAAATCACCAATGCCTGCATTACTGTTCTCTGGGTAGCAGGTGGAATTAACCAGAGTTTTTTTTTGCCACTTGAGAACCACAAAGCAGGTCGCGGTGACCCCAGACACCGCTATCAAACTGGCAGCTAGTGCAGTACATAGGGCAGGTAGCAGGATCAAAAACCTGCCAACAAGCCTTAGGTGCCGGGTTTAAGCTTAAAAAGGGCCATAGAGAAATAGGTTCTGGGGGTTTGCTGCAAAGGAGCAGGGATTCTGGCCCTGGCTGCGCGTCCACTTCGGCATGGGTTAAGTAGTGTGGTGGAGGTAAACACTAGAACGCGCACCACAGGAAATGCCGAAAACTAGGCCGGAAGTAACCAGGAGTGGTCTGACTGGCATCGCAATGCCCTACGCACAAACGGCACACAGGGCAGTGGGAACAGGGCAGGAGCCACGTCAGGCTGCGAGAAGTCGCCAGGAATGTGGGCAGAATGCTCGAATACAAGCAGGCAAACAGTGAGTGAACACAATGAACCCAATGAAGACACACAATAGAGCATATAATATAACTGACTAAAACGTATAAAAAGAGCTCCAAAAATAAAAGGCTAAAAGTATACAAGGAGCAAGCAAGCTAGCATTAAAAAATAAGCTAAGGCGTCAGCAACAGGCTTACTCATATCTGCTGTGAGTTCGCTTTGGCATGAGTTAAGTAGTGTGGTGGTGGTAAACACTAGACCGCACACCACAGGAAATGCGAAAGCTAGGCCGGAAGTAACAGTGAGTGGTCTGACTGGCATCGCAACACCCTCCGCACAAACGGCACACAGCCGAGGCGGACAGGGTGGGAACCACATCAGGCCGGGAAAAGTCGCTGGGAATGCGGGCAGAGCGCTCGAATACAAGCAGGCAAACAGTTAGGGTGACCAACTGGCATGGGTACAAATTCAGGACTGTGAGTGTAAAAATTCAGGACAAAGGGTCAAAATTCAGGACAGAAATTCAGGACAGGAGGTCGAAATTCAGGACAAAAGGTACGTTTTAAAGACACATCAGAGGAGGTTGAGCAATAGTATATAAGTAAGTAAATAGACAACCACTTAAGTACAAGTGAACATAAGTTTATATTAGGTTGAGAAAATTGTGCACTTCATGGTTTTTCAGTATGCGTGCAGCTTTGAGCAAATGTGCAGGTCTTTTTGTGGTAACAAAACCGCCCCCACCCCACCTTTCCAGCCTCCCAGGAAAACGTCCGATATCCAGTCCGGCCAGTTCGGCCTTGCAACCACCCTCCAATGGTGCCCCTCATCTTCACAAAGACCCTCTCTCATGTGTTTTTAATTTCTTTTATAGTGCTATTCAACCCAAGTAAGTAGAACAGGATGTCGGAGTGCGTTACATCACACACATCTTATATAGAGACAATGACCCATATACATGTGAAAGTCAATGTATAGGAAATGTTACTTAAGATAATGGGGGTTACAATTGTAATCATTCTTTCATCCATCATTCAATCTTTCACCATTCATTCTGTCCTTTTATCTATGTGCCATCCATAACAATATTCAACCATATGCAAACTTATCCATCATCTATCCTTGCATCCATCCATCCATCATTCCACTCATCTATCCCTCCATCCGCCCTTTCTCTCATCCATCCCTCCATTCATACTTTCACCCTACCCATTCATCCACTCATCCATCCACTCTTCCACTCATCCATCCATTCACTTATCCATCCACCCATTTCAACTTTCACCGATCCAGCCATCCTTTCACTTACTCATTCATCCATCCAGTCACTCATCCTTCCACCCTTTCAGTCAACCATCCTCCCTTTCGCTCTCCATCCCCCTTACACTTAGTCATCCATCCTTCCATCCACCCATCCATCTACTCATCCACTCTTAAATCCATCCATTGGCCCTATCAATCATCCTTCTATCCTTTCTCTCATCCATCCACCCTTTTACTCCTTCACTCATCTATCCACCCTTTTGTCCATTTACCCTGCCTTTCACTCACTCATCCAGCCTTACATCCGCCCTTTCACTCACTCATCCATCCATACATTCATCCTTTCACTTATCAATTCATCAATCCTCCCATCAGTTCACTCATCTATCCCCCATTCACTCACCTATCATCCACCCTTTTACTAATCCATCCACCCATCCATCCATTTACCCGTCCATCTGCCCTTCCACCCATACATCCATGTATTTACCTTCTCTCATCCTTCCATCCGTCCACTCACTCATCCGTCTATCTTTTCTCTCATTATTCATCCAGTTACCCTTTCATTCATCCATTCATCCTTTCACTAATCCATCCAGCCATCCACCCATCCCTTCACTTACTCAATTTTTCACATTAATTAGGAGCTGAGCCTTTGTCTACAGAGTTGCAGACAGAAGAAGCCCATCAAGGATTTCACCCCTGCTGTATATCCTAAAGCAAGGGGTGGGACGGGGGAGGGCTCACTATGCCCCTGTACATAGGAAATCTGAAAAAGTGGAAGTCATGAGTCGTGCATGAAGCACTGTGCCACTGACATGGTGTTGTTTCCAGGGTTTTAAGTGGGATGAAAAATGGGGGGCTGGGGGGGTGTCTCCAAAGGGGGTGTTCGATGTAATTAAGGGCATACCTAAGCTAAAAGTCTGTGCTCAGCATATTGTGCCACCCGACTGGTAATTTGCTGCTTCTTTCATTGCATCCAAATATATAACACAACAAGTAGTGTTACACCTACCAGCCAGAACTATTGGCTTTGTCAATGGTTGTCAGTTGCATAAAATAAAAAAAGCAGCAACTATGGCTTTGTTGAATATGGCAATGAAAATGCGGCCGTTTTATGATGAGACAGTGAACCCTTTTTTTTTTTTAACTTGTTTCACCACCTTTTTTCGTGAACTGAATTCCCCTGTGGCAGCATTGGCGTTATTGTGTATTTCACCACCTGACTGAATGCCCTGCCCTAGACCGAGGCAGCAGGAGGCCACCACATGCGTTAAAAGTACACACTGTCCCATTGTCATTCTGAATGTGGCAATCAGCCCCATACAGAATGTCAATGGGCGGATGGGGCTTGTATTGGGTTCAGAGGCCGTCAGGGAGCAGAAGCTTCAGGCAGGGGAACAGTGATGTTCCCCAATGCCCAAAATTACGGACAAAAGGCGTCCGTAAAAGGGTTCCTCACGGACAACGAACGTGAGGCCCAAATTACGGATGGTCCGTGAAATTTACGGACGGTTGGTCACCCTACAAACAGTGAGTCAACACAATGAACCCAATCAAGACACACAATATAGCACACAATATAACTGACTAAAACGAATAATAAGAGCTCCAAAACTAAAAGGCTAAAAGTCTACAAGGATCAAGTAAGGTAGCGTTAAAAATTAAGCGGAGGCGTCAGCAACAGGCTCACTCATGTCATATTGAGTGGCCTATTGATACAGAGTGAAGTTAATGGATTGGTGGGGGGAGCATTCCTCAGAGCTGACCTAGTGGGCTTCAGCTGTGAAAGCCAGGGTTGTTTGGCTCTCTGGTCCCAGGGTCCATCCTAATATGCCTTAGGAAAACTGATCAAGCACAACCCCTAAAATTCTTGACGGTCATTATTACCAATCGTGAGCAATCATAGGCTTCCGTCGGTGGTTAGTGTTGGAACACAGCAAATACAGATTGCACCATTTGGTATAGAGTGCCTTACACAAGTTGAACATCCCAATGATTCAGTTTCACTAAAAGAAGACTTAATGTTATCTTTAAAAATAAAAATACACACAAACTAAACACAATTTCAGATAGGCAATATGCAGGTGCAGCACTACCACTCAGTTTTTACATAGTATCAGTGACTGTATTTGTCCTACAGACTGTCAAATAATCTCTGGCCATCAGCAGCCAACAGTGTTCAATTCACTTACAATTTGTTGTTCATAAAGGTAGTTTGTGACACAGTTGAGTGAGACAGCTGTACCATTCTAGTCAGGAATCGAAGGTCAATTTGCATTGCTCGAGTGACATATGTGTTTTTCATCACTCAATTTCTACCTCACTGTGGATAGAACGATGGGTGCGTGTTGGTTTTAAAATAAAACTGAACAGTCTTTGCACTTTTCAAGCTCCAACCTATTCATTGCTTTTTAAAAAGTATTTATATTTTTCGATGTTATTCACAAACCAAAGAAGGCAATATAGTCATGTGCTCTATGAAGAAGGTATGTGTTAGGTCTAAGAGCAGGGGAAAAATCTACTCTAAATACAACTTAATAGAGTCTCGGGAAATCTACAAAAATATTTCTCAACACATTAGTTTAATTGAATTTTTTCTTTTTTTCTTTTTATTTATATATTTGTCTTAGTACAAAAATTAATTCTATCCACATGTGTTTAGTTACCGTATTTTCTGGCGTATAAGACGACTGGGCATATGAGACGACCCCCTACTTTTCCTTTTAAAATATAGGTTTGGGCTATATTCGCTTGCTTATAAAATGACCCCGGCGTATAAGACGACCCCCAACTTTTGAAAAGATTTTTAAGGGTTAAAAAGTCGTCTTATACGCCAGAAAATACGGTATATACATATTTTCAAGTACATTTCTCCGAATTGATACAGTTCTCAATAGGTTTAATAAAAATAGTGCAAAACATCAATTAATCATACTGTCCTATTTCAAATGTCTATTTAATACATACAATAGCTGACCATATTAGTACAACAAATGTGATCCCCTTCATACATAGCCCATTGTCTGCTACTCTACAGTCATGCTACACACTCTCACCATCATGCTCACTCCCCGCCCAACACTATATGCACAGATAGATAAACATATGGGGGTATGATCTTCCCTCTATTGTTGTGCTGGAATCTGGGATATCAAACACTCCTGGCCATATTAAATATAGTCATGTGCAACATGCCCCACTGTCCACATGGAGCCGCTAGGAGTATACAGGCACATTAAATTGTATAGTGCAAATCTTAAGACACACAGTTAGACAGTGGATAAAGAATAGCACACATTAAGCAGGGCAATACATCCTTATACTGATTGTGTCTGACTAACAGTCAGGCCAGCTGTTGTAATAGGACACAGACCTACAATACGCCCTGTGATGATGTTCTCCCTAGTGGAGCTACTATACATTTATTGAATACATAACAGTACAAAACAGTTTTATACACAATTACAAGGGTCAAACGATGAGAAGAATTGCTCACTTAGACTTTTGTGGATTGCGGGAATTCTTCAATTCTTCTCATCACGCCATTGCACGTAACGGCCCGCTACCTTATCCTGATCGGGGCTCCGATTTGGGACAATTATATAGGCTGACTGAGTCCCCCCCGCTCGCCGCCTTTTGCTTACATTTCCACAATCGGCATTTCTCGCATAGGCCCTCTACCTTATTCTGATCGGGGCTCAGATTTGGGACAAATATCTAGGCGGACTGAGCCCCCCCACCCCACAGCTGTTTGCTTACAATTCCACAATCTGCGTTCTATCAATTGGCCTCTGGCCCTTCAGAGCCCTCCCAGGTAGCATGCTCTACATTATACCCCCTCCCGTGATTTTGACTTTCTCACAGGCTATCACTCAGGCATTACACTTTATGTCCTGATGATGATCCCCACCATTCTAGTGGGGATTGAAACGCCATCGACCGTTGCATCTTGACTCCTAATTGTCATGCTTAAATTTTTGTTGTGGAGCAAAAGATGCCTGTTTAATTGTGACTGTCTGATATTTGAATGATTTCACAAAGTCACCCTGTACTTTTAATGCCTGAGGTCTGGAAATCTGATGACTTCCAACCTATGACCCATGTAGTTGTGTATATAACAGTTTTTGTACTGTTTTGTATTCAATAAATGTATTGTATCACCACTAGGGGGAACATCATCATGGGGCTTATTGTAGGTCTGTGTCCTATTCTTCCTATATCCTTCTTGGAGGGATCACTGTTCTTTATAATGCTATGCATACCCTATGTCCCTTCTGACTTATAAGGGTTCCCTTGTTTCTTTACAAATAGGTGTTGTACCAGCCTCTACTACGCTATGTCACCTTCTCTGCTACCATATAGAGGTCCATTCCCCATCTCCATTCATCAATCAATCAATCAATGCATTTATAAAGCACACTACATACCCGTGAGGGTCTCAAGGCGCTGGGAGGGGGGGGGAGCTGCTACTGGTCGAAGAGCCAGGTCTTGAGGAGTCTTCTGAAGGCCAGCAGGTCCTGGGTCTGTCGTAGGTTGGTAGGGAGGGTATTCCATGTCTTGGCGGTGAGGTAGGAGAAGGATCTGCTGCCGGCGGTGGTTTTCCGGATGCGGGGGACTGTGGCGAGGGCGAGGGTGGCAGAGCGGAGGCAGAGGATGGGGTGTAGGAGCTGAGTCAGTCGTTGAGGTATGCTGGTCCGGCATTGTGAAGGGTCTTGTGTGCGTGAATGAGGAGTCTGAAGGTGATCCTCTTGTTGACTGGGAGCCAGTGCAGACCTCTCAGGTGGGGTGTGATGTGGCTGTGTCAGGGGATGTCGAGGATCAGTCGTGCTGAGGCGTTCTGGATTCGTTGTAGTCGTCTCAGGAGCTTGGTTGTTGTTCCTGAGTAGAGGGCGTTCCCGTAGTCGAGTCTGCTGGTGACGAGGGCCTGGGTGACGGTTTTTCTCGTGTCGGGGGGGATCCATTTGAAGATCCTGCGGAGCATTCGGAGGGTGTTGAAGCAGGACGCGGAGACGGCATTGAATTGCTTTGTCATGGAGAGGGTGGAGTCGAGGGTGACCCCCAGGTTGCGTGCGTGGTCGGTGGGTTCCGGGGCTATGCCTAGCGATGTGGGCCACCAGGAGTCGTCCGAGGCTGATGGGGTGGGCCCGAGGATGAGGACCTCTGTCTTGTCTGAGTTTAGCTTCAGTCTGCTGTCCTTCATCCATTCGGCGACGGCCTTCATTCCTCTGTGGAGTTTGGCTTTGGCGGTGTGGGGGTCTTCGGTGAGGGATATGATCAGCTGGGTGTCGTCGGCGTAGGAGATGATGTTGAGGTTATGTTGTCGTGCGACGTGGGCGAGGGGTGCCATGTAGATATTGAACAGCGTCGGGCTGAGGGAGGATCCCTGTGGGACGCCGCAGATGATCTCTGTGGTTTTAGTGCGGAAGGGTGGGAGGCGGACGCTCTGGGTTCTGCCGGAGAGGAAGGATGTGGTCCAGGCCAGGGCCTTTCCTTGGATTCCGGCGTCACGGTGGCAGACCGTGTCGAAGGCTGCTGATAGGTCCAGGAGGAGGAGGGCGGCTGTTTCTCCCTTGTCCATCAGGATCCTGATGTCGTCGGTGGCGGCGATGAGGGCGGTCTCGGTGCTGTGGTTGCTGCGGAAGCCGGATTGTGAGGGGTCCAGGATGTTGTTGTCTTCGAGGTAGCTGGTTAGCTGTTTGTTGACAATCTTCTCCGTTACTTTCACCGGGAACGGGAGCAGGGAGATGGGCCGGACGTTCTTGAGGTCCTTGGGGTCCGTCTTGAGTTTCTTTAGTAGGGCGTTGATCTCGGCGTGCTTCCAGCTTTCCAGGAATGTTGCTATCTCGAAGGAGATGTTGATTGTTTTCCGGAGGTGGGGCGCGATGGTTGAGCTGGCTTTGTTGAACACGTGGTGAGGGCAGGAGTCGGATGGGGGATCCGCAGTGGATGGAGTTCATGGTTTTGATGGTGTCTTCATCGCTGATGTTGGACCAGGTGGTCAGGCGACTGGTGCCGGTGGAGGTCGCAGGGGTGGTTGTCTCGGCGGTGGGTGCGGGGGTGTCGGAGTTGAAGCTGTCATGGATGTCGGTGATCTTGCGGAGAAAGAAGGTGGCCAGTGAGTCACACAGGTCTTGTGATGGTGGAATGTCGTTGGTGTTGGAGCTGGGGTTGGAGAGTTCTTTTACGATGCTGAAGAGCTCTTTGGTGTTGTGTGCGTTGTTGTCAAGCGGTCCTTGAAGGCGGTCCTCTTGGCGGTCCTGATGAGTTGATGGTGCTTGTGGGTGGCGTTCTTGTGGGCTGTGTGGCTTTCTGGTGTTTGGTCGCGGAGCCATTTCTTCTCAAGTTTTCGACATGTGTGCTTGGAGGTTCGGAGGTCTTCGGTGAACCATTCATGTATGGAAGATACCTCTGGCGCTCCCCAGTACTTGGCCGCATCTCTTTTGGCCACCACTAAGCCCAGGGCACTAAAAATAAGTTTATAGCATGGGACATCAACATAATTTAGGCTCCCCAACAAAACAATACACAGTTTGAGCTGGAGTGAAGCCTCAAGAATACTTGAGAGTTCCTGGATGATTTCTTTCCAGTATGGTTGTATATGGAGACAAAGTGTGTGCAAAAGGACCCCATAGCTTCGACAGAGGGCAGGCAATGTAGGTTAGATGTTCTTCCAATGTTAAGCAACCTGTGGATGTCGTAGTAGACCTTGTGGAGTATTTTGAATTGTATCAGGCGTAGACCCGACTTGATAGCAACGTCACACGGGTACATCAACTCCGACTCTCAATCTATGTCTTCTAGTTCCCCCACATCTCGCTGCCACTGCCCTCATAGCTGGCCCAGGGTATCCGGCATATTATTATTGATCGTTCTATATGTAGCAGAAACTGCAACCCTTCCCAGTTCGTCTAATACAATATGGCCCTCAAGGGGTGTGTATTCAGGCATCTCTGTCCCTTCCAGCCCCTCAGCCCGCCATGCATGTCTCAGCTGCATGTGCTTTAAAACTTGGTTTGGTGTAATCGGTATTCCCTCTGTGCCGAGGAGAAGGGCATAATGTCCCCCTCCTCACGAATATCTCCCACCTTGGAGATACCTAGACATCCCATGACCCAAATCCTCATCGTTTCGTTACCTCTCGCAGCCATGTCCCTTTTTAAATGGATGTTTCCTGGGTAATCTTGTGGGCCCAGCCAAGTACCTTTGTGACCTGGCCCCAGACTGTCAGTGTGACCTGTTTTGCCGGCGGCAGCGTCCGTGATCCCGCCTTCCAGGGAGATAATGTAGGTGTACTAGCAGAGCACGCTCAAGCCTAAATGACGGGTGGTCCTGCGGAGCATAAATCCAGTTATTAATGTTTTTCAGGTGGGGTGCCCAACAGTACCCTTCAATGTCTGAGAGTGGAAGCCCACCATTATATTGGGTACGCTGTAGTGTTTTGAGCGATACTCTCGGGTGCCCCCATCCCAAACAGGGTCCTCAAGTCCCCATTAATCTTGGTAAATACCATCTGGGAAACTGAGTAATATGTATTCTGGAGCACATAGAGTAGTTTGAGGAGTGTAATCATTTTAAATAGATCTGCCTGCCCCATCAGGGAGAGAGGTAGGCCCCTCCATCTTACGACTTGAATGACTTGAAAGTCTGACAGCACCCTCCCTACATTGCGACTGAAGCAAAGCTCTTTTTGCTATTTAATAAATATCCCCAAATATTTAAAGGAGTCTTCAGCCACCCGAAGCCCTCGTGTTATTGCAATGATTCTTGTATGCTTTGCAGAGTATAGTGCACTGAGTTATCTAAGGTAATCGTGAAGCCCGAGTGGGCCCCGTATCCCCCCGTAACTTAAAGAGCACCGGAATGGTATTCGCTGGGTCTGTTATGTATAGGAGTATATCATCAGCATATAATGGCATTTTTTCTTCCATCTCATTAGCAGCAGAGATTCGTAACTCCTCAACTCCAGGATGCAATTGCACCGCACATGCTAAAGATTTTAGCGTAAGTGCAAACAAATGCGGGGACAGGTGACACCCTTGCCTGGTTCCTCTGTATATTGGAAATTCAGCAAACATCTTGCCATTGACCCTAATCGTTGCAACATAGTTCCGGTAGCGCATCGCCACTCACTTTCTGAATTGGGGGCCAAAGCCAAATTTCAGTAGCATGTGTTCAAGAAAAGGCCAATGGACAGTGTCAAACAACTTCTCAGCTTCTAGGGAGAGGTAGACATGTGGTATCAGGCAAGTCTGTACTGTGGTGAGCCACTGTGTGCGCATCTCAGGTTAAGGCATGTTGACCAGCCTGGCATTAATCTTGACTGTTCTCAATGTATCAGGGGGGTAATGACCTGCAGCAGTCGAGTAGCTAGGATAGTGCCAGTAGTTGTGTCTCAACGTTAGGCAATGAGATCGGGCAATATGAGTGGCACCTGTCCCTCAGTTTCCCTTCTTTGGGAAGGACTATAAAGGTGGCTCTCTGAAGAGCTGGAAACAGTTCCTCCAAAACACTGACTTCTCAGAACAAGTTCAGCAGGTGGGGCCCAAGTAGGCTCACATACCGCTTACAGAACTCAGCAGGGATGCCATTGGGCCCTGGAGGTTTCCCCGGTCTCAGTTTTGCTAAGTGTATCTCGCTCAGCATTAGATTTTTATCCAGGGCTTTTCACACGCTTCTGCATTCAGCACCGGAGTGGTAATTGCAGTCAATTATTGCGCTATAGCATCTGAATCATGGTGCAGTCTGGCCCTGTGAAACTCCACAATAACGAGTGAACAAACCAACAATTAGGGCATCGGGGCGTAGCTAAGCACCGGGGAAGTTAGAGCAGCTCTGCAGACCTGCCACCTAATCCCCTAATAATCAGTCCAATGACCCATACTACAGAGAGCCAGATTGCGTAACTGACTCTGCCTGAAGGTAATTCTTTTTTTTTTATTTAAATATTTTTATTTGCTTTTTTATAATGCATAAACATAACAGGCGTGTCACATGAATCCATCCTTCATACCCTGCCTCCCTTCCACCCTCCTCCCTCCACCCTCCATACCCATAATCCCACAAATAACACTACATATTGATGAAAGGATGCCCCACCTGTCTCTATATTGCACAGATCATTTGGAGATCTCCCCGCATGTAACCTGGATAGCAGAGAGGCCCTTCCTCCTCTGTTCACAGACCCCCATCCAAGCTGTGATACCGTCTCCATTTCCCCCATACTCTTGTGAACTTCTTAGGACAACCCCTAGCTTTGTATGTGACCCTCTCTGCTGCCATGTACATGTCCATGCCCCTTTTCCAGTCATCTAGCTGAGGGGGTATGGGAGCGCCCCACGCCCAGGCCACGTCCCTCTTAGCCGCTACTAAAACTAGTTCTACAAAAATCAGGAGTGGGCGATTCACATCCACATCATTTGTTATGCCTATATAGGACCAATTTAGGCTCCACCGGGAGGGGCGTCTCCAGTATCTCACTTAATTCTCTTAGTATCTTAGTTCAGTATTCCTGAATTGCACGACACTCCCAGATAGTATGATAAAAGTCTCCCTTCACATGCCCACATCTCAGACAGTTAATATCACTAGCTCGCCCCATTCGGTGCAGTCGTAGTCTATTGTAGTAAATCCTATGCGGAATTTTATATTGTATGAGCCAAAGACGGAACTTTATTGCAACTTCCCTGGGACGCATCAGGGCTCTCTCCCAGTACAGTGTGTCCATCTCCCTCAGGTTTAGTTTCCATGTTTCTCTCAGTTTCACTGATCCGTCAGGCATATTATTGATCAAAGTTTTATAAGTCAGGGAAACTAATTTGCTCGGGACGTGCTCTTGCAGTAAACGGCCCTCAAGCGGGGCATACTCTGGCAGGGGAGATGAGAGAGCCTTCTCTGCCCTCCATGCATAATGCAGCTGCGCGTACTTCAAATACTGAGTGTGATGCAGTCCCTGGTCCACCCTCAACACCTGAAAGGACTTCAGATCTCCCCTTTTCAACAAGTCACCTAGAACGGAGATGCCAATGTCATCCCACCTTTTAAACCCCCTCAGTTTATGCAGTTCCTTTAGCCACGAGCAGTGCCATATCGGGATCTGTTTCGTAGGTTTATGTGTCCAGCCAATTGTCCTGGTCGCCCTCTCCTACACCTCCACAGTAACCCGCGTTGCTGAGAGCAGCCTCTCTTTCCCTCTACCTCCATATATATAGTGCAAACAGGTGCGTTGTGCCATTGTCCCTCTCTCCAGTTTATACGTGGGGTGGTCTGCCGGGGCATGGAGCCAATCATTTATCAGTGATAAGTGTTCTGCCAAGTAATACGCTTCGATATTTGGCTAGGAGATCCCCCCATTATACTGATTCCTCTGCAATGTCTCTAAGGCTATCCTGGATTGTTTTCCCAGCCAGAGCAGTGACCGGAGCCCGGCATTTATACCTTTAAAAACCTGTCCGGGAAGGGGGAAATGTTCATTTCGTAGGGCATAGAGTGTTAGACCTGTCAGCCCTAGGGTGGTCTTTCCCTGTGATTTTTTGCCCTTGCCTCATTTTTCCCACCTACTTTTTGTTGGCTTTAGGACTCTGGGCACCCTCCCATTGCTAATCAATGCCAGGGTGCAGGTGCTCTCTCCCCCAACATGGCTGCCACTGACCCCTGCTACTGCAGCGTGGTCTGTATAGGCGCACTCTAGTAGCAAGGAGATGGCTAGAACCCTTAAACAATGTTGCCATACCAGCCTGCCAGCCTGCCCATAGCTAGAATGAGGGAAGCTCCTGGAACCTTCCAGAATAGGGGAGGCGACAACTGCCACTGCCAACTGCCAACTGACACTATATAAGGAAAGGGAGGGAAACTTTCTAGTCAGTTGGGGCATCACTGACCTGGGGAACCCACGCAGGAGTTTTAGGCGGGAGGGCCTAGTAAGGAACCTATGCTACTGGGAGTGACAGGATTTAGGTGCTGCCTCTTAAGCTGGGTGAGGTGTCCTAAGCTAGCCCCCTGATCTGGCCCAGTGGTAGGGAACCCCAGGGTCCATCTGCAGTGACTGAGGAGAAACTCTTCAAGCCTTCAACTCAAACCCCCACCCCCCCCCCCCTCTCAGCAACTTCAAGTAACCAGCATCCAAGGGCGCAGAACCATCCAAGCGCTAAGAAGTCTACTTTCCTCTGACCAGAGATCGCTGGGGGATCGACCAGGTACTGGACTGTGCTGCCCTGCGCACCCCCCTGCCTGCAGTGGGCCCACCTGGCCCTACCTGTCTCCCCCTGACTGAACTGCTTTGCTGTCCCTTCTGCTTTCAGTCCTTGCCAAGTCGTGTGGAAAGCACTATATACTGTTCCCTCTGTGCCCTGGCGCTGTTCTGACTGGGCAAGTGGCATTCCTGACTGGAACCCTGCCTAGCGCTGAGAAGCTGATTGACTCGGCCTTGTAGCGCTGTGGAATTCACCCCTGGCGTAAGATCCCCCACGCGCTCACCTATCTCAGCGGCAAGCGCTGTGTTCAGCCCTCGAGGCGCCTGAGGAGATCCAGACACCATCGCTGCATTGGCGCCGCCCGCGCGACACCTGCGGGGCGCCTCCGGCCTGTCCTGTGGCCGCCTGCCTCTGCGCTGTGTCCAGCGCCGTGATTACCCCCTCGGCGGCCCCTGTATGCCAGGAGAGGGCCGCCGCATCGAATCCACCAGGCCGCACCAGGCCTGAAGCCTTCCCGGGCCTGCATCACGTGACGGGGGAGCGCCGCCGCATCATCGGCCGCGCCCCCCGCCCAAGTCGCGCAGCCATTGGCTGCCGGGACCAAGCCTCTGCACTCGAGGCCCGGCACCCGGTAAGGCCCGACCTCACCGCGGAGGGTGTGAAGGATCCTCAGAGCCCCCCTCCGCTTTGCCCCACACGCCGCTTCGGAGCCCCCGACCCTCGGCGAGCACCGCAACTGCCCCGGTACTGCAGCGGGCCCTGTGAGGTCCTCGGGGGGATGGAAGCCCCTGATCCGGCGGAAGGTCATCCCGCCACCATCACCAGCCAACGCAAGGGCCCCGGAGGGCCGAAGTACAAGGTAACCCCCTGGGGAGGAGGGCGGGAGGCCGAGTTGGCCCGAGGTCGCCCCTCCCCCTGGGTTAACTGAGACTGGGTTCTGTTGGCCCTCTTCTAATGTGCCTCAAGAGTTTGGAGGTTGGAGGAGTAAATAATGTTCATAGTGCACCATATTTACAAGCCTGAAATGTTCATAGTGCACCATATTTACAAGCCTGAAATGTTCATAGTGCACCATATTTACAAGCCTGAAATGTTCATAGTGCACCATATCTACAAGCCTGAAATGAGAGGGAGATTCACTTCACTGTACTGAATTTTCTTACAGGGGTGGACTTCTATAGTATTCTGATGATCTGGTCTGGGTCGCAAAATGATCAGTGTTCACAAGAAGAAAGGCTTGTGGTTGATGACTAAAGGCTGTGTTCTTTGAAGTTCATAGTTATACTGAAAAGTACTTGCTGAAATGTTTTTTTACTATGTGGTACTTTAATGCAATGCTATAGTCGCTTCTTGTAGGATCCTCCAGGTTTATGAAAGTACCCTTTTACTTGACGGAGAGCCTGATGCGACAGGCAAGGTTATTTAATGTTTCATTGCTCAGATGAGCTGATTATTATTTTAATGATAAGTCTTTCTGTAACTGCTTAATTATTATTATTATTATTCTGAGTTTTATATAGCGCCTGGCTACCAGAAAGGCATCCCAGCGCTCACCAGGGAATGAAACTACAGAGTAATGCGGGGGTTTAAGCAGAAAACAGAAAAGTTTTTAAAAGCTTGCGGAACCGAAGCAGACTGGCTTCCGAGCGAAGTTGTAGGGGAAGAGAATTCCACAGAGTGGCTACGTTTATAGAGAACCTTCTGCCACCAGTTCTTACTTTCTTCACCCTCCCAACCTGCAAAAGATGTTGGTGGTCAGACCGGAGAGAGCGGAGGGCTTTGTAGGGCTGAACCATCTTCCCCAGAATAGGTGGACCTGCCCCCTGCAGGACTTTATGAGCGATACAGAGTGTCTTGAACTTCACCCTGTCCCTCACAGGGAGCCAATGCAGTGCCTTGAGCGCAGGGCGAGCAGATTGATGTCTGGGGATACCCGTCAGAAGCCTGGCGGCCGCATTCTGCACTTGCTGCAGTTTGTTCATGGTAGATTCTGGAGCACCCAGGAACAACGCGTTGCTGAAATCCAGCCGCGAGATGATAAGCCCCTGGATGAGAAGTCTCCTAGTGGCCGCTGGGAGCAGCGGTAGAATCTTCCGAGCCGAGCGGAGCAGGCCAAAGCACACGCCAGCAGTCTTTTTGGCATGGGTTTTAAACGACAGGTCCTGCTCAAGCCAGACCCCGAGGCTCTTAATCTCCTGCTTGGGGGTGGGTACAGGTCCAAGGCAGTCGGGCCAGCTGCTGGGAGACAGAGATGGAGAGGAGTTTCCCAGCAGCATCAGCTCCGTCTTGGAGCCGTTGAGCTTTAAAGCTGAGCTGCACATCCATGTGTAGATCTTCTCCAGACACGAGTGCAGCCGGTCAGGATGGTGAGCCGACTGGGAAAGGCCTACCACCAACTGAGTATCATCAGCATAACTGATGATTTTGATACCCAGTGGCAGTACCACGCTCTCCAGGGGGGCCATGTAGACGTTGAATAACGTAGGGCTCAATGAAGAGCCCTGTGGCACACCACACTGGAGAGGGATTGAAGATGATTTTTCAGGGCCTTCCCATACCTCGAATGTGCGACCTTCCAAGAAGGAAGCAAACCACTTGAGGGCCAGACCGGTGATCCCCACCCCTGCCAGCCGTTGGAGAAGCACCTGATGGTCCACGGTGTCAAAAGCAGCACTGAGGTCCAGGAGGATCACTGCCACTGATCCCCCTGAATCCAAAATGCTCCTAGCGTTCTCCACAACCGCCAGTAGGGCAGTGTCAGTCCCCTGGCCGGGACGGAAACCGGTTTGGGAGTCACCTAAGAGGGAATTGGCCTCCAAGAAGTCCGACAAGCGGCAGTTGACCAGCTTCTCAGCGATCTTACTTAAGGAAATGCTTACCTGAAATGCTAATGAATTACCAATGCAGTCCTCTAATTGAAAGCCTATATAAAAGATCTTGATTTTTCAAATACAACTACTGGTGTGGTCTCCATTATTGCGCCACTGTGTGTTTCATTGGATTTGTGTGTTAAGTGGCTGCTTTACACGCAAGCCCCTGGCTGCCTTCCCGCTCGAGCCATGCTACCCCTTGGAGAGCTGGTGGCCCCAGTTCTCACATTGGTGGCGAGAGTTGGGATCCAGGACCTGTAGCTACTTAACACCCTCCAGTGGGACAGAGTGTGTTGCAATTAATTGGACACCTATCGTGCTACAAGCAAACCCAATTGCTCACCACTGTCTAGCCTGCAACAAAGTGTGTTGAACCAGTAGTGTTGCCCACGTCCTAGAATTTTTCTTCCAGGATATCTAGGTCCTCACCTGACAGAATGGAGTTCCAGCTGGCTGACCTTGATAGGTACACGGCAGTGCAGTTAAGGGAGTTTTGTCAGGGGATGGGGGTGCCTGTGGGGACGAGAGCTGTTAAAGAGGAGCTCCGTGCCGCCTTGAGGGCATGGGTAAGGGCCCACCCAGAAGAGGAGGAAGAGGATGGGGAACAGGTCACACACGGGGAGGCGGACACTCAGGAAGACCCAGGCCTACTCAACATTGACATGTCAGACAATGTATTGCCAGGAAGACGTTCCGGGCGGGGAGTAGTGTATCTAGGGGGAGTGCATCGTCGCAGGAGTATGAGGACAGGAAGGAGAAGAGGGGATTAAAGTGGGAGCTTGCCAAGCTAGAGCACGAAAGGGAGAGAGAGAGAGAAGATAAGCAGTTTGCTATGGAGGAAAGGAAGCTGGCGCACGAGCTTCAGCTCAAAGAAATGGAGCTGAGAGCATTACAGTTGGGTGCGCCAGGGAGTCCTAATGGTGGCAGCGTACCAGAGGCTCAGCAGGAGCCCAGATTCTGGTTACCTAAAGAGGTGATAGCGAGCTACACCAAGGGGGATGACATTGCCAGGTGGTTGGAGGCGTATGAAGTGGCCTTGACTGCCCATGGGGTGCCCGAGAAACATTGGGGAGGTGGTTTATACCGGTATATACCTCCTGACGTCAGGGACACCCTCCTGTATTTGGAAAAGGCAGACCAGTTTAGGTACACCCCCATGAAGGAGGCGCTTATCAAACATTTTGGCCTCAACCCTGAAAGGTATCGCCAGAGTTTCCGTGTCAGCCATAAGCTGTCCACGCAGAATTGGGTGGTTTTTTTTTAGTATGCCCGTAAGGCTCTGGATGGTTGGGTGCGTGGCAGTGAGGTGCGTGATTTTGAGGGTCTGTATAACCTTTTTTTGAGAGAGCACCTCTTGGATAAGTGTTTTCCGGAGTTGCGCCAACATTTGGTGGACCGCAAGTTTACTGATCCCCGTGAGCTTGCGAAGGAGGCGGATACTTGGGTTAGCACCCGGGTGTCACACAAGGGCCCCGGGGGAGATGGCCCGAAAGGCGGACAGGGCGCCCCTCAGAAGAAAGAGGGTGGAGATAAAAGACCGGAGTTCTCACGAGGCCCACAAACTAGACAGTTTGGGAAAGGAGTAGGTACCCCAACTCAGAGGAATTGCCCAAAACCCACTTACCCTGACAAGAGTCAGCAGCCAAAAGTGGTCTAGTGCTATGAATGCGGAGAGGTCGGACACTACAAGGGAGATGCCCAGTGTCGCAAACGACCCCCTGCCCCCACTGGTGGCAAGAGTCCCGGGATGGCTAGTGTAGCGCTTGGGTTGGAGCTGCCCCTAGATAGGGAAGGGGAGTGGACAGGCCTGACCCTGGTTTCACTGGGGGATAGAGAGATGGTCCCAGTGACGCCCTTACCATCGAATACTGCTAAGTACCAGCAGAGGGTGAAGGTCAATGGGGAGGAGGTGGACGCTCTGAGGGACACAGGAGCCAGCATGACCACTGTAGTGAGGCGATTCAGAAAAGGGGGGTGGTGATGAACAGAGTGTCTGAATTAAGCAGACCACTCTTACCCAGTCCAAAGATCAGGGCTTGATCCATCACCGTTATTTATCTCACTGCACCATCCCAGCTCAGAACCTGGCTATATGCAAATCAGTCTGTCCCTGGCCCAGTGCATCATGGGAACAGGGCAGACTAAACTACCAAGCCAATTCTTCACCAGAAAGGAGACAAGCTACCGGGGACCGGTTTCTGGCATTTCAGCCGTCTTCGGCCCGGCTTGCTTGAATCCTGATGGTGCAGTGAGAAAGGGACTCATGTCTGAGTATACCCTGCCACACCTATAGTGGCTAAAAACGATTCAGAAAAGGGGGGTGGTGATGAACAGAGTGTCTGAATTAAGCAGACCACTCTTACCCAGTCCAAAGATCAGGGCTTGATCCATCACCATTATTTATCTCACTGCACCATCCCAGCTCAGAACCTGGCTATATGCAAATCAGTCTGTCCCTGGCCCAGTGCATCATGGGAACAGGGCAGACTAAACTACCAAGCCAATTCTTCATCAGAAAGGAGACAAGCTACCGGGGACCGGTTTCTGGCATTTCAGCCGTCTTCGGCCCGGCTTGCTTGAATCCTGATGGTGCAGTGAGAAAGGGACTCATGTCTGAGTATACCCTGCCACAACTATAGTGGCCAAAAACGATTCAGAAAAGGGGGGTGGTGATGAACAGAGTGTCTGAATTAAGCAGACCACTCTTACCCAGTCCAAAGATCAGGGCTTGATCCATCACCGTTATTTATCTCACTGCACCATCCCAGCTCAGAACCTGGCTGTATGCAAATCAGTCTGTCCCTGGCCCAGTGCATCATGGGAACAGGGCAGACTAAACTACCAAGCCAATTCTTCACCAGAAAGGAGACAAGCTACCGGGGACCGGTTTCTGGCATTTCAGCCGTCTTCGGCCCGGCTTGCTTGAATCCTGATGGTGCAGTGAGAAAGGGACTCATGTCTGAGTATACCCTGCCACACCTATAGTGGCCAAAAACGATTGAGAAAAGGGGGGTGGTGATGAACAGAGTGTCTGAATTAAGCAGAACACTCTTACCCAGTCCAAAGATCAGGGCTTGATCCATCACCGTTATTTATCTCACTGCACCATCCCAGCTCAGAACCTGGCTATATGCAAATCAGTCTGTCCCTGGCCCAGTGCATCATGGGAACAGGGCAGACTAAACTACCAAGCCAATTCTTCACCAGAAAGGAGACAAGCTACCGGGGACCGGTTTCTGGCATTTCAGCCGTCTTCGGCCCGGCTTGCTTGAATCCTGATGGTGCAGTGAGAAAGGGACTCATGTCTGAGTATACCCTGCCACACCTATAGTGGCCAAAAACGATTCAGAAAAGGGGGGTGGTGATGAACAGAGTGTCTGAATTAAGCAGACCACTCTTACCCAGTCCAAAGATCAGGGCTTGATCCATCACCGTTATTTATCTCACTGCACCATCCCAGCTCAGAACCTGGCTATATGCAAATCAGTCTGTCCCTGGCCCAGTGTATCATGGGAACAGGGCAGACTAAACTACCAAGCCAATTCTTCACCAGAAAGGAGACAAGCTACCGGGGACCGGTTTCTGGCATTTCAGCCGTCTTCGGCCCGGCTTGCTTGAATCCTGATGGTGCAGTGAGAAAGGGACTCATGTCTGAGTATACCCTGCCACACCTATAGTGGCCAAAAACGATTCAGAAAAGGGGGGTGGTGATGAACAGAGTGTCTGAATTAAGCAGACCACTCTTACCCAGTCCAAAGATCAGGGCTTGATCCATCACCGTAATTTATCTCACTGCACCATCCCAGCTCAGAACCTGGCTATATGCAAATCAGTCTGTCCCTGGCCCAGTGCATCATGGGAACAGGGCAGACTAAACTACCAAGCCAATTCTTCACCAGAAAGGAGACAAGCTACCGGGGACCGGTTTCTGGCATTTCAGCCGTCTTCGGCCCGGCTTGCTTGAATCCTGATTGTGCAGTGAGAAAGGGACTCATGTCTGAGTATACCCTGCCACACCTATAGTGGCCAAAAACGATTCAGAAAAGGGGGGTGGTGATGAACAGAGTGTCTGAATTAAGCAGACCACTCTTACCCAGTCCAAAGATCAGGGCTTGATCCATCACCGTTATTTATCTCACTGCACCATCCCAGCTCAGAACCTGGCTATATGCAAATCAGTCTGTCCCTGGTCCAGTGCATCATGGGAACAGGGCAGACTAAACTACCAAGCCAATTCTTCACCAGAAAGGAGACAAGCTACCGGGGACCGGTTTCTGGCATTTCAGCCGTCTTCGGCCCGGCTTGCTTGAATCCTGATGGTGCAGTGAGAAAGGGACTCATGTCTGAGTATACCCTGCCACACCTATAGTGGCCAAAAACGATTCAGAAAAGGGGGGTGGTGGTGAACATAGTATCTGAATTAAGCAGACCACTCTTACCCAGTCCAAAGATCAGGGCTTGATCCATCACCGTTATTTATCTCACTGCACCATCCCAGCTCAGAACCTGGCTATATGCAAATCAGTCTGTCCCTGGCCCAGTGCATCATGGGAACAGGGCAGACTAAACTACCAAGCCAATTCTTCACCAGAAAGGAGACAAGCTACCGGGGACCGGTTTCTGGCATTTCAGCCGTCTTCGGCCCGGCTTGCTTGAATCCTGATGGTGCAGTGAGAAAGGGACTCATGTCTGAGTATACCCTGCCACACCTATAGTGGCCAAAAACGATTCAGAAAAGGGGGGTGGTGGTGAACAGAGTGTCTGAATTAAGCAGACCACTCTTACCCAGTCCAAAGATCAGGGCTTGATCCATCACCGTTATTTATCTCACTGCACCATCCCAGCTCAGAACCTGGCTATATGCAAATCAGTCTGTCCCTGGCCCAGTGCATCATGGGAACAGGGCAGACTAAACTACCAAGCCAATTCTTCACCAGAAAGGAGACAAGCTACCGGGGACCGGTTTCTGGCATTTCAGCCGTCTTCGGCCCGGCTTGCTTGAATCCTGATGGTGCAGTGAGAAAGGGACTCATGTCTGAGTATACCCTGCCACACCTATAGTGGCCAAAAACGATTCAGAAAAGGGGGGGGTGATGAACAGAGTGTCTGAATTAAGCAGACCACTCTTACCCAGTCCAAAGATCAGGGCTTGATCCATCACCGTTATTTATCTCACTGCACCATCCCAGCTCAGAACCTGGCTATATGCAAATCAGTCTGTCCCTGGCCCAGTGCATCATGGGAACAGGGCAGACTAAACTACCAAGCCAATTCTTCACCAGAAAGGAGACAAGCTACCGGGGACTTAATTCAGACACTCTGTTCATCACCACCCCCTTTTCTGAATCATTTTGTCCACCATAAGCGTGGAAGGGTATACTCAGATGTGAGTCCCTTGCTCATTGCACCATCAGGATTCAAGCAAGCCGGGCCGACGACGGCTGAATTGCCAGAAACCGGTCCCCGGAAGCTTGTTTCCTTCCCAGTATAAGAATTGGCTTGGTAGTTTGGTTTGCCCTGTTCCTATCATGCACTGGGACAGGAACAGACTAATTTGCATGTAGCCAGGTTCTGAGCTGGGATGGTGCAGTGAGCTAAAAAACGGTGATGGATCACGCCCTGATCTTTGGACTGGGTAAGAGTGGTCTGCTTAATTCAGACACTCTGTTCATCACCACCCCCTTTTCTGAATCATTTTGTCCACCATAAGCGTGGAAGGGTATACTCAGATGTGAGTCCCTTGCTCATTGCACCATCAGGATTCAAGCAAGCCAGGCCGACGACGGCTGAAATGCCAGAAACCGATCCCCGGAAGCTTGTTTCCTTCCCAGTATAAGAATTGGCTTGGTAGTTTTGTTTGCCCTGTTCCTATCATGCACTGGGACAGGAACAGACTAATTTGCATGTAGCCAGGTTCTGAGCTGGGATGGTGCAGTGAGCTAAAAAACGGTGATGGATCAAGCCCTGATCTTTGGACTGGGTAAGAGTGGTCTGCTTAATTCAGACACTCTGTTCATCACCACCCCCTTTTCTGAATCATTTTGTCCACCATAAGCGTGGAAGGGTATACTCAGATGTGAGTCCCTTGCTCATTGCACCATCAGGATTCAAGCAAGCCGGGCCGACGACGGCTGAAATGCCAGAAACCGGTCCCCGGAAGCTTGTTTCCTTCCCAGTATAAGAATTGGCTTGGTAGTTTGGTTTGCCCTGTTCCTATCATGCACTGGGACAGGAACAGACTAATTTGCATGTAGCCAGGTTCTGAGCTGGGATGGTGCAGTGAGCTAAAAAACGGTGATGGATCAAGCCCTGATCTTTGGACTGGGTAAGAGTGGTCTGCTTAATTCAGACACTCTGTTCATCACCACCCCCTTTTCTGAATCATTTTGTCCACCATAAGCGTGGAAGGGTATACTCAGATGTGAGTCCCTTGCTCATTGCACCATCAGGATTCAAGCAAGCCGGGCCGACGACGGCTGAAATGCCAGAAACCGGTCCCCGGAAGCTTGTTTCCTTCCCAGTATAAGAATTGGCTTGGTAGTTTGGTTTGCCCTGTTCCTATTATGCACAGGGACAGGAACAGACTAATTTGCATGTAGCCAGGTTCTGAGCTGGGATGGTGCAGTGAGCTAAAAAACGGTGATGGATCAAGCCCTGATCTTTGGACTGGGTAAGAGTGGTCTGCTTAATTCAGACACTCTGTTCATCACCACCCCCTTTTCTGAATCATTTTGTCCACCATAAGCGTGGAAGGGTATACTCAGATGTGAGTCCCTTGCTCATTGCACCATCAGGATTCAAGCAAGCCGGGCCGACGACGGCTGAAATGCCAGAAACCGGTCCCCGGAAGCTTGTTTCCTTCCCAGTATAAGAATTGGCTTGGTAGTTTGGTTTGCCCTGTTCCTATCATGCACTGGGACAGGAACAGACTAATTTGCATGTAGCCAGGTTCTGAGCTGGGATGGTGCAGTGAGCTAAAAAACGGTGATGGATCAAGACCTGATCTTTGGACTGGGTAAGGTCTGCTTAATTCAGACACTCTGTTCATCACCACCCCCTTTTCTGAATCATTTTGTCCACCATAAGCGTGGAAGGGTATACTCAGATGTGAGTCCCTTGCTCATTGCACCATCAGGATTCAAGCAAGCCGGGCCGACGACGGCTGAAATGCCAGAAACCGGTCCCCGGAAGCTTGTTTCCTTCCCAGTATAAGAATTGGCTTGGTAGTTTGGTTTGCCCTGTTCCTATCATGCACTGGGACAGGAACAGACTAATTTGCATGTAGCCAGGTTCTGAGCTGGGATGGTGCAGTGAGCTAAAAAACAGTGATGGAGCAAGCCCTGATCTTTGGACTGGGTAAGAGTGGTCTGCTTAATTCAGACACTCTGTTCATCACCACCCCCTTTTCTGAATCATTTTGTCCACCATAAGCGTGGAAGGGTATACTCAGATGTGAGTCCCTTGCTCATTGCACCATCAGGATTCAAGCAAGCCGGGCCGACGACGGCTGAAATGCCAGAAACCGGTCCCCGGAAGCTTGTTTCCTTCCCAGTATAAGAATTGGCTTGGTAGTTTGGTTTGCCCTGTTCCTATCATGCACTGGGACAGGAACAGACTAATTTGCATGTAGCCAGGTTCTGAGCTGGGATGGTGCAGTGAGCTAAAAAACGGTGATGGATCAAGCCCTGATCTTTGGACTGGGTAAGAGTGGTCTGCTTAATTCAGACACTCGGTTCATCACCACCCCCTTTTCTGAATCATTTTGTCCACCATAAGCGTGGAAGGGTATACTCAGATGTGAGTCCCTTGCTCATTGCACCATCAGGATTCAAGCAAGCCGGGCCGACGACGGCTGAAATGCCAGAAACCGGTCCCCGGAAGCTTGTTTCCTTCCCAATATAAGAATTGGCTTGGTAGTTTGGTTTTCCCTGTTCCTATCATGCACTGGGACAGGAACAGACTAATTTGCATGTAGCCAGGTTCTGAGCTGGGATGGTGCAGTGAGCTAAAAAACGGTGATGGATCAAGCCCTGATCTTTGGACTGGGTAAGAGTGGTCTGCTTAATTCAGACACTCTGTTCATCACCACCCCCTTTTCTGAATCATTTTGTCCACCATAAGCGTGGAAGGGTATACTCAGATGTGAGTCCCTTGCTCATTGCACCATCAGGATTCAAGCAAGCCGGGCCGACGACGGCTGAAATGCCAGAAACCGGTCCCCGGAAGCTTGTTTCCTTCCCAGTATAAGAATTGGCTTGGTAGTTTGGTTTGCCCTGTTCCTATCATGCACTGGGACAGGAACAGACTAATTTGCATGTACCCAGGTTCTGAGCTGGGATGGTGCAGTGAGCTAAAAAACGGTGATGGATCAAGCCCTGATCTTTGGACTGGGTAAGAGTGGTCTGCTTAATTCAGACACTCTGTTCATCACCACCCCCTTTTCTGAATCACTGTAGTGAGGCGGCTGGTGTCCCCTGAGCAGGTTGTTCCTGATGTGTACCATCCGGCCGTGTTGGCTGACGGCAGTATGAGCTACTATCCTGTGGCTCAAGTTCCCTTTGAATGGGGAGGAGTGTCAGGTCCCTTGAGAGTTGCGATCAGCCCTGCCTTGCCTGTGGACTGTCTGCTCGGTAATGACCTCGAACATACCACCTGGAAGGAAGTGGAGTTTAAGGCCCACACTGAGATGCTGGGATTACCAGGGTGGACTTGCGTAGTCACGCGGTCCATGGCTGCCCGGCAAGAAGCTCAACCCGGGTTGGAGCCTGAAACAATGGCCCAACCCACTGTCAGACCAGAGGAGAGTGTTGTGGAGGACACACCCCGTGTGATGGATGGGGAGCCCGCGGAGGTAACCCCGGAGTCCGTGGAGGTGGATGTCGTTCCGGTGGGGGATTTGCCGACCCTTGCCGAGTGTCATGTGGAAGGAGGTCCTACCCGGGAGGATTTCTGTCGGGCGCAGAAGAAGTGCCCCACGCTTGAAGGCATGCGGCAACAGGCCAAAGCCCAAGCGGTCAACCGAGAGACCGGCAGTTACCACGTGTATTGGGAGGATGGCCTCCTGTACAGTGAACCAAGGGTTCCGGTGCATGGATCTTCAAGGGCCTTAGTGGTCCCCCAGTGCTACCGGGCCTTTTTGATGGAACTGGCGCATGAGATACCCTTAGCTGGATACCTGGGCCAGGACAAGACCTTTGCAAGGCTAGTCCCACATTTTTATTGGCCCAGGATGAGAGTTGCCTCTGACACCTATTGCAAGACCTGCAAGACTTGCCAGGCCAGTGGCAATACGGGGACCAAATTGAAGGCCCCGTTGGAACCGCTCCCAGTGGTCGGGACCCCTTTTGAGCGGGCCGTAATCGACATCGTTGGGCCTTTGGACCCTCCAACCTCTGCGGGACGCCGGTTCATTCTGGTGTTGGTGGATTACGCCACACGGTACCCGGAGGCCATCCCTCTGAGGACTGTTACTGCACCTGTGGTGGCGCGGGCCCTGATGGGGATATTCACCCGAGTGGGATTCCCCAAGGTTGTGGTGTCAGACAGAGGCACGAATTTCATGTCGGCCTACATGCAGGCCATGTGGAAGGAGTGTGGAGTGACCTATTGTGGAAAAGTCAGCCCAAATGACAACCGATGCCCAGGCTGCTGGCGCAAGACGCCTCCTAGTTCCCATTTTGAACAGTTACCAAATAAAGAGACGGGCGCTGGAAGCAGGAACACCAGAACGGAGTTTTATTTCTCATGAGGAGAGCCTGTCATTTCAGACACGAAACACAGTGTCTTCGGGAGGTGCTCTAACAAGTTCTCTGAGACTTCGCCTTTTATACCCAGGTTTATGGTGCACAAACATTCTTTATTACAATAAAGACACTTTGAGGCGCAGAAAGGCATGTTTGGAATCCCAGCTTCAGGCCTATTCCCATACCAGTTGCTCGGATGTCATCCCCCCTCCTGTATGTAACAAGAGATTGTGATCTCTCAGCTGGACATTCCAACAGGACACGAGGGCAAGAAGGGGTGATCAGATCAAAGGCTGGGCAGGCGATAAGATCAGTTCAAGGAGGGGTGTAGATCCACGAGGCTAGGTCTTATGACTTGGGACCGGGTTGAGAGACCAGCCGCAGCTGGGGGGGGGGGGGGGGGGGGGGTGTTCGTCAGCAGAGGGGAAGGGTGCTCCTGGGAGGAAATGGGGGTGCGTGGGTCAAGCAGGAGTGTTAATTCCGGAGCAGGGTCGTGCAGAGGGAGAGGGTTTTTATGGTCTATGCATGTGAGAGTGGGGGTGTTCAAATGCGCGCAGGAGGGGAGCCGGGGATTTTAACAAACGGGCAGAGGGGCCATGGTGCCTAAAATGGCTGTTGTGTGCATGCGTGCATGGGCCTACGCTGGCGAGATGATGTGGTCAGCGCTTCGCGGTATTTGTTCTGCTCACAGTAAGGGGTAGGGTGAACGAAAATGAACGCCGCTTATGTACATAAATATTGTCATTTTCCACACTATCGGTTCTCCACTCCTTACCACCCCCAGACTAACGGGCTCGTAGAGCGCTTCAACAAGACCTTGAAGGGGATGATCCGGAGTCTGCCAGAAGACCTGAGGCGAAAATGGGACATCCTCCTCCCTTGCTTGCTGTTCTCGTACCGCGAGGTACCCCAGAAGGGAGTCGGGTTCAGCCCCTTCGAATTGCTCTATAGCCATCCCGTTAGGGGACCCCTCAGTCTGGTCAAAGAGGGGTGGGAGAAGACTTCGAAGAAGCTTCCCCGTGATGCTGTCAGTTACATGCTGGCATTCCGCAGCCAGATGGCCAAGCTGTGGAAGGAAGCCTCAGACAACTTAGAGGCTAGCCAAGCCGTCATGAAGGAGTGGTATGACCGCAACGCTCGGACGGAAGAGTTGGACGCTGGACAGAAGGTGTGGGTCATGGAGCCTGGGGAGCTTAGTGCCCTCCAGGACCGGTGGACTGGTCCGTACGAGATTGTGGAGCGTCGAGGCCAGACCACCTACCTAGTTGACTTGAAGACCCCCCGTCAGCCCCATCGGGTGCTCCACGTCAACCGCCTGAAGCCTCACCATGAGCGATCGGAGCTTGCTCTCTTCATGGTGACGGATGGGAGCAAGGAGGAGGAAAGTGAGCCTCTTCCTGACCTTCTAGCGGCTCAAGAAAAGGATGGTTCAGTGGAGGGAGTTGTCCTCTCCCCATCCTTGACCCCAGAACAACAGAGGGACTGTCGCCAGGTCTTGGCGCAGCACGCCTCGTTGTTCTCCCTCACACCTGGAATCACCCATCTGTGTACCCATGATGTGGACACAGGGGACAGTCCGCCAGTAAAAACCAAGTCTTACGGGCTGTCCGATAAAGTAAAGAACAGCATTCAGGGTGAGGTGACCAAGATGCTGGAGCTGGGGGTGATCGAACCCTCCAGCAGCCCGTGGGCTAGTCCGGTTGTGCTGGTGCCGAAAGCGGCTCCACCGGGCACCACCCCAGAACTTCGGTTCTGTGTGGACTATCGGGGGTTGAACTCTGTCACCAAGACAGATGCTCACCCGATACCACAGGCAGACGAGCTGATTGACCGGCTGGGAGCAGCCAAGTACCTCAGCACCATCGACTTGACATCAAGGTACTGGCAAATTGCCATAGCCGATGGAGCGAAGGAGAAGACAGCGTTCTCCACCCCCGAGGGCCACTTCCAATTTCGAGTGATGCCCTTCGGGCTCAAGAATGCTCCGGCCACCTTCCAGCGGTTGGTGAACCAGGTGCTATCTGGCCTGGAGTCCTTCTCAGCGGCGTACCTGGATGACATAGCTGTCTTCAGTAGCACCTGGGAGGACCATCTGCAGCATCTCCAGGAGGTGCTGCGGGCATTACAACGTGCTGGCTTGACCATCAAGGCTAGCAAGTGCCAGATTGGACAGGGTTCTGTCGTGTACCTGGGACATGTGGTGGGCGGAGGTAAGGTGCAACTCCTCCAGGCCAAAATTGAGACCATCATGGCCTGGGAGCCCCCCAAAACTCAGACTGAGGTCCGAGCTTTCCTCGGCCTCACTGGCTACTACCGCAGGTTCGTCAAGGGTTATGGCACCATCGTGGCCCCCTTGACTGAGTTGACGTCCAAAAAGCAGCCACGCAAGGTCATCTGGACGGCTGCTTGCCAGGAGGCATTTGAAACACTGAAGCGCGCGATGTGCACCGCTCCGGTGTTGGCCACTCCGGACTTCCAAAAAGAATTCATCGTGCAGACAGATGCCTCAGAGCATGGCGTAGGCGCCATGCTGTCGCAACTCAACGATGATGGCCAAGACCAACCTGTGGCCTTCATCTCCAGAAGACTCCTCCCTCGGGAACAGCGATGGAGTACCATCGAGCGAGAAGCCTTCGCTGTGGTCTGGGCTTTGAAGAAGTTGAGGCCATACCTTTTTGGCTCTCACTTCCTGGTTCAAACCGACCACCGACCCCTTCGCTGGCTCATGCAGATGAGAGGCGAAAACCCCAAGTTGCTAAGGTGGTCCATTTCCCTACAGGCGATGGACTTTAGGGTGGAACATCGGCCCGGAGCTGACCACGCCAATGCTGACGGTCTCTCCGGGTTTTTCCGCCTTAGTGACGAAAACTCCCTAGAGGTTGGGAAGCTCTCCCCACTTTCAGCTGGGGGGGACGCATGTTAGACCTGTCAGCCCTAGGGTGGTCTTTCCCTGTGATTTTTTGCCCTTGCCTCATTTTTCCCACCTACTTTTTGTTGGCTTTACTACTCTGGGCACCCTCCCATTGCTAATCAATGCCAGGGTGCAGGTGCTCTCTTCCCCCAACATGGCTGCCACTGACCCCTGCTACTGCAGCGTGGTCTGTATAGGCGCACTCTAGTAGCCAGGAGCTGGCTGGAACCCTTAAACAATGTTGCCATACCAGCCTGCCTGCCTGCCCATAGCTAGAATGAGGGAAGCTCCTGGAACCTTCCAGAATAGGGGAGGCGACAACTGCCACTGCCAACTGCCAACTGACACTATATAAGGAAAGGGAGGGAAATTTTCTAGTCAGTTGGGGCATCACTGACCTGGGGAACCCACGCAGGAGTTTTAGGCGGGAGGGCCTAGTAAGGAACCTATGCTACTGGGAGTGACAGGATTTAGGTGCTGCCTCTTAAGCTGGGTGAGGTGTCCTAAGTTAGCCCCCTGATCTGGCCCAGTGGTAGGGAACCCCAGGGTCCATCTGCAGTGACTGAGGAGAAACTCTTCAAGCCTTCAACTCAAACCACCCCCCCCCCCCCCCTCTCAGCAACTTCAAGTAACCAGCATCCAAGGGCGCAGAACCATCCAAGCGCTAAGAAGTCTACTTTCCTCTGACCAGAGATCGCTGGGGGATCGACCAGGTACTGGACTGTGCTGCCCTGCGCACCCCCCTGCCTGCAGTGGGCCCACCTGGCCCTACCTGTCTCCCCCTGACTGAACTGCTTTGCTGTCCCTTCTGCCTTCAGCCCTTGCCAAGTCGTGTGGAAAGCGCTATATACTGTTCCCTCTGTGCCCTGGCGCTGTTCTGACTGGGCAAGTGGCATTCCTGACTGGAACCCTGCCTAGCGCTGAGAAGCTGATTGACTCGGCCTTGTAGCGCTGTGGAATTCTCCCCTGGCGTAAGATCCCCCACGCGCTCACCTATCTCAGCGGCGAGCGCTGTGTTCAGCCCTCGAGGCGCCTGAGGAGATCTAGACACCATCGCTGCATTGGCGCCGCCCGCGCGACACCTGCGGGGCGCCTCAGGCCTGTCCTGTGGCCGCCTGCCTCCGCGCTGTGTCCAGCGCCGTGATTACCCCCTCGGCGGACCACGTATGCCAGGAGAGGGCCGCCGCATCGAATCCACCAGGCAGCACCAGGCCTGAAGCCTTCCCGGGCCTGTATCACGTGACGGGGGAGCGTCGCCGCGTCATCGGCCGCGCCCCCCGCCCAAGTCGCGCAGCCATTGGCTGCCGGGACCAAGCCTCTGCATTCGAGGCCCGGCACCCGGTAAGGCCCGACCTCACCGCGGAGGGGGTGAAGGATCCTCAGAGCCCCCCTCCGCTTTGCCCCACACGCCGCTTCGGAGCCCCCGACCCTCGGCGAGCACCGCAACTGCCCCGGTACTGCAGCGGGCCCTGTGAGGTCCTCGGGGGGATCGAAGCCCCTGATCCGGCGGAAGCTCATCCCGCCACCATCACCAGCAAACGCAAGGGCCCTGGAGGGCCGAAGTACAAGGTAACCCCCTGGGGAGGAGGGCGGTAGGCCGAGTTGGCCCGAGGTCGCCCCTCCCCCGGGGTTAACTGAGACTGGGTCCTGTTGGCCCCCTTCTAATGTGCCTCAAGAGTTTGGAGGTTGGAGGAGTAAATAATGTTCATAGTGCACCATATTTACAAGCCTGAAATGTTCATAGTGCACCATATTTACAAGCCTGAAATGTTCATAGTGCACCATATTTACAAGCCTGAAATGTTCATAGTGCACCATATCTACAAGCCTGAAATGAGAGGGAGATTCACTTCACTGTACTGAATTTTCTTACAGGGGTGGACTACTATAGTATTCTGATGATCTGGTCTGGGTCGCAAAACGATCTGTGTTCACAAGAAGAAAGGCTTGTGGTTGATGACTAAAGGCTGTGTTCTTTGAAGTTCTTTGTTATACTGAAAAGTACTTGCTGAAATGTTTTATTACTATGTGGTACATTAATGCAATACTATAGTCGCTTCTTGTAGGATCCTCCAGGTTTATGAAAGTACCCTTTTACTTGACGGAGAGCCTGATGCGACAGGTGAGGTTATTTAATGTTTCATTGCTCAGATGAGCTGATTATTATTTCAATTATAAGTCTTTCTGTAACTGCTTAAGGAAATGCTTACCTGAAATGCTAATGAATTACCAATGCAGTGCTCTAATTGAAAGCATATATAAAAGATCTTGATTTTTCAAATACAACTACTGGTGTGGTCTCCATTATTGCGCCACTGTGTGTTTCATTGGATGTGTGTGTTAAGTGGCTGCTTTACACGCACGCCCCTGGCTGCCTTCCCGCTCGAGCCATGCTACCCCTTGGAGAGCTGGTGGCCCCAGTTCTCACATAGAGAAACCGCTGCAGCATTATCATTTTGAACATTGCGGCTCGGCCTACAATCGTGAGGGGGAGCGTCTTCCATCTAGCAGCGTAGTTAACAAAATTTGTGAGCACTCGCTGGATGTTTCTCTGGTATGAAATTGTTCTATCCCTTGTCACGTATATCCCCAGATATGTAAAGCCTTCGCCCGTGACCCGAAGAGCGCCTGGCAAGGGGGGCCAAACCTCCCCCTGTCTGGGGCTATACAAAATTGACTTGTGCCAATTTATCATGTATCCTGAATAGGAGCTATAGCGGCCCAGCAGGGTAAATAGCACTGGGATCATATTGTGTCTGGGTGGGTGACATACAGGAGGATGTCATCCGCATAGAGTGAAATTTTCTCCTCTGATGTGTCCGCCTGCTCGATTTTAAACCCTCTTATCCCTCTTTCCTGTCGTATTTCACACGCCACGATCTCTCTAGTAAGGGCGAACAGTAACAGGGATAGGGGACATCCCTGCCGGGTCCCTCTCCGTATGGGGAAGTCCGCTGATAACACCCCATTGACCTTTCCCCTAGCTCTCGGGTCTGTATAAAGAAGGTTCACCCATTTCCTGAACTTGGGACCAAAACCGAACTTGATCAATACTCCCTCTAGGAAGGGCCAATGTACTGCGTCGAACGCTTTTCCGCGTCCAAGGACAGAAACATGTGGGGCTCTTGTCGGTCACGCGCCTCCATCAGCCAGTTATGGGTTCTCCTCAGATTTAACCTTGTCACCCTGTCTGGCAGGAAGTCTGTCTGATCCAAGTGGACCAGACCCGGAATTACCCGTCGTAGCCGAAGCGCCAAAATCGTTGCTAGGAGATTAACCTCCACGTTCAGGAGAGAAATGGACCGATATGACGCGTATTCCTCAGGGATTTACCCACTTTATAGATAGGAAACATTGTGGCCATAAGAAGGTCTAGTGGTAGCATGCCCTCTTGGACTGCCCCCGAGAACATGGCCAACAGGTGGCCACTAAGTAGATCTGCCGTTTTTTTAAAGAATTCAGCGGGCAATCCGTTCGGACCGGGGGATTTCCCTGGCAGGAGTCTAGCTAGGGCCTCTTTGATCTCAATGATCGTTATCTCCTCTTCAA
The DNA here is from genome assembly GCF_964263255.1 of Lissotriton vulgaris. NCBI lineage: Eukaryota > Metazoa > Chordata > Amphibia > Caudata > Salamandridae > Lissotriton > Lissotriton vulgaris. Next base: position 1,346,164,435 of record NC_141693.1, on the reverse strand, counting down.
GGCTCACTTGATCTTCTTCAGTTAAAATGGGGGTTTCAATGCTGTCCAAATACAGCAGAACATCTGCTATTGCTCCCAGGTCTCTGGCCTTGTAGAGATCCTCGTAATAGTCGGCAAATGCCTGGACTATTTGGGCATCGGTCCGCCTAATTTGGCCCTGCCCATCTGTCACTTGTTCCACCCAGCGTGCATCCTGCTCTCTACGACTCAACCACGCCAGGAGCTTTCCAGACTTATCCCCTACATCGTATAATCTATGAAGGGTCACCTGAGCCTGTGTTTTAGCTTCATCTGTCACTTGGGCCTTGCACTGTTGCTGTGTATCCACTAGAAGTCTAAGTGTCTGCGCGTCACGGTCTACCACATGGCACCGCTCTAACTCCAAGATATGGGTTTCCAGAGCGTGCAGTTCGTCCTGTTTTTTCCTTTTTTCCCATGTTATCCTATTCTGGGCTCTACCTCGCATGACTGTCTTAAAAGCTTCCCATAAAACCACCCCTGATTGGACCAATCCTAAATTGTCTGCGAAGTATACCTTCGTATCCGCCCTGAGTCCCCGCAGCAAGTCCTTGTTCTGAAGATCCCATGCCGTCAAACACCAGTCCCTGCCCCCTGCCTTGTGTCTCCCCCCAAGTCTCACCAGGAGGGGTGAATGATCCGAGATTCCTTGATACTCTGCCACATCTTCAATGCTAAGAGCATATCGGGGAAGGAAGACATAATCTAGCCTGGAATACATCTTGTGGGCCCCTGAGAAATATAAGTAAGTTTTGGCGTCCGGGTGTAGCCACCGCCAGACATCTGTCAGTCCAAGTGTGTCGATGGTCCTCGCTAGGGGGGTCATTATTTGGTCATCAGGCCGATCCCTTGATCTGTCTAACGGAGAGGACATAACATCGTTAAAGTCCCCATCTACCACCTGAAGTGTGTCTGGTGTGTTCAGAAGGACATCGGCTGGACCAGCTAGGGTTCTAGCTTGTAGTTTCAGTGGTGCGTATATTGAGATTATTGTGATCTTCTGGCGCCCCCATGTTCCCTTTATTCCCACATACGTCCCCTGCGGGTCCGTCCATGTCTGAGTAGCTACAAAAGGGGGCATTTCTTAATCAGGATAGCAACCCCTCTGGAGCCTGTCGTGTATCCAGCCTGGGCCAAAACCTTATATGACCCCCTCGCCAGGAACTCGCACCGCGTACCGTGTAGGTGAGTCACCTGTAGCAAGATAATCTCTGGACCTACCCTCTTCAGGCAGGATAACACCAGCCCCTTTTTTATCTTGTTGCCCAGGACGTTCACGTTCCATGTAAGAATTTTGACACAGCCACTTACTTGCCCAACCGTCTGGGGGCTACACACCGCTGTAGGAGACATCATTTGTGAAAGGCTTATGTGGTGGCAGGTGTCGGGTGTTTAGTACGCAAATGTATGGACTGATCCCAACTTCGACATGCCTTAAAACCTTAACTGTAAACCCCTCCCAACACACACCCAAACCTTCCCCCCTCTCCCCTCCCCGGAAACAATTGAAGACCCCCTGAAATCTCCCCTCTCCCCACCTCCCTCTCCCCTGCAGTCCCACCTCCAGCCAGCTGGTAGAGATTAAGCTTTTCGGGTGAAGGAGGTCTGTTGCCCACCCAGTCTCAACCCCTCAAAATAAGAGAAGCCTGCTCTAAACCTTTAAAATAGCAACATGTAAAGGTGTGAGCAAGCGCAAGCAATAATGAAAAAGGGAATAGACCAGAAAAACAAAACAAACAGGGAGAGGTGTCCAACTTGCGTGCTCCAGGCAAACATAACCGCTTTTCACCCTCTGAGGCGGAAGCCGGAGGTTCCTCTCTACTTTCCTTTATGCCTTTTGATTTGTGACCTACTTTTAGATCGCCTGTGCATTTTTAGCGCGTCTTGTGCAACGCGTGTATTTTACCTGCTTCTGCTTTTGTAAAAGCGGATCTTATCAGCACACCTATTCTCTCCCCCCTCCACCTCCTGGGCCGCTCTCAGCTGAGTATTGACGCTGAGAGCTGGTCCCGGGGAGGCGAGGGCTGTTTGGCGGCCATATTGAGGGTAGGCGCGACCTCGCGCTCTAGTCTCTATAACAGAGTACTCAGCGGCTCCGCGCAGCGGACGCGGCAGCGGATGCGCCGGATGCCCGCCGGAGTCACGCCAGAGTCCAGCCCGTCTGCGCCCGTCCGCGCTGAGGACTGGCTGGACGGCTGGACCACTGGCCTCTACAATACAGGCGCCCCTGTCCTGAAATATTCTGTAGGTGAGTTGCTGCGGCTGAAGCCCGCTCCTGCCCTGTGCTCTCATCGCTATAGACCTGAGGATTATCTGACATGTCCCAGCTGTGCGTGCTTCACGACTCCGATGGATGAGTCTCCACTCACTCATGCCTCTGTCCCTTCGGAACCCTGCCCTCTACCAACATCTAAAAACCCTAGCGAGTCCGGTCTCCTTCTCAACGCTCGCTCGCTTATTAAAAACAACGTCGCATTTAAGGAATTGGTCTTAGATAAGACTCCTTCCTGGGTCTTTATAACCGAGACCTGGGCCAAAGACTCTTCCGGTCCTGATCTGGTTGAAGCGGTCCCTGAGGGCTACTGCCTTACTCGCTTGGACAGATCAGGCCGTGTTGGCGGTGGACTGGCCATTCTTTATCGGGACATATTTCATTGTCACACGATACCCCTTTCTAATACTAAGGACACATTTCAGGTGTTATACTTTTCCCTCTCGGATTCTGCTAACCCAGCATTCAATGGAATCTTGATATACCGCCCCCCGGGTCCTAGAGCAGGCTTTGGGCTGAAACTGATGCAGGTTCTGGAACCATATTTTGGTCTACAAAATCTGACCATCCTAGGTGATTTTAATTTTCACCTGGAGCTACTGGAGGCTCACGACACTATCTCCTTGGTAGAAATTATGTCAGCCTGCGGACTCACCCAGCTGGTGAACGGTCCCACCCACCGAGCGGGCCACACGCTTGATGGCATCTTTTCCAACGATCCTAGGTTGACAGTTGCTAGCCCTTTTCACCTCTCCTGGTCGGACCATCTGGCCGTTCCCTTCAACCTGCTGTATCCCGCACAGGGCTATATTAGAAGGGCCTCGAGCACCACGGAAGTGCGAAGGAACCTTAAAAAAATCAGGGAAGACTCCTTCCTCCCATGGACAACTAGGCTGTCCATTCCTCGGGAGGCAGATACCTCCACTGCGGTCTCTTTATTTGAAAGTACCATTGCTGAAGCCATGGAGGAGCTTGCTCCCGCAAGGCCCTGTTATTCTGCAAGGAAAAGACCCTCCGCCCCCTGGTTCTCCGAACTACTCCGGCTTCGGAGACAGGAAGTAAGAAGACAGGAGCGCGCATGGCACTCTAGCGGGGCCTCTAAAGACAGAGAAGCCCATAGGGTCTTGCTTAAAAACTATAAACTTGAAGTCATTAAGACCAAGCAGGAATACTTCACGGCACTCACCTCCTCAGTGTCATCTCCTAGAGATCTCTTCAGGATTGTCGATTCCCTCACGACACTTCAGACACCGGATCCTGTGGTTGCCTCCCAGGACCTGTGCAACAAGATAGCGGCCTTTTTCCAGTCTAAAATCGCTGACATCTACGCTGCTCTGGAGGTCCAAAAATCCCTTACCACCGTTCCTCTGTTGCCTGCCCTCCCTGAACCCAGTGTTGCGGTATCCTCTCCACCTCAGGAATTGACTTCCTTTCCTCCTCTTTCCAGTCAGGATCTTGAAATCCTGCTTGATAAAACCAAATCTGGTTCTCCGCTGGATGCCTGCCCGCTAAAGATCCTCAAGCAGTGCAGAGAATCTCTCCTTCCTCCTCTGGTTGACATCATGAACAGAGCGATGAAGGAAGGCATTTTTCCCCAACAGTGGAAAAATGCTGTTGTAAAACCCTTGCTTAAAAAGCCTTCTCTGGACCCCGGGGTGTTAAAGAACTTTCGCCCCATTTCACTGCTCCCGGCTCCCGCAAAGATGCTCGAAGCCTATTTAAATAAACATCTGGCTGCATTTGTGGAGAGCTCGGGCTGTCTGGATCTTTCCCAGCATGGGTTCAGGAGGGAACATAGCACCGAGTCTGCCCTCACCATAGTGCTGGATACCATCCGCACCAGAGTTGATGAGGGTCAGACCTCCCTCCTGATCCTTTTAGACCTCACTGCGGCCTTCGACACCCTCTCTCCTGCGGTACTAACATCTCGCCTAAGGGAAATTGGGGTCTGCGGGTCTGCTCTGGGACTTCTTTCCTCCTTTCTCGACCACAGAGAACAAAGGATAATGCTGGGCTCATTCCTATCTCCATCCCTGTCTGTGCAATGTGGGGTCCCCCAAGGGTCAGCGCTTAGCCCTACCCTTTTTAATATCTACGTGACCCCCCTTGCCAGACTTATCAGATCTTTTGGGATGGAGGTAGTGTCCTATGCGGACGACACCCAGATCCTTGTCTCTCTCTCCCAGCCAGCTACGTCAACTGCCGCAAAATTTAGATCTTGCATGGAGGCAGTTGGCCAGTGGATGATCCACAATTCACTAAAGCTGAATGGGGAGAAGACGGAGGTGATGGTTTTTGGTGGAAAGGAATCGATCTGGTCGGCGGAGTGGTGGCCGGATTCGCTGGGTGCATGTCCCGAGCCCACCCTGTCAGCTAAAAACCTGGGAGTTATGATCGACCCCAACCTCAGTATGTGCCAACAGGTCAACAGGACTGTTTCGACCTGCTGGGGGATTATCCACACACTGAGGAAAATCAGGCATTTCCTGTCACCCCAGGCAAGAAAGCAACTTGCTGTCGCTTTCCTGGGCTCGCGTCTAGACTACTGCAATGCGCTGTATGCAGGGTTGAACAAGAGTCATCTACAGCGCTTGCAGGTGGTCCAGAACGCGGCAGCGAGATTTGCTCTTGACCTACCTAAGCGTGCCTCTGCCACTGAAGCCCGAAAACAACTGCACTGGCTCCCCGTTGAATACCGGATCCGCTTCAAATCCTTGTGCCTGGTGTACAAAGCTCTTGCTAAACCCAACCTTACAAGTATGGGATCCATTCTTTCTCGGCACAACCCTAGTAGAAATCTTAGCTCCGGTCACAAACTCCTCCTCTCGGTACCTCGTGTCAGAAAAGTAAGATGGGGAGGTAAGGCCTTTTCCTTTTTGGCACCCAAGTGGTGGAATGCCCTCCCTCTTGAAGTAAAATCTAGCCCCTCTCTGCAAACTTTTAGATCTGCGCTCAAGACTCATCTTTTCATACTTGCATACCCCTAGTGGCATTCTGCATTAGTGGCATTCTATATTCTGTATATTTTCTGTTTATTGATTGATTTTGATAGGCGCCTTGATACCTTCGGGTTTAGTCTGCGCAATACAAATTGCTTAATAAATAAATAAATAAATAACCAATACTTGGTCAGCCCTTTCGGTCCCCCTAAAGGGAATTCTTGCAGGGAATGAGGAACAACCCCCCGGAGGCCGAAGCCGTGGTAATCAAGGGCAGTGGCCTACCGGAAGTGAATAACCGGGGCTTGTGTAGCCCAACTGCCGGAATCTGCATGACGCCGTGTGAAGGTAGGCGGAGAGAGTAAAACACCAAGAGGAAAGAACGACACAACCACTGAGCTGCGGTGCTCCCGTTCCCATCCGAGCGAAATAACGGAGCCCCAAAAGGTTTGGTGAAAAAAAAAGGCCCCACGTAGGGGAAAACAGAGAGGCGCAGAGACTGCCTCGCGCTCCGGGATGAATCGAGCCTGAGGGACCTCAGCCATGCTCCCTAAGAAAGAAGCTCAAATCTAGGAGCTGAAGCCCCAGAGAGATCACACAGTATGCAGTAGTTGCATCAATTGAGCCTGCATCCAGTCAGTGACCTCAGGAGGACAAAGTGGTGAGGCCTTGCAGGCCTGGCGACCACTGGAGGAAACCAGCGCCAGAAAGAAGCACACCTGATGCAGGCAAGTGGCAGGAGGGGGGCATCTCCGATTAGGGAGCGACAGGGATCGGCCATCAGGAGCGATCCGGGGCCCCACATCCCACATTCCTGCCAAACTGCAGAAACAGGTAAAGGGAGCGAGTCACCAGGGGGAAAAAAGCGGCTCATCCGCTGAGCTGAAGCGGTGCCCAGAGGACTCGAAGAGAAGAAAGTGGCCCACACAGGCTCAGTGGCGTATATACGGAGTGGCGCCCCTGTGGGACCAAGCATCGGGAGCGATCCAAGGCCCTGCGTCGCCCACCGTTGCCAACGTGCAAAAATAGGCGAGAGGAGCGAGCTGCTAAGGTGAAGAAAGACGGCTCACCCGCTGAGCTGAAGTGTAGCCCAGAGGACTCAGAGAGAACAAAGCGGCCCCACACAGACAAAACAGAGAGGTGGCCTCACGATCCAGAAGGAATCGCGCTTGAGGGGGCTCAGTGACATACTAGCAGTATGGCGCTCCTGCGGGTCCCAAGAAAAGAAGCCCAATGCAGCACCTTAGGAGAACGTGGTGATGAGGCCTAGCAGACCTGGCGCCGCTGGTAGGACCTGGCAGCAGAAAGAGTCAGGCCTGAAGCAGGCAAGTGACAAAGGGAAGGCCTAGCCAGCATGGAAGAGACAGGGACCAACTGTTGGAAGGGGCCCGAAGAAGCATGCATCACGGACAAAAACAAAAGAATAACAAGACCCCCCCACTTGCCTCCCCCGGGAAGAGTCCAGAAAGGAACCGTCAAAGTGATAGACACCAGTGCTGCACTAAATCTGACATGACCAGTGTGTGTGGAATCATCGCATAGGGCTCACACTCACTGTTGGGGAGAAACCTTAAAGGCCCCGTGGGGAAGCTGTAGTAAGTTCTCCAAACTTGTTGAAGCAAAGCGCAGTTTATTTATTCTCAAGAGATGTACAGCAAACAGCGGGCAGTACAAACGTCTTATCAGGAATAACTGTCAAGCTCTTCACCCCACATTCTACCAAGGAATCAGAACACCATAGACTTAACATTCTAACTACAGATGCCTAAATGGTAAAAACTAACACAGAATACTACATTATCTCCTCTTCCCCAAACAAACTAAAAGGATGGAAAACAAGAAGAAAGTAAAAGAGTGAAAAAGAGAAAACAAAAAAGAAAACAAAATGAAGGAAGATACAGAGTAAACAACAAGAACAAGGCAATGAAGACAGAAAAAAACAGAAATTCAATTAGAAAGAAAGTAAGGAGAGTCATCTAAACCTTAAAGGAACTTTACATATTCTCATGCTTCTACGAAGAATAGGTACATTGTCAATATCATTATTTTTGTAATTCCCTGTTATTAAATCACTACTTGCAGAAGAATTTGAGTTTGTAAAGAGTCATCGCAACTAAGATTCACATTTTTTTCCTTAACAACTCTAGAAATATTCCACCAATTCTTGTTGTTAACTCTAATAGCATTTCCACCAATTTTGTCAACAGTAAAAAGTTCAGAAAACTTCCTCCGTCCCTTAGTTGTGTGAATGGGACTTTTGATACGTACAACATCTCCAACACAAATACTGTGGTGAGCAACCTTTTTCCTTTCATCAAAATATTCCTTTTGTTTCACTTGAGCTCTGATGACATTGCCTCTAGCAAAACAGTCTATATCATCCATTACATTCATTTTTACCCACTTTGACATCCATCCAGGACATATTTTGGTGGATGGTTTCCTTCCTTTTAGGAGTTCAAAAGGAGAAACTACAGTAGACGAATGTGCAGTGGTATGATAAAACCAAAGCATAGAGCGCACAGCAATCTCTACAACACACTTACTAGCGATTGCCCATTGCACATAATTGTTAAGAACTCTATTCAGCCTCTCTACGAAGCCATTATCTTGTGGGTGATAAAAATAACTCTTCTGATGTATGACACCACCTTGTCTTAAAAAAATTTGAAATTCAGAACTAACAAACTGTACTCCATTATCAGACATTATATAAGTAGGGAATCCTTCTCTTAGAAAAATATCGTTCAAAAAATGAATTATATTAGTTGTGGTAGGTTCATTTATAAATCGAACCGCCGGCCATTTTGAGTAGTAGACAATGGCTACAACAGCAAAACGTGAAGCAGATGGTAAAAGATTGAACGGTCCCACCAAATAAATACCAATTTTCTCCCATGGTCTACTTGGAAACTCAATCAGTTCCATGGGTGGTGTTCTCAACTTGTAAGATTTATCCAAAGATTTACAAACCACACAATTGTCTACAAGTTCATCCACACATACATCCATACGTGGCCACCAAAACAAATCTCTCTGTCTGCGTTTAGTGAAGGTCTTCCCTAGATGCCCTTCATGTGCACCATTCAATAGACGAACTCGTAGACTTTCAGGAGGTGTCAGCCTTTCACCACGTAGTAGAACTCCATCCTCTACTGTCAACTCTTCTGAGACTTTTACATAAGTTTGAAACTGATATGATACATTTTTCTCCTTAGGCCACCCTTTTCTAATGAAATCCATGACTTGAACCAGAACCTCATCCTTCATCAATTCTTTTTTCCACTCAGTTTCACTTACAGCACACATACTTTCAACATCTAGTGCAGCAACAAAACAATCATCTTGATCATCCTCACTTCCGAAATCAGAACCATCTGCTGTGACTGGAAACCGTGACAGATAATCTGCCCGTATATTTTTTGGACCAGGCAGATAAACCACATCAAAGTTGTATTGTAGCAACTTTGATGACAACCTTGTCATTCTGGGTGTATGTTCTTTTCTTTTTTCACCAGACAAAATAGAAACTAATGGGCTGTGATCAGTCCTTAAAACAAAATGACTTCCCCAGATGAATGGATTAAACTTCCTGACTGCCCACCAACAGGCTAACAATTCCTTCTCTATAACTGAGAAACTCTTTTCAGCTCCTCTCAAAACCCTGGAGGCATAGCCTATAGTACTGTCCAAATGTCCATTCTCTTGTGTTAGAACCGCTCCAAGACCAAAGCCACTTGCGTCAACAGTGATAGTGCATTTTTTATTGGGATCAAAAGGCTTTAAAATCCTATCACTTACCAACTGTAACTTAATCCAATCGAATACTTCCTGACAACCCTTATCCCATTTGAACGAAACACTCTTCTTTAACATGTTGGTTAAAGGTTGAACCTTTGAAGCATAATCCTTAATGAATCTAGAGTAAAATTCACTAAGACCAATGAACGACTTCAAACCTGGCTTGTCAGTGGGTGGACTAGAATCAACAATGGCTTTTACTAAGCCCGGACGAGGTTCAACACCCTCATGTGAAACTACATGGCCCAGAAACTCAATTTTTTCCTTGACAAATTCACATTTCTCACCTTTTAGTACAACCCCTTTCTCCTGCATAATTTCTAAAACTTTATTCAAAGTTTTGTCATGATCAATCCTTGTCTCTCCAAAAATTAAAACATCATCTTGGAAAACAATCACACCCGGGGTATCCTTAAACATTTGACTCTTCAGTCTCTGAAAAACAACTGCCGCCGACGCAAGGCCAAACGGCATTCTGCAGTACTGGTAGCTACCAAAAGGAGACACGAATGCTGTTAAGTGTCTCGAGGATGGATTCAATACCACCTGATGGTAAGCTGACGCCAAATCCAACTTGGTAAACCATTTCGCACCTCTTGTAAGTGACAACAATTCTGTAATCTTGGGTAAGGGAAACTAATCAACCCAGATGTTCTTGTTCAAACTGCGTAAATCCACACAAACACGCAAATCACCATTTTTCTTCTGTGCCACAACAAGGGGAGACAACCATAGAGGAGACTCTATTGGCTCGATAATTCCTTTCATACACAACTCATTCAACTCCTTCTCTAAACTATCTCTCACACTATACGGAACACTTCTTACCTTGTGTTTAATTGGAATAGCGCCATAGTTCACTTTAATCTCATGAGTAAAATCTTTAATCATACCGAGACCTTTTCCAAAAACGACAGGAAATTTTAGACTCAATTTCTCCGTGTAGTCAGAGGAATCAAACTTCACACTTAATTTCTCCGTGTAGTCAGAGGAATCAACTACACTCACTTGATCTTTAGTACCTGGCCTCAGAACCATTTGGAACAACCCTTGATGAAACCATGCCAAAATGTTTAAACCTTTTATAGCAACATAAATCTTTCCAAGAATTTTCCTTCCTTTACACTGCAGAACATCTTCAAAATAGCCAGCCAAATCTATCTTACGCCCTTCATAAGAAACAGGAGCTCTATCTGGTGGTTCTAGCATTCTTTCAGGCCAACTTTCCCCAAATAACTCTTGAGTAATCATTGTTACCCTTGCACCTGAATCCACTAGCAGCACAAGAGTTTTGCTACCCACACCAATTTCAACATAAGGATCGATGCAATCATTTGGATCCCCAGTGATAATTTCATTTTCATGAACCACCATAACCATATCCTTAAGATCATCTTGAATACTTTTGATAGTGTCAGATTCTTTTTCAACAATTTCTGAAACATTTCCCACCCCACTTGTATTGCTATGACTTGGAATTTTACTCTGTAAACCAGTACTTGACTGCTTATTAGTTTGACAAATCTTAGCGAAATGCCCATATCTCCCACAATTCCGACAAGTAGAATTCCTCGCGGGGCAGAATTTGTTTCCCTTATTGTGTGACAAATTCCCGCATCTATAGCAAATGTCATTTTGTTTGAAATAATTGTTTCTTTCAAAATTGTTTCTTTCAAAACACTGTATGCCACTATGCACATTCCTATTCTCTTTTGCTCTTACAACAGCAACAGCCTCCTCATTTTTTTTTCAAGTTCTTTAACTTCTTTTTTAGACAATTCAATGCTCTTTGCTGTGCGAATAGTTTCTTCCAAAGTAGGATTCCCTAATGTAAGCAACTTTTGTTGAATAGTTTTGTCCAAGCACTTACAAATATACTGATCCCGAATCAGTTGTTCTCTAAACATCTCAAATTCGCACTCCGCACTTAACTGCCTAAGTGTGGAAACATATGTTTCGACATCTTCACCAGGCAATTGATCCTTTTGAAGAATTTATGCCGAAGTACTACAAGACTTGGCTTAATGTCGAATCGCAATTCCAGCTTCCTCTTGGCTTCCGCATACTCATCAATATCTTCTTCTGCATTGTTTCTAACTAAGGCAGGAACATGTTTATAAACTTCTCTCCCCTCAAAACCTAAAGAATGTAAAAGCAAAAATGTTTTCCTCTCTGCCCGGTACCTAGATGCACCTATTGCCCCCAAGTAGGTTTTGAAAGCATCAAACCACTTTTTCCATGCAATAGGCGGATTTTCTGGTGTTTCCAGAAAAGGAGGTGGTGGTGAAACAGACTGCATAGTGGTTTAAATTTATTTTTCCAAATAAAATGTTAATCTCTACTTAGTAGCCTTATTCCTGACAATTCCTTCCTTTAATTTTCCGATGGTACTTATAACACTGTCCGTGTTCAATTTCCGTGTTCAACAAAGATTTCCTATGTTTGTAGTCAACATAGATATCTTTTTGACATTTCTCCCTCAGTAAATTCGTCGCAATGTTAACGCTCCGTTTGCGAAATGCCCTTGCCAACCACTTTCAATTGGCCGCGACGTGCAATTCAATCTATCAGTTAGCGTTTGCCAACCACGTCTTTCGAAGCACTTAAAATGGCCGCCACGCTTCTTCCTAAACGTCGGTCTGCGTTGGAGAACGCTGCCAACCACGTTCCGCCAATCACTTTAAAATGGCCGCCAAGCTTCTGTTCACGTCAGTTGTACGCTGCCAATCGCTGTAAAATGGCCGCACGTTTTCAAAAGAACAGTCACGTTCGTGCAGCTCTGCCAACCACCTTGCGTCAATTACATAAGCGCAGTCTTTTTTTTTTTATCCGCTCCGCTTTACTTTCACACGATTATCGTCAACATGCCGATCACACTTCTCTAATATGACGATCAAGTGTGACAATCCGGATCTTGCCACTGTCCTTTTACTTCCGTTTGCTGTCTCCGTTACGAGGTTCCTTGTGGGTCGTTATGATCTCTTGAGGATCGTCGCCAACATAAATGTAATAAGTTCTCCAAACTTGTTGAAACAAAGCGTAGTTTATTTATTCTCAAGAGATTTACAGCAAACAGCGGGCAGTACAAACGTCTCATCAGGAATAACTGTCAAGCTCATCACCCCACATTCTACCAAGGAATCAGAACACCATAGACTTAACATTTTACATACAGATGCCTAAATGGTAAAAACTAACACAGAATACTACAGAAGCCCCATGGTCAGGTAACAGGGATTACCCCTGAACTTCAATGGACTGCACACAACCTGCCTAATCAAGTTAAATGATGGGGGAAGGGACCAAGAGGGTCTCATCAAACTAAACTTGACAATTTTACAATGCGAAAGAAACAGGCGACGGAGGGAACAACATCGTCACAGCCTGCTGCCCAACCACAACCAGAGACTGATGATCCCTCACTTAGAGACATCATGGAGGCGATTACAGCTGTGCGTACATCCCTGGAGAACAGAATGGACACTATCACAATGGAGGTATCACTGCTCAGAGCAGACCATGGCAAAATGTGAGACAAAGTTACCAATGTTGAAACCACCATGACGGTGCTCCAAGGAGACTCCAGGGTAACACAGCAGCAAGTCAAAGAATTGCAAACTATTTGTCACGTCCTGGAAGTGAAACTAGATAACTATGAGAACACTCACAACAAAACAATGTCTGAATCCTAGGTGTGTCGGAGCATGGAGATAGACCAGCAACAGACCTCTTCCTAATCATCTACAACAGCGAGGCCCCTCACAATTCATCTCAGTGGAGAGGGTGCACCTAATCCCGGGGAGCAAGCCCATGCCTGGTGCCATGCCAAGACAGATCCTGGCCCACCTGTTCAACTTCCATGACTGTGAAATGTATTTATTTATTTATATCATTTATAGAGCGCATGAATCACCCTAGTCAGGGTATTTCCGTGCTGCGGCCGCATTGGGAACAAAAAAGGTGGATCAGAATAGTGAAGTATTTAGCATTTTTCTGAATGTCAGGTAGTTGGTGCAGAGGCGGATGTCTTTGGGTAATTGATTCCAGAGTTGGGGGGCTAGGTGTGTGAAGGATTTGCCTCCTAGTCTGGTGCATTTCATGCGTGGTACGACTAGGAGATCTTTGGACCCAGACCGGAGGGTACGGGGGGTGTATCTGATCAACTTATCTGACAAGTATCTGGGCCCCATATTATCTAAGGCTTTAAATACCATACAGCAGCCCTTGGATGTGATCTTTTTGGGCATGGGTAGTGTTAGAATCGGGGGTCTCTGGTTGGCACAAGTATGCACTTGTGGCAAACAGGGACCCTCTCCTCTAGTCAGGGTAAGAGAACTACTCCTTTAGAAATAACCCTCGCTCACCCTCTAGGTAGTGTGGCGCGAGCAGACAATGCTAATCTTCAGGGCGATAGTTAGTTAAGCATTTATGATCACATACAGGAAACTCACTGACCCACCACAGACGGACACCAGTCGTAGGATTGTATCAAAAATACGTAGACTTTATGTAAAAATACTTCATATACAGAATTTATCACAAGACCATATAACGTTTAGCGATTGGGGGCCACCAGATTTAAATAGGCGATTGTTCTTAAGGGTTCTTGGTTAGCAAGGTACGATGACAGGGAAAACAAACGTTGCGGACCCTGGATCCGATGCGAACTCGGGATAGAGTTCACGTGTACCTTGCGATGAGTGTCCGAGGCGTTCAGGCGCGGCTACTTGTGAGGGCGGACCCGGGACGAGGCCAACGGTTCTCCAAAGGATCTATCCGGCTCGGAGCCCCCTCGAGGTGCGAGGCGGGTGAGCGGGACGGTGTGGAGGGTTGTGGCGATCCGGGGTCGGATGCAGCTCACGGGGCGAGGCGCCGTTCAGGCCTGCGGGCGTACTACTTCTTAGCACACCAGGTCGTACCTGTGGATCTGTGTGGGGCGTCGCGTTCTCGGGCAGACGGGTGCAGCACCGGGCCTTCGGTACCACAGTACGGAAGGCCTTTCTTGAGGTGCGGCACAGCCTTGGTATGCAGGAGGGCAAAGCGAGACAGTCGGGTACGTTACGACGTACGGACCGTCCGAGGCTATTAGATGCGCTCCGTACAGATTCCGGCGGGGAAACGTGAGAGGTGCACAGCGTGCTCCGTAGCAGGCGAGGTGATAGGAGAGTGTGCAGCCCGGCTCTGAAGCGGAGAGCGACTCAAGCTTGAGCGGGGCTACCAGGCTCCGAGCTGTCACGACCTTGGAGGGCAAAGGCACCCGAGTCACAACTTCGGCGAGGGAATAAGAACTAAAGGCCCAACAGCAAACGGGCACAGGCAGAATAGAACCCAATGGTCCTGGGGTTCTGTTCAGGGGGCAAGCTTGTGATCAAGCCCTTGGAGATAGTTTCAGGCACAAGTCTTCAAAGTCCTTTCTGGTCTTTTCCTCTCCGTCCTCAGCAAGGCACCACTGCAGGTTTCCTTTCCTCAGCTTCTCTTGGTCCTTCTAGTCAGGCAGAGGTTTGTCGTGGTCAAAACTGGATCTAATTTCTTAGGAGCAGGCCTCCTACCTTTATACTCGGTTTCTTTTGTCTTGGCAGGCCAGGGGGGCCTGAGCCTGGTTCAACCCGGTTTTGGAGTACTCTGTTGACAGGAAGCTGCCATCTTCTTTCAGGGTGCAGGGCAGGGACATCAGACGCTCCGCAGGAGGTGGAGCCAGTATTGTGGTGGTAGAGCACAACCCTATACAGAGTCAAGGACTACTCCGCCCACCCATCCTGGTGTAAGTGCCCCATTCACCACCCGGTAACCCCGACTGTCCCCGGGAATTCCCCAGCCCTGTCACTCACACAAACCCAGACAACAGATACACATCCTGGCAGAGGCAGGCTGAAATAGTCAGGCGAGCAAATGCTAACTTTCTAAAAGTAGCATTTGCAAACACAGGATATTAAAATAAACCTTGCTAAAGGAAGTATTTTATTATTCTGAGTTCAGGCATACCAAACTCGACATGCCACCGTGTTCCCTGAGCCGGCCGAGACTATAGCGTGTAATAGTTCCAGCAGCTCACCTTGGCCTAAGAGAACAGGCAGCCCTTCAATAGTGAAGAATGAAAAAGGGCGGTAATTCACTACTAGGACATGCCACGCACATCAGGGCTTGTCCTACCTTACGCTTACAATGCACCCGGCCCGTAGGCCGACCATAGGGGTGACTGATATGAAGGTTAGGGAAGGTTTAGGGACTGGCAAGTGTGTGCACTTGCGCAGTCAGCGTGACAGTACCAGCCTGTACGCAGGGTCTGCGATGGCAGACCCGAGACATCTTTTACGGGGACGCTTGGGTGGGTGGCGCAACCAGCGCTGCAGGCCCACTAGCGGCATTTGTATCTACAAGCCCCGGCACTCCTTGTGCACGTTACTGGGGACTGACAGTAAACCAAATAAGCCAATCATGGAAATCAATTACGGATACACTTTATATTGGGAGCCCTTGCACTGCGGCACGGATTGGCCATGGCGCAGTGCCCTGAGCATCGAACACCAGCAAAAACATCTGAGGCACATCAGCAAAAAGTGGAAGGGAGACTCACGCCAAGGTGCCAGGTCTAACAGTTAGCCAGTGTAGCTTGCAAAGTAAGGGGAGAGAGGCTGATCTGGGAGGGGCACTGGTCACTAAGCGGGCAGCTGTGTTCTGGACTACCTGTAGTTTGTTCAGATAGGATTCCTTGGCTGAAATCAGCTGGGCATTACAGTAGTCAAGACGGCTCAGGACTAGTGCCTGTACTAGGGTTTTTCGTGGGGAAGATGGGAGGGGGGAGACTTTGCGAAGCAGTCGTAAAGCTTGCAAACAAGCCCTAGTAGTTGCATTAGCATGGTCCTCAAGGCTTAGTTTGTGGTCTATTAGGACCCCTAAGTTCTTAACCGCTTGTTCAGGGGACCGGACTGGGCCCAGTTCAGCGGGCCACCAGTTAGGTGACCATCTAGTTACTGCATCTTTAAATAACATAATTTCATTTTTTACTGCATTTAACTTAAGTAAGTTGTTGCTCATCCACTGCGTAATGGTTTTCATGCCCTCTGTGAAGGTGGCCTTGATATTTGTGGAGCTTTTGTCGAAGGAGAGGAGTAGTTGTGTATCGCCAGCGTAGGATATTGGTAGGAATCCCAGGATTCGCTGAAGTGACGCGAGTGGAGTGATGTAAATGTTAAATAAAGTAGGGCTCAAGCATGAGCCCTGTGGTACTTCCTTGGAAACCGTGGTGGTCTGAGACTTAAAATGGCCGAGATTGATTGTTTGGGTTCTATCTTTTAGAAAATCGGTCAGCCATTTAAGTGTGTTGTCCTGAATGCCTATGGCTCTTAGTCTTTCCAGCAGGATTTGATGGGAGATGGTATTGAATGCAGCAGATAGGTCGAGCAGGATGAGAATCACTGCCCGTCCGCCGTCCGGGAGCATTCGGATGTTGTCTGTTACTGTTATCAGAGCCTATTCCGTGCAATGTTCGGGGCGGAAGCCAAACTGTGAGTGGTCGAGGCTGTGGGAGGATTCAATGAATGAGGATAGGTGAGTATTGATGTGTTTCTCAAGTAGTTTGCTTTGAAGAGGGAGTAGTGACATGGGACGGTAGTTAGTGATATTGTCACGGGGCAATTTGGTATTTTTCCTGATGGGTAGGATTTGTGCAGCCTTCCACTCATTAGGGAGCCTGCCTTCCTTTCCTTTATTGAGCTGTTTAGAATGGCGCAAATGGGGCCAGCAATCTGATTGACGAATGATCTGGGGATTTTAGCTGGGATGAGGTCCGTAGGGGACCCTGATTTAGTCTTTTTCAGCAGGGCCTATGTGTCCTCTTCAGTGAGCAAGGGGAATTCCTTTAATTTGTTGCCGCTAGAGGTGACGGCGGGTGTTCAAGACAGAGGTGAGAACGAAAACTAGGGGTTGTAGTCATTTTGTTGTAAATGTTGTCATTTTTTTGTGTGACGTGTCCTGCTATACTGTCGCATAGAATCTGAGTTAGTGCTTCTTCCGTGCTGCAGGCTTTGGGATTGATGAAAGTGTTGAGTATCTGAAATAAAGCTTTGGGGGTGCTGTCTGCCTGTTCGAGTTGGTTTGTGAATTTTTTCCTTCGGACGGGTTTCAAGTTTCTGTGGTATTTGGTCTGGGCAAATTTAAAGCCTTCTTTGTTAAGGGGGTCATGGGTTTGTCGCCATAGTCGCTCTAATTTCTTACACTGGCTCTTTTCTGTCCTGAGGTCTGTGGTGTAACAAGGCGTCTGGGGGCGTTTTGGGATCGGTAGGGTCCTTTTCAAGGGTATCAGGGAGTCAAGTATGGATTTTATGTTGTTATGAAAGTCTGTTAGACGTTTTTCTACTGTGTGGGAAGCTGAATTAAGGGGAAGTGTAAAGGTGTCTTTGAAGAGAGTGGGTCTAAGTATGTGCCATTGTCTGTAGCTTCTGGTAGTTTGTACCTTCTGGGTCATGGGCTCTCTGGGGCCAGCTAGGTTGAATTCAATTTTGGAGTGATCTGACCATGTCAGGGGGCAGGTTGTTTTGTAGATAACGCACAGAGAATTAGAGAGGGTTATATCTAGAGTGTGTCCAGCGATTCAGAAAAGGGGGTGGTGATGAACAGAGTGTCTGAATTAAGCAGACCACTCTTACCCAGTCCAAAGATCAGGGCTTGATCCATCACCGTTATTTATCTCACTGCACCATCCCAGCTCAGAACCTGGCTATATGCAAATCAGTCTGTCCCTGTCCCAGTGCATCATGGGAACAGGGCAGACTAAACTACCAAGCCAATTCTTCACCAGAAAGGAGACAAGCTACCGGGGACCGGTTTCTGGCATTTCAGCCGTCTTCGGCCCGGCTTGCTTGAATCCTGATGTTGCAGTGAGAAAGGGACTCATGTCTGAGTATACCCTGCCACACCTATAGTGGCCAAAAACGATTCAGAAAAGGGGGTGGTGATGAACAGAGTGTCTGAATTAAGCAGACCACTCTTACCCAGTCCAAAGATCAGGGCTTGATCCATCACCGTTATTTATCTCACTGCACCATCCCAGCTCAGAACCTGGCTATATGCAAATCAGTCTGTCCCTGGCCCAGTGCATCATGGGAACAGGGCAGACTAAACTACCAAGCCAATTCTTCACCAGAAAGGAGACAAGCTACCGGGGACCGGTTTCTGGCATTTCAGCCGTCTTCGGCCCGGCTTGCTTGAATCCTGATGGTGCAGTGAGAAAGGGACTCATGTCTGAGTATACCCTGCCACACCTATAGTGGCCAAAAACGATTCAGAAAAGGGGGTGGTGATGAACAGAGTGTCTGAATTAAGCAGACCACTCTTACCCAGTCCAAAGATCAGGGCTTGATCCATCACCGTTATTTATCTCACTGCACCATCCCAGCTCAGAACCAGGCTATATGCAAATCAGTCTGTCCCTGGCCCAGTGCATCATGGGAACAGGGCAGACTAAACTACCAAGCCAATTCTTCACCAGAAAGGAGACAAGCTACCGGGGACCGGTTTCTGGCATTTCAGCCGTCTTCAGCCCGGCTTGCTTGAATCCTGATGGTGCAGTGAGAAAGGGACTCATGTCTGAGTATACCCTGCCACACCTATAGTGGCCAAAAACGATTCAGAAAAGGGGGTGGTGATGAACAGAGTGTCTGAATTAAGCAGACCACTCTTACCCAGTCCAAAGATCAGGGCTTGATCCATCACCGTTATTTATCTCACTGCACCATCCCAGCTCAGAACCTGGCTATATGCAAATCAGTCTGTCCCTGGCCCAGTGCATCATGGGAACAGGGCAGACTAAACTACCAAGCCAATTCTTCACCAGAAAGGAGACAAGCTACCGGGGACCGGTTTCTGGCATTTCAGCCGTCTTCGGCCCGGCTTGCTTGAATCCTGATGGTGCAGTGAGAAAGGGACTCATGTCTGAGTATACCCTGCCACACCTATAGTGGCCAAAAACGATTCAGAAAAGGGGGTGGTGATGAACAGAGTGTCTGAATTAAGCAGACCACTCTTACCCAGTCCAAAGATCAGGGCTTGATCCATCACCGTTATTTATCTCACTGCACCATCCCAGCTCAGAACCTGGCTATATGCAAATCAGTCTGTCCCTGGCCCAGTGCATCATGGGAACAGGGCAGACTAAACTACTAAACTGTGTGGGCGCATCATTAATTTTGGTTAGTTCTAGAGTGGATAGGTCTGTCAGTAGTGCAGTGGCTTCCAGGTCGCCGAGGTTCTCACTGTGTACGTTTAGATCTCCCAGAAACAAGAATCTATTGGTTGGGATCGCGTGTGGGGAAATCAAGTCCATAAGTAGTTTGATGGAATCATGGAGGGGTCCTGGGGGGCGGTATACTAGGGCTCCCTTCCAGCAGAGCTGCGCATGCAATTCTATTCTGAACACTAGGATTTCAATTTTATCACTCATGTGTTGATCTAATACAACAATTTTTATCTGCTCTTTGTATATGATGTATTATTTTACAGATGGCGAGGAATGCCCCACCGGTGCGCTACGACAACAGCAACAACACCTTTTTCCCTGACTTCACTGCCAGGGTGCAAAGGCAAAGAAGATCGCTCCGAGAGGTAAAACAGGAACTGCGTACTAAGGGAGTGAAGTACTCCATGATCTTCCCAGCAAAACTGAGAATTGAGGCCAAAGGGAATGTATGGTTGATTGAAACGCCGGAGACGGCTTGGGAATGGATAGACGGATGGAGAGTGGTAGGGGTGGCAGCCCTGGGAGACAGAGTACTGGGCGATGACAAAAACCGCTGCCATCTAGTAATCGGAAGCCGCAGGGCACCACTCAAGGAAGCCCAAGAGAACTCTACATCAAATATCCCAAAATTGGCTGGACACAGGTGAGCCTCATGGCACAGTAAAAAGAAAGGTAGGATTTCACACCAAGAGACAGAATATAACACAAGCCATTATGTAATGATATTGAGGCTCCTCAATGGGGGGGAAAGAAAAAGGGGAGGAGCCGGCAGATGCAAGGGAATGCCCCCGCTCCCCCCAATGATTCAGGCTTGGAAATGGAGCGACAGGCACTCTGCATAGTTGGGGACTCATGTAGTTTTAGACCCAGATTTCAGGGCGGCAGGGAGGGGGGTAATTTGTTTTGTGAGTTTGATTGTTGTCAATTTCAAGACAGGGAGGGAACGGGAGGGGAAGGGAAGGGAAGGGAAGAACAACTACTCCCTGTTACCTTGAAGGGGAAAACAGAGATCGACAGATGGGGTGAAACATGTAGATCATACCATGCCTCAGATAGTATTTGAGACAAATACGAATACACTGCATATAGAACCGTATGCAAGATCACGCTCTAGAGCTAAGGGGAGGGGGCAGCAGGAAAGACACAACAGACATGATGCGTATTAATACTGATCAGGGACTGAAACTCCTCACCTGGAATGTAAACGGTCTGGGAGACAGGCTAAAGAGAAGAATGGTACTTCAATATGTTAAGAGTCACTCCCCAGATATTGTTTTGCTTCAGGAGACACACTTGATCTGCAATTCCTGTAGGATCTTGGATCGTAGGGGATATAAATTCATAGCACACGCCAGCTTCACTACTGGATCTCGAGGGGTGGGGATGTTACAACAGAAAGCCTTTCCCTTTGCAATATATGGTACTTGGGGGAACACAGAAGGCAGATAAGCAGAAGTATCTGGGACATGGAATGGGAAGACAATAACTATGATGACGGTGTATGTTCCCCCTACCCTGGGTTAACAGGCATTCTAAGACATAAGGGACATACTTGTGGACCTCCCTGCAGGGGAACTGTTGATTGGAGGAGACTTTAACGCTGCATTATCAGACCAAATGGACAGGCACCCACCATGAAACTTACCTCGTTCAAACTCACGATTTGCCGACTTTCTGGCTCTACTGGGGTTGGTGGACCTGTGGTGAACCCATAGGAGTCCTAACTTTACTACTACTAAATTGAGAAAAATCCTAATTTTAAGACTTTCGGTATTCACAGAAAGCATTTAGGATTTCTAAAGTTAGGAGTCCTAACTTTACTACTACTAAATTGAGAAAAATCCTAATTTTAAGACTTTCGGTATTCACAGAAGGCATTTAGGGTCCTAAAGTTAGGACTACTAACTTCTGTGAATACCGAAATGAGTAAGTGCCTTCTGTGAATACCGAAATGAGTAAGTGCCTTCTGTGAATACCAAAATGGTAGTAAGTTTAGAATTTTGTCTTAAGTTTGTTCTGTGAATCGGGCCCTAAATGAATATCAGTTATGTCGGTCAGATTAGGCACTTGAAGTCTTGGAGGGGCGTACACACAAAATAGACCCTGTACTCCCAAATATCTGCCATTGGGATTCACTCACATTCTCGTTACCCCAAAAGGTTGGCTTTTCCTCACCAGTATAGCCACCCCCTTAGCCCCTCTGATAAATCCTAGTAAAGCAAGAGGAGTATAGGCCCCTCTTCGCAAAGATCTGCAGTGTATCCCCTGCAGGTGAGTCTCTTGAAGAAGAACTATATTGGGCTGTAACCGCTTAATGTACTGCACCACCAAGCCCCTCTTTATTTTATTGCTGAGACCATTGGCATTCCAAGTCAATAACGTAAGTTGTGGGTCAGATATGGGGCTGCAACGCACCACCTGGGAGGACTCATTGACTGTACCTCTGCATGTCTGTGTGCGTGCATTTTATTTCGAAATTGTGACTGCATACCTTGAAAATCAACAAAACAGATGATAATAAAACACAATCTTTCACCCCACTCATCCCCCCACCACAACCCTTAGTGTTTTTCCCCAATACTGAACCATGGCATCTGATCCAAACCATGCATGAAGAGCGTATGAGAGGTCTGTAGCCCATCATTTACTCACAATCCCTAATACTGATAATAATAACAGTCAATTTGAAGTAAAGGAAGAAAGAAAAAATGACAGGAAAAAGCCCATTCTCAGAAGCCTCTGAGAGTGTTGGGGGTTGATGAAATTCTAGACACAGTCTGCTGCTCCAGTATATGCTTTATACCACATTTCAGCTGCCATGTCCATCCTGCTCCGCATTCCTTTCTCTCATAGGGGATATATAGCCCAAAACATTTCTGTTCCAGATTAGCAATCACCTTAACCAGTGGATGAGGGCCATTTGTGTCTGATGACAGGTCTCGCTTCGAAACATCAGGAGTTTGACTGCCTTGTTCGCAGTCATGTTATGTCTTTTTGGGAACCAGGTGCATCTCTTCCTCGGTGTCAGAGGAGACCCCATGTTTTCATTCCTATCTCCGATCTGTTAGTGGGGTCCCTCTGTACCAGGGCAAATCGGCTCAACTCCGTCTCCACGCAGACTGGCGAACCTGGGTCTCGCCCCCACCATGTAAGAAGCACTTCTACCGGAGCATCACCTCCAGCCGTACTTTGGTGCGGACACTTCTCCAGCCAAGACTAAGCCTCCTCGGGTGAGTGAAAGAAGAGTACCCTGGACTCATTGAGAACCTTGAGCTTCTCTGGGAACAGCAACATATATATTGCAACTGTAGGGCTCGCGACTTGATTTTGACAGTCAAAGGTGCATTTTTGCTCCTGTACTTCATGGGTGTAGTCAGGGAATACCATCATTTTGGAATTTTCATAACAGATCTGTCCCAATCCGCACATTTCTCTAATTATCATATCTCTGTCCAGGAAGTTGAAAAAACATGCTATCACTGGGCTTGGAGGGGTTCCAGGGGTGGTTTTGTGCTCAGTGCCTTGTGGGCATGTTCCATGACAAAGCATGAAAATTGATCTGATGGGAGGGAGGTTCTCAGCCATTTGTTCAGAAAGGCCCCCATGTTGAGCCCTTCACCCCTTCGGAAAGCCAACAAAATGTGAATTATTTCTTCTAGCATGGTTTTCCGCATCACCCACTCTCCAGAACATTTCCTTCGTAGTGGCGCTGAGCTCTGAAACTTTCTTTTGGAGTTCCTGAACTGTGTCTTCCACTTCCGAGATTCTGTTCTCTGCTGTCATGACCGTCTCGGACACATTCCGCAGGTCTTGCCTCAGTAAGGAAACTTTAGACTGTCCCTCCCTGATCTTTCCTTCCAGGGCCTCCTTGGGAGGATTGGATTACTATTAGAAGTTCTGTGTTGTCCGGCATGGCCGGAACATCTGCTTCCGCCTGAGGGGTCAACACCTTTGTATAGCAGTCTATTTTGCCCTCTCTGGGTCTTTGGGATTTTTGTCCTTGACAATGGTATGGGTTCTGCCAACACTGATTAGCGAGGGGTATGGCAGCACAGCGGGCACCAACAGTCAGGGTCAGACCACAACGGCAAGGTCAGGATCCCCACTCCAAAATACTTCTGTGGGCTCTTTAGACTCACACATGTGCCAATTTTACCCCCTGTAGCTTGTAAGTCCCACAACTGACAGCAGGTGGCCCAGTCCAGCAGAATCACTGTCAGTTTAATGTGAGACATGCCTCGCAGAGGGGGCCCAAGGATTTTATATGCCACTAGTGTGCTGAATCCGCACTCTGAAGGGTCGCTATTGCCTCATCTCCCAGGCTTGCTCTTGCCAGGGTCAGATGTTTACCTGTGTAGGCCGGGGTTCTGCCACGCAGCGCCCTCTTCGCCAGGCCCAGTGTTTTAGTATTCAGAGAGTGAGGTCATGAGGGATTCCAGTACCCTCTGCATTATCATATATGACAGCAGTCGGTAGGATGCGAGTGCTCACCACCAGAGTGCCAATGGAAGGAAAGAGGAGGGACCGCACCCAAGCCACTAGCCATCACAATACTGCAATGTCAGTCCCAGGGAATTACCCTGTTGCTCCGTCTGGCTTATGAAGGCTGTGGGCCATACAAGATTGCACTGTTCCGCACCTCTCCAGACGCCAGTGGGAAAAAGTGAAAGAGGCCCTCCAGCTGCACAGTCAGACCCTCTAGGGTGCCTCAAGTGTCACCAACAGGGGGCTCCGCAAGCTGTAAGTACATGAAGGGCCCTCATCGCCAGTAGGTACTGTCACCTCTGCAGGCAGTGAGGGCCAGTCGCCCGAGCTACTCTCACCTTTAAGGCCGTCGCCTGGCCCCCGACATGGCAGTCTACTCCCCTCACCGCTCTGCATGCAATCATAATGCCATTGGGGGGAAGGATGTGATGCTACTGGCCGCCAGGCCCCTTGCCGCCGTCACACACATTCTCGGGGAAGAAAGCCTCCGGGCCCTGCACACCAGGCCCAACTATTCAGTGACCACTTCTAGGCCGTGCCTCCCGGTGCCATTGTAGGCACCAAAACTTAGCACGAAGTGGGCCCCTGATGTGGCCTTCTATCCCCCATGTGCACTGCTGGCCTAACGGGTCAGGGAGAAGCAATTCAGTCACAATCTGGCCCAGCCAACCGATGCTTCCGCCGCTGGCACTCCTTACCATGTTGCCTCAGCTGTGTTCCTTCACCTGGACACCAAGTCCGGCAGTTAGGGCAATGGGAGGGGAGCACAGCACTGTATAGGCTGGTAGATCTATACTCTGCCTACCACCAGATTTAGCTACATCCTGAGTCCAAACCGCTTACATCTTTTGTCACACCAGAAGGAATGTATAGATAAAAATGGATGACTTTTGGTCAAGCTTCAACAGCAGCCATCTTTCAGAGAGCTATGCATCATTAACTAAAAGACCCCCAAGTATGATAAATTTCAAGATGATATCTTAGTGTTTGGGGACAATGAAACTGAACATGACAAAACGTGGAAGAGCATGTTAGAAATTCTGCAAGGTAGTGGGTTAACTATGCAGGAGTAGAAATGCAAGTTTAAGGTGAAAGATATAGAGTTTTTGGGACATTGGATCAGTGGAGAGGTAATATCTCCTAAAATGAAATTGGTCCCTGCTATTGAGGAAGCCC
This sequence comes from Lissotriton vulgaris, assembly GCF_964263255.1. Taxonomy (NCBI): domain Eukaryota; kingdom Metazoa; phylum Chordata; class Amphibia; order Caudata; family Salamandridae; genus Lissotriton; species Lissotriton vulgaris. Next base: position 1,346,139,510 of record NC_141693.1, on the reverse strand, counting down.
CTTCTCTAACTTATAAAGACCGGTTGCGTTCATTTTTGGGGTTGGCCAAATTTTATTTTCGTTTTGTACCCATGTTTGCAGACAAGACCAAATACATGCGCGTCTCATGGTAAAACAAATACATTGTATGTGTGGTGTTAGAATTGTAAAAGAGGGTTGCACAATTTGAAAATGAACATTGCACGGCAACAGCACTTAAACCGTTTGACACCAATGCTCCTATCGTGGTAAACACAGACGCAAGCCTGGTGGGTTTGGGTGCAGTATCATTAATAACCATTGGCATATCCAATAGATCTCGCCTTTGGGACCTATAAGTGTTTAGCCATGCAACAGTTGAATTTGTTGCACCAAGGATATTGTGCTGCATAACTAAATACTTATAAGGTCCCAAAAGCGGGACCTATTGCATTTGCCAATGCTTGTTTACACTAGTTTTTGGCATGCTCAAAGGGCCATGGAAGAAAATGCTCATCCTCGGGTGACTGGGTGGACTTTTAAAACTAAGACTAATAAAAATCTGAACATAATTAATAGGATACCAACCAAGATCGACACTGGGACAAGTCAAAATCAAGGAGAACCCACAGGGAGGGCCACTTGGCCATACAAGCTGCAGGGGCTGTAGATGGAAAACAGCAAAATATCACTGTTTCTAGACCGGAAACACTCTTTGCAACAGAGATGATCTGCAGTAGGTTCCACTGCAAATAACTACTGGAACGCCAGTTTTTCACATCTCTTGATACTGATGCTGAAATATTAGTATGCTGTGCTCAACACCTGAGGATTTCAATGCTCTTTACTTGTATTCCCTCTGCACAGCAGTTGATAATCCCTTAAAAAAACAGCTTTGCATTGTTATCTACAGACAACAGAGGTATCAAAACAGCCAACACCAAAACTGTCCGTGCGTGGGTGGACGCATGGAAAAGTTGCCCTTTTTTACGTTAATTTCAAATAATAAACTATGTTCTCACTGATGAAAATGCACAACTTTAAAAAGTCTGTGCAATTGGGAGGAAATGATCCCAAAATCAGAGTTTGGGAGACTGTTAGTATTCTCCTTCGTTTTCTGTGCTGCACTATTTACTTAATGTAGAAACAAAATCAATGCACTTTGAGTATGCTTTCCTTGTGCTAGGAGTTTCCATGAGGTGAAGAGGTGCCTACAATTTGCCATCAACATCATCCATATGTAAACGACATCAACAAGATTATAGTTGCTTATGTTTGGTAGGAAGACAGACAGACAAACACCCTGCCCCTGATTTTTCCTCGGCATACACTTCTGCTAACAAAACTGGCAACCAGGCTCTGGCGTCCCTAGAGAGGGACAGCTGTACGCAGTGGGGTGGATATTCGGCGTGTAAGTGGAATCACTTGCAAACTACGAGACGTGGCACTTTTGAAGACACGTGTTCGTGTACGTGTTCGTGACACAATTGTTCGGGTAGGTGCACATTAATGCATTATGCCAGCATCTTTAGTGTAAACACTTTCAATGTGTCATTTTCTCACAAACTTACGTGCCTCACAGAAAGAACCATGCTGAAAGTTTCTGTTTGATAAAACCAAGAGAGATGGGGCCATGGCACAGCTTGAATCACAGCAGGTGATCATGCCTACACCAAATAATTACTAGATCCTCTTCACACCTAACCAACTTCCACACCACTAAACTTACATTAATAACTTAATATCCGCCTTTGATTCATGTCCACTGTACTTCTTCAAACCAACCCGGAAGCACTGTTTAAGGATACCATTTCGAAAGCATGTTTACTCGGATACCGTTAGTGGCAAAAACATTACACAGATTTTACAGCATTCAACCTTTCAGTGTAGCTGAGCCCTCGTTCACGCTGTCACGATTTGCAGTAAGGGCCAGTGAGACATTTACCTACCTGCCCCATAACATCCCCATAACTAACAAATACTGTACGAGTTTGTGTCTACCTTGTAATTATTTAAAAAAAGACTCATAGAAGCATGAAAGATGGCACTGAGAAAATGAATCTACTGCTGGCAAAGTAACGCTGTGCTAGGAAATAAAAACAGCCCTAAGCATTTCTCCTGACCAAATCAGTCTCAGCCGCAAGTGCCTCCATAAAAATAAAATGAAAGACCACCACGGCCCCACGGCCGCGAAAGTTAAAGCGACGCGGGAGCGAGCAGAGGGCATGTACAGTATTTACCTTGCGGGAGTGAGCAGCGGCATGCGCGATAATTGCTAACAGATGGCGCTGCTGCTCGTTCCCACAACGAAAAACCACCACTGGGTCAGGGCTCCCAACAGCAAGGCTTGCCACAAGCTACTAATAATCAGAAAGAAGTGCCAATACTGTAAAAGAATTCAAAATCGATTATCTCAACACATTTGAATCAAACAAAATGTCTTGGTCTCACATCTATGAAAAGATTTAATCTTTTATTTTAAATGAATGATTTTTTGTTCATATGTTTGGTTTATAACTTCACCAAATTTTGCATATTCAAAGACCTTATATACACCACATTTACATTAATTGCAATCAAAAACAACAGATATTATGTACATTTTCAATCAAAAATCCACTCACAACTCAGTCATTCTATCTCACAAACAACCACAGACAACATATAATCGAAATTTACAATGGAATAGCAATATTCACAGTGAGCCATCTAATCATTCTTCTTTTCATATACAAATCAGTTTTGTATGATTTTTTGGCTATAATGGTCTGGCTATAATGGTCTACGCGTTTCGAACTCAGGTTGTTGTAGTAAACATTCTATGATTAGTAATCGAGGCCTCTGTATATGTTTCCGCCTTATAGATTGGATTGAGCGTCGGGATTGCCTTTGTTACCCATACGAACTTTGAACTGCAGAGGTAAGGGGTAAAGGGGCTTGCAGTGATGGAGGCTAAACAAGAGAGACATATAAATAGATGATGAGTCTAAAGAAGGGTTGTTTTGTTTTTTCCCCTTTCTTCACAGAAAAACATAGAATGACTGAGTTGTGAGTGGATTTGTGATTGAAAATGTACATAATATCTGTTGTTTTTGATTGTAATTAATGTAAATGTGGTGTATATAAGGTCTTTGAATATGCAAAATTTGGTGAAGTTATAAACCAAACATATGAACAAAAAATCATTCATTTAAAATAAAAGATTAAATCTTCTCATAGATGTGAGACCAAGACATTTTGTTTGATTCAAATCTGTTGAGATAATCGATTTTGAATTCTTTTACAGTATTGGCATTTCTTTCTGATTATTAGTAGCTCGTTCCCACAAGGCAAACGCCGCACATGCACGAGGGCCCATTGAAAACAGTGCAGAACATGCACCAGTTTCCACAAAAGCCAGGAGCGATTTGAAGAGGTCACTCTGAACAGCACTTGCGCGCTGCATAGGCGAGACCTAAGAAGGAGGAATGATGTGGATGTCACATTTGCTTATGCTTCATGACCATTAAGGGATGCAGAGAACCATATACCACCATAAAGAGAGGAGTGTTGGTTTATGAGCTGGGGAGTTAATCATTTCACAACATATGTGTGGGGAACCAATTTCACAGTCAGGACTACACCAACATTCTATGAGGCTGTAAAGCTAGAACATAACACAAGGCTGGGTGATGAACTAAGGCCGCAGAGGAAAGCCATAACAAGGCACACTGCCAGGTACATACCAGGTGTGTACGATGTGTTTTTGTACTACTTCTGCATTCCTTGCCCCAGAAGTCCTGTCCCTGGCCCATCATTGTAACCTCTAACAATGAACTTATTATTGTAGCTTCCATGTTCCTATTTCCATAACTTGTATGCTTGACTGCTCAGGAAAATAAACAAAGCCCTACACACCCTTGGAACATCTGTTGATACTTTAATCTATGTTCCCCTAAAATTCCAGATATTCCTGGCACCATGGTATATGCCATGACTAGTTCTACAATACCCATTTCAATGGGTTACTTGTCTGCCGTAACTTGGTGAACTCATTGTATAATGCCTATTCCTATTAGTTTATGCACTGCTGCTCTTAGGTGGGCTCTTAAACCAGAAATGATGGCTGACTATTTGGGGCCTTGTCTTGTGGATTGCTCCTATGACTCTCCTGGGTGGGATCATAAAGCTGCAAAAAATGGCTGTTTATGTTATACTAATTCCCATGGCTTGTTCCCTGCCACTCCTGGGTAGGCTCATTAGATCATATACTATGGCTGTATGTATATCACCCATTTCTATGGGATTCTCTTCTGCCCCTTGTGGGTGACTGCCAGAGAAAGTATTGTATGGCTGGTTGTATGACCGTTACTATAGATTTCTCGGAGGCTGGTATGGGTTTCACACCCTAGAGCATATACCATGGGTGGTTATATTGCTCATACATATTGGTTTTGCTCTCTGTACCTCTTACATGGGTTCTCAGACCATACGCCACGACAATGTGTACATGACCCAGTCTTGTGGGTTACTCTAGAGACTATGCTTAAATAAGGTTCAATCTGATGAGTTGTTTTAATGAAACTATGCTATTCAATGGTAACTGCTTAATCCATAAGATGTTCTAGTAATACACCTTCGTTCCTGAAAGGCCTTGTTCAGCCCACTCTTGTCCTACTTAACTACATTTCAGGGAGATTCAAATAAATCTGGCCGACCCAACTCGGCACAAATTCTCTTATGTATTTCAAACAGAAAATGTTATTCCTAGCCCCCATTTTCAAACAATCTGATTATTACAAGCATCAGTGAGGTAGCTGGATGCAGCAAACAGAAATGTACAGTAATAAAGTTACAATCGCAATCTCATCTTCTAAATAACCATGGCCACCCTGCATGTGGTACTATTAATTTGAGGAAGTTTGACGTAATCCCAACAAGCATTGACATAGCCAATAGGTTCCGCCTATGTACGACCAATTGGCATGTCAATGGATTTTTAGACATGTTGTACAGCACTGCGGACTGATGTGCAACATTGCTTAAAGTAAATAAAAACAAGCGCTATGATGTGGCCTGCCTCGACTGCATCATGGCGTTTTTTTGGGGGGGGGTTGCTTTGAGCCATTTTGCACAGCAGCCTCTACTGCTGTGCGATTCCTCTAAAACCTAAAAAAGCCAAATAGATCTGCAACAGCTATTTGACTTTATTATTGTTTTTTTGTGGTGTACAGGAGGGCCAGAGTGTGTATGGAGGGGTGTGGGGGTGGAAAGCAGGACGCAGGAACCAACACGAGAGGGGTGGGGTAGGGACCGGAGTTGGAATACAAGAAATGGACGCAGGTGGGTGGGAGAGCACAGAGAAAACGGACAAAAGGAGGAGGAGAGGGAGAAGTTGCGGTAAAGTGTGTTTAGCATTACCGTATGCAGAGTGGGCGATGCTGAGAAAAGACATGCCCTCATGCGTGCTCTGAACATACTGCGGCTACATCTGTGCAGGCGCATATATTAAACCTGAATGTACAGTATGTTTAAATGTCACCAATATCACTTAACAAAGGGATGGTAGACAGTGACTACGCTCATACTTAGGTCGGTTACTCAAGCACTGCTTTTCCAGATGCCTTTCTCAAGGAGTACTTTGGAGAAATCCCAGTTTTAAAAATTGCAAGGGCCTACACAGAAAAGGAATGTTGGTCACTGAGAGCACATAGAGCATAGAAAATACACCGCAGGAACGTGGGTGTAGTAAATTTAAGAAATCCAAATGATGCTTGCTGCTAGAGGACGAGAATGCAGGTGGAAACCGAATTTCACAGGCATTAGATAACTATAATGGCTGCAGGGGAGAGCTGGAGACGCAAAAACAGACAGCTGATGGAGGGGGAGACCATAGAGTGCCATGCACTCTTATCGAGTACATGGCAAAAAGTACTTGCAGTTAAGCATGGCCAGTTCAAAGAAAATGGCTGCAAACAGGAAGCTGTGCTATGTCCTTGCTCCAAGGCCGAGAGAGAAGCCCTGGGCGAAATGAGAGGGTGTCGAACAGCTGGTAGGAAGAAGAAGGCGTGACGAATAAGAAGCAAGGAAACAAGAGTGAAGTGGAAGCCAACCAATGGGAAGAGTTGGTAGGTAAAAAGCAGGCTAAGCCCATTTTAAGCTTCTTTTATGTTAACTACAGATTTAGCTGACAGAGCACGACCGCTGTTCAAGAGAAGCCTAAAAAGCACTTACTGAACCAATACTACTATTTGAATAGGGTGTGCAGCAGTAAAACTCCATACTCATAAATTGCAGATTATTGAAGAAATACACTTAATTTGTAAAAGGTTAACATGTGGGACAAAGGTTTTACCGGTAGCACCTGACTCTATTTGTGGCAGTGTGGTCGAGCAGTAAGGCTTTATCACAAGGCAGTGTTACGCATTTGTTGTACACACTCAATCAACAAATGATTTCCTACACTCAAAGACTGAACTTCAGACCAATCGTTTTTTGTATAAAAATATTCTTTTAGTTATTTTATTTTCTAGAACCAAGCAAGCCTGGCACAGGTAAGTGATAACTACTTTACAGTAAATATACGGTTGTAACACAGTTTGGATTGTACTTGTATATTATGCACTTTGTTTTGATTTACAGTACTGTTACTGAGAAATGGAATGCTTTGGAAATACAGTACATATACTTTGAATGAGCTTTTTAGTAAAATGACCAGTACATTACTTTCATATTACTTTTCTTACACAGTGTAGTATACCCGGATACTACACTGGGACATTTCCTGTAAACAGGTAAGTAAAAGCGTTGTTGTTACTTAGTACAGTTGTAAAGGTGTTTTATAGATCTTCCAACTCCACACTTAGAAACATTTAATCAAAAAACAGTCATTGTTATCATATGGAGGAAAATATTGTTATCGGTTAACAGGTTAGTACGTTGTTGTGAGAGTTGGTGTTCTGGGGTTAGACTCAGGGCTCCCCCAGTGTCAAGGATGCACTCTTGTTACACCCTCAGTGGCACTAGGGCGGCTGGGTGCAGATTGCTGAGGCCCAATGTTATCCAATGGGGGATAGGGGCCTCCGGTTGGTGGCTGCTGACAAGCAGACCACTGGGTTGTGAGAGCAAAGCTCCTGGACTGAAGTTCAAGGCAAATGGGGGTTTAGGCCAGCACAAAAGATGCACCTTCAGCGGCACTAGGGTGGCCGGGTGCAGAGTGCTGTTTTGGCGCTGGGCACCCTGTAGGTTTCAATGGGGTTTCTCCAGTTTGCAAAAGCACTGCAGGCTCAGGGACGAAGGTCTTCTGGGTGCGACCACCACTTGGAGAGGTAAGTTGGGCTTTTGGGGGTTGGTTAGGCGCCGTCGGTTGGGCCACCCAAGGCTGTGGGGCATCGAGTGCAGGGGTGCCTTGTAGGGTCGGATCTTCTTACCTGCTCCTGGTCATGGTTGGGGGGACCTTCCGGGTTTAGGCTGCAGGTGTTGGCTGGAGGCTTGAGGCAGGTTTGGGGTAGCCAGATCTCGTTTCAGATCCAAATGATCTATAAAGGACAAAAACTGTTGATTAGAGCCTTGAAGCTGTCAAGTGTTCTGGCCATAAGAACAGTGTCATCAGCATATCATATTGCCAATATGAATTTTCTTCCCAATTTAGGGTTTCCTGGCATTTTTCTCACAGGAAGTCCACTTGCCTGTTTTTTGAAAGGCTAAACAGTACAGTAGCCAAAACACATCCTTGATGTACCCCTCTCTCTACCGCAAAATGGTCAGTACACTCACCATACAGATCATATCTAAGTCTGGTACTAAAAAACAATGCATCCATCTCAGAAGATCAAAATAGATATATCAATGTCCATGAGGTCCAGAGTCTTAAATAGTTTTAATCTATTAACACTTTGTAAAGCCATACTTAGAACCATAAAGGGAGAATGACTGGAACGTCCAAGAGGCAGAATATTTGCTTAGTAGCTAGCTGTTATTGAGGCTCCAGGAGGAGTTAACCTAGGAGGGGCAGAAGAGAAACCCACAATACTGGGACACACTATCATGGTATATGCTCTGAGCACCCACAAAGGAGAGCAGGGAGGGACTCCATATCAATGGGCGGTATAACCAACCATGGCATACTGTCTGACGGGTCAATCCCAGACAGGCCTTAGAGAAAGACAAGAAACCCAAAGAGAGAGGCTCAATGCACATACCTGCCTGAGATTTAACAGCGCTGCTCTCAGAGGACAATGGCTTGGCCTCTAGGCTTAGGGAGGCATGGGTTTTTTGTCAAAAATGGGTCACTTAACAGTGATTAGCCACCTGGGAGAGGGGCAGGAACAGTTGGTAGAACAAGGAGCAGCCTTTACACTTCCTACTTTTGACTTTTGGAGATGCCAAATGGGGCTGGTAGGATCTGCTTCCATTCTTTCCCAGGGCCCTCCATAACCAGGTTTTAACCCTGACAGACTTAAGGATACCTCATCTAAATAGGGGAGCATCTAAAGCAGAGTAAGGGCCCCTCTGGATGAAAGAAGCCGTTTTAGTTACAGGTCTTCTGAGGATTTTTACAGTAAAGCCATGAAGAAGTGCTGCAAAAGAAGTTGGGCATAGGGTGAGAGAAAGTAAATAGGGTTGGGTGGGAAATATTTTCCAATTACTCACATGTCCACAAGGTAATACTGCCACCTTACCACCAGCATCTCAAAACACTCCTAAGTCTGAGAAGACAACATCTGAAGAAAAAAGACCCTGCTGGAAGAAAAGGACCCAATAACTATTGACTCCTACTGGGACTGAAACTGCTTGCTAAGAGTTACGTGGCTGGTCTTCTATTTGCCTGCTCCAAGGGGCTCAAAAGCAGATGGACTCCTGACTGCCTCAAGGCCAAGATGACCACTAAAGATGGACCCTGCAGGAGCCATGGTTGGCCAAAGACCTGGTGTCTAAAAGCCTGGCCCGATAACATGAAGGCTGCAGGAGCGAACAGGAGGAAACTACTCAGCAGTTTGAGAAAAGTGGTCATTATTGCAGCTTCTAGAGGGCAAGGACAAAGTACTTGTGCATGCCCTGAGAGGTCGCACCATAGACAGCCAAGAAATCCCGTTTTGCTTTCTTGGAGCCTTTTGTCATGCAGCAAATTTGTTCATTGGGGCCTTGTGTTAAAGGTATCCAGACTTGTAGAGTCCTGCCTAGCCACAGATTCCAGCCTTGACCCGCTGGTGAATTTTCAGAATTAAAAATTGACTAAGTCTGAAGAAAAGGTGCACATTTATCCAAGCTGCGAAACAACCATAGTGGCTACACCTTCCAGCTTTCCCCACTGTCACATTTTGGTGCTAAGACAAATAAATCAGTAGGAGCTTGACAGCGATGTATCCAAATGTGAGAGAACCCTGTCAGCGTGAGCCTTGGACATTGCCCTGCCAGAAGACTTTGTGTTACGGAAATGACCCAAGGAAAAAACTTTGATCGGGAAAATCCGTTTCATGCATCCAAACTGTGCTCATTATAGTTAGACTTTTAGAAATTCTTATAGCCGGTTCTCATTACCCGATTTTAATGGTGTCTGGTGTCTTTTTGTGTATTAAATGTGTTTCTATTTTTCTAAATTGGTTTTGGGAATTTTTCTTGCATTGTTTGCTTGACTTCTAAATTGTTGCTGCTTGCAGTTAGCACACACTTCTAAGAGGAACTGCATACTGCTTGTGTCAGAGCTGTCACAGGCTGAGCAGAGTTTCACTGAAACTTTTCGTTGAGACCTAACCAATGTTTGTTTATTTCGTTGGGAAGGGTTCCCCATTAACAAACTAATAATCCACGTTCGGAGAAGTGCTGAATCACCCTTGGTGCAAAGTAGGAAAGATTGTGGGGTCACATGTAGGAACGAGATTACTTTTCATTGCTGAATCACTGAAATGCAAAGTAACCCGGATTGTGGCATCATATTTATGAGTAAAATCACAATTGATAAAAAAAATCCTCAGGAATATGGAAACACTTTTAGGAGCACAATTCACATTTCTAATGAAAATCCCATTTAAGGTAAAAAAAAAATCACATTTAGATGCAAAATTGCCACCGATGCAACATCTAGTTTTCAGAAGCAAAAAACACATTTAACTTTAAAATCGCCTTTATGTGCTGGACTGTCATTGAGAAAACGAGCTATTGGCTGCTGAGAAGGGAGAAGTATTCCATGCCTTTGGAAGGGGCCTGGGTCCAGGCAGTAGTTCACGCATTCCAGGGTTTAACAACAGTGTTTGTCCTAGTTTGCGACAATTGAGTTCAGAACAAACTTCCTTCAGCGTGGGTGGTAGCTGAAGTTTACGACCGTGAACTGCGGAAATAAAAGTGTTAGTGTGTCAATTGATGTGCAGTTATGCGTGGATTTAACTCCAATAATATCACTGTGAGACATGTTGCCCAAAGTGCCGGCACGTTAACAGTTAAAGCCACTCGTTTCCCGTCCAGCTGGGTCTTTACTGCATAACTGACCCTTCACCACTTGATCCAGCTTGGGCTTGTTTACACCACTTCCGTAATTAGCCACTATCGCGCTCATTAATTAAAAATAAACCACCTCCTATACTCATCCATAACACTCCCTGTCAGAAGAGCTTTAAACAAAAAAACGCCAATGTCAACAAACGAGCAGCCCTCCGCAGGCTACTGGTGGTCTTATCAGAAGAGGCGCGTGATCACTTTATTGCTGTGGAATTCTTTCCCTAACCTGACCCAGCTCCCACTCTCTCCCCCCAAAGATCTAGTTAAGGGACACAGTTACCACTGGAGATAGAATCACTTATGCTTAAGCAGGAGCAACATGATGGCCGTGTGTGCCTTTTCAGTAAGAACAAGCATTGGCATAGCCAATAGGTCTCGCTTTTGGGACCTTATAAGTATTTAGTTATGCAGCACAATATCCTTGGTGCAACATCAACTGTTGCATGGCTAAGCACTTATAAGGTCCCAAAGGCGAGACCTATTGGCTATGCCAGTGCTTGTTTTTTTAGAAACTTCTGTCAGAGCAAGCTTCTGTCAGAGCAAACTAAGAGTGACATCAGTCGCAAAACCATTTTTTGAGTGTGTTTGTTTTTACCACTCGCTATGGCAGCCACAGGACGGTGCAGGGAAAGGGGAGAAGGTTGCAAGAAATTAGAAACAGTAAGCGGAACCCTAGGAGCACTTTGCTAAAATGTGTAAGTCTTCTGGGGGCAGATTTACTACTTCTGGCGCATCTCTGCTAATCAGCAGGGATGCACCAGAAGAGACCACCTGTGCGTCACCACTGATGCGCCGCATTTACAATGCGGTGCACTGTGGCGCACGGATAGGCAGATGCGTGTCGCATCCCCCGTCGGAAAGGCGGTGCATTGCTGGAGTTGCGTCACAATCGCGACGCAGCTCCAGCAAGGCTCGGGGGTGCCCTATCCCTAACATGCTGCATCAATCCTTACGCCTGCTTCAAGCAGGCGCAGGGTTTTGACGCAGCATGGCCTTAAAAGTGACTGAGTGAAATCTTGTATGTTTCACTGAGCCACTTTTAGGAGGCGTTCCTGCGCCGGAACGCCTACATGTGGCACAGGGCTTTACAACATGACGCATCTCTCAGATGCGTCACATTGTAAATACCCTGCAGCATGTCGCTGGCTTTGCGCCACCGCTGCGTCACAAAAGTGACACAACGGCGGCTTAAAAGAAGCGCAAGGGGCTTGTAAATCTGCCCCTGGGTGTTTCCAGAATGTTTTGAGGTGTGCTGGGGCCTGCGTAACTAGTATTAGCTGATCTACTGAAGGCAATAAACACTTCCTGGTGCACATTCCCAGTAACAAGTCACAGACACCTGTCCGAAGTGACACCTGGTGATCATATTGTTATGGCATTAGCTGATGTCGTGTTGAGAAGAGGCACGTCCTAGTGCTCAGTCATAGCTAGGTAGCTTTTGCTAGGCGCAGTCAGTCAGGAAGCAGGCACTGCCGCAAAAGGGCACGCTAGGGCCAGTCACACAACTGGCCGTGGCTGTGCTCCTGAGGGCAGCTGCAGGGCCTAGTCATAAAAAGAAATTGAGGGGGAGGGGGCAAATTATCATATGAACATCACAATGAAGGCACATATAGTGACGTTAGTTTAGAAGTGAAGTGATGTAATGTCCTTGAAATAATACTCACTTTAAAGGTGAAGGGCCTAATTTACAAAAATTGGAAATATACATAATCACAAAAGAATGTGAAAAGAACGTTTTAGTTTTTACATTTTATACATTACATGCATTTTTTCAAGGTATTAATTTGTAGCTAAGCTATAAAAAAATGGCACTGACGTCTAAGTAGAGTTGTCAAATCGGGACAAGTTATTTGCTAAAGCTCAACCACTCCCACCAGCGAGTTACACAGCACCAGGTGAAGGACTTAGACGGCCAGGAAATAAATATTTACCAGAATTCTGAGAATTACCAGAATTATCAGCCCTTCCAAAATTTATCAGTAGAAAATGCTCGGGAAAAGGCAGAATATGAGAATTTTGGTGCTTTGAACACGGATGGCACGTGGTAACCCTCATTCCCCAGTTATGAGCTTGAAATCGGGGTAACAGCCAGAGCTGCAGGCTTTGGAACTGGGTCACCAGGTTTGAGTCTCTGCGTCGGTTCAACATCCTGTGATTCTGGGCAAATCACTTAAATTCCGCGTGCATGAAATAATGTAGCTGGTGCTCAGGTAAAGCACTCTAATACCTTTGGGTGAGTTTGCGCTATATAAAACTGCAAAAAAGCCACAGCGCTAAGTAAAATGTTTTTAATTTTTGCCCATGAATCGATCAATAATTATTTAAATTGCTTATTTATTCACAATTAGTGCGTTCCAGATAAACACTGCAATGCAAATAACAATTCCTTTATCCTTCAATGCACAGAAAATGTACATCTTTCAACTCAACTGACAAATAATATCCGCAGAACCATGAGTTTCCTGTTACATAATTCATGTGCACATGTAAGGGCCCAGCGTAAACACAACATGGAAGGGTGGTGGTTTTAGCGGGGTAGGCCACGTTTGCGTGGAGTGGGTGGTCTTCACCACGATGCCAGCCTGGCTTGCCAAGGATGCCAGAGGGGACAGCGTACACAGAGGGGGTTGTCAGTTTGCAGTGGTGGGTTTCAGGGCACGTAACCGAAGACCGAGCGAGACAAAAGTATCCCCAGAGGTTGTGGGACTTATTGCCCAACAAATAAACAGCAAGAAATGTTTTGAAAGGTTAAGTACTGGTTTCTCCAAAGCTCTGGGGCAATATAATTAGAGCTTCCCTGCGGACGGCTCCAGGTCCCAGGGGTTACTGTTCAAGCTCGAGAAGTCATTGATGTGGCAAAGAGAAATTACATATCAGAGGGCAACAGGGAGTAAATTATATCTGTCAAGAGGGCGAGGAACCAGGAAAAAATACTGGGCCACAATGTAAAGTGAAATAGCCTGGGAAGTGAGCCGATTTTACGGATACTGATACAACAATGGTGTCTCCGGTTTTGAGACAGAAAACACCTCTAGTGTGATTGGCGCTTGTGGAACGAGATGCCTGGATAGAAACTGTAACAACGCGTAAAAAAAACAAGAACAGGCGTGCACACTCCTCTTGCGGCAGCAGGGGGAGAGGAGAGAGGAGGGGGCCTGCGCGAATCCCTTGCGGAAGAGAGCAGCACGGTGCGATAATTGATAACATATGGCACCAGCTGCATGCTCACGCAAGGGAATCGCCAAACGTGCACGCGTTGTCATTGAAGGCAATGGAACGCGTGCATGTTTTTGGGCGAAAAAGGAAACCGATGGCTAAAGCTCTATTTCCTATGCAGCGCATGTGCGCTGTGTAGGCGAGCCCTAAAAATGAGTTCATTAGATCGGCTAGAGCTCGAGGCATATTATTAATAAGATAAAGGAAGAGGGGATTTGGAATCCTTTCATTACAATGGAGGCGCGTGTGTGCTCCTTCCTGTAAGTGTTTGCACATACCTGATGATGCTGCACCAACTGTGATTTTGCACCTGAATGTGATTTTATACCTACATATGTTATTTCTTCTAAACATCATTTTGCACTTAAATGTGTCTCCTCGCTTTGGTCGAAAAGTGTTTACATATTCCTGATGTTTTTTTATCAATTGGGATTTTACTTATAAATAGATGCCACAATCCTGGTTAATTTGCACTTCAGTGATTTAGCACTCAAAATTAATCTTGTTTCTAAATGTGATGCCACAATCTTTCCTACTTTGCATCAATGGTGATTTAGCACTTCTCAGAAAGTGGGTTATTAGTTTGTTAATGGGAAACCCTTACCAACGTAATAAACACACATTGGTTAAGTCTCAACGAACGCCACGTCTTCAAACTTAGTAATGGGCTTACTACCCCTACCGAACTACCACCTCATCTCATCTCTATCATTCTTGAGGTCGGTTACGTATGAAGATAGTTCCAATTCACTCTTCGCACAGCTAGAAACACATGTCCCACTGGGTCTAGAATCCTCTCTCGTGGCTGCAGTATGTGCTGCATGTGAAGGTGGCTTGCTGTGCTGCGTCTGCGCAGCACCTATGCATGCAAATGGTTATGTAGTGAGCACAGATTTTACAGGCTTGATGAAAAATCCATGTTCTTTGCTCGTCCCTTGGAAGAATCTGTGCAGCAGGGCAGCGTCCAACTCTGCCCTCCTCATATCACTCCTCTATAAATGCATCACTCTCATGCATATTGACAACATGGTTTCGAAACGGATAAGATCCATCCTCTTCTCTATCCTGTTTCTTTGTAGTGAAGTACGGTATCTGTCATGTATTAATTCCTGGGTGATCTGCTACTAAAACAAGATCTCACTTTGTATTTCATTCATCTCAAACATTGGCCACTTCTGGCCTTTTGTTGCCAACACTGAATATTGAGGGCCTCATTTACAATATGTTGCTTTAGGACAGCACCGAAAGTCTTCCTGCTGCGCTGCCCTGCAAAATATAAAGGCAGGAATGCACCTTGTGTATTAGATACGGCACATTCTTGTCCTCTTTCCAGATAATAGTGAGTTGTTGTCTAAGAATTGCACTAGATAAGTCACTAATGCACTAGCACTTTACATCAGGACATATCGCTGCTCATATTAGACATATTAGTCATTGCTTGAGTGCTCTCACTGTGTACTATATCCTGCTTTATTGCTCACAATTTGCACAACTTAGCTGCTAATGCATTTGCACTTTAGTTTAGATCATAATATGCTGCTTTTCTAAATTAGATCTATTAATTATTCCGATTGCAGTTTTTCACGATCATCCTTCCCTTCTTCTTTTCTCTTTTTTCATGTTTTCTTATCCCCCCCTTCCTCTCTCCTTGCATGAGAACCACTTTACTGCAAGTTGCTAAACACGAATGATAACAGGTACAGTTGCATTGTATTAGAACTTCTTTATCATCAACAGTACTTTACTGTGATTTGAATTTGAGGCAGAGATGAGATAATTTAAACACGAAATAAGTCATATTTGGTTGCCTTTGCTAACTTTCTGCACAACCTGTGAAGATTAAGTCAAGTTATATATTGTAAATTAATGTACTTTACATGAAATACAAATGTAAACATGGCAGACATTACTTGACAAAGGTAGAGACATAACAATTTGCGGTCTAGTTGTTTTTAACAAAAATGAATGATGGATTTAGGTCATGAGCACTTGAAAAAAGGCGATCTACAAAGCAGGGCTCTAAGGTCCTGTCATCACACACTCCTCGAAAATAATGGCTTCTTAAACATGAAAACAATGTATCTAATTGAGAAAGTTACAATCAGGCCGCTGATAACATATTGTGAAAGAAAACAGCAGGTGTGCAAAAACCTTGCAAGAATATGTTTATGTTTATGTTGATGTTTGTGCCATTTTTAGAGCGCGCAAATACCCAGGGGTGCCTCGGCGCTAAAATACAGAACCATCGCTGAGATGGTAAGTTACACTGGGAAAAGCCAAGTTTTTAGTTTCTTCCTGAAATTCAGGAGGGTTGGGGCAGTTTTGATGTGGAGGGGCAATGTGTTCCAGAGTTTGGATGAAGAGATAGTGAAACATCTGTCACCCCAGTTCGCCTTTTTTGTTCGAGGGACTTTCAGCATATGTGCCGAGGAGGAGCGAAGTGTTCTTGGGTAATCAAGCGGGCGAAAAGCTGCTCTGAGGAACTGTGGACCCACGTTGTTGACTGCCTTGTAAGTGATACACAGGGCCTTAAACATTATCCGGCTCCTGACCGGGAGCCAGTGTAATTGGCGGATGTGAGAGGAGATGGGTTTGGATTTGGGAATGTTTAAGAGGACTCTGGCCGAGGCGTTCTGGACTAATTGAAGTTGGTTGATAACTTTTTTCTGAGCGTTCAATAGAAGAGAGTTACAGTAATCGGTTTTAGAAAAAACCAATGTACTGACCAAGGTTCTACCGGCCGATGATGGAAGTTAAGGGAGCAGTTTTTTGATTCTTTTTAGGATGTAAAATGATGAGGAGACCACTGAATTGACGTGATGCTGAAATGTCAATTTGTTATCAAATATGACTCCAAGGTTACGAACCTTGGTAACAGGTTGAGGTGGGTCTCCTAGCTCGGAAGGCCACCAGTGCGGGGACCAGATGGGGTCCAGCCTCCCGAATGTCATCACCTCTGTTTTGTCAGAGTTTAGTTTAAGACAATTAGATGACATCCAGGAGCTGATGGCCTTCATTCCCATTTGAAAATTTGCTGCCACTGATGACCCGTCGTTGTGTACCGAAAGCACAAGTTGGGTATCATCAGCATAGGTTGTCAGGGCAATTCCGTAAGATTTTATTACTCTCGCTAAGTCCGAAACATAAATGTTGAAGAGTGTCGGACTTAGCGAGGAGCCCTGAGGAACGCCGCAAGGGAGAGTGAAAGTCTGGGAGGTGAAATTGGCCATTTTAACTGTTTGGTGACGATCAGCTAGGAAGGATGCCAGGAGATCTTTCGCTTTGTTTTTGACTCCTATGGCTGAGACACGGTCGATCAAAGTGACATGATCGACCGTGTCGAAAGCTGCAGAAAGATCTAGTAATATCAGTACCTCCCTTGTCCAGAGTCGCTCTGATCTCGTCTGCTGCTTTAAGTAGGGCGGTTTCAGTTCCATGGCCCCGTCTGAAGCCGAATTGGGTCTCATCTAAAAAGGTATTTTTGTCTATAAAATTAGAAAGTTGCAAGTTCATCGCCTTTTCAAAAATCTTTGCTGGAAAGGGAAGACAGGCGATGGGTCGGTAGCTGGCAGGGAGAAGGGGATCAAGGGTAGGTTTTTTTAGGAGCGGCTTAATGATAGCCTCTTTCCAGAGTGGGGGGTATATGCCCGTTGCGAACATGGAATTGCAGATGGACGTCAAGATGGGAGAAATAGCTTCCGGAATTCGGTTAAGAATGGCAGGGGGACAAGGATCTAGAGGTGATCCTGATTTTGTACACAGAATGAGTCGATGGACTTGTTCCTCCGTAACAGCTTCGAAGAACGGGAGGCAAGGTGTATCGTTGTTAGAAGAAGAATTGATTGGGTTAACAGAGGGTGCGAGGGTGAAAGCAGAAAAAATATCAGAGACTTTTTCCTTGAAAAAATTTGCAAGAGAGTCGCAAAGGGATTGAGTCCCGTTGAAGCAGGGGGTAGGTGGGTTGGAGAGATGAGTAACTACCTGAAACAGTTCTTTAGCTGAGTTTTTTGCCTGGGTGATCTGGGAGGTATAGTAGGACGATTTTTCTATAGTAATAAGATTTTTGTATATCGAGAGAGCGCTTTTGTAAGTAGTTTTTTCCGATTCGTTGTAGTGGCGGCGCCAGCGTCTTTCGAGGTTTCTGCACTGTTGACGCTGCAGTCGAAGGGATTCTGTGAACCATAGAGGACGAAAGACCACAACCTGGGGGTATAAGAAGATCAAGTTGAAACAAAGGCCAACACAGGGCAAGGAAAGCCTAGAACAGGTATCCAGTCTCAACGCCCAATAGGAAAAGATATCAGGCACAGAAGAACCTGCCTGAAGCATCGGATAAAGGACAGAATACATAGTTGCCTAGGGGCAAGCCCCCACAGATGCAGGAGTCCGAAAAAAACCCAACCATATATGAAAAGCTGAGCCAACAGACGGAGTTGCAAGAACTTTGAGTGTTGAGTCTAAGAAAGAATGTCTCATAGGAGAAAGGGCACATACAGTCTATAAGAAGAATAAGTCTAAGCACAACAGAATTCTTCTTTATACCAACGTATATGGAGGAAAAAAGACCCTGCATCTTCCAAAGAAAGGAAAAAACTTAATGATAAGAAAATAATGCTTCAAGACAAGGAATTCAAAAAGTAAGGTAAAAGTGGTATAATTAACCCAGCAGGGTTAGAAACATTATCACGTCCTGTGGAGGAGTGAGGGGAACAACCAGAAAGAATGCATCCAAAGAGACCAACCAAGCCCCCCTACAAACTAATCCCAGGAGAGATGGAACCATAAGGTTCAAGGAGCACGCATTAGATAAGGGGACACAAGAGGAAAGACAGACACAAACGCCGAAATAGGGTAGATGGTGATGTCTTAAAACTAACTAGTTAGACAAGTAAATGCTGGTGGCGGTATCTGAAGTCTCATAGAAGTGTTGCCTGTGACAACTGAGATACAAGGCAATTCTCAAATGATAATTAACTAAATCTGTCTGACAACAAGGGCAGTGGTACAAGAGAATAGGCTCTTGAGAATGAGCCACCCACAGCAGAAATATGGGCAAGATGCCGCAACAAGGAAGCCTGAAAGATCAATGGCAGGAGTCCATCTTGCCAAGGCATAGCAAGAGCAGCACGATAAAGAAGTGCCAAAATGCACTGATAGAGGAACAACCTATGTGGGAACAGTGCCTAGGCAGGGAAGGACAATATACCGCAGGCAATGGACTATACCACTTGTCCCACTGTTCGTCTAGGGAAAATAGAAAAACATCTGTACAAGTAACGGACCATGGAATGAAGCAAGGTTTAACGAATGATGCACCCAAAAAAGGGCGCTGATGCAAGGTGGAAAGCAGCAAGCTTCATCTCTCCGGAGGATCATAACTGAAAATCCCCTATTAGGGATACTAAAGTACCCCAGAGGATCATAATTGAAAATCTCCTATCAGAGATACTAAAGAACCATAAGCATGTCATATGGAACGCTTCACAAATTTGCG
The DNA here is from genome assembly GCF_964263255.1 of Lissotriton vulgaris. Taxonomy (NCBI): domain Eukaryota; kingdom Metazoa; phylum Chordata; class Amphibia; order Caudata; family Salamandridae; genus Lissotriton; species Lissotriton vulgaris. The sequence goes on along the minus strand of NC_141693.1, from coordinate 1,346,120,369 downwards.
TGTCATCCTTGCCCAATAGCCATGCCAATCGTTTCTGCATTGTTCCAATTGTAGAATATGTGCTGCCATAGCAAGCACCCTAGGAATGCCTATACGGCATAGAGAAACTGATCCACATAAAACAGGGAACACAGGCAATAGTGTATCTGCATAATGTGAGCAAAATACGATAAATAAAATGATTACTTGTTGTTAGACTTGGAATCTTTTGGCGTGTTTCCCCTGAGTTTTTGCTTTCTAACCTCCCGGTTTTGACTCTGTTTGCCTAACCTGGACGGCGCTGCCGATTGCTGGAGGCTCTTCTGTCTTTGCCGATTGCTGGAGGCTCTTCTGTTTTTGACCAACGCCTCGCGGTACCCGCTCCGCGGGCCCCGCTTCGGATTCTCCCGTTTTGTGGACACTGCAGTGGGGTTGTGAAAAGCGGCAGGGCTGCGAGCGCAAAACCCGGGACTCACACTCCCAGGAGTCCCGGTGTGTGAGAGGCCGAGTCACCTGGCCCCGCTCTCCCTGACCGCCCCGCCCCACCTCGAATAGCTGAAAAGAGGGAAGGACTCTCTGTACTGCGGGATACTGTTTGCCTAACCTGGACGGCGCTGCCGATTGCTGGAGGCTCTTCTGTCTTTGCCGATTGCTGGAGGCTCTTCTGTTTTTGACCAACGCCTCGCGGTACCCGCTCCGCGGGTCCCGCTTCGGATTCTCCCGTTTTGTGGACACTGCAGTGGGGTTGTGAAAAGCGGCAGGGCTGCGAGCGCAAAACCCGGGACTCACACTCCCAGGAGTCCCGGTGTGTGAGAGGCCGAGTCACCTGGCCCCGCTCTCCCTGACCGCCCCGCCCCACCTCGAATAGCTGAAAAGAGGGAAGGACTCTCTGTACTGCGGGATACTGTTTGCCTAACCTGGACGGCGCTGCCGATTGCTGGAGGCTCTTCTGTCTTTGCCGATTGCTGGAGGCTCTTCTGTTTTTGACCAACGCCTCGCGGTACCCGCTCCGCGGGTCCCGCTTCGGATTCTCCCGTTTTGTGGACACTGCAGTGGGGTTGTGAAAAGCGGCAGGGCTGCGAGCGCAAAACCCGGGACTCACACTCCCAGGAGTCCCGGTGTGTGAGAGGCCGAGTCACCTGGCCCCGCTCTCCCTGACCGCCCCGCCCCACCTCGAACGTCTCTGCCCATTGGCCCAAAGACCTATAGATACAGCTGTCCCTCGCTGCGCGGGAGCGACCGGGGCTAAGACCGGGCAAAGAGCGGGCCGTTTGAGGCCGTTCGAGGACTGAGTGGACTGAGCTGGGCCAGCCCTCTAAGCCGCTATATACGGGCCCGTCCTGTAACCACAAAGTAATATGTCATCCCGGGAACATAAGGAGAGGGCTGCCAAAACTAAATTAAAAAACGGAACCTTAGATGATTTTATAACTAAAACCCATTCTGCTATAGACAATGAGATTGCCAAAATGCAGCGTCGAGTGTCATCTGAACTGGACGCTGCAAGGAGGCTATCACATGAGATAGCTGCGGCCAAAAAATCCTCCTTAGGTGCCTTTGCCTTTGCCAAAACTCCCGACCGTTCCATTGCCCAGCCATTAAAACTGCTTGAAACAACTGCAGACATTCATCAGCCAACTGTTCCTACCATACCGACACTAGGTGAGACCCCACTATCAACTTCATTGGCCCCTAATCCTTCAATGACACCTATGTCTGGAGTAATAGAGGAATTGAATGAGTGTATAAAAGATGTGCCGGTACCAGTGTTAACAAAGCAGGCTGGGGGAACGCCAGAAAAGAGACAGTTTGTGCCATACACCAAAAGGAAGCGTGGTAACCAAACATCTTACGCTAGGAAAAAAGTAAAGGTTGCAAAATCCCAATTGTCCACCAAACTGCCATCCCCATCTCCAGCAACCATCATACAACCTCTTGACTCTGTATCAGAGGTTGTGGTGGATTCGCTGGAGATAATCCAAGACAAGGATAAACTGACAATAGTAAAGGAGAATAATGAAACACCATTTTGTGTCATAAACGGGGAAGACGTTAAATTTTTGACCGTAGTGTGGGAAACGCTTAAAAAGCTTTTACAACCATTTGAGGACAGATTATCACAGATAGGATCCCAACTCTCCAACATTGATAAGAGCATTTCACAATCAGGGAAAAAACACCCTGGTAAGGAAGATAAAGACCTAATGGTCGGCATCGAGAAACTTATAAAAAGTCTATGGAACCCCCTAATGGAGAAAACTCAAATAATAAATTCAAAATTAGACCAATTAGAGTTCCTAACATCTAAGAACACAGCTCTATTGGAAAACCTGGTAGGGAAAAAAAAAAACATCAGCTACCACCGTTGGCAAAATTAATAGTGATAACACTAGTTTAGGGAAAAAGGGCCCTAAGCCCAACCTGATATCCCAACCCCTATCTAGTAGCACCCTCTCTTTAGCACCGACTCCAACAATAAAAACAAAGCAGGGGAACGTGTTGGGCACTAAGCAAAGTAATACGCCGGTGGTAACCACACCGGTTACTACATCTGCACCGGCCCAGATTAATAAGGAAGTAAAGGAAACTCCGAAGAGTAAACCTCAGGCTTCCAGTAAAACCCCATTGCAAGGTAGAGAGATCTATGTAAATATACCCCCGGAGTCTGCCCCTTACATGGCAATCCTGACAGGTGTACCGTTAATCCCAGAAAACAAATATGAGAAAAATGAGGACCTCCTAAATAAAACAAATTTTTGGCTAAATACAAATAGGCCACTGACTGAGGACACAGCCACAAAAATCCTAAGTGTTCGGAGGGTCCCCTGGGTTGGTCCAAGCAAAAAAGATCTGGAGGGTGATTGTATTTTGATAAATTTTAGAGATAATTGGGTCAAGGATATTATTTGTAGCAAGGCCAGGTTTGGGCGGATGGGGGACATTCAGTGTATTGGTCTTGAATATTTCTATCCCAATCTCTATCAGTCTTTCCCTGATCAAAATTCCTCCCGCCAAGGACATGGCATAAATGGTAGACACCAAACGGGTTGGGCACATAATCCAAATACGAATTATGGCCCGCATCACCTTTATACTCCTTGGCATGAGACAGCTAATTTTATGGGGCCACCAAGTATGGGAAATTTTATACAAGTCCCTTATAACCCGCGAAGACCAAGGTTCAGGGGCACAGAATATCCTGGCTGGTTCCCAAATAATAATAATAACTATAATAACAACATCCCATTGAGGAATCGCTTTGACCCTTTGATGAACCTAGATGAGGTAGATTGACTGCCATCCAGGACTAAGGTCATAGAAACATCAATAAAAACTGGGGGAATAAAAGAAGACCAAGGGATATGCATTTACGATGGTAACTTAGTGTGGGAAATTCCGGAAGGTGAAAATGCGACTGTTGGACACTCACAGATGGGGACTGTTGCCGTGCCAATGGTCAACATAGACAAGGGCCATGAACAGAATAGGTTATCATTGCTTAACCCAAATACCACTGTTGTAGGAGACGATTCGGGAAATAGTCACGAAACACAAGGGTCTTCATCTTCATCTTCATTAATATCCCTATTGTCCTGGAACATCTTCGGAATAACAAATAAGCTAGAGGATGAGATTTGGTTAGATTTTGTGAAATCTCATGAAATCCTGTGTTTACGAGAGACATGGTCTAGGACCACCTGTGACATCGAGGGCTTTCAATCACTTGCTGTCCCGGCTGTTCCATCTACATCAGGAAGGGCCAAAGGTGGAATATTGACTGCATTGTCTATAAAACTACAGGAACTCAAAATCTCGACACTGGTAGAAACGAACTGGTATCAAGTGTTGTTATTGGAATACCTTTTCCCTGAAGCTGTGTTATTAATTAATTGGTATTATAACATCTTTAATGGGCATGATACCTCAATAATTCAAGATTTGGAGTATGCTTTGGGTAAAGTCCGTTGTAGGCACCCTTCTTCTCCGCTTATTTGGGTTGGTGATTTTAATTGTACACTTTGTATTCATGCAGGATCGAATGTATGTGGCTTAGAGGATTTGAATGCTCAGCCTCTAAACCATTTTAGGCACACACCGCAGGGGGACGCCCTGAATAATATCATCATAACTAATGATTTGTGTGTAGTAGACCCCTGGTCCCCCCAGATACCCTGCATTTACCGACCTTTCAGGGTTTGAGGGGTGAAATGAGTACAATTGATTTTGTTTTGGTATCAAGTACCTTTCTTAAGCACGTGGATAAGTTGGAGGTGGTAGCAAATCCCGCCAGTGATCATAATCCTTTAATTCTATCAATTTGGGTTCCGACACATGAATCACCAAGGTCCTGTGAACAATCTATCCAATACAACAAAAATCAGGGTGTTACTCTGAAATGGGGGAAGATAAATGTGTCTCAGTTGCAAGATGATATTACTGCAAACTGTAAAGCTGAAATAGATACATGTCTAGCAGGATCTGATTCTCATAAGGTTATAGGAAGTTTTGAGAAGTTGTGTTGCCACATAGGACAGTGCCTAAAAAAGCCTAAAGGGAAAGGTGGCCAAAGGGCCTTTAGATGGTTTGATTCTGTGTGCTCTGCCACACATAGATCACTAAAATTAGCTTTGTCTCAAAAGCCAAGAAATAAAGAGCTTGTGAAGATTAGTAGGAAAGCTTATAGAGACGCTATTACAAAAAGAAAGCAAGACCTGAAAGATATGGCCTGGGATGATCTGGAAAAGGCAGCAGAACTGAAAGATAGCAGGCTATTTTGGGAGGTTATAAATCGCCCCCTTTTTAAGAGTAATAACAGTGAAGCTATAGCTATGCAGATCACTGCCGAACAATGGGTTCAACACTATAGCAAGATTTTTAATCCCAAATCTTATTCAATAATTCCAAACGTTGAGGAGACAGGGGGCGTGGTGCTACCATCTCCCTCGGCTTTGACCCTCAGCTCTTCAATTACATTGACTGAGATTGAGGAAGCCCTAGGGAAAGGAGCATCTTTAAAAGCGCCAGGTCCTGATGCTGTCCCCCTGGATCTTTTTAAATCTAACACCAGTCTGTGGGCACCCATTTTATTAAATGTTTTTAAAGCTGTGGTGGTTGGCCGCATCCCTGGCACGTGGAAAGAGGCAACCGTGGTGCCAATTTTTAAGAAGGGTAATAGATCTGATCCTCGTTGTTACCGTCCAATTTCTTTAATAGACGCTGCCTGTAAAATCCTTGGCAGAGTTATCCTGGTGAGATTGGAAAGTTGGGCAGATTCTGTTGGTTTGATAGTTGATTCCCAATATGGTTTCAGGCATGGAAAGGGGACAAATGAGCAGTGTCTTAATTTGGCACTGATCTTGGGCAAGTATATGAAGGCCAAAAAATCCGCTATCCATCTGGCCTTCATGGACTTGACAAGCGCTTTCGATACAGTCTGTAGGAGCAAGTTGTGGAAGATGATGAGTGATATGGGCTTCGAGGAACCTCTAGTGACCTTGCTCCGTAGGTTACATGAAGCCACAAATGTGTCCATCAGATTTGGCTCTGGAGGGGAATTAACGAATCCAATACCTTCTACGGAAGGAGTTCGTCAAGGATGTATCTTGGCGCCTTTCCTTTTCTTGGTTTACACAAATGGATTAGAACAATACCTATTAAATCAGGGCTGTGATTTCCCAAAAATTAATGGTAAAAGCATTCCTATGCTTTCATATGCGGACGATACTGTCCTAATGACATTAACAGGCAACAGCATGCAAATGTGTTTAAATGCATTTAACAAATTCATGCTTGACTTAGACCTAAAGGTAAACTTCGAAAAATCCTTTGTAATGTCCTGTGGCCCAAAGGGGTCGTCTATTAGGAAGTTCGAGGTAAACAGCCGCATAATTGGGAAAGTTGATAATTTTAATTATCTTGGTAATCTGTTTGATAGTAAACTAAGCTGGACACCGGTTATGAAGGTCCGAGCCCAGAACATGACAAGGGCGATAGAGGGTATCTTCCGCTTCTGTAGTAAATTGGGGCAAAAGCACATCATGCATCTCAGAACCCTTTACACCTCAAAGTGCCTATCTGTTGCCACCTATGGGGCAGGGGTGTGGGGGACTGAAATGCCTGCCGCAATACAGGTGGTGGAAAATAACTTCATAAAAAGGGTCTTGTCAGTTCCTAAAAGCACCTCAAACACCTTCTGTCATGACGAAATTGGTATGGTTAGCGTATCTGATATAATCCGTATGTCCCCTTTACTGTTATGGGGTAAAATCTGGCAATCAGAAGACCTGCAATTAACAAAAGAAATTATTACTGATTGCATGGCTCTAGAAAATTCCAAACAGATCCCCTGGTTATCTTATGTCTGCAATATGTTGAACAAAATTGAACTTGGTTTTTATTTCCACAGCCCCGGGAAAATCAAGGGGAACTATAAAAAGGAGATAAAAACAAAGTTTTTGAAGTCAGCGAATCAGCCTCCTATGGATATAATTGGCACTGGAACTACTTATGCTTGTAAACCACAGCCGCAGTTTTATTTAACATTCACCCTTAATGCGCAATGGCGATTTCTTTTAACACGGTTTAGGCTGGAGACCCTTCACTTTTTACTTGCTTTTCCTAAACAAGGGGGTTGGGGTGAGAGACTGTCCCCTTGTCCTTGTAGTAACAAGGACAGGCAGAGTACCTTACATTTGGTTCTCTTTTGCTCCCTGTACAAAGAGCCAAGACTCCGGTTTATTAAAACTATTCTGAAGGGTAGGCAACCTTGCACTTATAAGGAAGGTTATGAATATTTGTTATCCTTATCTTCTGTGGAAATCTGTTGTGCAATGTTAAATTTTATCAGAATCTCCCTAAAGATCAGAAAGAATTATGGGTAGCACCATAGGTATAGTATCTTTGTAAAAATTTTATACTGCAAACCTTTTTTGAATTTCTGTCACTGTTATTATTATGTCTTTTTTAAAAAATTATTTTTTTGTTTAAATGTGTTTTCAAATTAGTTTTAATATTATTAATACAAATGTGTTTCTATTTGAAATGCGATATGATTGTATGTTCAATACTTTTATGATTCATTTTATGTATCGAATAAAGTTTTTGAATACGAATACGAATACGACTCTGTTTGTGCTGGCTTAGTGTTTCTGTGCACTTTTCTCACTGCTGATCAGTGTTAAAGTGCAAGTGCTAATGTGGTAAAATGTGTTGTGGATTGGTGTTTCCATGATTGGCCCGTTTGATTTATGTGTCAGTCCCTAGTAAAGTGCACTGCATGTGCCAGGGCCCGTAAATCAAATGCTGTTGGTGGGCTGCTGCACTGGATTGTCCCACCCACCCAAACAGCCCGTAAATGTAACTCCCGCCTGCCATTGCAGAGCCTGTGTGCAGTCTGGTACTGCCATGTCGACTTGGCAAGTGCACCCACTTGCCAGGCCCTAACCTTCCTTTTTATTTCTTGTTAGTCGCCCCTAAGGTAGGCTCAAGGTACCCCTGTGGGCAGGGTGCAGTGTATGTGAGAGGTAGGACATACCCTGGCGTGTGTGGCATGTCCTGATAGTGAATTACTGCCAATTTCGTTTTGCACTATCGCAAGGCTACCTGTTCCCCATAGGACAGAATGGGCAGTTTGTTTATAACATCTTATAAACATAACTGGCCCTGGGAACTAGGTAGGAAAATGAAGTTTAGTATGCCTGAACTCAGAATGTAAAGATGCATCTTTTCGTGAAGGTGATTTTTACATTCTGTGTTTGAAAATACCACTTTTAGAAAGTAGGTATTTTCTTGCCTAACCATCCAGTGGGCTGCATTTAGAGTAGGGGGAGGAGATTTCATTGCACCTGAATGGGCCTGGTCTACCTCTGACAATGCCGTCTCCACCTCCTGCCAGGAAGCCACACCAGAGAAGGCAGAACTAGTTTTGGCTGGGCACAGATACTCTCTGCCTAAGAAATCAAAGGATTTTAGGATATAAATATTGGGGCCCAGACCACTGAACTTTAGAACTCTTTTGGACTGAGAAGACTGCCAAGAAGAAGAGCTGGAGAAGCTGTGAGGAGGAACTACCACATTGCTGTGTGCTTTGCTGTGTTGGCCTGCAGTGGCTGCTTCTGTCTTGGGCAGTGAAAGGACTGGACTGAACTTTCTGCAATCTACTTTTGTGAGTTTCTCCAAGGGTTTGAGGTAGAGCTTGCCTCCTGTTCAAGAAGTCTCAGGAACATCAAAGACTTCAAGCTCTTCTGCCCTCAGCACTGGGAACTGTGTGTTTTGTACTGCAACAGGAGAAAAAGCAACCCTGCGCCATTGACTACGCTACTGCCGACTCTATGCCCTGATGGCATCGCAGAGGGCACCGCCATAACGCTGCACCGTGACCCTGGTCTCACCGACGATGCCTACTGACGCCGCCACTGAGCAACTGCTCACACCGCGACCTGTTGGCACCGCACTCCCACCGCCTCACTTCACAACGACGCATCAGTATCCCCAATGATGCCACTCCACGCCAAAATCTACACCACTGCTTGCACCGTGGTTCGAGGGTACCGCTCGTAAAGTAACAGGATGCACCGCCCTCATCCCACACTGCGGCCTTGGCCTACTGACGACAGACAACAGCGCTACAGCAACGGCGACGCCGCTGTTACACCACAACCTGCCAGCACCGCGACGAGCACTGCATTCGCTTTGCACCGCGACCCTGGTCTCACCAATGACACCATCTGATGCCGCCACATTGCAGATCAAACTCCTCTCTGTATTTTCAAACACAGAATGTGAAAATCACCTTCAATAAAAGATGCATCTTTAGATTCTGAGTTCGTTCAGGCATACTAAACTTTATTTTACTACCTAGTTCCCAGGGCCAGTTATGTTTATAAGATGTTATAAATAAACTCCCCATTCTGTCTAATAGGGAACAGGTAACCTTGCAATAGTGAAAAACAAAATTGGCAGTAATTCACTATCAGGACATGCCACGCACACCAGGGCATGTCCTAGCTTTCACATACACCGCACCCTGCCCATAGGGGTACCTTGGGCCTATCTTACGAGTGACTGACATGTAAGAAAAGGGAAGGTTAGGGCCTGGCAAGTGGGGGCACTTGCCAAGTCGACATGGCAGTACCAGACTGCCCACAGGCTCTGCAATGGCAGGCCGGATTTACATTTATGGGCTGATGGGGTGGGTGGCACAATCCAGTGCTGCAGCCCACCAACAGCATTTGATTTATGGGCCCTGGCACACGCAGTGCACTTTACTAGGGACTGACACATAAATCAAATAGGCCAATCATGGAAACACCAATCCACAACCCAGTTTACCACAGGAGCACTTGCACTTTACCACTGATCAGCAGCGAGAAAAGTGCGCAGAAACACTAAGCCAGCACAAACCGAGTCAAAACCAGGAGGTCAGAAAGCAAAAACTCTGGGGAAACATGCCAAAAGATGCCAAGTCTAACACATGTCCCCTCCAGCTGAAAGTAGGGATAACTACCCACCCTCCTTGGAGTTCTCTTCACTAAGGCGGAAGAACCTGGACAGACCATCTGCATTGGCGTGTTCTGTGCCAGGACGGTGTTCCACCATAAAGTCCATTCCCTGTAGTGAGATGGACTACCTCAGCAGTTTTGGATTCTCACCCCTCATTTGCATTAACCATCTGAGGGGACTGTGGTCTGTCTGAACCCGGAAGTGAGTCACAAACAGGTAGGGCCTCAGCTTCTTCAGTGCCAAGCCCACAGCGAAAGATTCCCTTTCTATGGCACTCCACCTCTGTTCCCTGGGGAGTAGTCTCCTGCTAAGGAAGACCACAGGCTGGTCTAGGCCCTCTTCATTCAGTTGTGAGAGTACCGCTCCCACACCATGCTCTGAAGCATCAGTCTGCACAAAGAATTCCTTGGAGAAGACGAGTGCCTTGAGCACGGGTGCCGTGCACATGGGCATCAAAACCCTTCTGGCAGGACTCAGTCCAGATCACCTACTTCGCTGCTTCCTGGAAGTCAGCTCTGTCAAGGCGGCAACAATGGTGCCATAGCCCTTAACAAACCTGTAGTATGCGGTCAGACTTAGGAAGGCTCTCACCTCTGTCTGGGTCTTGGGGGGCTCCCAAGTCAGAATGGTGTCAATCTTGGACTTTAGGGGTGCCACCTGACCGCTTCCTACCTGGTGTCCCAAGTACACCACAGAACCCTGCCTGATCTGGCACTTACTGGCCTTTATCGTGAGGCCTGCCCTCTGCAGCGCCCTCAACACTTCCCTGAGGTGCTGCAAGTGTTCTTCCCAGATGGAACTGAACACTTCGATGTCATCCAGGTATACGGCACTGAAATCCTCCAGTCCACCCAACACCTGGTTGACCAACCTCTGAAAGATGGCAGGGGCATTCTTCAACCTAAAGGGCATCACCCGGAACTGGTATTGTCCCTCTGGGGTTGAGAATGCTGACCTCTCTTTGGCCCCATTGGTTAAGGCAATCTGCCAGTACCCAGACTTTAAGTCAAACATGCTGAGGAACTTGGCAGCTCCCAACTGAACAATGAGCTCATCCACTCTGTGGATGGGATGCGCGCCAGTCCTGGTGATGGCATTGCGCCCATGGTAGTCCACAGAAAACCCCAGTTCTGGAGTGGCACTGAGTGCAGCCGTCTTTGGGACCAAGATCATTGGGCTGGCCCAAGGAGTGTTGGAGGGCTCAATCACCCCTAACACCAACATCTTAGAGACCTCCTCTTTGATGCTGGCCCTGACCCGTCAGTCAACCTGTAAATCTTGTGCTTCACAGGAGGGCTGTCTCCAGTGTCCACGCCATGGGTACACCGGTGAGTAACACCTGGCGTCAGAGAGAACAGTGGGGCAAACTGACCCAGCAGCTGGCAACAGTTGCTCTGCTAGTCTGCGGTCCGAGTAGGGGAGAGGATCACACCTTCCACTGACCCATCGTGCTCCTTGATAGACAGGAGGTCATGGAGAGGTTCACTCTCCTCTTCCACTCCATCATCTGTCGCCAGGAGCATAATCATTTCGGACCTCTTGCAGTGGGGCTTGAGGCAGTTCACATGGAGGACCCTCAAAGGGTTCCTTGGAGCCCTCAAATCCACCAGGAAGGTGACATCACTTTTGCGCTCCACCACCTCAAAGAGCCCAGTCCACTTGTCCTGCAAGGTGGTTCCACTGGTGCCATGGCCCACACTTTCTGCCCAGGTTGAAATTCGACCAGAGTGGCATTCTGATCATACCACTTCTTCATTTCTTCCTGGCTTGCTTCTAGGTACACCTGAGCGAGTTTCCTGAAGAGGGTAGTTTCGTTTCTGAAGGCCAGCATGTAACTGAGCACATCCTGGGGAGTTTTCCTGGGAGCTGCCTCCCAGCCTTCCTTCACCAAACTCAGAGGTCCTCTCACAGGGTGACCATACAGAAGCTCAAAAGGACTGAACCTAAGAGACTTCTATGGCACCTCCCTGTACGCAAAGAGAAGGCATGGCAAGAGGACGTCCCACTTATGCCTCATGGGTTCGGTTAGACCTATAATCATGCCCTTCAAGGTATGGTTGAATCTCTCCACCAGACCGTTACCCTGTGGGTGGTAAGGAGTGGCAAACTTGTAGGTTACACCACATTCCTTCCATAGGGATGTCATATACCATGATATGAAATTGGTTCCTCTGTCAGAAACCCCCTCTCTGGGGAACCCCACGCGGAAAATATTCCCATTAACACCCGGCCCACCACTGGCGCCATTGTTGTTCGGAGAGGGATTGCCTCCGGGTACCTGGTGGCATGGTCCACCAAGACCAGGATATACCTGTTGCCCATGGCTGTCTTGGGATCCAGCGGCCCCACAATGTCCATCCCTACCCTTTCAAAGGGTGTTCCAACAATTGGAAAAGGTTGGAGAGGAGCTTTGACCTTCCTCCCACTGTTACAACTTGCCTGGAAAGTTTGGCAAGAGCTGCAATGTCCATCTGACTGCCTTCACATTTGGGGCCAGAAGAAGTGGGTGACAAGCCTGTCAAAGGTCTTGTCCTGCCCCAAATGTCCTGCCAAAGGCACGTCATGAGCCAGACCCAGTAGAAAGGTCCTGAAGTGCTGGGGTACCACCAGCAAACGGGCTGGCCGAGGCTCAGCGACATTAGGCTTGCTGTACAGGAGACCATTCTCCCAGTAGAGCCAATGTGATCCGGACTGATCACCAGCTGCCTTGTCTGTAGCCTGCCACCGCAGACCCTCTAGAGAAGGACACTCTTTCTATTCCTTGCAGAGTTCCTCCCTGGTTGGACTCCCTTCTTGCTGCCAATGGGTCAGCTCAGATATGTCCCTCAGTTCAGCTACCTGCTCCCCTGTAGGCACCAGGGCGTCCCCCTCAAGGTCCTCCTCCTCCCGGTCCGTGGGAACACCAGGGGCCGGTTTCCTGCACCCCTTGCCCTTTCTCTTGGCAGGGACTTGGGCCACTGTTTCAGGCTCCAAGTCCTCTTCGTCACCCTTTCTGGCTGCCACTGACTGAGTGGACACGCATGCCCACTCTGGCAACACAAGCATCTCCAAGTGAGACCTGAACTCAACATCCTTCCATAAGGACTGCTCCAGGTCGTTACCTAACAGACAACCTACGGGCATGGTAGGGCTCACAAACACTCTCAAGGGACCTGAGACCCAACCCCCACTCGAAGGGAACCTGCCCCACCATACACTGGCACTCTGAATTGTCCACAGGAATGCCCCAGGGACTACCTGCTCCTCAGAGACCTGGTGACACCAGACTGAGGTCACACTAGCTCCAGTATCTCTGAGAGCCTCTACCCTTTTCCCTATTGATGGTCACCCAGGTGCTGTATTTCTTTGTGCTAGGGGGCACCTGGTTTCCTAGGACCATCTCACTGTCCCCTAGTGAGACGAGGGTCATTTCTGCGGGATCCTCACCCTCCTGTGGTCACTTATCCTCCCAATCGCTACACTAGCCAACACCTTGGACTGCCCACCGGTGGGTGGCTGTGCCCCCTTAGGGCACTTGGGGTCCCCCTTCATGAGACCCACCTGGTCACATGTAAAGCACTTGCAGGGGCCAGTCTCAGCAGGCTTTCCTGAAGTGACCCCTTGTTTCTTATCTCCGGCGGGATGGGAACCTTAACCTGGTTGTTAGTTTGTGGCCTTTTAGAGAACTCCTGTGCCTTACACTTGTCCCCCCCACTTTTCTGCTGGGGATCCTGCCCACCTTTGGCTGAGTCTCCACCAAATGCTTTGTTATGGACCCTGGTACTCACCCAGTGGTCCGCTTCCATAGCAAGCTTCCTGGGGTCAGTAAGCTTACTATCGACTAGGTGGTGGCGCAGATCTGGAAAACATAGACTAGACAAGTGCTTCCATGCAATCAAATTGTAGAGCCCCTGAAAATCTGTCACATTACAGCCCTTCACCCAGCCATCCAGTGACCTGCAAAACACATCTACACCTTCCAACCAAGTGTTGGCATCAGACTTCTTACTGGACCTGAACTGATCCCTGTACTTTTCAGGAGTGAGACCATACTTAGTGAGAAGGGCCTCCTTCATGTTAGCATAGGTAAGGTTATACCCCTTACCCAAAGCTATTAAAGTATCCCTTGCTTCTTCTGGAAACAGAGTCCACAATCCTGCTCCCCAATTCTTCTCAGGGACCCCATTCATGTGTATCACTGCCTTGTAACCCTGAAACCACCTTTGTATGTCATCCCCCTTCTTGAATTCCTTGCCCACAATCCTGTCTGCCTGTCCTCGTGGGTTGCTGCCCCATCTGAGCTGGCTCTACTCCTCTGATGCAGCTCCTTTATCCTGATCTCATGATCTAACATCATCCTTTTCTCCTCCATGGCTAACTTAAGCTTCTCCAGTTCTACTGCAACTCTCCTTGCTTCCCGCCTGTCCTCCAGCTCCTCTGGGGGCCTGGAGGGCTTCCCCCCTCCCAAAAGCACATCTACCCTAGGAACAGGTTCCTTCGCCTCTCCACTGAGACCACGAGACTGCTTGAGGACATGGCTGGCTGCTACCCTGGCCCTCAGCGCCTTTTTGTAGCTCCTCCTTCCTAGTGAGGGAAAGGAACTAGCAAAATGACAAAATTTAATTTTTATTTTTCGTACTACAGATAATTTTGGTAATACTTCCCCGAAACTCTGCATGGGTTGCCACTGTAATGTCACCAGAACTTTAAAATACTGGTCACATAGGCAGGAAAGTCACTTTATTTTGGTCTAAAGTGACATAAGAATATAAATAGGTACTATAGCGATGTATGTTTCTATGTCTTTTAGCCCTGAGGAAGTCACGGGTTCATAGCCTTAGACACGAAACACGTGTTGGCTAAAGACCAGAGCCCTAAGAACAAATTAAAGAAGACAAGAATATTATGAATTACTGATATTATGTTATTTATTTATGTTACATTTATACAATTCTGTATGATGATATTAGAGTGTGCTGGAGGATCAAAAAAACGGCAACGTGTTTTTGTGTTCTTGCTATGAACAGCTTTAGCTGTCTGTCGTAGACATCACCGTAACTAATTCTTTAACATATACTTAAAGTTCACTTTGTGTCTGCCTCTTAGTCACAGCAGGATGACCCTTTTTGATTTTTCTTTTTATTATAACTCTCTTTATTGATGACATTGTATTAACATTACACACATCAAAGTCACAGAATAAGGAGTATACAGTTATTCTTCTTTTGGGTTACACGGGTTTCCACATTTGTTAAACACAATAAGCAATTTATTTATTACTATTTTCATTAGACTCTGGCTCATCGAGGGAGGGAGGGGGAGAAGAGGCGAAGTAAAAGTATTTTCCCTGTATGCATTCGATTTAGTCCATATTTGTGTCTGTTTTTTCGGGCATCCCCTGGATACATACACTGTTTTTTCCCTGACCATGCACAAATACATGTCTTTCTTCCATGCACTTATTGTTCGAACCTCCTGCCCCCCTCCCACATTCTAGCGATATTACTTTTGGCAACCATCTGACCCAACGTTACCCATATTTTCTCTTTGCTACTTAAGTCCGATGGATCCCAGATATTTAGCAGGCATCATTTAGCCTCAAGGGGCAAACTCAGTCCCAAGCTTTCCTCTATACAGTGGAGTGTTTCTGTCCAATATCTACTAATGTAAGTGCAGTCCCATAGCATGTGTAGGAATGTGCCTTCAAGGCTGCATTGCTGCCTACAGCCAGAGTCCGCACTGTAGCCCATCCTGACCAGTGCAAGTCCCGAGAAATATATTCTATGCAGTATTTTTAACTGTACCAGTTTAAGTCTGGACGAGATTACAACTTCCCTGGGTGAAACCAATGCCTCCAACCTGTCCTCATCTTCTAGTTGTGTTTAGATCCATTTCCCATTTCCTGCAAAGTTGCATATGTCCTCCTCTATCCTTCTGCTATCATTCCAAATCCAATTAACTGACTAACCTATCCACCACTTAAAATTCACTTGCATGTTTCACTATACTAATTCAACACTAATCCTCTATGGGTCCCGGAGTAGCGTGCTACTGGCCGAAAACGTGCTTCGACGCCTCATCAGGGGTAGTAAGTGCTATATAAATGTAATTACAACACAATACAATACAATAAGAGGATCGGGAGTGTGGTTTCCAATAGAGCAGTGATATTGCTTTTTAGGCATGTACTTGTCAAGGAGTCTATCCTCCAACGGCGAGGCCTCAGGGAGTGTCTCTCGCTGGGATATTTGCTTGTAAGGCGTGCTGCACCTGCAGATATCTAAATATTTCCGTATTTGCCAGATCATATTCTTGTTGCAGAAGTGAAAATGCTATCACCTTCCCTTTCTTCCATAGATCACCGAACCGAGACAGTCCTATAATATCTCAGTTGTCGAATCCCTTTATCTTCCTTAAGGTACCCAATTGTTCTGAGTCCCACAGAGGGTTGGCCTGTGTGATTTTCTTGCCCCCCCAGACTCTTGTGAGCAGTATGCCATATCTGCACCGAGTGCGAGGTGGGTCCCGTTAGCTGCAGTTTTGTGGGTCTGGAATAATGTGTCCTGACATAGGTTCCCCCTGGCAAAAGCCACCCATCCATTTGATACCCAGGATCATCGTGGGGCCGGTACGTACACTGGTTGATGGCTGCCAACTGGCCAGCCCAATAGTATTTATTGATGTCGGGGAGTCCTATTCCTCCATCATACCACCCTCTCACCAATTTTGAAAATGATATCCGGGGTGACCCCTTTACCCAGAGTAGCGCCCTCTGCTCGCTTTCTATGGCCGCGAAATAAGTCGCAGGAATGGGATTGGGTGAGTTGTGCAACACATATGAAAAGCGGGGTCGGGACATTTTTTTAAATAGCACAGCTCTACCGAATAGTGAGCCTTCCAGTGTTCTACCTCGCTTTTTAGCTGCTGCAGCAGTGGTAGGAGATTGTGGACGTAGTACAGCTTAGGATCCTTGGTGATATAGATTCTGAGGTATTTAAAGCTATCTATGGCTTCAGCCACTTTGCATTCCTTAGGCAGGGGCTGGAACCTCCCTCGTAGTATGAAAATCAGTGATTTGGTCCAATTGATAGTGTACCCCAAGTATTTGCCAAAGTTAGTAAATATATTAAGGACCCTGCGCATTGAGGTCCCAGGTGACGCTAAATACAACAATATGTCATCAGCGCAGTGGGAGATACGATCCTCCCTCTCTTCCAACCATCTCAAACCTCTGATGATGGGGTCCTTACGGATCCATGCTGCAAGGGGCTCCAGCATCAGTGCAAAGAGGAGGGGGGACAAAGGACATCCCTGTCTGCATCCCTGTCTCGTCCGTCTTCCAAGCACAAAGATTTCAGATTTTTTAATATTTACAACTACTTGCGCTATTGGATCAGTGTATAAGAGCCTTATTCAACTGGTGAAGTCGGGGCCAAAGCCAAGCTTTCCCAGTATTGCAAAAAGGTAGGGCCATTCAAATGTATCAAATGCCATGGTGGCTTCCAAGGACACCACCACCGCATCTTCTCTCAACATGTCTATCTGTCCCATTACCCCGTGAAGTCGGCAAAATTTAGTGATGTATTTCTAGATGGCATGAAACCTGATTGATCAGGATGGACCGATTTATAGATAACCCCAACCAGGCGAGAGGCCAGCAACTTTGCTAAGATTTTAGCCTGTCTTTTTGCTTTTTTCAATTCCATACTCCTGATTTAACGTCTTTGCTTGTTATCTTTGTGTTTGTCCCACTTTGAAAATGTAGGTTAGCCTGTTTTGGTATTGGTTGTGCATATCCATCCACCTCTGACATCAGGGAACAATTTTTTCCCCTCGTGCTTCTTTCTACCTGGCACCCATCCACCAGACACCACTCTGCTCCTTGTAAACATGTAAAATTGTGCTGTAATTGGCAAAGCCAATAGCAGTGACTGTCCATCTTGGAATGTTATTATTTATACTTCTAACATGGCAGTTATGTAGCATGTAGATGTTCCAAGTTGGTTGGCAGCGGCTATTGACTTTGACAATGCTTCTGCTGCGATTCACCAAGCATCAGCAAAGACAATAGCTGCAGCCAGACATCTTGGAAGGTTATATTCCCTGTTTCCCTTTTGGAAGTCACATTTTTCAAGACGCACTGTGCAGCTAATTCTGAAGGATAGGAAACCCAAAATAGTGCAGGAGAATATCAGTCATCATTACTGCCATCACAGATACAACTACCTTAGGTGTAGAAAGCATTCAGTATGGGGAACATGGACACAAGCCACACAATTTACAGCTAGCATAGTTCACATCAACAATCAACCACAGATATATAGGACCTTCTCATTCAGTACAGTGTTCAATCTGTATACAGCTGTTCACAGAAAGCCAAGTTTCTAAAAATAGTGAATGTCAGTTCCAAAACAAATGACCTACTATGGACAGCTTTTATCTGCATCAAACACTTGGAATTCACTGAACCTTCACTGAGAAATGAAGTTGATATCAGTAGAGATCTGGGTACCATAAACAGTGCCTACTCTACGGAGAGAGCTTACTCTATGACACACTGGTTGCAAACAGAGAAACTTTCATAACAAACACACTGCAGAGTATTAAAAAGTATCTACTAAGAATAGTGTGTGCACTCTATGCAACAGTTGTCAAAAAAGACACTATATGATAAAAAATAACCACAATATGAAGATGCTAAACACCCTACTACCTGTACCTTTCATACTGTCATGAAAACTTTAACAGATAATCCATCTTCTCAAGCAAAACATGCATATGTACATACGTCAGTAACTGGTGCACACAGTCTTCTATGTTATGTAGACATTTTTTATGCTGACACATTTCTGTCTAATAACTAAAGGTTGCTTACAAAAGTTAGTATCTACTATGTAGAATCTTACTCCTGTTGAAAACCTTTTCTGCAGAACCAAAAAAAACTTGCGTGGAGCATAATGAACACAAGTCAACGGTCACCTGCACACTGAGTGTGAATACAAAGATGTATAATGTGTTCAATACTTCTACACACATATGGTGCATTAGGCGCAGATGTGTTTTGTGAACACTTAAACCCATTAGTTGGCCCCATTCTGTACAGAAGTAGGTAGACAAGTAATATGGTACTTACTCGCCACTATGTAAACTATAAAACAAACTAGCACCATCTTTCAATGCTGTCATCAGTGATGTCATCAAGGATACAATTTGGGACGTGCATTGCAGAGCGTAAGTTATAGTTAGTGCTGCTAACTATAACTGGTAAACTTCTTTATTTATTTGACTTCAAAACATTAATGTTGCCATTGACAAATTTACATAACTATAACGTCACTTTAACCTTTGTTTTTTCAGTGAATTTCCAGATTTGTTTTAGGTAAAGCAGTACTTAATTACCATCCGTAAATTCAACCCCCCACCAGGCATGGCCATTGGCATGCACAGCGGAGGGTTGGATGCTGGACCTGGCCTGCAGCTAGGCCCTACAGTCAACCCGTCCTCCATACAGCCAACCCCATGCTGGGCACACCTGGCCCTGGGGACCCCATCCCCCAGGGCCTATAGTTTTTTATTTAAAGTAGAGGGCGGGTGTAAGACTTGGCATCTTATGGCGTGTTTCCCCTGAGTTTTTGCTTTCTGACCTCCCGGTTTTTACTCTTTTTTTGCTAGCATAGTGTTTCTGCGCAATTTTTTCACTGCTGATCAGTGGTAAAGTGCAAGTGCTCCTGTGGTAAATTGTGTTATGGATTGGTGTTTCCATGATTGGATTTTTGATTTACTTGTTAGTTCCTAGTAAAGTGCACTGAGTGTGCCAGGGCCTGCAAATCAAATGCTACCAGTGGGCCTGCAGCACTGATTGTGCCACCCACGTGAGTAGCCCTGAAAATGTAACTCAGACCCACCATTGCAGAGTCTGCATGCAATTTGTAACTGCCATGTCGACTTGGCCAGTGCACACACTTGCCAGTCCCTCAACTTCCCTTTTCTTACATGTCAGCCACTCCTATGGTAGGCCCAAGATACCCCTGTGGGCCGGGGTCAGTGTATGTGAAAGGTAGGACATGCCCTGGTGTGTGTGGCATGTACTGATAGCAAATTACAGCTAATTTAGTTTTTCACTATTGCAAGGCTACCTGTTCCCCATAGGACAGAATGAGGAGTTTGTTTATAACTTCTTATAAACATAACTGGCCTGGGGAATTAGATAGAAAAATAAAGTTTAGTATGCCTGAACTCAGAATCTAAAGATGCATCTTTTAGTGAAGGTGATGTTTACATTCTGTGTTTGAAAATACCACTTTTAGAAAGTAGTTACTGTCTTGCTCAGTCATCCTGTGTGCCTCTGCTGGAATGTGGATTGCCTGTCTGGGTTTTGGATGACAGAAGGCTGGGGAGCAGGAGTGGCTCCAGATAGTGTAGGTGGGTCAGGAAAGGGCTGAATAGATCTGGGCTGCAATTGAGGAAGGGGGAGGAGATTTCCTTTCACCTCCTCAAAGGGCCTGGTCTGCCTCTGACCATTCCGTCTCCACCTCCTGCCAGGAAGTGACACCAGAGAAGGTTCTGGCTCGGCACAGACACTCTCTGCCTAAGAGATCAAAGGATTTGGGATATAAATATTGGGGCCCAGACCCCGGAACTTTAGAACTCTTTTGGACCAAGAAGACTGCCAAGAAGAAGAGCTGGTGAAGCTGTGATGAGGAACTGCCACTTTGCTGTGTGCTTTGCTGTATTGGCCTGCAGCGGCTGCTTCTGTCTTGGGCAGTGAAAGGACTGGACTGAACTTTCTGCAGTCTACTTTTGTGAGTTTCTCCAAGGGCTTGCCTACTGTTCAAGAAGTCTCAGGAAGAGCAAAGACTTCAAGCTCTTCTTCCCACAGCACTGGGGACTGTGTGTTTTGTACTGCAACAGCGGAAAAAGCAACAGTCACCGCAACTGGTGATGCAGGACGCGACCCCTGTTTCTGCTGCTGCTTTCCCTGCCATAGGTACACCAGTCAGTAACACCCTGGGTCAGAGAGAACAGTGGGGCAAACTGACCAAGCAGCTGACGACAGTCGCTCTGCTGCTCTGAGGTCAGAGTAGTTTGAGAGGATCACACCTTCCACTGAGCCATCCTGTTCCTTGATAGACAGGAGGTGTGTGTGTTTGGTGCTGCAACAGAGGAAAAAGGCAACCCTACCCCATCTATGACGGTGCTGCTGACTCTGTGTTCTGAAGGCACCGCAGAGGGCACGCCTCAATGCCGCACCACGACTCTGGTCTCACTGACGCCGCCTGCTGATGCCGCCACCGAGCCGCTGCTCACACCACGACCTGTGGGCACCTCACTCTGCACCGCCTCGCTTCACGATGACGCCTTGGCCTCCCGACGCCGCCGTTCCACACCAAAATCAACGCCGCTGCTTGCACCGTGGTTCAGTGGCACCGCTCGTAAAGTTACGCGAAGCACTGCCCTCATCCCACACCGCAGCTTTGGCCTACAGACGCCGGCACCATCGACTCCAGACAACAGCGCTCCAGCAATGACAACGACGCTGCTTGCACTGCGACCTGCCAGCACCGCGACGAGTACCGCATTCACTTCGCACTGCAACCCTGGTCTCACTGACAACCTGGTCAGGGGCCACCACCGAACTGCTGCTCACACCGCAACCTGAGGGCACGCTGCACCGCTGCACTTTGCCCCGCAGCACCCTATGCCTGCTGACGCCAGCGCTCCTGACTTCAACAGAGAGGAGTTCGATCTGCAACGCGTGTGACTTCAAGGGCCCCTGACGACTCCTGCACCAACCTTTGTAACCGACGCCTGGGGATGCCTTGCTTTCGGAAGCTCAACAAGAGGTTGCCGACGCCCTGCATTTCTAAATGATACTTTTTGTGGATCTTCCCGACACCGTAGCTGGCCCGTGATGCCGCAGTCAGTCAGAACTGTTTGGATTTGTTTGTTCACAACGCCGTGATAGCCCCGGACGGAGCTATCGACTTCAAGGAACTGTTTTTCACAGTTATTTTGATAACTGAAGATTTCTAAGTACTGTATTGTAGATTTTTATCGTGATTGGTCTTGTCTTAAGTATATAAAAATATTGGATATTTTTCTTAACTGGTGCGGTGTCCTTTGGTAGTGCTTACACTGTATTACTGTTGGTTATGTGCAAATGCTTTACACACTGCCTCTAAAATAAGCCTGACTGCTTGTGCCAAACTAGCAATGGGGTAAGCAGGGGTTATTTTAGGAGTGTAACTCCCTCATCCTGACTAGAGTGGTGGTTTCTGCCTGGCTTTGCCAAAAATCCGTTTTCTAACAGGGGGCCATGTGGCCCTCCTTCCCGAGCCACTTTAGGCCCTGGGGACCTCATCCAGCAGAGCGATTACTTTTTTTAGGGTGAGTGGGGCCTTACAGCCTCTCTCCCTGAGAATGTTATCAGCCCTGGGGACCCCATTCCCCTGGGCTAATTGACCCAACTACCACCCGGACGCGCTATTAGATCACTTACTGCTTTTTCCGCTTGCCCTGTTGTTTGTGGGTGTCTCGGCCCCAGTACATTGCTGCACACCTTCTGAGGGGTCCGTTGTACTTTCCCGGCGGCTGAAAGCCACCATTGCCGCCATTTATATCGCTGCGCCAGGGGGGACCACAAGACCCCGAAGCCCCGGCGGCGCGACGCATCACAGACCAGCGCCAGGAGGCGCATAAATTCCAGCAAAGCCCCACGCAGCGTGGGACGCGCTATTAGATCACTTACTGCTTTTTTGGCTTGCCCTGTTGTTTGTGGGTGTCTCGGCCCCAGTCCATTGCTGCACACCTTCTGAGGGGTCCGTTGTACTTTCCCGGCTTCTGAAAGCCCCCATTGCCGCCATCCATATCGCCGCGCCAGGGGGGACCACAAGACCCAGAAGCCCCGGCGGCACGATGCATCACGACCTGCGCCAGGAGGCGCATAAATTTCAGCAAGGCCCCATGCAGCGCGGGACGCGCTATTAGATCACTTACTGCTTTTTCTGCTTGCCCTGTTGTTTGTGGGTGTCTCGGCCCCAGTCCATTGCTGCACACCTTCTGAGGGGTCCATTGTACTTTCCCGGTGGCTGAAAGCCGCCATTGCCGCCATCCATATCGCCGCGCCAGGGGCGACTACTAGACCCAGAAGCCCCGGCGGCGCGACGCATCACAGACCTGCGCCAGGAGGCGCATAAATTCCAGCAAGGCCCCACGCAGCGCGGGACGTGCGCGGGCGTGCCCATCCACGCCTGTCAGCGGCAGACATTATCACCAGGATCTGAAGTAAGCAAATTACTGATACTGCTTTGGACTCTCAAGGGGACTATTGGTAACAACTAATAGCCAGCAGTATCGTAGAGATAACTGTTTGGTGAACTGTTGGGCAACTAGTTTTGGCCTTAGCTGTGTTGTATAGTGCCTCATTGTAGTTTTACTAAGTTCAAAACAGAAAATTGTCACTTTGAAACATGACTAAGCCCTCACGTAAAGGGGGAAATGGGGCGGGGGTTGTAGGTACTTTGGACGCTTTTCTCTCCAGGGCTGAGTCTATTTTCATTCATGAGATCCAACTCACGGAGCGGAGGTTATCTTTAGAACCACCTAACTTATTTCCATCACAAGCCCCCCGTTAGAACCTAGTATTATTGGAGTAAACCCCCAAACAGCACTACAGAGTACTCCATCCATCCAGCTTCAGGGCCCCTCCGAACCACTGATATCAGTCAACTCCTCACGTTCTACATCAATCAATCAATTAATCAATCAATCAATGCATTGGTATAGCGCGCTACTCACCCGGAGGGTCTCAAGGCGCTTGGGGAGGGGGGGTCCGCTACTGCTCGAACAGCCAGGTCTTGAGTTGCTTCCTGAAGGCGAGGTGGTCTTGGGTCAGGCGGAGGTGGGTGGGGAGGGAGTTCCACGACTTGGCGGCCAGATAGGAGAAGGATCTTCCTCCCGTAGTGGCTCTTCGGATGCGGGGGACGGCGGCGAGGG
This sequence comes from Lissotriton vulgaris, assembly GCF_964263255.1. Lineage (NCBI taxonomy): Eukaryota > Metazoa > Chordata > Amphibia > Caudata > Salamandridae > Lissotriton > Lissotriton vulgaris. The sequence continues at coordinate 1,346,096,915 of NC_141693.1, read as the reverse complement.
CGTGGCTGGTCGATCGAAGCTGGCGGGTGGGAGCGTAGAAGTTGAGGCGGTCGTTGAGGTATCTTGGGCCTTGGTTGTGTAGAGCTTTGTGTGCATGGGTGAGGAGTCGGAACGTGATTCTCTTGTTGACGGGGAGCCAGTGCAGGTCTCTCAGGTGTCCGGAGATGTGGCTGTGTCTGGGGATGTCCAGGATGAGTCGTGCTGAGGCGTTCTGGATCTGCTGGAGTCTTTTCTGGAGTTTTGCGGTGTTCCGGCGTAGAGGGAGTTGCCGTAGTCCAGTCGGCTGGTGACGAGGGCCTGGGTGACCGTCTTCCTGGTTTCGGTGGGGATCCACCGGAAGATCTTCCGGAGCATGCGTAGGATGTTGAAGCACGAGGACGAGACGGCGTTGACTTGTCTGGTCATCGAGAGGGAGGAGTCCAGGATGAAGCCCAGGTTGCGTGCGTGTTCCGTTGGTTTGGGTGCGGTGCCCAGGGCAGGGGGCCACCAGGAGTCGTCCCAGGCGGAGGGCGATGATCCCAGGATGAGGACTTCCGTCTTGTCTGAGTTCAGTTTCAGGCGGCTGTTCTTCATCCACTTGGCTACGTCTTTCATCCCTTCGTGTAGGTTGGCTCTGGCGGTAGCGGGGTCGTTGGTGAGGGAGAGGATCAGCTGGGTGTCGTCGGCGTAGGAGATGATGTTGAGGTTGTGTTGGCGTGCGATGGCCGCAAGGGGGCTCATGTAGACGTTGAAGAGGGTGGGGCTGAGCGAGGAACCTTGAGGAACGCCGCAGATGGCTTCGGTGGCCTCTGATCTGAACAGTGGGAGGCGGACTCTCTGTGTCCTTCCGGCGAGGAAGGAGATGATCCACTCCAGTGCCTTCCCTTGGATTCCGACGTTGCTGAGGCGCTGCACTAGGGTGCGGTGGCAGACAGTGTCGAATGCCGCGGAGAGGTCCAGGAGGATGAGGGCCGCTGTTTCCCCGTTGTCGAGCAGGGCTCGGATGTCGTCAGTGGCTGCGATGAGGGCGGTCTCGGTACTGTGGTTGGCCCGGAAGCCAGACTGCGAGGGGTCGAGGGATCCATTCGTCTCGAGGAAGGCGGCCAGCTGCTTGTTTAGTCTTCTCGATGACTTTGGCAGGAAACGGGAGGAGCGAGATGGGGCGGTAGTTTTTGAGGTCGGTGGGGTCCGCTGAAGGTTTCTTCAGGAGGGCGCTGAGTTCGGCATGCTTCCAGCTCTCCGGGAAGGTTGCGGTGCTGAAGGAGGCGTTGATGATGTCCCGTAGATGGGGAGCGATGACGGGAGCGATGAAGGGGACATCATCCCCTTCCCTTCCATCTACTCGTAGTAGGCAATTGAAGGCCATGCCAGCGTCCAAGGGCAAAGACCAGACAAAAAAGAGAAAAGCCCGTAGCGCACCCAAATCAAGCCAACAGATAGCAAAGCAGGCTAAGAATAAGATTGACAGGCATGGGCAGGGAGGGTCTGTAGTTACGCCCTCAGCTTCAGATAGCTACAAGGGGGTTGGCAACGGCACTAATTTATCAGTGGGTGCACTGCGGTCCAATTGCCCGCAGGGGACATTAGATATCTTAAAGCAATTGGACGCGTGGTTATCTAGAATAGTTAGCCCAGTGATGGCCAAGCTGGAGGCAATTGAAGAGAGGTTGGGCACAATAGAGAAACACCTATTTAAAAACCCACATGCCCCTATGGTATCCAAGGGGGGTGAGCCGGCAGAGGTCATACTGGTAGAACAGTCGGGAGACACTATTGAGTGCCCAACAACTTCCAGGCCTCTGCTAACATCAATTCCAGACATATACCTCTGGGTCCTAGGAATTGTGGTAGTAGAAGCAAGGGCGAAACGTTTACCAACGCCCCAAGTTCCACAGTACTAGACTTACCACCTCAATATACACCTTTGGTGGTAATTCTGGGGAATGTGCCGCCACTTTCTCTCGGCTCTACCGAAGATTATCCCCAACTTAAGAACAAGGTTACCCACTGGCTATGCAACAACCTATCAGTAAACCCCGCAATAGGTTGTAATATCATAATGGCCCGCCATGTGGGCTGGGTAGGAAACTCCAGGAGATCTGATACGGGGAACTGTATCGTCGTAAATTTTAACGATCGTATGCTTGTTGAAAGGTTATTTAGAGAAGTTAGATCAGGCATACTCAACACCAGTACTGGAATTCAGATCCTTCCACTAGGTTTTTTCTATCAACCAGAGCCACCAACCAGTAGCACCCGAACCTCACATACTAACTGGCAGTTATGTGGTAAGACAACAGCTTTAAAGCCTATTCCTTACATCCCTCAGTCAGCCAGCCAAGATCCCCAAGGGCATTCTAACTTATTACCCAGTTTAGGCAACAGATTTGCTGCCCTTTCCTCCTTAGAGGACTGTGACTGACTAAACAGACTTGCAGTGCGTATCGATCCTGCAGTGCCTCACGAATCTCAGTGCCTAAGTGAGGTTTGTTTAAGGGATCAGCAGGGGGGAGATCCCATTGTTGCCCTGGTCAATAGCTCAATATCCATCCAAGCTATAGCCTCAGGTAACTATGCTACCTATAATATAATTTCATGGAACATTGCCAGACTGGCAGGGAAATTTCGAGATCCTAAGTGGACTGATTTCATCAGGTTTTTTCCAGTGATCTGTCTACAGGAGACCTGGCTGGTGGACTGTGCCTCCTTTATTTTAGAGGGCTATAAGACCTTCTTTGTTCCGGCCATACATTCATCTAGTGGCAGAGCCAAGGGAGGCCTGGAAATATACATCTCTTTAGCCCTGAAATGTATAATAACTCTATATCCAGCTCTAATAGTAACTTTCAGGCAGTCATCTTGAAACACAGGAACGTATAGCTGCTCCTGATTAATTTCTATAACGCAGAGAACATCTCAGGGCCCTGCCAGATTACTCAATTGAGTGGCTTTGTTAACCAACACTGCAGAGATGCTTCACATTGTATGCTGCTTGTAGGGGACTTTAACACCCATCCATGTGGTAATCCAACAACGACCGCTATGGGGGATCTGGGCTGTGACAGAATGGGTGGGATACATTTTGAACACTCTAACCACGGTGAGGCCCTTAATCATTTATTAAATGAATATGACCTGGTTAGTTCTATGTCTGTCGTGGATGTTGGCAGTAAGCAGGTTGTGCCAACATTTAAGGGGCATACAGGGGGGACTTTCATAGACCATATCTTAATAACGGAGGCTCTTCGGTCACGTTTACTGGGTTTTGAGATTTTAGACTGTATTTATAGCGACCATAACCCTGTTTGTATCCAGTTATCTGGGAACTTACTGGCCTTGCGGGATAGGTCGCCTATAGACGGGGTGCTGAAACCCATGGACGGAAGGCACCGCCTTAAGTGGTCAAAGGTGAACGCGGGCTCCCTTTATGCTAGTATACATAAAACATGTGCCCCAGAAATCGAATCGTGTCTTTGCCCTGTTTCTGCCCCTTTGGATATTCTTAGGTCATTTGAAATAATTACTAGCAAAGTGGGGACGCTGCTGACCACTTCTTCAACAGTCGTTAAACCTAGGGACCCAAGATGGTTCGAACACTCATGTTCTCATGCCGCCAAGGAGTTAAAGGCAGCTTTGAAAAACACACCAAGAGACCAACTATTGATCCGTTCATCACGCTTAATATATAAGAAAACTTTAGCAAAGCGGAAGGGCGAACTGAAGGAAATGACCTGGAAGGATCTCTTGGACTCCAGTACCTTATCCAATAGTGAGAAATTCTGGGGCATTGTTAATAGACCATTGTTTGATACAGGGAGGGATCCTGAACTAGGAATTACATCACAGAGAATGATTGGGTACAGCATTTTAGTTCTATATTTAGGGCTAACACACCACAGACAGACCGGCACCAGGAAGGGCTGGAAATATTATTACCACATTTCACTTTAGGTGAAATTGAGAGAGGAATCGCAGGACTGACGAGTAAGAAACCACCGGGCCCTGATGCCATACCCCCGGATCTTTTTAAATCAAATATGGCACTATGGGCGCCGGTTCTTACAGTGGTACTAAATGCAGCAGCATTTCTGGGTTTCCCAAGGTCATGGGGCATCTCCACGATCGTCCCAGTGTTCAAGAAAGGAGATCGTAACAGTACCATCGTTATAGACCGATCTCCCTGATTGAATCGATAGTTAAGGTTGTGGGAGGTGTGGCCCTGAACAGATTGTCATCATGGGCTGAGGATAATGGGACTACTTCAGCTATTCAATATGGGTTTCGCCTGGGCTATTCCACATTAGCACAATGTTTAAACTTATACATGACACTGGGGAAGTACACCATGGCGCGACAGGGGACCATCTACATGGCGTTCATGGATCTCTCCTCCGCGTTCGACTGCGTAAACCGGGGGAAATTATGGGATCTAATGGGAGCCATGGGGGGTGGAGCCTGCGTTGGTCACGTTCTTAAGGGACCTCCATAGGGATACCAGGGTAAACATTAGATACTCACAAGATCTTAGGGTATCGAGAGACTTCCCTGTTGAGAGAGGTGTGCGGCAGGGCTGCATTTTGGCCCCTTTTCTTTTTAATTTATATATCAACGAGTTGGATACGTTTTTAGTAAAAACTGGCGCTAATTTTCCTTCTGTTGGGCGCAGGGGCTTGCCCGTTCTGCTATACGCAGACAATGCTGTCCTTTTGGCAAGAACCCCGAAGGGCCTGCAGACCCTATTGAATGCCTTTCAGGGTTTTATGGCTGATCGAGACCTCGCCATTAATAACACTATGGGCCCGATGTAGGTGTCCATTTACCGACCGGTAACGGCCGATTTCGGCCGTTACCGACCGGTAAATGGTCATTCCTGATGTAGGGGGCCATTTTACCGATTCGGTAAATTTACTGAATCAGTAAATTTACCGAATCGGTAAAATACCGAATCGGTATTTTTTACCGATTCGGTAACTTCCATATGTAGGTGGGACTCTTCTGAGTGCCACAGGCCAGTCAGATTCGGTATTTTACCACCCAATCCTATTGGGTGGTAAAATACCGAATACAGGTGTGCATGCACATGTGTGCATGCACACCAGTGCCATGTGACAGACAGACATGCCCTTAGGGCATGTCTGTGTGCCACATGGCACACGTGCCTGAATTCAGGGTGCTAGAGGGTGTCAAAGTGACACCCCCTGCACCCTTGCAAAAATCGGTATTTACCGAATCAGTAAATACCGATTCGGTAATGACCATTGATTCCTATGGGCTTCAATGCCCATAGGAATCAATGGGCTTTACCGATTCGGTATTTACAGAATCGGTAAATACCGAATCTTAACGATTCGGTATTTACCGAATCTGAAATACCTACACCCCCCCCCCCCCCCCCCCTCCATTTTACCACTTCTTAAATACCGAATCGGTATGATTCGGTATTTAAGAAGTGGTAAAATGAACTTACCTACATCGGGCCCTAAATCATTTATTATGCAGATAGGAGTGCGCCCGAAGAAACAGTACCCATTTAAGGTCAATGAAGAGAAGGTACCCTTAGCTACGTCCTTCTCTTACCTGGGTGTCTTGTTTGACAACCAGTTAAACTGGGCTGCGTTGGTACAGCGGAAAAGAGGAGAAATAATACGGGCAAATGCAGCTATATTCAATTTTGCGTCTAAAATGGGCAAACGCCCAGTAGCCGCACTATTGAAGATGTACCAGGCAAAGAGTGTGGCACTGGGCAGCTATGGGGGTGAACTATGGGGCTATGTTCCAGTTAAAAGCATCAAGGTGGCCGAGAATAATTTCCTGAAGCAACTATTGGGAGTACCAAAGGGAACAGCTAACCTAATAGTTCATGAGGAAACTGGAACACCTTTTATTGGCGACACCATAGCATTACGGCCTTTATTGTTTTGGCTCAAGTGCTGGCTGAAAAAAAACCTGGTCCTCAACTAAATGAAAGGACACCACACAAGGTATATATCAAATATTTATGTATTTATTACTAACCAAACCCCTCTGCACTCTTTATGAGGTCAGAGTTCGAGATACAGCACAAGTGACTCAATAAGCATACTATAAGCTGCACAAATACAATTCTGCCCTAGGGGCCTCAAGAACCATATACTAAGTAAGTGGTATAAGAACCACTTCAGGAAAGGTGAGTAGGTCTAGGCCCTAGGAAATCGGTGGGGCTACACTGAACAACCAACGGTTAGGAAGTAGGAGTCCCACAGGATGCATGTGCAGTGTCTAAACACACACGCAGGTTCTCATAGACTTTCAATGGGAACGTTAAGTTTACAAAGTAGTTGATTTCGGGCACTTCCGGATGGACTACCGGAAAACCCAGTTAAACTAGGACACTTGGATAGTTATTACCCACGGGAGCACCGGAGCACTCGAGTTATCTTACCCAGGGAAGCCGGGTGCATAGGTGTTCTTTCGTGTCGGGTTTCGTCATCGAATCCTATGGAGAGCTTCACAAAGATGCTGCAGGCGACCAGGAGGAAGATGTCTGTATGGATCCAAGGGTGGATCGCAGCAGTGAAGAACCTGAAATCAGAGGGGACAGAGTCTGGGTCACTAGCCAGTGACCAGGAAGGAACCAGGAAGAAACCAGGCGATGTCGAGATGCAAACAGGTGAAGACGTGAAGCTTGTTTCTGCAGCCACGTGGACCAGGAGGTGTCGATGACAACCAGGAGCTGGATACGGATTGTCCCACAAAGGATATCGCTGTTGGCGGTGTCGGCTTCCGGATTGGAGTCAACAAGCCTTGGCAGAGGCAACCCACGCAGGAAAGGAAGATCGGCTTCTGTTCAGACCAGCAAGGTCTGAGGAGCTTTCCCTTTACAGGAAAGTAGGAGAAAGCCCAGAGCAACCAGGCAAGCAGTATTGATTCATAAGGATGTCTTCAGGAGGGCCACTAGCCAACGGGCTAGCAACCACAAAGACGCATTGAGGAGAAATGCAGGCGCAGGCCCCACACAGCACTCGTGGAGTGTGGAGAGCTGAGCTTCGGTGCACTTATGGCTCAGGGTTGGGGCTTCTCAAGTCCCAATGCACAACTTCGAGGATGCCTCAGAAGCTGCACAGTTAGCAAAAAGCAGGTACTTCAGGTTGTCCGGTCCCACGTCTCTTGTGTCCGCCACGGGTCTCAGCTTTGCTGTGGATGTGGGTCAGAGTCAGAGAAGTCTGGAAGTTTAAAGGCTGCATCACTAAGTCTTCGGGTTCCGGCAGGAGCGTCGACAAAGCAAACTGGCAAGTCACTGATGGTGACTGTTTGCACAGGGTGGTCACTCCTTGCCCACAAGGGAGATTCTTCAGTCTTCTAGTTGGAGTAGAATGTCGAAGGTCCAGAGTTTCGTTTCAGAGTTTCAGTTCAGGATAATCTAATGTCTCTAGACACAGCTCCTAGCTTTATACTAATCTAAGGGGCTGGATTACCTGCTAGGTCCCTCCTATGGGTGGAACCTGGGAAGGGGGTGGTTACACCCCTTTTCCTTTGTCAAGTTTCACGCCAGAGCTGGGGATGGAGTGCCCCAGCAACTGGTTTGAACCGGGCTATGCATGGAGCACCTTGTGTGCCCCAGGCAGTGTCTAATTTCTTTCATACCACCCTGCCCCAATACACTATAGCCTGCCTGGGGAGGTGCTTGCACCTCCCAAGGCAGGAAACCTATTGTCCAGGCCTCCCCTGCTGGAGTTTCGTCCAGCAGCAGGAGGTCAGACTCGTGTCTGTGGCAGCAGCATCCATTTTGTGATGCTGAAGCCTGTTGAACTTTAACCGGGTAAAGTTACAACTACATGTCTTCTCCCTCTCGAAGGGTGGAATGCTACCCCCGCCGACAAGACTGGCGGGGGGTAGTATTCCAAAGCGTATGACACCTTACACAACATGTTTTGATAATGCCAAACCAAAGTTAGCATTAACCGCGAGGATTATAATGCACTTAAGAGTATATGATATGGCTATATCATAGAACAGGTATAAGGACATGGTTCCGAAAGCTGCAGACAGGCTCAGCTCATGCTAGAGCGCCATTTCACATAAAACCAAGCACTCTGCCTTCAGGATTGTCAAGGCCTGCCATAGGAGTTACTTATAGGTATATATGTGTCTATATATAATGGTAGGTATAGGAATACTATACCTAAGCAAGGGGTGATTACACGACCTTGCCCCAGCTGAGTGATCAGCCAGTTGTGTCAGTTTGGATGGCCAGCCAGGGGTGGCATAATACATGCTGCAGCCCCTGGTAGGCCTTGGATGCACCTATGCCCTGGGTACCTATGTTACACTATACAGGGGCTCACAAAGGTGACCCAATACCCAATTAGTGAAATACACTTATAAACACAAGGGTTGAGGCAAAGAACCTGCACCTGTTATAGTCTGTGACTTACAAATATTACGATGGTGCTCGAGAAACCAAGGAACACAACCCTATCTGTTCCTTTAAGGACAAAGTCCAAATACAAAACACAGAATGTGGAATCAGCACCCATCAAGAAGTGTTTTCCATAATATTTAGTGTCCTTCAATCAATAATTAGAATCCATTTCAAATGAACAGGTCCGAACTTGATAGTAGTATGCTTTCAATTCTTTATTAGGGTTTTCAACAGTAGAAAAACGATATCACAGCAGATTTTCTTTTCTAGCCTCTTTTTTAGCCAACGCGTTTCGTCTCAAAAATGAGACTTCTTCAGGGCTAAAGATAAAACATACAAAATATTATAAATTCACATATATATACACATACAAGATATTTACATGGAGACATTTTTAACATATGGGTGCTGATTCCACAATACCCAATTAGGTATGTACCTAAAGTACATGGTATAAATTTAGAGAGAGAACAGCTGGGCTGTGGGTCTGATTAGCAGGCCCACAGCCACACTAAAGTCGAAAAACAGTGAATCACAGCAAAAAGTGGGGGTGACCATAGGAAGCAGACCCTACTCTCCTACAGCGAAGAAGAATTGTTATTCATATGTAGAAACATCACCCGAAATACAAAAATATTCCATGAGAAACTGATGAATCTGGCCTCAGAAATGGGAATAGACATAGGTAAATCAAAAGTATTGCAAAAGCCAAATAGAGCAGAGTTTTCTGATAAAGATTTAGAGAACATGGATGTGTCAGGAAGAAAATTGCAGTTAAAAGAATTATTCTCATTGTTACAGAAATGGGGAGAGTTAGATAGATGGAAAGCCAGATGGACAAAGAAAAAGGAGGAAGCACAGGCAAATCGAATGACATCTGAGTATTTAATGAAAGAAACAGAAAAGGTTGAAAGATTGTGCCCATGAGAGAAGTTGCAGGAGGAGGCTACGTACATGTCCCATGGTCCCGACAGGATATTTGATCATTTACAAATGATTTTCCAAAACTTAGAGAAAAAACAGTAGAATGGTACAAGCAAGTTGAGAGGTTTGTGATAGTTTCTAAAGTACTGTTGAAAGATTTAGATGGATTGTTTGACATAGTTGTTCCTGCTGATTTATGGACTGAATGTAAAATTTCAGTAGATTGGCCTAATGATGAGTACACAAGATATGCAAAAACAGGTGCCCCATCAGATGATGTGATGAAAAAATACCATCAGGTAATAACTTATTGGAATGGAAAGGTTCCTCAAAAAGAAACAGACTGGACAAAAATAGACAGAACCACCCAAATTAAAGATGAATCTGTACATGCATATTATGAACACCTTTTACAGGTATTTAAACAGTACAGTGGATTAGAAAATATTGATAATAAGGACATGACACATTTTATATATCGTTTTGTGTCTGGATTAAAACCAGAAATATCCCAAATGATTAAAGAACATAAGTTGTGTTGGCAGGCAAAGCCTATAGCTGAAATCCTCAAATATGCAAAATACTGTGGGGATGAAATTGATAACAGGCAAAAGAAATTAGAAGAAAAAGTAATGTGGGCTCAAGTGAATTTGGCAGAGCAACAGGAACTTCAGCTAAGTCAACTGGCAAATAATCAATGTCAAGGTGGAAGCAGTGGGGGTAAACCTAGAGGGAAAATGAGTACAGAAGAGGCAAAGAAAAGGTTTCCCTGTCACAGGTTTGGAAAATTGGGGCATTGGAAAAACAAGTGTAAACTTACACAGAATAATAATGTCCAAATTCAAAATTTAAATCCGCAGACGCAGAATGAGGTGTCAATGAGACAGTTACCACCTGCCCCTATGCCAGATTTTGTGAGTCAAGCCAAGTACAGTGTGGACACCGGATTTCAGGAGGGAAGTGTTAAGAAAAACTCGGTAACTTCACAGTTTCTTTTACAGGACACATTTTTTGAGGAGGGTGACCTGAGAAGGGGGAAAAAGGAATGCGTACTTGGCGCATCCTTACCAGTAGATCAGTCAGGTCCTTTTATTGAAGGTAAGGTTGAAGGGAATGACATCACCTTCTCGCTAGATACTGGCACTACCCGTTCTACTGTGAGAACAGCAGACGTCCCAAACCTACCCCTCTCGGGAGAAGCGATCCAAGTAGTGGGCGTTTCTAATAAACAGATTAGGACCCCTATTACCGAACCAATGGAGGTATGTATTGGTAACTTTAAAGAAATGCACAAATTTGTTGTTTGTGATTCGAGTCCTGTTGTAGAAATGGAAAAATCTTAATTCTCAGGGGTCCTCCTAATATCAATAAAGAACTTGGCACAGAAGCTGAAATATGAAAAGACATCTTTATTAAACTTAATTAAGTGAGGCCACGTCACACAGAAGCCGTAGCAAATGAATGAGGTAGTCTGAGGAATACAGAGGACAGAGGCCTTTTATATGTTTTAGGGTTACATGACTCAGCACAAAAGTAAGGGGCAGTCCTAGCTTTTGCAAGCATGCAAAAAACCCAACATTCCTTCTTACACAAGCTGAACAAACCCATAATAAAAGACCACAACCCATATCGTAAACAGGTCATAAAAAGAAGGGACAGAAACAGATGAGAAGTAGGATAAGGGGTGTGTATGTGCATACCAAACTTTACAATCTCCTGTGCTCTGATCCTTAATCTTGATCAGCTACTGGGCAAGGAACTGGTCTAACAAGGTCAGCTTCAGGCAACAGGGTCATTTCACTCAGGTCATTCAAAAGTCAGCTAAAGTCATCAGCCTATGTGAGGGCAACTACAAAATGGCTGCCGTGCACAAAATGGAACCCATGGTTCAGAACGAAATCTTCAAATACACAGTCAATCCATCGGTGTAACATGATGAAAACACTCATACTTGCTGAACTCATTGTTTACGGTTCGCTGTTACCAAATTCGTAACAGAACCACAACCTTTATGACCCAGGTTCAGAATTCACGGAACCTCAGACCCTCCTTTTGCCCTTACATAGGCAATAACCTAAACTCATGTCAATCTGAATCCAGGTCTATATTCATCAGATCATCAAGATGTTGCTGGAGCATAATCCTATTACTTAGCAACTCTCTCGGGACAGGTCTCCTTACACATGTAGTAGCACAAAGGCCACATATGGCAGGACAAAATCAGGAATACCTCTATCTGTAGTAGGTGGCATAAGATCACACACCCAACAATTAGTGATGTTCACTACTAACTGGTGTTGATGCAGAAGCTGTACAAAAAGAATTGTTTACGAATTCTGATCTTCTAACCTGCTCATGTTCAGGAAAAGGGTGAAAAGAATGCAAAGAAGCAGTAGTAGGGAAAGACATAGGTTGGGAAGTGGGTGCAGAAGTCAGTTGAGTAGAAAAAACAATCCCACCCATAAATGACAGCGTCATGTTTAAAAAAACACTAGAAAACACGTTATTAAAAACATATAGACAACAGGAGAAAGTAGTGACCACTATTACAAACGAAATTATAATTTTTCACAACCCTAAACAGAAATAAAATCCTAAAATTATCTAGTAACATTTTATGGCTCCTATGCATTTCAGTAACTTATTCTATGTTCAGGTGAAACAGTGGTGATCCTCATCAATGCTCTGAGGTGAAAAAGGGGATACTCTTCCACAGAGAATGGACTTTATTCTGCTTTTACTAAACAGAATAGTACTTTAAAACATTTTTTTTTTAAAATATGTTTTTATTGCAGATAGTCATTCACAGTTATACATCTGTCAATAACAGTACAATCAGCGTTGGTAGCGACGAGACTATGGTACCATGGTTACACAGCCATTCAGCCCACAACCCGGAGGTCGGGCGGCAAATATCAATCCCATGTTATACATGGTTTCTGTGCTTTGCTAGTCATGACCAGTTATGAAGAACGATTTGTGTCTGCTTTTCCTAAAGAACTTGTACCCCAACCAACCCAACAGAACTATCCCTGAGGTCTAGCAGCAATCCATCAATCCCGGGTCCTAACAACATTTTTCGAAGCTTGAACGTCCTCCCTCCTTACGCCCTCCACCCCCCCCCCCCTCCTCATCGGTGCATTATTGGTATGTCAGAAAGCATGAGGCAGGAGTCTCTCTCTCAGCAGTTGGGGCAACATGCATTATACCTGTCGTGCTACGGAGTTGTAGGCAGCTCGTTGCCTTCATTGTCTATGTCACTTTGCGTGTCGTGGTCGCGTAAAGCCTGTACCAAAGCCTCCCATGCTTGCGCAGATTCCAGTGCCCTCTCATTCTGCTGCCGCCGCGCTAGCTGGTATCTCAAGGTGCTCTCTCCCTCAGCCCATTTAAGAAACTCGCTGCGCCATTTAGTGCCCGTTGGACCAACTCGTGCCTTCCGGTGCCGCATAATTTCCCGTTTCGCTAAGAGCAATCCCATATCTATAAATTTGCTGGTGATTTTCGTTTTAGGGGTATGCGGAAACCAATGAAGGATCCTCACCGCCATATCATACTGCAGTGTTCGTTCTGTCACCTCATTAAGAGTATCTCCTATCATTTTCCAATAAGAGGTCATACCAGGGCAAGTCCATAACATATGGCCCAGGTCTGCTCCGTTCGCCTGGCATCTAGGACAGGCCGCAGTATCTGAAGCAAAGTATTTTTGTATCTTCTCTGGGGTCAGATACGCCCGGTGTAGGATGTAAAAGTGGACCAATTGGAACCGCGCATTCCAAGCTCGGCACATCAGCTGGGCCCATGTGGTCTCTGGAATTTCCCTCCCTATGTCCGCCTCCCATTTGGCCTTGAGCGCCTCTAGCGGAGGCAGTCTCTCGTTAATCATCCTGAAATATAAACACGTCACTGCTTTAATCGTCCCTGCTGCCATCATGACATATTGGCATGCCATTGACGTCTGCGGTTCCTCAAGTCCACTCTGCCAGTGTGCCTGTATTGCCCTTGTGATCGCCGCGTGTAACAGAAAATCGCCCCTGGGTATGTCGAAGCGGTCCGAGATTGCCTGGAAGGGCAGCAACGCCCCGTCCTCGTACAGATAACCTATTACTTGTATACCTGCGTCCTCCCAAGTTTGTAATTGCGACCAATCCCCACCATGCGGTAATGCTGTAAGCATTCCCAGCGGTATTTCGGGGGCATAGGGGTGGTTCACTCCTGCCTTTTTCTGTGCACGATTCCAGCACGATCTAATAGTACGTTCCTCCTGTGTGAGGTCCCTTAGGGCTAGTCTCTGCTGCATTGCGATGTAAGAGAGCACGTGTCTAGGTATTTCCAGTTCCCCCTCCTCCTCTGGACCCCGGAACTCCCGCGCTACCTCCTGAGTGTAGATCTGCAGTTGGGCTGCCAAGTAGTACACTTCGAAGTCAGGGACAGCCAGCCCCCCCTCCGCCTTAGGCCTCATCAAAGTCGTAAGCGCCACTCTGCGACGGCCCGATCCCCAGAGGAAAGCTACGATCAGTGACCTCAAGTTCCAGAATACGGCGGGAGGGATCCAAATCAGGAGCGTCCTAAAATAATAAAGTAGCCTGGGAAGCGCCACCATCTTAAGCAGCGCAGTTCGTCCCGCCACTGACAGAGGTAGGGTGGCCCAAAAGGACATACTGCCCTTCAGCGCTCTAATACTACGGGAGATATTACCCTCCAGTACATCAGCTGGACTGTGATAAATGTAAACCCCTAAGTATTTCAGGCAACTGGGTTCCCATCTAATTGCTCTGGGCGTGTTGGGTTGGGGTTCTCCCTTACGAACTGGGAATAGGCATGTTTTTGACCAGTTCACCCTGAGGCCTGATATTTCACCAAAGGAAGTGAGTACGGCATCGGCACCAGCCAAGGCCCCCTCAGCATCCTCCAGGAAGAGCAACAGGTCGTCGGCATAAAGGGAAATAAACTGTTGCCCCGATAAGGTCCTCAGCCCTCCGTAGTGGGCCCCGGTGCGGATCGATTATGCCAGGGGCTCCACCGCCAGCGCAAAAAGCAATGGGGATACCGAGCAGCCCTGTCTCGTTCCTCTTTCCACCGGGTACTGCTGGGAGATTAGCACGCCCGACTTCACCCTCGCCATCGCTGAAGCGTAGAGCACTGCTGTCCACCGCAAGTAGCCCTCTCCTACCCCGTAGCAACTGAGCGCCTTACGAAGGTACTCCCACTCTAGACTATCAAACGCCTTTTCCAGGTCGATCGACAGTATCATGGGATGGGGGGGCCTCCTCGTGGTCCTCTTCCAACAGACAAATTAGCCGGTGTATATTCATAGTGGTGTTACGTTTGGGAATAAACCCCGCCTGATCTTTATGTACCAGAGTGCCCATGTGTTCCAGTAGTCTAGACGCCAGGATACTACTTAATATTTTGTAATCTACTTTGAGCATCGATAATGGCCTGTATGACGCCGGGTCGCCGCTCTCTTTATCAGGTTTAAGCAGGGGGATCACCAGCGTCTCACGCATCGTGCCCGGGAGATGCCCCAGGCGTTTTGCCTCTTTATATACTATCAGTAGTCGTGGGGCCAACAAGTCAATATAGGTGGCATAGAATTCTACTGGTAGCCCATCTAATCCTGGGGTTTTGTTGCGTGCCATACGTTTTATGGCACTGCGGATCTCCCCTATTTCTATATCTTTACCAAAGTCCTTCGCCTGTTCAGGTTCTAGTTTAGGGATGGGTAGGTCTCGTAAAAAATTATCTATGGGAGCGGAGTCCGCTATCAGCCTACTCTGATAGAGATCCTCATAGTAGCTCATGAAACAGCGAAGAATTTCGGGTTGGGTGTATTCCTCCACGCCCCCAGAGTCACGCATGGAGACCGTGGGAGAGCTACGCCTCGTGGGGTTGGCTAACCAAGCCAGCAGCGCTCCCGACTTGTCTCCCTCCATGAGCGACCTGGTCAAGTAAGTCTTATAGTCGAAACTACGCTTCCACTTCAACCGCTACAGCTTCTTTCCCCGCTGCGGTCTGCTGTTGCAGCTCCGGGCGACCGGGTCGCAAGAGCTCCAGCTCTCGGAGTTTACGATCCGCCTTTTCGAGGTCTTCCAGAAGTACCTTGCGTATCCCCACCTTCTTAGCTATACAATAGCCTCTCACTACTACCTTGAAGGCGTCCCACTCTGTTGCCCTCTCCCCAGTCGTGCCCTCATTCTCAGCAAAATATTCAGTGATCCTTTCTTCCAGTTCCCTTCGGAATATTGGGTCTTCTAACATTTCAGGGCGCAATCTCCAGGTTGGAACACATGAGACGCCCGGGAACCACCTGAAGTCGGCCAATAGAGGGTTGTGGTCGGAGATCGTCCTCGCCAAGTATTCGGATCTCGTGGCCGCGGATATCATTTCCGCAGAGCACAAGATCCCATCCAGCCTCACGTGTAATTCGTGCATGCCCGAGAAATGAGAGTAATCCCGGGCATGCGGGTGTTGAGCTCGCCAGATGTCCGTCAGTCCCCATTTAGTTTGCCATTCTAGTCTACCCTTGGCTACTCGGCATGTTGGGGAATCCGCTAGAGGGGGGTGCGATCTATCGAGGTCTATGTCCACCACCGAGTTAAAGTCCCCTCCCGTCAGAAGTGGCCCCACTAGATAGTGGGCCAAGGAACCCGACATTGTCGCGAAGAAGGCTAATTGGTCCACATTAGGCGCGTAAATGCTGCAGATGTTTATGTCTTTACCTCCCAATTTACCCGCTATGGCCACAAACCGCCCTTCCGGATCTACTGTATGTTTTGTCACCTGGAGAGGGACCCCAGCTCTTATCCAAATTAACGCGCCTCTAGCATAAGCTGAGTATGTGGTGTTGTATAGTTGCCCCCTCCATCTGCGCTGCAATGCCAGTCCCTCTGCTTTCGTGAGGTGCGTTTCCTGCAATAGCGCTATTTGCACTCCTCTGCGCACTAAATAAGCATGTATCTTGTGACGCCTCGACATAGTATGCAGCCCGCGCACATTCCAGGTAATACATTTTAAGTTAGATAGTTCAACCATTGTCCCATAATGCCCTGTTCCTTCTCCTCCATTCGAGCTCTATACAGCCCAAACAGGTGACCTGACCTGGTCGGCCCGGTCGCTCCTCCTGCCGCGTGGCCACCCCGAGTGTGCCCCTGCCTTGGTTTGGCCCCTGTCCCTGACTGTCCCTGTGCCTGCTTGCTGTAGCCGTTCTACTGCTGCCGTTTTTTGTTGTTTCTGTACTGTACTTTACTCTGCTGCCGTTGTCATTGTCGTGTGTGCCCTCAGTTTTTCCCTCTGTCCCCCGCTGTTCCCTGCCCCACCCCCGCTCCCTGCCGCTGCTCCCCCGTGGCCCCACCCCCGCTCCCTCCGGCATCCCCGCACGCTCCCCCCCACTCGCCACCCCGCTCCCGCCTCCCAGCTGCTCCTCCCTCGCCCCGCCCCCCCACTCTCCACTTATGGCAGAGTGCATGCGTACGCGCAGCGGGTGCGCCGATTGCGCTCCCGCGCCTGGACCGCGCCCAGCGCCAGAACCCCTGGTCCCAACCGCCGATGCAAGACCACACAACGGACCTACGACGCCGCCACCCTCAATGCACTCAATGCCGGGCGGAACCCTGCGTGCTACCGTGCCACCCCGAGACGCACCCATGGACCCTTCGCCTGCCAAACCTGCTGTTTCTCCTGCTACCGGACCTGCACCGCCCCCGCCAAGCCCAGCATCAGCAGCAACCACCTGAAGTGCATCCTGCTCAACACCCGCTCCATCCACAGGCACGCCGTGGAACTCTGGGACCTGCTCGACACAACAGCACCGGACGTCGCCTTCCTCACCGAAACCTGGATGAACGCCTCCTCAGCGCCCGACATCGCCATAGCCATCCCGGACGGATACAGGATCACCCGGAAGGACCGCGTCAACCAGACAGGAGGAGGCATCGCCATCGTACACAAGAACACCATCCGCATCTCAACTAACTCCGACGAAACCTTCACCGCCGCCGAACACCTGCACTTCCAGATATACACTGACCCCAAGACCACCCTCCGCGGCACCCTCTTCTACAGACCACCGGGACAACGCACACAATTCAGCGAAGACATCGCAGACTTCATCAGCCCGCACGCCCTTCCCTCCGCCGACTACATCCTCCTAGGAGACCTCAACTCTCACCTGGAGAACAACAACGACAGAAACACCACCGCCCTGCTGGACAACCTCGCCAACCTCGGACTCAAGCAACTGGTGAACACCCCCACCCACTACGCCGGCCACACGCTTGACCCCGTCCTCTCATCCAGCAAGCACATCTCCTTCAGCCACGCCACCGGACTCCACTGGACCGACCACAGCTGCGTCCACTTCAGCTTCAAAAGAACTACGACCCACCACCACCCGCAACAGGTCCCCAGCCGAAGCTGGAGCAAGATCACCGCCGAGCAGCTCACCGCCTCCCTCAGCCAGAACACTCCCACCAGCACAACGGACCCCAACGAAGCAGCCAGCAACCTCACCAAGTGGCTGACCGCCTGCGCCAATGACCTCGCACCACTAAAGAACCCTCCCAGCAGACCCGGCAGCAAGAAAACCCCCTGGTTCACCGACGAACTCAAGGAATCCAAGAAGAACTGCCGCACCCTCGAGAAAGACTGGCGGCTCGACCACACCACAGACAACAGGACCGCCCTCAAGCACGCCATCCGCAAACACCATCAGCTGATCCGCGCCACCAAGAAGACGGCACTCAAAAAACGACTGGACAACAACACCCACGACAGCAAGGAACTTTTCAGCATCGTCAAAGAGTTCTCCAACCCCAGCGCCGGAAACAACGACATCACTCCCTCGCAAGACCTCTGCAACTCACTCGCCTCGTTCTTCCACCGCAAGATCGCCGACATACACAACAGCTTCGACGCACAGACCACGCACCCTACCACCGAACCAACGCCCGCCACCACCACCCTCTGCAACTGGACCCCGATCAGCACCGAAGACACCACCCGCACGATGAACTCCATCCACTCCGGATCACCAACCAACCCGTGCCCACACCACGTCTTCAACAAAGCCGACGCCACCATCGCACCCCATCTCCGAGACACCATCAACTCCTCCTTCCACATCGCCACCTTCCCGGAGAGCTGGAAGCACGCCCTCCTGAAGAAACCAACGGCGGACCCCACCGACCTCAAGAACTACCGCCACATCTCGCTCCTTCCTTTTCCGGCCAAAGTCATCGAGAAGACCGTCAACACACAGCTTGCCGCCTTTCTAGACAAACGGATCCCTCGACCCCTCGCAGTCCAGGTTTCGGGCCAACCACAGCACCGAGACCGCCCTGATCGCAGCCACCGACGACATCAGAACCCTGATCGACAACGGGGAAACAGCGGCCCTCATCCTCCTGGACCTCTCTGCGGCATTCGACACCGTCTGCCACCGCACCCTAGTGAAGCGCCTCAGCAACATCGGAATCCGAGAGAAAGCGCTGGAGTGGATCATCTCTTTCCTCACCGGAAGAACCCAGAGAGTCCGCCTCCCTCCGTTCAGATCCGAGGCCACCGAAGTCATCTGCGGCGTACCACAAGGATCTTCACTCAGCCCAACCCTCTTCAACGTCTACATGAGCCCCCTCGCAGCCATCGCATGCCAGCACAACCTCAACATCATCTCCTACGCCGACGACACCCAACTCATCCTCTCCCTCACCAACGACCCCACCACCGCCAGAGCCAACCTACATGAAGGGATGAAAGACGTCACCGACTGGATGAGGAACAGCCGCCTTAAACGGAACTCAGACAAGACGGAAGTCCTCATCCTGGGATCATCACCCTCCGCCTGGGACGACTCCTGGTGGCCCCCGGCCCTGGGCACCGCTCCCAAACCAACGGACCACGCACGCAACTTGGGCTTCATCCTGGACTCCTCCCTGTCGATGACCAGACAAGTCAACGCCGTCTCATCCTCGTGCTTCAACACCCTGCGCATGCTCCGCAAGATCTTCAGATGGATCCCCACGGAAACCAGGAAGACCGTCACCCAGGCACTCGTTACCAGCCGACTGGACTACGGGAACACCCTCTACGCCGGAACCACAGCCAAACTTCAAAAAAGACTCCAACGCATCCAGAACGCCTCCGCACGACTCATCCTCGACATCCCCCGACACAGCCACATCACCGGACACTTGAGAGACCTGCACTGGCTCCCCGTCAGCAAGAGAATCACGTTCAGACTCCTCACCCACGCACACAAGGCTCTCCACAACCTGGGCCCCAAGTACCTCAACGACCGCATGAACTTCTACACGCCCACCCGCCAGCTACGATCGACCAACCACGCACTCGCCACCGTACCACGCATCCGCAGAGCCACCGCCGGAGGAAGATCCTTCTCCTACCTGGCAGCCAAGACTTGGAACTCCCTCCCCACCCACCTCCGGCGAACCCAAGACCATCTCTCCTTCAGGAAGCAGCTCAAGACCTGGCTGCTACGAGCAGTAACTTACCCCTCCCCCAGCGCCTTGAGACCCTCCCGGGTGAGTAGTGCGCTATACAAATGCCGTGATTGATTGATTGATTGACACTGTGGTTGCCCTGCACCGATGGCGTACCCACCCCCAACAACAACAAAACAACCCCAGCCCACTCCTCCACTCCCGCCCTCCCCAGAACAGGTCCCAAAGATCGTGATCTAGTTCCCATCCAAACTGTTCCCAGAAAAACGTAGACTATCCTGACGGTAGTCACCGCAGGCTTGCCTTAAGGGCAATGTGGGGGTCGAGCACGGGCAGGAAGCCGCCTGTTGCCCGAGCTACCTAAGTGCGACCGAGCCATAGTAACCTAAGGCCATTTCAGGTCTTACCCCTCAACCCTTCTATCATCAGGTTAGCAATCACCCCCCGTTAAACACCACCCCCACTCCCATTGCCCGTTCCTTTGTTGAAATCGGCTCACCCGGAATCATCCTTGTCCATCCAGCAGTCCTTCTGCCATCTCCGGGGTAACCGTAGGCAGGTGTACACTGTCAGTCTCAGAGTCCTCTGTGTCCGTGTGGTCTTCTCCTCCATTATGGGCCCTCCTTGAGACCCCGACATACTGGACACCATCTCCAAAACCCCTCGCCGTTCGGCCGTTGTCTCCAGAGTCGAGGGCCGTCCAAGTCTACTACGGCCATTTCGGATCCTCCTAGATCTCCGCCGTGGCCTCTCTTCCGGAAACGTTGGGAAAAGTGATCCAGGGCCGTCCTTGCCAGCTCTATACAGTTCCAACCAACTAGACGCTTCGTCAGGGGTGTCAAAAAATTTGGTTGTGCCGTCAAGTATGATTTGGAGCCTCGCCGGGAACAGTAATGAGTACTGTATACTCTCGCTTCTCAGTTCTCGCTTTATTGCTAGGAAAGAGGCTCTTTTGCGCTGGGTCTCGTAGGTATAATCCGGGAAGATATTGACCCTATTGTTCTCCACCTGGAAGGGACTGTTCAGTCTAGCATTGTTAAGAAGTAAGTCTCTGTCCCGGAAGTGCAACAGCCGCGCAACCACTGGGCGTGGGGGTCGGCCCTGTTGCGGTGGCCTGGATGGGAC
Organism: Lissotriton vulgaris; assembly: GCF_964263255.1. Lineage (NCBI taxonomy): Eukaryota > Metazoa > Chordata > Amphibia > Caudata > Salamandridae > Lissotriton > Lissotriton vulgaris. Next base: position 1,346,076,029 of record NC_141693.1, on the reverse strand, counting down.
CCTATGAGCTCGTTCCAGGGTGTAAAATGAGGATAGCCCCTCGGTCGCCACCATCGTCCGGAGCCACTCTTCCAGATAACCAACCATGTCCCCACCTTCAATTTTTTCCGGTAGTCCCACTATTCGGATGTTGTTCCGTCTATTGCGTCCTTCCGCGTCCTCTGCCCTCTTCTCCAGTGCGTCAATCCGGTTCAGAACGTCTTTCATGGCAGCAGAGAGTGTTTTTTGCGCCGGCTCCAGGGTACTAACCAAGCTCTCCACCTCCTTAACTCTGTCCGAGAGCTTACCGTGGTCAGCCCTGAGCAATCCCAGGCTTGTCGCGACTTGTGCTATATCCTGTTGGAGCACCGATCTTGTATCCGTTATCGCCGCCAGGATCTTGTCTAGTTGGTGTTGGAGGTGCGGGTCCCGCGACGTCTCAGGGTCTAATTGGTCCCCTTTGTCTGGCGTCTCCGCATCCGAGGTAGCCTGCGCATTGCCCTTGGCTCATTTTGGCTTCCCCATGGTATCCGTGGTGTCCGATGTTGATCCGGGCGAGCGCCCAGTCGGGAAACGGCAGCCAAGCCTCAACAAGTCCCACCTCAGATTGTGAGTCGGCTCGCTTCAACGAGTCTCCTCTGCGGCCTCCTTCCAGCCAGCTCCTGGTATGGCGGTGGGAGGGGGTCCAACCGCTGGGCCACGTCGCTCGTGCTCCAGGGACGCCGAGCCAGGACAGCGCCCCCCCGAGCCGCTCCGCACCTAGCCGTATCTGGGATCTACTACTACTGTCGCCGGGTCTGTTGAGGATCCGCCGGGAGTGTTCGGTCCGGGTAGCAGTGGCGCCCGCTTTGATTACCACGTGTTCCGGGCCCTCCTGGATCGTCTCTATGGCGGATTGCGCCGTCGGGAGCCCAGGCGTGGGATGGCTTCAACCCCCCATGGGTTGGACTCGGGCGGGTAGGAAAACGGGGGGGGGGAGGGCCGCCACCAAACTGCAGTGTTCCTCCGGGGACCACGACCCCTTCGCTCCACCTCCACCGTTGTCCCTGACACTGCAGGCCTCCTCCGTCTCCCACGTTGGTCCACATAGGCCCCAAGGGTCAGGCCGATCGCTCTCGCCGCCTCGTCCGACCTCCAGCCCTCTGCTCCGGACCCAGTAGTCGTGCAGCGCGTTCAAAATGGACTCGACACTCCCCTCAGGGCACTCCTTCGGCGTGGGTCACCACACCAGCCCTCGCTCATATGTTGTGGCAGGGCAGATGCACCCCCGGGGCCCAGCGCCAACCTCATCACCTGGGCTTCATAGGAGGGATCACAAGATCGTCCCGCAGCGCCCGGAGGGGCGGAACAGCTCGCTCGAGTCCCGGAGCGGCAGAGGCCAATACTATCAGGGGTCCGATGGGGCTCCGGTCGGCCTTCTCCGCCTTCCCCGTCACTGCGCCACCTAGCGCTCCAGGGGCCGGATCGGGCAGCGTCTCTGATGTGCTCCGCTCGGAAGGTCCACAAGTGCTGTCGGCCGCCCAGGCAGCCGGTGCGTCTGTCGCCTCGCCGCGAGGGGGGAAGGGGGAGGGAGATTTCACCAGTATCCCCGGCTGCCCAAGGTAGTAGGCCGCCTCAGAAGCACTAGGATGGGGCGGGCGCCATTTTGAGCTCGGCGCCGTCCGATCCGTCGGTGCTCGGTCGGCCCCGTTCGCTTCAACCGGGCCCCGCCGCAGCTCTCCGATGTTGCCTCCCGGCTCAGCGTCCCTCCTCACACAGCAGTCCGTGGGTTGGGGAGCCTCTAGTGCCCGGCACACAGGATTAATGGCGGCTCGATCGCGGAGCCGAACGCTCAGGCGACCTCCACCATCGGCGCTCTAGCCACGTCCCCCATAGTACTTTAAAACAATGCCAGCCAAACAATAAAAATTAGTCTCCTAACACCTATTCTATGCACTCGCACGGAAACCATTTGTATGACCAACTATGCCCAGAGTCCGTTCAAAAAGCCTCTCTGACAGGCTTCTATTGTTCATAAAATCTTCTTTTGTTGTTGCATGGGCCTCTTCATTCAGGCTTTTCATGATCCGTTGGAGTGCCCTCTTGGCAAACACTCATAGCTCATTCAAAAAGTCTCAATGTCTCAATGCAGTGCACCAATATTTCCTGTGCTGCAGGCACTATAGATAGTGTGCTCTTCATTGATCAAGCGATATAAAGGGGGGTTCTACCCAGAACAATCCACATGGGACCTGGGTGCTATGTAGTGTAGGAAAGAAGGGTCCCAGTAGAGTTTATGTACTTGCTTAAATTTATTACAAAATTCAAAAGGTGATAACAGGCAATGTCAAATTAATCACAAAGCATGAGCCATATCATTTAGCAAATAAAAGTGCCCCAAGAAAAGGGAAAAGGGGGAATAGCGTGATGCTGTGAAGGAGAAGGAACGTGAGGGGTAGAGTTAGTGACAAATTATATATTGCAAAGTTAATTCAAAATGCAATACAATTATGAGGCTTCAGACACCTGAGCCGAAAAGTTGGGGATTATAACATATCCCAAAAGTTTTTGAATGTTTCTGTTGACGCTAATATTTTCAAAATCATTGGGGAGTGTCAACTGAACAAAGTTATGGAGGTAGCCGTCGACGTTTCGACCCCACGCTACACTTGTAGGCGTATATATAGCGTTACATCGGGGTCTTCATCAGGACGGGGTAGTCAGCAAAGGAGCACTACAATATCTAAAAATATAAAAGAATTGTGGTATAAATTACCGACAACCAATGTCAATTTACCGTAGTGAGCGGTAAATGCATTAATAACACTCTTACCATGGTTATAAACAAACACACAAGTTATCAAGCAAAGAAACTTTTTCATTTGAGAAACATCAGCAGGAAGGATCAAAGCTTGAGTACCGATTTCAAGTAATTCTATACAACCCATAAATGGTATCTAAACTATAAAACATTATGGTGTACACAGGCTGACACACATGAACGCAAGGATCCTTGCTCGACCAGCGGAAACCAATTTGTTCAATAGGACATGGTGTTCCCATGTGATTTGGAGAGCACCATGTCAGACAAGATAATTAGGCTCATTGAGGTATATTAAATGGGTAAAACAAGATTTACCATTGTAAAAAATGGCAGAGATGTATCAAGTCGTTAAAGATACAAAGGGAACATACCTGCTCAAATGGAGCAAGTTGCATGGCTATGTCCACCTGTACGCACTTTGGTGTGATCGTGCAGGATCTGTAGGTAGGAGGACCTCTATTAGTAGACCAAACAGCACTTCATGTTTGAAGCGCTACATTGTATTGCAGTGGCAGCTTACCTTTTTAAGAAAAGGCCACAATGGTTGCGGATATCCTGCTTGTATAAAAATCGCAACAGCACTAGAGGTCACATCAGATTGTGCCGCATCTGTAAACGTTAGACCAGGAAGGGAAGGGTTAAAACCACAACATTGGTTTAATTAGTTAAAGACTGAGGACAGGGTTTTTGCTCACCTTGTTATTACAATTCACAGAATATTAAGTCAGAAACTTTCCGTGGTGATGAGCGTTCACTGGTCTCAATCACGTTGTTTGAGCACACTGGAGCTGTGGGCAGGTGGGCAAGGGTTAATAACTCGCTCGTGAAATCAAGCGTATATATACTATATATACAGGGAGCGGGCTTACCTATGTAGCCTGTAGGAGTTCGAAATATGCAATTCAAGGAAAATTATCACTTTGTTCGGCGGAGCGTCGATAAAGATCGCTTCACTTGTACCGCATCTGCAAAACGTGAAACAAGGGAAAGGGAGGGTTTACGTTCAACTCCCTACAGATTTCTAAGCAAAGAAGCGTTCCAAGATACGGCATCAATCTCACCTTGTCAAAATGTTCACGGAGCTTTAAACTTCAGCCATCCCGCGGTTGCTAACTGCAAGCAAGTGGGCGTGGCCTATGGGAAGGCTTTTAAAGGGGTGGATACCAGAGTGGGAACGTTGCTATTGGCAACAAGAGACTCCAAAGGTAGTTCCGGGTTTCATATTATAGAGACAAAAGAGGGACACTGGGTCAGATGTGTTGCTCCTAACAACCTGATGTGTGCATGGAGCAGCGGTAACGGTCATTATATGCGCATTGAAAATGCTCAAATAGGTACAAAAACAGTGCGTCCTGGATATCAGTAATACTAATTTAGTCGAGGCTCATTAATACCTGTGGCAATAGTGAAGAAATAACATTTAGTATATAAAGGGAAGGATGCACCTCTCAGACATGAGGGTGAGAATCTCTTCCGATGTGTCTTACAGCTAGACAGGTACTAGAAGCATTAGGTCACAGTTAACAGTGAAGTCAGATTATTTAAAAAGCTGTCAGCACGCAAAGGGCTTATGAATCCCTGTGACATCCATGAAACTTAACATATTCATTTAGTAATGGAAAAGATGCACCTCTCAAACATGAGGGTGAAGATCTCATCCAATCTAGTGGACATAGAGTTAAATACTAGTAAACTGGTATTGGGAGAAAAGAGCAAAAAATTTTTCATGCATTCATTTCTACGAATGGATCAATAACAGGAGGCCATTGGACTCAATGCAAATACTTTATATAACACATCTATGTCTGTGAAGAGATGCACCTCTCGGATACGAGGGTGAAAATCTCATGTCAAGTTTCTAACACAAATTTAATCAGAACAAGGTTGGGTAAACAATATATAAAAATATAAATAAACGTGCGGGCTATCTCAGAGGATGGTCTGCAATCCTTACTAACGCACATATTATATATGATACTCAACTAAGTTACTAAACTTGGTTAATCTATACTTTGGACTCCTCACTCAGGAAGGTGGATTAGAGGAGTAACATCCAATGTCTATGGTTTAGGTAGCAGACATATATGAATAGTAGACAAAATCATATATTAACGACCAAAACTAGCCAATTGGGCATGGCTACTTTCTGACTCATTTAGGCCATTGTGAATAGTATCCAAAATGGTCATCCATTTGGATTCTCTCAAAGTTAGAATGCGTGCAATGTCGCCCCCCCCTGGGGCCCAGATTGATTTTTTCAAGGACTAGCCATTGTAAAGTTTCAGGGGTGTGACCTTTCAGAGTGCAATGATCCACTAGCGGTGCACCCTGTACTTGGCATCTGATCCTGCTTCCGTGTTGTAAAATGCGAGCTTTAACCTTTTGCTGGGTCTGGCCTACATATGCCAAATCGCATGGACACCTAATCCAGTAAATGACGTTCGAGGAATTGCAATTAGTATGAGACTTCAGTGTATAAGTTTTGCCTCTATACATCAGTTCTTTGGTTTGGATTGTCGTTGCGCACGCAATACATGACCCACATCTAGTGTGGCCCACCACCGGAGGAAGATGCCATAATGAATGGATAGTGGGATTCTGTGGGATAGGAAGAAAAGATTGTACAACCTGATCCCTGATGTTTCGAGCTCTTTTAAAAGCATGTAACGGTGGTGTTTGTTGTCCAATATCATCTGCTACCAAACGCCAATGTTTGTTGATAACTTTTTTGATATCATTACTGCGGGTGGAAAATGTGGTTACACAGATGATTCGTTCATCAGCTGGGTCTTCTTTGTTTACACAATTCAATAGGTTCTCCCGGGGGCTATACCAGGCTCTTTTTCGTGCACGCTTCACTAAACGTGTTGGGTAGCCCCGCGTCGTTAGTCGGTCTGTAAGATCTTGTGATTCCAACATATAATTCTCTTTTGAGGAACAGTTCCGTCGGATTCTGAAGAACTGTCCGACAGGGAGGTTATCTTTGAGCCCCCTGGGGTGGTGGCTGTTATACTCAAGTAATGAGTTACGCTCACTAGGTTTGCGAAACAGGGTTGTCTCAAGTAACTTTGTCTCGGGATTGTAGAAGATGGTAATATCCAGAAACGCTATCTTCTCTTGATTCGCCTCCATGGTGAATTGTATATCAATACTCTGTGAATTAAGCCAACCGTGGAATGTCATAAGTTCTTCTCGCGTGCCATTCCACACACAGAGCACATCATCTATGTAGCGGACCCACATCGTGATATGCTGTCCAAATGGGTTCATATCACTAAAGATGACCCGTTTCTCATAGTCGTCCATATAAAGTATAGCCAGATTAGGGGCAAAGGTAGCCCCCATCGCTACTCCTTTAGTTTGTAAAAAGAACTCTCCTTGAAACATAAAGAAATTTTGCATCATAGCTATTCTCAAGAGCTCTATAATAAAGTACGTGGGTACAGGAACTGGAGCCGTTCTGGTTTCAAGGGCCTTTTCCATAACAGCAATAGCATCAAGCTGGGGGATACTCGTGTACAATGACACTATGTCACAGGTTACTAACAATTCAATGGCTGGATCAAAATGTCTCTGATCGATCGAGTTGATAACCTGGGTTGTGTCCCGGAGGTATGTCTTTGTTCTTATTGCTAGTGGCTTAAGGAAAAAATCAATGTATTGATTGAGTGGTTCCAATATAGATCCACATCCGGACACTATTGGGCGTCCAGGGGGATTGTCGAGGCCTTTATGCACCTTTGGCAGGGTGTATATGGTTGCTAGGCGTGGATGACTTTGGTTCAGGAATTTGAATTCTTGTTGGGATAAAAAGCCTTCATCCAATCCTCGTTGTGTAGTTTGGAGTATCACTAGGGCCAGATCTTTTGAAGGGTCATTATGAATGAGTTTATAGCTAACTCCATCATTCAGTTGCCTGTAGATTTCTTTTTTGTAAGCAGTGGTGTCTTGAATCACAATCGCCCCGCCCTTGTCGGCGGGCTTAATGACTATGTCTGCATTGTCCTTCAAGGTTTTGAGTGCTAGTTTTTGGTTGGTACTCAGGTTGAATCTAGTATATTTTGGCTCGCTGACAGTCTTCTCCACTTCTTGGGTGACCAGTTCTTCAAATGCAAGGATTTTGTTACTGATTGCATATGATGGAGGAAAGAAGGTGGATGGCTCCCTTAGTCCCGTGACTGATGTTCTTAGTGGGGCAGTGGCATGTCTAAAAAAATATCTCAAACGGATTTTTCTGAAAAAATTATAGAGTTCTGTTTTCAATTGAAATCTGTTCGTAAGTGTGGTGGGGACGTAAGAGAGGCCTTTACACAATACTTTCTCTTCTTCATCAGATAGATTATATTTGGAGATATTTACTATGGGGCTGGAGAGAACATCTGCAGGTTTTTTGGTCACCACCGGTATGTGTTCCTCCTGGTGGATATTTCGCCATGATTCTCGGGGCGGAAGGTTACTTGTTTCTGGGCACGCCCCCGACCCGCATTCTGATTGCCCGTATTGGATTGTTGTCCTCGTTGCATCCCTCCGGACCAATTGCCCCGGCCTCGGGGCGGTCTCCATTGTGACTGACCTCTGCCTAAAAAATGAGGCGGCGGAGGTGGGTATGGAGGATAGTTATATTCTGAATAAGAGTAATTGTATGAAGGGCCCGGTGTTGTGGGTTCTGCCTCGCTTCCAGAGCTATAGGAGGAGTCGGAGAACGTGGTGTATGCTCTCCTTCCTCTGTATCCTCCCCTTCCTCGGTTGGCAAAACGGCCTTGGGTGTCTTGTTTATAATAATCAGGGTGGAGATATGGATAGACGCTTTTTTTGTCAAAAGCCCTTAAATCCTTGGCTAGTTTTTCTAGTTTCTTAGTTTGAGTGGTGACGTCAAACTCCTTAAGCGTAGCGTCCAAAGAATCCAGCGCAGACTTGGCATTAGTCAAAGTGCTGTCCCCTAGTATCTCGGCTCTTAAGGCCGCAATCTCTTTGGTAAGTGTCTGTACTTGTTCTGCAGCGGTCTCCACCCCCAACACCATCCAGTGTCGGGAGCAATTGTTGGCGACGTAGCTAAATCCCTCCTTGAACTTAGGTACGTCGACAAAAATAGCCGGTTCTATTTTAATTTGGAGGCCTACTGGAATAATATTCTCTTGTAAGTATTTTGTGAACAAGTAACCATGAAGTCTAGTTCTAATGAGCTTTTTCTCCAGTCTCTCCAATCTGGTAATTTTGTCATTCAAGGTGACATCTACTTGTAAGTTGGTATTGGACAGGAATTGGTTATTCTGGTCTTGCAGGAGTGTGTTGATGTAGTCTTCCGTATACGAAAGTAGTTCACTTTCTACCATGGTCTCGAGAAAGGAATTCTAGAGGACTGAATTATGACCTAAATGGAACCTCGCAGGTGTGCACCTGCTCAGATAATCGATATAAAGGGGGGTTCTACCCAGAACAATCCACATGGGACCTGGGTGCTATGTAGTGTAGGAAAGAAGGGTCCCAGTAGAGTTTATGTACATTTGCTTAAATTTATTACAAAATTCAAAAGGTGATAACAGGCAATGTCAAATTAATCACAAAGCATGAGCCATATCATTTAGCAAATAAAAGTGCCCCAAGAAAAGGGAAAAGGGGGAATAGCGTGATGCTGTGAAGGAGAAGGAACGTGAGGGGTAGAGTTAGTGACAAATTATATATTGCAAAGTTAATTCAAAATGCAATACAATTATGAGGCTTCAGACACCTGAGCCGAAAAGTTGGGGATTATAACATATCCCAAAAGTTTTTGAATGTTTCTGTTGACGCTAATATTTTCAAAATCATAGGGGAGTGTCAACTGAACAAAGTTATGGAGGTAGCCGTCGACGTTTCGACCCCACGCTACACTTGTAGGCGTATATATAGCCTTACATCGGGGTCTTCATCAGGACGGGGTAGTCAGCAAAGGAGCACTACAATATCTAAAAATATAAAAGAATTGTGGTATAAATTACCGACAACCAATGTCAATTTACCGTAGTGAGCGGTAAATGCATTAATAACACTCTTACCATGGTTATAAACAAACACACAAGTTATCAAGCAAAGAAACTTTTTCATTTGAGAAACATCAGCAGGAAGGATCAAAGCTTGAGTACCGATTTCAAGTAATTCTATACAACCCATAAATGGTATCTAAACTATAAAACATTATGGTGTACACAGGCTGACACACATGAACGCAAGGATCCTGGCTCGACCAGCGGAAACCAATTTGTTCAATAGGACATGGTGTTCCCATGTGATTTGGAGAGCACCATGTCAGACAAGATAATTAGGCTCATTGAGGTATATTAAATGGGTAAAACAAGATTTACCATTGTAAAAAATGGCAGAGATGTATCAAGTCGTTAAAGATACAAAGGGAACATACCTGCTCAAATGGAGCAAGTTGCATGGCTATGTCCACCTGTACGCACTTTGGTGTGATCGTGCAGGATCTGTAGGTACGAGGACCTCTATTAGTAGACCAAACAGCACTTCATGTTTGAAGCGCTACATTGTATTGCAGTGGCAGCTTACCTTTTTAAGAAAAGGCCACAATGGTTGCGGATATCCTGCTTGTATAAAAATCGCAACAGCACTAGAGGTCACATCAGATTGTGCCGCATCTGTAAACGTTAGACCAGGAAGGGAAGGGTTAAAACCACAACATTGGTTTAATTAGTTAAAGACTGAGGACAGGGTTTTTGCTCACCTTGTTATTACAATTCACAGAATATTAAGTGCTCAAACAACGTGATTGAGACCAGTGAACGCTCATCACCACGGAAAGTTTCTGACTTAATATTCTGTGAATTGTAATAACAAGGTGAGCAAAAACCCTGTCCTCAGTCTTTAACTAATTAAACCAATGTTGTGGTTTTAACCCTTCCCTTCCTGGTCTAACGTTTACAGATGCGGCACAATCTGATGTGACCTCTAGTGCTGTTGCGATTTTTATACAAGCAGGATATCCGCAACCATTGTGGCCTTTTCTTAAAAAGGTAAGCTGCCACTGCAATACAATGTAGCGCTTCAAACATGAAGTGCTGTTTGGTCTACTAATAGAGGTCCTCCTACCTACAGATCCTGCACGATCACACCAAAGTGCGTACAGGTGGACATAGCCATGCAACTTGCTCCATTTGAGCAGGTATGTTCCCTTTGTATCTTTAACGACTTGATACATCTCTGCCATTTTTTACAATGGTAAATCTTGTTTTACCCATTTAATATACCTCAATGAGCCTAATTATCTTGTCTGACATGGTGCTCTCCAAATCACATGGGAACACCATGTCCTATTGAACAAATTGGTTTCCGCTGGTCGAGCCAGGATCCTTGCGTTCATGTGTGTCAGCCTGTGTACACCATAATGTTTTATAGTTTAGATACCATTTATGGGTTGTATAGAATTACTTGAAATCGGTACTCAAGCTTTGATCCTTCCTGCTGATGTTTCTCAAATGAAAAAGTTTCTTTGCTTGATAACTTGTGTGTTTGTTTATAACCATGGTAAGAGTGTTATTAATGCATTTACCGCTCACTACGGTAAATTGACATTGGTTGTCGGTAATTTATACCACAATTCTTTTATATTTTTAGATATTGTAGTGCTCCTTTGCTGACTACCCCGTCCTGATGAAGACCCCGATGTAAGGCTATATATACGCCTACAAGTGTAGCGTGGGGTCGAAACGTCGACGGCTACCTCCATAACTTTGTTCAGTTGACACTCCCCTATGATTTTGAAAATATTAGCGTCAACAGAAACATTCAAAAACTTTTGGGATATGTTATAATCCCCAACTTTTCGGCTCAGGTGTCTGAAGCCTCATAATTGTATTGCATTTTGAATTAACTTTGCAATATATAATTTGTCACTAACTCTACCCCTCACGTTCCTTCTCCTTCACAGCATCACGCTATTCCCCCTTTTCCCTTTTCTTGGGGCACTTTTATTTGCTAAATGATATGGCTCATGCTTTGTGATTAATTTGACATTGCCTGTTATCACCTTTTGAATTTTGTAATAAATTTAAGCAAATGTACATAAACTCTACTGGGACCCTTCTTTCCTACACTACATAGCACCCAGGTCCCATGTGGATTGTTCTGGGTAGAACCCCCCTTTATATCGATTATCTGAGCAGGTGCACACCTGCGAGGTTCCATTTAGGTCATAATTCAGTCCTCTAGAATTCCTTTCTCGAGACCATGGTAGAAAGTGAACTACTTTCGTATACGGAAGACTACATCAACACACTCCTGCAAGACCAGAATAACCAATTCCTGTCCAATACCAACTTACAAGTAGATGTCACCTTGAATGACAAAATTACCAGATTGGAGAGACTGGAGAAAAAGCTCATTAGAACTAGACTTCATGGTTACTTGTTCACAAAATACTTACAAGAGAATATTATTCCAGTAGGCCTCCAAATTAAAATAGAACCGGCTATTTTTGTCGACGTACCTAAGTTCAAGGAGGGATTTAGCTACGTCGCCAACAATTGCTCCCGACACTGGATGGTGTTGGGGGTGGAGACCGCTGCAGAACAAGTACAGACACTTACCAAAGAGATTGCGGCCTTAAGAGCCGAGATACTAGGGGACAGCACTTTGACTAATGCCAAGTCTGCGCTGGATTCTTTGGACGCTACGCTTAAGGAGTTTGACGTCACCACTCAAACTAAGAAACTAGAAAAACTAGCCAAGGATTTAAGGGCTTTTGACAAAAAAAGCGTCTATCCATATCTCCACCCTGATTATTATAAACAAGACACCCAAGGCCGTTTTGCCAACCGAGGAAGGGGAGGATACAGAGGAAGGAGAGCATACACCACGTTCTCCGACTCCTCCTATAGCTCTGGAAGCGAGGCAGAACCCACAACACCGGGCCCTTCATACAATTACTCTTATTCAGATTATAACTATCCTCCATACCCACCTCCGCCGCCTCATTTTTTAGGCAGAGGTCAGTCACAATGGAGACCGCCCCGAGGCCGGGGCAATTGGTCCGGAGGGATGCAACGAGGACAACAATCCAATACGGGCAATCAGAATGCGGGTCGGGGGCGTGCCCAGAAACAAGTAACCTTCCGCCCCGAGAATCATGGCGAAATATCCACCAGGAGGAACACATACCGGTGGTGACCAAAAAACCTGCAGATGTTCTCTCCAGCCCCATAGTAAATATCTCCAAATATAATCTATCTGATGAAGAAGAGAAAGTATTGTGTAAAGGCCTCTCTTACGTCCCCACCACACTTACGAACAGATTTCAATTGAAAACAGAACTCTATAATTTTTTCAGAAAAATCCGTTTGAGATATTTTTTTAGACATGCCACTGCCCCACTAAGAACATCAGTCACGGGACTAAGGGAACCATCCACCTTCTTTCCTCCATCATATGCAATCAGTAACAAAATCCTTGCATTTGAAGAACTGGTCACCCAAGAAGTGGAGAAGACTGTCAGCGAGCCAAAATATACTAGATTCAACCTGAGTACCAACCAAAAACTAAACCTTGAAGGACAATGCAGACATAGTCATTAAGCCCGCCGACAAGGGCGGGGCGATTGTGATTCAAGACACCACTGCTTACAAAAAAGAAATCTACAGGCAACTGAATGATGGAGTTAGCTATAAACTCATTCATAATGACCCTTCAAAAGATCTGGCCCTAGTGATACTCCAAACTACACAACGAGGATTGGATGAAGGCTTTTTATCCCAACAAGAATTCAAATTCCTGAACCAAAGTCATCCACGCCTAGCAACCATATACACCCTGCCAAAGGTGCATAAAGGCCTCGACAATCCCCCTGGACGCCCAATAGTGTCCGGATGTGGATCTATATTGGAACCACTCAATCAATACATTGATTTTTTCCTTAAGCCACTAGCAATAAGAACAAAGACATACCTCCGGGACACAACCCAGGTTATCAACTCGATCGATCAGAGACATTTTGATCCAGCCATTGAATTGTTAGTAACCTGTGACATAGTGTCATTGTACACGAGTATCCCCCAGCTTGATGCTATTGCTGTTATGGAAAAGGCCCTTGAAACCAGAACGGCTCCAGTTCCTGTACCCACGTACTTTATTATAGAGCTCTTGAGAATAGCTATGATGCAAAATTTCTTTATGTTTCAAGGAGAGTTCTTTTTACAAACTAAAGGAGTAGCGATGGGGGCTACCTTTGCCCCTAATCTGGCTATACTTTATATGGACGACTATGAGAAACGGGTCATCTTTAGTGATATGAACCCATTTGGACAGCATATCACGATGTGGGTCCGCTACATAGACGATGTGCTCTGTGTGTGGAATGGCACGCGAGAAGAACTTATGACATTCCACGGTTGGCTTAATTCACAGAGTATTGATATACAATTCACCATGGAGGCGAATCAAGAGAAGATAGCGTTTCTGGATATTACCATCTTCTACAATCCCGAGACAAAGTTACTTGAGACAACCCTGTTTCGCAAACCTAGTGAGCGTAACTCATTACTTGAGTATAACAGCCACCACCCCAGGGGGCTCAAAGATAACCTCCCTGTTGGACAGTTCTTCAGAATCCGACGGAACTGTTCCTCAAAAGAGAATTATATGTTGGAATCACAAGATCTTACAGACCGACTAACGACGCGGGGCTACCCAACACGTTTAGTGAAGCGTGCACGAAAAAGAGCCTGGTATAGCCCCCGGGAGAACCTATTGAATTGTGTAAACAAAGAAGACCCAGCTGATGAACGAATCATCTGTGTAACCACATTTTCCACCCGCAGTAATGATATCAAAAAAGTTATCAACAAACATTGGCGTTTGGTAGCAGATGATATTGGACAACAAACACCACCGTTACATGCTTTTAAAAGAGCTCGAAACATCAGGGATCAGGTTGTACAATCTTTTCTTCCTATCCCACAGAATCCCACTATCCATTCATTATGGCATCTTCCTCCGGTGGTGGGCCACACTAGATGTGGGTCATGTATTGCGTGCGCAACGACAATCCAAACCAAAGAACTGATGTATAGAGGCAAAACTTATACACTGAAGTCTCATACTAATTGCAATTCCTCGAACGTCATTTACTGGATTAGGTGTCCATGCGATTTGGCATATGTAGGCCAGACCCAGCAAAAGGTTAAAGCTCGCATTTTACAACACGGAAGCAGGATCAGATGCCAAGTACAGGGTGCACCGCTAGTGGATCATTGCACTCTGAAAGGTCACACCCCTGAAACTTTACAATGGCTAGTCCTTGAAAAAATCAATCTGGGCCCCAGGGGGGGCGACATTGCACGCATTCTAACTTTGAGAGAATCCAAATGGATGACCATTTTGGATACTATTCACAATGGCCTAAATGAGTCAGAAAGTAGCCATGCCCAATTGGCTAGTTTTGGTCGTTAATATATGATTTTGTCTACTATTCATATATGTCTGCTACCTAAACCATAGACATTGGATGTTACTCCTCTAATCCACCTTCCTGAGTGAGGAGTCCAAAGTATAGATTAACCAAGTTTAGTAACTTAGTTGAGTATCATATATAATATGTGCGTTAGTAAGGATTGCAGACCATCCTCTGAGATAGCCCGCACGTTTATTTATATTTTTATATATTGTTTACCCAACCTTGTTCTGATTAAATTTGTGTTAGAAACTTGACATGAGATTTTCACCCTCGTATCCGAGAGGTGCATCTCTTCACAGACATAGATGTGTTATATAAAGTATTTGCATTGAGTCCAATGGCCTCCTGTTATTGATCCATTCGTAGAAATGAATGCATGAAAAAAATTTTGCTCTTTTCTCCCAATACCAGTTTACTAGTATTTAACTCTATGTCCACTAGATTGGATGAGATCTTCACCCTCATGTTTGAGAGGTGCATCTTTTCCATTACTAAATGAATATGTTAAGTTTCATGGATGTCACAGGGATTCATAAGCCCTTTGCGTGCTGACAGCTTTTTAAATAATCTGACTTCACTGTTAACTGTGACCTAATGCTTCTAGTACCTGTCTAGCTGTAAGACACATCGGAAGAGATTCTCACCCTCATGTCTGAGAGGTGCATCCTTCCCTTTATATACTAAATGTTATTTCTTCACTATTGCCACAGGTATTAATGAGCCTCGACTAAATTAGTATTACTGATATCCAGGACGCACTGTTTTTGTACCTATTTGAGCATTTTCAATACGCATATAATGACCGTTACCGCTGCTCCATGCACACATCAGGTTGTTAGGAGCAACGCATCTGACCCAGTGTCCCTCTTTTGTCTCTATAATATGAAACCCGGAACTACCTTTGGAGTCTCTTGTTGCCAATAGCAACGTTCCCACTCTGGTATCCACCCCTTTAAAAGCCTTCCCATAGGCCACGCCCACTTGCTTGCAGTTAGCAACCGCGGGATGGCTGAAGTTTAAAGCTCCGTGAACATTTTGACAAGGTGAGATTGATGCCGTATCTTGGAACGCTTCTTTGCTTAGAAATCTGTAGGGAGTTGAACGTAAACCCTCCCTTTCCCTTGTTTCACGTTTTGCAGATGCGGTACAAGTGAAGCGATCTTTATCGACGCTCCGCCGAACAAAGTGATAATTTTCCTTGAATTGCATATTTCGAACTCCTACAGGCTACATAGGTAAGCCCGCTCCCTGTATATATAGTATATATACGCTTGATTTCACGAGCGAGTTATTAACCCTTGCCCACCTGCCCACAGCTCCAGTGTGCTCAAACAACGTGATTGAGACCAGTGAACGCTCATCACCACGGAAAGTTTCTGACTTAATATTCTGTGAATTGTAATAACAAGGTGAGCAAAAACCCTGTCCTCAGTCTTTAACTAATTAAACCAATGTTGTGGTTTTAACCCTTCCCTTCCTGGTCTAACGTTTACAGATGCGGCACAATCTGATGTGACCTCTAGTGCTGTTGCGATTTTTATACAAGCAGGATATCCGCAACCATTGTGGCCTTTTCTTAAAAAGGTAAGCTGCCACTGCAATACAATGTAGCGCTTCAAACATGAAGTGCTGTTTGGTCTACTAATAGAGGTCCTCCTACCTACAGATCCTGCACGATCACACCAAAGTGCGTACAGGTGGACATAGCCATGCAACTTGCTCCATTTGAGCAGGTATGTTCCCTTTGTATCTTTAACGACTTGATACATCTCTGCCATTTTTTACAATGGTAAATCTTGTTTTACCCATTTAATATACCTCAATGAGCCTAATTATCTTGTCTGACATGGTGCTCTCCAAATCACATGGGAACACCATGTCCTATTGAACAAATTGGTTTCCGCTGGTCGAGCCAGGATCCTTGCGTTCATGTGTGTCAGCCTGTGTACACCATAATGTTTTATAGTTTAGATACCATTTATGGGTTGTATAGAATTACTTGAAATCGGTACTCAAGCTTTGATCCTTCCTGCTGATGTTTCTCAAATGAAAAAGTTTCTTTGCTTGATAACTTGTGTGTTTGTTTATAACCATGGTAAGAGTGTTATTAATGCATTTACCGCTCACTACGGTAAATTGACATTGGTTGTCGGTAATTTATACCACAATTCTTTTATATTTTTAGATATTGTAGTGCTCCTTTGCTGACTACCCCGTCCTGATGAAGACCCCGATGTAAGGCTATATATACGCCTACAAGTGTAGCGTGGGGTCGAAACGTCGACGGCTACCTCCATAACTTTGTTCAGTTGACACTCCCCTATGATTTTGAAAATATTAGCGTCAACAGAAACATTCAAAAACTTTTGGGATATGTTATAATCCCCAACTTTTCGGCTCAGGTGTCTGAAGCCTCATAATTGTATTGCATTTTGAATTAACTTTGCAATATATAATTTGTCACTAACTCTACCCCTCACGTTCCTTCTCCTTCACAGCATCACGCTATTCCCCCTTTTCCCTTTTCTTGGGGCACTTTTATTTGCTAAATGATATGGCTCATGCTTTGTGATTAATTTGACATTGCCTGTTATCACCTTTTGAATTTTGTAATAAATTTAAGCAAATGTACATAAACTCTACTGGGACCCTTCTTTCCTACACTTCATTGATCAAGGGCACAGATCATCTTATGCAGACCCAAGTACTATTAATCGGGAAAGAGCAACAGACTGTCACTCTCAGCAACACTTTCAGGCTCCAACACTCTCTATTCAGTGTCAGAGGATGCTTGGGCTGCTCTTTCATGGGCACCATAATGTAGTGCCTTTTGCCAATCTCAAATCCTCCAGGGCACTGCACTTCTGTTGGAGCAAAGGAAAAGGGGGGGTGTGGCCAAAAACTCAGGCCAAGGGGCTCAAGGGACTGCACACTGTCAGAGGTTAACCAGCACATGACAGGCGCTCTTTTGCACTGAAATTCTGGTTCTGTGGCAAAACCAGCTCCTCCTTCTTTTCTGATGTTGAACGCCTTCTGATGAAGCAAGTGCGATGCTTTAAACAGTTCATTGTATAACAAGGGGACTGCAAACAGGTGGCCTGCGATCTTCAAAGGAGTGGCCACACGCCATGGGACAATTTTGGTCTAGAATACACTGTCATTCTCAAAAAACAATACAAATATAAAGGCAGTAGGCAAAACAGTGCCTCTAGGCTTTTCAATTGGGTTTCCGTGTGAGAGCATATCCTCCATCATCTAAGGGTAGATAACTACACGAGAATTCTATCTAAATGGATGTCTTCACATATGGTGGCATTGTCCAATGGGGCAAACACATTTTTTTTCTCAATGATTACATATAGGTGTTCCTAAATTCCTTATCTATAACACCTCAAAAGAGAAATCGCATAAAACATATTATCAGGGACATGTAGATACCTCACTTTAATAATTGTGCATCAGGTGGACTATACAATACAAAAGCTAATGATCAAAATGTGGAAACAAAAGACAAGAACTAGAGAGTCCTGGTATTTCCATGATTTGGAACACATCTAATCCACCAAAAATTAAAGCAGCAGAAAAAAGGAACTAAAAACCAATTTAGAATAGGCATTGAATTTGTCATATTCAAAAAAAACGTAAGGTGTCTCCTATTGAGGTGGAAAACTTATCTTACTATAGTATTGAGTCAGTTAACCAGTCCATCACTACCCTGACAGTTAGACTGGGAAACATCAAAGTAGGCCTAAAGAAAATTCTTAAAAAACAGTCTGGTCATACAAAAGGGAATCATACATAATATGGGGGTCTCTGGTACATTACTGCAATCTGGAAGTGTGAACCTGAACAATACATCAATAATAATAAAAAAGCTGACTAGTGAAAGAAATATGGAAAAGAGAAATGGGACTAGGTCACAGCTAAAATCCCCAATAACTAGGCATGATGCGACATCGGTGAAACCTGGTTTCCTTTATGATACAAAGCCATACACTACCTAGGAAGCAGAACAAAACTGAGTAATGTAATATAGAAATTAGGTCACCATGTACAAGAGTCACAGATCTATAATTTATCCTTACGTCCAATCAGGATACATACATTTAGGGCTGCCTGTTCCTTAAGGGGAGGGGCAGTACGTGACTAACAGCATGTGACATACTTTGATCCTGTATATTTCTTTTATTTTACTTCAAATACCATTAAAGCCAAATTTGACATACACTGATGAAGGGTTGTCTGTCTTTCTGTGAAATTTAGTGTCAAAGCAAATCTACCCAATTGTTTGCAGGATACACATCGTCATGTATATCCCTTCACAACACAGGTAAACTTGTAATAGTACCAGAAGCAGCAACATAAAACAAGAAAAACATGCAAAAAAAACGTACAGAACGCACATGTCAAGCCATCAGATATACTTGCTGTATATCAAGCAAGTCCTGTACTTTATGCACTGTGAACCTGTAGCCCAAAACAGAATATTCAGGCCTGCTTAATTTGTCAGTCTTAAAATCCTCACCCTCCTTTTGACAGTAGATCACCAGTTAGTGGATATCTGCTGTCAAATACAACTTTCTAACATACAGGACCAGCAAGAACAATTCATGATAGGACCAAATACACAAACATAAAAAAATGAACATTTCTTTCCAAAGGAGTTATGCAAAAACACATCTCCTTTCAACCAACCAAACTCATGTGTCTTGACTTCTTTAAATCACCCAGAACAATCCATGAATGATCTGTAGGCAGAAGCGAAAAAAGAAAAAAAATACACAACACACAAAAGAGAGACATTTCTCATAACAAACGAATATCAATTATAACTTTTAATCAGAAGACAAAACATGATACATATTAACAAACACAAAAATAAATTTCCATTACTTAACTGTTACCATCTTGTCAGTCACCTTGCAACATGAAGCCCTTTTAACTTTCCAAAAGTTATGTTATGTTAGTATGAATTTGTAGAGCGCACGTTCACCCTGGGGCTTCTTGGCGCTGTGTACCGCTGGGGAACCCGTCCTGGCTTTCCCTGTGAGATGGTCCCTATTGGGCATCCCCAAGGTGAAGCCCGGCATCCCCGGCAGCGAGGGGGCCGTTGTGGAGATTAAGCAAGCTATTGCCCAGAGTTGCAGCGTGGGACCCATGGTTAAAGAGGCACCGAGGCGAGATTTATCGAGCCCGCTGACATTGGTTCCGTACCCTGCCACGTCAGGAATTGAACCCTGGTCCCGGGCCAACCTCTGCTTCTGGGTCTGCCGCCTCTAACCGGTGAGCCACACTACTCCCACATCCTTTTACTGACACTCCATGTTAGCCTTGTGCCACAATCTCCACTGTAAATAATAATTCTTAATTGGCAAATCGTTCTCACTTATTCATGTAGCCTTCGAAATTTCAATCATTTTCTGTCAAATAAAGCAACTAGCAGACATTATTTCTTAGAGCAGAAATACAAATGTCATGATGTTGGGACTTTCAAAGAAACCTTTTTTTATATTGTCCCTTTGGAATTAAGTTCTTTAATTTTATTGATGTTCTTATGGAGAAACCAGAAATCCCACCTTTCAGAGGCCTGTTTAGCAAGGTCATTCTGCATTCCACAGAGACAAGGCTCGAATTTAAAAGGTCACAAATGTCAACATGACAGCCTCTTCCATTGTTTACAGGAAAACTAAAGATAGCATCTTAGCGCAACTTGAGCAGCCCGTTCTCCTAGCCCACAGTTTCTGCTCATTCTGAGGCTGACAAAGACAGAAGGCCTACTACATTTACTGTGAATGATTCACAGAACCTAATAACACACATACCAGTTTTAGAACAAATGCTTGTTGCAATGGTACTCATTTCAGCAACCTTAATTAGATCTCACTGGGCCATTTAAAAGTAAACCCAAATGGGGACAACCTGCAAATTTGTATTATACCTAAATGTATGCATTTACTGAGGCCTAATGCACTTTAAAGCTATTTTAAATGGCAAAAATACTGTTTTAAATGGTCTATTTTACCCAAATTCGACTTTGATGTTTGGGGCACTTAAAAATAAATATCCTATACTTGTGATACATATTAATCATCCTCAGAATGTTCTTTACAAATTACAGAGATTTTTAATCAGACCTATCCCATGTAAATCTTTAGAAAAATGAGTTTTGTACGCCTGCGCTAAGTGAAATTCCATATGCTAATGTTCTCATTATGCCATATAGCACAACTTAAATTACATTTTAATGCTAGGATGTCATAGTATGAGCATTAAGCTTCATGAATAGTGAAAAACGAATTTTGTAGCACTTATTTTTAATAATTATTTTTCAAAATGTATTAATTATTTTTAATAAACCCAATCATTTTTGATAATTCCACATATAAAAGCGAGCTGCATCCCTTGCCTATCATTTTAGACGCATTCATTTATAAGCCTAGGCACAGAAACCTAACTTATAACATGACAAAATGTTTGCGCCACTTTAAAAGGACAATTTGTAATTAGCAACAGACCCAAGAATATGCTTACAAAATTTTGCTTAATAGACTGAAAACATTAAAAAAAAACACAAACACACATTTGAGCTCATTTCAGACATAAACAGAAAAGGGGTCAAACACTCAGGACACACAATACGGCGCGCCATGCATTTCGTGAATAGCGCCATCGCTATTCACTTACAGAAGTTACACTAATGGGAAAACCACATAGACATTTAAACACACATTTGACCCACAAATCAATACTCAGAACAAAAACAAAGAACAGCCCACAGACTGTACTTGAACCAAACCATTTGCAAATACTAGTTGTAAGTCATATTTACAAGAAACGCTTCTCAATAGTGTTCCAAAAGACTGCAAAAACAGCCCAACAGACTGATGTATGTCCAAGAAGTGAAAATACACTCAATTCACTAGCTTTGGCTAGCAGAACACCACACAAAATCGTTCTGCATATCTTTGTTCATAAAACTGCACAGAACAAAGGATCCTTGTTTTGTATTATGTCATATTTTAATTCCCTGGGGATACAAAATCACCAAGGAAGTAATATGTTTTTATATCTAGCCTATTTAGATATTCCCTTTAGGGGAAGCCGGCTAATCCAAACGTATACAAAGTTGGCCAACAAAAAGCTTCAAATTTGCTAAGATCAGGCATCTTATAGCTCACTAATCTAGCTTCAAACTTCAAGGGGTTATCTCTACCAATACACTTGTAAATATACAAGACCCTCGGTTTTTGAAAATTGCAATCTTCAAATAAAACTAAGGACCAAACAAACTAAGCAAAGAACCACAGAACCAAAGAACAAAGGACTGGGAGCGACCCACTTATACTTAACTCTTACTTTTACTAATCAAAACGTTATTCAAATTCTAACTGTCAAGTTCTACATGACCTAACGGTCTTTTTAGAATACTCACGCCAAAAAGGTTCTCAGTCAGGAGTGACATCATGTGGAGGATCAAAATCAGGAAGATCAGAAATATACTGGGCTGCAGAAAGAAAGAATCTCCAGAATCCCTGTGCACAGAGTACCTTCTTAGTAGAATCCTGTTCTGTCCTCCTCAGTAGATTTCAGTCTCCTGACAAGATCACTCCCACATAAAGTCACTTCTCTGATGAAGCCCGCGTTGGCTGCGCCATTTGTAGAAATGGAAAAATCTTCATTCTCAGGGGTCCTACTAATATCAATAAAGAACTTGGCACAGAAGCTGAAATATGAAAAGACATCTTTATTAAACTTAATTAAGTGAGGCCACGTCACACAGAAGCCGTAGCAAATGAATGAGGTAGTCTGAGGAATACAGAGGACAGAGGCCTTTTATATGTTTTAGGGTTACATGACTCAGCACAAAAGTAAGGGGCAGTCCTAGCTTTTGCAAGCATGCACAAAACCCAACATTCCTTCTTACACAAGCTGAACAAACCCATAATAAAAGACCACAACCCATTTCATAAACAGGTCATAAAAGAAGGGACAGAAACAGATGAGAAGTAGGATAAGGGGTGTGTATGTGCATACCAATCCTTACAATCTCCTGTGCTCTGATCCTTAATCTTGATCAGCTACTCGGCAAGCAACTGGTCTAACAAGGTCAGCTTCAGGCAACAGGGTCATTTCACTCAGGTCATTCAAAAGTCAGCTAAAGTCATCAGCCTATGTGAGGGCAACTACAAAATGGCTGCCATGCACAAAATGGAACCCATGGTTCAGAACGAAATCTTCAAATACACAGTGAATCCATCGGTGTAACATGATGAAAACACTCATACTTGCTGAACTCACTGTTTACGGTTCGCTGTTACCAAATTCGTAACAGAACCACGACCTTTATGACCCAGGTTTAGAATTCACGGAACCTCACTGTAAACTTGTTAGGAAGACATTTATTGTGCAAAATCAACTGCACAATCTTTTTCACACTGGATGGTGTCGCAATTCAGACTCCTGACAAAGATGGAGTGTACAAAATCATGTTAGCCAGACAAGGTTCTGAAGTAAACGACACAATTAAAAGAATGACCCTAAATGAGTTACCAGAAGAAATCCGAAATACTGTAAATCCTGAAGTATGGGATTTTACCGGAAAAGAATTAGGTCTAATGGCAAATGTAGATCCGGTCAAGGTAACTGTGAAGGAAGGTGCAGTTTGCCCAAATACTCAACAGTACAAAATGAATCCAGAAATAAAAGCAGATGTTGCAGCAGAAATAGAATGCTTGGTTGAACAAGGCATATTAAAAGAAATAATGAGCAGTCCTTGTAATTCACCTATAATTGGCATAAAGAAACCAAACGGAAAATATAGGGTAGTCCAAGACCTGAGAC
Organism: Lissotriton vulgaris; assembly: GCF_964263255.1. Taxonomy (NCBI): domain Eukaryota; kingdom Metazoa; phylum Chordata; class Amphibia; order Caudata; family Salamandridae; genus Lissotriton; species Lissotriton vulgaris. Next base: position 1,346,052,963 of record NC_141693.1, on the reverse strand, counting down.
AAATAAATAAAATTGTTGTCCCGTGTTGTCTAGTGGTACCGAATCCAGCTGTGATCTTATAACAGATACCATGGAGTGCAGGATGGTTCACTGTAATCGACTTGTGCATTGCCTTCTTTTCCATTCCATGACATCCAGAAAGTCAATTTTTATTTCCGTTTAAATTTGACGAACATGTTTATGTGTGGAATCGTGTTCCTCAAGGGTACACAGAAAGTCCATCGATCTTTAATCAGATTTTGAAAAAATTTCTTGAATCTTTGGTACTGCCCACACAGTCTGTCCAGGGGCAGTATATTCACGACTGATTAGTCGCGTCTAAAACTTGAAATCACTGTAATGCTGATTCTATCGCCTTACTGAATCACTTGGCTGAAGGTGGACATAAAGTGTCACCTGAGAAATTGCAATTTTGTACCAATTTGGTAAAATATTTGGGACACCACATAGAAAGAGGTGTCAGAAGAGTGACTTCAGAAAGAATCAAAATAATCAGAAACATGAAATTGCCCCTGGCCCAAAAGGAAATCAGAATGTTTCTCAGAGTTGTAGGATATTGCAGGCAGTGGATTGTGGGATTTGCAGTACTAGCAAAACCACTGCTTCAACTGACAAAAGAAATGAGCAAACGATCCAGTCGAATGGGATGATGGAAGCATGACAGCTTTTCTAAAATTACGCAACAGTCTATGCGAAGCCCCTGCGTTAGGTATGCCAGATTATTCCAAAGAATTTGCATTATTGTGTGATGCAAGATACAATTGTGCTCTCTCAGTCCTAACAAAGACACGTGGCCTAATGAGACGTCCTGTGGCATATTTTTCTGCCACTTTGGACCCAGTTGGATCAGCATTACCAGGGTGCTTAAAATCTGTAGCTGCAACTTGGGTGAGTCTTGAACAAAGTGAATCCATTGTAATGGGACACCTTGTAACAGTGTATGTCCCACATGCAGTTGTGATTTTGTTGACACGAACTCGCACACAGTACCTAACTCCTAGTCGGCTGACTAAGTATGAGCGAGTTATTCTAGGTGCAGAAAATGTGACGATAGTCAGATGGACTATTTTAAACCCTGCAACCTTATTACATGATTCACACTTTGTAGAAGTAAAAAACAAAGTTGAATATGATTGTATCGACCACACTGAATACAGTACTAAACCACGCCCAGATATACTAGAAGAACCTTTAAAAGATCCAGAACATGAGCTGTTCGTAGATGGCTCATGTATGCATCATGAGGAAGGAGGTTTGAGTGCTGCATATGCTGTGTGTACATTGGCTGGAATAGTCGAAGCATCCTATTTGCCAGGAGTCAAGTCTGCACAAATAGCCAAATTGGTAGCTTAAATCAAAGCTTGCAAAATTGGGAAAAATTGGAGATTAACCTTTTACACTGACAGTCAGTATGGTTACAGGGTTGTGCATGACTTTGGCCAACTCTGGATGCCAAGGGATTTCATGACTTCTTCAGGAACCTCTATTAGAAATGGACATTTTGTAAAAGAATTAATTGAGGCGATTCAATTACCAAAAGAAGTGGCTGTGGTCAAATGTGCTGCTCACCAATCTGAAACAACAAAGTGACAGCTGGTAATCGTTATGCTGACCAAGTTGCTCAACATTGTGCCAAATACAAAATGGCAGTAAACAAGAAAATTGATGGATGTGGAATCAGCTCCTAACTTATGCTTTTAGGGGTGTAAGAACATGGGAGGAAGTGAGAGATTTACAAAATGAAGCAGAACCCACAGAGAAGGAAGAATGGGAAAAAAATAGGGTGTCAGAGAAGAACTGATGATGGTGTAATAGTTTACTTAGATGGAAGACCCGTTTTACCTGACTGCATGCTTGCACCTATGGCAAGAATGTACCACAGAGACACACACAAAGGTAGAGATGCCTTGATTCTTTGGTAAGACTGTTCAGACAGGATTGGTTTGACGCAAGGTTCAGGAGCGAAGCTGAGAGTCTTTGCCAGAGATGCTTAATTTGTCAACAAATGAATCCAGGAAAGAAAACTGTATTTGCCCTGGAAGAATTGGAACAGCAGAGGATCCATTTATAAGACTCCAAATTGATTTCATTCAGTTGCCTGCTTGTCGAGGATTAAAATATGTCCTTGTCATAGTGTGTTTATTCTCCAAGTGGGTGGAGGCCTATCCAACCAGGAGAAATGACAGTTTAACTGTAGCCAAACTCTTATTGAGGGAACACATTCCTAGGTTCGGTTTTCCAGTAATGATTGAATGAGACCGAGGGTCTCATTTTGATAATGAAATATTCAATTAATCTGTTAGGCATTCAAAATTGAGCAAAAACTGCACTGTGCATACGGTCCAGAGGCTTCTGGAGTGGTAGAACAACTAAATGGCACAATAAAATCAAGACTGGGAAAAATGTGTGAATCCACCACATTGGAATGGCCTGATGCTTTTCCCCTTGTTCTGATGGGACTCAGAAGCATTCCAGAAAGAAATACAGGTTTGAGTCCCCATGAGATACTCATGGGAAGGGCAATGAGGCAAGCATGGATGCCAGGACACAAGCTTTTAAATATATCTGATGATTTGGTATTGGAGTACTGTAAAGAGTTGGCTGACCAAGTGTGTTTTATCTATCACCAGGTTGGGGAAGACGCTGTGGCCAGACAGTCGACTTAAGCACATGATTTGAATCTAGGTGATTGGGTAGTGATAAAAGATCACACCTGAGAATAGTGCCTAGCACTGAGGTGGGGAAAACCACATCAAGCCATATTGTTTACCACCACAGCTGTAAAGTGTGCAGGTATACCTAATGGAATTCTTACCATCCATACCAAAAGAGTGACTGAACCTGACGGAGCAGATACTGAAGGTTGTACAGCTGAAGGATCATAAGAATTAGACCCTGAAGTAGCTGATGATGAATGACCGAGCACAAGTTAGGATGATTGGATTCCAATAGTAGGCATACCCAAAGTAACAGTAAGAACAAGAAGCCAAATGTAGTCAGTCAGTTAGATAGTAGTGTAGTGTAGTCAGTTAGATCGTCAGGGTGATAGTGAGAATGAGATAGGAATAGAAGAACACACTCAGATTACAGAAACCAAATCAATTAAAAAATCTGAGGAGGATCAGATAAGGAAAGAACAATGGACTCAGACAGAAGAAGGTAGAAACAGCACTCATGACTCTGAGAAGGGACAGAGAAAATGCACAGGCAGAAGACCATATCCAGGCAGAAATGGCAAAAGCAAGGTCAGATAGAGAGGAAAAATGAAGACATAAATAGACAAAGTGTGCCAAAACAAACCAAAATAAAAGAACATTTGAAGAAAATAAAAATGCAGTGCCAGTTAAAAGACTCAGAAAAGGTGATACTTTGTCTATTGTTATTAAGAGACTGAAATATCCTTAAGACAATAAATGAAGAACCAGACCAAGTAGATGAAATAACAAGCCAGTCTGGACCATTAACAGAGAAACCAACAAGCATTTACAATGCAGCGGTTTTGCCTTTGGAAAAGTTAGAGCTATTGGCATTGTAATTGACATTTTTTTTATTTATGTGTTCGTTTTGAAAACCGATAAATAAATGGCATTGTCATTTACAATGCCAATAGCTTAATCTCTCGCAAATGCCACACACACCCACACCCACAGAGAACCCACACACACAGGGCCCCCCCACACACACACCCACAGAGCCCCCCCACACACACCCACACAGAGCCCTCACACACACTGCGAGCCCCCCCACACACCCACACAGAGCCCCCCCCACACACCCACACAGAGCCCCCCCACATACCCACACAGAGCCCCCCACATACCCACACAGAGCCCCCCACACACCCACACAGAGCCCCCCCACACACCCACACAGAGCCCCTCCACACACCCACACAGAGCCCCTCCACACACCCACACAGAGCCCCTCCACTCACCCACACAGAGCCCCCCCACACACCCACAAAGAGCCCCCCACACACCCACACAGAGCCCTCCACACACCCACACAGAGCCCCCCACACACCCACACAGAGCCCTCCACACACCCACGCAGAGCCCTCCACACACTGCAAGCCCCCCTGTGCAAGTTATACACTGTTGTTAGAGATGAGCCGACCGCATAGGTAGTCAACAGGTGTAAAAAGGACTTCAAAGGTGACAGACTGGGGAGAGAGATGATGATGTAGGAGTGAGAGAGAGAGGGATTGTGCAGATAAAAGAGGAGTGTGAAAAGGGTTGTACACAGCAAGAAGTCTGAGAGGGAGTTTGTAGATAATGGGTAGGTTTGGGTGGGAGAAGCTCTTTGTGTAACATCAGGTGTACAAGGGATTGTACAGGCAACAAACAAGTGTGAAAGGGGCTGCAATGATGTACACTGGTGAAAGGGAGTGCTGCAGACAATAGTGAGGTGTCACAGAGGAACAGCAGACAGTAGGTAGGTGTGAGATAGCTGGGCAGTGAAACTAACTCAAAGGTGGGAAAGGGTTCTTCACAGGCAAGAGACAGGTGTCACTTTGCACAGAGCAGGCTGTGAGAGATGGGGGAAAGCAAGTCACAATGCACTTTATTTCCAACAGGCTTGTGTTATCTGCAGAAAATGGTCAGCACCAAAGCAGATCAACATGAGGCCAAGTGAAGGCACCCAAGGGGTGCAGCAGTAGATTAACCACCCAAGAGGGGGATTTAGAAAATACCACATAGTCACAGTACATTAAGAGCACAACACAAAGCCTTGTCCGTGCCAGAAAGTAAGGGGTATAACTAATTGCATACGTACCACTAACGTCAATTTCTGTGGCTTAATGTGCAGTTTTCATGCCACAAATACTATAACTGAGCCCTTTTTTTTTTACTCTTTGTTAAACATTTTCTGGACTTTGGGTAAAAAAAAAACAGTATTATAATGGACAATGCATCGCTTCCAGTTCACACTGGTAATTGTATAATTATGTAAGGCAGGGTGCCTATTTTGGAGGCGAACGTAGCAGATAATCTGTAACAAAACTATTTTTAAAAAAAGAAATTTCACATGTATTTCTTGCCGCTGAGGTATAAAGATGCTTGAAGAACAAGTATTGACAAAACCAACAGAAATGGCCTTTGGGACTCATTGATTTTGCCACTGGTTTTTAGCAATGATCTACAGCGTGCGTGTGGTTGTGAGTGTGTAAGAGGCGTGCGTGAGGTTGTCAGTGTGTGAGGGGTGCGCGTGTGGTTGTGAGTGTGTGAGAGGCGTGAGTGTGTAAGGCGTGCGTGTGCCTCCAGAGTGCTGGTCTGTGAAGGGTGCGTGTGGGGCTGAGGGCGTGCGTGTGGTTGTTAGTGTGTAAGAGGTGTGTCTGTGAGTGTGTAAGAGGCGTGCATGTGGTTGTGAGTGTGTAAGAGGCGTGCATGTGGTTGTGAGTGTGTATAAGGTGTGCGTGTGGTTGTTAGTGTGTAAGAGGTGTGTCTGTGAGTGTGTAAGAGGCGTGCGTATGGTTGTGAGTGTGTAAGAGGCGTGTGTGTGGTTATCAGTGTGTGAGGGGTGCGTGTGTGGTTGTGAGTGTGTAAGAGGCGTGCGTGTGGTTGTGAGTGTGTGAGGGGCGCGCGTGTGGTTGTGAGTGTGTGAGGGGTGCACGTGTGGTTGTGAGTGTGTAAGAGGCATGCGTGTGGTTGTGAGTGTGTAAGAGGCGTGCGTGTGCCTCCAGAGTGCTGGTCTGTGAAGGATGCGCGTGGTGCTGAGGGCTGCTGGGAGTGACTGCTGCAGCATGGGTGTGTGCGTGAGCTGTCAGTGGGGCCAGACTGCTAGAATGAGAGCACGGTGTGTTTGGGGTGCTGTGGGGAAAGGACGGCCTGTAGTCTGGAAGAGTCGGAGATGCGAGAGCTGAGTGTAAATGGCCTCCTGTGGGGCACTGGCTGTCATGTGCGGGGCGTCAGTGAAGCCCCGGGTGTGACCAATGCACGTGTGTACCTGCGCCAAGGATCCAGCGAGATGTCTCGAGCAAGGGCACCTGGTACAAGCTGAGCCCTGATGAGACGTAGTCCCCGGCAGTGACGTCACTCCTAACGTGCACATCTTTTCTATTGCAGTGACTGACGTGGTTGACCTGGACCTCGGCCTTTCGGGCCGCTCCGGCGGGATGGTCACAATCACCGTGCTGCTGGCAGTGGCGCTCTTCACGCTGGTTCCGGCTCTCATTGCAGCACTGGTCGTTGGGCGGGAAAAGTCACCGCTCCCCTAAAGATGGCATCGGCCATCACAGTGACTGACAGACATTTGCAGCGCATCCCTCGTGCCCCATGAATGGAAATCACGTGTTGTGCTTAGGGGAGACGTTTCTTCCAAAAGCACCCTCGCTTCAGAGCATTGTCCCAGCAGATTCATGTAGATGACCTTTCAGCTTTTGTGGTACAGAGCAATGCTTCAAGACGCAGTCCGGTTCATTGTCAATGGTGGGGTAAAGGTTTACTTATTACCACATATTTAATTGTATATTGCAGCTGATACAGCACCCGAGCAGTGCACAAAACTGGCCTGTACATAGTTGAAATGGTCCTGTCTTCCAGCGCCAGATTCTTGATCGGACCTCTCGCTTGCTGGGGGAGGGGCGGGGTTGTATGACGGAGGCCCCGGTGACCTCTCGACATTCCTGCTCGGGTGGGGGGTTGTATGACAGGAACTCCTGAGTCCTCACTATAGATATAGAAGATGATCTCGTATGGGTAGAACCTCAGGTTACCATATCTACTTTGATAAATGTACAAACTGTTTATATGTATCTACCCACGAAATAAAGATGTTATTTACTTTTACCAACTCCTGCATATTTCACCTTATTTTACACTGCGTTTCTCGATCATACTTTATTTAGATACATATTTAGTAAGCCTATGGCACAGGTCGGCTGCCAAAGCCTTCCTCATCTCGATGCACTTTAGTATCTGTCAGAATGAGAAGCAGATATTACAGACTGAATGGGGCTATGCGTAAAGATCACGCTGCAGAGGGTTAATGAGCACGGTCAGCGGCTTTGAGTAGTGACATTAAGGGCAGCAGAAACTACTGCGCAAGCCAAATGAAGGGATGGTCAGCAAGAGGCACCAGAAAAAAAAGGCCAGTGTCCTAGAGTAGTCATCAAGAACGTCGTTAATATAGATGTATACAAGTCAGAACTGCCCTTTAATATACGATATTTCATTTAATATTCTATTGACACTAAAGAACGTTTAGACACAGAGCAGCACAGATCGTCCATTAACACTAGAAACTATATACCCAGATTGCTGGGGGCGAGGGGGTAATTTCTAACTGATTAAGAAGAGTTCCGAACATTCAGCGCCGACACCGTATTTCAATTTGCTTTTTGAGCTCGCACCATAGCATTTTGCGTGTGTTAAAAAAACCACAGAGTGCGGAGGACCCGCCCAATGCCTGCGACAACCTTGCTTTGGCCGGGAATAAACGAGCCCACCTCCAAACCTGCTACGGTTCTTCCCATAGTAAGTCCGGGCTAACTAAACGGGATCAGTGGGTATCAACACAAGCACCCTGTGCCGTCCCCACTCCGTTGCTTCAAGCCCCGCCCCTTCGGGACAACGCCATACCTTTGTTGTTCATGTTGACCCGTACGCTCCCCACTTCGAGTACGGTGCTTCCCTTTCCTGGTGTTTTTCGCTTCCTGACTCCCTCTGTATCTTTCTCTCACTTGACTCCGCGGCCTTTGTCTCTCTTCCGGTTTTGTGATTAACTTCCTTGTTGTGAAGCTGCCGTTATATATACCGCCTACGTCACCACCGTGACGTCTTGACGCGATGAAGCAACGTCTGTTATTAAGTGCCGTAGACTAATACTTGGTATTTATGAAAAACTGAAAAAATATATTTTTTAAACCAATGTGATAATCATAAATGCTTCAAAGAGTCTGATCTTTAATATTGATGCGTATTCTGGATTCCCGTAGGTTGAACTTGTACGGTAATGTAGCCGCAAAAAAAAAAAAACACAACTCGCCCACCGCCGAGATTACGCGCACAGAGAGGCGGAGAGGGAAGAAATCGCGGGAACCCCCATGAATCTGGTCCGGCCATGACGGACAAATCTCTCTTCCAATGGCTAGCCCCCATTTATGGAGCTAGCCAATGGAACAGAGGGCGGATTCCGAAGCCACTCTACTGTTCTCATTAGGTTTTCGCCTGCGCGAAAAAGCTGCGCAGTGCGCAGCTTTCGCCAGGCAAAACCTAAAAAGGAGAAGTCACGTTTGAAAGACTGAATAATAAATTCAAGGGTCCTGAATGGATGTATGTAATTCTTGAAGATGTCGAGAATCTGGAAATAAGTGGAGGCAGTGATGAAGAATTGATTGTTGATCAGATTGACGAAGAAGTGAGACCAACTTGAAATTTTAGTTTACATTCTATAAATTGTGAACATTTTTCAAAGAGGGGAATAATTCTCCGTAGTCAAAAATGGCTGATAATAGAGCTACTGGAAACTCGAAAAGAAATTTTATAAAGACATGTTTTAAAATATGCACATGTAGTATTTTGATAGTACTAATAGCATGGTTTGGACTGACAATAGCAATACCTTATTTGATGGCTGCTAATAAACAGAATGACACTAGTACACATGGAAAGGTAGCTAACCTTAAGCAAGGTAGAGTAGAGTTAGAAGCACCAGTTGAGACAGATTTACATCACAGTATAAATAGAAATGAGACAGATTTAAATGTTTTCGCTTACCCTATTAGTACATTATGTAGAAACAATGGAAGTCAATGATTGCTATGTTTGTATGAAATTGCTGACATCAGTAGCAGAAGGAATGACATATCATAATTTACCACTGACATATGGTATTTCATGTTGTATTTTAGCTAGTTTATTTTATAGAACTGGAAAGTTACAATATTATTATTCTAACTTAGATGTGATTTTTTTCTGAAATTCCTTTATGCAGAAACATGAACCCTGTCCTTAGCAGTAGAGCTTCACAGTTTATGGGTGAATATTTTCTAACAATGAAAACAATAGATATAGTTAAAGCACAAAGAGATAATCTTAAATGTAGATTACATGAAGAAGAGAAAATATTTTCAAATCAAGTAGAGAAAAGGAGACAGGATTTCCATAGAAAGGCTAATGAACCGAAACCTCGGATACCTAAATGGGCTGAGAGAGAAGATTGTATTGCAACTGGAAAGACTCATGCTGCTATGTCCCTGGATCTTAAAAAGAAGGGGAAAATATGTCTCCATATGTTAAAAACAGAATATAACAATGTATTCATTGGTTCCAGTGAATGTGAACACAAGGTTCTTAAATCTCTTAAATTAGTTTGTTATAAGTCATTATTATGGTTTCTCAAAAGAGGCTGTGCTCTGTTTAAAAGATACTCGCTTCCCCCGATTAATTCAACAACTTTATTGGCTAGTATTTTTTCTGTTAATGGGAATAGAACAATGTTTAGAACTAGCGGAAAATTTGGCCGGGGTAGGCTTTCTTAAAGTTACTAATTTTTTAAGAAACGGAGTTTGGATAACCCCGATGGAAATGTCGCATTTAATCCATAGGAGTTTTATGTTGTTAGGGGCTTATAATATGCTTTATACATTTTTGGTGCAACTGGACATTATACAGCTAAGTCAATAAAGCCAATTAGTCATTGATCTCCTAGCTAGCGAGATGGATAGAAAACCTGGGGATTGGTAACGATGCTTAGCACAGAGTAGGAGGATGGATTTAAGTAAAAAAGCGATCAAAAAATGGCAAGAGCAGGAAAATCATGTATTGTCGTTAAATTCATGGACAACTATTAATAAATTTAACTTCAGTACATTACGGGGTGCCAATTGGCGCAGAATGTTTTTTTTTAGTAAATGGTTGTTGTTGTATCGTACACCTGCTTCTATCTCTAAAATGTACGTTAATTATTCAGCACATTGCTTTAGATGTTTATACCATTCACCAGCTAATTGGTCACATGTAATGGTCTACTGTCCCAAGATTGCGAAGTTTTGGGAGGACATTTTTATAGCAGATTTATGCACTGCGGGTCGGGGGGAGTAGAAGATTCGATAAGATCTGAGGGTCATTTTTTTATTGAAATTCAGGAGAGATATTGTGGATTTCATTATACTTGAATTATGTGCTGTGGTCGAAGGTATACATGTTTTTCTTGTTTGCTTTTTATTTGCTCTTTTCTCTTTTCTCTCTCCTTTTTTGAAAAAGGAAAAAGGATCTTTTGTTGGTATTGTATGTGATGAAAGGATATTGAAATGTTTTTCGGAAATGACACTAAAGGACTTCAATAAAAAATTATATATATATATTTTTTTAAATAATAATTGGGGGTTGGGGACTAAAAGGGGGAATTGATCCAGTATTTCCTGGAGTCTATTATATTTGCGGAAACAAAGCTTACTTTAAGCTGCCTGGTCATTGGTATGGGGGTTGCTATTTCGGAATAGTATTCCCAAAGGTATATCATGTAAAAAGAATCTCTGGAAGCAATGAAGACAATAATGGACTAACACAACAGAAAAGAGCTACTTTTTCAGAAGTTGTAGGTGATATATTTAGTGCATTGATACCTTCCATAGAAGTAATTCTGAATACGCAAAGAATTTGTAAATTATCTGCAGTGGTTAATGGCTTATTGACTGACACTGCTGGAGGATTTTTGTTGATTAGTTCTGAATTAGTTGCGATAAGATCTATGGTTTTGCAAAATCGACTTGCTCTAGATATATTATTGCCAAAAGAGGGCAGAGTCTGTAGAATGTTGAGGGCACAACATTGTTGCACCTACATACCTGACAAAAGTATTGAAATTGGGAAATATGTCAGGAATATCACAAATTTGGAAGAAGAATTGAAACCACTGGAAGTTGACAGTGCATGGACGAGACTAACCAATGGTCTCTCCTCTGTAGGTAGTTGGTTTTCTAATGTAGAAAGAAGTATTGTAGGTAAATACTGATGCCAATAATGGGAATAGCCCTATCAGTCTTAATGATAATGGTTTGGTTCGAATGCTGCAGAAACAGACAGTGGTATGCAGTGAACGAAAAGGGAAAGAAGAGAAAATACAATGAGATTCAACCAGAAGAAATATAAGGGGATATTTACAAAAGAATGAAAGGTTTACAAAAGAAAAGAAAACGAGGGAACTCTAAAGTAATAGAAGAAATTGAATTGGGAAACTGCTAAAGTTGGCATCTGGTTCTAGAAATTAGTGATGGCATAGGATGCCATCAAAGAGGGGATTAATGGAGCAAGGTTTCATACTTCAATCCTCTCGAAATAACATGTAACAAATTAATCATCATGTTTTGTGAATACTAATAATTGCATTACACAACATTTTAGTATCTAGTGTAAGCTTGCTTATGTGATTTACTAACCAGTAATCTGAGTCTCCTAAAATGGCCGCTGAAAACGCAGGAACCCTTTTGCGCATGCACCTACAACATCTACGTAGTGTGACGTACTATGCTTTTGGTGGGAATTCTTTGCAGCTGCGCAGTAGTGCCTAAAATGGCTGCTTCAAACTTCACATGCTAATGCTTTTGCTTTCGCTTAAATTAAACTTTGTGTATCATTAATGCTATAGTTAAAACAAAATAATGGGGATAGAGTAGAAATAAGTGGTATTCAGTGCATTAATGTATTCTTGTATTCTAATGTGTTTTTCTTTGACTTTATTAATAGCTCGTATTTTGGCCTGAAAGGTGCTGCAAACCTCCATCTTGAACTCGGTGCGCTTGTGCCTTCAAACACTGAAATCCTTGAAGCTCTGTCATTGAAAAGCATCCAAGTCACATCTTACTGCGAAGTGCTTGGGAAACTAACCATTGTGACCCAGAGGGAAGAAGAAACTGAATGAAAAATTATACAGTATATGATTTGAAAGGAAACAATGCTGGGCGAAATAAAATTCATGGGAAAGTAAATTATGGACGGGAACATTGATCAATTACATTGAATGAAAATGACTTCATACTGGTACGGTGTGATGACCTCTCTCTGTCTTTTTGACCAATCAAATTAAGGAAATACACAAATTTGCAACATTGGGGGGTGGTACATGTCCCTAAAAATCGTATAACTAAGGTAGGCTTAGTCAGTTAAATTATCCGACTTGTCACAGACCTGTCACTGACCCAACGTATGCTGAAGGAGAATCGAGAGCAGAGTGCTGGTCGAGCACTTTAACAGAAGACTCTGGAATTTGTTGAGGGAGAAGAATCGATCTACCCAGTCGGGGTCCGAGAGTAGTCATAGAGAGAGTGTAATGCTGGATTTGCACTTAGTGGAGGTTACCTGTCCTATCCTGCACCTGCCCTGACCTGTTTTCTCCTGATTAGTCTGGAGTCCTTCTTTTTCCAGCCCTTGGCCAGGGGTTGGTCCTCGCACCATTCTAGGTAAATATAAATCTGTGTGGTATGTCTTTGTACTGTTTCCCTTTCTCACCTTCCCCAGGTACCGATGCCTATAAATGGTATTAATAAGCCTCTAAATATTTGTACTTTGATTGTCATTTTCCTGCTTGAAAAATCCTTGGTTGCATTGTTTTGGTACCTGACTCACAAAAATTTGCACAGATAAAGTGTTTAAAACTTTCCCGAGTCTGTGGGTATTTTTATGATAAAAGTGAAATGACATACTACCTATTATTCTAACATCTTGATTCAAATTTTCTAAGAGATAAGTAAGTACAAGTGACTAGGAATTGGTAAATTATGGTAACTGGTATAAAATGAATTTACTGATAGGCAGGAAAAGAAATAAGGTTACCGGTTTAAGGTGTGTAAAATATTTTAATGGGCCCAGTTGAGTATGGTATTAGAAAAATTATCCTGAGCCGGTAATCTTGCGCCATCAACACCACTCCACTCTACTCCACTCCATTCTGTTCGACTCTACAAGACTAGACTGTATGACACTGTCCTCCACTATACTCTATGACACTCCACTAGTGAGCACTCAACTGAATGACATTCAGCACAATGAATTGAAACACATTTTTACTCATCGCCGTGGTAAAAGTATTCACCTAACCCAGCACAGAGAAAGCAGACATTACCCCCTCTCAAGACCTCTGCAACAACCTTGCCACCTTTTTCCACCGTAAGATCAAGGACATCTATGACAGCTTTGCAACCCAAGACCCTCCCACCCCTTTGCATCAACCACTGCACCCAATGGATCGAAACCCCAGCAGAACTTGCCCAACTGGACCACCTTCACCTCTGACGACACCCTCAGGATCATGAAGAGTATCCACTCCGGAGCCCGCTCTGATCTCTGCCTTTTACACATCTTCAACAGAGCCAGCACCTCCATCACACCCAAACTCTGCCGCACCATTAACTGCTCCATCGAGTCCGCCACCTTCCCTGAAGATTGGAACCACGCAGAGATCAACCCCCTGCTGAAGAAACGCTTTGCCAACCGGATGGACTTCAAGAACTACAGACCCATCTCTCTGCTCCCCTTCCCAGCCAAAGTCATTGAGAAAGCCATCAACGCACAACTCTCCGAGTTCTTAGAAGCAAAACACATCCTGGACATCTCCCAATTGGGCTTCAGAAGCAAACACAGCACCAAGACCACTCTCCTTGCCACTACAAACGACATCCGCACCTTCGTCGACTGAGGCAGAACTGCTGCCCTCATTCTACTGGACCTCTTGGCCACCTTTGACACTGTCTCCCATCACAACCTCTGTGCAAGACTCCACGACGCCGACATCCGCGACAAAGCCAAGGAATGGATCTGCTGCTTCCTCATCGGCCGAACACAGAGAGTCAGACTTCCACCGTTCAACTCAGAACACACAGAGATCAGCTGCGGAGAGTGCCTCAGGGATCTTCCTTGAGCGCCACTCTCTTCGACATCTACATGGCCCCGCTTGCAGCCATCATCAGAAGCCACAGACTCAACATCGTCTCCTATGGTGGCAACACCTAGCTGATTCTCTCGCTCACAGACGAACCCACAGCTGCCAAGAGCAACTTCCACAATGGGATGAAGGCAGTTGCCACCTGGATGAAGGACAGCTGCCTCAAGCTTAACTCAGGCAAGACCGAAGTCCTTATCCTGAGCTCCACCCCCTTCATCTGGGGCAACTCCTGTTGGCCTGCAGCGCGCAGAACTCCCTTCCGACCTACGGACCATGCACAAAACCTCAGCATCATCCTGGGCTTCTCGTTCTCTATGAACTGCCAAATCAACCTTGTTTCGTCCTCCAACTTCCACATGCTCTGCTTGCTTCGTAAGTTCTTCAAGGGGATTCCCACAGAGTCCAGAAAAACGGTCACCCATGCACTCGTCAACAGCAGACTCGACTACGACAACAAACTCTACGCCGGCACCACCCAGAAACTCCTAAGGAAACTGCAGAACATCCAGAACGCCTCTGCCAGACTCATCCTGAACATCCCACACCAGAGCCACATCACCAGTCACCTGAGAGACCTTCACTGGCTACCTATCAACAAAAGAAGTACATTCAAGCTCCTCACGCCTGCCTACAAAGCCCTCCACAATGCCGGACCTGCATACCTCAACCACTGGCCAACCTTCTACACTCTCACCAGATATCTCCGCTCCGCCCAATTGACCCAGGCCACCATCCCACAGATCCACAAGACCAGGGCAGGAGCAGGATCCTTCTCCTACCTTTCTCATGATTCAGGAAGGACCTAAAGACCTGATTCTTTGACTGAACTGCAGAACCACCCCCCCCCCCCTATTCAGCGCTTTGTGACCCTTACTGGTGAGTAGTCACACTTTATAAGAAACCTGATTGATTGATTGATTGATTGATTGAAATATATAAAAACATTTGAATCCAATGAAAAAGCCAAAGGTTATGGATAAGTTATAGTTAGGAAAACGTTATTTATTCTTTCTATATAAATCCAAATTAGACCATAAAAAACATTAGAAATTCTAAAGTTATATTTATACTTAAATGTATAATTTACGCACACCCTTCAATTTTCTATGAGTCACCCACCTCTGTACACAGTCTCGTCACCTCACTGGACGCACTACATTAACTATTTCGCCACTTTACCATGCACTGTATTCTCAGAACTGATGTAATTTGAGATGTCATAAGTGTTAGTATGAATGTTATAATTTCACATGCAATAAGGCATGTCATATGAAGGGTAAAATTAATGCATGGTGAAGATACAAGTGAAGATACAAGTTTTATTTATTGCAGTGTGTAAGTGAGGTGACAAGACTGTGGACAAAGGTGCGCGACTTATAGCAAATTGAAGGCCATGCGTGAATTATACATTTCAGTCATAACTATAACTTTAGAATTTCTAATGTTTGTATAGTTTAAGCTGGGTTTGTATAGAAAGAATAAATAACGTTTCCTAAATATAAGTAATCCTTAACCTTTGGATTTAATTGACTACAAATATATATATATATCATGTGATCAAGTCCGGGTTTCCCGGACGAAACGCGTCATGTTGCCGTCCCCATCGATGGAATAAAGCACTTCATTCACCTTTAAACTCCTCGTTTTGTGGTCTGTACCTGGTCTGTGTCCGTGCGCTGTTACTGGCACCTCAGGATTGTGAATTCTTATATATATATATATATATATATATATATATATATATATATATATATATATATATATATATATATATATATATATATATATATATATATATATATATATATATATATATATATATATATATATATATACTCCCTTTCGGCGTTCCTTCTTCACAGCACCTCATGCAGCGGCACAATCCTGAAAAGCAGAGCAGCATTCTAGAGGTAAGTTCTCTGTTATGATGTTTATATTACCTTTGTCTTTCCATGTGCAAAAGTAGTACACAGTTTTATGGAAAAAATCATATCGGCTGACGCCTTCCGCTGGGTTAAATAAAGTTTCCTAGCTATGACTTATCCTTAACCTTTGGATTTTTCATTTTATATATATATATAAAAACATATACACAAACAGAGAGATAGATGCAGCTAGAGGTAAAGATATAGATATATAAGCCATTCTAGTGAATAATTAATGTGGGCAAATAAATGTATAAATAAACAAATAATTTGCAACACTCTTTCACTCATTTATTGCACAGGGCAAAAGTAAACATTCTCATTATTACAACACTCCCATAGATGATAGATTATATTCTAGAACACTCTGCATATATGATAGACAGACAGGCAGGCAGGTAGTCAGACAGATAGACGGGAGGGCGTACAGACAGGCAGGCAGGCAGATAGATAGATAGATAGATAGATAGATAGATAGATAGATAGATGATAGATAGATAGATAGATAGATAGATAGATAGATAGATAGATAGATAGATAGATAGATAGATAGATAGATAGATAGATAGATAGATAGATAGATAGATAGATACTGAAGGCTACTTTATAGTAAAGTTGGTGTGAATGAATGACATGGCTGCATGTTGGATAGCAATGCCGAAACTTCCGTGTAACATGACTAATGTTTCTGCGGAGTGCTGCATAGGTACCATTATTTAAATACTTCAACTTGGCCAAAGGGGAGAGCGCAAAATATTCCGAAGTTTCGTTTAAATCACATATCCATGGGAGAGTGAGGCTGGGGCCCAGTGGCCTCTGTCCCTGATGGTCCAGTTATTGTTTGATTTATGTCTGCTAGCAGCTGCCCTCCTTGTGACCCTGGGAGGGCTGTGTGGGAAGGCTGTGTGTCAGATGGAGCGAAAGCCCTGCTCTGCAGAGTGTCTGCTGCCCGGGTGTATGCAGAGGCTGATAAATAGCAAAAGCAGGCCTAGCTCGCTCCAGCGGCGGGTCACACTCCCACAGGAGCTGAGCTGCTGCATGTTCCTGCCTCTCGCCTGACAGAAGCCGAGCCGTCTCCTAGGACCTGCAGTTGGTAAGTGACTTTCTACTTTCTTAAAACCGTTGGTGGGTTCACACTGACTCTAGAAAAGTTGTGCGATACAATTCTGTGCTGACGAAATCAGTTTTTTTGCGATACTTCCTATCTTAAACATCAACAAAAGCCACTTTTATTTTTCTCTTGGGACAGAATTGCAAGGGGGCACTTTAAAGCTCTCTAAACTACTGGTTAATATGTCCACAGGCAGGGTGCGAACCACCACCGGACTGGGGGTTTTACTCCAGTTCTGTCCTCGTGCCCGTGGCTGACCCGTCCTAGATCTAAAAACCATAACAACAGAGTCCATGTTGAAAATGTAGCAACGACGGATCCAGAAATTCTTCCAGTAAAACTAAATAGAGATTAAAAAATATATATTTCCTTAAATTGAGATATTTTCATTGTGTACATGGCAAACTGGTTGACAAAATAGCTCCTGGTTTGCAAAATGAGTATGACCCCAGATACGTTGATGCCTCTGATAGGTAAACAGGGCTGAGTAGGAGTCAGTCACATGTCGGAACGGAAGCCCACAGTTAGTCAAATACCAAGCTATGGCGATATGATAGACAACTAACAGCGCCTTGCCTTGCCTCGCCTCTCATGGCCCTTTAGAGGTGCTGAATTGATTCCAGCAATGTCGTTAAAGACCAGTCGATCGCTGCACACTGAAGCATGGGTATATAGTGGCAAACAGCGTAGGTTTCTTTAGTACAGACTTTGCGTCAAAGCTTCAGTAATTATAGGTTTCTAAAAGGGTTACACAGTTTGCTAAATGAGGAATATACTGGGCTGTGCTCATTATTTTAAACTTTATCCCGTGTAACCAGTTAGACTACATTGACTAGGCATCTGGATTTTTCTTTTTTTCCTTCAAATAGATATTTCTTTAAAACATAATTTCCCAAACTCTTGCTTTGCCCTTCCTTCCCCACTGCCCACCCATGTAGGTTTCCTAACTTACCATCAATTTAGCATAAAAATGTGACATGATCTCCAGCAAACGTTTTCACGGTATTGTTCAGTATGGAGAAAGAAACTTAATTGAATTTAATGTATTGAAAACCAAAATCGGAGGCTATATAACGCCAGACTGGAACCAGGCCAGCCACTGGCTAAAATAAGTCTCCCTAGTAGCATAGATATCTGCCCGAAGAAAAGCGTCCTAAGAATGCATGAGAAAACACTTTAAAGCTGGAATCTTTAAAATGGGTATACTTTGATTCATAACTCTACCTTGATCTCGCAAGAGTTCAATTAGTAAATGAAACATGGCTTTGAGGGAAAAGAAGGATATCCGTGGTCACCTAGACTCTCTATTGCACTATTAAGAATCTCTGCTATAAAAACGTGTCCCAATGGGCAGTTTATTAGAAAATATGCGTCTGCATCCACTACTTGCCCCAGTCCCAGGGCACTGAGGGGTAGCTGTTCACGTTCAACAAATGTTCAATCAGTCATTCAACTAACATTGATTATTCAGTAGTAACGTATTTACAAAGATGTTCTTTTTCCATGCAGTCCGAATTAAGCTCGATGCTGCACCAATAAAACGGTGGTACTTTTTTTGTAAACTGTGTTTTCTCCCAGACGAGCCTTTAATCTACTAAGATAAATATGATTAATTTATAATGAAATAGGAAAGCTCATGACCAACTGAGAAAGACTCTCAAAGTGTTAGATGGTTCTAAAAGCAAGCAATTTCTTTTTATTTTTCCCTCTGTAGTTTGGATTCAATTAAATAGCAGTAATTGTGAAACGCCCGATTTTAAGGCTCTTGCAAAGACCTCTTGTGGGTGATTTCAGAACATAGTGGAAGGGAAGAGAATTCCACATTTTAGGTGCATGATGGGACAAGGAGTTCCTAAGAAAAGTAAAATGAATGCAATAATCATGGAAAATCAACAGTTGGGAGTTCGGAATGCAGAAAGGATGGTGATGTTATGATGAATCAAAATCCTGTCTCCCAAGGACCTCATGTTCGAATTTTCTGACAGTGCCATCAAGCTTTACAATGTGGATTATTCTTAAATAATGCAGAGTTTTCGGCCCCATTGGTTAATTTTAGTCTGCTTATTTCTAGTTGTAAGGGGAATCTAGGTCATGTGCATCTCAAGTAAAGGTGTTGAGTCTAGAGTTAACTCTTAATGATTTGCTACCAGTGTCTTGTGACATCAACAAATCTCTGTTGTTTTTATCGTGTGAACTCATAGCGCACATCTATGTTCTTTAAACCTTCGAAAAAATAAAACCGGCAATATTGCTGATGACTTATCAGCTTTACTATAAGAGGCTGCCCTCGCTAGAACTTGGAGCACGATATTTCTATGTTGTAAATTCTCGGATTATGGGGTCAATTTTGCTTATGACCCCAGAACTAAAGGGGAAAGTGAGCATTTAGTCATTAGAAATAAGCAGGTTGAAATGAGCAGCATAGAGGTTTAATGCCAGCGCAGAGTCAATTCGAACTATGCCGTCGCCTCGATTGGCTCCAATAGATGTGAAAGCCTTTTTGTTGCTCTGTTGGTTTGATGCAGTTTTTCCATAAACCCCGTTCTTTATGGGTCACACTACTTGTTGTTACTACTTTCTCTATCAAGACCTTGCTTCTTCTCCAGGTTTGTCTCTGCTCTTAGACTATCATTACTCCTCAATATCTGCACTGCTTTGATTTGAAATCTGTTACTGCATTTGCCATCACCACTCTAATGGACGACAGTCCATGCCCTCAATGCACTTTTTGCAAATAATTTCTACATGTTACTCTGTTGCCTGGGTCAGCTGCGCCGCAAGAGGGTCATCGTGCGAGGACAGCCCATCAGTTGAATTTAGTTATCCTTATCCATTGTATTAATAAACATGAGGCTCTTGGATTTCACTTATTCCTTCAAGTCCTCAGTATACATATATGTTAGGACCAATGATTGTCGAGCAGAACTTGCCCTTCCTTGTACTAACCTCAGTCTTCCTTTAACCTGCTGGCACGGTGGCCTCCACATCTCACATGCTACCACCGTACATGAAAGACGGAGGAAGCACAACTACCCTTTTCCTGCTGCTCAGACCTCCTCTGCACACACCGACACTTCTCTCTTCACGGCAGATCTTGTCACCTGCAAACAGGTGCACCCAGCCTTTCATCCTTGCATACCTGAAAATGCTTAAGATTGAACATGCAAACAACGCACATTCGTTTCTTGTCACTAATAGTGTGCACACCTCTGATACACTATTGCATGACTAACTGTTTTAGTGCCAATAAACTGTTAACCCTTTCTTGCATTTGCAGAGATTAGCTTTGGCTGAATAATAGTGTGAAATCAAACAAGGCCAAGAAAACACACTTTCAATCTGCAGTATGCCTGTCTCTCTAGTGAGAGTCGTCTCTGCAGTCAATTTAAGGAGTGCTTACCTCATCTTCTCTGCTTCTGCCCAGCACTAAATGATGATCGCAAAAAATGTCTTCCTCATTCTGTGATCAAACAAGGGACCTGAACAATTCAGGAAGCGGATGATTTCCTCCTGAACAACTCTTACTCTCAAACAATTTCTTTAACAAAGCTGATAAAATGTTAAGAGTCTTAACTCCATCAAAAACCACTGCTGTGTTGTGCTACTATGTACAACATTTGTTACAACATGTTTGTATGAATTAGTGTGAATAGCCTTAGATTTGTCACCTGCATGCTGGAACCACTCTATCTCTTTTCATTTACACCTCGCTCGACTCATGTCTTTGATTCTCTACCCCAGAGAACACTCTCCTTATGTACCCATCACAATCTTTACACATTTTTACAAATTTTAAGCAGTGTTTTTTTACTTTGCTGGTCCTAAACAGCACAAATCATGTACTGTCAAATCAAGAGCCTGATTACGATGGTGGACGGATATTTGCGACCGCCCGCCTACAAGGCGGCAGTCCCACATACCATATTACTATGTGACTCCCACCATGGTTGTGGCATTCCTTTTATTTTGTATTGCGGCGAGGATGCGGTCAGCAGCCCCTGCCGCAATACAAAAAATACGGTGTTGACATATCCCGGCACTACGTGGCAGGCACCATGCAGTGCCTGCCACTTGGTACAGAGTTATGTAGGGGGGCACCATAAGTTCCCCACAGGGCTCATGTCCCAGGGGAGAAGGGGGGCCCGCTTTGGGCAACCAAATCTATTTCCACCAATTGTTTTGCAGCTGGTTGACCACCGCAGAATGAACGAAGGAAAGGGATATTGTAATCCCTACGGTGGTGCCTGACAGTCACCGCCGCCATTCAGGGATTACAGGGAGGTCTGATGGGCAATCGGATCACGTCTGCATGTCGGAACCTTGGCGGTCAGTCTTTCTTACCACCACACGTCTTCCCGCCATTGTAATCTGGCGGGTGGACATCCTTGTTACAATGGCGGACGGACCACCACCGACAGCCTGTCAGTGGCGGTCCCTCTGCCATCGTAATGAGGCTCCTAATTTTTACCCTAGTAGCCCAATGCTCCGGGCTCCTGCACATCCCCTTTCCAATCTTCCCTGTGGTCTTTGCACATCCTTCCTTTTTATCCCATCAGGTAAAACCAGGCTTAGCGCGTAGACTGGGCTCAGAACGCACTATACCCACTTTTATAGGACTATACAGGGCGGCCAGGCTCCAGCACATACCCCTTCCAATTTCCCCTGTGTTCTTTGCACATCTTTCGTTACTTACCCTCCAGGTTAAACCAGGCCTAGTATGTAGACTGGGCTCAGAATGCACGGTACGCACTTTTATAGGTCTTTCCAGCGTCTCTACAAGCGCTGACCATGCACGCCTTCTAATGCCCACGATCGAGCTTGTTCCCTAATTTAAAGCCCTTCAAGATCACGATCATCCTTTTGCATTGAATTCCCATCTACAGTACCGAAAAGAGGAAGGGCTGACTGTAAACATCAACCATAAATTGAGTAATAATAAAAACACTGTTAGATTATTGTTTCTGAAAGGGTTGATTCTCAACAGACAAACAAAATATGCTTCAAACTAGCCTCCTCCTCCTCTTATTTTTACTCTTAAGAAAACCTGAGCGATATCTTATTACCTATGTATTTAATCTGTTTTTAAATGATGTATCGACATTTTTAATCATATCATAATTGGCCAATGGTACGCTTGGCATTGTATCAAGTAATGCTGTTTTATATGTTTTTACTGTTTGTAATGGCTTTAATTAGCCACGTAATAATAAAGAAACTTGAACTTAAAACTCTAGTAATTTTCGAAAGAATGCAAGACCCACCTCTTCTGATAACATTTCTCTCAGACCCTCTGTCCATTCCATCCTGCTCTGACTCTCCCACTAATGTACTGTTACAAGTTGGGACAAGATATCCTAAAGATTAGACTCTCCATCTCTCTGGTAGTTGAGGAAGAAACACAGAACTCACATCTTTTAACAACATTTCCTGAACATTTCTTTATGCGTTATACCCTACCCTTGACCCTGCTTGCAGGTCGGGCCGCTCCCCACGTCGCACAGCACCTCTGCTGTGTCCGTGCCTCTCCCCCCTGCTGCCGTACGTTCGCTGCTCCATCGCGCCACTTGCGCCTGCTGTGTACCTGGATTACTGCCCTTTATTCTGTGTACCCTTGGTATTGTTCAAGTGTTTGTTTCTTCTGCCATTTGTCGTCCACTATTTGTTTTTCACTAGTTTCTGACCCCCTTTTTACCCGCCAGCGCCCAGCTCTGCCCCCGCTCCTTCTTCCCTACGGCCCGCCCCCTCGCGCTCCCATAGGCCACCCCGCTCCCGCCTCCCAGCTGCTCCTCCCTCCCTGCTCCCCTTATATGGAGGCCGCTGCGCGGCCGCGCTGCTGGCGCCCCAAAGGCAGGCCCATCTGTGCCCATCCGCGTCTGGACCGCGCCCAGCGCAACAACCCCTAGACCCCGGAGACGCCACGCCGCCCAATTGCACTACAACACCAGCACCCTCCACGCATTCAACCCCGACAGAGAACCCACCTGCTACCGAGCAACCCCAAAGTGCACCCATGGACCCTTCACCTGCCAGAACTGCAACTTCACCAGCATACGGCCAGCCACACCGCACACCAAGGAACCCAACTACCTCAGATGCATCCTCCTCAACACCCGCTCCACCCGCAAACATGCCATTGAGCTCTGGGACCTCCTCTACTCTACCTCCCCTGAGGTCACCTTCCTGACAGAGACCTGGCTGAACCCTGCCTCCACACCCGACATATCCATCAGCATTCCGGACCCTCATACCGCAAAAACCAACCTCCACGAACGAATGAATGCCGTCGCCGAATGGATGAGGAATAGCCGACTGAAACTGAACTCAGACAAGACGGAGGTCCTCATCCTTGGCTCCACCCCTTCAGCCTGGGACAACTCCTGGTGGCCGACATCACTGGGAACAGCCCCGACACCCACTGACCACGCACGCAACCTGGGGGTCTCCCTCGACTCCACCCTCTCCATGACCAAACAGGTCAACGCCATCTCCTTATCCTGCTTCAACACCCTACGGATGCTCTGCAGGATCTTCGAGTGGATCCCCACCAAAACAAGAAGAACAGTAACCCAGGCCCTCGTCTCCAGCAGGCTGGACTACGGAAATGCCCTCTACGAAGGAACATCAAACAAGTTCCTGAGACGGCTGCAACGCATCCAGAAGGCCTCTGCACGACTGATCTTCAACATCCCCCGCCGCAGCCACATCACACCCCACCTGAGAGACCTACACTGCCTCCCCGTCAACAAGAGAATAACCTTCAAGCTCCTCATCCACGCACACAAGGCCCTCCACAACTTTGGCACAGCGTACCTCAACAAACAACTCAGCTTCTACGCCCCTACCTGCAAGCTCCGCTCCGCCGGCCTCCCCCTCGCCCTCGCCACAGTACCATACATCCAAAGAACAACCGCCGGCAGCAGATCCTTCTCCCACCTCGCCGCCAAGACCTGGAACACCCTCCCCACCAACATACGGCAGACCCAAGACCTCCTGGCCTTCAGATGACTTCTCAAGACCCCCCCCAGCGCCTTGTGACCCTCACGGGTATGTAGCACGCTTAACAAATGTCCTGATTGATTGATTGACTCTGAATTTGTACGCTTCACCAGCTACATTGCCCCCTAATCCCACACACCCACTTTCCAATCCAAGATATGAACATTTCCTTTGCATACAATGTATCATCTCTGGGCTAGACAAACCTCCTTGAACTTTGTAGCATGAACATCAATTATTCCATTCCATAATTTCATAATTAATGCACCACCGAGCATTTGCTTCTTCTGCTTTGCAGAGTGCCCTGATCCTCTTCAGGGCTAGATGGGCACTATATAATACCCTAAACAAAATAGTTCTTTTACCTATCCATAGCCATATATGATTAGGCTTTTGCCTACAGACAACTTTTAGTGCGGGGAGCAGGCTGGGGCCACAGGGGACTTGTGGCTCCCACTGTGACTCCCAACGACAATGTGGTGGGTGCCCTGAGTTGGCACCCATATTTTGTTGAGGCAGGCCCTTGGGGATGAGGTTCCCGTGGCCAAAACTCAGCCTGTGAAGGGGGGCTGCATGCCCCCCCCTTTTAAAATGCTGCTGGGACCCTGGGGATGAAGTCCTCAGGCCGAAATCGACCCGGGGGGGGGGGGGGGGGGCATGTGTTCCCCGCCCCTTCTGCTGGGGCCTGGCGAAAGGGGTCCCAAGGTCAAAATTGCCTGGAGAGTGGTGTCGCGTGCCCCATCCCCGTTAATAATGGTGCCAGCCCTGGGTGATAGAGTCCTTGGGGCTGAAATCAGCTGGGGAGTGGGACCATGTCCCACCCTCCCTTTTCATATTGGTACCGGACCCCGAGGGATGGGGTCCCCACGGTCGGAATCGTCTAAGGGAGGGGGGCTGTGTGGTCCCCTCCCTATAAAAATTGTGCCGGATTCCAGGGGATGGGGTCCCTGGGGTCATAATCGGCCTGTGGAGGCTGGGCCCATGCCCACACCACTACAAATATTGCTTGGCCCCAGTGGATGGGATCCCCAAGACAAGCCCTCTGGCAAACCCCACTGCACATGCTGAAAGCAATGCGTAGCATGGAGTTAGCTGTATGGGAGATGTTGGCTGCAGCCAACTCCCGCCATGTGCTGCAGGGGGTTGCATTAATGTATGGTAATTAAATATTACTTTTACGTTAAATATTTCTAGAAATTCACTGAAAAAAACAAAGGTTAAAGTAATGTCATAGTTAGGTGAATTAAGCAGTGACAACATTTACGTTTAGAACTAAAAAAAACAACTCAGAAATGCACCAGTTACAGTTAGCATCTCTAACTATAACTTGCACCCCACCATGCACTGCTTAGGACCTCACATATGAAATCACTCCTGACATGCTCTATGACATCATTTATGACATCACTGATGACATTTCAAATTACTTCATTAATGACGTAACTGATGACATCATCCAATCAGTGTGTTAGTTTGTTTCATAATTTACATAGTAGCAGGTAACTACCATGGTATTTCTTATTTTGAAAGCCTGTGTCCAGCTAATGGGTATAAGTGTTTACAAAATGCATGTGCTTGTAATGCCCCATAGCTGTGTAGAGATATTGAACACGTTATGAAGGTTGCCATTCAAGAGTAACTCTGTGTGCAGGTGACAGTTGACTTGTATTCATTATGCTCCACACAACTTTTCGGTTCTGCAGGAAAAGTTTCCAACAGGAGAAAGATTCTACATAGCAGATACTAACTTTTGAGCCTTGAATTATTACAGAGAATTGTGTCAGCATGCTAATTTATACTTAACATGTTCTTAGTAAATTCTTTTGAATACTCTGTGGTGTATTTCCCATAAGAGTTTCGGTGTTTGTTGACAGTCTGGTATAGAATAAACTCTCTCTATGGAGTAAACATTGTTTACAGTACTCAGTTCTCTAATGTTATCAACTTAATTTCTTAATGTAGGTTCCATGAGTGTCAGGGATTTCATGCAGATAAAATATGTCTGTAGCAGGGCATTTGTTTTGGAGTTGGCAATCACTATTTTGGCTTTCTGTACACAGCTGTATGCAGATTGAACAGCGTACTCAATGATGTTTTCCCGTATATCTGTGGTTGATTTATATGTGAACTATGCTACCTGTAAAGTGTATGTTATAGAGTCAATGTTGCACATGATGCTTGTTTTCAACAACAAAGAAAATTGTTTCTGTGTTGGTCGTAATGATGCCTGATCTCCTCCTGTGCTATTTTGTACTCACCGCCAGAGAGTAATTTATACAGCAATATGCGTGAAAACAAAGTTTGAATGATGTCATCAGTGATGTCATTAATGATGTTATTTCAGATATCATCAGTGATGTCATTAATAATGTCTTAGAACATGTCATGAGTTATGAAGCAGTGCTGACGGTGGCGCAAGTTGTAGTTAGTGCTGCTACCTATAACTGGTGAATTTCTATGTAGTTCTTTTTTTAGTTGAAAAAGTTAATGTTGTCACTGACAAATTCACCTAACTATAACGTTACTTTAACTTGTTTTTTCCTAGTGAAAAAAATAAATATTTATATATATGTGTGTGTGTGTGTGTGTGTGTCTTGAAAGTTGTCCTAGGACGAAGACGCACTCTCCAGCAGTAAACTCTTAAAAGCTCTCTATTTTTTTCAAAACTGAAAACCGGCATTTGCATTCAGATGATTTCCAGGCCTGACGCGTTTCGGACAAATTTCAGACCGCCTGGTCCTTGTTCACAGGAGAGTGAAAACTTTGCAACAGTTACCCAGGCACCCTTATCCGCAAGATAATTGATATTCCTGCCCCTAAGTGGGGCCTCCCAGGTTAGCCCTCCTTCAAAAGCATGCTGGGACATGTAGTATCCAGGGGCTGGGCCCTGGGGAATGGGGTCCCCAGGGCCGAAATCATCTCAGGAAGGAGGGCTTCGTGGCCCCCTCCCCATAAAAATTGTGCTGGGTTCTGGGGGATGGGGTCCCTGGGGTCATAATCATCCTGGGGAGGGGGGGACCGTGTCCCCCACCACTACAAATATTGCTGGGCCCTGGGTAATGGGATCCCCAGGGGCAAGCCCTCTGGCCAACCCCACTGCACATGCTGAGTTTCGTGCGTAGCATGGAGTTGGCTGTATGGAAGATGTTGGCTGCAGCCAACTCAGGACGTGGGGGGCAGGGGGATGCATTAATGTGTATGTGAAGTTGACGTGTTTCGGCCTTTTTTAGTTACAGATCTCTACAGGACTTCATAGGGCAAGTGTTCTTTTTAGGACTCGTAGGGACAACGTAAATTACTCCTCCGTACAGGGTGTATAATCCTCTGTATGTCGGACGCTCCACCTTTTAAAAGGATGCATCCAACCCCAAGTAGGTCGGAAACAATTGTATCCTCCCCAGACCCATATTCCGGGCAGCTGCATACAGGGGACTTCTACCTCGGTGTTCAAAAGGATTTCAGTCCGTCCTATATACCCTGGGCAGAGGAGTAATTTATTTCGTCCCTCTATCTTTGAACAAAGTTGAGGCTCCTGGCCGGATGTCTAGATACGAGTCCACAAAAGAACACTCACCTAATACATTTTATTATTTTGTAACATATAATAGAATAAAGAGGCTGTCTTCTGGATACCTCTTGTATGATTGTACCCATATGGCAAAGAGGGTATAGTTTGAGTCTGAATATACTCAACTTTTAAAGGATGAAAGAGAAGTAGGTATGTGCATCCACCATCTTGTTAAGGATATAGTAAATGTATGCAGATGCCCAGTATGTGAAGTATGTTTAGGAAGTCTGTGCAATTACCTATGCTAATATCTACATTAGCGGTTGTAAATGTTCATGCATAAAATAATGGCTACCTTACATGATATAGTCATTTTCATTAGTGTTTTTAATAGTACTTTTAATTATCAATGATTATTAGAATGTCAGCGTTTGAGTTAAGAAAATACAGCTTCTTTAAAAAGTCAGCAGTAATTGCATTAGGATGCTTCTTTTATTTCACTAGCACATACTTTTAGTTCTTATCTCTTAGGGCAGCAGTGGCACCCTTCTTGAGAAGTGAGGACATAAATGAATCATACACTTTAAACATTTACTTAAGTCGAACCTTCCTCATTGTGTCAGGAGACTCAAACTATACAGCACTGATTCAATGTAGTTAGAAATGCATGAAATGGCCTATTCTTTCCATGACAGTCCTGGTTCAAGGATTTGTGCTGTCTAACTCCCTTGTAAATAAGCTTTCTTTATGGTGTCCTAGCTCATGGGAAAGGGTCATTGTATATCTATTTGGCCAACATTTCTATTTGTGTTTTTGGGAAGTGAGTGGACTCATTTTCATACAGTTTATTTTCATATAGTTGGTCCTCTTCTATTATGTCAAGAATGAGCTGATCAATTGAATTGCTGGCCTGATGTATTCACAACGTTTTAAGAGCTTTAGCTTAAGTATTTCCATCAGATATTGTACTCTACGATATACTTTAATTCACACAAATTAGAATGTTCAAGTGGCTAACTGAGAGCACAGTGCCAGCGAATGATGCACGAAGTTTCCCACTAATCTTAACTAACCAGAACAATCCAACTTGTTCCAGATAATTCACATATAACGTCACATACAACTTACCAACCGTAAACTCCCTTCCTTACCACGGCATCTGCCTCACTAGCCCTGAGGTTACTAGAGTTACGCCTACGACTAATAATTACCATAAGTGCTATGTGGATACTTATGTATATATAAGTTTAATTACAGGTATTTCAAAACAAAGAAAATGTACCACATGCTAACCGTGTGTAGCAGACCAGCAGACCATGTAGATACAGCCCTTCAATGTACATATGGGTATTTATACAGAGGTGTTTAACCAAGCTTCATGTATATATACATGGATGTATAAATTGCTTACATTTTGCTATTAAAAAAAAAACATTTCGTCCTTCCCATTCCTACTCCATCTGACTCATCCCAAACCTGACTACCATGAACCACCAAACATCCTTCCCAATCTTTCACCCCCTCCTTTTTACCCATGCCATTCAATTAACAAACAAGCACAGACGACCAACTCCCTCCTTTCCCTTTTCATTTCCACTCCTATCATTCTATCCCTACCCCAAACTCTACTAAACACACAACAAACCAAGAGCACAATCCTAACACAACGTACACGCAAGGAAAAACAAAACAAAACATTGTACTAAACTACTATAAATAAATATTTTATTCGGTTCAGAGACCATTAAAGTAAAAAATACAATACATACATCATGATAATAAAAAGACATGATAAGAATAGTAGCAATAAGGAAGAAAATGCATAAATACTTTATAGTAACACATAGTCCATAAGATGGTCATAGTCAGGGACCTCGGAAGACATGATTGCAACTATTAACATAAACCTCCTTTGTAGCCCAATTTCATTGTCAGATGGCCCTGATTACTCTATCTAGACCATATAACAGGGTTATTCTTTCATTAATACTAAGTACCAGCAATAGGTATCTTATTTTACAAATAAAAGATTTGAAACATGTAAAATGTATCATATAAAAAGCAGTTTAAGAGCATTTCATAAATCAATTTTAGGCACTGGTACTAGATTCATAACAAAATATGACCAATATTTGCATAGCAGCAATGATAAAAACAGGTTCGCAGATAATATTATTTTTCTTACGTATTGTCCAACCCCTCCATGGGAACTGTGCAACCGCAAACACTAGCGAATCGTCCGTATCACTTTTCAGTATGCTCGTAGCCTCCCAGTAGTGCCTTACACCCATAAATTTGCACCATGCTAGAATCCATTTTTTCCGTAAGATGGAATATCTATGACAAAATGTCAAGAAGTGAACCTCTGATTCTATTGTTAATGGGCAGAAGGGGCAACTCTCCAGATCACCATTTGTTTTACACCATCTAGAGGTAAAACTTCTCAGGGGTAGGATGCCTAGTCGGAACTGCATGTACACTCGTTTGGCTCCTGCTGGATATATCCTCTCCATATAAGGCTCAAGCTAGGCGAGCATTTATGAAGAAGAAAGTGCCCTGTAAATGAACTCTCCCTATGCTCAGCCCAAATTCTGGTATGGTTGCATTCCCAATACTTTTTATTTAGTGGCAGCTTATCACCTTTAGTAACTTCATCCTAAATGAAGTTATTCAAGCCATTTTTTGACATGCTTAAGCTAGGGGGTGCAGGTGGTTTTGTCATAGTTCATCAGATCCCTAACTGCCCTAAGATGGTTAGTTCCGGAGTGAACCATATCCTCACCCAGCATAACAATGGTTTAAGAAGGGATGCCAGGTGCATGGGGTTGAGGGCCGAATCGAATCTAAGTGGCATCAATGCTGCCCTTTTCGGCAGATTGAAAAGGCCTTTGATAAATGTGTTCTCCTCAATGGTTAGTGTAGGTGCATCTGTGTACCCCCAAATCTCTGCTCCATAAAGGGGAGCCAACACTGCTGTGGCTCAATAGTTTTTTGTGGCTGATAACACAGCCCCACCAGTAATTGACTTATGTTTCCTACTAATTTGGAGTGCATGCTGGCAAAGACTACCGTTACTTTTATCAATTTGCTTCCCCCATTTTAGAGAATCTGACATTCTGATACACAGGTAATCAAATCGAGTTGTCTGTTCTATCAATGCACCTTCTATTCTCATTTTGCCTCAGAAAGTTCTATGGGGATTGATCCACATATATTCATCAGGCTTTATTTCTAGGCCTCTATTTTTACAGAAGGCTGCAAATGAGTCCAATTCCCTCTGAAGGCCCACAGGAGTTCTAGAGATGAGTAAAGTGTCATCTGCAAACATTAAAGATCGGTACTGGTGTGCCAGCGAGTTTTAGGGCATCATGTTTAATTGCAGAGATCCAATTCACAGCACCATTGATATACATACTAAATAGGGTCGGGGCATGCACACAGCCCTGTTTAACGCCTCCTTCTCACAATCTTGTCTGTGCTGTCACCACTATTGTTCCATCTTACTTGTGCAAAAGGGTCAGTATGTAATACTCTGAGGATCCAAAGTAGATCCTTTGGCATTCCATATTTTTCCAAGGCCCTCCATAGCAAATCCCTGGGGACAAGATGAAAGGCTGATCGAAGGTCTATGAAACAACATATAAATGTTCCTTCTTTAAGAGTACGTACCTCCAACACAGCACATAAAAAAAGAAGGCCTGGTCTATAAAACTTGTTGTTTTTCCTAAAACCTGCCTGGGCAGCTTCAAGGACATGATTATCAGCAAGCCATGTGTGTAGCCTAGCTAGTATCTGTCTAGAAAATATAGTTTGGCTTGTGTCCAGTAGCCTGATGGGCCTATAGTTTGATGGTTTGTCTCTAGCCCCTTTTTTGTAAATTGAGACTACAGTGGCGCCCAGCCATGAAGGTGGAATTTTACTGCCACCCATAATGGCATTACTTAAATGATTAAGAGAAGGCACCCAGACCTCAGATTTGGATGAAAATAAGTCATCTGGAATACCTCCAGGCCCAGTGCCTTACTTTTTTTATTTGTCTACGGGCATGCTCGGTTTCACTTAGTAAGAAATAAGGAAAATCCCGAAAAGACCTGACTTAGTGCATCGGTAAGAAGATCAGTATGTGAAGAATCATCTTTAGATTCATATAGCCCCTCAATCTGTTCACCTTGTACCTGCCTCTTATATAATGTTGCAAAGTGGTTACCCATTTATCTGGCTGCATTACAGCCTCCAGGTGGTTGTCAGCAATACGTGCGCTTTCGGCAACTAGTTTCCAGATTGACCTAAAGTCTTTCTTGTCAAGTGCCTCAGTGAGATTTACTCCCACCTCTTTTTTGCTGCCAAGAGAGTAGCCTTATAATTCTTCCTGGCCAGGAATATCTCATATTTACTGCCTCTTTTTTTGTCAAACTTGTTTTTGTTGAGTTTTTCGACTTCAAGAAATAAACCTGGCAATACATCAATTATATTGTACTCTTTTGCACCTATTGGCACTCTAGCTCAGAATCTGTCGGATAGGCTGAGTCAATATCTTCCTTATAGTCCCTTCGTGTATTAACACAAAAAAAATATTATCATTAGGTATAACATGGGTAGTAAAATGTCATAACATGTTCTGCTAAAAGACCTCCCTCCCTTCGCTCCATAACCCCCCCCCCCCGCATCAAGCCTTATTCCGATAGTCTGGTGTGTAATGTTGCTTTTGCTTGCCTGTAGGGGAGGGAGAGCTACCGGATTATCTCCTAAAAGTAAACCTGGTAAACTGGGCAGTCTCTAATCCTACATATATCGAGGAGAACAAATCCAAGGCAGAGATTGGTACACAAAAAAAAGAAAGGGAAAGACCAGAATGATGAGAGAAAAAGAGGAAACAAGAACATAGATAGAAAAGCCTACCTAACTAAGACCTTATGGGGCCTGGGTGTCCTGGTAGATTCTGGATAATTTATGGAGTGTGTTCTGATGGTGTTTAGAGATTTGGGTTCAAATTAGAACTGGTGTAGAGCCCTGACTCTCGTGGGGCAGGTTGTCAACGGGAGGCCTTTTGAGATAAATTTAACCAGTGGGCCCCATGAGTATTCAAAGTTTTTGAACTCGTCCCTGTAAATGTCGCTCATCCGTTCCATGGTGAGAGCTTGCCATAAACGAGCATGCCATTGGGTGATAGATGGTGCTTCTGTTTTTTTCCACGTGCCACAATTGCTGTTTTGGCAGCACCAAGACATAAACATACTATGGCCTGGTCCGCTTTTGTTTGGAATTGCACTTCTGGGTCTCGAAAACCGGTTCTATGATGTTACAATGCGATCTTTTAGATCGCGGTACATCACAACGCATCTTTTACAACTTGCGCTGTAGGGTGCTGGACTTAGGAATAGTTAGATTTACTATTCCAACTCCAGCCTACGTACAGTAGGGAAGGTGTTGGAATAGTAAAACTACTATTCCTTAGTCAACAGCGCCACCCAGCGCAAGTCGTGGTAACGACTTGCGTTGTAAAAGACGCGTGGTAATGGCAGCGCGGTGTTTTGACCGCGTTGTTATGGATGTTCCCCGAAGGCCAAGGAGTGCAAAGCTTGGGACGGTGGGGTGGGGTATCCTAGTATCTTGTTAATTTGTGCCAGGATTTCAGTCCAGAAGGGATGGATGGTTGGGCAATCCCACCATATGTGACGGTAGTCTCCCAACAGGCCGCATCCTCACCGGCACAACTCTGACGTGTTAGGGAATATCTTCTTTTAGTGGGGTAAAGGTACCAGTCGTATAGTATCTTATAATGAGCCTCACGCTGAACATGGGAGTGATTGTGCCGTTTTACGTTCTTCCAGAGGGCTTTTCATTGTGTTTCTGAGATTTCCTGGCCTAATGTATGTTCCCAAAATTCAAGATATCTCGGACGTCTAGAAAATAGTGTGTGAAGTAGAAGAGAGTAAAGGAAAGAAATTACCCCTTTCGCTGTGCTCGCCCCCTTCACAAAGCTACTGCCTCTTTTTAGATGTCTAACAGGGCCTTTTTCTTCTATTTGCAATTCTTGTTAAATCAAGTCGGTCTTTTCTTTAAGGTGCCTCCCCTGGTTCTTATCTTAAAAAAAAGAGGCTTTATAGAATCTAGGAATTGACAATGTACAGTGACAAAATCACACTGAGCTTAGGCCGTATCAAGTGTATGGTACGTCTACAGTACCTGAGCAAGACCTCGTAGATTTGCTTCTGGAACACTACGTTAGAT
Organism: Lissotriton vulgaris; assembly: GCF_964263255.1. NCBI lineage: Eukaryota > Metazoa > Chordata > Amphibia > Caudata > Salamandridae > Lissotriton > Lissotriton vulgaris. The sequence goes on along the minus strand of NC_141693.1, from coordinate 1,346,019,311 downwards.
GATACTTCCGCCCACTTTGCATAGTGCCTATTGTTGAATGTCTCAAGGACACTTGAAGCAATTAATGGCACCTGGTGATCACTATTCGGCCTCGAGATAATGACCATATCCACTAGCACTGGCCAAAGTGCTTGATCTATAAATATATAATCCAAAAAAGTTTTATTTCTTATATAAAAAATTCAAAAAAATGTCCCAATGATACAGCACAATAAAAATGAAATTCAAGGCTTAAATATCGGTTTTTATACAACTGATTGTTAATCTAAAACATCACTCCCGAGACAAAACATCCCTTCTAAGATGAACCAAGCCAGGCTTCCAGTGGCTGGCTTACACTACACATTGTCTATAGGTCTGCGGCAGGCAAGAATGAGGATGCGGTTATGTCCATGCCATGTCTACAGAAGGACAACACCAGCTAACAAGGAGTTAACACATGTCTGCCAGGTGCGAAACTGCAGGTGTAGGTGGAAGGCACCTGCCAGGGGTAGGCATTTATGGTTCACAATGATCAATATGACTAGTTGAAAGATCTCTTTTAAATGTTGGAGGGTGCTGATAATCAGACAATTACCATTAGCAATTTTCAGCCCAAATTCTACAGCCAGTTCTTGTAGCTGTGAGGCAACAGTTGTCTACTTCAGATCCACTTGGTCCCCTAATTCCCCTACGGCTACTAGCTCCTTGAGTTGTGTGGAACCTGCCATGTTCAGGCCCCCCTGTAGAAGTCTAGTATTACAGTCGCCTGCAATTATTTTTAGTGTACCCGGATTAAGTTGGAACAACATATCGCTCAGGAGACCAACTGTTGGGGAAAGTGAATTAGGGGGAACTGATCTGATGAAAATATTTCCTATTAATAATTGTCTCTCCCCCTGTGTTGTTTTTACCATTAGTTTCAGGCCTAACAGATCCTCACTAGTGCTTGGGACAAACCTGGAGGCATATTATCAAGGGGGTTTATCTCCGCTTTTTTGGCTTTAAAAGCCAAGAAAGCGGAGATAAAATTATCTCTCTATTACCTAGCTGTCGCTAACACCAGTTGGCGACAACTAGTAGGAGATAGCGACCATCTTGGGCCCCGCTTTGCATGTCAGTGAACTTTATCACTAATGACATGCAAAGTGGGCGTGTCAAGATGTTAGCGACTGGAAACAGTCGCTAACATCGCTATCTCCTATTACCAACTTTTGGAGATATTCGCGCTAAGCGCAAATATCTCCAAAAGCTAACACCTGCCCCTGAGCAGTTCTTAGCCATGTTATCCAATGGTAGGTGGATAACATGGCTAAGAGCATTAGCTCGGTAATGCATGAATATCGCTGACTTTTCAGCGATGTTCATGCATTTCGGCCGATTTTTATCGCTTAGGTGATAAACCTTGATAATAGCAAGGTTCCTAAGCGATAAAAATCGCCGCAGCTCGACGATAAAAATATTGCCGCTAAGCCAACATAGCGATAATTATCGCTAGTTGTTGGTAGTATGCCCCTTAGTTCTTGGAAATATATCAAGCCTTATCCAAATTAATAGTCCCTCTGAAGCTCTACCGGATATAGATGGGACCGCGTTAACAGAATAATTACAGAAGCCACTCCTAAATACAGGGTCCACTATCCAGGTCTTCTGTAGGATAACTATGTGATGTTGATGTATAAATTCGCCCCATTCAGGGTCAGAGAGTTCCGCTCTGATGCCTGCAATATACTAACATGTGAGGCTAATACACACATCACGTTCCTCACTGTACTCACCATTTTACCCTGTTATACGTAGATGCCTCGTATATTCATCAGTCACCTCTAGGGCAGCTCACAGACTCCACCCCCTCCCCCTTAAGTACTCCATGTCACATTAGGCTTACTTATGCAAGTACATTGCAGTCCTCTATTAGGGCTCCCAATCGAGTTATGCTTACTTATGTAAACAGAATTTAGGGTGTTACATGTGTTTGCCACAATCTGCTCCCCGGCTGGTTGTTCTGGTCGACGTCAATCGTTCCGCGACATTGCTGGTATCACAAAGTTGGGGCGCTCCAATCTTCCACATCAGGCTAAAAGTGGAGGTGTTGGGTAGCTGTGGGAGATATTATTTTTGAGGTAAATTTGTTAGTTAATCTGTGGTGTAAATCTTAACTCCAATGTTATCAGTTCGTCAGCTGGAGTACTAGACTTCAGCCTGAGACCTATACTATCACAGGGGCTCTAGTTTGAACTAATACGTGTCGCCTTTAGAATGTCATCTCTAGTAATCAATCTACATTGCGTCACATATCTCAGCAAGTGGACCACTTTATTCATTTTAGAATCAGGTGACTCATACTCACCTCTCGAAAGTGTGGGCACATCAGTTAAATAGATATCATGAAACCTAGTGGTAGTAGTGGTGGCGTTGCTCAGCACTCTTATAGTTGAAAGGATTTGTAAAGTATTATGCATAATGCCTTGCAATATATGGCTGTCAGTATGACCATTCCTAATTGGCCTAAGCGTAGCTCCCTGGGGAACGCCCTATGTTCCTGTTGCCACATGATTTATTTTGAAGCCTCAAGTGTGGAATATTGGCGAAGGTGTTTTTTATTCCTCTGCAAAGCAACTCATTGCAAGAACCCTGTTGGGTAGGTGATATCTCGGCTAGACCTGTTTCCCTTACTTTAACAGAATTAGTTAAGTTAGTGACTAAGTTAGATAGCTTATCCATTTTCTCAGATAGTACCTTGGAGACCTTAGTAAATGGATTCCTGTTGGGGACACTGCTTCGCTCTTTTCATTCATCTGCGACTAAACTACAAATGTTGGCTTCCGGAGCAGCGTGCTACTCACCGAAAAAAGCACTTCAATACTTCATCATTCGTCGTACGCATTATATAAATACATTTATTCAATTACATGAACGTCAGCACCACAGTCTCAAAGCTGTCCAGATGTTTACAGAGAGAAACCAGAATATAAACAAAAGTAGATAATTAGACAATCAGTGGCAAAGTCAATAGGCCCAACTTTAATATTCTAAGCAGTCAAACACAGGCATGCAGCCATTCTGTTTGCATACGTTTTCAAATTAAAGCAGACCTATTGGTTTGCCTAATGCGTGTTTCTCTCAAAGTAGTTCCTACCATCTTGGAGAGAGCCGCTTGTGGGGAAAAAACATGACATGATTCAAAAACAACATTTAAGAATATGTTTGAAAGGCTTTAAAGGGCTGTATGCGCCATTCGATCTTTTACAAGACCAAACATGCTAAAAGGAAATTTCGCTGTGAATATGTATAGAAGGCGCAGCACAAATACGTATATAACTGGACTTCACGAAAAAAATGAGAAGTTTTACTAACGGTTTTAAAGAACTTGGGAGGGTATACAAATAGTGTCTAGGGAGGTTGAACTTCCACTTTGGACCACTGGGCCAGGTAGAACTGCACACAGGAGGCCAAAGGTCATGTCCACCTTTTGTCTGAGACTGTGTTGCACAACCTCAATCCAGAATATAAAATGCACATCCTTTTGCATGCCCAGCACCACAAATGTTGTTTGCAGGTAAAATAGTGGATTCTTTTCATTTGTAATTCCAGGAGGAGGGGGTCACCTGATGAACAGGTTTGGATCTAAAGTCCAGAGTTCTACCAGTGGAAGCTTCTAATAAATGCCTCATAGTGTGAGCAGGCGCACTGATTCCAATAGAGCTGACCCTGGTCAAAGAAGGTGCGTGCCTTGCTGCCGACTGAGCACACAGCAGATGGACAGTGGCAGGCAGGCCCCTGCCAGAGGTGGTCAGGCAGTGATTCATCAACACTGCAGCCAACGTCCACTAGGGACACCCTGTGTTCCATGAGGGCATCATGCACCTGGCCTCACCACACGGCAAGCATGTGTTAGTATATGTTTGAATAAGTAAGGTGTTGTGTGTATAACTGTATAGTTGAGGAAATGGAAGTGTGATTGATTCTTTGCATGACTGACTAGGTGTGTGAGTAACTCCATGGATGAGTGGCAGTGTGTGAGTGTCTGTATAGGTGTATGAGTGCATATGATAGTGTTGTATTGATGAGTGACTGTATGTATGAGTGATTCTATGGGTGAATGAGTGAATGTGTGTGTAGACCTAGGAATCAGTGAGTGCGTATGTAGTAACTGTTATTGGTGTGTCAATGGTTTCAAGAATGGTAGTCTGTATTTAACAGTGGGTGTATCAAAGGTTATATTAGAGTGTGAGGAGGTGCATCGTATTATCACATGAATGATATCATCAGTGATGTGATCAGTGATGTCAAATGAGATATCATCAGTGATGTCATTTGAGATGTCATCAGTGATGTCACTGACCATGTCATGAATGATGTAATATGTGACATCATCAGCAGTGGATTGCGGGTGCGCGAAATGTAGTTTTTTTTAATCTGTTTATTGCACAGGAAAGCAATCCAATCATTACATACAAATGTGACATTGCAAACATGGAGAGACATTGATCGGTTAAACAAACGATAATTGAGTATATCACAGTGGGATTGCAAACTATCTGCATGACTCATTACAATGGTACATTTTTGCTTTTTTACATAACGAGAAAGAAAAAGGGAAATCATAGTATAACTGAAGAAAAAGCGGTCATCCACGTACAAAGAATGATACAAGACAATAATGTTGCGAGCACAATCAAACAGGTCAGTCAGCACAAAATTCTGATTGATCCACAGCATGGCACATTGAGAATGGAACATCAAGACTTTCAGGTAGAGACCAGTCATTTGTCAAACTCCACAAAGGTGATTTCGGAACCCCACGGTGAGAAGGCAACACTCTATGCGGTCGCAGAGAACATTCAGTAAGTCGCCAGGGCGGCCAATTCCGTGACCTAGTAATGTCGGCCATGCATGCACCAAGTGAAAAAATAGCGCTGGAGGTAGCTCCCAAGTGGTAGTGTGGCTCTTCCTATCCCACCCCAGCAGGGACAAAGGAGTTAATCGATTGGGATTGTGTCTCCTGAGCTATCTTCGCAATATATTTCCGGTATGGCTCCCGGGTGCGCAAAATATAGTTAGTACAACTAACTATATAGGAGCAATTTCAATGGTTTTTTAAATGCTAATTCCTAACTATATAAGGCCTGAAACCTATGGTTTTTAAGTGAATTTGCAAGGTTTTTGAAATGCTAATTCCTAACTATATAAGGCCTTAAACCTATGGTTTTTTAAGTGAATTTGCAAGGTTTTTTAAATGCTAATTCCTAACTATATAAGGCCTGAAACCTATGGTTTTTTAAGTGAATTTGCAAGGTTTTTAAATGCTAATTCCTAACTATATAAGGCTTGAAACCTATGTTTTTTTCAGTGAATTTGCAAGGTTTTTTAAATGCTAATTCCTAACTATATCAGGTGTGAAACCTATATTTTTTTCAATAAATTTCAAAGGTTTTGTAAATGCTAATTCTATTAGCGGATAACGTTTATATATGTTATTATCCTTCTGGGACCACCTGAGCAGCCATCTTGTTTCTCAGGAGAAGTGAGGCACAAGAGAGCACAAAACAAGAGTGGAAAACGCGAAAAGGGGTACTGGGTACGCGCACGGTACGCCCTTGGGGGTCCTTTTGGGACCCCCTGAGAAGGGCTAGAGGGTTGGGGGGGTCTCTACCCTGCCCCCTTTTCGTGTTTTCCACTCTTATTTTGGGCTCTCTTGTGCCTCAGTTCTCCTGAAAAACAAGATGGTGGCCAACACTTCCTGGTTAGGACAGTTTGGAATGTTGGCAGTCGACTGCCAGCCAATTAGAAACTCGCTCGCACACGTAAGGGTATGCGAACGTACGCATACGGTACGCGTACCGTACGCGTACGGTGCACGTACGGTGAGCGCATATAGATATATAATTTGCTCAAATTCAATTTTCTCAACAACTTCTGTAGGGATTTTCACCAAACGTAGCAAAGGAACATCTGCATACCAGGCCCTACCATTTTGCCAAGTTTGGTGTAATTCCATTCAGCCGTTCGAGCTGTAGCCGTGTTAAAAGGTCCCTATGGAAATTAACATGGGAAAAACATGTTTTGGGACCCCCTTTTTGGCCCCCGCTTGACGAATCCCCCCGACACTTTCAGGGAAGGAGCGGAGCAGGGCTGGCCAAAATTCTGGAAAATTACACACAGATTCCTCAATCGGCGCCAAAGTTATTCCCAATAGAATGTTGAGCACATATAGATATATAATTTGCTCAAATTCAATTTCTCAACAACTACTGGAGGGATTTTCACCAAATATAGAAAAGGCACTACTCATACCCGTCCCTACCATTTTGCCAAGTTTATTGTAATTCCGTTCAGCCGTTCGGGCTGTAGCCGTGTCTAAAGGTCCTATAGAAAATGTCATTTGAAAATTTTCAAATGTAATTTTCTCAAGAACTACTGGAGGGATTTTCACCAAACATACAAAAGGCACTGCTGCATACCAGTCCCTACCATTTTGCCAAATCTTGTGTAATTCCGTTCAGGCGTTCGAGCTGTAGCCTTGTCAGAATGTCCCTATGGAAATTAACATAGAGAAAACACGTTTTGGGACCCCCCTTTTTTCTCGGCCCCAGCTTGACTAATCCCCCCGAAACTTTCAGGGAAGGAGCCGAGCGCAGCAAGACAAATTTAAGGAAAATTTCAGGCAGATCCCTCAATCGGCGCCAAAGTTATTCCCAATAGAATGTTCGGAATTTCCTATGGTAACTAGGTCCTAACTATATATACCTACTGGCTATCGTCAGTAGGTAATATATATATATATATATATATATATATATATATATATATATATATATATATATATATATATATATATATATAATCCAAGTTCAATAGTCCCTGCACTTCCAGCAGCCAGCTTGGCGAACAGAGACCACGACAAATCCCAAAGTTCCGGCAAAGATGTTATTTATTCAACAAAGTTGACAGAGCTCACGGTCGGATGCGTTTCGGGCAGTTGCCCATGCTCACAGATAGTATATATATATATATAAAACCTGCTATAGTTAGGACCTAGTTTCAATAGGAAAAGCATTTCTTGACTTGCCTTTAACTTTGGTGTCGTTTGACCAATCATCATTAATTTTCCCAAAAAAGTGTCAAAGTAGGTTCTGTGTGTCATGGAAAGTTTGGGGGTTATCCGTGTAGTGGGGTCTAAGAAATAGGGGTGTGAAAAATGGGTGCGTTTGTAATGTTAACTCCCATAGGAACGTGTTGTCGAACCTACAGCCCAAACCGCTGGATGGAATTACACTAAGTTTGGCAGAAAGGTAGATGTGCTTTCTGTTTTTCAGTGCAAATTTGTCCAGTATTTTTTGAGAAATTTAAGATAAAAATTATAAATATATCTCTGGGCGCTGATATTTCGTAGTGGTTTCACAATTAATTGCGAATGTACGCGTCAACGGGAATGCTGTAATTGGCTGGACGCAACCTGAATAGAAGAATGTGGCTGCCATTTTATCGTCCGGGAACGGTTTCCGGGGCTGAACATTTGCATGAACGCTGACATAAGGGGTCAGGGTGGAGATACTCTGACCCCATGTTTGAGAAATGGGTGTGTTAGTGACACAAGATATGTGTCCAAAATGGAATTTTTCAATCGCATGCAACCCCATGTACCAACGCAGGGATATTGTGAACATCGGAAACTCATTGCGAACATTAGTGAAAATATAAATTTATATATATGTATGCCCTCACAAATTGACTCAGAAATTTATATACCCATTCACACACTTATACATCCATTCACATACCCAAACCGATACTCATGCACTCACTCACATATCCTTTCAGGTAATTATGCACCCACTCACAGACTTACTTGGTAGAGTGATGCACCCTTGTGCAGACCCACTCAGAGACTCATGCACCCACTTACAGCCCCACTCACACACCCACTGAGAAACATACACCCACTCAGAGATCCACTGAGAAACTCATACACCTCCTACACACTCATACAGTCAATCCCACACTCAGCCACAGACTGTCTCAGAGACTTATAGACTAAGTCAGTCACTCATACGCTCACACACCCACTCAGAAACTCACTCAGATAAACACACACCCACTCACTCACCTCGTCAAGGCTCATGTATCCACTCACAGACCCACCCAGGCACTCACCCTCCCAGTCACAGACCCATTCAGACACACATGCATGCACCAATTCACTCACCCACTCAGAGACTTATACTCTGACTCACAGACCCATTGAGACGCTCATACACCCACTTACAGATCCACTCAGACACTCATACATCCACTCACAGACCCACTCAGACACTCACACACCCATACAGTCACTCACACAGCCACTCATAGATCCACTCAGAGATTTATGCACCCAGTCAGTTATACACTCAGAGACTCATGTTCCCACGCACAGTTGCACTCACAGACCCACGCACCCAATGACAGAACCTCTCAGACACTCACACTGCCAGTCATAGATCCACTGAGAGACTCATGCACTCACTCACACATCCATTAAGACACTCATGCACCCACTCACTCACCCATTCAGCCAGCCACTTAGACACTCACGTTTCCACTCACAGATCCAGTCAGACCGTCATATACTTACTTACAAATGCGCTCATGCACTTACTCACAGATAGAATGAGATTCTTATGCAACCAATCACTGACCCTTTGTGACACTGATGCACCCACTCATAGATGTACTGAGGCAGTCATGCATTTTGTTTCAGAAGTATTGATAGACTGATGCATTGTCTCACAGTTACCCTCAAATACTTATACAGTAAATGAGAAACTTAGTGATACAGTGATTCATGAAGTCATAGATTATACGAAAAAGTTATGCACTGTGTTAAAAAGATATTAAGGGAGTTGTACACGTTATTATACGTTCATTTAGATAGTAATGTGTTTAGTGTGTTGGTTATACTTTATTTTGTAGTTATAAGTTTTGAATGTGGTGGTCGGTATTGAATGTCTGCAATTGTTTTGTCATTCCGTGACATCTTCGCAGTGATCACGGCTACCGATATGATTGTGCGCCCGGTGTAACCATGAAAGCAGAATATCGGTTTAAAGGGTTGTTTTTATGCAAAATCCCTACAAAAATATGACTTTGAACAGTGCAGTAATAAGTCCCTGCTGTCTAAAATACTGTAAAATGTGTGCATATATGTGTTTTGCACCTCGTAATAAAGGTGCGATTGTCGCAGCTACGGGGTCATCGCGACTCTTGGTGTTATCGAAAATGGGAAGTAGGGTTCAAACACAGTTTTTAAGAAAGTTACTACATATATATATGTGGACAAATATGTTTTTAAAGCTGTGAACTGCTTAGTAATGTGTGTATTGTAATAGGTAGAATTAGTTTTTTTAATTAACATTTTTCAATGTGGTGGTGGTCGTTGAATGGCTGATTTGTTTTGCGATTTCGCAACGTGATTGCAAACATTGCGACGTTGCCGCGCCTTTTAAAAATAAAAAATACAAGAAAATGAACACAATTTTCATCTCTAGGGTGACTCTGAAGTAAAAAATTCCTTTAAGTGTATTTTTCAATATGTGAAATACATTTCCTGATCACTGATTCTCCACAGTAAATGCGACAATATTCTGATGACTCAAACATTTTTTTTAAATAAAACCAGTTATTAATGTACTTTCTGCTAAACACATACCAAATCAAACAAGCATTAACAATGCAATAGGTCTCGCATTCATGAATCTCTCGTAAATGCGAGACCTATTGCATTGCAAATGCTTGTTTGTCAAAGCGCCCATACGACGATTTCACTTTAATGTTGGACGTGCCCCATTCCTTAGATGAGCTGCATCTAAAGAAATTGGCGTGGCCAACATTAAAGTGAAAGCGCGGCATGGGGCACTTTTACAAAAAAAATACATTTGTCAAGTTGACAAACATGTTGCGTTTTCACTTTAATGTCAGCCACGCCCATTTCTTTAGACGCAGCTCGTGTAAATAAAGGTGCCTGGCTGATTTTAAATTGAAAGCGCCACATGGAGCTCTTTAAAAAAGCAAAAAACATTTAATAAATAAAGAAATGAGCACGCCTGCTCTATTCAAAGTGGACTGCGCTGAAAAAATAAAGAAAGGGACGTGGCCGCTCTATTGAAAGCGGACTGTGCTGGAAAAATAAAGAAAGAAAGGCGCACAACCGATGCCGGAAAGCATGTTGTGTCTGGAGTAGGACAAAATAATGAAAGAAAATAGTTCTCACAGACTAAATAAACATACTGTATAACCACAAAAGTAAAAGTTCCAGTCCTTATGGGAGGTCACACATGCAGACAAGGCAGTACTAAGGAGGGACTAACAAGCCTATTAATGAATCAGAAGCAATCATTTTGAATGGACAGTAACAGGATCCAATTGAAAAGATGGGCGGAGCTTCAAGTCCATACCCATAATCAGGAGGCATGGCCTGGGTTGTGGTAAGACAAAAAGACCCAGACACATTGCTAGTAAGCAACATGAGAGGTCTAAGGACTGCCTTTGGGTTACTCAGTCTCCCCAAAATGACCTATGGTGCTCAGAGGCACTGCTTCCGAAGTACCACACTAGAAGAGACACCAATCTGCTAAATATTACACCGTGTGTGATCTACAAAGCAGGACTCAAAATTTAAATCTCTGAAAAAGAACCAGGAAATTAGGCCGTTGGGTGGGTCTTCCTAGGGTTTCTCAAATGTTATCATCGTCCTTTCCTTCCAATCAGAAGCACATTCCACCAGTGAAAGCAAATAAGAGGTCACAAAATCTCTCCCAGAGCTCCTCTTTATGAATGTCACTACTGGAGAAGAGGTGATACTGGAGGGGCAGATATGCGGGGCAGAACCCAATAATGCCCCGGATGTTGGATTTCCCTGTAACCTCACCACCACTACAGGCCCGGCCCTGGAGCACAGAGTCACATGATGGCTGGCACAATCTGCCATTTGTCTATGCGCCTCCCTACGGTTTATGAAGGAGGAACTGGACCCTGCTATGCAACAATCAAGAGGCGAACACTCAGAGAGATATCTCTGCTGTCTACCCCCAAGTCAAGGTATTTCAACCAACCACCTCTGTTAAAGGCACACACATTTCTATCAACAACTTTTTTTGGGACGCTCTTAACAGGCAATACCTGTTGTACTCCAAGAAAGGTCTGCTGTCCACTGAAAAGTGAAACTCCTTCAAGTGCTGCCATGCGGCTGAGTTAAGTTTCTAAGACAAGCTCCTGGTGTCACACACCAAGATCGTTCTACTCTCCAATAACAGGTCATACATGTTACATACAGAGAGATAGCTCTGTTGTTTACCTTCAGCGAAGCTCCTTTAGCAAGGCACAAGTGTTACAGAATGAGAGATAGCTCTGTTGTTTACCTTCAGCGAAGCTCCTTTAGCAAGGCACAAGTGTTACAGAATGAGAGATAGCTCTGTTGTTTACCTTCAGCGAAGCTCCTTTAGCAAGGCACAAGTGTTACAGAATGAGAGATATCTCTGTTGTTTACCTTCAGCAAAGCACCTTTAGCGAGGCATAAGTGTTACAGAATGGGAGAAAGTTCTGTTGTTTACCTTCAGCGAAGCTCCTTTAGCAAGGCACAAGTGTTACAGAATGAGAGACAGCCGAACTCTTTACAGTCGGGTGACACTCCTTCAATTCGCCACGCATGTTACTGCCTAAGATAGGTCTGCTGTCCAGAGCACAACAAAGTTCCCTTAACGAGCCAACATGCAAACATCCAAAGTATGCATAAGTGAGCTAATTTACATAATGCACACAACAGAACAAACCTTCTCTTGCCGCCGTGTACAACACACGGAGATAGCTCTACTGAGAAAGACAGCATCAGCAGGCCACGTTTGTTACAAGCCTAGCACCACCATTGGCAACACTCCCCACCCCACCAAACGTAGTATGTATGCTAATAAATAAACACACCACACATTTTCTGTTTGGGTGAAATTGCTGCAGGTTTATTAGATACACCCTTATGTAATATGGTGGGTTATCTTACAGGCGATCCAAGGGTAGGTAACCATCTGGGCTGAGTGTCCGCCTGATGAGCCAAGCAGCACTGGGGCAAACCCCATCTGTGCTGCCCCTTCTGGTGATCCTCTTCTCGGATCACGTGACACATGGTCCCTTATTACTCACGCCCCTTTCAGGGCGGAGCGTAGCTTAGCAAACCCCCAGTTGTTCAGGCCCATAACCGCCCGCAGGACTAACAGGGCGCAACATGGTTTCCAGGAACCTCCGATGAAGCTCCTGGGATTTGACTCTGGCACCCCTTATGGTGCCGTACAGAGGTACCCTTCTGTACCCCTTGGCTTCCAGATCACCCTGTATCCCTTCCTGCAATGAGAAAAGACAAAATCACAACATTCTCTGCCTCCTGCCTGCCACGAACCACGCTTGGCAAGCGGTAAGGTGGGAGACGACGTGTCTGGCGCGTGAAAGAAGACGACCAGATGGTGGGGGAAGCCTATATACCCCTCGCCCTGTCCTCAGACCCAGGAAATGACGCTCGCCTAGAGCGCCGCCACCAGGCTGGGGGGACTCCTCCCTGAGTCACTTCCCCTAAGGGGGTGTGGGGTGCCCCGATGGCACTAGAGGGCCGCCCTCTTTAGTGGCCCACTGCAGGGGCTTCGGACAGCCGCATAGCACAACCATTGGCAACACTCCCCACCCCACCAAACGGAGTATGCATGCTAATAAATAAACACACCACACATTTTCTGTTTGGGTAAAATTGCTGCAGGTTTATTACATATACCGTTATGTAATATGGTGGGTTATCTTACAGGCGATCCAAGGGCAGGCAAACATCTGTCCGCCTGATGAGCCAAGCAGCACTGGAGCGAACCCCATCTGTGCTGCCCCTTCTGATGATCCTCTTCCCGGATCACGTGACACATGGTCCCTTATTACTCATGCCCCTTTCAGGGCAGAGCGTAGCATAGCAAACCCCCGGTTTTTCAGGCCCACAACTGCCTGAGGGACTAACGGGGCGCCAACGCGTTTCCAGGAACCTCCCATGAAGCTCCTGGGATTTGGATCTGGCATCCCCTATGGTGCCGCGCAGAGTTTTCCTTCTGTACCTCTTTGCTTCCAGATCGCCCTGTAACTCTGCCACAGCTCTGGATTTGGCCACTGTCGCCACCAGAGCCCCCCACTAAACAGCTATGGTCTTACCTGCAACCTCTCATTTCTAGCACCTCGCGCAAATCTAAAAGGAAAAGGTCCATACCTACTGGTGATAAGTGAACCCCGTCCGCCTCAAAGTATGCTTTCATCTTTTCTTAAATCATCTTATGTCTGATGAATCCCAGACGCCTCTGGTCAGTGAAATTGCACATTGCCCCATTCCCTCGCTTCCGGGAATGCTCAACAGCCTCCCCAGACTAAGCCCCTTGCCACACTCTGCGTATAATCATCTCTGACCAACAGACCTTACATTGCCCAATGCACTTGCTGATTTCACCCAAGTCACTTTTCATGACCTGCAAAAGTAACCTCCTCCCCATGGCAATGAGGTTGTTGCCCCCCAGGTGTATCACTAAACATTTTGGGGGTCCCCCCGTTCGGCTAGTCTTTGTTCCAATCTGTTCCTGAGGCTGCTCCATCTCATTCCGGGGAAACCCATCCACTCAAACTGTGTCTGTGAAAATCCCTGATTCCAGTTTTGGTGCGCCACCCACTGGGCCACCCTGGAGATGAATGAATGCCCGATCACCCCTACCTGGAACCCTGGTAAAGTAAAGGACACCATTTTCACACTCTGCTCTTTTAATGTTCATTTCTATCACGTATAATATGACATGTAGTACACTGCAAATCACTGCACACTATGAATACAAAACAAATTACTTCAATTGTGGATGTAGCGCTTGTGGCATTCAGACTCCCAACGCCCAACCTTTTTTACACCCTCTGGCTTCATGCCTGCCTTGGAACGCGGCTGTGGCCGCCCCCATTCTGAAGGAGTGGCTGGAGTATTTTTTGTCTGGCTTGGCAAGACCTGCCCGTGTTAAGCTAGCCCTCATCAAGCGTTCCATCTGGTACTTAGTCAAGGGGCCCTGGTCAGCATGAATCAATAGATAGCGGGGGCGTTGAGGCTGAGGGCCAAGTACTCCTTGACCTTGGCGACAGGGCAGTATCTATTGTCCCCAAGCGGCCTTAGCACCACATCAACACCCCCCCCCCCCGCCCTGCGTGATCCATTTTGGACCTCCTGAGGTGGATGGATGGGGTGTCAACAAGGACGAAATCCTGAATGCTTAAGGCATTGCCCGACCCGTCCGTCTTGGATTTCGCCACCAATTTACTGATACGAAAAGCACCAAAGAACGCAAAGCAGAAGGCTGCAGCAAAAAGTGTAGCCTCAAAATGCGAATAGATGGCCCCCTCTATCACATCCAGCAAGCCCTTGAGGGTGTCAAAATCAGAGGGGGCCCTGTTGTCCGGGACCCTGGGCTCCTCCCTGGCCAACCCTTAAGGGCCGCCCTGATGATGGACTTTTTGGGTCCTGCCCCACCAACAGCCTGGCATTGTGCTCACTGCCGCCAAGTGGCCGCATACCCAGGAGTGGCTCCTCCCCTGTTACTTCGCCCATACTACAAAGGCCTGCACTCTGCGCTCAACTGGTAGCGAGGAAAGTCCCAGGGTTTGTGAATCTTTCTTGAAGGTGGCCAAGTGTGCCCTATAACGCTCTTGGCACCTGGGGCCATCGAGCATTCTCCCAGTGCTCTCAGTCGTTGCTCCACTGCAAAATTTTCTTGAGGTGCGCCGGGAAGGGGGTCATCTCGGCTCTTGCTCGTGGCCAGGCCTCCCAGAAATAAAGCCACTGAAAACGAGAAAGAGCATCAGCTGCCACATTTTCGACCCCCTCAATATGCCTCGCCCTGAATTCAACATTGCAGCGCAGGGAAGCCCTAGCTAACTCTCTGAGCAAGCAGAGCACCAACGGGCACTTGGCTGTCTGCCCATTGATGGCCTCCACTACTGCCATGTTATCAGACCAGAATAGGACCTTTCTGTCTGATAGCGTCTGAGGTCACAGGTGTAATGCAATAACAATTCGGAACAACTCCAGGACAGTGATGTTGGCCGTGATGTTGCGCCTGCGCCAGGCGTTTGCCCACTCCTGGGCACACCATTCGGCACCCAAAAATGACCCAAAGCCCTCTCTACCTGATGCGTCAGTGAAGAGGCAGAGCTCAGGACTGTCTGCCCAAGGTGCCCTCGAAATCACCGTCCCATTAAACTGCGTACGGAACTCGCACCACATCGCAAGGTCTTTCTTCAAGTCTTTCGCCAGCCGAACTAGGTGGTGTTTCTTCTTGACCTTTGATGGCACTCAGGAGGGCTTTGTCCTTCCCTAGCAGTGCCTGAATGTCCTGACGCAGCGTCTGTACCTTGTTCGCAGGGAGTCTGGACTCGCCCTTAATCGTGTCCAGTTCAATGCCTAAAAAAGTCAGAACTTGCGCTGGACCCCTCAGTCTTACCAGGTGCTAAAGGAACCCCTAGGTGCCTGGCCATGTCTTGAAAGCACTGCAAGCCTCTGCTTCACTCCTGCGTACTTACACCCCCTGATGAACAGAAAGTCGTCCAGGTAGTGGGTTACACCCTCCTCATTAAATGTCCTCAGAGCACCCACTGCAGAAAGAGCTGAAAGCCTCAAAGTAGACACAAGACACGGCACACCCCATGGGCATGCATTCATCAGAGAAGAATTCACCCTGCCACTTGAAACTCAGGAGATGCTGGCTATCCGGGTGCACCTGCCCTCCTTACCACATCCACCATCATTTACAGGGAGCAGTAAGAAATCGAGCAGGTCGCCTCCTCTAAACAGTAGTTCACTGAGTTGCCTTCTGGGTAGGACAGGTGCTGAATCTACCTAAAGGCCCCTGGCTCTTTCTTGGGGACCATCCCAAGCGGGGTGATAACAAAGTTCTTAAGTGGGGGCTGCTTGAAGAGGCCAGCCACCGTCCCTGGAGTTGCTGCCTTTTTAATATTCCCCAATACCACTTCAGGTAGCTCCTTGGTCAATTTCAGGTTCTCCACGTCCCTGCACACTAGGAGCAGTCTGTCCCTGGTGTTCGGATACTCGCGGATCAGGGAGAAGAGGTTAGAGATGATAACGGGGGATGGACCTTTTGCCATGGGCATTGTAGAAGGCCTGCCCCGGTAGGGTAAGCCGGGGATGTCACTGCTGGGTAAAAGTGGGATGACTGGGGGTTTTGGGGGGGCTGAGCAGTAAGACTGGTCTATTTATCTTGCAGTCCGGGCAGTGGTGAGGGACCCTCTCGCTTGTTGTTACAGGAGGTGGCTGGATGTGTGGACCCACACTTGCTGCAGGTATGGGAGAACCTGCAGGTTTTGCACCAGGAGCAGGACCCTGCGTTGTACAGCCAGCAGGTTCCATTGTAAACTTTTCATGCGCCCTGCTTCTGACCAACTCTTTGACCACCCCAAAAGGACTTGTTGAACTGACCCTTCTTGGGCTTGTCTCCTTCATTGTTGTTTGTGCTTATCTTGTCCTTCCCTTCCACCGTGCGCTTCCCCATATGCTGGACTCAGAGCCTCACCTCCATTTGGTCCCACTCAAGTTCGGGACACATGGCCAGCTTTTTCCTGAATTCACAATCATATTGGTACCATCCCATCCCCCCCATTTGTCTCTGCCTCATTGGTGATAATGCTGGCATACCGAAACAACCCAAGCTCCGGCTTCGGGTATTTTTCCATTACCACTGCGGCCAGGATGGCGAAAGCTTGTCCCCATGTGTAGGAGAGTAGGGTCTGCAATCCTATGATCACCCAGATTTTTTGCTTTTGTTTCACTGGTTTACGACTTTCTCTGGCTGTGGGCCTGCTAATCAGACCCACAGCCTGGCTGTTCTCTTTCTAAATTACGATATGTACCCTAGGTGCATTTACCAATTGGTACTGGGCCACCTTATCAGACCCCGTAACGCAGGGCATAGGTGTACCCAGGGCCGCCCGGGGCTGAAGCATGTATTATGCCACCCCTGGCTGGCCTCCTAAATTTGACACAACTGGCTGCACGACAGCTGGGGCGAAGACGTGTAACCACCCTTCGCTTTAGGTATAGTAGCTCTATATCTAACCATACAATGGACACCCGAGTTCCTATCAGTCACTCCTATGGCAGGCCTTAACAATCCTGAAGGCAGAGTGCGTGGGCTCGTGTGAGCTAGGTTCAGGCCCGAGCCGAGCCCGGTTGCAGCTTGCGGAATCAAGACCCAATAGCTGTTCCATGATAACGCGTACCATATCGGTAACTCCGGTGTCGCGTTATCAAGGCATGTCGAGTAAGGTGTCATACGAATCGGGGTGCTGCCCTCTCCCCAACTCTGGTGGGGAGGTTAGCATTCCACCCTTCTAGAGGGACACGACATGTACGTAACTGTGAACCCCGGTTAAAGTTAACTGAAGCCTCAGCTCCACAAAATGGATGCTGCCACCACAGACACAAGTCTGACCTCCTGCTGCTGGGAGTCCTTCCAGCGAGGAGCACTTGGACAAAGGGTTTCCTGTCGAGGGCGCTGTTCGCACCGTCCCAGACAGGGTTTGTGTATTCTGGGTAGGTAGGGCTTTGGCGAGAAGGTGACTGCGGAGTGGCACCCCGGTGCTCACTACGCATCTGCCGGTTAGAACCAGTTCCAGGGGCGACAGCCCTGGCCTGGGGAAAGCCCGGCAGGGGAGAGGGGCGTAACTACCCCCCTTCCTGGTCCCACCCTTAGGGCAGGACCTAGTCATGTACCCACCCCTTTCTTTAGGATAAAGACCGGAGCGGGGACCCTTCCAAATTAGATCATCTTTGAATCAAGAACTACTTTCTACGAAAGGACACTCAAGACTCTTCTCAAGATTTCTCCCTTGTGACTAAGGAGTAGTCACCCTGCATCAGCAGGCACCATCTAAGAACTCTGCGGTTTGCTGCAAGTCCTTCCTCAAGGATCCGACGGCCCAGCTCGACGAGAACCGGCTTCCCTGGCACCTCTGACCTCTACCCCCGTCATCAGCTCAGCTGTGATCTGTGGGTGCGACGAGACCTCGAGGGACCGGCCATCATCAGAACCTGCACGCTCTTAAAAACCAGCACGACCATCGAGGTAACTCTCTGGTGAGTGCTCTGGGGTCCGAGAAACCCCGACCCTGAGCCGCTCTAGCACCGAAGTGCAGTCTCCCAGCATCTCCACGATCTGCGTGGGGCCCTTCTGCTCGCTGCTCAGCACGTTGTCTGGTCACTCGCCGCTGGCTTGTGCCCTTCTGTGACGACCTCCGAGAATCATCACTGCTGGTCTGGTTGCTCCAGACTGGCCCTTGCTTCCATCTTTGCGAGAAGCACCCCGGACCCTCCTGGTCCACTCAAGACGCCATCTTAGGCCCACCCCGTGGCCCTGAGATCTGCCAAGGCTTGTTGCCCCATCCTGGGCCCAGCGACGCCGACAGCATCATCCTTCGTGGGACAGCTCGCACCTCCACCGTGGTCGCCGACAACGCCTCCTGGTCCGTGAGACTGCAGAGCCTAGCGTCGCCCACTCACCTGGTCGAGGTGACGGCCAACCGGTGCCTTCCTGGTACCCTCTGACTACTGGCTAGTAGTACGAACTTGGTCCCCTCTGCTTTCAGGTTTCATCAAACTCCGATCCAGGCTTGGATCTCTACGAACTATTCAGCACTGGTCGCCGGCCAGCAACTCCTTTCTTCCGGCTCCTGGCTCGTCAGCGAAGACCCCGACGCCTGTAAGACTTGTGCAGCCGCAGCCCTCGTGGCTAGGTAACTCGGCATTTCGGTGCCTGCATAGCCTCCTTACTCTAGGGTCCCGAGTCCCTCGCTTCCGACTTGCCTTATCGGGTCCGCCCGAGACCTTAACCTTTCCGTGTCCCCGGACACTTGTTTAAACTGTGCACTTGAAGTATTTGCTAAAGAGATTTGGTTTGTGCTTAGTACCCTGTCCTCATAAAGAGTACAGGGCTGTTGTGATTCTTAATAAATATCCTGTTTATTTTCATAACACTTGTGTGGTGTCCTTTCACTGGGTATTCAAGGGGTACATGTGTGGTAAACAGCTGGCTTAACACGCCCTCTCGAGTCTTTAGCCTTAGACTGCTCGTATCCACGCTACTAGGATAGCTGGTCTATAGGTTGACTTACAACCAAACACCATAAGGGTCGTTGGAACGATACATAGCGGTCGCTAGAATAGCGAACGTTGCATATTGGGCCAACTTCTCACATTGGTGAGCAGCGGTTGGGATTTGAGCTTGCTGTTGTTTTGCCACACGTATCCTAAGAATATCTTGTTGAAAGATCGCACAAGTACTGTTAGTACATATAACCAAAGCTTAGAATACTCTGAGTTCTACTGAACCAGCTGTTGTAGCTCCTCAAGGCTTAGCACACCTTGGCTACAACTCTTAGCAAGGGAACAGTAGGTAAACACGTAGTGTAGGTAAGTGCACCACTTACACCACACTAGAAACAGTATGTCGGACAAAGGAGGAAACTCTGGGTCTCCCCTTGTGTCAGTTGACCCTCCACAGGTCATCCCTTCAGGATATACTGTGCTGAGCTTCAAGGAGTTAAGACGACTGTGTCACTCCAGGAAGATTCAGCAGGGGTCTAACCCCACAACGTCCTTTCTGATTGGTCTCTTGGAGACTTATGATGCCAGAAGAGCTGAGAAACTTCGTAGCTCTTCTAATCCAGAAGGAGACATGCCTCCCCTCGAGGGAACCCGGGACGATCCTGACCTCATCCACCTCGCAACTGAGAACGAAGATGTGGAGGAGGATGAGGATGAGGATCTCTCTGGGGATGAGGCAGATAAGGGACAGGTAGAAGTCGTCAGACTAAGCAGGTCCAACTTAAGCAAACATGATAGCGGTACTGGGGGACCCCTGGGGCCACTATCAGGTCAGCTTAACATTGGGAATGGACGAGCCAGATCTCTGTCAAGAGGCTCTGGCAGATCCCTTCAAACCAATGGCTCTCACAACTCGTCTCAGAGAGGGATGACGTCCCCCCAGAGGAGAGTGTACGAAGCTAAGGAAAGGGCAGCTAATCTAAGGATCGAAAGGGTACTTGCCCTGGCCAAAGAGAGGCTTGCCTTTGCAAGAGAGCAACAGTTAAGTGGGGTAGTCCCCACTGGTGGCAGCAATGTACCTAGTAATAGGGAAAAGAGTTTCGATACGAAACACCTTGGTAAGATAGTGCCCCCCTTTAAACAAGGGGACGACATCCACAAATGGATTACTGCTTTGGAGAGGGCCTGCACTGTGCAGGGTGTTCCCCAGAGTCAGTGGGCAGCTATCTTGTGGCTCTCCTTTGAAGGAAAAGGAAGAGACAAGCTCCTTACCTCAAGGGTGGAGGATGCTAACAATTACCAAATCTTGAAAAATACACTCGTTGAAGGGTTCGGCCTAACCACTGAGCAGTACAGGGTGCTGTTCAGGGATACCCAGAAAACGCAGTCTCAAGATTGGTCTGATTTTGTCGATTGTGCCACTAAGGCTTTTGAGGGCTGGTTGCTGGGCAGTAAGGTTACTGATTACGAAGGATTGTATAATTTGATGATGAGAGAGCAAATTTTAAACAATTGTCAGAACCAGTTGTTGCATCAGCACCTTGTCGACTCGGATCTGACCTCTCCCCAAGAATTGGGAAAGAAGGCAGACAGATGGGTTCGTACAAGAGTTAAACAGAACCAGGGCCAGAATCAAGGTGGTCAGAAGAAAGCAGACCAGAAGGGTAAAGATTCTAAAGGGGAACAAAGTGACCAGAAGTCTTCGACAGGTCCCCAACAACCCAAAGAGGGTGGGGGTCAGGCTCCCCAAAAGAAGAAAGAAGGCCAATCCAAAAGATGGTGCCAGTACTGTAAAAGTAAATCTCACTGGTTTAGTGAGTGCACCAAGAAAGGAGGAGGGCAGACTCCTGCCACTGCAGCCCCTAAGGCACCTGTGCCCCCTAGTACAGTCAGCAGTGGTAGTGCGCCTCCCAAGGGTTTAGTAGGGTTAACCCTGGGTTCTGAGGGGCGTGACAACTTAGTTGGCACACTCACTCAGGCTGTCCTTGTCAGTACAGGGGACGTGGACGTGTCCCCTGACGTAAGCCCCAATTCTTTGGGCAAATACCGACAGACGCCTTTCATAAATGGAAAGATGGCTCAGGCCTATAGGGACACTTGTGCCAGCGTCACCATGGTGACGCCTAACTTTGTGGACCCTGGACAGATCATGCCAGGTACAGAATTCCTGGTGACCAATGCAAGCAATGTCACTACCAATCACAGTATGGCAATTGTAGCTTTCTCCTGGGGAGGGGTAACTGGCCAAAAGAAGGTTGTAGTTAGTCCAGACCTCCCAGTGGATTGTTTGTTGGGCAATGATTTGGAGTCGTCACAATGGTCAGAAGTGGAGCACCGGACTCACATGGAAATGTTAGGTTTGCCAGCACATGTGTTCGCTGTGACTAGGTCACAGGTCAGGAAGTGCCCCACTGAACAGGTGCTGGATCCTGGAACAACGGACCAGACACCTCCCAAGAAAAAGAGCAGTAGGGTTAAGGCTGCGCCTTCCCCCTTGCCCCAGGTCGAGGATCAAGTCTCAGAGGAGGCTGACCTACAGGAATTGCGGGAAACTGAGCCTAGGGAATTCGAACTTGATCAAGTTGAATTCTTGGGTTCAGGGGGACCCTCAAGGGAAGACCTGGGGAAGGACCAGTTAGACTGCCCTTCTCTTGAACCCCTCAGACAGCAGGCTGCTGCTGAGGCTGCTGGGAACGCCACAGGTACCCACAAGGTATACTGGGAAGACGGACTCCTGTACACTGAGTCAAGAGACCCCAAGCCTGGCATGACCAGGAGGCTGGTTGTACCCTTGTCTCAGCGTGGTTTCCTACTTACCTTGGCCCACGAGATTCCCTTAGCAGGTCACTTGGGCCAGACGAAAACGTGGGACAGGCTTGTCTCACACTTTCACTGGCCACACATGAACGAAGATACCAAGGAGTTTTGCCGCTCCTGTGTCACCTGCCAAGCCAGTGGTAAGTCAGGTGGCACGACAAAGGCCCCCCTTATACCAATGCCTGTGGTGGGGGTACCCTTTGAACGGGTGGGGATCGACATCGTCGGTCCCATGGAACCACCTACAGCATCAGGGCACAAGTTTATACTGGTGGTAGTGGATCATGCCACCAGGTATCCTGAAGCTATTCCCCTTAGGACCACTACAGCACCTGTTGTGGCAAGAGCCCTAGTTGGAGTGTTCTCCAGAGTGGGCTTCCCTAAGGAGGTCGTCTCCGACAGAGGTGCAAACTTTATGTCGAGCTACTTAACTGCTATGTGGAAGGAATGTGGTGTTAACTACAAGTTCACTACACCCTATCACCCACAATGCAATGGGCTTGTTGAGAGATTCAACAGGACCCTAAAAGGGATGATTCATGGACTACCAGAAAAGCTTCGGCGTAGATGGGACGTCCTGATCCCCTGCCTCTTGTTCGCCTACAGAGAAGTCCCACAGAAGGGGGTTGGCTACAGCCCTTTTGAACTTTTGTACGGGCATCCTGTAAGGGGACCCCTGTGTTTGGTGAAGGAAGGATGGGAGAGACCTCTCAAAAAGCCTGCAACCAACATAGTGGACTATGTGCTTGGCCTCCGCTCGCGGATGGCTGAATACATGGAAAAGGCATCTGAAAACCTTAAGGCCAGCCAAGAACTCCAAAAAGCTTGGCATGACCAAAAGGCTGTCTTGACTGTTTACCAGCCCGGACAGAAGGTGTGGGTGTTGGAGCCAGTGGCCCCAGCAGCACTCAAGGACAAATGGTCCGGGCCCTACACCATCCTGGAGAAAAAGGGAGAGGTCACCTACCTGGTCGACCTGGGAACTCCCCGGAGCCCCCACAGGGTGCTTCATGTCAACAGGCTTAAAGCATATGTCGACAGGAAGGACATGAGTTTGCTCATGGCCCTAGATGAGGGGCAGGAGGAGGAGAGTGACCCTCTCCCCGACCTGCTCACTCAGAATCCTGACGATGGATCGGTAGATGGTGTTGTCTTTTGTGGCAGCCTCTCCGAACATCAACAGAGCGACTGTAAACAGGTTCTTCAGTCGTTCAGACATATGTTT
The DNA here is from genome assembly GCF_964263255.1 of Lissotriton vulgaris. Classification (NCBI taxonomy): domain Eukaryota; kingdom Metazoa; phylum Chordata; class Amphibia; order Caudata; family Salamandridae; genus Lissotriton; species Lissotriton vulgaris. The sequence continues at coordinate 1,345,996,152 of NC_141693.1, read as the reverse complement.
TCTCTAACACCCAGCCAGACCGATTGGTGCACCCATGAGGTTGACACTGGCGACAGCTTGCCCGTTAAGAGTAAAATCTACCGGCAGCCTGATCACGTTAGAGACTGCATCAAGAGTGAAGTGCAGAAAATGTTGGAGCTGGGAGTCATTGAACCCTCGGATAGCCCTTGGGCTAGTCCCGTAGTTCTAGTGCCGAAACCTCACACCCAGGGTGGTAAGAGAGAGATGAGGTTTTGCGTAGACTACAGGGGTCTCAATGCAGTCACTAAGACTGACGCCCACCCAATACCGAGGGCAGACGAGCTTATCGATAGATTGGCCTCGGCCAACTACTTAAGTACGTTTGACCTAACAGCTGGGTATTGGCAAATCAGGTTAGCTGAGGACGCCAAGCCTAAAACCGCATTTTCAACCCCTGGTGGGCATTATCAGTTCGTGGTGATGCCCTTTGGTCTGAAGAATGCACCTGCCACCTTCCAAAGGTTGGTGAATCAAGTCCTTACTGGGCTGGATGACTTCTGTGCGGCGTATCTTGACGATATTGCTGTCTTTAGCTCCACCTGGGAGGATCACCTGGTCCACCTGCGGAAAGCGTTAGAGGCCCTGCAAGCAGCAGGCCTCACTATCAAGGCCACCAAGTGCCAGATAGGGCAGACACAGGTTGTATACCTGGGCCACCTTGTCGGTGGAGGCCAGGTTCAGCCACTGGAGAGCAAGATACAGTCAATCAGGGACTGGGCTCCTCCAACCACCCAGACTCAGGTTCGAGCTTTCTTGGGCCTGACTGGATACTACCGGAAGTTTGTCAGGAACTATGGTTCCATTGTGACACCATTAAACGAACTGACAAGTAAGAAAATGCCAAAAAAGGTTCAGTGGACAGCAAGCTGTCAAAAAGCATTCGATGACCTAAAGCAGGCCATGTGCACGGCGCCTATCCTCAAGAGTCCGGACTACTCCAAACCATTCATTGTCCAAACAGATGCTTCTGAGTTGGGTGTGGGAGCTGTTCTTTCTCAACTGAATTATGATGGTCAAGACCAGCCCATTGCTTTTATAAGCAGAAGGCTGACCCCTAGAGAGAAGAATTGGTCAGCTATTGAGAGGGAGGCCTTTGCTGTGGTTTGGGCCCTGAAGAAGCTGAGGCCATACTTGTTTGGCACTCACTTCAAGATTCAGACCGACCATAAGCCCCTCTTGTGGCTAAATCAGATGAAGGGTGAAAACCCCAAACTGCTTAGGTGGTCCATTTCCCTACAGGGGATGGACTTTACAGTGGAACATAGACCTGGTACTGATCATGGCAATGCCGATGGGCTCTCCAGATATTTCCACTTAGAACAAGAAGACTCACCTGGTCAAGGTTAGCTTATTGTTCCGACGTTTGGGGGGGGGTCATGTAGGAGAGTAGGGTCTGCAATCCTATGATCACCCAGATTTTTTGCTTTTGTTTCACTGGTTTACGACTTTCTCTGGCTGTGGGCCTGCTAATCAGACCCACAGCCTGGCTGTTCTCTTTCTAAATTACGATATGTACCCTAGGTGCATTTACCAATTGGTACTGGGCCACCTTATCAGACCCCGTAACGCAGGGCATAGGTGTACCCAGGGCCGCCCGGGGCTGAAGCATGTATTATGCCACCCCTGGCTGGCCTCCTAAATTTGACACAACTGGCTGCACGACAGCTGGGGCGAAGACGTGTAACCACCCTTCGCTTTAGGTATAGTAGCTCTATATCTAACCATACAATGGACACCCGAGTTCCTATCAGTCACTCCTATGGCAGGCCTTAACAATCCTGAAGGCAGAGTGCGTGGGCTCGTGTGAGCTAGGTTCAGGCCCGAGCCGAGCCCGGTTGCAGCTTGCGGAATCAAGACCCAATAGCTGTTCCATGATAACGCATACCATATCGGTAACTCCGGTGTCGCGTTATCAAGGCATGTCGAGTAAGGTGTCATACGAATCGGGGTGCTGCCCTCTCCCCAACTCTGGTGGGGAGGTTAGCATTCCACCCTTCTAGAGGGACACGACATGTACGTAACTGTGAACCCCGGTTAAAGTTAACTGAAGCCTCAGCTCCACAAAATGGATGCTGCCACCACAGACACAAGTCTGACCTCCTGCAGCTGGGAGTCCTTCCAGCGAGGAGCACTTGGACAAAGGGTTTCCTGTCGAGGGCGCTGTTCGCACCGTCCCAGACAGGGTTTGTGTATTCTGGGTAGGTAGGGCTTTGGCGAGAAGGTGACTGCGGAGTGGCACCCCGGTGCTCACTACGCATCTGCCGGTTAGAACCAGTTCCAGGGGCGACAGCCCTGGCCTGGGGAAAGCCCGGCAGGGGAGAGGGGCGTAACTACCCCCCTTCCTGGTCCCACCCTTAGGGCAGGACCTAGTCATGTACCCACCCCTTTCTTTAGGATAAAGACCGGAGCGGGGACCCTTCCAAATTAGATCATCTTTGAATCAAGAACTACTTTCTACGAAAGGACACTCAAGACTCTTCTCAAGATTTCTCCCTTGTGACTAAGGAGTAGTCACCCTGCATCAGCAGGCACCATCTAAGAACTCTGCGGTTTGCTGCAAGTCCTTCCTCAAGGATCCGACGGCCCAGCTCGACGAGAACCGGCTTCCCTGGCACCTCTGACCTCTACCCCCGTCATCAGCTCAGCTGTGATCTGTGGGTGCGACGAGACCTCGAGGGACCGGCCATCATCAGAACCTGCACGCTCTTAAAAACCAGCACGACCATCGAGGTAACTCTCTGGTGAGTGCTCTGGGGTCCGAGAAACCCCGACCCTGAGCCGCTCTAGCACCGAAGTGCAGTCTCCCAGCATCTCCACGATCTGCGTGGGGCCCTTCTGCTCGCTGCTCAGCACGTTGTCTGGTCACTCGCCGCTGGCTTGTGCCCTTCTGTGACGACCTCCGAGAATCATCACTGCTGGTCTGGTTGCTCCAGACTGGCCCTTGCTTCCATCTTTGCGAGAAGCACCCCGGACCCTCCTGGTCCACTCAAGACGCCATCTTAGGCCCACCCCGTGGCCCTGAGATCTGCCAAGGCTTGTTGCCCCATCCTGGGCCCAGCGACGCCGACAGCATCATCCTTCGTGGGACAGCTCGCACCTCCACCGTGGTCGCCGACAACGCCTCCTGGTCCATGAGACTGCAGAGCCTAGCGTCGCCCACTCACCTGGTCGAGGTGACGGCCAACCGGTGCCTTCCTGGTACCCTCTGACTACTGGCTAGTAGTACGAACTTGGTCCCCTCTGCTTTCAGGTTTCATCAAACTCCGATCCAGGCTTGGATCTCTACGAACTATTCAGCACTGGTCGCCGGCCAGCAACTCCTTTCTTCCGGCTCCTGGCTCGTCAGCGAAGACCCCGACGCCTGTAAGACTTGTGCAGCCGCAGCCCTCGTGGCTAGGTAACTCGGCATTTCGGTGCCTGCATAGCCTCCTTACTCTAGGGTCCCGAGTCCCTCGCTTCCGACTTGCCTTATCGGGTCCGCCCGAGACCTTAACCTTTCCGTGTCCCCGGACACTTGTTTAAACTGTGCACTTGAAGTATTTGCTAAAGAGATTTGGTTTGTGCTTAGTACCCTGTCCTCATAAAGAGTACAGGGCTGTTGTGATTCTTAATAAATATCCTGTTTATTTTCATAACACTTGTGTGGTGTCCTTTCACTGGGTATTCAAGGGGTACATGTGTGGTAAACAGCTGGCTTAACACGCCCTCTCGAGTCTTTAGCCTTAGACTGCTCGTATCCACGCTACTAGGATAGCTGGTCTATAGGTTGACTTACAACCAAACACCATAAGGGTCGTTGGAACGATACATAGCGGTCGCTAGAATAGCGAACGTTGCATATCGGGCCAACTTCTCACACCATGTTCCAATATTCTTCTCCAGCCAGGCTTGTAACCGCACCTTCTTGTCCTCTTCCTTACCCCCCATCTTTCTTGTGTCAACCCCCTCAGCCCCGTGCATGAGCAGGGTAAATATGTCGATAAACTCTTGCCTCCAAATCCCCTCGTGGCCACTAAAGGCACCTCTCACACCTGGGAGCACCATCGCAAAACCATTGGTGCCATTGTGACAAGTGGCTTGGATGCCACGGCTGCTTTGGGCAATTCTGCAGAACGTGTGAGAGTGCTGACTACCTGAGGTGCGATGGGCGGGATCACCAGTAGGGGCGGAGCCGGGGAGGTGGGGACACTAACTGGAGACGGAGTAGCCACCACCGCTGCTGCTGCCCCTCCAGCTCTGGGGGCTGCCAATTGAAACCGCTGCCCTGAGTTACAGCAGCCGTCTCCCCCCACACTCCCCCCCCGCCCAGGATCTGCTTAGGCCCCTGGGTCCCTGCGTTGGTAGCTCCCTGCCTGCTTGCAGTCCTGACGTCCCCTCCCCAGACTTACGTAATAGATGGGAACCCAAGCGCACCCACAGCAAGAGCTGCCGCAGCCCCTCCATCCCCACTGTTACCACTGGTGCCCTTGGCAAGCGTGCTGGCCCCAGGAAAGCCTGATCTGACTTCTGTCATGAAGCTCCTCAAAGTGTCTGTGAGCTTACCCAAGTCCACTGTTGTGGCGTAGCTCGCCAGTGGCGTGCTGATGGACTGGGGCGTTACTGGTCCTGGTGCGGGCGGCGGGTGGATGGGCAAAGTAGTGGCAGCAATTCAGGGGGTGGCCATGGCCCGACTCTTGGTTGGCAGCGGCTCTGCCGGGAAATCTTTGACTGTGGGCCTGTGTATCCTCTTGGACCTAGTGGGGCCTGCCTCCTCACTGTGCTCCTGCTCTGTGGTCAGGACCGCAGTGGTGAAACCGGAGTCCTCCGGGTTATTGGCCTTCAAGAGTTCGGTGGCCCAAGCCAATCCCTTGGTCTTAGCCATCTTGATGAAGGCTGCAAGATGGGCATCCTGGGAGGTGCCCGGCTGAGTTTCTTCCACTTGGGACATCTGCGAGTATAGAGGAGGGGATCCATGCTGCTCCCTGCATTTGCCGATTCAATCTGGAAGAAAAGTACAACTTTAAGCTACTCCGACCTTGCAAGTGAGCCAGGCACGACCCTCCTCTGTCCAAGTCCCCGCCACATCGTCCCACCCCTAGCTCTGTACTTACTTTACTGCCCGTGGGCTATCGAGTTTAAGCTGACGACACTCAGAGGGTCCTTCGATGAACACTGCGTGCAGAAATGAAGAAGAAGGCTAAGTCCGCTCTCCCCATACCTCCCTCTGCTCTGTGCACTCAGAGCCCCTGCGCCCTGCCAGGCTCCGTGGAGCTGCAAAAGGCGCTACCCCTGCCGTATCTTCTATAACCCTCCGTCAAGGGAGATGACTGCTCACTCTCCCTGCCTGCTAGGCCTTGCTTACGCAGCACTATGCGCCTCTGGGGTTCACCCGTCCACCAGTACCTGCTGCGGGTTTGTGGGCGCAGTTCGACCGCACTCACACGTTAGGGAGGGGATCTATTCCTTGGCTGGAAGTGAAAATTAGATGTAATCTGAAATAGATAAACAGAGCGTTACTTGCATGCCAGGCATCCTCTGGTGCCTTTCTCCACCCTGCTAGTACCCCACTTCTCATGTGCACTGGCTTGCAAGACCACTGCGCTTTCATTACAACAGGCAATCACATTAAATACCCAGCATGAACATTTCCCACCATGTGCTACCTTTAGCTAGGGTCTGCAGGATCAAGGGCCCCTGTCTAGTGTGACCCAGTGCCACCAGAGGTCCAAGACCTACCCCCTGATAATTGCTCCTTGTTGGGCCTCCACCAACGATGTGTACCTGTGAATTGCGCCTGCATTTGATGAACGCTCCCTGCAGCCTGGCCCGTTTCACGGTATCACAACCTGCAAGACAGCGAAAGGAAGAGCCGCCCCACGGACGATGCCTTACACTCCCCCGACCCCTCAACGTGTCGTCCTAGGGGGATTAGCCAGTTTTCTCCCGCATCGTGCTGCACCCCCTGATTACTGTCCAGGCTCAAACCTATGCTCCATCGTACGGGGCAAGGCATGCGCAGTGGGCACCACCTAGTGGGCCCCCGCTGGTGCCATGTAAAACAAACACGGAGCCCGCTGCCTCTAAGAGCCTCCTAACCACACCGGAGTGCGGGGGGTCATATAGAAGCCCCAGGCTTTAAAACTCAAGGGCAGGCCTGAACCAGTCCCCCACTCTTACTGAACGCCCCCCCCACACGGCCCATGCTGCGGCCAGCACGACCTTGGGGGCCTCAGCTAGGCCCAGTCAATACATCCACAGATCCCTACGAACTCCGTAAGCGCAGACCGCAGCAGGCAGTGGATTACTAGTGGGGGGCGGGGGGGGGGCAAAGACTCACCTCACAACACCACGACGGCTGTCCCTGGACCAGCACGATACGATCTCAAAACGAAAGACGACCCTCAGCGCTAGAAAGACCACTACGATGGCACTACGGTGTGTCCGGCGCGCGATAGAGGTCAACCAGGTGGTGGGTGTTGTGTGCCAGGGTGTGGGCCTTGCCAGGGTGACTGGTCGCTAGCGCAGGGGTGGCAACGCGCAGCGCCAGCCAGTAAACCACACACTTGGTCCTGGTCGGAAGTGATGTGCCCGAGCGCACGCCTTCCCTTTATTGACCCCCGCAGGCCACGCCTGGCCTGCGGATGCATGGATGCGTATTATGTGCGTCCACTAGAGTGCTAACCGCACTATATCTCTATCCAACTACATGAAATTTTGAGAAGTGTTCAAAAACATGAATGTTCATAATACTACAACAAAATCTGATCAGATGCTCTGTCCTTGCGTGTCCCTTGGATGACGACTTCAGGGTCTCAGCTAACAGGCGTAGTCCTTTAGTCTCTGACTTGGAGGGGGATTGGGCCTTAGGTTGTATCGCGGGGTACGGCCCGGCCCTTGTTCTCCGCTGCGTGGTGGATTCCGGATGGGTGTGGACATGATTGAGAGTCCCCCTCCCGACTCCGTCACTGGCCCTCGGGTGTCGGTTGTTGAACTGCCTCCTTCCTCTCGTGTCGCAGCTGGGAGTGACTCGTTGATTCCGTTCGTATTGCCGGTGTCCACCCTCGGTCCAGGGGGGACCACTTTGAACCACGAGGTGTTCCTCGATACTTCCTCCCCCTCTCTACTGGCAGTCACCATAGTTCCTTTTGTGGCGGTCACAGTCCACGGGCCTGGTTCGTAGAACGTCTGGAATTTTCCACCCGGGCGCCTGTTCCTGATGACTACCCGATCTCCTTGGCGTAGTTGTCTTGGTGTTGCTCTACGTCGGTGGCTCGCTCGCAGGTTGTTTCGACGTCGACGTTCCTGAACCTCCCCCATGTTGTCCATAACCGGTGTCGGTTCCATGGAGGTGGGAAGGAGATCTCTGCGTTGGCCCTGAAACATGAGGGACCACGGGCTCTTCTGAGTGGTGCAGTGGGGGGTTCCTCGATATTCCCTCAGGAATTCATGTAGTCTTTGTTCCGGGTCGGCTTCTTCTACCACTGCGATCCTGAACATTTTGTTGAGAGTCCGCATAAACCTTTCCGCCTCCCCGTTGACTTGTGGCCATTGGGGAGTGATGCGTCGGTGGGTGATGCCTCTGGCTTTCAAAAACGTGGCAAATTCCGCTCCCTGGAACGGTGGTCCGTTGTCACTTTTAATCTCGTCAGGGAATCCAAACAGGGAGAATATTTTCTCTAGCGCCTGCCCCACGTGTGTGAATGCCGTGGATGGAATTCTTTCAACTAAAGGGTATTTAGAGTACGAGTCAATGGCTACCAGAGTGTGTCCCTCTCCCGGGAAACTTCCGAAGTCCACGCTGATCTTGGACCAGGGGGTCGTGCATGCTTCCTCCGTAATTATGGGAACCGGTCTTTCGGGGTCACTGGTCAACTGGCAGGACATGCAATTTCTTACGTATTCTTCCACTGTAGTTTCTAGTTCAGGGAACCACACCTTTTCACGCATGCGCGCCTTCATTTTCGTGGCACCCTGGTGGCCGCCATGAGCAAGTTGGGTGGCTCGGTGTCTAAGGCGCTTTGGTATCACCAGGCGTGTCCCTCTCAGCAGCACGCCCTCTTCCGTGGCGCTGAGCTCGTGGCGAACATGCCAGAATTTCGTGAGGGCCTCCTTATCCGACGCCGTCCAGGTGCTGGGAGGGTGTAGGTAGTCAGTCCAGGACCCCTCCTGTACAGCTTGCAGCGACCTCATGTATGGGTTATCGTCCACTGTCGCCTCCTTGATTTCCTCGATGGTCATGCATTGGGAGCAGGACGTGAGTGCTACCCACTGGGCGTATTCTTCGCAGTCTTCATCAGCAGCTACTGGCTCTTGAGGTAAAGGGTGGCGCGACAGGTAGTCAGCCGGGTTCTTGGCTCCCGGTCTGTATATCACTTCCATATCGTATGTTTGCAGCTGAATCACCCACCTCTCGATGCGTGGCGGTGGATGGGGGGCAGTGCCCTTGAAGAGCGGTACTAAAGGTTGATGATCGGTTACCATCACAAATGAGTGTCCTTGCAGGTAAAGGTGAAAATGGCTGCAGGCCCACTTGATTGCCAGGGCCTCACGCTCTATTTGTGCATATCTGGTTTCAGTCGGGGTCAGCGCCTTGCTGGCAAATGCCAAGGCCGTCCATTTCCCGGGTTCATGTTCTTGAGTCAGGACTGCCCCTAAGCCCACTGGACTGGCGTCCACAATTACCTCTGTTCGCTTGGCAGGGTCAAAGTACGATAGTGTTGCATTTTCAAGGAGGGCATCCTTTATGCCCTGGAAGGCCTCATTTTCCTTCGTGCCCCATGTCCATATGGCGTCCGTTTTCGTTAGTGCTCGGAGAGGTTCACTGCGGGTTGCCAGGCCTGGTATGAACCGGTCACAGTACGTGGCCATTCCGAGGAAGCTCCTCACCTCCGTTGGAGATTTCGGCGCTGGGGCATCCTTGATAGATTTTGATTTCCTTGGATCTATTTGGACCCCTTCCTGGTTGAAAACATAACCAAAGAACTCAATTGAGGATTGGAAGAATTGGCATTTGTCTCTGTGGAGAGTTGCTCCGTGTGTGCTCAGTCTTTTCAAAACATTCCGCAGATGTTTATAGTGTTCGGATGCGGTGGCCGAATGGATTAAGATATCGTCGCTTACATTGATTACCCCCGGCAATCCTGACAGCAGCTCTCTGATGGTATTCTGGAATACCTCCGCTGCCGAAGATATTCCGAAGTTGAGGCGTTTGTATCGCCGGAGACCAAGGTGGGTACTGAATGTAGTAATAAAGCGACTTTCCTCTGCGAGGGGCAGTTGATGGTAGCCCGCATTGAGATCGATTTTCGAGAACCATCTCGAGCCATTCACGTCGGCTATTATGTCGTCCATTGTGGGTGTTAAGTGTCTTTCTCTTCTGATCGCGGTGTTCGGCAGCCGCATGTCGATGCATAGGCGGATCTCGCCAGGTTGCTTGGGCTTTTCGACTATGACCATAGGGGAAACCCAGGGGGTGGGTCCCGTTACCTTTTCAATGACCCCTAGGTTCTCTAGTTTTTCGAGTTCTTTTTCCACCAGCGGCCGCAGGTGGAACGGTATTCGCCGGTGACGTAGGGCTGTAGGGGTGAAGGATTTGTCGATGTGGAGTTTGATTGGGTCGCACTTGATGCAACCTAGACCTTTGAACAATTCAGGGAAGCGCTCCAACAGCTCATCTACCTGATGGGTTCTGATGCGGTTAGCAAAAGCAATCAATTTCAGGTCCTCAGCAGTGTGGCTACTCAGCAGCGTGTCAGCTTCTCGGTCGATTATGTGTATTGTAGCAGTTACTTCAGCCTCGTCAGCCCGGATGGGTATTACGATTTTCCCTTTTAGAGGAAGAGGGTTATCCGCTCCATAGGCGAAGATCCTTGTCTTGGAGCGTAACACCTCAGGACGGGGGCGTAGTCTGTTAAATTGTTGCAGCCCCATAACATTGACAGTGGCGCCAGTGTCAATGACGGCTTTTACCTCATTCTCTCCCATTTGCACCACACATGTCGGCTGTGGTCGTCGTCTCTGTTTCAGCTCCCGGGCAAAGAAAATTACGTATGCTTCCTCATCTTCCGAGTCTGACTCGTCATAGGTCAAAGGTAGAAACTTATCTGCCCTCTCCGGGGGTGGGTCTGTTAATGACAATTGGCGGACAGCTTTGGTGGGTGTCCATGATTTCTTAGGATTCCTGGGTTGGTTCTTTCTGCGACAGACTGACGCAAAATGATTCGTTTTCCACAATTTCCGCAGGTTTGACCTTGAGCTGGGCAATCTTTGGCTGTATGGGGTTCATGTCCGCAGTATCCACAACGGCCTTGAGGCGGGTCTCTTCGATATCCCTTTTTCGCCTGGCCACGTGTCCGTGGTCGCACCGCGTCAGCGCGTTCCGCTTTGATGATTTCGGTTTTGGCGGGAGTTTTGTGTAGGGCCTGGCCCATGACCGTTGCTCTGGCATCTGAGAGCTCATGTGCTCTGGCTAGGATGAGAATGTCTTCCAGAGAGATTCCCGGCTTCCGCAAGATGTGGCCTCTCAACGTTTTGTCTCGGCATCCCTGGATCAGTTGACGTCGTATGGCTTTTGGCTGGTCCTCATCCGTGGAGCTAGCCAGCTCCCTAACTCGGGTGTGGAATTGGTCCATGGATTCACCATCACGCTGACGGGCTTGACCTAACTTGAAGACTTCGAAGTCCATATTTAATTGAGGGTCAAAATGGTTGTTTAGGGCGGTAACAGCGGCAGCGTAGGTGGTCACCCCCGTCGGGTTGGGGAGGTGTTTGAAGAGCCTGAAAACCTCGTCCCCTGCGTAGTGAAGAAGTAGCGACCTTTTCACCGCGTCATCCGTCTCCCTCGTGACCACAAAGTAGTTCTCAAGTCTTTCCAACCACATTTTCCATCGGGGCGAGGCAGTGGATGGATCACTCGCCTCACTGAACGGCGGCAGTACCCCAGCGGCAGCATGCTGGAACGGGATGTTGATGACGGGAGCCCCGGCGTCCCCATCCCCCATGGTGGTGGTGCACGAGGTCTAATCGGGCAGAGTCCTGAATCACCCCGGTTCTTTGCGCAGGCCTGCGGCAAAGTGCGAACCTTGGCGGGAAGTTGCTCTGTCCGTCGTCCAGACGCACGCGCCACGTGGTCAGTGGATGTAGGGCGGTCAGGGCAGCACCAGGGACCTCCAAATGGGTAGTCAGCGCTCGTAGCAGCGGCTCCAGGCCACACCAGGCCTCAGCAGACCACAGCACGCGATGCACGCGGCGGGAGTGTGGCAGGACAGATGATAGGCCTTCTTCTGGAGTCTCTTGTCTGTTCCCCACTCCGGATGCATGAGGAAACGCTGGGGGCGGTGTCCTCGCGTACCACGCGAGATGCGTGGTGTTCAGCACCCCGTCGCCGGGAAAGACTGGATGATGCGGCGGTCTTCGGCGAAGGCAGATGCTGCACGCTACCTCCCCAGGGCAGGGCAGTGAGGGTGATTGGCGCCCTCCAGCAGGTGAGAGGCAGGCAGGAAGGAGCACGTCGGCCCCGTGACACCGGAGAAGGCGCCGGGCTACACGCGGTGTGCACCGCAGGGAGCGAGCAGACCGCTCCGCTTGAGGCAAAGGTGTACGGGCGAGGGTTGGGCCCCCTCCGCTCGTCGCCAATGTTGTGTGCCAGGGTGTGGGCCTTGCCAGGGTGACTGGTCGCTAGCGCAGGGGTGGCAACGCGCAGCGCCAGCCAGTAAACCACACACTTGGTCCTGGTCGGAAGTCACGTGCCCGAGCGCACGCCTTCCCTTTATTGACCCCCGCAGGCCACGCCTGGCCTGCGGATGCATGGATGCGTATTACGTGCGTCCACTAGAGTGCTAACCGCACTACAGTGGGGAGGCCTATATACCCCTCCCCCTGTCCTCGCGTCCAGGAAGTGACGCTCGCCTAGCGCGCCGCTACCAGGCTGGGGGACTCCTCCATGAGTCCCTGCCCCTAAGGGGGTGTGGGGTGCCCCGATGGGCTGCCCTCTTTAGTGGTCCCCTGTGGGGGCCTCGGACAGCTGCAGAGATAGCGCTGCTGCTTACTTCAGGGACCAGCAATGCACAAGGAGAGATAGTTCTGCTGCTTCAGATGGGAGAAACACTTTAACCAGCTAAGTGTTAACCCCCGCAGAGAGACAGCATTGCGGTCTAATGCTGAGGCCATGAAATGCAAAGCAGAGCAGTGAAGGGCTCCCTCTCATGGCAGCATCTCTGGGGGGGCACCGTGCTGTTCTGCCTGTCACGCCAGTAGAGCGGGAACCCCCCCCCCCCCCCCGCTGCACACACCAGTCCTACAGCCTCTGTGGAACAGCCCCCCTCGGGACCACTCATTTGTAGCAGCAGGGGCAGCACGCAGGACTAATGCACTGACACCCACACAGCAATCAGAACAGCAGTCTTCAGCCATGTCCCGGTGAAGGGAGGCATCTCTCTGCATCACCTGTGCATCCAGAGGGATAGCGCTACTGTCCCATCTGCACCTGCTGTGTTACCTATGTAACCCAAGAGACGTTCTGCAAGCCTTTAACTCCAGTGTATCCCGAAATGTGGCTAAACTTTCATTTTCATTTACTCTTTCATTTTCATATACTCTTTTATGTAGCCTGTGAGACAACCCTGCAACCTACGGTGCAAGCCGTTACCCCCATGAATCCCGAGAGGCAGTTCTTGTCTGATTTACTCTCTGTTTCATCAATGTAACATGAGGGACAGCCCTACTGTCTAAGGTGCATGTCTTTAACACCCTGTAACCCTGAGACACCTCTGCATCTAAAATGCAGGCCTGTAGCATCTGTGCACTTTCGAAATTAGCAGTACTGCCGGAAGCCACAAGTGTTACTTTCTGCGAACAGTATCAAGGACACATTACATAAGTTCTATGTTGATATAAACTGTGTAATTCATATTTGTACCTTATGTGAGTTTTGGTGTCACGAGTGCGGGATGATTCCTTGGGGCTTGACTGAGTAACCTGCATTTCATTCTCCACATATTTTTGGGTTTTACACATTTGCCCCTTAACCCACTCTTTGCTGCATGTATTGTCAGACTTCCATAACAACAAAAAACCTGCTTTCAGTCTCTGGCCTTTCAAGGGTGAGTGCACACTCTGTACACGGGGCTCAAAACATATCACACACTTTGCAAATGTCACTCGGCTTCACCTGCAGATGACAGTATTCAGCATTAAAGAGGTGAGAATTGTGCCGAGCTGGGTTAAATATCCCAATTGAACAGACTAGCTGCTACAGGAAATGACATCCGAGCACACTTGTACTGTCGGGGTGTAAAATATAGGACTTTTCTCGACAAGAAAATGTCTTGCTCCATGATTCACACAAATGTATGTTTACACCCTAGAGTCGGCTTTCTGGAAGCATCATTTACGATAAGAGGGCTCTGAGAGTTTAGAAGAATCCCAAATATATGGCATCCGGTTTAGGGTCTGATGCCATAAATGCCAATGTGAGTCCAAGTGCAACTCCCGCATAATGAAGATGTATTGTTTGCACAACTGTGGTTACTGCTGGAATGAAATACTTGTAGAAATCCTAAAATGCAAACACACGTGAATCCAAAACTCAAGACAAAATAAAAACAAGTAAAATGGGCAAAATAAAATACATGTATTTTCCCTGCCAGCAGCAATATGCATATACTTTAGAATGGCATTTTACTCTGAAAAGTGGTCAGGCCAGAATGATTAAAAATACTGTTTGTCTGGGAGCATGCAAGACAGTATCATGAAAAAACTTGTATATAGGATATGCTGAGGTGTATTTAAAAGAAAACTATACATTTCCCATAGCATTGGGAGTACCATTAGCTCAGCACCTTTAATCAAGTTTAAGGTCAAACTACATTCCATGTTGTCTGACATTAATATCTAGCTGGTTTGAAATTCTCTGCCCTTCCCTGCCACAAAATATAATCAACAAAGCCCCAAAATGCGCTCATCCATTATTGAATTAGTTTCAGTGGCCACGGCTGGACGACTCATAGGAGCTGAAACCAGAGTACAACGTGGCATGATTTGCTTTTGTCTAATTCCTATTGTACGGAGCTTGGATGTTATTTTATGAATCCAAAATCTGCACCACTTGACCTGGCTCTGCAAATTCCAATATTGTGTTCTTGGCATGGGTTGTGTGCATTTAGTGCTCAATGTATGGGCTGCAGAGGACTAGCTTAGCAGTGAGGGCTGGGCTATTCTTATAGAACCAGCAGCAAGACTGATTTGCAATCACAGGTCTTCTCTCAAGAAAGCTCAGTTGAATTTGGCCTTGCCGTGATTTTGCCGGTCGAAGCTCCCCTCCAACTGACACTCTAAAAATCGAACACTAAATTCAACTGAGATTTCTCGAGAGAAGACCTGTGATTCAAAGACACGTCGACTCTAATCTGAGCGTCCAATATATTACCTCAGTGAGAACCAGTCACCAACGGAAGTAATTCATCTTCAAGTTGGCCACAAACAGTTCTCCTCTAAAGGGTCATCGGTATATATTTAATTACCTGTCCTGATGATGGTCTTGTGAATTGACTCGTTAAGACCGAAACGTCAACCTATATGTCCACTTCTGTGCGACTGACATCTTGCCACCAGTGACTTACCTCTAATCCAGCAGTAGTAATTGCTTATTTTATGCAACAGTTTGGACTTTGTCTTTTGTAATATAGGAAAGATAGTAATATTCCTTGTACATCAGATTTCTCTGCTTGGTTCATTCTCATGACTGATTAAGAACCCTTGTGATTTTACAACAAATAATAACATCTTTGATACAAAAATCCCCTGTGTTGCAAATACTTATTTCTTTAGCTAGTGAGTGTGGTAGTTGTTTTTCATTTCCCTCAAATAATTGGATATCTGAATCAAACACAGCAACTGATGTTTACAGTTTGAATCTAAAAAAAAAATTTCAGTATAGATTCTACATGCTGTTCAAAATATCTTAGAATAAATCCCTTGCAGGCAATTAATAGTTTACACATTATTCGCCCAAGCCCGCGAGAGAATATTGGGTTACCCGCCCCTTCTTTTCATTCACTTATCTCTGAAGTAGCATACTGGGCGAAAAATGATAGACAGGAATGCGGCCCCCGGTGATTGCCAGTGGCCAGGATTAATTCCATCATT
Source organism: Lissotriton vulgaris (assembly GCF_964263255.1). NCBI lineage: Eukaryota > Metazoa > Chordata > Amphibia > Caudata > Salamandridae > Lissotriton > Lissotriton vulgaris. Next base: position 1,345,981,008 of record NC_141693.1, on the reverse strand, counting down.
TCTTCCATCACTTTGAAGTTTGTTGCATCTTGTAAACAACCATCGTCTACTCTTGCTCGTGCAAAAGGCAGGAAACAACCATCTCCCAATGAGGGTCTCACAAGTGCAGGGCTGTGTCCTGCTCATTAAAGCACTCTGCAGAAATTGGTAAATGTTGTGCTATTTACATATGTGCTACTTAAAAATAGTGTAAGATGACATACCGCACCTGTCAGTGGTTTCTTTTTTTTTGTATTCTTTTTTTTTAAAATTATGCAATACAAAAACAAAACGCAGAATAATTCAATACAGAGTAACCCCCCACCCTCTAATCTAAAACAACAAGTTTTTACGGCAGCAGGGAGAACAAAATTATCTTAAAGCAATAACCCCAGCTTGACATCCACGTAAGAGAGCACAAAGAAGAGAAGGCAAATTCTTGTGCAAACATCATACCAACTGTTATAACAGAAAGTGCTGACAGTATATAGTGCCAGGGCATACGTTTTCCAGTCTATGGGTATGATTTTACCAGTGCTAAAAGACTATTACTGATATAGGGCCCGATTCACTGAACTAACTTAAGATAAAATCCTAAACGTACTACTTTTGGTATTCCCAGAAGGCATTTAGTAGTAGTAAAGTTAGGATTTTGTCTGTCCTAAGTTTGTCTTAAGTTTGTCTTAAGTCTGTCTTAAGTTTGTCTTAAGTCTGTCTTAAGTCAGTCCTACTACTTTTGGTATTCACAGAAGGCATTTAGTAGTAGTAAAGTTAGGATTTTGTCTTAAATTTGACTTAGGACAGACTTCATACAGACTTCAGACAGACTTAAGACAAACTTAAGAGAGACTTAAGACAGACTTAAGATAAAATCCTAACTTTACTACTACTAAATGCCTTCTGTGAATACCAAAAGTAGTAAGTTTAGGATTTTGTCTTAAGTTAGTTCTGTGAATCGGGCCCGAAGTGTCTCATGCTTCTTGTGAAAACATTGCAGACATAGTAAAGAAAACAATAGAAGACAATAATAATAAAGTCATTTGTTCAAAGTAAGGTGCAGTGCATACGTTTTCCAGTCTATGAGTATGGTTGTACCATTGCTAAAAGACTATTACTAATAAAGTGCCACGTGCTTCTTGTGCAAACATTGCAGACATAGTAAAGAAAACAAGAGAAGATAATAATAAAAAAGTAATTTGAACAAAGTAAGGTGCAGTATGTCAAAATTGATAACAATAAAAAGCCCTAGGAGTTTGACTGATTGAGCCATCTTGATAGAGGTTCCCATATGTCTAGTCCCTTCTTCTTGGCCCTAATGCCTTTTTTTAGCATAGATAGCCTTCGGCAGATTGCATGTAGCTATTTATTGAGATTCTGGCGGTAGGATGTAGGTACAGGGCCTGCACAGCTTGAATCGCCTTAGAGCCAAAATGCATCCTCCTCATGACACCCCAAAGAAATTGCCAGGAGACCCAATCGAATTCTTTTTCAGCATCCAGTAAAATGAGTGTGATCAGGTCTCCTGACACTTGAATAAACCCTTGTTGCCACTTGGCCACAAGGTGTTCAATTCTGGAAGATATTCTAGACACAAGACTTTTTGAGTGGACTTTAGAATAATCGGCCTATATGAGCCCATAACTAGCAGTGGCTTACCTTTCTTTGGAAAGATTACAATCTTAGCAGAAGACCATGAATCTGGTTTAGGGGAACCATTGAAGATGGAAACTACCAGTGTGGTAAACAGAACTTTTATTTGAAGGGAAAAGATTTTGTAGAATTCCACAGGAATGCAATCTAAACCAGCAGCTTTACTATCTGGAAGATTTGCGAAGACTAGGGTAATCTCTTCCCATGAAGGTGGATCTTCTAATTGATCATGTTCTTCCTCGCTAAGTTGTGTAAGCAAAACTGTGTTCAGGTACTTGAAAATCTCTGACTCTCCAAAATCTGGTTAGCTAGTATTCTCCTCTGTATATAAGCTTTTATAGAACTCTCGAAATGCCCCTTGGATTTTAATAGAGTTGTTAATAGTCTCTCCCGTAGAGACTTGTATTGAGAGTATTTCATTGGAGGAGACCTGCTCTCTGGTACGAATGGCCAGTTGATGAGTTCACTACATTCATAGGTTTTTTCCCGAGCAGAAGCCCATTATCAGCGACCTACTCTGCAAATATCGACCCAATTTCGCTTTAATGGCTACCACTTCAAGCTGTGCTGCTTTAATTTCCACCCTCAACTGAACAGCCTTAGGCAATCTTTCTTCTGCCTTAGCCATTTTGTCCTGTAGCTTCGAGATCTGCGATTTTTCTTGCTTATTTTTCCTTATGGAGTACCGTAAGTTCTCACCTCGGATACATGCTTTCAGTGTGTCCCAAACCACCATAACAGGTGTACACCCTATGTTTGTCTTGAGGAACTCCTAAATCCAGTCTTTCATATATAAATGATATTGGGTATCATACAAGAGCGCTCTTTTGAAACTTCAGGATGAGATTTCTCCACTGGAACCCAACCCCTTTATGTTTAAAATGAGTGGATTGTGGTCCGACATGAACCGCGGGGCTGTATCGATGGTACAGTCCCTAATCAGAGATGAAGAAGCCAAAAAGTAAAACAACCTTGCAAGGGAGAGGTGCGGGGCTGAATAATACGTATACCCTAGTTGATTCGGTTTAAGATTAGCCCACACATCGCTAAGCCCATGAGTGTGCATTAAGTTTGTTAAGGCCTGATACACTTTTGGCTTCCTACTGGTATATTTCTACTGACTACTAGCTCTTCAATTGCTAGTTAAACTGATGTTAAGATCACAACAGATGGTAACTGGGAGAGGTTAGTGGGCTAATTCTCCTGAGATCCAGTCTATAATGCCAGGACCAGCCGCATTGCTTCCATAAATGGAACATAGAGTAAAGGAAAAGTCAGGTGGTAAACTGCATTCTGCTATGACCCATCTTCCCAGGGAGTCAGATTTCACCCGTGTGGCTTTAAGTGGATAATTCCTTTGAACCAAAATCCCTACTCCTTTCACCCGTGCTCCTTGAGGTCCCCCCCAAGTTCTCTATACCCCAATGAATTCAGAAGATGACCTGTCAGGGTTTCTAAGGGTAATCAGTGTATCAAACAGGATAGCACACATCCAATGGCTATATATCTAAGGAGTAGCGCTACAAAGCTCTATATAAATTATACAGCGGCAGACCTACTTAGTCAAGAATCAAAAAAGTGCTTTAGGCATCAAAAGGTTTATGGGAAGCTCTGTGTAAAGACGACTACAATGCAACAAACCTTGAGAGACAGCTCTGCTATCCCAGAGTGAGAAGACATTTGTGTACTCTACAGGGTTCTGATGCCAAGTAATAGAGCTATATAAACAGCCACATAATGCTGACCAACTGAGTGGTACACATAAAAGGTGGAACATTAATAAACAAGAAACGCTTTAAGATGAGTATGTTTAGTTGTGTCTCCTCTGCTGCCCTTAACTCCTCTGCAGGGAAAGCTGCCCCCCCACCCAGAACGACGGGACACCGTGTTCATCTGCTACTTCTGTGAGGGCATGATGAAGGGAAACTAATCTCAAAACTCCCTGGATTGCCTTTATCACAAGTTCTACTAATGATTATAATTTTTAAAATAACATCGAAAGGTGGGCTTCTTAGGTCTTGCAATCCTGGAGACACATTGAAGCCCATTAGGATGGCGGGCGGATTACCCCCGCCAGGCTGGCGGTAGCCACTGGCGGGGGCAATCCGCTCGCCATCCACACCTAAATGACCCTCCGCCATATTAGGATGGCGGGGGGACAGTTTGTATAAATCATCACACCCTATCATAATTTATGGTCAGCCCATTTAGGTGATGGGATCGGTTGTGCTTACATTTCGTTTTGGAGATCCGGGCAGGAATTCATGTATGGTAAAACAGTTCTATAAACTATACATTCATTTTGTGCAGCCTGGGACTTCAGCTTTATGCCATCACAAACTCTGTGCACCTGAACATAAGTCTCTTTTAGATTGGATTCATGCTCCAAGGCAAATAAAAGTAACACCATAACCATGAGCAAGGATGGTAATCAATGCCAACATTGAATGCTCCTTCCCCATAAAAGTGTAGACCACTATTTTTTAGTGCTCAGCAGTTTTTTATCTGTATTTCTAAGTTTGTCAACCAAGTTTGTCTGGTGATTTCTTCAACTGTTCTATAGACGATCTGATTTTGATATCATCCTTTTTTTATCCAATGTTATGAATAATTTCCCAGATGTTGAGGGGATTCACCTACATATTATAAGAAAAGTGAAAAATATAACAGAATCATATTGAATTATTTAAGAAAAGAACATAGGAAAGGAGTACATATTCAGGTATAATCCAAACCTAAGTGACAGAGACTGACAAATTCCAGTATTATGATCCACACAAGAAATTCAGGGGAAATAGTCAACATCTTCTAAAATGGGCAGGTGCATTATAAAGACTCTGGGAACTGTGAAGTAAACATAGAAACTTTTGAAATTAAACACACAAAATAGATATTAAAACAATGTTCAAGCAATCTGATGCAAAGATTATACTTGGAGGGTTCACATCTATTTACTCCCACTCCAACCTGACCAAACATAGGATACGTGTTGGACTTTGGAGGGGTCAGATTTGCTATTCAGACTTCAATGTAAACAAGGGTATGGAAAGCTTCGGACTTTGTGGGGGGCAGATTTACAATTCCCACTCCAACCTAAGCAACAGTAGGGATAGTGTTGGACTTTGGATGAGTCAGATTTACTATTCCCATTCCAACAGAAGCAAATGCAGGGAAGGTTTTGGACTATGGATGGGTCAGAATTACCATTCCCACTCCAAAGTAAATAACAGTAGGGGAAGTGGTGGACTTTGGAGGGGTCAGATTTACCATTTCCACTCCAACCTAAGCAATAGTAGGGAAAGTTTTGTTTTTTGGAAGGGGCAGCTTTACTATTCCCACTCCAAAGTGATCAACAGTAGCGAAAGTGTTGGACTTTGAAGGGGTCAGATTTACTATTCCCACTCCACCGTGAGCAATAGTAGGGAAATTATGAGTTTTTTTCGGTTTCATGAATCTTAAGGCACAGAAGTTTTATGTCTGCTGCATTTGAATTATTTGGCATTTGATCATGGTATATATAATTGCTCCCTGATATAGTACTTTGGCATAATCCATACAATATGAGATGTATAAGGTGAATGTCTGGACGTTCCGTGGGAATCCAAGATGAGAGAAAATGTGTCTGATTGACCTCATGGTGTGAAATGTCAGTTTGGTCAATTGGTTGTATTTTGGAATCATGGAGAGGGCTGAATTAAAGACGATTCACAGTTCCATACCTCAAAGGACGTTATTGTCAGAGTTCATAATTCTTTAGGACACTTTGTTAGTGGTTGTAGTCTTTCCATTCTCAGCAACACAGTTGTTGTGAGGTTTCAGTGTGAGTTGGTGCTCTGTCATCCTTTGGTCAGTGGAATTGAGGCAGTCATCAAATTTTGAGAGCATAACGTCATTTGGTTTATCCTGTTTAAGGATTACCTGGGTATCTTCTGCCTAGCTGTAGCATGTAAGGTTAAAAGAAGTGATTAGTTCCAGGAGTTATTTCACATAGATATTGAACAAAAACAGAATGATAATTGACCCTAGTGCAACTTCTTTCTCAATGGTGTATGATTTGGAGGACAACTGGGGGCACAGATAATGCTAGATCTCTTTTTAAGGTAGGAGGCGATCCTGTTTAGGATATTTCCTTCGATGATACCCCTATCATTTATTCTGTTCCTTAAGATTTCATGAGGTACTGTATTGACTGCTGATGACAGGTCCAAGAGAGTGAGTATTGTTACTACCTCGTTATCCTCTGTAGTTCTCTGGGTGCCATAAAAGGAAATCAGGATGGCTTTAGTGGCTCTTCCCAGCTGGAAATCTGTATGGTGGTCAGACAGCAAGGAGTGTTCCTCCAGGTGATCTAGGATCTGGAAGAAAGCACTTTCTATCAGTTTTTCAATTAATGATGGTTCATTGGAAATGGGTCATTAGTGTTGGGATGTAATGGATGCAAGTTATTATTCTTAACTAGTGCCTGTATTTATTAATTTCTGAGTCCTGAAGCAAAAGTGCCTTTGGTTGGGGACTTGATGAAGTTTAGTGGTGGAATTGCTGTTGAGGTTAGTAGTAGGATTTGTTTGAATATTATTAGGGGGCATGGGTCTGAGGAAATGCCAGTTGTATCAGTTGATCTAATTTTCGCATGAAAGTCTGTAGGAGATAGTTCCTTGAAGGACAAAGGTTAGGCTTTTTTTCTACAATGGGTTTCCCTGTGAGAACATAGAAACTGTATGGTTCCTTTTACCTAATATGTTTTAATCTAGAGCTTTAGCTTTAGAGATGAAATTATCAGCTATTTGGTTGCCGGTCTGAGATTGGGGAGGCTGCGGTTTTGGTGCAATCTGAAGTGTGACATTCTGATAGAATATCATGTAGTTCCTTTGAGAATCATTTCGTTTTTTCTGTTTGATGTGTACATCTTGTTGTGTAAATATTTGTGCTTTATCTTTTTTATATCATCAATCATTCATCCAAAGCTTCTTCTGTTTCCTTTTTTGTTTTCTTGTCGTTCTCAGGCGGTAACTTAGTTGATGGCAGCATTCATGCAGTCATATCACTTTATACTATGTATGTATGTATGTATATATGCATTGAATTAATCGAGTCAAGGAGAATGTAAGGATGGCTTCAAAGCTCTCCACAGTGAGTTTTTTCCATTGTCTGTATATTGTCACTTTAGACAGGGACATAGTTATAGGTTTTGGCTGCATTTCATAGTTCATCAAGATGAGGAAATGATTGCTCCATGGAACAGGAGCAATTTCTGGGATGTACACTAGCTGTGAATTGCAGAACAGTGTCCAGTCTGCGTCCAGCTCCGTGAACCTGTCTAAAGCAGACCTGGGACAGATTGAGAATGGTTGATTTAAATGTGGTGGTATTAGGTTGTAGCATTATTAGTTTGTCAAAACGAAATGCTTAATTTACAGAGGTGACATATATTAGGATATTTGATGCTAAAATCAGATATGGGCTCATAAAAGTTATCTTTAAAGGATTTAGTCATAAGTGGAGCTCTGTATGGTAGGAGAAATTTATGTATGGACTATGGGATAGGATTGCATCTTATCAGTAGAGATTCTTCCATTTTAGTGATTGTAATGTCTTTCTGGAACACCACTGGTAGATTTCTGCATTTTTTGTCCTGGCATTCTAAGAGAAGCATTGGTATCCTAGTGGAACTGCATGTTGTAGTACTGGAGCCATATAATCTCCCAGCCAAAATCCAGTGATGAAAATGAGTTCTGGGATTTGTCAGGGGTGCATTATTTGTTTTTGGATATCAATCTGGCATTAATGAGCATACCTTGGTAGGATTGGAGGCATCGGCGAATTAGAGAGGGCTTAGAAATAGAAGGTTTTAATGCTGAGTGTGTTGTGTAAGGAAGGGTCTTTGGTCCAGGGAGATCTATGCCCTTGCTTTCCTGTTGAAAGAGATACAGAGGTGATTTGGTAGGGTTTCATTGAGTGGGGTAGTATGAGAGCGTGCTGTTTGACGCATTGACATTTTGGATGCTACTGGATTATGAAGTACATGTGCGTGGATGTAGAGATATCCTTTTGGGATGCAGCAAAGGGGAGACGAGATTGTCTGGGTTGATAACAGAAATAGTATTTTGTTGAGTAATAGTAACACCTGTTATTCAGGTGCCTAAAGATAATTCATGAAGCTCCCATAGCCCAGGATGTTGTGGCAATAATTTAGCAAGCACAGACAAAGCCAATATATCTGGGTTTAATGTGTTTATGCATGTAACAAATGGCATGTACAATTGTGCTTCTGTGTACATGTGTTAGCAATGAGGCAACACAGATATAGGCAGGAAGATTTAAAATAGTTCCTCTTGCATTTCAATGTGTGTATTCAATTAGAGGCAGAATGATACATCCAAGCTGCCAACAGATGTAAGTGGGAGAGCCATACCGCTCTGGGTAATTGTTTAGAAGAAAACATATTGCAACACAAGCATGTTAGTTGTACTTTTTAGGTCCAGCATCAGTGATGACCTGTTGTATCTCTCTGTGTGGCTTTGGCATACACACCCATTGCTATTGGCTGTTAGCTGCAGCATTCAGAAATGCTGATTTCTTATTAGTGCTTTTCTGTTGAAGTCCCTCCTTTGTGTGTTTAGTTCTCTTTCCGGCAATTTTGTTGGCCATCACACAGTACAGTGTGTGATGGCCTCTCTTCCCTCCTCCCATCTGGCTTTGCATATCTTGTGTTTTTATTTTGCCGTTTTATTGAACGGGAAATTCAACTGGAAGGTATTGGAGTGCCTTACATGAGCACCAGTGATGTTACAAAAGGAACACATTAATTACCCCCAGGTTCCTTATGTCCTCGTCCCATTCATTACAAAGTGGAGATAACCATCTCTTGACAGAAAAAAAGACAAAAGGAATGCTGGGACCCTAATACTGCCCCTCCCACCGGGATTACATAAGCAGTACTCACCCAGCATCCCGCCTGTTCTTTTTTTCTGTCTGTCGACAGAATGGACTTGACTGTGCTGGTGCTGCTCCTGCTAGGCTGGAGTTGCGGTGCTTCTCTTCTCCCCCCGCCTGCCTGTGCTGGTGCGGGGTTCCCTGGACTGTCTCCTGGTCTGCCGGGCTCGCTGGTAGTCAGTCTGTATTGGATCCGGTATCCTGATTCCTCTGCATGGCCTCCTGGCCCTTCGTGGCTGGGGCTCGAGTTCCCGGTTTCTTCTGGGTCACAGGCTCGACTTCCCGAGCTTGGCCGGGTGAGACGTTCCGTGTTTGATGGGCTCCTGCCGGTCTCCTGGTGTGCTGGCGTTTGGAGTGGGAGCCTTGTTCCTGGGGTTGGCCTCCCACTCCGGGTAAGTGCTGCTTGTCGGTTTTCCTTTCCTTCGCTGCTTCCACCTGTTTCTTTCTTCCCCTAAGCAAACTACTGGTGGGTTTGGCTGCTGGGCTTTTTGCTCCTGGGGTCTGCTGGGGCATGATGCTGCCTGTTCTGTGCTTCACGAGGGACGGATGGCGCAGCGTGATATGCCGTTAATGTGAGAACCTAGAAGGGTTTGTGCCCTGGGTATGGAAGCAATGCATGCTTCCATGTATCATCGATCTAACACTTCTCATCCACAGTAAATTTTAAGAGATTCCTGGGGGTGTTTCTGCTCTGGTACTTCAGCTGTGTTCTTGGACTCCGGGCTCCGCCGGCTGCTCACGCAGGGACCCCGAGCCGCTAGCTCTCAGCTCCTGCCCGTGGCTCCCGCCTTCTTCCACTTTGGGACGGGTGTTCAGAAGCAGACGTCCAACAGGCCATGATTGCTCAGTTGTGAGGGCATTTGGCTGCTGATCTGAAGGTCTCTGGTTCACTCCTGGGTTTCGGCGCGGTTTGGATGTCACGGAGGCTGTTTGGTGTCTCTTCAGTTTGACGGTCTTCATTACCTGTGGGTTGGCAGATCCGTTGGTGGTCTCTGAGTGCACTGTTCAGGCTGCGGCCTGCCCGGTTCTGTGGCAGCTCCACGTACCATTTCTCCGTGGGGCTTCCATCCATCTTCTTTTCGTGTTCCGATTGCCACCTCTGTGCACTGGTAGTGGGGGCCTTGTTGTCTGGAGGCTCCCTCTTGGGGGGCTTCCTTTCCCCGGCCTGTGGTCGCCGTTGCTGCCTCTTTCCGCTTGGTGCTTGGTTGTGCTGCAGGAGGCTTGGACATCTGTCTTTGGTGCTGGGGTGCCCTGTTTGTGTCTTGTACGTCTCAGTGTGGGGGCTCGCTGTGGGGGCTCTCCCTGTGCATGCCCTCTGGGGTGTTCCATGAGGTTCCTATGCACTTCAACGGGCTCCAGATGGTGCGTGTGGTCGGGCTCTGTTCCCGCCTGCTGTGTGGTTTTGGCCTTTAGTGTGCAGGCTTTGGCTCCTTCCGTCAATACTTTTTTCAGCGACGTTGGGTTGCCCGGGTTGTTGCGCTCCATGGCGGGGTCTCGTGTCCCGTTTTCTCTGCTGTTGGGATCTTGCTCAGCTGTCCTGTCCTCCCTTGTTTGCAGAGGAGTGTTGGTGTCACCATCTCGTGGCACGGTTTTGTCGCACTGGGCTCTCTGGCCTTGTGGGTGCTTCCTTATGGGGTGGTCCAGGGGCTGTGCGCTGTGCAGAGGTCCTGGTGTTGTGGGCCCCTTTGCTCCCTTTGGCGGCTTTGGCTCGTGGGGGTGCTTGCGTTCTACCCCCGGCTGCTTGCTCTGAGGGTAGGGGTCGCCTTCTAGTCATCCCTGATCCGGGCTCCTCCTTGGCTCCCTGTCCCCAGGCTGGTGGTGGAAAGGTGTTCCTGCTCCTTTGGCCGCTGTGTGTTTGGGGTTCTGTTGGCTCCCCTGAGCTCCTGTTGGCCTGCCAAGGTCTTCCCCGATTTCTTTGCTCCCACTATCTGCCAGCCCTTGATCGCGGGCCTTGCCTCCTCTGCGGTCTGCCTGTTTGGTTGTGGCTTCTGCTCCGCTTGGGTGTGCTGGGTGTTCACCTCCGCTTCCTGGCTTCTGTGTGGTTGTTCTGGGTTTATGCACGGGGGCTCCGGGTTCCTGGCTTTTGTCCTCCCATCCCTAGGGCTGCGCCTGTTCTCCCTTAGGGTTTCCTGGTGTTGTGCCTGGTGCTCTCTGCGGCCCTCTGCCCCCTCTGCCTGCTGGTCTGGTTTGCGTTTTAGTTTTTCCAGCTAGTGACCCGTTCTGTGGGTTGGCGTCTCTGTGTTCCGAGGTTGCTTGTACTGCCTCCTGTGCGCAGTATGTTCTCCTTTGCTCCGGCCTGGGGTTTCGGGTGTTTGTCCCAGGGCTTTCTGTTCCCTGGCTCTCGCTGTGCTTGCATTTGGCTTGCTTCGATGTTCCTGGCCACCTATCCTGGTTCTGCAGCCGTTCCTGCTCTTGTCTGGTCTCAGGGGTTCTGTTTGGTCGGGCCTGGTTTGTCCTGGTTGGGGCCGCCACGGGGTGCCTGGTGTGGACTTCTCCCGCTGGTGTGGTTGGGCACCTGTTCTTCTTTCCTTTGCGCCCCCCCCCCCCGGTGTGGTTCCGGTGGCGGGTCACCTTTGGTTCCTGGGGTTCGTGCTGCTGCTGTTTGGGCCTGGCTGTCATTCGCTGCTGCTGTGTCCTAAGTGTAGCTCCTGTTTCCCCTCTTCTGTTCTGCGGTTCTTCCGGTTGGGGGTCCGTCTGGGTTCTGGGTGCGTTTGCTCCCTGTGGGTTCCTGGTTTCGTGTGGTTCCCGTAGTGGATGACTGGCTGGGTGTCGGCTGGGGCTTTCCCGCTACGGTGGGTATTGGGTGCCTGTTGGTCGCCTTTTTCGGCTCTGCGTCCTTGCCTATGGCCCCTCTGTGTGTCCTGACAGGGTGCTCTGTTGTTTGTGGCCGTGTCCTGGTGTGTCCTTCTGGGCCTGCTCCTGGTGGTGCTTCTCTTCCCGGGCTTGGTTTGCCTGTGGTTGGGTTTCCATTTTTATGCCTAGTCCTGGGGTTCCCGTTGGATGCTGTGGGCTTTGGGTTTCCCTCTTGCCCTGGTGCTCCTTCTTCATTGGCTTCCTCCTGGGTTGCAGTTCCCCAGTTTGGACCTGTGTGGGGTCCTGGTGTTCGGTGCTTCTGGGTTGGCATGTCCTGGGTTGCCTCCGGTTGCTCCGGTTCTGCCGGCCTCCTGCTGGTTCAGGGTGGCCTCGTGCTGTGTCTCCTGGCTGGCTGGCTTTTCTGTCGCTTTTCTGTCAACTTTGGGGTGTGTTTTGCTGGGCTTTCCGGGTTCTTTCCTGGTTCTGGCTCCCTCCTGTCGTCCCTTGCTTCCCTGGGCTCTGTTCCCGGTATGTGTCTGTTTGGGTGCCCCCCCCTCCCTTCTCTGGTTGGGGTGTGGTTCTGTGGTGTTCCTCTTGCCTCTGTGGGGTCCTCCCTCCTGGCTGCTGGTTGTCTTTTACACACGTAGCTTCAAGGAAACGCTGCTGCTTCTACCCAGTTAAAGTAGGGGCTCCCAAGGTCGCTTTGAAATAAATTATGAAACTGCTAGCATGAAAAAATTGCAAAACTAAACACTCAAAACATTCTATAGGTGCACACCATAGCTACATTGCGGGTAGTTATTTCTGGTACTTAAGAGGGTCTTACATGGAGGTTAACTCCTTCCATGCACCTCCCTGGATATACAGCATTTATTTACCACATGTATCAATTCACTACAAGGACCGCCAGTACTGCTGCCTGCCAGTTGTTCCTTTTGCTGTAACGTTTACATACTCACTACCGGTGAATCTTTATCACTTTTGGAACGTGAACATCACCACAGAATATGTTTAACTAGTGTCCACAATATATTTACATAGTGCACATAGCAGCTGCCATTCCCCAACCACCACATTGAATCATCAACTCACTTCTTTTTAAATTCATTGTAAAACATACAATTACCATCACATACATCCATTCCAAAACACATAAGTAAAAAACATTTCCATTATAATGCCAATAGCTCCAACTCAAAAAAAGAAATAAAAGCTAGACCTGTTGCATTGCAAATGCTTGTTACTAATTGAAAGGAGGGCAAAGTACATAACATGGTAAACTAATAATTTTGAAATGTTTTCACTTCCTCTTGTGAACACAATATTTCTACATGTTGGAGGATCTGCATTGTATAGAGTGCACTCAATAAGTCAAAAACTCTCTTCAACATAGTACAGGAAATGCCTAATCCTGACTGCACAAAGAATAAGATCCCGGCTTCACAAGAACTGTGTGATAACCTGGCACTGTTCTTTAAATAAAAATGTAATTGGATTAGACACTCCTAGTGAAGGAGATAAGGATAGTACAGCCGATAATCGTCTGATGTCTAGTAGTAGCACTCTAGATGAAGGATATACTAGAGAACACATGCCGGTTCTAGAGATTTTTCATACCCGACACAAGAGAAATTTAATACTATTGCAGCTGGTATCTCCTCAGGTTCTCCCCTGGACCCCCTCCCACACAAGTTGTGAAAAGCGTTCAGAATGGAGCTTTTCCCGCATCTACACCTATTATGCTCCCAATCTCTAATTAATGGCATGGTCCCAAAATGTTGAAAAAAGACGGTTGTGTCCCCCCTTTTAAAGAAAGCTTCTTTGGACCTTTTTTTGTCCATCGAACTATAGACCGATCTCCCTGCCACCATATCCAATAAAGGTTCTAGAAAGAATAGTAAGCAAGGCAATTTTGTCATTTTTGGAAGAAAATAAACTTCGGGATGAAGTTCAATTTGGGTTCCGTCCGGTACACAGTACCGAAACTGCACTGGTGACAGTTCTTGATGACCTTCGAATGCGGGCCAACAATGGCCAAACTGCTATTCTAGTACTTCTGGACATGTCGGCCGCATTCGATATGGTTAATCACAAGATCTTGATTAAAAGACTTGAGGAGAATGGTATTAGAGATAAGGCACTGGACTGTTGCAGTCTTATCTCTCAGATAGGCAGCAGGCAGTAACCCTGATGCCATTTCTCTCTCAGTATAGTCCGGTAAAACATGGTGTCCCACAAGGTTCGGCTATTAGTCCAATCCTTTTTAATCTCTATCTGCGCCCTCTCATCTCCCTTATAAGATCATTCGGCATTGAAGTCATCCATTATGCTGACGATAACCAACTTGTTTTTTTTCCCTTGAGGGTAATACTGCAATCCCTTTGGAAAAATTCTATAGCTGTATGCAGGAAACAGCAGGCTGGCTTAGAGCTAATTCTCTGCAATTCAACGGAGATGAGACGGAAATACTGTACTGTTCCGCTAATAAAATTCCTTGCCCTCTACCGTTGGATTTTTGGCCAGCCTCTCTAAACAACCCTCCATCGCCGGCTAAAACAGTTCCTAACTTGGGAGTATTATTAGATAGTAATCTTCAGCTGGACTCCCAAGTGAACAAAACAGTGAGTATCTGTCTATCCTCCCTTTTCTGCCAGTGTCAGCTAGACCACAAGTGGTAAGGAGCATTATTATGAGCAGACTAGATTACTGTAACCCGCTCCTATTTGGAGCCCCTGACTCCTTGCTAAAAAAGCTACAAAGGATTCAAGTGATAGACAACGCAGAGCCTCTGCCTCACTTGCCTTAAAGGATCTCCATTTGTTACCTATGGCACAGAGAGTCCAGTTCAAGGCACTCTGCATTGTATATAGGGCAGCACACAAAATATGACCTAAGCCGCTACAGAGAAAATTTCTCTGGTACTCCCCTCCTAGAAATCTTCGCTCTTCCTCAGCTAATTTGATATGTACTCCACATTTCAACAAGGCCCGTCTAGGAGGCAGATCATTAAAGTCTAGTAGCTTCCAGACTCTGGAATTCACTGCTTATTGAGATCAGACAAAGTGATACCTTGCTGAGGTTTAGGAAGAATTTGAAAACCAGATTCTTTCCAAGAAATGAATCTTTAGTCCACTGATTAGTTTTTCAGTTACGCACAGTTTCTGTTAGATGTAATCTCATCACCAGGATACCCGTTGGGTGGCAGCCGCGCTATATAAGTACTCTATACATACATACATACATACAGTGTGGCCACATTAGCAGCCCTGCGTGTTCTCATACATTTTGCTGTAAGCCGGAGACTTTGTGCATGGTAGGTAGTGTGCACAGTTGTTTTGTGCCCTATGTAAAAATCATCATATGTTGTGCATGAGATTGTGATGATAGGTGTTTAAGTCTTAACATTGTGATCTTGGCACTTTCAATAGGGATGTTTATGTCACAGAGAAAAGTAGTGTAGATAGAGTTCTTCTTTTAGAAGTATATACATCTACTGCATGTGAGCTTTCTTACTCGAGTCAAGAGGTAATTCAAACATCTTGTAATGATTTTTAAATCTGGTTACTAAAAGGGTTGAATGGTATAACACAGATAAGTCTTTCCAGTGTAGTGTTTTTAACTTTCAGAATCAGTAGTTGGATAGGAACAAAATTCCTGCTCTTTTCTTACCTTGTTTACTACACTGACAATTAAGCATGACGCTAAGATTTCTGTTGCAACAAAATAATATCATTTTCATTTACAATTCCGTCGAATTCTTAGAACATGTCTAAATGAGAGACTGTACTGAAAGTCATGGTGAAGGTGGCTACTGTATGTGGGTAATTAGTCTTGCCTTTTGTTCTTTAACGATGTAATGAGGGTCAAAGTTTGATGTACCTCCACCAAAAATCTATATTAACCAATACATTATTGTGGAACTATCTAATGGAAACTTGGTAATTTTTCTGATATATTTGGGACAAATATTTCAATGCCTTTGGCATATTCATTGTGATAAGCAGTTGCAGCCTGTTTGTTATTTTTTCCTTTGAAATGTTTTACTGAGTGTGCATAAGTGATTGACTCTTACGCACTGTTCTACCAGTCAGTGTTTTAATTATCCTACTGTATGTTAAATACATTTGGACAATTCTATGTTATTGGTGTAAACTAGCTAGAGGAGTGTAAATGCAACAGCAGGCTGGAACTACTGAGGTAAACCCAGAAAAGGGGAGAATCATCCCAGGGTTTTGAGTGTTTGGAAAGAGGAAGTAACTAGTTCAGTTATCTCAGGTTTTAGTAAGAGTTCCATGTCTATACCGACTCTAAGAATCCCGACCTGCTGCAGGCGGCCGGGGGTGGGGGCATTCTTAATGTATTTTGGGAACAAGGTAAAATGCTGAGGGGAGTGACCAGTTTTCACACACCACAATTTCTGTTTTTGTCATGGTCAAGTTGTAGGTCATCTATTTTTCGAATTCTAGCTGGCAAAAAGCTATTAGCATAGTTGTAGCAGAAGAAGTTGAGAGTCTTTATGTTGTCCATGAGAGAGCTAAAGTAGGCACTGAAATTTAGGGGCACCATTGTGGAGCCTTGGAGGATCCCTGCTTCGTATTTTAAAGGTGATGTTTTGAAAGGTGGTGGGGGGAGGGTTTGTAGCCTCTTTTTACCCAAAGATGAGTTCCGCTGTGGTCACTTTGATTTTAGACACTTTCACTTAGAGTGGTGGTGTTGTTGTGTGTCAAATGCATAAGAGATCAAGTTGGAGGAGTGTTACTTAGTCAACTGTTTACTTGACATCGTCTTAGATGGTGATCATTGATCTCTTGGTCCTGCAACAGAAGCAGAAACCAGTCTGACATCTACCAGGAAGGCATTATCTTTCAGAACTTTACTAAATAGTTGAAGACTGCTTTTCTAATTAGCCTGCTATGAAATATTATTTGGCAATTAGTCTGTAGTTAGCTGGGTCAATGGGATCTGGTGCTTGCGTTTTCAAAAGTGTCTGATGTACGGTGTGGATTAAATAATTTTGGAATGAATCAGATACAAGAGAGAAGTTGATTTCTCGTTGCCCATGAATATCTCACGCCAGAGGACCGAAAGTGCAATAATGTGCATTAAGGATTGTTACCGTGGTCTGACATTGGAAGGATCAGATGGAAGTCACAGAGTGTCTTTTTGGTAAATAGGAGTCATGGGATGTAACTTTTGTATGAAGTGTGATGCTGTGTCTCAGGCTTTGTGCAAGTGGATGCTATCCATGGTGGTGGCTTCCGGTGGTGATTCCTAGCTATAGACATTATTTTTTAGTGATCCTTCATTGGGAATGTTGTCATGAAAATAAACACAGTAGTCAGAATATTTATATCAGAGCGCATTCTTCCCTTAGGCTGTTTTAACTGACTTTTCAAAATCTTGGTTTTTAAGATTAGTAATGTGCACGAGAACAGGATTTAAAACCAATGGAATCATCAAGGAAAGTGCAGATTGATATGTATCAGGACTTGGGGCACCCGGGTGGCTTGGGGAATGTTCCTCTCAGAGTACAGAACAGGCAGCAATGTGATTAGCTGGTGTGTAACTCTAGAGAGAAATATTCACTGTCAGTCAGTCAATTTACTTTATTCGATGCTTACAATATAAGATCATAAAAGTACAGTAAAGAAACATCTACACACGATACACAAATGCATAAAAAGATAAAAAAGATAAAAACATCGTAACAAACACCATTAGGGAACAGTTTGTAAAAGGCAGCTGATGGGAACAGTTTAGAATTCATTATCAGGTATTGTGCAATTTCCTAATTCTTCGTGAACGGATTAAAAAGGATGCCACAAAAAAACAGACTATAGGATTAGGCAAAGATTGTAGAAAATAAATTGCGACCCAACATTGTTTAAAATCATCTCTACACATCAGGGGCAAAATAAATATTTTACGTGGTTCTGGATAAAATTTGCAAAAAAGAAGACATGTAGATTTGATTGTACAAAGACACCATCGCAACGACAGAATGGCAATTCATTTAAGTAATAAATTCCAGCTGGATGAGCCAGCTTACATGGAATAAAATTCAAAAGAAATCTAATTAGAAGAAATCTGCCATTAATTTTTCATAGTAAAAATATGAGATGTTGCCCCTTACTGTACCATTGGACTTTCTAAATATGCTTTGACTGATACTTTTGTACAGTTTGCTTTCAATCTTGCTTCAGCCCTTAATTTGAGGAAACAGGAGTTTATCTCTCTTTTTTGGAACATTCACACAGTCTCTAGGGACAGAGAATAGACGTTCTAATCCTAAAGATGAAAAAAGTAGATCTAATATAGAAAATCCACGGAATCTTGTGGGCGTTTTCCAAGGATAGGCAGTCTTCAATTAACTTTTGTGTGATATGGATAGATTCCCTTCTCCATATAGAATGCCACAACATTATCGGAGTCAAAGTAATTGTGTCGGTCACATAAGGGTCATCCAATTCTGCATGAGCAATGAGACTGGCGCAGCTTACGTGAAGGCCCACTAGTTTTTTGCAAAATGTGTCCTCTCTAATTTGTAGGATGGAGGGGTTAATGTAGCCCCAAATTCCTGCCATGTAGGTTGCTACAGAGACTGATTTTGCTGCGTAAACTTTTTTTTGCCATGTCAATGGGTTTTACTCCCACTTTTTTAATAAATGTGTGTAGGGCAATAATGCTTCTCTCAAGTGATAAGCCTCTATTAGCAAGCATATTTGACCATGATAATTGCCTACCAAACGTTACACCTAGGTAGGAAAAACCTTGATGAATAGGAGTCATGAGATGTAACTTTTGGATGGAGTGTGATGCTGTGTCGCAGGCTTTGTGCAAGTGGATTCTATCCATGGTGGTGGCCTCTGGTGGTGATTCCTAGCTAAATTAATTATTTTTTAGTGATCCTTCATTGGGAATGTGGTCATGAAAATAAACATAGTAGTCAGAATATTTATATCAGAGCACATTCTTCCCTTAGGCTGCTTTAACTGACTTTTAAAAATCTTGTTAAGTGTAGTACTGTGCACTAAAACAGGGTTTAAAACCAATGGAATCATCAAGGAAAGAGCAGACTGATATGTATCAGGACTTGGGGCACCCGGAGAGCTTGGGGAATGTTCCTCTCAGAGTGCAGAACAGGTAGCAATGTGATGAGCTGTTGTGTAACTCTAGAGAGATATGCAGCGACTAATAACTATTCACCGAGAAATCCATCTGGGTACCGAGCCAACATTTTCTTGACCTCATGTGCCTAATGCCCTTCTCCATTCAGATTTCTCCAGCCTCTCTCTCCCCATTTCAAAACATGAGTAAAGAAGTTTACATTATAATCAACTGATTAATTCCTACTTTATCTTTTGTAACTTATGTCCATAAAATGGGAGGCAGGAATCGTATAATGGCATATTCTGTTCCCCGTTATTTTTTGTTCCATATCATTTTGTTATACCCCTGAATCCTCTAAAACAAAATGTATTAAAATAGGTATAGAACAGTAGAACCCTCAAATGCCAAGCGTTAGGTGCACTTGGGTCCCCGTCTTAATTTACAGTCCATGAAGAATGTACTCCCCAAGCAGAGTTGAAGCCTTTTTTACAGAAAACATGGAGTGCCTTTAAATCTTTTAGTTTCATACAAAAATAAACTTCTCAAATACTATTTTAACTTTAAGCTGTGCCCATAAATAATACTATTTGGCTGAATGTAATTACCGGTCACATGTGTTAGGAATGTGATTGTGGGCTGACATCATATAAATGATGAAGAGCCTTTGTTAAAGTTTGGAATATATTCCCAAAACACTGCGTGGGAGCTCAAAATGTGTTCCTGCTATGCAAAAGCACACGCACCGATTTAAAAAAAAATAGACTTTGTACTGTGCATGTCGAAGGGGGGCGAAAGATAAGGACACCATGATCTGCTAACTGGCTTTCCATTCCAAACAAATATTTACTGGGAAAGATAACAAGATGGCCGGCGTCCATCCCTTCATCTCCACCCACCCCTCCCTGATTCTGGCTGAACCTTGCCTCGGAGCATCACCCAAAGACACAGCCTGTCATCTCGCAGAGGAATGATGGAATTGCCCAATGTTTGCACACACTCATTTGTTCTCATTAAACGCTGTCATTTTTAAAACCTAATTAAAACATGTTTTCCGACCTGTGTAACAGTCTAAGGACAGCCATCAAGAGGGTTCCTTTTTAAGGCGACCAGCTGGATAGGTTTTCGATGCAAGCTCCCAGTGGCTGCCCTGGACGCTCTCTGAAGGTCAGGGTCGAACAGTAGTTTAATGGTTAGACCACACAGCAGGGGGACATGGGAAAGTGAAGAATGAGCAGTATTTTGACGTTACATAGGTCAGTGTGGTCACGTGACTGAATGTGTGCGTCATTCGCTTCAGTTTATCCATTCGCTTGCACTGGACACCGCAAATGTGCACGTTCATTCTTTATTATTTATTTGAAAACAAAACTATATAAAAATAAATGGATTTCTGTTGTGAAAACGATCTTGCAATATAGTCAAATAGGATTCTTCAAATCAACTAATATTATTATTGCGCTGATAGAGAACGTCAGCTTCATCATCTCAGCAGATCTTAACTCAGAAACATTCTGAGTTATAACAAACGTAAGGCAACTCATAAATGAACGGTATTTAAAACGGTATGGCTGGCGCATCATCTTAAACAAACAAAGTCCTACGGTGACCAACCGTCCGTAAATTTCACGGACCGTCCGTAATTTGGACCTCACGTCCGTTGTCCGTGAGGATACCTTTTGTCCGTAATTTTGGCCATCACAGGGAGCAGCACTGCTCCCTTGTGAGAGGCCTCACCTTCCTGATGGGGCCGGGCCGCCTCGCGCTCCTCCTGGAGCACAAGAGCAGCCCCTCCCCGCCCATTGTCTTTCTGTATGGGGCTGATGATTACAGAATGACAATGGGGAAGTCTGGGGTGTTAAAGCATGTGGTGGCCTCCTCATGCCTCGGTGTACAGCAGGGCATTCTGTAAAATAAATGGTAAAACACTAATACAACTTTAGCAACGTTAGAAAACAGTTTATATAAAGAAGCCTATAAAATAAGTTAAGAAGAACGGGTTATCATTCTTTCACTGTCTCATCATTTTTTAACTGAAGTATTTTCAATATATTCAACAAAGCTATGGTTAGTGCTTTTTTATTTTAACAGCTAACAACCATTGACAAAGCCAATAGTCCTGGGATTTGTTGGTGTAATGATACTTGCTGTATTATATATATATCTGGATGCAATGACATAAACAACATAATACCAGTCGGGTGGAACACTATGCAAGCGCTGATTTTTAGCCTAGGTGTTTTAAACTATGCCCTTAATTACATCGAACACCCCCTTTGAAGACACCCGCCAGTTTTTTTTACACCACTTAAAGACCTTGAAACAACACCATGTCACAGTCACCTCACATCCTGGCACTGTGCATCATGCATGACTCATGACTTCTACGTTTTCAGACTGCCTAGGTGCAGTGGCATAGTGAACCCTCCAACACCTCTTGCTTTAGGAACTACAGCGAGGTGAAGTTCTTGATGGTCCTCTTCTATCTACAACTCTGCAGACAAAGGCTCAGCTCATAATGTGGAAAGGTGAGTGAGTAAATAAGTGAAGGAATGTGTGAATGACTGGATGGATGACTGAAAGGATGAATGGATGAATGAAAGGGTGAATGGATAGATAAAAGAAAGGATGGATGCCTGGGTGGAGGTATGGATGAGGGAAAAGGTAAATAGATGGATGTATGGGTGGAAGGGTAGATGGATGGGTAAAAGGGTGAATGGGTGTATGAAAGGATGGATGGATGAGTGAAAGCTTAGATGATGGGCGAGTGAATGGGTGGATAGATGAGTGAAAGGATGGATGGATTGAATTGATAAGTGAAAGGGTGAATGGATGGATGAGTGAAAGGGGGTAGATGGACAAAAGGATGAATAGATGAGTGAAGAAGTGAAAGGGTGGATGGATGAGAGAACGGATGGATGGATGAGTGAAAGGATGGATGAGTAATAGGATCAATGGATGGAATAAATGAATGGATGAGTAGATGGATGGGTGGATAATGGATGGATGGATAAGTGAAAGGGGGATGGAGAGAGAAAGGGAGGATGAATGGCTGAAAGGGTGAATGGGTGGAAGGATAAGTGACTGGGTGGATGGATGAGTGAATCAATGAATGGATGGATGGGTGAAAGGGTAAATGGCTAGATGGATGAGTGAATAGATGGATGGGTAAAAGAGTGGATGGATGACTGTACGATGGATGGGGTGAAATGGTGGGTAGATGAATAATGGATGGATGAGTGAAATGGTGGATGGAGGGATGGATGAGTGAAATGAAGGATGGAAGGATATATGGTGGAAAGGTTTGCAAATGGTTGAATACGTTTGGATATAAATGGGCACATAGATGGAAGGACAGAATGAATGGCGAAAGACTAAATAATAGATAAAAGAATGATTACACCTTGTAGCACCCTTTATCTTAAGTAGCATTTCCTATACATTGACTTTCACCTTAATATGAGTCATTGGCGCTATATAATGTGTGTGATGTAACACACTTTGACAACCTGCCCCACATAATTGGGATGAGTAACACTATAAGAGAAATTAAATACACATGAGAGATGGTGTAAGTGAAGATGAGGGGCACCATTGAAGGGTGGAAGCAAGGCAGGACTGGCCGGACCGGGCATCGGGTGTTTCCCTGGGAGGCTGGAAGGGGGGGGGGGTTACTTGGGGTTGGCACTGCAAAGTTCCTTGTATGTCCAGTAGTTTTCAATCAACAATAAAAGCGGCCTCACTTATATTCAGGTGTGGTTCACCATTGTCTGGTGACTAATGTACCTGCTGGAGTGAGATGCAAATTTTGAATTGTCTAAGGCAGCAAGCTGCGGCCATACT
The DNA here is from genome assembly GCF_964263255.1 of Lissotriton vulgaris. Taxonomy (NCBI): domain Eukaryota; kingdom Metazoa; phylum Chordata; class Amphibia; order Caudata; family Salamandridae; genus Lissotriton; species Lissotriton vulgaris. Next base: position 1,345,958,703 of record NC_141693.1, on the reverse strand, counting down.
GAAAAACCATGAAGTGCATGATTGTCTAAACCTAATATAAACCTATTTTTACTTGTACTTAGATAGTTGTCTATTTACTTACTTATATACTATTGCACGACCATCTCTGATGTCTGTAAAACTTACCTTTTGTCCCGAAGTTTTGCCCTGAATTTTGACCTTTTGTCCTGAATTTTTGTCCTGAATTTTGACCCTTTGTCCTGAATTTTTACACTCACCGTCCTGAATTTGCACCTATGCCAGTTGGTCTCCCACGGTCGGAGAAGCACATGTAGCCCGGACCCAGCACTAAAACCTGTGAAAACATTAGAACAGGCTTCTCCAATGAGTAGCTCGTGAGCTGCTAGTAGCTCTAAGTAGCTCTCTTATGTACAGCCCAGGACACTAGGGGGCATGTTTACAAGGAAGTGGCAGAGGGCGGCTGTAGCCTCCTTGGCTTAACGCCACACTCCGCCACTTCTGAAATGGAGGGTGGTACCGTATTTACAAGAATACACAATTACAATACACGGTGTGACCACCTGGTGGACCGGTAATGTTGAAGAAGCTGTCGTGTACAGACAACTTTTAATTTTTGATGTGGCCCCTGGAAATGTGAAGCAAACATTGGCATGGATGGTGCCACTCATATTTCTGTTATGATCGTCTACAAATTCCTATAGCGTCCCTGCGCAACCACAGTCTTTGTTGGAAATGTTTGATCTGGCACCTGCACGCATTTTTTCAGAGGCCGAATGGCCTTAAATTTACAATTTGGAAAATACCAGTTTAAATGATGTAACCCATAATATTAAAAGCACATCAGTTTATGTGGTGAAATGCAGTTTTCTTTCACTGTCTTCGCATTGGATAACCAGCCCAAGTACACTTCTCTCTACATAAGGGCTGGGAATCTAGCACCTGTTTTTTTCTAATTCCAGCCCCACGCCCTGCACCATTAGCCACACCACCTCCACACATACTTTGAATCACAACCTTCTCATGGTCAAAGAATCCATGATGCACCCAATGTGGCTGCTGCAATGATTGTTAACACACAGGCTGTTCGGGGAAGAGGGGTGGGGAGGTGCACTGTGGCTGCATCGGCCCTAGGCGGCTGATGCAACGGTTCTGGATAAAGGCAAGTTACAGCCTGACCCACCCATATGTTCATTGTGTAAATTCCGGCCACACCCATTAAACTGACCTTCTCAAAATGATAAGAAGCAATAAGTTCCATAATGTCAAGCACTACATGTAAAGTAAACTGGTCAGCTTACCTATGCGCAGTGTGCTACTGTGTTCGTCTTGAAAGACTCCCATTCCAGGCACCCTTTGCTTTTCGTGCTAGCTGTCATGTGTATTTGTTTGCCTTACTACAACCTCAAATTTACAAATAGGCATAACAAGTGACGATTAGAAGAGAAAGCAACAGCTGAGTGCTCAGTTGATCTCATGAAGGCCACGACTGACTCCAGGGTGGCGTTGAAGCCCCGAACCAGGCAGCGGAAGCAGGTATCCTGCTGTTGCGAGAGAGGACCAAGAAGAAAGATTATGGTGGAATAATACATGCACGGTGGAGGTGTCCGAGGGAGAGGGAAGAACAATCATGTAATAGAGCCTGCGGAGCAGATATTTGCAGCTGCTTCACTCTCTGCAAACTGTTAGACGCTTTAAAACAGCAGGGGAACCCAGGAGTCTAGCCAAGAAGCACCATCCGGAGGGGTTGCCTAGAGCCATGGTTGCATGGACCCCCTCTTTAACTACAGGAACAGAGACAAGATTATGAAAGACGCAAGTACGGAAATTATACTATCTTTGCGTTTGTGTGTGTGTTCTCTTGTTAATGGGTCTAAATACCCTTTAACTGTCCATATATCAAATCAGCATTTGAAGCAGTTATTTTGTAACCTGCTCTGGCAGTATGTAACTGCTCTTATGTAAAGCTCTCTAAAACACAAGTGGGTCTGGTTCACGCTATATAAGTCTGCACACATAAATAAATAAATTAATAAATAAATAATTACTCCCCAATTACGCTATTGTCAGAAGGAGAAGGTGATCTGCAATGGTCTTGTCAGCTTCGTGTGCGTCCCAGCGAAGCCCAGGACTTAGAAGAAGAATAGACACGAGCATCCTCAGAATAGACCCTTCTGGCATCTGTGACCTTGGACAGTAGATACTGTGGAAGACACAAAAAGAGACCATCAATCCCAACTGCAGAAACAGGAGAGAACAAAGTAAAACAACAAGGTAGTAGTCTTAGACAGCAATCAGGCACCAGTAAAACAGAGACGGAAAAAGGACAAGTGGTGGAGTGTTCTGATCAATCTGCAAAAGAGCAGAAGAAAGCTGCACAAGAACACAAGCATATTAAAGTGAGCAAACGGCAGCCTTAAAAGAAAAGATGGATGTAGGCATGAATAAATGCTAATGGGAAACAGTGCTAAATGGTGTGCCAGTACAGGGATTAGCCTTCTCTCACCTTCCTAACTCAGTTATAATGGAAACCTCCTGGACGAATTTCTTAGACGGGTGATTATGCCAGATCTAGGAAGGACTGAGGAGATGGTGGCAATCCCACCTGGAGTGTTCCTAAGTTCATTTGGAAGTTCTGATGACTGGTGCTTCTTACATGGAAGAGTCGCCAGTTGAATTCTAAGTGCATGTGTGGAATGAGAGTATTTTAGGGATTCGAGGGGTTGTTACCAAAGTTCTTCTCTATTCTAAAGTGAACAAAAAGGAAGCAGCTTGGAGGGGAGCAGGTGTTTGCTCAAGAAAAAGGCTAAAATAATAGAGGATGATTGATTAAAGGCAAGTGGGATTATCAGGTTCGAAGTACATGATGTAGAATAATGGACTAGAAGACAACATTATAAGTGACATGCCCATGCAAATGAAAAATTGGTGTAAGCTGAATGTTCTGTTACTGAATTTAATGAAATCCACAAACAGACAGCTCATGCAGGCAAAGTTCTCAGCAAGTCCAGAGGGGCGATTATTCTGTTTAAAATGACTCTTCCCTAGACTCAAAAAAACATCGGTGCACTCATGGGGCTGTTATCGATAGAATAGAAAAGCCATCATCCACAAAAAGACCATACAGTACACCACCACCACCGACAAAACCACCACCATCATGGAACATCTCAACTTCAAGCTCCACACAGACAACAAGACAACCATCAGAGGCACACCCACACATACCCTCCCCCTGGCCAATGCTCCAGCTTCTGCAGCACCGTCACAAGGAACATGATGTGAGATTTCCCCGGCAGTCATGCCACCTGATCCCATAATGGCAGCCTGAGCTGAAGCAGAGAAGGAGAAGAAGATCAGGCCCTTGTGTCTGTGACAATGGAATCTTTGAGCGTTTGATTCAGCACCAATGCAGGAGAGCCGGAAGAGCCAGAGAAGTCCAGAAGTCAATGACCGGAGCTGCATAAAGTCACAAGCTCTTTGTGCGGGTGAATGGAGATCTGCATCCGTGTCCCTCGCAGTGCTTTTCCATAGTGTGGGGATGGCACTTCTGATGGAATCCATCGACTCTGTATCTTTTGTTTTCTCACCCAAAGTGCACCGGGTATGCCCAGACGTGGGCCCCAGGCTCACTGTGGTACTGGATTCAAGCTATTCTGACATATGAGGGGTGAAACCCTGAAACCGGTCCTAGGATGCTTATTTCAGGTCCAGGGAGGGCCTGGCTTGGCAGTTCGGGCTGGACTGTTCCCATGAGGCACAGGGTCAAGACTGATTTGCATATGGCCAGGTCCAAACTGGGGTTGCATGGTTAGCAAAAGAATGATGGATTTAACCCAGATCTCTTGACTGGGGATGAATGTTTTGATTTGTTCTGCATTCCATCCATTGACTGTGAGTCTTTTGCTTTCTCGCCCTAAGTGTGCCGGGTATGCCCAGACTTGGGTCCCAGGCTCACTGTGTCACTGGATTCAAGCTATCCTGACTGATGAGGAGTAAAACCGGTCCAAAAAGGGCATGGCTTGGCAGTTCAGGATGGACTGTTCCCATGAGGTATAGGGTCAAGACTAATTTGCATATGGCCAGGTCTAACCTGGGGTGGCATGGTGAGCAAAATAATGATGGATTTAACCCAGATCTCTTGACTGGGGGTGATTGTTTTGATTTGTTCTGTATTCCGTCCATTGACTGTGTGTCTTTATTTATTTTATTTATTTATTTATTTATTTATTTATTTAAACATTTGTAAAGCGCTACGAAGGCCCTTGGGCATCTCGGCGCTGTTATCTGCTAAATTCAGCCCTACAGGAGGATCTACTTATTGGTCAAATAACCAAGTTTTGAGTTGTTTCCGAAAGGACCACAAAGAGGGACTGTTCTTTATAATTAGTGGCAAGGAGTTCCAGAGCTTGGGCGCGGAAACAAGAAATCTTCTGTCACCCCATGAGACCAGTCTGGTACGGGGTACTTCCAGCTGGAAAAGATCAGAGGACCGCAGGGACCTAGCGGGCCGGTAGGGGATGAGTTGTTGAATCAGAAAGGCCGGTCCCTGGTTGTGCAGTGCCTTATAGACAATGCACAGAGCCTTAAACTTGGCTCTGTTCCTAACGGTAAGCCAATGCAACTCTCTGATGGTGCTCGAGACTGATTGGAATTTGGGGATGTTACCCAGCAGCCGGGCAGCAGCATTTTGAACAGTCTGCATCTTATTAAGGACTCTCTCTTGGGCATTTAAAAAAAGGGCGTTACAGTAGTCCAAGGTAGATAATACCAAGGACGTGATCAAGGTCTTGCCTGCTGAGGTAGGGAGAAAAGGGAGGATTTTTTTGATAATGCGTAGCTTATAAAAAGCGGAGGAGGCAATTTGATTTGCATGGGGAAGAAAAGTAAGCCTGTCATCCACCATGACCCCCAGGTTCCTTACCTTGTTGACTGGAGTAGGCGGAGAGCCCATGGACTGTGGCCACCAGCGAGAAGACCACTCTGGGGATAAGTGTCCAAAGATGACTACCTCGGACTTATCCGAGTTCAATTTAAGGCAGTTGGCGGCCATCCAACTTCCTATAGCCTGCATACCCAGATTAAAGTTGTCAGCCACTTTTTGTCCGTCATTTCTGATGGTCAAGACCAACTGGGTATCGTCAGCATAGGAAGTAAGGCTCATCCCATGAGCTCTGATGGTATTGGCGAGGTCCGACACGTATATATTAAAAAGTGTCGGACTCAGGGATGAGCCTTGGGGGACTCCGCATGGCAGGGTCAAAGTGGTGGATTGAAAAGGCCCTATGGTGACCACCTGAGTCCTTCCGGCAAGGAAGGACGCCAGTAGGGCCTTGGCCTTATGCTTAATCCCCAGATCTTCGACACGGTCGATCAAAATCGCGTGATCGACCGTGTCGAATGCTGCTGATAGGTCCAACAATATCAAGACTGCAGTGCCACCTGCATCACGAATGGTTCGAATATCCTCTGTGGCCTTGATCAGGGCAGTCTCCGTCCCATGATGTTGGCGGAAACCAAACTGAGAATCATCCAATAAATGATGGTGTTCTATAAAGGCTGACAGTTGGGCATTCAAAGCTTTTTCGACAACTTTGGCTAAGATGGGCAAATTGGCAATCGGTCGATAGTTCTTGAGCTCAGTCCTGTCTAAATTTGGCTTTTTTAGGAGTGGCTTCAGTAAAGTCTTTTTTAGGTCAGTGGGATAGACTCCAGTGGTAATCACAGTATTGCATATATTAGTAATTGCTGGAAGCAAAACTTCCAAGATTGGTAGCAATACTTTAAAAGGGCATGGGTCAAGGGCAGAGCCTGATTTAATGGGTGCCAAAAAATCCCTAACCTGGGTAATAGAGACCTCCTTAAACTGAGATAAAGAAGGACCAGTTGTGGAGGGATTCAGCTTCTCAGAGGGGATATCTACATGCGTTTCTTCGGAGCTAGCAAAGACCGCATAAATATCATTAACTTTGTCATAAAAGTAGTTGGCCAGAGCATCACAGAACAATTGGGAGGAGGGGGGTTGAAGGTTAGGTAAACAGCCAGCCAGTTGTTTAGTTGTCTCAAACAATGCTTTATTTGAATTTTTTGAGAGTTCAATTTTTTCCGAGAAGTACTTCTTCTTAGCATCTAGGATCATATTTTTGTATATGATAACCGAGTGCTTGTAAATTATTTTGGCCTCTTCAGAATAGTGCCTGCGCCAATTCCTTTCATTCTTCCGACACAGCTGCTTCTGAGTCCTTAGTGTATCCGAAAACCAAGGGGCAGATGGAGTCGATCTGTTTCGAGAGCTTTGTTTTGACTGGACCAGACGAGTGGTAGCAGATGCAACCCATTCATTATATTGGGTAGTAGCAAGATTAGAATCAGATGATAAAATCGGACTAGTTTTAATCAGAGCTGATTGTAAGCTATTGCTGTCAATATTTTTCCAATCCAGGAAGGTCTGACGGTTATTATCATTCTTCACAGTTATTCCTGAGGGATGGCTGGTTAAAGTGGCCGTTATAACAAAGTGATCTGACCATATAATGGGGAAAATTGCAGAAACCCGAAGGTTGTCTAAATTGGAGAAAATACCATCCAGGGTATGGCCACCTTCATGAGTTGGGGCTTTCACTAGTTGGGAAAGGCCGAATGTGGTTAGGCATGCCTGGAGGGCTACTGTGTCTCTGTCTTCGGTTTTATCGAAGTGAAAATTGAAGTCGCCTAGTATGGTTAATGATCCATCCAAGGCAGATACTTCAAGAATGTGACTGATGTCAGAAATGAAAGCCGACCTTTGTCCTGGTGGACGGTAAAAAAGGATACCTTTAAAATTTATGGAGGGAGTGAGTTTAATAGAGAATTTGAGAGCCACACATGACAAAAGCGGTATCTCATCAGTTCTGACCACATATGTGTCCCGTGCAATTATGGCTATACCTCCCCCTCTCTGACGTTGTCTATCCAATCTGTGGATTGAGAATCCATGGGGAACAGCAATAACCAAGTCCGGTTCCGAAGCATTGTCCAACCAGGTCTCAGTTAAAAACAAAATGTCTAGTTGTTTTTCCTCCATGAGCTCAGCTATCTCATGTCGATGTTTACCCAGCGAGCGGACATTAATAAGAGCCATAAGATGGTCACTAAGAGTCTTATTGGGTTTCCGGTGAGGGAGGGTATGATTAGTTGTAATTACAGCATCACAGTTTGAGCATTGGTGCTCAAACTTTGCTTTCTCACCCTAAGTGCGCAGGGTATGCCCAGACGTGGGTCCTGGGCTCACTGTGCCACTGGATTCTAAGCAATCCTGGCTGATGAGGGGTGAAACCCCGAAACGGGTCCTAGGAAGCTTGTTTCCGGTCCAGGGAGGGCCTGGCTTGGCAGTTTGGGCTGGACTGCTTCCATGAGGCACAGGGTCAAGACTGATTTGCATATGGCCAGGTCTAAACTGGGGTGGCATGGTGAGCAAAAGAATGATGGATTTAACCCAGATCTATTGACTGGGGGTGAATGTTTTGATTTGTTCTGCATTCCGCCCATCAACTGTGTGTCTTTTAGAATCAAAAGAGAGCAGAAGCCCCAGCATCAGCAGTCCTGCCTGAAGTTGCAAGCTCTGATTCGTGCTGTGTGAGCCCTGGATGCTGAACATTGGTATATCTCTTTATCTGGCCCGCCGGTCTGTAAGATGTAAGGAGCCAAATTGGTAACTCAATCAGGGTTTTGTAGAGTGCGACTACTCATGCGTAAGGGCCTTAAGGCGCTGTGGGGTGGGGGGACTGCTGTTCAGTCGAAGAGCCAGGTCCTGAATTAAGGCAGAGATGGTGACTGCCTGAGATGCAGAGGAAGGGAGTTCCAGGTGGTCCTTGCAGAGAGGTAAGAGAAGAAGGATTCTCCTCCAGTAGTGGTCCTTCAGTCAAAGATTTATTGCATAATTAATTAAAATTATTACAAAATTCACATGATAAAATACCAGTACAAGGTTATAAAATTTTTCTGCGGTTATGGCTTCTTGATATCTTAATAAAATTGAAAACAGTACAATTAAAAACAACTTCCACGAGCACTCCGCAGACCGTCTCAGATTGTGATCCCTGTTTGGGTCCCTGGGGTAAAGGTATCCCCGATGGCCCTCCGCATCAATGTTCCCCCTGCTCAAATTGTTCTAAGGATTTTCTCACCTCGGCCATGAATTTGACACCTCGGCATGCCAGGATTGTGGATGAACCTCCCAACCAGCTTGTAACTGCTTGTCTGCAGGAGCGAATGTTTAGCTCATTAAAAGTGGATTTCAAATATCGTCGTCGCTGTCCTGTCAGTGCTGGGCATACACAGAAAAGGTGGGTTAGGGTTTCAGTTTTGTACCCACAGAGTCGACAATGCTACGTCTGGTGGAAGTGTTTCCAGGATGGAAGTAAGTCCTTCGAGACATGCATGCCCATCCGATAGGCTGTGAATGCTTTTTTTAGGTAACGACTAAAGTGGGATGAAAGATATGCAAGAGGTTTTAATGTTGTAAAAGAGTTAATAATGGTCCAACTATGCCGACGTTTTGCAAGTGACTTTTTATCCTCAAAAAAGGATTTCCTTTTTGCTGCCGCATTGGCTAATCTGCTTAGGGTTGATTTATCTATCCCCGATTTCCAGGCTAATTCCAACTCTAGCTTTTCCAAACAGAATTTCAGGTGGTTTCCCCAGGTGTTTGGGGTTTTGTTCTCCGCCCGTTTTTTTTTATTTCTTCCCAGCTCAGCCCGTCCATTGTGTCAGGATCTGCAGATCGAAGTTTGTGACAGAGTTTCACGAAGCCGCTCATGCTCCGGAAACTCTGATTTTGCAGTCCGAATTCGAGCCTGACTTGGGATGCTGAGGCGGATTTAGGGAGATTGAATACCACTTTATAGATTTTAATCTGTAGGTCGGTGAAAAGATCGGTCTCCTTGCCGCACCAAGTAACTAGACCATAAAATAGGGTTGGCATGATTTGAGCTGCCATAACTTTTAATAGGTGCTTGTGATTTGGGCAGTCCATTTTTGCTTTTAATGAACGATACGCAAAGATTAAAGATTGAGCTTTTGCTTGTGTTGCTGCTTTATGTTCCTTATGATTTGCACCTTTTGATATTGTTATTCCAAGGTACTTGTATGACCCTAGTTCTTCCACAGGTCCCCCGTTTGCCATCCATTTATACTTTAGCTTCTGCGGATCAACTAGGCGGACCACTTTTGTTTTATATTTATTTATTTCCAGCCTTTCTCTTTCCAGGTAAGTTGTTAGTTTATTTATGGCTCTTTGTAAGCCGATAGGTGTTTTACTCAGCAATACTATGTTGTCTGCATATTGCAAAAAGGGTATTGGGTCGTTGGCCAAAGATGGAGGATGACTTTATGCCAATTCCAGTGGGCTTGTGAGGTCGGTGAGAAAAAGGTTAAAAAGCGTAGGGGCTAATACGCAGCCTTGTTTTAGGCCTTGGTGCGTTTGGGATGCTTGTGGTTGTACTGCCTCCGTTACCCAGTTTCACTCTTGCCCAGGTGTTCTGTGGAAAAATGTTATTGCTTCTAAAAGTTGGTTTAGCAAGCCCCAGTTCTTTCATTTTCCCCACAGGCGCTCTCTTTTGACCCGATTGAAAGCAGACTTGATATTGATAAAACAGCCATACAACCGGGCTCCCTTAGCTACTGAGATTTCCATTAGGAGCGACAGACAAGTTAAATTTGTTATTGTTCCCATTCCCTTTCTGAATCCTGTTTGATATTTGGGAATTATCTTTGTGACGCCTATCCAGGCTTGTAACTCAAGTAAAATACAGGAGGCGTAGAGCTTGGCCTCCACGTCAATTAGGGATATCAGCCTATAATTTGAGGGATTACGGTGGTCTCCATGCTTGAATATCGGATGTATTATATTGCCTTTCCAAGAGGCAGGGACCTCAGACTGTTTATATATGTCATTAAATAGAAGAGTTAGAGTCTCTAACCACAAGTCCGGATTGAGCCTAAAGATTGCGTTTGGCAGCCCGTTCGGGCCTGCTGCTCCTTCTAACTTCAATCTTGGTATAATCATCCTCAATTCATTTTTGGTGGTTAAATCGACCGGGTCGGTGGATCCCTTTCAATCTTCCTCTCGCTCACAACCTTTGTTTTCCTTGTTCTTTGCTCCTTTTGGTTCATCCTCATTTTCCTGTATTGTCCGTAGACCGTTAGTGGGGCCTAGCTCTATATCACAGTATAAGGTTTGCACGTGACGGGTCTAAGCATGGGCGAATTTTGCGAATCTGGCGTTCGCAAATTTGCGTATTTGCGAACTTGCAATCCGCAAAATCCGTGAATTCTCGCGAATTTGCAGATTTTGTTTTGTGTTCGCAAGGGTTTCTGCCAGTTTGCGAGGGTTTTGTACCAGTTCGCAATTGCGAACTTACTTGTCGGCTCGCAACGGTCGCGACTATGTTGTTTCTACGTCTGGTTCATCATCACAGGTTCACAGCACCCTCTGTTTCACCACTGCCACCCTCTGTTTCACCTCTGTAGATTATGGGGGGGGGGGAAGCAAGCACACCTGCCCTGCTTCAACTGACATGAATTAATTTGGGGTTGATTTATTAATGTGTCACTGTTTTAAAATTGCAGTCTGGCACCTGCTTCCTTATTTGTAATTTGCTTTCTGTTGCAGTGCAATTTTTTTTTCCAGGACCTTTGTGGCCTACTTGTAGCTATTCTATGAGCCTGCTGTGAGGGTCAGAGCAGGGTCATAGAATAGTTGCAAGTAGGCAACTGAACTCTGGAGGGGCCCCTCAGGAAGTACTACAGGGAATGGTTACTAATGATGAGTGAACCTTTGCACCTGCTGAGTGCTTTCAGTTTTGCAAAACTCGTTTTTCTGCAGAACAGCAACTGTAATGCCCCAAACAAACCTACTTGTGAAAGTTGATTTCTAATCCAAAAGTGATCCAAAGAAAGTCAAAAGGCCTCAAATCCAAAAAAGTGCAGGCAAATGTCAACCTGAGGAGTTATTCTGATAAAAATCATCATTTTCAGAAGGTCTATGCTGCTTGCTAGTGGATTTCTTGTGCAGAATTGCAAATTTTGTAATTTAGCGAGTGCGAGATTGTTGCTGCCCGCACCTACATGTTCGAAATTGCGAACTCTCGCGATGCGTCGCCAAACTCTCGCGGGATCCCGCAGCAAGATCCAAAATGGCGCAGCACTCGCAAAATATCGAGAAAAACAACTCGGCAAACGCTGAATGACGGTAAGTGAACGCTGCAATATTGTATCAACAAGAAAAAAAATCTGCTGCGTGCGAATTTGCGGATTTTCGGTAAATTCGCGAGAGTTCGCTGATTGCGAATTTACCGAAAATCCCCAAAATCCGCGAGCGGAACGGATTTTCCGCCCATCTCCGACCCCTGCCTCCTGTTGGAGTCTTGCCCTTAGATTTAGGTCATTTATGATTCCCCAAAAGTCTCGGCTATTGGGATGTTTTCCAGCGATTAGGAGTTTGTTCCAGATTGTTTCTTTATACGAAAACTTTGCGACCCTCAGGGCCTTTCTGTAGGTGCTCCTAGCTACCTTCAGGTTGGATTTATTAATCACTGACCCCGATGTTCTTTGGCTAGCAAGTGCTCAGACTTCCTTAGCGACCTTTCTTTTTTTTGATCTTAGGTCCGAGTTGAACCAAGGCTCCTTCTTGCAGTTAGTGATTCTCTGGTTCCCTGACCTTGCTGGGAACTTTTGCAGTAGGACCAGAATCATTTGCTCCCAGTTGGGTACTCGATCTTCCTCTTTTTGGGGCCCTAGGTCGGCCTTCCAGGCTTTGACGGTGTCTCAATTCTGCCCAACCCTTCTCCATGCCATTTTATTTTTTTTAGATTAAACTTTGAAGCATGGCATAGGAGAATGTTCATTCTAGGCCCCGTGGTGGGAGCGATATTCAGACTTATTATTTGGGGGAAGTGATCACTTTCTACACGTGGTTCTATTTTGAATGAATCGATGCTGGGAGTTAGCTCGTCACTTACAATGGTGTAGTCGATTATTGAATGGACCCTGCCTCTTAGGTATGTGAAGCCTACCGTCCTGTCCCCTTTTGTATTGCCATTCAAGATTGACAGTCCTAATTCTTTTAGACTTGCTGCTAACTTTTTCCCACGGCTATTTGCTGACGTCTTCGCCTTCGCCGTGTTTTTCCCGATGAGGGCGGTATTGAAGTCCCCGGAGATTAACAGTGGACAGTGCAGATAGGTTCTTTGCATTGCTTTAATCAATGATAATAAACTTGCATGTTTCTCTTTTTGAGACTTTCTGTCTGGATGGATATAGAAGGTTAAGTTTGGTTTCTTTTGCCTGACTACGGCTGCGAGGTTGTTTTACCTCTCCTAAAATGTCCAACAGGATTGCCCGGAGGCTTGCTAGCTTTTCAAGTATGCTTCCACATTCCACAATTACACTGTTCTGTGCTTAAGCTGGTATTACCCTCTGATTTCCCCCGGTTTATCAAGTGCGATGATAGGGCATCCAGTTTTGCATTTATACCTGAAATGTGTCCGGCCACTAATGTTATGAGGTCAATCTGAACCTCCATTTTGTTTGATTGATAGTTCAGCACCTTTATTGCTTGGTCTAGAGTGCTTAACAAGGATTGAAACCATGGCGTGGTTGGACGGTCTTTTTGAGGATTGCTTGAGTCCTTGAGTTCTGAGTCGGAGGGGCACCCCGATGAAATTATGATCGGTGCGGACTGGTTAGGGTGCAGTTGGTTTGATGGCATAATAATACTGTCGTTTATGGAAATTTTTTCTTGGTCGCTTTTTACCGCGTGGCAACGGGGGGTTGAGACCAACATACCAGGACTCGGATGGCGATACCCAAAACCATGATCTGATCGTGGGGCTCTCCCTTGTGAGTGGATGTACTTGGTTATTCTCTCGGTAAGTTCTTTGAGTTGGGAATCGTTTGATAGGAAAAGAGGTTTTAGCCATGAATCCCCTTCGTGACAGAATGAATTGGATGAGTTGATTTGTCCAGTGGCTCCGTCCTTGGGGCCCTCGTTTGCCTTTGTGTGGACATTAGCTTCAACCAACTCCGTGATTGTAGTGCTTTTGCTCTGGATCAAGCACTTGTCCTTTGGTGGGGAGCTGTCTAATGTTTCCTTTATAACTCCACCTCCCGTATTTTCATTTGTGGCAATGGGGATGTTGGAGTGATGCACTTGGGCGGTTACTAATGCCGGTTTGCCCTGCGGTGAGGGAACCAGACGCACTGAAGGAGGTAAGGACCCCTGTTGGTCGCTCATCAAGTTCTGCAGGCTTTTGGCCCGTGGGGAAGGAGCATTCTGTGGCGCAATGGGACTTGGCAGTTTGCGGGTCTCAGCTGTTGGTGCATAAATCGCCGCCATTGGATCCTTTAAATAAAAGAATTTTAGGAGACCGGTTTTCCGTCTGGTGTCTGATATTGGTTCCGGGGTGGGTGCTGAAACCAACCTCTCTCTTGGATTTGACCAGGTCCCTGATTCCGATGGAGGTTTTCCCTGGTTAACTTCCTTGATTTTTTTTTGCGTTTTTTTACTAATCAAGGGTTGGCGCATTTTCCCTGATCTCATTTCCAGAGTCGGCTCCTTGCGTTCCTTTTAGGCCTGCTTGGGAGTTTGGTCTTATGAATGAATATAGGGTTTTTTGGTTCTTGTCACTTCGTTGATGAGTGCAGATCCTGCCACTTGCTGATGGCCGTGAATGGGCCTTTCGATTTCTGAAGCTTGCGTTACTCCGGTTCTGACGGTACCTCTTGACCGCAACTCCTGCCCGCGTGAATACAACACGGCTTGCCACTCACAAGCTCTCGGGTGATTAGGAGCTATCACTCAACAGTGCTGACAGCACCTCCAGCCACCGGCCATCTCTTTACTACTCTTTGACGCTCTTTGCTGCTTTGCTGCTGTCTTGTCCTGTCCTGATGCCCTGCTATCACACAGGACAGGCGGGGGAGTGGCGTTGCTAAGGGTCCTGTTGGGGCGAGGGGGGAGAAAGTGGGGAGGTGCTGGCAGACCTGCCTCTTCCTGAGGTGATGACAGTGAGGCAAGTCTGCGCTCGGCTGAGCTGGGCCGGGACTAGACTGAACTAGACTGGACTGCACTACACGGGACTACGACCGTGAACCAGCCCAAATCATCCCGAATCCCCCGACTCCCGCGGGTCTCACCACCCACTGCTGTCGCCTCCGCCCCCTCTCACCACTCCTTACTCCTCACCGCCTTGCAGCCTTGCTCACGGCGCACTTGCTTGTACACAGGCGCGCAACACCCATTGGGCTCACCGGGCTTCAGCCCCCCCCGTCGCCTCCTCTGCCCGGGCTAAGATCACACGCACTGAAATGGTGCAGGAAGGCTGCACATCCGATCCAGAAGGTGATTGTTTAAATGCTTTCCGAGAGGCCCAGCAGCCCGAGCCAGACAGCCAGCCTCTGAGCAGTTTCAGCGAGTGAACCGACCACCCTGCCCCCACCTCTTGTGTTTCCTTTTGGAGTGGCGCAGAGGTGAAATCCTTGCCTGAAGGCAGGGATTTCACCTAAGCACTTGATGGGTTGTGAGCATGGGGTGTGAAGATGTGCACAGCAGGGGGAAGGCATGGCCAGTTAAGGTGATGCTTTTCCTTTGTAAAGGAATTTCTGCTGGCATCTTAGCCCAGGGGGTACTGTCTGTGCACTTGTATAGATGTGTATTCCATACAATTGCACAGACAGCAAACCCTTGGCTATGACACCAGCAGGAATTAATTTACAAAGGAAAAGCTTCACCTGCACTGGCCATCCCTTTCCCCCTGCTGTCTGTGCATTTGACCCACATTGATCTGCACAGTGAGACCTTCGGGAGGGGCTGGATGTCAGGACGCAGTGCTGCTGATCAGCCAGACTCCGCAGTATAGTATCAGAAGAGCAGGCAGCAGTTTTTTGTGTAAGTGTAAGTTCCAGTAACTTTAATGCATTTTTCAGCACAGCATTACCTACTGCCTGCATATCTAGGTTACTGTGAATGTTGTTCTTGACTTACATACATAGAAACGTCTAAGACGACAGTCCCCTCTAAATATGCAAATGTAGTGTAAGTTTGTAGTGTTCATTTTTTTTGGGGTGCTAGTGGGTAATTTTAGAGTTCAGGGTGGGTGTGGGTTTTATGGTGCCAGTGAGTAATTTTATGGTTCAGGGTGGGTTACGGGTGGGTTACGGATTGGGGTGCAAGGGGGTAATTTTAGGGTTCTGAGCGGGTATGGGTTTTGGGGTTCCAGGGGTAATTTTAGGGTTCAGGGTAGGTATGGGTTTTGGGGTGCCAGGGGACATTTTAGGGTTCAGCGTGGGTATGTGTTTTGGTGTGCCAGGGGTAATTTTAGGGTTCAGGGCAGGTGTGGGTTTTGGGGTTCCAGGGGACATTTTAGGGTTCAGCGTGGGTATGTGTTTTGGTGTGCCAGGGGTAATTTTAGGGTTCAGGGCAGGTGTGGGTTTTGGGGTGTCAGGGGGCAATTTTAGGGTTCAGGGTGGGTATGGGTTATGGGGTGGCAGGGGGGAATTTATGGTTCAGGGTGGGTATGGGTTATGGGGTGCCGGGGGGAATTTATGGTTCAGCATGGGTATGGGTTTTGGGGTGCCAGGGGTAATTTTAGGGTTTAGGGCAGGTGTGAGTTTTGGGATGTCAGGGGGCTATTTTAGGGTTCAGGGTGGGTATGGGGTGCCAGGGGACATTTTAGGGTTCAGCGTGGGTATGTGTTTTGGTGTGCAAGGGGTAATTTTAGGGTTCAGGGCAGGTGTGGGTTTTGGGGTGTCAGGGGGCAATTTTAGGGTTCAGGGTGGGTATGGGGTGCCAGCGGGGAATTTATGATTCAGGGTGGGTATGGGTTATGGGGTGCCGGGGGGGGGAATTTATGGTTCAGCATGGGTATGCGGTTTGGGGTGCCAGGGGTAATTTTAAGGTACAGGGTGGGTGTGGGTTTTGGAGTGTCATGGGATTAATTTTAGGGTTCAGCGTGGGTATGTGTTTTATAGTCCCAGGGGTAATTTTAGGGTTTAGAGCAGGTGTGGGTTTTGGGATGTCAGGGGGTTACTTTAGGGTTCAGGGTGGGTATGGGTTATGGGGTGCCAGGGGACATTTTAGGGTTCAGCGTGGGTATGTGTTTTGGTGTGCCAGGGGTAATTTTAGGGTTCAGGGCAGGTGTGGGTTTTGGGGTGTCAGGGGGCAATTTTAGGGTTCAGGGTGGGTATGGGTTATGGGGTGCCAGTGGGGAATTTATTGTTCAGGGAGGGTGTGGGTTATGGGTTGCCGGGGGCATTTAAGGTTCAGCATGGGTATGGGGTTTGGGGTGCCAGGGGTAATTTTAAGGTTCAGGGTGGGTGTGGGTTTTGAGGTGCCATGGGGTTAATTTTAGGGTTCAGCATGGGTATGTGTTTTATAGTGCCAGGGGTAATTTTAGGGTTTAGGGCAGGTGTGGGTTTGGGATGTCAGGGGGCTATTTTAGGGTTCATGGTGGGTATGGGTTATGGGGTGCCAGATGGGAATTTATGGTTCAGCATGGGTATGGATTTTGGGGTGCCTGGGGTAATTTTAAGGTTCAGGGTGGGTTTGGATTTTGGGGGGCAAGGGGGAATTTATGGTTCAGCATGGGTATGGTTTCTGGGGTGCCAGGGATAATTTAAGGTTCAGGGCGGGTATGGGTTTTGGGGCTCCAGGGGGGTGATTTTAGGGTTCATGGTGGTATTGGGTTTTGGGGTGCCAGGGGGTAATTTTAGGGTGTGGGGTGGGTATGGGTTTTGGGGTGCCGGGGAGGGATAATTTTAGTGATAGGGTGGGTATGGGTTTTGGGGTGCCAGGGGTAATTATAGATTTCAGGGCGGGTATGGGTTTTAGGGTGTGAGGGGGTTAATTTTAGGGTTCAGCGTGGGTATGGGTTTTGGTGTGCCAGGGGTAATTTTAAGATTCAGGGTGAGTATGGGTTTTGGGGGGCAATGCATCAAACTAACAAAAATGTGTGCTTTAATTGTTGTCCATTTTCAAATGCAGAATTCACCACATTTTTTTCTCAGCTTGACCTGAGCATTAACCGATCCTGATTATCTGCCATTTTAGTTCCGCCCCATTGATTTACATTAGCCACGCCCCTTCATCTGCCATGTTAGCCCCCCCGAAATTAAGACCTAGTTGCGCCCCTGCTTGTACATGACCCTCCTCGGTGTAGGCTGCCGCTGCTGGGTTTCTAGAGGCGCTGGGTCTCCTCGAGTGGGCTCTTACTCGGCCTCCGACCTGCTCCACCCCGCCTCTGCTTCGGGAGCGGACTCAGCTTTGGTTCGGGTCCTCGATCCTCGGGCTTGCACACAGCCCTCCTTGGTATGTGGTATGTGCTGCCGCTGCCACCGTCGCTATTGCCAACGGGTCTCCCGAGTCACCGGGTCTCCAGGCGCGGGCACTTACTCAGCCCCCGCCGTGCTCCGCAGTGCTCTGCTCTGCCTGAGCTTTGGGTGCGGGTGCGGGTGCAGCTCGGCTTTGGTTTTCAAATCATTGAGTTCGGAGTTTAGATCCTCGAGTTCCCGGCTAGTGGTCCTGCGGATCTGTGGAATGGTGGTTATGGCCTGATGAGTGGAGCTGAGATGTCTGGGGGATGTGGAAGGGTAGGCGGTGATTGAGGTATGCAGGTCCAGCATTGTGGAGGACCTTGTATGATGTTTTTTTGAGGAGCTTGCAGGTGATCCTTTTGTTCAGTGGGAGCCAGTGCAGATCTCTCATGTGGCGAGTGATGTGGCTGCAGCAAGGGATGTTCAGGATAAGTCTGGTGTAGGCATTTTGGATTTTTGCAGCTTCTTTAGAATATTTTCATGGTGCCGGCGTAGAGTGCATTGCCATAGTCAAATCTGCTGCTTACGAGTGTGTGGGTGACTGTTTTCCTTGTCTCGGTGGAGATCCACTTGAAGATCTTTAGGAACTGGTGGAGCCTGTGGAAGCAGGAGGATGAGACAACGTTATTCTGGTGGTTGAGAATGAGGAGTCCAGGATGATTCAGAGGTTTTGTGCGTGGTCCGTGGGTGGGGCGGGGGGTCCGAGTGTTGCGGGCCACCAGTAGTCATCCCAGGTGAAGGGGTTGGGGCCCAAGATGAGGACTTAGATTTTGGCTGAGTTGAGCTTCAGGCAGCTGTCCTTCATCTAGGTGGCTCCTGCCTTCATTCCGCTGTGGAAGTTGGTCTTGGCAGCTGTGGGTTCGTTGGAGTGGGAGAGGATAGCTGGATGTCGTCGGCATAGGAGACGATGTGGAGTCCGTGGTTTCTGACAAATTGATTTTTTATGCCACTACTGAGCTGAATAGCCTATTATCACTGCTGTGCATTGGCAGGGACAGGGAGTGCTCCTTGATGTATGTGATCCCCAGTTTCTAATCTAATTTGAAATTGATATTTTGTGCTTTACCTAAAGTGAGGGCTTTTAACTTTGCTGATTTAGCCCTTTATTTTCAGCTTTATTTTAGCTTCCTTTTTTTGGTTATTAGTTAGCATTCACTTGCAAGAGGCTGGTGACGGCAATTGTAGTTGTGCTATGAACTCTTGCGTGGTTTATGAATAAGTTAGTTGAAGGGACTGAGGAATTCAGACATTGCTGGACTTCTGACCCACAACCATAGTAGTGGGTGGTGTCTTTGTTGGAGTCTGAGCAGTGGGTTTTTTGGACGGTGGAACAGAGAAATATGAAGCCAAACCCAGTGAGAAAAGCCAAAGGATTGCATGGCATGAAACTTCACATGGCTACGCATGCTAAAATTATTCGAGATTGGGCTTAGAATGTACCTACCATGTCTATTAAAGGATGAATGGGTTTGGAGATCAGCAGCAAAGAAAATCCACCACTGGGGGATGTGCCATCTAATATTTCTACTAGTTCAGGCTATGGAAGCAGTGTTGGTACTCTTTGCTACACTAGAAATATCGAACTCGCTGTGGACCAGGGTTGAATTACCACCTCCTCTGAAGGAGGAAGCAAAACTTCGCCAGGACAGACTGGCAAATGGAGGGATCGATATGCATGTTCCCTCGCAGGCTGGATGGGCTTTGGGGAATATTTGCAAGGACACTGCAAATGATAATCTATTGATTACTAAAAACTAGATCAAGCACTCACCGGTGCACATACTAGTCCAGCTGCTCATAAAGCATCTCTCATCGGTCTAACAGGCAATCTCATCATTTGCAACTCAATGAGTCTGCCACAGTATCCAGTTTTTGACAGAAATCTGCCTTGAGGCTCGCAGACCGAGAGTCCACAAATGAATCAAGTGGATCTCTCCAGAGAAAGGTAGTAAGGCAATCCACAATAACGGACATAACACACTTGAACATGTGGCCACATTG
This sequence comes from Lissotriton vulgaris, assembly GCF_964263255.1. Classification (NCBI taxonomy): domain Eukaryota; kingdom Metazoa; phylum Chordata; class Amphibia; order Caudata; family Salamandridae; genus Lissotriton; species Lissotriton vulgaris. The sequence goes on along the minus strand of NC_141693.1, from coordinate 1,345,939,395 downwards.
ATCACACCGATTAATGTAAAGGGTGAACATGGTATTGAGCCTGGCTTTGTAATATCAATGCCCTCTCTTACAGATCAGCTGGGGGCCCAGATTTCGATTGGGAAGACTCAAATTGAGAGTGTAGCTGCTGTGAGGCCTCACACTAATGTCTCAGAACAGGTGAAGGGGGCACCGAAGGGCGCTTTAGAGGAATCCAATGCCACTCTATACACCATACGTAAGCAGCTGTTGGCTGAGATCCAGGAAATTAAATTTGCCAATTGGGAGAAGGCAGGAAAAAATTAGAGCAAGCTGAATTCAATTGCTAATTGTTTACAGAACTTAAACACTAGATGCACACAAGCTGAACAAAGGATTTCAAACTGGATGCAGTGCTGTCCCGTTCAGAAACAATATCCCAGCTTCTAAAAGACATGCAGCAAGTTAAATATAGGTTGGAGAATATATCCAAATGAGCAAATTTAAGACTGGAGGGGAGCCCGGAAAACTTTGGTCAAAATATCATATTTTGTCTGGTTCGCTCTCTGATCTTTCAATTGCTAGAGCACATAGGGTCCCCTCCACCTCGCCCAAAGCATGTGCAAAACCACAGACTTTATTTTCAAGATTTTGAAAATCGAGAGGAAATCTTCAGAAAAGCTATTCAGTTGAGATGCATAAAAGTGGAAAGTGATTTTTCTTTTAAAGTTTTTCCTGATCTTGCTTCTGAAACCTCCTAAAGAAGTTGGGAACTGACACATTTATCTAAATCCTTTAAAGTAAATGGAGCACATCTGAACATGTTACACCCAGCCAAATTGAAAGTCCTCTGGTGTAGGTGGGTCGGTTTCATATTTTTATTTATCCTACCAATGCAGAGAGCCTGTTGTCTCAGATGGGGAGGGAGGGCATTGGTGAAAAGTAATAGCTCTGGGACACTGGTGGAGCAGAGGGAACACACCATCTGCATAGAAGGGTGACTGTTCTAAACTTCTGGGGCTTAGGAACATGGGGGTTGGCAAAGGAAAAAGATGGAAGTGGGTGTTGGGGAGGGCTTGCTGCAGAGTGCTGGGTGTTGGGGGTCACTATGTGGGAGAAAAACAAAGGATGGTATGGCAGAAGTATTCAGTGCTTTTTGTTTCTTTGTTCTTTTAAGTGCTTAGAAATACATTTTTTAGAAGAAGAGGGCAAGAAGGAAAGGAAAAGACTAAATGAAATTAGCAATAATTAGCCATAATGCAAATGGTTTCAATAATAGACATAAGAGAGATGCTGTTCTTCTGAGACTGTTACGGTATAATCTTGCAATTATTCTTTTCCAAGAAACACATTTCATCGGGGGAAACAGAGAAACAAATTGAATTATCCTTAGGTTAAACAATGTTTTTTCATCTGCAAGAGCATCGCATAGAGGTACAGCAGTGTTTGCTACAAAGTACAAGTCAGCTGTTTGCTTTCTGTGACTGAGGAAGAGTGGTTTTCAGTAATAGTTTCTGTATTGGCCCATAACGTGAGGTATAATATTAATATTATTAGGTATTTCGGCCCCATTCATGACAATATTTAACCTCCTCAGTCACTACGATGGGAGCTATATAATCTCCCTGGGATACCAATTTTGGGGGTGACCTCAATTTTTCAAACCTTAACCCTGTGCAACATAAGAAGCGCAGTAGATAGTTTGTGATCTATACACTTGGTTAGAAGTACAAGATGTCCCGGCGGCCCGGGCGGCAGAGGTATTTAGAAATAAACATGATTTAGTAAGGTAACAAACAGTGCGCCAGCGGCACTGGGTGGCAGAGCACAACCAGCGGGGGCCGCGTGGAGTCTGTGATGGGCGTTGGTTCAAGGGAGCGAGACTTCAGAGGCGAGTGAAACTGCTGGGAATGAGAATCAGGGGTGTGAGATCTCAGCGAGCGAGTTAAACCTCCGGGAGCGAGAATCAAGGCTGTGAGACCTCGGCGAGAGGAGCCACAGGAAGGGAGTTAGACCAGAGCACGAGAGTAAGTCCTCTGCGGGGGTAACGGTACGGAGATCCCCGGAAAGGGAAAGATGGCGGTGCGCAGCACTATGTAAGCTGAAGTGACATTGAGGGACTCGACTGATACCTACGGAGGGGAGGATACATGCAGTGGATCGCGCATCTGGCGTGTACAAGGACACAGGCATAGAGTGTTGAACCTACCCTCAGATAGATAGGCGCCATCATGGAGTGAGTGCGATTAGGAGAGAATAAAATCCCCAAGTATCTTTTAGGTTTCAAATTAATGCAGCTCTTCAGATCTGGATGTAATACTGGGTCTACACCCCCACAGACCAGGATTTCTGTCTTTTTTTTGTTAATACGGTAGCCCCCTAAAACCTCATATTCTTCAAAAATCTGAAGAACCTGTATCTGTGATTGGAGGTCCGGCTTAATTAGTAACATAATACCGTCAGCATAAAGTTTAATCTTGGCCAGAGAAATGACCGGTGGAATGATCTGTACACAATCCCGAATTGCCACAGCCAAAGGTTCAATGAAGTGGGCAAAAAGGATGGGAGACAGGGGACAACCCTGCCTAGTTCCCCGCTGAACTAAAATTAAGCCCGCTGACAACTTATTAATAATTATATTAGCTGTGGCACCCGTGTACAGATTCTGTATAAAATTAATAATTTGTTGTGGGATCCCAAAATATTTCAAAATAGTAAAAAGTATGTCTCAAACTACCAATTCAAAAGCTTTTTCTTCATCTAATAATAAAACCAAAGCTGGAACACCACGTGACTCAAAATAATCTAATGCCTCAGTTAAAAAATGTGTATTTGTAAGTAATTGGCGACCTGTGATAAACCCGCTTTGGTCGGGGTGAATTAAATCCGCCGTGATATTATTAAAACGATATGACAATAATTTGGTAGTAATTTTATATTCCAAATTTAATAATGTAATAGGGCTATATGAATTTGGATCCTTAGGATCTTTCCCCTTTTTTTAAAAACTGACAACTGTGCCTTCATGAAAGGATGCTGGAACAAGACCATCCTCAAGCATAGAGTTTACTAATAATGAAAGAAAAAGATCAGCAAAAGAACTGAAAAAGACCTTAAAAAATTCAGCAGGAAAACCATCTGGACCACTGGCTTTGCCTAATGGGAGATCGTTTATAACCACATTAACCTCCTCTCTATTAAATGAACTACGCATAATAAATTGGTCATCTAATGATAAACTTGGAAGTGTCTGTCTACTCAGAAACTCAGCCAGTTTATGATGATCAATGCAATACTGTGTATTATAGATTTTGTGATAGTGAGAGAACATTATTGAACTTAATTCCGCCTGGTCTGAAGATACCAAATTAGTTACTGGGCTTCTTAACGAGCGTATCCTATTAGTAGCAGCTTGTTCTTTAACCTGCCAGGCCAGGAATTTCCCCGTAAAATTACTTTCTTCATAAACCTTATGAGTTTGTCTGCGAAACACCTGTTAACTTTGTGAGAAATAATGGGCAGATAGTTCCCGCTTTACTTCACTGAGTTGTTTCTGAACATTACAAGTTGGGTTCAGATGATGTTGTTTTGTTAAATCCTGATTTTTTTGTAACATTGAATTCCTAATATTTTTAACCGTGAGCCATTCGGTCGCGTCCTTACTTATAATGATACCTCGAATAAACGCCTTCAGAGAATCCCAAATAATATGTACGGGAGCTGTGCCAGAATTACGAGCAATAAAGTCCGTGATCTCTAATTTAAGAGCCGTAACCCATTCGGTCTCCTGTAAATAGGCTTTATTAAAGATCCATCATTTAGGAGTACTAATATTGTCTCCCACAATGAACTTAATAACCACCATTGCATGATCTGAAAAGCCATTATGCCAAATTTTCTGAGAGGAGAAATTTAGCGGGGTAGAAGCAAGAAAAAAATCAATTCGAGAGGATGATTTAAACCTACCCAACCAACAAGTAAAATCTGTTTTGCTGGGATTCCTCAAGCGCCATGGGTCACAAAGGTCAAGAATTGACATATATTGTAACATAGTCTTGAGAGACTTAGGTTTGAGCTGTCTTTTATGAGATGTGGTGGAGTCTAAATTGGGGTTCATAAGTATATTAAAATCAGCGCCTATAATAATATCCCCTCCCACTAATAACAAGGATTGAAACATAACATTATAGCTCTGAGAGTTATCCTCGACAGGAGCATAGAAGCTAACAAAAGTAATGGGCTTTGGACGATATTTGAGACTACAGGAAACCCAACACCAACGGCCCAAACCATCCTGTTCCGTCTGCCACCGAGTCTTCTCCCCTATCATAGAGGTGTCTTGGTGTAACACCCCATAACCCCCCGAACACCCTCCCCACCCCTATACGACCCTCCACTGAATACATTCTTGATTATTGCGCCATCTTCCCATAGACCAACAATTAGTCCAACAAATATTAAGGCAAAAAAAAAAGAGGTCAAGAGACAAAGAAAGCACCAAAGAGAATTAACTTTAAACTATCTAGCCAGAAGACATTTTACTAAGCAGATCTTGGGCCTCCTCTACATCTGTCAGCAAGTGAAATTTGCCTTTAATCAGTACTTTTAGTTTCGACTGCTGTGCAATTGAGGCATGAGCCCCCTTAGCTTTAAACAAGTGTAAAATTTTCACAAATTCTTTTCTGCGACGGGCCGCTGCAGCAGATATGTCAGAAAAAATCTGACATTTAGTTGTGGCATTTGCTGCAAATTGACCTTGTTTAGTGGCCCTAGACAAAATGGATTCCTTAATGCGAATATCTGCAAAATGTAATAGAATGGTACGGGAAGAGTGGAATTGGCAAAAGGCTGAGCCGGAACTCGATGAGCTCGGGTAATCATCAAATCCCCTTTAAACTCAGGAATAACTTCATGTAGCAAAAAAGAGGAGACCCACTGAATCATGTTCGAGCCCTCAATCTTTTCGGGAACCCCTACTATTCTGAGATTTGATCTCTGATTAAAGTTCTCCAGTTCATCCAGTTTGTCTACCAAATCCTTGGATGATTTAGAAACAATTTTAACTTCTTTCTTAACTTCGGACATTTTGTCCTGTAAAACAGAAATTCTGCCCATGGCTTCAAGCAAGCGAGGTGGAAATGTAGATACAAGGTCCTCAATTTTATCCAGACGATTTTGAATCCCTGCCAACTCCGCCCTCTGGAACTGTTTAACTTCCTGTATTTCGTCTAATATCAAATTTAACATGTCTTTAACCATCAACTGCATTGTTCCAGCGGCTTGAGCCATCTCAGTGTCCATGGAAAGGATAGGACTCAATAAATCCGTTCCCTCCGTTACGAGTGATGCATTATAGACATTGGCCGAGGCGTTATCTGATACTAGCCCAGTGGCATCCAGGACAGCAGCTGCATTTGGGACCGCGGTCTTCTCAGGGTGAGATAATGTTGTATCCAGCATATTTGACACTAACCCATTAGTCTGCGAGGAACCCAGGACATTATGTGCTGAAACTAAAACTGGAACTGAGCCAGGCAGGAGCGGAGTAGGACTGGTAATTGAAGAAAGATTAGTCTTAGTTTCAAACAAGGGAAATTGCTTTAGAGGTTTGTTAGAAACCGGTGCGTTTAGATGTGCCACAGCATGCACCACATCTTGTTTAGCATCTCCCATCTGTATAGCATCAGGTATAGTGCTTTTATCCGTAGGTTCTATGAGTGATTTTGTATTAGGGACGTTGGTAGGCACCTCGTCTGTCTCTTCTTCCGAGCTAGCGGAAGCTGTCCCCTCTTTACATGCTTTGCCCTCTTTGCCCTCCTGACCCACTAACTTTGCCGCTTCTTCTTTGGCTTGAAGACGTCGAGCTCTCGCCTTACATGCACTCCTGTAAGTTTGCCCATTAAGTACGGGAATAAGAAAGAAGAAATACGTGGAAATAAGAGGCAATAATAAGCAATAGTAGGCAATCAAAAAATAAATAAATACATTTAAAAATCGCACACCGGCCCACACTTAAAAGAGTCCCAACTTGGTATAAGTAAGACTTTCTCCACGGCTAGTGACCTAGGTATACCAGAAGGAATTATGAGATAAGAAGTCCTCTCCACACTATGGCTGCAGTGAGACAAATGAAGCACTGACGTTGCTGACGATGCTGAAAATGGAAATAATAGGTGGGAAAGACTGGAATAATCAAAAGAAAAAAGTGCAGAATCCCTGACCGTCCGCACTTATTATCAGGTTTAGTTTTCCCAGGTTTGAGAAAAGGTAGTCACAACAGGGACTTATGGGATGCGTAGTCCGTTCTAGCCGAGAACCACAAAGGGCGAATAGCGTAAAACACAACGTACTGCTACTGCCAATGCACCATAGATTAACAAAACCCAGCCGGGAAAGTGTGCAAATATCAAATCAAGTCCCATCAAGTCTTTGTAATAGGAGGCCAGCACTGCAGAAACGAACCGTGGACCAGCAAGGGCTCCTGTGCCTCAGAAGCGGGCCGCCACCACAGCGGAATACCCGCGAGAGGGAACGAAGAACTACGCCGCTGCAAAGCCCTCGACAGCAGCCAGCTTCCTCCATAAAGATGCCCCGTCGAACAGCCTCTCGACACCTGCTTTGAGGGCTGTTTAAGAACTGAGGGTTGAAGGGTGCGGCGCTACGTATCACCGCAAACCGTGGAATTAAAAGTCAAGAAAGGGAAATGCCTGCAGCCACTGCCGACCGAGACCGCCCTGGAGAACAGCCTCTCACCGCCTGTTTTTTTTTTGTGAAGAATTCGCCAGCCTCGACCGAAAAGGAATCCAAGGATCCAGGAGAGCCGAGTGCCCGTCTGAAAACAGCTCCGCAGCGAACCGCTATGAACCGCAGTTTTCAGATTTCAAGGATACCAACGCTGCTGTTGCGGCTATAGAACGGGATCGCCATCGCCATCACCATGAAGTGGAAAGTGGGAGGAGCAGAGGAGTGAAGGCAGGTGCGCAGGTGCGCAGGTGCTACGTGGAGGCGTGGAACTCCACCGTAGCAGTCAGCCCGAACCCCAGCTAGGGGTATTTTATTCATAAATAGTTTTAGATATTTATGCTTTGAATTTTATTCCATTATTATCCAAAATGTATTCTCTTCTTGCTGCTTGGAAATTTCTTTCCCTTTCCATGATAGGTTGAATTTCACTAATTAAAATGTTACTCTTTTTATTTTTTTTGTTTTAAATGTTCCTTGTAAATTAGAGGTTGGCTTTTTTGCAAAACAGGAAAGCAGTCTGACATCATTTATATGGGGGAATATAACCTCCAGGGCTAGCCTTTAAGTTTTACAATTATCGAGATCTGATGGTGGGCTAGCACTCCCTAACGTTTGGTTATATTATTTGTTTTCTAGTGTATGGCAGAACCAAAGATTTTCGTTGGTGTTTCTAGTTCGACAACTTTATTATCTCATGTACCCTTAGTAAACGGCATTACCAGTTTATCCAGAGCTATAAATGAACCACAAATACCCCAAAAAGTGAGATATAAATCTTTACTGGTCATCTGGGCCGATCGACGACTGCTTTATCGAAAATATGACATTCCTGCTATGCATGTGGAGACACCCCTGGAGTAGTGTAAGCACCTATTTTCATGCCTCTTACCTTTCACCCACAGCCATCATTAGATGGAAAAATATAAATATTGATTTTTTAGACTTGAATAGAATCATACCCTAAGCAGAGAAATGTCCCTGTGATTTGCAAAAAGTGCCTTTTTTAGCTTCTCGTATAGGCAAATTGCCTTTGTCCTTAACACCCTTTCCTTATTAGAAGTATAGCAATCAGCTTGGTTTAATTAAAAGAAATGCTCAAGGTGGATAAAGTTAATGACTCCTTAAGCTATTGGTATAGAGAACTTCGCCAGGAATATGCTCAAGTTATTTAGAATATGGGTACTAAATAGAGGCAGCATATGGGTATTAAGATATTTAGCAGAGATGTTTTAACTAGGGGTTCTAACTGCTGAGAGGGGGTGAATTTCCATAGAAGTGTGTTCTTTAACGGTTGAATGCTCTATTATACCCCAGAAAGGCTCAATTAAATGTTTGCAACTTCTAATAAGAAATGTCCCAGGTGCAACAGATTAGGAGGCTGGGAACATATATTCGGATCGTGTGAGGCAGAGAATGAATTTCGTGCACAGATTTTCGGGCGGATCTCATTAATGGTAAGACATACGATCACATCTTCTCCCTCTACTGCACTGTAGGCCGTGCTGTTCCTTCTCAGTTTAGCAAAGAGGGTGCACAATGTATTTATATTTCAGCAGTTGTGGTCCACTCCATTAGTACAAAATTATAGAAATCTTCAATTAGTCTTGCCTTTGGGGAATGGCTCAGTAAGATAAGGAAAGTTAGCTTGAAAGAATTTTGGTTTTATGCCTGGGTCAATAAACCGCTGCATATTTGGAAAATATGGGGTGATTATGCAGCTGAATGTACCTTTGTTTTAGTATTTTAACGTTAGAAGGCTTAAGTACTTAATGATTTTTAGAAGAAAATGTCTGGGAAAATGTGCACTATAACCAGCACCATCACAAATGTAGTCTATATAGGAGTACTTAGTCACTTTTTAAATATATGTGAACGTTTATATAAACTTGCCATTGTGCGGCATGCTATAACACATTAGGCACTTTAGTTTGCATTTACACTTTAAAGAAAATAATGTGGGTCTCTGTTCTTATATTTTCTATTTTTCCATGTGTTATAAATGAAAGTTGACAAGGGAAAAATAGGGCTCAATGGATTTCAACACATTAGTTTGCACTCACAGTTTATATGATATGTCGCAGGGTTTACTATGAACTTGCATGTTTTATTTTCTGATTTACTGTAAATGTAATATTTAAACAAACTACATGCAATGAAAGATGTCTAAGCTGTACCCCAAGCATAGCAAAAATAAAAATTAATTTAAAAAAAGAAAGAAAATTAAGTAAAGGTGGGGGAGGGTTGTAACCATTTTTATAGATAACATTTTAATCTCTATTCCAAGGTCTAGTATTATAAAACACCCTGTGATCCTAATAATGCTGATAAAAGCTGGCTCTTTTACTGGTACAATTTTACTTACATATTTCACACCGAGATGAGCTCCATTTCTATCAAGTATTTTGCGCTAGTGAGCTCTCTTTTATCCTCATATTTAAAACTTCTGATTTTCAGAAATTTTAATCATTGGATAGATAGGATTGATGCACGGACCATAACATGATTTTTAGAGATGCCATCCTCCCTCAACCATTACCAACATATTACAGCACTCACACATATAAAGAGTTACAGTCTTAGACCAGCTTTGGTCTTTTAAAGTTACTTTCTTATTGATTTATCCATGCTGTTGGTCAGATCATTTTGTATTTCTGTGGGCAATCCCTATCCACTCCAGCAAGATTAAGTCCACTAAAGAGGACATTCTTAACCATCAATGGAAATCATCAGATTTAGGTACTATCAGGATTACGCTGGTTGAAACCAACTTTTCCCCACTTCTACTTTTATAATCTCATGCTTTAGCGTTATATTGTTGGCTCTATAGAGCATAGACGTTCATGTCCTCCAAATAAAAGACAATGATCACTAAATGAAGGCGGTCCTCCACTGATTTCCCCCCAAACTTAATCAAGCAAAGTCTAAGCCCCGCCATGCAGATTGATAATGGAGGAAAATAATGCCACTGATGCCAGAAAAGAGTAAAACATAGAAACGGCTATATACAAGCAACTGATTTTTAAAGCAAAATAAGATTACTTATTAAAAAAATGGCTTCTGTCAGAAATCCTCAAAAAGTGGCATTTTAAACTCTTGATAAACTTATTAACTTTCCACACTTTTGCAGGTCAGCTCTCCTTTTCTTTTGGTCTTTTAAAGTTACTTTCTTATTGATTTGTCCATGCTGTTGGTCAGATCATTTTGTAATTCAGTGGTCAATCCTTATCCACTCCAGCAAGATTAAGTCCACTAAAGAGGCCATTCTTAACCACCAATGGAAATCAGCAGATTTAGGTACGATCAGGATTACGCTGGAAGAAACCAACTTTTCCCCACTTCTACTTTTATAATCTCATGCTTTAGCGTTATAATGTTGGCTCTATACAGCATAGACGTTCATGTCCTCCAAATAAAAGACAATGATCACTAAATGAAGGCGGTCCTCCTCTGATTTCCCCCCAAACCTAGTCAAGCAAAGTCTAAGCCCCGCCATGCAGTTTGATAATGGAGGAAAATAATGCCACTGATGCCAGAAAAGAGTACAACATAGAAATGGCTATATACAAGCAACTGATTTTTAAAGCAAATTAAGATTACTTTAAAAAAAATGGCTCTGCCAGAAATCCTCAAAAAGTGGCATTTTAAACTCTTGATAAACTTATTAACATGCCCACACTGTTGTAGTTCAGCTCTCCTTTTCAGGAAAGGTGTGATCAACTTAACCGTTCTTTACTGTTTCATTTCAATTATTAGGAATGAGATTAACCAGGAAACATTCCCTAAAGGTCTCCAATGACGTGACAACTTGTGATACTCCCTCACATTTTTTGAACTTTTTCAGATGATAAAAAAGACATTCACATCTGCTTTCATCCTGCTCTTAATTTGGTCTCAGTTCCAAGACATTGTGTCCCACTCATTCAAATCTACTACAGAAAGCAGATGCTGATCAAACTGTTCCTAAACATTTTTCCTCCATCTCCTTTTTAACTTTAATTTCTAAAATTGTGGAAAACTATGTCATCGAGCAAATAAGTTCCCATCAGAATGATAATATTTTGTTAAATACTTTCCAGGCAAGATTTTGTCCTGCTCACATCACAGAATCAGTTTTGTCATCCATCCAAGATGATCTCAGATCTGAGTTATAAATGCTTTGATATTATTGAATCTGTTCGCTGCCTTTGACACAGTCTATCATGCTATTTTGATGGACTGTGTGAAGCCGGTTGGCAATGGTGGGATAGGCCTGCAATGTCTTGCTTCCTTTGCCCCTAAAAACACTGATGCAGTTAAGCAGAGAGGAATACTAGTTGATAATAAAATAATCTGAACAGTGCAGGATAAACGAGTAAGAAAAAGCGTACCGAAGTATTGGAACACCACGTAAATCCCACAAGGGTCCTCACTCTCACCCACACTCTTCAGCGAGTTAATGGAGCCCTTAACGCAAATGCTCAAATCATCTAATATACTCAATCACATGTGTGCTGACTATACCTCATTGTACTTGAAAATCTATCTATCACAGCAAATGCTATCCTTTATATTACCAATAATGGACAACAGTCTGTCCGTTTAAAATAAAGGATAGATGGTCACCCTAACTTCAAGCAACTTAACTCAAAATATTCTGTGGTTTCCGGTGTTTGATATAGAAGACAGTAATGCTGCTGCTGGTGTTCCTGCGTCAACATGGACAGAAAGCTTTTCCAATCTAGAGGCATGCCCGAATGTGAGTTCTCTGTTCTAGTAATGATAGCTGCCATTAAATTAAATACGGCAGCTAATATGTAGTGGATTGTTTTCACTGCAGGAGATACGAACAAGAGGCAAACTGAAGTAATTAGAAGAAAAAGGTCCAAGTATCATATCACAAGTATTTTTGCTCACTCCTGGAGCAAGTTCTCAAAGGCCACCAATGCAATTCGTAGTCTCCCCCGCCCAAGAACTACTGGAGCTATTTTAGCCATTCAAAAAACGTATAAATTACAGTGCATTCCTGTGGCTACATATGGGGTTGAGATTTGGGGTATTAGAAATAGTTCAAGTATCCAGCAGAAAGAAAACAGGTTTTGCAGGAAACTGCTGGGCATTCCAATCTCTACCCCACAATACATATATCATGGAGAACTTAACCGTAATTTTATCTCTGACTTCATACGTACTCGACATGCTCTTTTTTGGCTATCAATATGGAAGAATCCGGTTGCCTCCCTTAATAGAGAGATTATTAATGATTGTGTTATGTGCAAGAAAGCGATGGATATCCCTTGGCTGAGTGGAGTGGAACAAAGTCTACGTAGTGTTAAAAAGGAACGTATTTTCTCAGATCCAAGCATAGTAGATACTGTGTCTAAAAAGGAACCAAGAGATGCCCTCCATTCTCTATATAACACAGAAAGGATAGATTTTGAATCTTAAGAAATCTACTGTTCTTATTTACATGACCATAGAACCGTACTATTATCCTTTACCCATATATCTCACTTTAACAATGAGTCATTGGGAAAGAAGCCTATTATTCCGTTTAAGAGCAGGAACTGTCAGATTTGCACTGTGTTTTCCTCTTGGTTACCACTTTAACCTCAATCATACACTATGTCCCTGCGATGGAAAGACTGGTCAATCAATATTACATTTTTTATTTTTTTGCAAATATTATACAAAGTACTCAAAGTGGCTTTTAATCCCATTTTTAAAAAAAACAGAGGGCCATTTAGTCTGGAGAAGGTATATTCCTGCATAGTGGTACAAAAGGGGGTGGTGATGAACGGAGCATCTGAATCAATCAAACACTCACACCCAGTCAAAATTTCTGGGTTTAATCCATCACCGTTCTTTAGCCCACTCTGCCAGCCCAGTTCAGGCATTTTTGACTGGGTGTGAGTGTTTGATTGATTCAGATGCTCCGTCCATCACCACCCCCTTTTGTACCGCTTTTGGCCGCCATAAGTGTGGCAGGGTATGTTCAGACGTAAGTCCCTTGCTCACTTTGCCACTGGATTCAAGCAAGCCGGGCTCGGGCTAAAGACGGCTGGAATGCCAGAAACCGGTCCTCGGAAGCTTGTTTCCGTTCCAGGGAAGACATGGCTTGGCAGTTCGGGCTGGACTGTTCCCATGAGGCACAGGGTCAGACTGATATGCATATAGCCATGTCTGAACTGGGGTGGCAGAGTGGGCTAAAGAACGGTGATGGATTAAACTCAGATCTTTTGACTGGGTGTGAGTGTTTGATTGATTCAGATGCTCCGTCCATCACCACCCCCTTTTGTACCGCTTTTGGCCGCCATAAGTGTGGCAGGGTATGCTCAGACGTGAGTCCCTTGCTCACTTTGCCACTGGATTCAAGCGAGCTGGGCTGAAGACGGCTGGAATCCCAGAAACCGGTCCTCGGAAGCTTGTTTCCGGTCCAGGGAAGACATGGCTTGGCAGTTCGGGCTGGACTGTTCCCATGAGGCACAGGGTAAGACTGATTTGCAAATAGCCATGTCTGAACTGGGGTGTCAGAGTTGGCGAAAGAACGGTGATGGATTAAACCCAGATCTTTTGACTGGGTTTGAGTGTTTGATTGATTCAGATGCTCCGTCCATCACCACCCCCTTTTGTACCACTTTTGGATGCCATAAGTGTGGCAGGGTATGCTCAGACGTGAGTCCCTTGCTCACTTTGCCGCTGGATTCAATCAAGACGGGCTGAAGACGGCTGGAATGCCAGAAACCGGTCCTCGGAAGCTTGTTTCCGGTCCAGGGAAGACATGGCTTGGCAGTTCGGGCTGGACTGTTCCCATGAGGCACAGGGTCAGACTGATTTGCATATAGCCATGTCTGAACTGGGGTGGCAGAATGGGCTAAAGAACGGTGATGGATTAAACCCAGATCTTTTGACTAGGTATCATGATCTAGCACCCGCCATGCTGGCCGGAGACAGCAATTTAGGCCCATCACCATGGAGCTCAGAACAGACAAAGTGAAATACAGGTAGACATACCCATTCAGCTTGAGTTTGGAAATAACAATACAATGTGCCATATTACAGAACTCGAAGGAGGTCTGAGAATAATGGGACTCCCTCCTTTGTATTCCGACAGCACACAAGACACGTCAAGGGGGGTGGACCACGACAGTAATAAGGGAACCCATTAGAGCAAAATTGCCAAGGGTGTACGCCTTAGATCGTAAAATAAACAGGATTACGAGAACTGAGGTAGTATAGAACCCACGAGGACAGTGTGCCTGAGTTGAGGTCATTCAAGGGTGAGATTGGCAACGAAGTCAGAATGAACATTGGCTGACAAGACATCGTACGTCGCAGAACATGCTGGATCTATGATGGGTCACGCTAACAGCTGGCAATCATATTAAGCGAGAGGGACAGACATGGGTGCGGGATCTGGCCGAGTTGCCGGTAAACACGAACCAGTGTGTCATGAATTCCACAGCTGGAGGCTCAGGGGCCATCTGGCACAGGCTGTTGTTGCTAATGTTGTTTGTATTGTTGGGGGGGTTTCAAGGGAATTGGTGGTGGTCAGCGGGGATCGCTAGCTTTGCAAACACACTGGCTCACGGGGCTCTAATGAAGGGTGGGAGACAAGGCAGGTTTCTGGCAACGGATCTGAGGGGTGAGATCCAGACATTCATTTCAAAGGGCACATATGAGTGGGAGGCTTGAACATAGAGTCATAGTGATTTCCATAGTGTCCTGGAATGAGAAAGGGGTGAATTCGCCACTTAAGAGACAAAATAACTAGAAGTACCTGACTGACCATCATTTCAAAGTAATGGCACTCGAAGAGACGCATTTAAAACACTCTGAGGAGTGTTGGCTTCGCCACAAATATTACTCCCTTATCTATAGATCCTCAACTAGCACCAAACAGCCGGGTGGCGCTTCTATCTCATAACTCTAATAAATTCCAACCGTAGGCCATCAAGTCCGATAAAGAAGGCCGGATAGTCATGGTGAAGGGGACATTGAGAGGTCAACTCTGCACGTTTATCTTGGCATATGCACCCAATGTGTGTCAACCTGCATTGCTCTCAATGCTACTAGGTCAGTTGGGAGAGTTTGCGGAAGGCCCGCCGATTCTCATGGGGGATTTTAATCTCACTTGGCTGGCAGAATCAGATAGCACGCACCCACATAGAAAGGCTACAGGTAATGTCCCCAAGGGAATTAAACAGAGGCTGCACAATCTAGGGACAATTGAAGAACCAGGTTTTAGAACCCAGCGGCGCCAGGGATAACGCCCGATGCCTTCGGATTCCCCTGCCTCGGCAAACAGAGACACGGGACACTTCTTGATGACGTCAAAGACCAAGTTTATTGGCTACAACCAGGAACAGAGGTCTACGAAGCACAACACGGGTGGTTCGCTAGAGACTGCACAAATTCAAGTAGCGGAGCATCGTCTTTATGCTAAAATTCACATTCCTGGCTAGCATCGATTACATACAAACTGACCAATAGAAACATGACATTTCAAAAGTAGCGCATGACGACAATCCCACTTTCCGTTGTCCAGCCCACCAGAAATGACCAAGCACATTCCAATATCCTGTTCGATCAGGCCAGACAAACCCATCATAAAGACCTCAACCCAAATCAGTGATTAAGCCATAAAGGAAGGAACAGAAACAGATGAGAAGCAAGATAGAGGGGTGTGTGCGTGTACCATAAACTCAGCAATGTCCTGCTCTTTGATCTTTATCTGACCAGCTGCTTAACAAGGAACTGGCTCAGCGAGGTCAGCCTCGGGCAAGGGCGTCAGTTCGGCCAGGTCACACAAAAGTCAGCTAAGGTGTACGTGTCCCAAGGACTCGTTTGGCCATAGTCATCGGCCTATGTGAGGGCAACCACACAAAATGGCTGCCGTACACAAAATGGAACCCGAGGGTTCAAACGAAATCCCTGAATACGTAGTGTTCTCATTGATCGATTATGACGAAAACACTCGTACACACCGCACTCGTGATTTGCGGTCCGCTGATACCAAAATCGTCCATTTCCGACGACCTTTATTGAACGGGTTCAGAATCTACGAACCACGGACCCTCGAACTACAGAACCACACAATCAAAGTCAAAAGGCTATCCCTGGACTGGTTCAAGGAATATAACACTCCCTAGACTCTGTTCTAGTCACCTCACATTCACTCAGGGCACAATCTAGGGCTAAGGGATGCATGGCTTCTCCTTTATCCCTCAGCCAAAGACTATACACTTTTCTCACATGTACACCAAACGTATTCAAGGCTCAATTATGTTTTGTTAGCCAAAGTCTATTGGGCTCACTCCAGGAGGCAAAAGTTCTCCCACTCACGATCTCCGACCATTGCCCCATCTTGATCTGTTTGAACTGTTGCTAAGCTACACCCAAGATACCACGGTGGTACTTCCCGGTTTTGCTAACAAGGGACAGATTGCTAAGAGGTGAAAGGAAGGGGGCTATCACAGAATTCTTTAAGTTAAACTCACCGCACGACACCTTGCCTCTTAAAAAACCTTGATGCATTTAAGGCAGTCTTGAGGGGTAAATGTCTGGAGCTCAATGCCACAATGAATAAACAGAGGGCCAGAGAGAGGGTGGATTTAGAGATAGAACTGAAACTTGTTAAAAAGTAGCATTAAAAAGAGCCCATCCACAGTTCTACACCATAAACTAACTGCGCTCAGGGGGAAAATCAAGGCGATTTACACTAACGGGGCTGAATATACCCTACTTGGTCTGCGCCCGCTCTCTCACACACAGGGGAACAAAGTGAGTACACACTTAGCCAGAGAGCTTAGGGAAAAGAGAGAAAGGGAATACATTGGAGGCAAACAGGATGGGGAAGGCAATATAGTGAACTCAGATGTGAAGGCTAATATATTTGGGACATTCTACAAGGGGCTATACACAGGTGAACCACGCGATGCAGACGCACAACATTGGTATCTGCAGGCGCTGAAGATCCTGCTGGTCTCCCAGACTTGGAACAATACCCTTAACCCCTTCAGTGCTCATGACAAGGTCAACTCGTCATGGGTTTTACCTGCCCTGTGCTTATGACGAGTTGACCTTGTCATGAACAATGGGGAGCATCAATAGTCAGCACAGGAGGGGAAAACCCCCTAGCAGCCAAGGTGTTAATGCACCTATCACCGAGGAAGAGGTGGGGGCAGCAATGAAACTACTTAAGCCCAATAAAGCCCCCGCGCCGGATGGCCTAACAGCCCATTTTTATAGAACATTTGCGCTAAATATTATTCCATAGCTCACCCGCCTCCTTAATACTATGGCAGAAGGAATCGGGGTGACCCCTTTCATTGCAGAGGCGGTGATAACAGTGATCTCCAAGCCGCGGAAAAACGCACATCAATGTGCATCATATAGACTAATTGCGCTCCTGAACCTGGATGCTAAAATATACTCCTCTATCTTGGCTACGAGGCTAGAGGCCCTGATGCCGGATCTAATCCATCCTGATCAATCAGGCTTCATAAAGAGCAGGCAGACCCACAACAATATCCGCAGGACACCACACCCAATTGAAAAAGTAACTAAACGCAAGATACCGGAGATCCTTGTGGGTCTGGATGCCGAAAAAGCCTTTGACAGGGTGGATTGAGCATTCCTTTTTAGCACATTTTAATACTTAGGGATCAGAGAAAAATTCATAAACATGATCAAGGCCAATTATGTACAAACATGATCAAGGCCAACTATGTACAACCGCGATCTAGGGTGCAGCTTAACGGGACCACTTCCAACTCATTCCTCCTTACTAGAGGGAATAGGCAGGGTTGCCTGCTATCGCCCCTGCTATTTGCCTTAAGCATAGAGCCATTGGTGTTGCGGACCCAGGAGACCCCAAAGATAAGTGGGGGTGAGGAATATAAAATCTCACTTTGCTCACCACCCGGATCTCTCGCTTCCTGCTGAACATCTTTGAGGAGGTAGCGGTGTTTAGAGTCAATCTAACCAAATCATCCATATTAAACCTCACAGTACCAGATGTAGAGGCTAATCATCTCAGAGAGCGAGATTCTCAACGCAGGGAGGTCAGGTTTCTCATTGCGAGTGGTTGCGTATGCTGGCGACCGCTCGCGGTGAGAAAGTACCAGTCCGAGTTGAGAAAGCTGCTGCTCGACTACAAATCTACTCTAGCAGCAGAAAACGACCACTTGCACTGTGCAAGATGCCGTTTGCAATGGTTGCACAGTGCGGACAAGCATCCGGCACTGTGCAATCAATGCGAACAGCATTTCCCTACCACACCACGCAGTTCACATAGCTACGCATAGCGTGCGTAGTGCTTAGTGCACTTCACGTAGCTAAGCGTAGCGCCACTACGCAAGCTATGCCCAGGATTAGATCTGTATAAGGCCAACTATCCGCCTCTCCTTCTCCAACTCTAGCTCAACCTCAAACAATGGAAACCTCTCTTGATCTCCTGGTAGGGCCACATCCATGCAATTAAAATGACAGTGTTGCCTACATTTCTATATCTTTTCCAGGCACTAACAATTGACCTAGATAGGGAACTTCTCCCAAGATAAGATCCCTGATTCTCCGCTTTATCTGGCAGAATGCCAGGGCCATACCCTGAGACGAACAAGGGGGGCGTGGGGTGTGGGTCTCCCTGTTTTCAGTCTGTACTACAAAGTGGTCCTAATTGAAGATTATTGCGGAATGGTCCAAGAGGGAATCGAATAAACACTGGTTGCATATGGACAGGGCGATAGAGGGAAGGACAATATAGGACCTCATATGGAAACCTAAAAAAGACAGACCTGTAAGCGCTTACTTCAGCACTCCCACCTGCACCTCTCTGAAGGTCTGATACGAGGTCTCTAGGGGAAAGGGGTGGGCCGCATTTCCATCACCTTATACACCAATCCACTTCAACCTGGAATTTCCCTCTGCGCTCCACGAGGGCCCATTTGACCCATGGAGGGAGGGCAGATGTCTCATGCTTGCAGACCTCTTTCATAACCAGAATATCCTCACCTTTGAGAGCTGCCAAAAGTGGCTTCGCTTGACCGCCTGTGAACACTTCCATTATCTCCAGCTTCAACATTGGGCCTTCATCCCACAGGTTAGAGAAGCAGCAACGCAAAAGAGAACACTGATCGAAAAATGTGTGCAACGGGTGGGCTCCATGAGGGGGATAATTTTCTTTCTGTACATTTTGCTGCTCTCTTCCTTGCACTCACTGAAACCCAGATACATGACTTTATGGGAGGACATGACACGGAGGGAAATATCTGACAAGGAATGGGTGTGGTTATGGGCTGATATCTCCAAGTTTAATCACTCCCTCGACCTGTGGATAGCCCACATTTAAACCTTAGTGGACTGGTACTTGTACCCCACCAAAATTAAAAAGATTTTCCAGGATACTTCTGATATGTGTTGGAGGGGATGCAGCCTTCTCGGGGGACTTCCTGCACATTGGGTGGGACTGTCCCACAATCAAAACCTTTTGGGACGAAATCCTGGCACACGTCAAAGACATGCTGGGATACCCCAACCATCTTCCATAGAGGGAACCCTCTTGGGCATTAGGGACCCGGAACTTGAACTTCAAACTAAGGCAGACAAAACTGTTATGTGGCCCTGTCTAGGTGCAGCCAAAACTGCAATTGCTGCAGCTTGGAAAAATAAAGTGGCAGCCAATATATCTCTATGGCACTCACGTCTCCGGAATATTCTCTGCCTTGAGAGGATGTTGGACATTTTCAGGGATGACTATAAGAACTCTCTCCCACTAAAGAGATACGAAGGGGACATGCAGTCCTGTAATACAAGCTATGAATCACTCGCCACACCCCTGCGGCAAAGAATGCACTACGCAGCCACCACCACCGTTGATCTCTACATTTCTGGGGGGGGGGTGCTTTTAGTTTAGTTAGTTTGGGGACTTTCCCAGTTGGAAGGGATGAAAGACTCGTCACAAAAGAACAGACGGGTTGATCAGACATCTAGCTAAAATCAAAGTTATCGCTCCCTCATGGCATGAATCTGTACTCCCTTTTGCGCACTACATAAAGGAGAAAGCGGAAGCACTGGTTCTTTTTCAATGTATGGTCAGCCTTGACATCGCTTAGCTACCAAGGAAAGAATGTCGATATGAGCTTTTTCAAAATGTAATGTATATCAAGCATTGTGAAAGCTAATATATTTGCTAAATGTGAAACTAATTGTTAATAAAAAACAAGCTTGAAAATACACATCATTTAGGTATACCAACTCAATTACATTTCATTTTCCAATAACATAAAGTAGGACACACAATAAGGTGTTTTGTTACATTCACAGATGAACCTGCGGCACAGGGTGAAGACACACCTATAGATGAGCCAGCAGAGATCCAAGAACAGGCAGGGGAAGAGGAGTCAGACACCACAACACCAATAAATCTAGTTTCAAGACCACGCAGGTATGGGGCCTGGCCAAGCAGGCCATGATGGCGGACGTGCTAAGCTGAGGCTCCTAAATCAGGCCTGAATCTCGCCAGCCACACTGCACCTAGTTGATGCAAAACAAACCTACAGTGTCTTAACACCACAGGAACCCGACGCTGGGCTCCAAACCATCATAACATTGTGATTTTCAGCGGAAACAGGTCCTGAATGACTACAGCCTTGAAAGCAAGAAGGCTGGGTGAGCTCCGTGATCAAGCTCTGAATCCCACAGCCGCACCCGAGTTGAGCAGAGACCGCTCAGGCACTGTAGCGGAATCACTGGCAGCCTGTGAAAGTGCAGCGAAGCTGGATGCTTACACAAGCCATTGCTGACATCCCGCTCCGTCCCCTTCTCCCACACTGGGAATCAACGGGTGCAGCGAAGAACAGGACACATGCCCAGTAAGGACGTGTTGCAGTATGAGAACCCCCAGCCACTGCCCCGGTGAACAGCAAATGTATGTAGACGAGACAGGGTGTTTAGGAGAACACAGCACGTGTAGAGGTAAGGCAAGCCTGGAGTCAAGATGGCGACATTCCAGTAACATGGACGACCCCGGTGACTGGTACGTACCTCAACACATGGCGAGAGGAACCCCAGTAGCAGCGCCTCTGCCCCAAAAATACTCAGCAGGAGACCAGACGAGTGAGAGGCACTGCGCAGAGGGAGGGCTGTCTAGGCACTCATGAAGGACAGGCGCATCGGCCTGCCCCACTCATTCAGCACAGAGCGGATGACAGAGCACCATTCAACGTGAAAACCATCGCAATAACCCAGCGGTCATTGGAAGCTCTCCCTATTAGGCAGCGCCGATTAGAATCCGGGCACAGAAGTGACCACCAAAGCGCTACAATCCACCCCGGGGCTAGGCAGGACTGGAGACAAGAGGGTGACCAAGGAGCGACAATAACAGCTCCAGTGGATGGCGCACACCCCTGCATGCGACGAGAGGTACCTCAGCAGCAGCGTACTGGCTATGATAACAACCGTCAACAGGCCACGCAATGTGAGCAATAGCAAGCGGCGTGTGGACTGATGGACACTAGCGGAGGCCTGGCATGCCGGCCCCACCTCTTTTCCTCCCTGGTACTAGGGGATTGGGGACAGACACGAACAGGGGACCATGCGCCGCACAGCGCAAACACTCAGCGCCACAGCCCAGCAAAGAATAGGAACTCTCTCCTACATGGCGGAGTAGATAGGTGGCCATTACGAACTCAGAGCCCAACTGCATCAGAAGATACAAAGGCGGCCAGCAGCTACAGCTGGTGACTTCCAGAATTGGCGCACACCCCGCGAGAGACCAGGAACTACAAGGAGACGGCCCCAGGAACGAGCGGCCCCCAGTGAGTGTCCCAAGAGAGAAGGCTCCTACAGCCCTCACGCACCATCCCACTAGGCCAACAGAACGCTATCTGCATTAGAGTCCCATCAGGAAGCTACCCTTTCCTTCTGTGAAGGGCCACAACCACTCCTTATGACCACACAAACTTCAGACCTGCAAAATGGGAAAACAGTGCACCACAGCAAGCTCAGCGATGTTAGGGACATAACAAGACACCTCTGCAGGATAAAGACCACCACCTAAAATTGCAACAGTCCAAACAGAATTGTCCCTCTCAGAAAAGATGGACAAAGTACTTGCATCTATTAAACACTCCAGAGTTTCAATGGAGGAAAGACTCAGTACTTTAACCACAGACATCAGCCTGCTCCGGGACGACCATCGCAAATTGGCAGACAAAGTGTCAGATGGGGAGAAAATCATCACTACCATGCAACCCAAATCAACACACACCAAGAGACCCTGCAGGCCCTGCTAGGTCGAATGACCACCATGGAGGAGCGTATTGATGATCTCGAGGGTCACTCAAGGTGATGCAACATACAAGTCTTGGGACTAACGGAGGGAGTCGAAGGCATCGACTCAGTAGTGTACATGGAGGCATGGACCAAATCATTTACTCCGGTCACGGAGCACAAGGCATTCTTCATCATCAAAAGGGCCCACAGGGTACTGGCCCGAGGACCCCCGCCTGGTGCCCCACCTCATCCGATGTTGGCAAAATTCCTACACTTCAGGGACCGCGATGCGCTACTCAGAGTGGTCAGACATCCTGGCCCCATCCACCTAGAGAACAAACAAATAATGCTCTTTTCCGACTACTCCCGAGCAGTGCAACGCCAACGGTCCTCGTTTCTTAAAGTAAACAGATAGAGCCATTCTTCAGACCAGTTTCGAATGGTAGTTACATTTTAATAAGTGACCACAGCTGTTGTGGCATGCTGCCAGGAAAAGCCTATCTGATAACTGTAACTTCCAGGGCCATTTGCTGTATGCAAGTATTGTATCCTCACAGCAATCCAGATATGGGGGCTGTGTTATGGTCTCGGTTGAATATCTCTTCTATTCGAATTGATACTTTAAGCAGAATGAAGTCTATTCTTTCACAAACAATTATGCCTCTAACGTCATCAAAAGAAACGTATGAACTGCAAGTTGCAAGGACAACAGCAGAGATACATACCCTTTTATCAACAAATTGCCCCGTACATTTCGTAGAAGTGTTAAGCCAAATCTTAAACATGTCTGATACCAGTGGCATCGCACATGTATTAAAGACAATTTTTTCGGGACTGTTAACACCATTTGAAACAGTTCTGGGCATCTTACCGAATTTTGTCCATTCTGTCTTTGGCGGCCTACCCTTGATCTTGGGACTCGTAGCAGGAATTTTATTTTTGCTTCTTCTGCACCGATATGGCAAGCCAATCCACAGGCAAAACTCTAGCAACGATGGAAGAAACGATCCTAGCAATACGATACCGAGACTGTATCACTAAGGTCCTCGGATTGGCCCGGCTAAGAGATCTAAGTACAACTTGGTTTCTTTCATTCAGACCGATCTGGAAAGATTGTATCATACCTGTGCTTCGATGTCTGCTATGCGGAGAAGAATGCGTGTTGGACATCTGTCTTACACTATAATCAGCAGTACCAAATGGATATCGATACTTTGCTAGGTCCGGTAACGACTCATGCATCGTGTTGTCCCCAGCGGCTACCGATTCTGATGACGGCATTCGTTGAGACTTCACCACTACGAGTATGTGGCGTGAGGTAAGAGTGGAAAGCAGCACAGAACAGGTACAGCCTTCTGTGAGCATTGCTGATCCAACCATCGATGATAGCACTCACACAGAAAATTGCACTGTTGCAGTATTTTCGAACTTGGTCGAAATTTCACCTGATATGGTAGACCTATTTTTTGCGAGTATGTCTGAAACAATGTTCTCTCCATCGAACGAGAATAAACAATGAGCACACATCGTTCCCTGAACTCTGAATTTGGCCTTCAGTTTTGATAAACAAAGCTACAGAAAATATTTGGAACTTTTCCCCTGAAAGCGAAATTACTTTTGCCCATATTTCCAATATATAAAAAAAAAAAAATTGGCACATGGTACTCTGCTTAAAGTAGAACTACTCTTAGAGAACAGAGCTTCTATTTTAGGATACTAGAGACAATATTTTACCTCAGCCTCTAGTACATATAACAGAAATTTGTATAAATATGTGATGAAATGGTCTCGACCTTCTTTTCTGTATTTAGAGCCATTTCATGTGTAATTTTTGCAATTTGTTCAGCTGATATATATATATGCATTTCTCTGAATGATAACACTGCTTGAAAATCGTACAGTACAAATACTCATTTCCGTGTATTTACCGTATACCATTTCAAATGCGAAATATGTATTTTGGGGTGGGTCGGAAAAAACACATGCACCTTTGAATGTTTAATATTGCTTAGTTTTAGTAATTCGTGGAGTGGGTGTCGTGTTCTTATCTAGGACCCTAATTCGATATTCCCGATTTATGCCCTTGTGAGGTTATAATCAATAATGTCCTGACAACGGCATAAGAATCAGATTCATATTCAGTAATAGCCCATGCAATCCAAAGCACAGCATGGCTACTCCCATCAACTCCTAGAAAGCACACTGCGTTCTTTAAACAAACCAAGCCTCCAGCAGCCCGGGAAACCCCCCCTGCTTTTGTTTTGATTTGAACAAGAACTCCTGAAGTCCTGCAAGAACTGTTAGTTCTTGGTGACGTCTTATGTCCAACCTTACGTCAAACCCGGCACCTTTCAGGTATAAAATACCAACAGTTGCCTTAAGCAAAGACACAGTGGTTTGAAGCAGAGCGGCCATCGACTTGCCCGAGAGCCCAGCTGATGCGAGTGCCAACGGAAGCCGCCCCTCCTGTTTGACGCACTGAGAGAGACACTGTCTTTTTCTCCAGCCGAGAAAATCCAGCTCCGGTGTTTCCAGTCTACCCTTGCGGGTTGCTGGGATATTGAGTCCTGAGGAAAGAGATACCAGACCTCCCACATTCTATTACCAAGGTACGGAGCTGACTAAACCCTTAGGAGAATTCTTGATGCAGATTCTTGGCAAAATTATCTTAAACCAACTTAACTTAATGCTGCTACTTCCTTGTCCCTTCCCACGTATTAGGCTTAGGTCAGGTACACCAGGGTAGGCTTAGTTAAAAGCACCAGTTGAGCCTTTTAGCCAATGTATATGTGTATGTATATATTTTATCCATTTTAGAGTATCATATGGCTAAGAAACCGTATCAATGCTTTTACAGTATTATTTCATAATACTACTTTTACTGTACGCACTTTACTTTACTTTAAGTATTGCAATTGTGGCAATTCATTTCTCTTGCATGAGAAGGAAGACTGCTCAATAAATAACACCTTTTTATTGAAAACGTCCGTCTCTCCATTTCTCTGCATTCTGGTGAAACTAAGTATGCACTGTTGACTGAGTGAAATAATTGTCTATTGTTTTCACACGGCTCTAGAGATATACTCTTATTCTGAGAGAGCAAAGTTGTCATGTTTATGCGGTTGTCGGAAATTGAATCCCTTCTTGTCTGAGCCAGGGAAGGTTATCCAACCCTCTTCATTCGAGAAAGTTTCCAGTGACCTCTGAGCTAGCTGCCGCAAACCTAAATTAAGTTTAACATAGTCAGTAGAGACCTAGATGACCTCAGTCCTACGTCTACACTGCTGTTTATGTTATTCCAATGCGCAGAGCCTATTGGGAAAATAGGAACTATACTACAGCACCAGCAGACGCATGCAAAAAACGACAAAGCAGAAGAAAAGACTGGGACATGTCCACCCAATCAATTGGCTCACCTGACCTGCAACAAATAATACGGGAATGAAAAAAAGCCCTACAAGCAGCAGCGGAGCTCAGACCCTCCTCACCTACAACGGACATGGAGAGAAGTCCACACATTTTCTCTTCGGGGGAGGAAGACGGTAGTGAAGGATCAATATCGAGAGTGGATTCAGTGACCCCACCACTGGTTACACCACAGACTACTGAAACACTAATATGAACGGACACCAGTAGATCATAAAGGCAGGATAACCCTGACAGTAACATTATAATGTAACTCGAGGTATGTGATTAACTGGATTGCATGTCCAGCGACCAAATGCCTTTTCATTAGGCTACCTAGCACAAAGTGATCCTACAAATGCACGTAGGGAGAACAAGCTCGCTGTCATGCGCCGCCACACTATGGGCCCGATTCAGAGAATGAACTTAAGACTCAATCCTAAACGTACTACTATTTTGGTATTCACAGAATGCACTTACTCATTTCGGTATTCACAGAATGTACTTACTCATTTTGGTATTCACAGAAGGCACTTACTCATTTCGGTATTCACAGAAGTTAGTAGTCCTAACTTTAGGACTCCTAAATGCCTTCTGTGAATACCATAAGTCTTAAAATTAGGATTTTTCTCTGTTAAGTAGTAGTAAAGTTAGGACTCCTAACTTTAGGACTCCTAAATGCCTTCTTAAAATTAGGATTTTTCTCAATTTAGTAGTAGTAAAGTTAGTAGTCCTAACTTTAGGACTCCTAAATGCCTTCTGTGAATACCGAAAGTCTTAAAATTAGGATTTTTCTCAATTTAGTAGTAGTAAAGTTAGTAGTCCTAACTTTAGGAGAAAAATCCTAATTTTAAGACTTTCGGTCCACCCTGACGCCCATTGTAGTTGGGGTGGACAGTGGCCGGCGTGTTAGGGGAAACCCACACAATCACAGGTCTTATTCCAATCCCAGCCACACGCCGTATGTTGTTACTGTGACCTGAACCAATAAGGGAATTCCCACTCCAGGTGATGGTGGCGCGCACATGTCTGAAACGGGTACACAAGATGAAACGGAATGCCCCCCATGTAGTCTCCCATCCAACCACTGGTAGGATTACCCAAAGGCCGTGCCCATTACACAGAGCGAGCACTACGTGTGTGGACTGAGCACTCAGTCACGGCGACGGGCGTCCTCTATGTGAACGGGCAACTGCAGACATTTGCGGAATTTGCTACAGACACGGAGCTCCCAAGAGGACAGTTCTTCTTACACAGCCAGTTACTAGGAGACTACCGCCGAGTTTGGCACACAAAAGACATAGAGCCGACCACGCACCCTGTCTTACAAGCAATCCTAAAGATGGGCCCCGGGCGACACTTGGTGACATGGCTATTTAAGGCGGTGAGAGCACTGATCACAATCACCCTCACCCCACTTCACGAGAAACGGAAAGCCGAAATCCAGAGCCCACTCCATGACAAAGAATGGAGAGGGCACTCGAGTTTCTCAAAAAAGTGTCCCGCAACTACCGCTTCAAAAATATACTATTTTACACTGCGCCTACCTGACACCTGAAAAGCTCCAACACTACTACCCAAATACGTCCTTCACATGCCCTGGTGCATCCTTTCTCCATATGTTTTGGGACTGCCCAATGCTCCGAATCTATTGGACCACAATACACGCCACACTCCTGGCAGTAATAGTGCTTGCAGACATTCACACATAGGAGGCCTGCGAGTTAGGCATAGCCAAGCATTAAAAACACCAAAAAGTAGAAACACCCTTCGCATCCCTAGCGACCCTATTAGCCAAGTGAAGTATAGCTATGCACTGGAGAGCACCTGGGGGCCACCGATGGCAGCCTGGAGAGGGGCGGTAGACAAGTGGGGAGCGGCAGAGGAAGAGGCGCTAAGAGCAGAAAAAATTAAAAGCACTCACAAGCGCCACATATCCATGCAATGGGCGTTATTATTCCACTCCTTTAAGCAGGAAGTAACAGACAAACCACTGGTGCAAGACACCCAGGCCCCTACGGAAGAGATACGTCATGAGACAGTCTGGGGCAACCCCCATAAAGTTGACATGGAGCAGGGTGTGGCCCCAAGACGAGCACGTACATTAATTAGTACCATTTGACATTCTGACCTCACATCAAGTTTCACATAGCTCAAAGTCCAAAATAGACAAATCAGCCCACCGGCCCCAGTCATAATGCGATATCTCATACACAGTGAAGCCAGTTACAGTTGCCCTTGTTGAAGAGTTACGTTCCTTAATAAAAACACAATAAGCGGTGTACCCCAATACCAGCAATGCAGATCAACATAGGAACCACGGTACATCAAGTAGACAAAGCCCCAAGCTCTCATGTAATGAGATAGCATGTCCTTCCTAAACAGCTGAGATATCTGGCTAAACATGATCTTAGTCCCTACTGACGGCTGACACAACAGTATATTAGATGACACAATGTAAATATGTACTGTGATTATTTTATGGTCATATATGATGTATGTATACTGCGAAAAAGCAAAATGCCAACAAAAATGATTTTTACAAAAAAAAAGACCACGCAGGTACACTGTGGCTCCACTACAGGAGTTGGCGGTAGAAGGAGAAGACATCCAAGAAGAGCCACAGTCAAGGCCAGATGAGCAAGTACAGCCTCAAAGTGATCAGTCTCTCATGCAGCGTACGAACACCAACCACAGGAGACTCAGAGCAAGAGCACACAGGGCTGCTGAGGAAGGAGAGGGATCCTCTGTCTTTGCTGGGCTGGAAGGCACTGTGGTGAAGGTGCAGTGGCTGCAATAGAAAAGCATTCTGTCAATGCAAAGGCAGCTGGTGTGCCTGAATCCATCAAGGAGATGAACACAGTGGCAGAGGGCCATAGGGCAAAAGCAGAAAGTTTAAGAGACATGACAACAGCGATTAAAGAGCTCTGTACCACCATGCAGAGGGAGCAGGCCTCCAAACGCCGCTAAAGGCACCACCTATTTAACCGTTTGGATGGTTATACAAAGGCAGTTAACCTATCTGTGCAATGCCACAGCTCTCCTGTCCAGATGCACTGTGTCCATGCAGGTGAAAATGGCCCACTGCAGTAATGATGTTGCCAGGGGATTGGTGCAGGTCACCACTGCTGTTGAATAGCTATAGACAGCTACTGTAGGTGGGACAGGTATACTGGGTGCAGGGGACAGGGACGAGGCCTCTAGCATCAGCAGCCTGATTCCACCGGTGACTGAGCCCAGACGACGGAGTGCAAGGCAAGGTACAGCATCTGAGGCCTCATCAAGGGAGACCAGTGTACACATTGTCGCTCTAGTGCTGTGCGTGGCCGTAAGAAGCAGTCAGTGGCGTGACCGAGGGATGCAAATGGGTGAGGTAACCCATAGCATATGATGATAAGGGATGAATTTTTTGCATGGTCTGTATAAATGCCATGTTGACCTACAAAAGCCACACACACGAAGGGAGGTGATGGCTGTGTGCACACCGTTTACCTGATGTTAAGGTGAATACAAACACAGTTGATCAAAAGTCATGAGATGCATTGTCTCATCATTACTCACCTAGAAATACTTGCCTGTTAATTCATCATGTCTCTGTCTGCCATCTGCTGCACCTACACCACCTGCTGCTCTGTGAGCTGGACGAGGTTCATCCTCTTCACCAGACTCCGAATCTGTGAGGTCCAATGGTATGATATTGGTTGTTGCTAGGTTGTGCAGCATGGCACAAGTGGCCACAATTTTACAACAGATCTCTGGCCTATACTGCAGTGCACCTCCACTTTTGTGTAGACAGTGGAACCTACTCTTCAGTAGGCTGAATGTCCCCTCTATGACATTGCGAGTTGACTTCTGTGCAGCATTGTATTTCCTTTCACTCTGACTTTCAGGATTAAGGTATGGTGTGAGAATGAAGGAGCACACAGCATATGCACTGTCACCTACAGGTTGAAAGGCAATAGATTAATCACTGTACTATTTCTACAGATCCAAGGAGTCTATCAGAGTGAGTAACATGCATTTACCTAGCAGGTATCCTTTACCAAATTCTCTCCCAGTGAGACGTGCGTATATTCCACTGTCTGAATATGAATGAATTCTGTGTACTACCAGGATATTTGGCCACTAAATCAGTTATCCCCTTCCATGCTAATGACAAGGTCAACTCGTCATGAGCTTTACCTGCCCTGTGCTTATGACGAGTTGACCTTGTCATGAACAATGGAATTACTCAAAGTCCAGCGCAGGAGGGGGAAAACGCCTAGCACCCAAGGTGATTTATTATGTATGAGGCAATGCATATGACCTGGATGTTGAGTGAATGAAAGGATTTCCTGTTCCTTAACACATTCTCATTTTCTGAGGGGGGACAGATGTCTACATGTGTCCCATCAATGCACCCAATTACACGTGAGAGTTGTGCTATCTGGTAGTAGGCCAATTTGGTCTGCTGCAATACCTGTTGTGTAGTGGGGAATCTAATGTAATGGTGTATCCTCTGTACCATTGCATCCAAGAAATCATTCAAGAAGCGTGAAACACAACTTTGGGACACCCCTCCTGCTTCAGCTATCACCCACTGGTAGCTCCCTGATGCTAGTAGGCGGAGTGAACATAGGACCTGCACATGTGTGGGAATGGCTTGGGTCCTGCGGGTCTGATGCTCCAGTATTGGATGTAGGTCAGCTATCAGGTCTAGTATTGTTGATGTGTCTAGTCTGTATTTGTCATGGATTTCTTCCTCTGTCTGCAGAAACAGGGTTATGCTCACTCTGTAAATACGTTTCTGTCTACTCCTCCTTCTCTGTGCTGCTGCTTGAATCTGCATCCTCCTCGCTATGACATAATAGCGCTGCCATTGTGAAAGATTCTGAGGCCTCTAGGCCTGTTTAAATAGTTTGGTTATGATTTTTGGGTCATTCACAACTTGTAAATGTTTCATACATTGGCCTGCGATTCCCAAATTGCGAATTCGCAATTTGGGAATCGCTAAATTGGGATTCCACATTTTTGCGATTACCAATTTTGCAATTGCGAAAGCTTTCACACATTGGATTAGGTCATTTTGCGTATGAAAACGGCCGAATTTCGCGATTCGTACCATTTGCAACGTAAAAAAGCTTGATACATCTGCCCCTTAGTTCTTACTCGCCCATAAATTAAATATTGTTCACATAAGAGTTGCATGTTTATTGTGCCAAGCGCCAAAATGGTACTCATCTGATTCTTCAAGTAACATTTCCTCCTTTTTCGTTTTCAGATAACTTACTGACAGGAGCTGTTCACGTTCCAGAGCAGATCGGGGAGAACTAACTTTAAATCTGGATTGTCGCACTGGTAAGTGTGGGTCTGCTGTTGTCAGCTTCCATCTTCCAGCTGAATTGGTTGCCAAGCAAGGGATGGCACAATTTGTGTGCCTGTTATAGTTTTGTTGCCTTGAATGTCTGCCTAGATTTTGTAATCTCACGTAACCTCAAATGGATGCTGCCAGATCTAAGTGTCAGAAGGAGGGGACTGTCTTGGTCAGTAAGACTGGGGAGGGGAGCTTCAGATTCCCCAACTATCACGCTGGAATATAAGGTTAAAATTAGAGAACAAGCATGGTGCACAAGAGGGACTTAAGGGGCAGGGGAAAGGGAGAGGAATGAGGATTGGCAGGTGGAGAGAAAGAAAGAAAATACATTCCTGACACCTCACCATACCCTACTGAAAGCACCTGTACCCAACTATTTGTCCCAAAATACATGTATTAGGATGGTGTAACACCCTAAACATCCCCCTGAAGCATTCTAAAGAGTGTCATGATTTAATATATTAGGTCCATTAGCTGGACTATATTCTCCAAGCCCATCTTGGTCCAATCAGAGGATGCGTGACTTATTCTTCTGAGGTTTTCGCCTTGTGTAATGGGTTTTTGTGAGACCATGACACTTATGCTGCTGGTTTTTAGGTCGAGCCTGGGCAACGCATGCGCTGCGAGGCAGGCCGTATTGGAATATGGGCTGAAGCCCCGCCAAATCTCAGCCCATATTTTTAATTGGCTTGTGTCATTGTCCTTTGTAAACACTGGCTTTCAATTCGTTAGTGGGCTTGTTAGTCCCTCCTTGGTACTGCCTTGTCTGCATTTGTTACCTCCCATAATGACTGGACCTTTTACTTGTCTTCTTACACGGTCTGTGTTATAAGTCGGTGAGCACTATTTTGTCTATTGAATAATGAATATTGAATAATGGGGACAATGGCGGCTGCTTCTTGGTATTTGCAGTGCACCCATACAGCACTTGCAGGACAATGTCTGCCGCTTCCCGTATAGAGCGCTATGCTGCTCTAATTTTAAAAGTGGCTGCCCCATACCCCCACAGCACTCACAAGAAAATGGCGGACGCTTCTTGTTTTTTAACACTTTTAAGCATTCTTGCATTTAACCCCTTCGCTGCTCCTGACGAGCTCAGCTCGTCATGAGGCACGGTTGAGCTGTGCTGATGACGAGCTGAGCTTGTCATGTACAATGGGATTTACTCTTAGCTCAGCACCGGGGGGGGGGGGAAACCTCTAGCAGCCAAGGTGTTAAACTGAAAGAAAAAAAACTGTGGTGGCTCCTCCGCCCTGGTGGAGGATCGTCTCCTCACTGCCTGGGGCAGAGCCGGCAAATGTAAACTTAAAAACATGTTCTTGTTCTTAGCCAGCGGTATTGGGAGGAGCAGGCTGAGGCTAAGGAGGAGGGAGGAGGAGTGCTACGTGCACTCTACTCCTTAAGTGCACATATGTGTTTTAACCGGGTATCTCAGGCTGACCAAAACAGACTTGTGCACTTAGATTTTCTTCAGCCTAGCAGCATTGAGCAGCTGGGCTGGAGAAACCCCACAGACTCCCTGGTCTGAGCGGGGTGTATTTCCTGCCTGCTCAGACCAATCCCTGCGCTGCTCTGCAGCATGGGGATTGGAAGGGAGTCTGTCCCAGAGGCTGCTGGGACCTCACCCCGGAAGAGGAGGAGAGGTGGTGCAATGCTGGAAGCAGCCGGCAGCTGAAGCAAAGATTTATTTAAATTTTAGATTGTATTCCCAACACCCCATGGGCGAAGCCTCCCACGTGACTCCAACTACCCCACCAGCCTTTGCTTTTGGCGGCCGCCGCTGGGAAAAAACGGCATTATAGGAGGCACGTAAGATAGTACTGATGAAAAAGGAATAATTGGCTAAATCTAAACATTTTACGTTTATCACTTTCTATTTCAGTGCGATTTATGAAGGAAAAACCTTGATTAAAATAGGCAGAAACAACACCCAGTATTGAATACCCTGACCAAACGAACTGCTCAAACGGAAGGGCCACTGCTACAAGCCTTAATATGTTGAAACAGAATTTCAAAGTGCTATCTCATGTCTCCTCGGTTCAGACATTTCAAGACAATGTCAGCAAAATAGTTTGCCACCATTGTTTAAAAACGTTCTTGCTTCTAAAGTAGCTACCAAAGCTATGGTTGAGCCCTACACCACTCTTTCAAATAAGCCCAGCACTGGCTAGTCCCGTTTCTTTAGCGTCAATAGTGATGAGTTGATTTCTGCTAAGGCACTCTCCAACAGATCAGCACAGTTTGCCTACATTATATACTGGGGTGTTACATAGAGACTTTGGAAACCAAGAGGAGATAAGTACAGTGTTTATTTCATGATCACACACATAGCCAATCCTCATGCATTAGATGCCCAATGAATACTGAGCAACCAATATGAGACAACAGCACAGGGCATTAAGCAGTAACTTAAAACGAAACGCAGCAACCAGAATACATTTACTTTTGACAAGTGAGTTTGATCTGCAAAGCAGGAGCTTACTCGCTCATAACAAGTTCTTAAAGGTACCGCACTCTCCATACATTACTAACATGTCTTATGGTACAACACCTTCTCCGATGATATCTTGGATTATCCGGCTTACACTATAGGCTCCAAATTCACAAAAGACCCAAATTTCTTGATAAGTCATCGCCAAATGTTACCTAAAGACTTTGGGAGCCAAGCTAAGATAAGCACAGCATTTATTTAATGAAGGACGAGGTAATAAATAAGAAGCCCACACGCAGCCTGTCCTCTTACATCAGATGCCCAATGATGATTGAGCAACCAATGTGGGACAGCAGCGCATGCCATTTACATTTGACAAGTGAGCTCATCCATGTAAAATAAAGCACATATTACCATAGTAGAAGTAGTCTGTGACACTGATGGGAACTCCCTTGTGTGTGTGTGTGTGTGCTCCTTGTGGAAGGACAGCATGTTGTAACTTACAGTAAAGTCAGCCAATAGCTTAAGTGGGCTGGACCATTGCCCTATGAAGCGTGCTGAAGTGGGTGAAGAAACATTTGAATGGCACAACAACAGACTAATAGATGAAGTCTGGCTGAAAGCCACTAAAAGCGGCTATGCTACAGGGGAAGTTTTAGCAAAAATCATAAGGTCTTAGCTAACACCAGACCTATAAAAGCCAGTAATATTTCTGTAAATTGTTATTACAAAAAGATAGGCAGGGTTGAAAAGATTCATGAATAGAAAGGCATGCATAGACTTAAAGATAGGGAGGGTTGTATCAATAGATAGTGTTGCATAGACAGATGGATAGCTATCCATAGATCAATAGCTACATGGTTACATTGATAGACAGATCGATAGTGAGGGTTGCATTCAGTGAGCAAGTTGCTTAGATAGATAGATAGATAGATAGATAGATAGATAGATAGATAGATAGATAGATAGATAGATAGATAGATAGATAGATAGATAGATAGATAGATAGATAGATAGATAGATAGATAGATAGATAGATAGATAGATGGATGGTGTACAGACAAAATATCGACTCCAAAATATCGACTGGACATAATATCGACTACAAAAATATCGTTTTTCAGGTAAGTGAAGTAATATCGACTGTATAAAATATAGATAGCAAAAATATCGAATTTTTAATAATATATAATATTTTATAGTGTATTTTTATGTAATAATATGTGTGAATAGTGTGTATTAATGTTATAAAATATTTTATTAAATGAATTTTGTTTTTATAATAATTGCGTAATGTAATTCTGTAGCGGGTTGTGGGTTTATAGGGGAATAGGGTGGGAAGTAATTTAATAATAATTAATTAATTAATATATGTTTGTTAATATTTTTAATTAATAATTAATTGGTAATTAATTAATATTAATTAGTTAATTAATTAATATAATTTTGAACATATTTTGTATTAGTAATTAATTGTTAATTAATTAATTGTAATTAGTTAATTACATTAATTAGAGTAAATTTTTAATATATATAATTTTGTGTTATTTTTAAGTAATTAATTTGGAAAAAATAATATTAATTATTAAAATAATTACAGCTAATGTTCTAATATATTTACTTTATTGTTATTGTTAATTAATAATTAATTGGTAATTAAATAATATTGATACATTTTGGGTAAAGGAGCATTTTTAGGGTTCAGGGTCAGTTTTCTGTTTTAGGGTAAAGGGGTATTTTTGGGGTTCAGGGTCAGTTTTCAGTTTTTGGGTAAAGGGGCATTTTTAGGGTTCAGGGTCAGTTTTCAGTTTTAGGGTAAAGGGGTATTTTTAGGGTTCAGGGTCAGTTTTCAGTTCATGGGTAAAGGGGTATTTTTAGGGTTCAGGGTCAGTTTTCAGTTCTTGGGTAAAGGGGTATTTTTAGGGTTCAGGGTCAGTTTTCAGTTTTTGGGTAAAGGGGCATTTTTAGGGTTCAGGGTCAGTTTTCAGTTTTTGGGTAAAGGGGTATTTTTAGGGTTCAGGGTCAGTTTTGGGTTTTTGGGTAAAGGGGTATTTTTAGGGTTCAGGGTCAGTTTTGGGTTTTTGGGTAAAGGGGTATTTTTAGGGTTCAGGGTCAACAAATAAGATTGTAAAAAATTATTTTTATTATTTTCATTTATTATTTAATTATTATAATTTAATTTAAGTAGTTTTAAGTATATTTTAGTAATTAAAATTTAATATTAATTTAATTTAACACTGTTTTTAATAAAGTCGATATTTTTTACATCTATATTATTGTTAACGATATTTTGTACTCGATATTTTTGTACTTACCTGTTTGTAGATACAAACTCGATATTTTGACTGTCGATATTTTGTCCA
Organism: Lissotriton vulgaris; assembly: GCF_964263255.1. NCBI lineage: Eukaryota > Metazoa > Chordata > Amphibia > Caudata > Salamandridae > Lissotriton > Lissotriton vulgaris. The sequence goes on along the minus strand of NC_141693.1, from coordinate 1,345,903,889 downwards.
CGATATTTTGGCAAGTCGATATTTTGTCCCTCGATATTATTTCAGTGATCCAGATGGATAGATGGATAGATAGATAGATAGATTACTTCTTACCCGCACTTGCCGCATACCAACTGGGTGCTATCTCCTACTCGCGGTCCGCTGCTGCATTCTCAGATTGTGCAGGGAGAGCTTAGAGACTTTCACCTTCTTTCTGTTAGCGGCCGCCATCTTAGATCGGTGGCAGTCTAGTTGTTCTCTCCCCCTCACGTAACAACAACATCATGGCACAGATGTGCAGAGGACATGCGCCAAAAGCATGACAAAGGCAATCCTCTCTTTACGGAATCCTGCATCTTTGCTCCTAGAGCTAACCACATCAAACAGGATTTGCTATACTAGCAATGAGATAAGTAAACTAAGGTCCTCAAGTCAATTTTGCTGCCTTCAGCTTTCACACTAATCAGAGGGACCATTCTCTTGCCTTAAATGTAAATTTGCTTGTACCTTCTCCCCTAGTAACAACGGCAGTCTTACCCCCTCAAACCCACAGCCTAACATACCAAATAGCCTACCAACAGATTACAGCGACTCTCCTAAGGCACAATTCTCAAACCCTTCTAGGCTAAATAGCCTCTATTTTAACACCAGGTAAATCCCTAAACATGCTATAGAAATATGGGTCACACATCTGCCCAGAGAGATATGTTTTATCACAGCTCTTCTCATCATTTCCATTGCATTGCCTGGCTAGTACAAACTGGTCAGATTGGACAGGGAAGTAAGACCTGGGGGAGTAGCTATTGTTTTTTGGGACACTCTTGAAGTACAACTACTTTACTCAGTGCTTCTTGACTGGGCAGAGATAGCAATATTCGAAGTCGACCCCCATTCCACTAGTGACATATGGAAAGGAGCCATAGTATATCGCCCCCGGGCCACAATTATTTTAGCCTCAAATTAATAGAACTAATAGCTCCTCACGTCTTCCCAGCTCTCAAAGAACTTGAATGGCTCCCGGTGGAAATGCGTAGCACCTTCAGAACGGCCTGCCTAACCCAAAAGGCCATCCACACCGGTAAACCAGAATACTTGGCAAACAAGCTCACAAAAACTGGCCAAAGTAGAAACTTGAGAAGCTCTAACTCCCTGCTGCTCATCCTACCAAAAACCAGAAATAAGAAAACTGCGGACTGCTCCTTCACAGGAAATGCCCCCAAAATATGGAACTCTACCCCCCGCATATCAGAACCATGCCGTCCTATGCGGAATTCAAGAGCCAACTCAAATCCTTGTTCCTCATTCGTTCCCTAGGTCCTGGGTAACTAGGATCAACAACCATCCCCAGAACTATGTGTTATCTCTGTATCCTATTACCAAGAAGTCCTACTGTACGAACTTCTCCTCCTCCCTAATTGTCATTCGATGATCGCCTTTATTTGTTACGTGTCTTTTTGTTCACCTTTTCATTCCTTTTACTGTAAAGCACTCTGCTACCTTCGGGTCTTGTTAGCGCTATAGAAAACTTCTAAATAAATAATAAATAAATAAACTTTTTTCTAATCGAAGATTTCAACTACCACGCCAAGTTAGCATCTGACCCAGACGTCTCTAACCTACTGTGTAATCTTAAAATTCTTAATCTCAGCTGGTCCTACTTTAAATCTCCTATTCTCTAACTCCCAGCTCTTACACATTGACCCAATTGAACCTCTTATCTGGACAGATCATTTCCTATTTAAGTTTAAAATCCCATTTAAATCTATCCCTACGAATTCTAAAACAGAAAAAAGGGTGAACACAAGATGTTGGAAGCAACTGACTGCAGCAGGTTTTTAAGCTTCTTTCAGGACCACTGATCTGGATAATTTACTGGACATTAACTTAGCCTGAGACAAATTTATACAGACATTTTCCGGGGCAATTGATACAGTTGCACCCTACAGAACCCATACTACTAAATCGTCCTAACCCAATTCCCCTTGGTACACTCAAGAACTGAGAACTGACAAAACAAACTGTAAGAAACTGGAACATATATGGAGGTCCTTTAAAGATGCCCCTAATAAACACCAATACCAAATAGCATTAGTTGCACATTATGCCAGTATTGAAACAGCCCAAAGTCTCCACACTATAAGCAAAATCGACCAAGCAGTAAACTCCCTAAAGAGCTAATTAAGGTCTTAAAGGAGCACTCTAACCCCTGTGCCGGCAGTCTAGCCACAGCCTCCCACACTCTGTGACACCTTAACCACCCATTTCCAAACTAAAATAGACATCTATAGTAATTTTTATACCAACACTATGGCTCCAGTTTATACTGAGCCTGACAACTTCTCAAGTAACAACACTCAGGCAATACTGGAGAGGTTTGACCCTATTGGACACAGTCAATTAGTAGACCTTTTAGCCTAAACTAAATTGGCTGACCTATGTCCACCTCACATCACAGCTATGTTATCTACCTCCTTTGCACCATCGGTGACATCTTTATGTAACCTATCCCTATCCTCAGCTACAGTGCCTCAAGAATGGAAAGCCGCCTATGTCACACCTATTTTTGCATGCTAGTCCCACGGATCCGGCAAACCATCGTCCTATCTCTCTCCTGCCCTTGATAAGCAAGTTGCTTGAATCCCATTTCTATAGCCAACTCTCCTCTTACTTATAGACGCATCTCCTGCTGGACTCTTTCCAATCGGGCTTTTGTCCTTCCCATTGTACAGAAACCACCCCGTAGCAGTAGTTGACTCACTCAGCCTTTCCCTGGACGTAGGCATTCCAGCTATGCTGGTCCTTCTCGAGCTGTCAGCGGCATTTGATACAGTGACACATTCCATCCTGATTCAATGACTTAATGAGATAGGATCTCACGGCACAGCACTAAACTGCCTAACAGACTTTCTTCAGGACAGAACTAAAAAAATAACACTTGGTCCTTTTCAATCTAAAACTCTATCCTTAGGCAAGGGATGTCCTCAGGGCTCGGTTCTGAGCCCTACACTTTTTAACATTTACATCTCTCCCCTGGCTCAGCTTGTCAAGTCATGTGGCTTTGAAATACTGTCATATGCAGATGACACACAACTGGTCATCTCTTTCGGGCAAGATACCGAGAATCTTAAACAATATTTTACTGCATGCATGAGAAAAATTGCTACGTGGATGTCCATGAATTACCTTCAGTTAAATGGGCACAAAACTGAGATTGTATTGTTTGGAAACGGCAGTTCCTTTGTAGAACAGATTGGTGGCTCCCCATAAAGAAAAGAGCAATCTTTAAACTCCTCTGCCTGACCTATAAAGTCTGGTCAGTCACAGGCCCAAATATCTACAGGACAAACTAGTTCCCTATCTTCCTCAAACAAACCTCAGATCAAGGAGTCACCCCCTTCTTTGCCCCCTACGTCTTCAAACATCTAAATATGGAGGGCAGGCCTTCTCGTATCTTGCTCTCAACCAGTGGAATAAGCTCTCCCTTTATATTAGGGCATGCACCGAGTTCTTAGGCTTTAAAATACATCTTAAAACCTGGCTGTTCTAATGGCTGCTTTTGACCTGTCTGTTACTTTAGCGCTGAGATGCCCCTCCGGGGGTGAGTTGTTGTGTTATATCAAGTTTCAGTTAACATAACAGAGATAGATAGATAGATAGATAGATAGATAGATAGATAGATAGATAGATAGATAGATAGATAGATAGATAGATAGATAGATAGATAGATAGATAAATAGATAGATAGATAGATAGATAGATAGATAGATAGATAGATAGATAGATAGATAGATAGATAGATAGATAGATAGA